>NC_046185.1:90721288-91963431 GCF_011004875.1 Balearica regulorum gibbericeps
GTAGACTAAGAGAACAGAGGCAACTACATTTTTCTCTGCAAATGACAGAACAAACCAGTTCAACTCACACATCCAAGATGTGTAAGCAAGTTAAGGCCCTTAGGAAAGCACCTTTTTTACCCTTGTGTGTGAAACAACCTCTTCCTTCAAGTCCATCACCATGAGTATTCCTGGTTTGAAGCATTAACATGGTTCAGCCCCAGCCCCAGCTGAGCACCACACGGCCACTGGCTCACCCCTCCCCCAGCAGGGTAGGGAGGAGAAAGGAAAAACAAAAGGCAAAGCCCCGGGAGTTGGGGTAAGGGCAGGTTACTGGGAGGGCAAAGGAGAGGGAAACAATCAACAGTACTGATAACAGATATTCACAATGGGTGATAACAGAAAGCAATTTACCAATCCGAGCACCATGCTACTGCTGGAGCGGCACCAACCCGCCCCTCCCCGCCTGGCCCCCTTTTATGGGGAGCATGATGTCACACAGTATGCAATAGCCTCCTGGCCAGCTTGGCTCACCTGTCCTGGCTCCTTGGGAAATTATCCTAGCCAGAACCAGGACAAGCATTCAGTAGGAGTAAAACAGACCAAGTAAAAGAAAGGCTTTGTTTTGTGATCTCAGCTACTTCATAATAGTTCCTGTTCAACATTTTTAGTACTCCTAGTCTGGGAAAGGTGTCAGCATTCACCATCACTGTTATGATGAAATCTACCAATATTATTTCAATTAAAAAAAAAAAAAATTGTTTCATCTTGACAACTGGCTGTTTGGTGTTGTGTAAACAGTTTGTCTCTAGAAACTATGACAGGGACAGAATCATTAAAAGATTCTGACAATTATTACAAGAAAATTAAATTACAAGAATTACAAGAAAATAAAAAATGAAATGAAAGAAAAACAGCTAAAATAAATAACCCCTGGATCAGGATCTCCTGGTTCCAATACTACAAAGCCTCCAGGGTATGCAAGCTCCCCACACAGCATGCACTAACGATAAAGACTCCCTCAGTGCTCCTCCTGCTTCTGAACAGGAAACTTTTCAAAGGTGCAACCCAGCCTCCCTCTCCTTCTCCTTTCACTACAGTGCACTTGCTCAAAGTCATCTCTTCCCAGCTTCCAGTCTGAAGCCTGTGAGCATCTCTAGGCAGGAATGGGCTCTGTCTTCTGTTCTGCAGAGACTCATAGAGTGGTTCCAAGAGGTGCATCTATCCAGATGCAGAGTCATGAAACCTCAGACACCTCAATGCTGAGGCGTCTAGGGTAGGAGGCTGGTTAGCCCTGGCTCCTTTTATATTCAATGAAGGAGGATAAATAGCTTCAAAAAAATGCATTTCTCTCTCCATTGACTTCAAAGGGAACCTTCAGGTCCCAATTTATGCACCTGCTGTAAATGCTCAAAGTTAGGTTGGAGGAATAAAGCCCCTAGGCACGACCTTGTCACAAATAATAACATCATACAATCTTGCAGTAGTGAATAACCAATGGCAGAGGGAATAGAGATGCTTACAGCACTGCACCCCTTGTGCATTGCCTAAAATTTGCATTTCAAGGCTATGTCATTGAATGTTTTCTGAGAGCTGCTACAATGTTTGCTAGATCTAGCTGTACTTTTAGGCTGACTGGCTCAGGAGCATTCCAGTGTTACTCGTAATATACGATTCATAATTTTTAAAAGCCCATGTACCAGTCAGGTGCAGTCCTACTGCTCCTTCTAAGTTACTGACACCTCCACTGGCAAAATGCATAGGTTATCCTCACATAAAGCTTCTGCTTCAGCCCTGTATGGCACTCTTATGGTAAACTACTTGATAAACTCATTATCCAGATAATATGATTTAGAAACTAAAAGCAGCACACCACACAGTAAGTGATAAATAGCAAAGGAGCATTTTATCTTTTGAAGCAAAAGATAATTATTCCCCTACATCCAATCCACTACATTTTTACAAATAAGTCATCCATTAGTCCCTAATGAAAAGATGCCCATAAAAAAATGGTCTTCCCTTCTACCTGCTTTGAGCGTAGAAAGCTGTAGCAAACAAAATCACCTCCTATAGGGACAAAATTTTTTATTTACTTAGAATTGTGGCACAATTAAGTCACAACATTGTTTTTCTTTCCCCATTTACAAATAAAGAAGCTATGGGCTTATTTAATATCAGCATATATAAAATGTTAACTAAGACTCTTGCTCATGCAACAGCATACTAGGCTTTGCAGTAATAATAAAAAAAATCAGGTGCAATGTCAAATGTATCAAACATTTACTGCAACCAAAGCTACAAAATTAGCAAACTGGAAAAGACTCAGGAATTGGACTCAGTGATCCTCATGGGTCCTTTCCAACTCAGGATACTCTATAAATCATCAGGGTTTCTAATGAATAAATAAATAGACAACACCACTTAATTAAATTACATCCAGTACCAAAAAAGTTAATTTCTCCTCCATGTATTCTTTACGTAAGTTGTCCAAGTAAGAGTGCCTGGTAAACGTGCGCCAAAAAAATTCAAAGTGTCAGTCCAAGATCTTAAAAAAATAGATACCTGAGAGCAGGCTGCTTTAACTCTATATTTAGGTGACTTTATTTTTCTGATTTTAATTCCCAATTAGTTGAGCATCTGCACTTAGGAAATGCTTATTGCTCATTACTTCAAGAGGAAAAAAGAGAGAAAAGAAAAATTCAACAAATGAGGTATTTGTCATTAAAGATTACTGAAAATAACAACAACCATATGGTTTCGACTCAAAGATCTTAAGGAATGTCACTAAGGCTGCCTAATAAATTATGGTTTAAAACCAGGCACAAGCATAGCAGTTTTTATCTCAGAAAAGAAATGTTTAAAGTTATGAGTCAGTTAAAAATGCACTCTGAAATAAAAAGTCCTTCTGTATGCTAATTCTTGAAACCATTAATGGCAACGGCTATAAAGAAGTTATGGTTCTATAATGATCATTTCTATAATTGGGAAAAAACTTGCAGTAGGTTGACAGCTGAAAAAAGGAAAAAATCCATTCACTAACAAGCAAAGATTAAAATAAAATTAGTGTTAACAGCCTGAAAAGAAAATCTTTTGTGCAGGATTTCTGTTGTTTCCATAAACAGGATGGTCATATGGCTTTATTCTATCCTGAATTACCATGCTCAATCACCAGTTTTAGGAAGGTCCAGCATACCTCTCTTTGTGATAATTTCTGTTTATCAGCCTGTTTGACTTTGGGACTGTTAGCCAGCAGGTGACGCAGCTTCACGTAACTCTTCCACAGCTTTTGGTATCTAAAGGACAAAACCAGAAAACCAATATTTTGGTCGATACAAAACCAGAAAACCAATTATTTCGGTCAATACACAAAACAGTCTCTCACCGTTTGTCCTTATGAACACACCAGCTGCTAATAACATACCCATATCACAAAGGATGTCTACAAGCATCTTTTTGCTCTAGAAAAAAAATCTCAAAGCATTTTCCAAGAGAGGTGACAGTGTCTCTGCAGTTGTTCCAGCAGGGTGGGCATGGCAGCAGAAAGGAGGCATTAGCGTGCAGTGTGAGGTAAACTGCAAAGCTCAGGGCAGAACCCAGGTCTCCCAGATACCCACCCGTCCTCTCCAAAGGGTCACCTCTGCATGCTGAAAAGACTTGCCTGCAATGTGCCACCTCAATTCAGGCAGCTGAAAACTCCCTCTTCTCCACAGGGTTCACCTATCACTCACTGAAATGCAACAGTAACCTTTCCCAACAAGTGTCTGTCTTTACGCTGACTGAAACTTCTCAGTGAAGCACATGAGGAAAAGCTGTACAAGTCACGTGCAACACAAAGTCATTCTGCAAACAGCAAAACAAAAGTTGCATTCCCTATGGGTTTGTGCTGAATGGAAACAGCAAGTCAAGTTTTCTCTGTGGTTAGCATATACTTTAGGTTTCTGGTTTTCTCCAACTGTCTATCCTTTTCAAACAGGAAAAGAGGGTGTCTAATTACACATGAACTGCAATAACAGAACTTTTCCTCAGTGGGAGTCCCTCTGTGATCTAGCACGGTTTTTCACAAAACTTAACTTACTGCATTTGTAGACAACATCCCACCATTATATTCAGCTGCTAATGACCAACAGGTTCAAAAAGTTACTATGGGAGAAGCAACCAAGAGAAGTCATGATATGGACCTCATGTCCTTAGGAAACAATGCTATCTTCAAAATAGTATCACCTCTGTAGTTTTTTCAAGGAAAACCATAAACCCAGACTTTTAATAGGAAGCAAGGAATTAGAGGAGAGGGGGAAGAAGTTTACCCAATTATTATTTTCTTTTATATTCATATTATAAAAGATCCTCCTCAGCACCAACTTAGAGCAGTGGCTTTAGTAGGAAGTTACCACACTAAGTGGCAAAGCAGTAAAAGAGCTGCTGCATCATTTACTATTTTGTAATCTTCCCAGCATCTCACATGCACAGGCACACAAATCTCTTCTTATTGGCATTTTTTCCATAGCTATTTCTCTGCAGCATTCTTGAATGTATACTCTCTGCCTCTAGAGATACTGATATTTTCCAAGTCTATAAACACATCTAAAATGGTCAATTCATAGATTTTTTTCCTATGCCCTGTTCTCCGCATTTCTGCAATCTGCAGAATAGCACATCTATTTTTGTCAAATTCCCATCCAAAGAAGAAAAGTGAGTTAATGAACAAACCAACAAACCAGAAAACAAACAAATGCCATGAGGAGGTTTCAACCCAAAAACAAGAACCTGAAACTATTATCTACAATATAAGTTTTACTGCTAGTATTAATACGGGTGGAACGAGCTCTGTTATTGCAGTTAAGTTTGAGAATTAATAAACAGATTACAATAACAATGTAATAATTCTATATTAGAACCTCATAAAGAAAAGACAGACTGGAAGAAAATCTTTTCTGGGGACTACCTATTTCATACATACACTACCATTAAGCCTGAGGTTTATGATGGCACCGCAGAGGTCTTTCACAAAAACTGCTTTGTTACTTTGATAAAAAGAAGCATGCCTAAATTCTGTAAGCAGCTCTGAAAAAAGTCATGGAAATTTTAAGGAAAGTTAAAATAAAAAAAGTGTGGGAAGGATAATTTTTGTATCTTTATACTGTTTTCAATGCAAGGTACTAGAACCTTATAAATATGAAAAAATTCAGCATCAAAATAGAGATGGTTCTTATATTGTTTGGTTGAATTATTTTCTTTTTATAGGTAAGAAAACTAAAAGACAAGGAGGATTAAAAGTCATACTCAAAGCCAAAAGAAAAATATGTTATCATCTGGATAAGCACTCACTCTTCCCACTTCCCACCATAGTCAATCTAAAACTCTCAGCAAGGAATTGCAGAAGAGTGTGTCTGTCATACATGCACATAGGAGTGATTTGGCCTCAAAACTGCAGGTGAAATTCAACGTCCTTAAAAGACACTGGAGGAAAATGCATGGGGAAAAAGACAACCTGAAGTACACATGCGCAAGAGATGGGCTCTATACTGGCTGTCATCATTCAGAAAAACAGTCTCCAAATCACTGGAAGAGTTCCCTGAAATTAAGAATTGTGAACAAAATCCAGCAATCACTCTTATGCCACTACATTAACCCACTTCTGCCTGAAGTTCTCATTCTCTCTGCTCTTTCTCTCCACTCTTCCAAATCTCCGTAAGGATATAAAAGGTACAGACAGAAGTAGCATGGACGCAACAGCTTCCAAGCTAGGGAACAGTACATAGACTTGATCCTTCAAGGCATAGAAAGAGACAACTAAGTAGGATATGGCAGACTGAAAGAAAGATGAATGTCATGAAGAAAGCAAACAGAAAATGGTTATATTCTTCATTATTAGATGCGAGACCTGAAGAGCATCTAAACAAATGATCAAGTAACAGATCTGAAACAAAAGTCAGTCCTCTTTCATATGATACGCAATAGTACTAGGGAAACAATTACCTGGAATTTTCTCCCTGTCAGTAGCATGAAAAGATTCAAACAGTGATTTGAGAAATTTAGAGAAGGAAGGTCCATTCAGGGATGTTAAAGTGATCAAAATACATCCTTGAGCTCAGAAGTCCATATGCTATAGACCTTTGGAAGCCTGGGTAAGTATTTCTCCCCCTCTGCCTTCCTTTTACACTATTCTCTCTCTCAAAATCCACATCTAGCCTCTCAGAGAAATAATGTGGAGCTTAAGGAACCTTTAGTCTGACCTAGAAGAGCTGTTCTCAGGTTGAGAAAATTCATATTGCACATGCATGCACATTTACTTCAGCAAATCCTTAATTATGGCAGGAAAAAGAAGTTATACCTTATATTCTCTAATTTACAAGAGCTAGTGTCCAATACCATAAGCACTAAGCTTTATATCGGACTCAATTAAGCACATAAACAAGCCCTATTTAAGTCACAAATGACAACAGTAACGATTTTCTGAACAAAAGATAGAAGGAAAAACATCTTACTGAGGATCTCCGGCATAACTGAGTTGAGCAGGTCGTATCCCAAAGTGGACAATAATGGGGAAAGTAATTACATCAGAACTGAACTGTTCACGGTCCAGTTGATCAATACGAACTGAGCTGGGTTTCTAGGAGAAAAAACAAAATATACTTAATTGACAACAACTCCATGGAAAAAATATTGCCTCTAGCCCACACTATCCAGTAATCACAAAGCAGCAATATTCCAAGCTTATTGAAATACACATAAAACAAACCATTAGTATTAGAATAAATATTTGGCAATGACGGTGACTGAAACAAAGTTAAGTGACTTAGCTCTCCCAGTGAAAAAAGGAAATCATCTTATTTTCATTTTACAAGTCAGGAAATTTACAGTTTGATTATTTCCAAGAACTCAAAGCAACTTTCTTTAGTCGAACATCACACTGGAAATAAAATCAGTATTAGTGTTCTGGCATCTAAGCTCCCACATGCCTGAGTAGGTTGCTAAGATCAGCTTACCTCTCTAATTTTACCTCTGTTCCTGATTTCCCAAAGAAAGTGAAGCCATTATTAGATCCATTCAATCACACGAACTAAACAGCATTAAAATAAATCTGTCATGCTACTCTTGGAAAAGGCTCCTAGGCTGATGTGTACAATGAGGAATACAGTCTTGTATAATGAGGAGACTTTTGTCCATTTTACACTTCAAAACAGAAGTTGTTTTTATAGTTAAAAAGGAGAGTGTAGAAGGAGGCAACTTTCGCTTCACCTCTAAAAACACAGAAAATGAGTAATTGCACATCACTGCAGAAGAAATGCTGCTTACAGAGCCCTTGATCACTCATCTACCATATTTAAAAACTCAGCTGAAGGTGCACAGTTTGTCTCCAAGTAAACATTTTCTCTATTACCTGGCCAAGCTGCTTTGTTATGTGCCTCCTTACTCCACACTTTGCAATCAGCTGGATGAGGCCTGTATTTTCTGCTTGTCTAAGGTTTCAGAAAAAGGGCATTACTTCTAGCTACCTGCATCTCAAAACTTCTAATTTAGCATTGTGAGTTTCTCAAAGATGGTTTTCAGAGCTACAGAAACAGCTCCCACCATTCTCTTCACAAAACAATAGAAACTGTGTCAAGAACAAAGCTTTCACCCTTCAAAACACCTTGGTAGAACTGTTTACAGGAGTCATTTTCTGCATGGGTAAGCAAAGCCAATTCTAGAAATAAAGGTAAGTCTCATCAGGTGGCCACATTTCCAATCTATTCTAGGAAAAAAACCCAAAAACTTACTTAAAACTTTGACATCCAGCTAGAGAAATATTTTCTAAGGGACAAATGCTTATCAGCTTCCCTTTGGACACGATGACCGAACATAAGTTTACATCTCCCCAGCCAAAAAAAAAAAGAGAAAAATATTTAAAAGTTAATTAGCTCATGTTGCCAAGTTTAAAAGAAAAAAAAAGAAAAAAAGAGGAGAAAAGGTTTTCCCCACAGCACTTCCAATAAAGAGGGATTTGGACAAAAAAATCTAATGAAGAACATGGGAAGGATTTGTAGCAGGCAGAATGTTGTTCTCTAAACCAGAGGTTAAAGTCCTGAAATTTATCTGGTTTTGTTGAGTTTGCACAAAGCCAATTTGAGAAATGTTTATCTTCACAAAAGCTGTTTGTTGGTTCTCCCCTCTCAACATTAAAAATGAGGAAGTTCCCCCATTCCTATCCCCCTTAGAAAAGCAGCCTTGCTACACAACAACTCCTCTGAGAACCGAGGTGGCAAAATATGATTAACAGAATATCAAACAATAATTATACTCAATACACTAATTATAACAAATATTTTTAAACAATTAGACTATATTTTCCTCTTCAAATATTTCATCTTTTACACTTAAACAGAAGTAATCTGATCCTCAAAAGTGTAAAAGGGAGAAGAGCTTTCAATATGCCTGCAGCAGGGTGTGTGTGAAACGTGTGGCCTCAGAATCACTCAAAACCAGACTTTCTCGCCATTTATATGCCACTGCCTTCGAGTTTTGTCACTCAGTCACGCAGCTGTTCACAGATGCCTGATAACAACCAGAACAAAAGAAATCCTTGTTTAAAACAATCACAATTGTTCCTTCACTGACAGTTATGAGAGTAGCTCTGCTATGCTTTTTTCCTTCTACATGGTGAAAACCAGCTTCCTCTCTGGTGTTGCTTCTGAAGGTTTAAAGTACAAACAGCACCATACAGAAACATATGGTTTATACTGCACACCAGCAGACAGGACACCAGCAAATTAGATGTTGCTCTTCCAGATTTTTATCCCTGTGTTCTTTTAAAAGAAGTGCTGTGAGAGACCATCTAATCACAACCTTCCTTTTAAAATCTCATTGAAAACAAAGAAATTCTAACAGAACAGAGGCCCATTATCTTTGTTTCCTACTCCAAACCTCAATCAATGCTTTGCTGATATTAGAAGACATGATGAGATTGCATGTAGATGTAGTATAAAAGTATGTTAAAATATATATTCGAACTAGTGAGAAAAGCAACAATATTTTAGGAAGAAAAAGTGTGAAAGAGGATTAAAATTTGTGAACCTTTAAATCTATTCCAACACAAAGTTTCACTGAACTAATGAAACACTATGAATAAATTAAATTTTTTAAATAGTGCTGAACTATTGTTAGTTGTTTAAGTAAATGGGATTTCCTTTCGCCGTCATGCATATATACATGTCACTTTGAAAAAAAAAATAAAATACATATATAAAATCTAAATCTGCTCAAAAGAGGATTTATTATTTCTTAAATGATGTTGTGGAGGAAAACAGCAAAATAAAATTTAGTGGGTTTACTTTGTTGTGTCAAGTGGATAAAATTGAAGAGCTGTCATTTTCTAAAACAGTTTCACATTGTCTCTATAATAGAACTGTTTTATCTTTTAACGTTGTAAAACGCTTAGAAAATACTTTCACACTATTTTTCACTTACTTTCATACTCAACAGAATAAGCTGCAATGAACAGAAAAAATCCACAAACTAAGAAAGTCATTACTATCTTCTTCAGAAAAAACATGTTCAAATGATGGCATTATAACATGACGTTTCAAAGTGCTGCAGATTTCTTTTATGCTTACATATTTTGATGTCCACATGCATCTCTGAAAACATCATCTTGTAGAATGCAAAGTTTGTCAGTAAAAATCACAAAAGATCTCAAAATTAACACTACCACTTTACAAACTGCACTTATAGGCATTTACAGTTCAGTGACACAAGGAAGGAGCATATATGCATTCCTTCATGCTAAACAAAAAAAGCAAGTTTTCAGCTAGCTGAAATCGGCCTATCTTCAGCAAACCACTGAAGTTGTGTCAGTGTATACCATTCAGGTGCTGACAACTTGTGCACTAGTACGTACCTTGTAACACAGAAACGACAGGCAATGTTAAATTAAACAGTTAAGGCTAACAACTCCTATTACGAGATCCTTGTTTAGCACTCAGTTTTAACCAGCTCAAGTAGAATTTTCCATAGTGAGAGTTCACATGTATACTGTATCAAAAGGAAAATCAAAGGAAAACCAGATTATCCTGCCCAAGTTGTTATTAGCTTATAACGTAGTTTACTAACTGTAATGCTGCTACACTTAAAAATATGAATTTGAAAAATATACTTAGGAAGTCACCTTGGCTGCAGTTTGGGGACAGGTTTTTCAGTTAGCAAACTAAATTTCCCCTTAGGCATGATACCAAGTCACACTTTTTCTGGAGAAGCTAAGAAGTTGAGCTATGAGCAAAGAAGGAAAATAAAGTCAGAGAAAGAAAGATATTACAACTGAGAAGTCTATAATATTAGGTCCAAAACACACCTCTACTACTGAGATACCACTGTGCAATACTGATCGAACCACGCAAATAGAACCCTGCAGCTCTTAGTGGACATCATCTATTCTCATGACCCACATTTCTGAAGAGTGACAGTCAGAAAACTGGGCTAAATTCACATAAACACTGGAGTTGAAAGGTACTGTGTTCTGAGAACATATGCTTTAAAATACTAATTGTTTCAAAAATAATAAGGCCATAGGGGCTTCAAGCTTGGCACTGAAAATTAATGGATGCATTCATTAATGTACACAAAATTCCTCAGTGTGAGTGAAAGCAACATAGAAACAATGTGGAAAAAAACACATAGGCAGAAAACACCTTTTCCATATCCAGGGCAGAATCTGGTTAGAGCACTTTCAACAGAGCTAGGGGGTCAAAAGAAGATGATGAAAGGAAATAGCGAATAGTTACTAATTCTCTGGTCCTATGTCAGGGAAAAGAGAATGAGATCATGCACATAAAGACTGTCTGAGAAAATAAGAAGGCAGAGGAGCAAACTACAATTTCATGTACATAAAATACAGCCGTTCCTTTTAACGCACACATTGAAACGGTGCTCATCTGGAAATCTGCCCTTGGGTAGAGCAGCAGAGGGTGCAATTCTTCACAGGGTTGGAACAAGTCAATGAACTGTTCCTATAGCAATCTGCAACTGTCACTTGTCATCTTTCCCCTTTCCAGTTCAGCCTCTAGCAGCCTCTCTGAAACAAGACATGTATGTGTCATTGGGTTGTTCATAAGTCAGAAATATTTGCTCTACCATGCCAGGGCTGGTAACGATCATCCCTTTGCATTCTTCTGCATATTTCTGCCATTCCAGTTCTTCCCACTGAAGCATGTTGGCAATCTCCTCTTCAGGCACCAGAGCTTTACTGCATCGTAACAAGTAGAGAAGAATCTGATGCATTGAGAGTACTTCTTTTCCTCCATCTTAAAAACATAAATAAAACACATTGAGGAAAGAATATCTGAAAGCATGAGCAAGAGAAAATATGCAGAACACAAAATATTTGTATGAGCAAAATAAATTGCAAAATGCTTAAGTGACTTGACAAATAGGAAGGCAAATGTTTTATTGATTAATACTGCACATGCATAAACACTTTGCTAAACTGGAAGCTATAATGGTAATGGCAGGAAGAGTAACAGTTTCATCACACTGTAAAGCTGAAGTTTCTGACTTGCCTGAAAAAACTTTAAAATGAGTAGGCAGAACAATCAGTTGTATTTTCCAGTTATGTCTTCCTTTTCACACTTTTATCGTTCTTTTTACAATGGTAGTTAAAAAGCCTTTAGGCATTTATGCAGCTTTTTTAAAGAACACTCAAAATTTTACAGGATACTTCTGGATCAACGTAGTAAGTTATCCTTGCATTTTAAATTAATCTGTAGTTCTTACATGCTGTACCTGCAGTAATGAAGACTAAAGAGCCTCATGCTGTGTTCTGTCACTAAATGAATCAAGGGGACATGAAAACTACTAAATACTTCTGAGACCCCAGGAAACATGCACAGCAAAGGCTGCTTGTAACAAAGGAAGACAGTATAATAAACATCTGTCTGACTCCAGGTAGCCAGTTACAGATGTGAAGACGCAAACAGGAAGGATGAGTGAGTAATGGTCCTGACAGACCAGCACTCAGAAGACACCAACTATTCAAATTCAGTATGTCCACTCACAGGAGTAAGACAACAGACATGTTACTACAGTGCTTTAATTTTGACACGCAACTCTCCAACCCCCTCCAACAACAGGGTGTTAATTTGTAGGTATGGAGGCACCTTCAAGTTTCATCCACACAGAGCACAAAAAAGGGTTGATTTCCCTTCCCCAGGAAGCAGGAGCAATTTGGTCCTGCAACTGAGTACATTGTCTCCATCACTACACACAAAAAAAAAGAAATGGAGATAAAAACAGAAGTAAAGCCTTAGAACGATATGGGGGATGATGTCACAGCACAAGGAATGTGATCCCAGGCACACAGGAAAAGCCTCGCAGAACTGCTGTATAACAGCAGCATTGCATAAAATGATGTCCTCTACGAGACACATGAGGGAACAGGCACTTCTCTTACTTCAGCTGGGATTACAGCACTATGGTATAGAAAAGATGAAAGGGAATAATATATCTTGGCCTCTTCAAACAATTAACCTAATTCAAACTCCAATAGGGAATCTTAAATGGGGAAAATACACCACAACCCTCACTGGAAACAGAATATACTCCTAAACAGGCAAATTTTTAGCTACAGGGGCAGATTTTTAAACGTGCAAAATTCTCCTTCAAATTAAAGGGGGACTCAGTTTACAGACTTTTGTCTTTGACAGTAACTAGATTATACTATTAAGCAAGGGGCAGCCCATTTCCAACAATCGCTAAAAAAAAAGCGTAGCCTTACTCACTGAAGACCATGTACCAGAAGGTTACAGGTTGCTATAGACAGATGTGCTAAACAGTAGTTGGAGACCTGACCTTTCCTGAGTCAGAACATGAAGTACTTGGGACCTCAAATGTTTGTTTTTTTCTAGTCTTTTACTCTCTTAAATATATTTATCATCATAAAAATCTGTGGCAATGAATACAATACAGCAACTACTCTGCATGCTATACATCTCCGGCACTCAGTAAAACCAGGATGATTAGCTCAAAGCTTAGAGCTACCCCAAGGCCTGTCTTTAAGGAATCCACACAGAAAACTTGACATCCCAAACCTCATATTTTTAGACCGTATTAGAAAAATAAGAAAGAAAAGTAGAGGGGATGGGAAATCAGCAATTCATTTCTATCTTTGAAGAGACAGCTGATGGATGTGCGGAGATCCATTGCACCAATATATCTTCTTTGATTAGACATAGATAAATAATGTTCTGCAAACATACCTGAAGGAAATAGATGCCCAGTCTCTGGAAATTAAAAAACTCCAAGGATATCTCAAAAATAATGAATACAAAATGCAAACTTGATTAAAAAAAATAATCTGTCATAAAGATGCTAAAAGGCAACTATATATGCAGAAATACCAGGAAAAAGAAATTTTTATAAAGCGTTAGAAGGCTGGGAACCTTAAAGACAAAGCACACAGGAATACATGTTATAGAGACTTATCCAACAATCCAACAGTGCAGAAAGAGCTGATTTCTAAACTAAAATAAAACAAATCAGAATATAAAAACCCCAAACTAACAGGAAAACACCCTCAAGCTACAGAAACCAGGCAGGTCAAACTTGTTCTCATTTTGTGATGAGGTCAAGTTAATCAGCCACATGTGGCTTGATGGCTTATTTTGTAAATTGCTTCAGCAGAACGAAATCAATGTTTGCTAGCAAGCCTCAGAGCTCTGCTTCTGATTGAACAGTGTTGCATATCCAGGAAGGAACAACAATTAGAAATATAGTCATCTAGCCATCAGTACTCTCCACAGTAACGAGCCAAACCTCATTTAGCTACAGCTATAATTAATATCCCAACTAAGTTTGAAAGCCCAGAGCAGAGAGCACCTCTAGGCCACAGCCCTCTTGATGAAGATTGTTCCACGTCCCATCTGCACTCTCAGTCCAGCAGCTGAAACGCATTCTCCTGTCCACACAACCCTTCTGGAGCAATCACTGGCAGGATCTCAGCAGGATGCATTTCCAATGGAGCCATGACATTTATATCAACTGAAAGTCTGTCCTAGTATCTTAGGATGTGTTAAATGCCTGTGTAAGCTGTTCACTCAAAACAAGCATAATGCTCCACACTGAAGCTTGTCCTTGGCTGGCAGGGTAGGGTTGAATTGCATTGGAATGGTGTTTTTCTGTCTTTCACTGTGCTGCAAGGTCTAAGCTTTTATTAACATAAAGAAAGAAACAATCAGAACAACATGTGCTCAGAGATGCCAATCATGCTGACCCTCAAAACTGCACATCAAGAATTTTAATATAATCACATAGCATCCTGAAGAGCAGAGGGGACACTGAATTCAGTTTCACATGCGAGATTAGGTAATAGCACTCCTCAAATGCCACAGCTCCATCGCAGGGCAGGACAAGGATGACCCAGCACTGCCTAAAATCACCATGACAGACACAAAAGTTGGAAGCAAGACTTGGTCTGCCCACCTGAACCCGAGTTCTGAGTAAACCAACCACATTGCCAGCAAGCACTGCCAGCTTCAGATGGAAGCACCAGACCTCTACACTGACTGAATCATTTGTCTTATGCAATAAGGGTTTTTTTGTGGGGTGTGGTTTTGGTTGATTGTTTCTTTTTGGTTTTTAGATCTAATTTCCATAAAGCTACATAATACAAACATTACCTGGAAGAAATCTCACAAATCGCGGCATGAAGTGAAATCTGGGGCAGGAAATAGAATCATTTTCAAGTGAAGGACCTTAAACATGAAAAAAATACAGAAAATTTAGGAAGAGCAATATATTCGCAAAAGGAAAAAGAAGGCAACCCTGCTGCAGATGAAATCAATGAACAGTGATTACATTTGATAGAGCCTAAGTTTCAATCAGAAAAAGTAACAAAATGGACAGCAGAGAGGAACAGAGTAACAACTTCTAGTGAAGGCTTTCACATGGACAATTTCAAAGAAAGCAACAATAACTTAAAAATTAAAAAAATCTAACAAAAACACAGTAGTTTTATTTAAAACAGTGATACAGAAAAAATTGTTTTATATAACTAATTCACTTAAGCCTTACAGACACAAGCAGTAGTTTATTAGTCCCTCCCAATTAGTGGGGTGTTTTTTGGTTATGATAAAGACAAGGAAATTTCCATGATGCTATTTTGTGGGGTGGTTTTTTTTGTTTGTTTCCTATTTCATCATCCAAAGCTTTTCAGGAAAATAAAAACAAAACCAGTAAGCACCCAGTGTTAAGAAAAGAAAGAACAATCAGAACCAGAAAGACAACATTGATATTAGAATACATTGCGTATCAAAACAAAGGTGGCTACGCAAAATGCATGAAACTTGTATGCTCCTCTGTTTAACTGCAGTAAGTGGATAGTGCATCTCCATAGACAAAGTCAAGACGCCAAAACACACGTACAGATTCTGAAATGAAATTCCTTTGATATTCTGTTTTCTTTTAGACCAAGGGAAGGATCACCCCTGAAATTCTCCTTTGTCACAGTCTTCACAGAAACATGTATTTTCATCTCGTCAAGTCAAAACCATTCAGCTATAATGATATGTTATCCCTCTATGGCTGTCTGTATGACACTGCTTTGTAAGTTGACTGCAGAGAAATACTTTACAAGTAACTTGCGTCTTCGCTTCTAAAAACAGATAAGAGTAGTTTACCTGACACCTTGGCTTTCAAAAATACCACACAGACAATACTGTGCAATATTAAACATACAATAGTATTTACTGTTTGATTAAAAAACAGTAATTAAGGATTAAGGAAGAAATTTAGTTTATCTGCAAGAATGCAGTGCCATAAAGTTTGTGCATTTTAATTCCTACAGCCCACTAATGAATGCTAATATAATTCATCTGCTTGAAGAACAAAGTGGAAGTTTGTCCCTCTCACATAAACAAAAATTTGACTTTGTTCTTTTGAGGCCCCTTCCCACTTTTTTCTTTTTAAACCAAAGAAAATAACAAAACAGACATTTACAAAATAGCTATTTACAAGAGGTGCAATTATAATTGGATTTTTGTATGTTTTTTCCCCCTAAATAAAAGTTACCTTTAAGATTCCAGTCATAGAGCTCCAAAATATCTTTGAATAGATATGAAGAGAACAGTTCAAGACCTCTCACACAAAAATTCTGGAGAAAGAAAAAAAAACACCTAGAATTATATAATACAAATAATGCCACTCATGTATATTTAAACTAAAAAATGAAAAAAACAGTGTCTTCATAATTGCCAACTGCTAGACACAGGGCTTTGGAAACAGTATTAATATATCTGTAATCATCTACTGTAACATAATACAGTGATCTCTTCAGAAAACACTGTCAAGAACACATTGTAATGAAGACTTTAATCAATGTTGAAATTAACACTATTGGCAGAAATTATGAATCTGCAATAATTTGCCATGCACTAAAACCCTTTCACCCAAGTAAACCAAACAGATGACATTTCTGAGAAGGATATTTTTCATAATTCACTTGAATTAATTCATGAACCTACATGCTATCAATTCTATAGCAACGTATCAGTACAACACAAATTGAGGATTTTGACCTTAAGAGCCAACAGGAAAGGAGAGAAAACAAAGGAAAAAAAAAAAAGAGTAAGATTCTTCTCATCAAGTGGGGAAGAAGGTCTTCCAAGTTAAAAAGCTTGCATTCAGAAGTGAAAGAACTTAAAAAGCCTGCCTTAACAAAATCAGGCCAGGTTGATGTAAATTGCATGTGTATGATACCGGCCATAAATTCCAAATGCAACAAGAATATCTTTTGCAAGAATGCTTTAGTAAAGACAGTCTGCAAATAGTGCTGCAGCCAATTGACCAGGAGTACAAAAAAAAAAAAAAAAAAAAATCAAATTCCCTATTTTGCTTGGTGGCCATTTGTTGTTTTAGAACAAGATTTGGAGACAACACAGCAGATTCAGTAACAAGAAATGAATCGCTTTGATCACATTAATCTTGCTAAGGAATTTCAGGGCTCTAGCATATATTCAGATGCTGTTGGGCAACAAAAAGAGAGATAACTAGAAAGAAAAATGTAAATATACATGGCCAAATTATACACCGATCCTATCTTCGTAGTTATATGCAGGGGGTTTATGTACCTACATATGCTGTTCCACTGCAGCAATTTACTTCATAAACTGGCTTCACCAGGGATTAATTTGTAATAAAAAAAAAGATTATGAACTGAATGCGCTTTGTTTGTATCCACCGGAAATTTGTTTTGGCAACAGCTTATATTAAGTACTGATAAGCAGTCTTCAGAGCTTCAAACTCATGATTAACTTTCGGTTCTGCCATTGACTTATGCGGTCCTGGCAAACCAGCATCTCCATATGCCTTATTTTTGTCATCTGTAAAAGAAGGGTAATGCCTAACTCCACTTACAGATAAAAGTACCTGACATATATTGTATATAACTTAAAATGAAAATCAGCTATGGATATAAGCACTTCTTACTATTTGATTTTAATATACCATAGCCTAGGTAGATGGATTTATGCTAGTACCTGCGAGTGCAAGTTCCTTTGCAGCCATTCATTCAGAACACAGCCTGTCTCAGAGACTTCATGAGATGGGATTCTAAAGAGTTTAATCCATTAAGGATATCAACAACTCATAACCCACTCTGACTTTTTGACTAATTATCCTCCTTACCTCAGGCATCATCTCCTCAATGAAATGAATTGTATAGTCAATGTTAAATCTGATTACTTTACATAGAGGAATCTGGAAGGAAAATAGAAATTCAGCATGAAAAACTATACAGCACCAAATGTATAGTTAATACAATTTTGTATGCAAAGGTATTACTGTCTGCTGAAAAGGGCACTTAACAGCTGCTCTGGGGATCACGCAAAGACAGGAACACAAGCATGTACAAGAGAAGTACAGTTCTAACCTTCACCTCTGTAATAACACAAGGCTGACAGGAGGGATGGTAAAGGAAGATTAAATAATGCCATCTACTGGAGATGAAATTTTGTTTAGAAGAAAAAGCAAAGCTCAGTAAACTCCTATCTTCTCTTACTTGTATATTCGGAAGTGAATTTATTGTTGGTGACACAACACACCAGTGACCTGAAGGCAAGGTGGTTTTAGCACACTACCAATTCTGTTAGCTATACTGTCTTAAAATGTGGCTTTAAGTCATAGCAACACAATATAAGAACTTCAGGATTAATTTATAGGATTATAGTAATTTCATCCAATAAATATTCTCAGAAGTTCATTCAACTAACCAGTAAGACAAGTAGCTAATTCCTTTTTTCACCTTTGAAAAAAGGTTCCTTTGTTTGCAGAGTCCATGGATTGCTGAAGGCATTTTTTTTTAACTGGATTTTTTAAAAGCAAAAATGCTAAATTGCTAAGACTACAGAAATGCCTAATCCTACCCTACATATCTACAACTTTTAGCAAGTTTTACTATTCACTGGCCTTGCAAGCATAAAAGAATCTTAGAACAATTCAATGGTCTGTGGAAATGAGGCAACCCAAGGTTATTTTGCATTGATAAGCACACAAATAAATATCTGAACAGTGTTGGGGTTGCACCGAAATCAATGGACTTAGCAGTGGTGCAATATTCTGCTTGCATCTTCTTGCAAGTCAATCATTTAACTAACTTCGTCTACAAAAATCTGTTGATATCTACATGATAAACTAAGGACCTACACCAAACAATCAAATAAAAAATTGCATTGCCTATAATTTGATGCAATATTAATGTGAATAAAAAATAAAAAACCCTTGGAAGTCAAATATCCCATTTAGAATCTGAATAAGAGGAAAACCTGTCATTTAAATCATCAGGGCTTCAAAAAAAAAAAAAAAATACAGGGAGTGTTTGCTTACTTTCTAACAAGTACAACCAGGAGAGGATATTCTAATTCAGAAACTCAGTAGCCTGGGGTATTTTCCTTTGTACTGAATAGAAAATAAATGCTTTAGAGAAGTGACCATGACCAAAATCTCCATGAATTAGAGTTCCACGTACACAAACAAATACATAGCAAAGGAACATGTGGTTGGTACTATAAAATTGTTGTGGTAGTTATATTAAAGTTATAATTTCACTTATGACTATACTATTTTCCCTAATATCTGACCTGCTCAATAATTACTGAGTAATAGTAATAACAGTAGTAAGACTTAACAGTCTTAGCAAAGCTAAGACTTCAAATTACAGAAATTTGGTTCATTCACAGATGTTGGTGTTCGGATCTCTATTTTTCCTACCCTTTGCCACTTCCCTGTTATCAAATATGTTCCAAAATGTCTTTCAAACAGCAGTTTTTATGTTGCCAAAAATAATCTCAAGACAGCAAGATATTCTTTCCAAAGGGCTTTATAGCTGTTAGCAACAGGAACTGACAACATGATGTTGCTTTATATTCAACTCTAAAAAAAGTAATCATTTGCTGCTGATCACTTCTCCTATTTGGAATGAGAAAAAACACACGTGCACTTTACAGTAAGCTCAATGTCTTCAATAACTACCCATGTCAGCAAAAAGAGTTTTCCTTGTTCTCTGTACATTAAAGATTTCCATAACTCTCAGCCTTCCTGTCATGCAGTAGATGAAAAAATTAGAAAGATAAGGTGGTCTTTTTACCCTTTTAATGGGAGTAAAACAAAACTGTTCCTTTTTGCTCATTTGCAAAGCAAAAACGTAACGTCTCGGAACAAATCTGCCTTGAACCCCAAGGCTGAGCTAATGCTACCTGTCAGGGCTGCTTCATACTACAACCCCATGGGCTGAACACTACTCTTAATGACTTGTCATCAACATTACAGTCCCTTCCCTTGATCACCAAAAGTAAAGTGCTGTCATATATATTATGCAAACAAACTGTCATGAAAAAATGCTTTCTTCTCAGTGCATCTCAGTTCCAGTATTCTTACATGCCAATCCTGTACTGATAACACTCTTATACTGGGTTTTGGCATTGGTAGTGTACCTAGTAACAGGTATAAAACCAAGGAAACAAACCCCACAACATTTGAAAAAACAGTTCTTGAAATATCAACATAAGAAAAAAAATATTCAAATGTACAGAAATTAAGTATTTGCATATTTTACATTCAGATATGGCTTATATTGGAAAAGTCAAGTACCAATCATGTCCTTTTCTTCCTATATTTGCTTTCAAAACATGAAATTAATTGCCTATAAATACCTACAACTTTTAACAAAAATCAGTAACTTGCCTAGTTCCTGAAGAAGCTGAACAGATGTTAGAAAGTAGTGGCTACATCTAGGTAAGTTTTTAGAACAGAGAAATTCCTTTAGAGTAGATCTCTGAAAAAAATCCATTTGTCACTTAAAGAGAAAGCCTTTTTTTTATTGTTGTTGCTGTTTTTCAGACTTTCACCTTAGCAAACCTCCTCATCCAATTTAAATCCAATTAAAAGTTTTAACAATTTATCCCATGGGTTATTTCACTTCCAAACTGTGAAATACGTAAAAACATTACTTCGATGCACATCACAGTTTCAGTCACAGTTTGAAGACAATGCTTACCACAATTAGTCAAGACAAAACCTGAGACTCATTAGCACATGTGTCTTTCCCATGTCCTCAAAGCTGGCGAGATATTTGTAACATATATGCACCGTTGGTTTAGATAAGTCCTACTTCAGGGAAGAAACCGCTTACCTTCCAAACAAATCCCACATATGTAGCAATGAACATACTTACATTTGTTAGTGGGGCATGTGCAAACATTGAGAACCCTTCAAAGATATATTCATGATCATCATACTCAATAACAGTAGGTCTGTCTGTCTAAAAAAACCAAAAAACAAAACCACCATTGAGTAAGCAACGAGTAGTAGAACTACCATCACTGAAAACAAAATTAGAGTGCTAGTTAGAATTATTTATAAACTACTTACTAAGAAGTTTGTGGGAGGCGACACAGTAATTCTATAGTGGTATAGTCTTCCAGCATTGTTGGTCATGGGGCGACATGGTTTAATGGGCTTAAAGAAATAGATAAGTAGAATTATGTGTAGAGTCAAGGCAAATTTAGATTAAAAGAGAGAATAAAGCATTTCTAATAGCCATGAAATATGCACTAGGAAAAATTAAATAAAAGCAGGTAGTCATAATTAAGCATTCTGGGAAGTGGGAAAGCGGGGGCTTATCTACATTTTCACTTTCAGAAATATTTTTAAAGCTATTCAAAAGGAAATAAGGTGGAAAACATTGCTGTAATTTTTTCATTTTCCATTTGACTCTCCATCTTCCTTACACACAGCGGTTAGTTGCTTACACACCAGACTAATATCCCCTTCTATATAAATTTGTTTCAGGAAACTGATTTTAAAAGCTTATGAAAATGAACCTGGACCTCACAAGAGAAAATCTCAAAGTATGTTATCGAGATAGACAGGTATCAGCTCATCTGCTTGGGGCAAATCTGGGGCCTGAAGAAAAGGGGTTAGTCTATCACCAACAGGCAGCTCTGTTAACCCTGCTCTGTCTTCCATGTTGCAATGCCTGCTTGCGAGGTCCAAAGGCAGCCAACCCTCTGTACACTCTGATGCAACACAAAATGCCTGGGATTCATGTTTTCTTTCAGCTTGTTCTGAAGCAGTCCAGTTTAAAGACCTAAAAATCCTAAGCAGTCAGACAAAAACAGTTTCTCATATGCCCTACACTCAATTTGCTGCAGTTCAAAGGCTGCCACCAGCCTGTTCACAATATATCTGTCCGCATGGCAAAAAAAAAAATTACTGCAGCATCAGGGTACTACTCTAAACAGCATTACAAAAGTTGCCCTGATGGCAATGGCAAGATAGCTACGCCACTACACAGCTCTGTGCATTTTGCAAAACCCATCCAATAAGTATGCTAATTACTCTGGCTGTTCAGCCCCAAATTAAGCTTCTCACTGCTGCAATAAGACAGTTACCAGCCAGCCAGTTTAAAGCTAGGCAGTTTTATCTACAGGACACTGTAAAAACTAGTATATCTTAAGAGATTTTCTGAAATGCCAAGTTCCCAGCTGGCCTTGCTCCAGGGAGCAGCCGCCTTGCTGCAGCAAGTTTTACATATCAGTTTTCTCCTGCTAAAATTTTCTCCTTCCTTCTCTGCAAGAAAAACACTAGACACAATGTGGGGAGGAACATTTACAAAGCAGACATGCTCTAGTGCTAAGGCAAGAACACCTCCTGACAAGCTTCCTGCTCCTGTCAGCAGCAGAATTCCTATTTTATTTACTTTTAAAGCAAATAAGGCCCTCATAACATACTCATCCACTTGAAGATGGTAGATCTCTGACTACAAGTTCTTTTTTAATGTAATTGTGTTTCAGAAACTTAAAAAAAACAAACTAGACCTAAACAAAAACAAGCAAAAGTTTTCCATACTTTTCAGGTGGATTTCATTACTGGCATTGCACTTGAAACATGAAGTTACCCAACTAAGTGATTTAAAGTTGCAGAGAAGTTTTTACTAAGCCTGTAAATCATGGAAAAAAACTCAAACCAGCCAAAGTATGAGTTTTCAGCGGCAAATTTGTATTCATAATTGCAATTCTTAGAATTACTTACCTCTTCACCAGGATAAATGCCATGTCTTATTCCTGTTCGTCTGGCTTTAGCACTGCACTTGCACAAAGGTCCATCATTCATCTGTCAAAAAAAAATAGGATTCTGTTTTTATTGAAAAACGATTTTGGAAAAGTATGTTGGTTTTAATGCCTGGAGTGCTGATGCTTCTAAAAGCCTGTCATGCTTAGATTAAGTGGATGTTCTTAAGCCAATAAAACTGAAAACAGTATAGACTAATGTAAGAAAAACTGCACAATAGCATTAGAGCTTCATCACTGTTTCAGAAGCACAAGATGGAAAAATGCTCTCGGTAGAATTGTACTACTCTACTATCATATATATCTTTTCCACTTCTTACACGTACAAACAGCACACTGTTGCCTAAAATGAGATTCAGGTCCTAAACACGCACATGCAAGTATTTACATGCTAAAATCTCCGTGTTCAAATAGTTTCAGTCAGTTCACTGACTGAAATCCCATCCCAGATTAACTCCTCTGCAATGTGGCAAGGCTATCACGAAAAGTACACAAAGCAGACCATTTGAAGATTTTACTTGTTACTTTTAAGTAGTAATGGGAACACTTCAAATGCATTCTGTGAACGACCAGTAAAAAAGAAGGCGGGGGCGGGAACATCCACTTTAGTATTCTGTATGGGTGCATCAAGTAGCTATATCAAAAAGGGCCATTGCACAAGGTACAGAGCTAGTGTCTTTCTTTGCACTTTTATGGAGTTCAATGCAGACTCTCAATTACTGCAATACTCTAAAGCTTTCTGCTCTTAACATCATGCCCAGTGCAGAAATCCAACAAAAAACCCAAAACCTAAAAAAACCCCAAAACAACCCAGAACCAAACCTGAGAAACCAATGAAGTTCCCAACCCCAGGCTTTAATAGAGTTTTTCCAAGTTTGAATCCAAGAACTGAAAGGTTCTGCTTAGACTTAGAAAAACCCCAACAACCTTGCAATGCAATACAAAACCCAGAACTTTCCATGCCATTATAAGCAGTCTGAAATTGGAAACAGCATCCATGGTGGGGCTAAATAGTATCATCAGCAAATAGATAGCACGTGAAGAAACTTCAGGAAGCAAGAACCACCAAACTGCTGTTAATGTAGTTTTCAAACAGTTGAGAGGGACACAACTTTTTACTTTTGATGTTAATTCTCTGAACGTTAATGTCAGTTTAATTTCTTCAGACTGGCACAGCACATACATGCAAAGGAACATTAGCAGGGCACTTCTCCTTTGGGAGCTTAGTCATGCAATCTTAACAAGAGTGATATGACAGCTTTTTGTTCACACATTTTTTTTTCTCACACTCAGACTACTGAGGAGAGTACAGGCTCAATGAAACTGAATCATGCTTACAGGTAAAAGCATACTTCCTTACTAGCTTATACAGTCATAAAATGGAAGAGAGTTAAAAAATGCAGTCAAGAGCAAATTGCTAATCACTGCCCAAAAAATAAGAGCCTACTGAGGCTATTAAAATAATCATCACTTATTTTTTAAAATCTCATCCTTAATTCTTAGAACTGTTCAGTACTAACACTGCCTCTGTTACGTTAAATGCACAGACCAAGACTGAGGGAGATGTGAAGTACCTTTAAAGCCCAGGACTTGGGAAACAAGGACACAACTCATGGAAAAAATGCAGAAGAGCAATCATGAAGTGATGATAAAATCATGTTGAAAGATTACAATTTTACATAAATTAAGGCAAGGGCTTCTAACTTCCTCTGGCCAACAGGGCAACACAAACAAGCAGATAACACTTGTAAGCAAAAGGCCACTGTGGTGGCATTGGCTTTAACAATTTATTTTCTGGCAACTGCTAGCACTGCTGGAGATTACCCAAAGCAACAAACACACTGCTCAGACTGAAAGGTTGCGAGGATCCATCCTAAAAATCTAGTTCCGTGTCAGACAGTGTACTTGTACGTACCAGTGTGCACGGCAATCATTCCTGGTTTATGTAGTGATAGTTAGAAAGCATTCTGGCATACCAGATAAATACCTAGGAAAACTTCAAATGTTTTCAAATAAAATCTACTCAAAAGCACTGACAAGCTCACCATGATCTGATTTCAGCCCCTTCAGGAAAGATGAAGAGTCAGTCTCAAGAAAGTTTTTAGGAAAGAAAGTTTTTCAGCAGTAATCTCATAACCCACACAGTCCTGAATCTATTCATCCTACAATTATTCTGCTTCTTTTTATTTAGCTAATATTCTGGCCTACAACATTACTTTGAAGTGTGCCCAAGAGCTACACAATTTTTTCAGTTAAATATCTAAACGGTTCACTAATTTTGTTTTCCATACAAATAAAAACAGCTAGCTATGCTCAGTCATTTTTTTTTTAAACTAGAAGCATAAATACGAGTCTGTAATAGAATATGCAACAGACCTTTGAATTACCACAGTAGCAATCAGCATTGCAGTATCTCTTGGCATTATGATTTGTTGCATGCTAACCTCATGCATCACATGAAGTGCCAGAAAAATACATTTACTGAGATGCCATCTGACAATGAGTTAGAACAGACTGTAAAATATTTAAGTAAGAAAGATGAAGATGGAAAATTTGCAAACAAAAACTAGTCTTCTGTGCAATGTATACATTCAAAACAACACTTCATGAGCTCAGCAATTACATTTAATGAGAACTATAATCTCCATGCAATTACAAAAGAACTATTAGACAAGAAATTAGGAGCATTAACTGCATATTTAAAACATTATTTATCATTATAAGCTGAGAGCTTTTAGGTGAAAAATTTGTAAAGAAGGTAAACATGCTGCCTTTTCACCATCCCAGAATTCATCTGTGTACTATCTCAGGGCTAAGAGGATAGCATTAGTACACCGTTAGCAATTCAGGTTTTATTAACACCGTCTGAATAATCCCCAGGACTCATGAGCTGGAACCACACTCTTGAAATCACAAGTGAAGTGCTTAGAAGATGAGAGAGAAAAGGGGGGTAAAAAATATGTATTGAAATAGATGTCATTCAGCATGTTTAACAACAATGCAGAATTTTAGGTCTGCAGGGGAGAATGACTTTCAGAAACAGTACTTTTTCCTCTCACCATACCTGTCCTGGATCATTGTACCACAGTTCTTCATGGAGACGATCAGGGTGTGCTTTTTTACGCTTAATTTCTGCAATGACGTCAAAAACTTCAGAATCTGAACTGCTAGAGCAGCTGCTGTCATCTTCAGAGTCACAGTCTGAGTCAGTGGAGCTCTCTGATTCACACAGGGGGGAAAATAAAGTCAGCTGAAAAACACTTCCACACACTCTCTTCCCCAGTAGCAATGCATTCTCTAACATGACATAACTAACTGTGGCATACTGAAAGTTATTAAAGTTGTGCATGACATTCACACTAATGAAAAGAGGGACAGCAACTGCATTTTTAATTAAATATGACAGCAAATGCTATTGATATTAAATACCTACAACAATTGTATCTGTTTGCATGCATCTGATTGCTGTTTGGCTGTCTAGGAGCACCACTGATCAGTTGTAGAAAAGCAATTTCAGCTACTTGACATTAAAGATTATAGAGCTATAACCAACACAAGTATGACTGTAAAGTTAAAAAAAAAAAAAAAAGAGAGAGGAAAGAGAAAGAATATATATAAGGTCATTATCACGAGCTAAACAAAACCTCTTGTTTAAAAGTTAATTCTGCTTTCCATGAGCAAAGCACTTATGTCTGGTTTCATTTTACCTAAAAATGTTCCTGCGTGTAGGAGGATATTATCTATTTAAGAGTTACAAAACAGCACATATGGATAGAATTATTATAGAACATGTACTATTAGACTGATTTTTCAAAATCAATTATTTCTACTAAATTCGTTATCACATATTAGAAACCACAGAAAAGAAGAAAATCTGGAACTACCAGCTGAGTGAATCCAGCCATAAGTTTTTTGGAAGCCCTGTTCTGTGAGTTTTCCTCCTTACTTTTTTTCCTAAGACTTTTTCTTTGAATTAACTGAAACAATTTTTCTGATATATTGGGGGGACAACAATGCTAAAGAAAAAGGAGAAGATGGTCTTAGACTTCTTAAAATGTCTCCTTTGTGGTCTTGTCAAAGTAATGTCTGGACTTAATAAAAAAAAACCAAAACCAGACCCACAAAAAAACCTAGAGCCTGATCTCACATATCTCTAACCTCCTGTGGTACGTAGAAGTGACTCCCATTCTTATGTATGTAATATTACTCATTTCCACAAATGATCTCAACTCCAAATTAAATAAATGCCTTCATAGCCAAGACATATAGCGTGCAGCAAGTAAGGTTTATTATTCTTGGAAGGAGGGATGCAACATTTCTTCCATTTCTAAGTTTTGACTTAAGAGCAAACACATTACTACACTGCCAGTGCTTTGAAATACTGTGAAATCATGCTTTAAAGTAGGTGTATTTAATTGAATACAAGACTCTCCTTAGAAAAAGAGAGAAAGAGAAAATGAGAGATTACTACTAGTAAAATATGCTTCCCATTTTCCTTTATCTTCCTTCCTTTTTTTTAAATCCAGATGTAGTTTTATACAGTCTGTAATTCAGCATAAGGTGTTATTAAAATGTGTCCCTGGGACATATGGTTTACATAGGTCATATATGCTCAGCTGCTATAAAGTTTTATCTTAATGTGCATACATGTATATACACCTACAAATATTCACAAACATTTGAGTTGTAGAAGTTCTCTGATAAACATTAATAGTTGTAAGTCTAATTTCAGGACCAAAATGAGTGTGGGACCTGTGAGAGTTAAGCTGGAATTCTGAAAGACCAATGCAGAACTTTTCGATTTCATGTACTGAAATCAGCCTTTCAGGATCTAAAAGTGCTCTTCGAGTACATCACTATCTCACTACAGTACACAATTACTGCTAGCACAAGCCAGAAAAGAGACAGCATTTACTTAAGTACAAAATAAGACAAACTATTAGACACTACAGAAGCATGGCTGTAGGAGAAGCTGGCACAGACACCAAGTCAGCCCAGGGGACCAGTGCAAACGCAGAGCCTTCAGGTCCTCCACAAAGAGTGGAAAAAAAGAGAAGTTGCTCTTGGCCCTATATCTTAGCCTGGAGCAGCAAAGGAACTCTTACTGCAGAGATCCAAGGAAGTGAAGCTTTACACAGCTTTGTTGAATGTAGTATTGTCCTGGCTTCACCCACATGAAAATATACCTCCTGAAAAACCCTGCAGTTAACTTTGATTCTTGAGCGAATTTAAATACATGCAAATCAGCTGCTCAGAAAAAGGTGCTTCCTTTACAAAAATGAATTCATATTTATATCTGTGTTTATTATTTTTCTTTCATCCTTATTGTGTCTTTCTACACTGCCCACATGTAACTAACCATGTCATCATATAACTGTATTTCAACTTTAGAATTTTTGACGTGTAATTTGTAAAGAGTTGCTAGGCTCAGATGTGAGAGTCTGAAGCAGTTCAATGGGCAGACATTAAGCTTAATTTAAAAAGCAAGCCCAGCGGAGTATCTAAATTAATGTGACATGCCTAAGAATTTCTTGAACTAATGCAACTGACTGAAAAACACACTATGAAACACTGAAATGTTGAAAGTATAAGAACAGCTAACAGTTCTCACAAAACACAGTAAGAAAAGCAGCCTTCGCTGACTTTTGAGTAGACAAATTGTTATCAAGAAGTATGCCCTGCTAATTCAACCAGTACTGCCCCAGTAACTGATACAGCTGGCAGACTTATTTCACTGGTGGTGAATCCATATGGTGGTACATGACAATGCAGACATGAAAACTGATACTTCTGCATAAGATCATGGTAAGCAGAGTTGCACAACCAAAATACAAGAAAGATGAACGCAGTGCCATAACAAGCAGCCATATGAGTTTATCACAACTACTCTTGCTTCCTTTTTAGAAACGTAAGACCAGGAGCTCCTCAAAGCCTCTTGTGCACCATGCTTTGGCCTATCTGACCATGCTCAGGGTGCTTTCATGCCATGGAAGAGACTTCAGCATAAGACAGTGCTGGATACTCTCCATTTCCCCTCAGGCTTTCTGGCTAAAGAATCTAGCTCTATTTCAGTCAAAAGCAACAGAAAAACTCCCACAGATACTCAATAGAAAGGAAGGATTTAAAAAGCACATATTAACCTACCAATGCTATTAAATACAAACAACTGCCAAAACCAGGTTAACTACAGATTATTCTATTTCAGACCTTCATCATCATTTCTGCCTACCTAAATCTTCATCCAGCTTGGTCTTTGGTGGCTCCCATGGTGGCCTGGCTGCTTTGGCCTTTGCCTGTCGCTTTCCTAACTCATCATCAAACTTTTCATACAGATCTCGGAGCTTGCTTGTTCCTACCACAGTAGAGTCCCCCTGTTAAATAAAAAACAGAACAACAAAAAGACAGGGTTGAAATAGCACATGAACACAGCATGCACCAGCATTTCACAGTGAAAAGTAAGGGGGAAAAGATGGATCTTTGCGTAGTGCAATAAAACATGGAAATCCTTGTAAGGCATTAGCATACCATTACATTGCTCTGTCAGATGAATTAGCAGAGAAAATAATTTGCTGGTGCATTATCATCAAACCTTTGGCCTAATAAAGCAGAACTCTGGGTAAGCAGATTTAGTAAAGCTCAGCATTGATTTTTAACAGGTTCAGAAGAAACAGGAGACACATGGAAGTATTTTGCAATGAGAAAGAATTTTATCACACACAAGAAACACGAAGCTCAGCTCATCTTGTTGCCTGCTTTGAATCACCATGAACTCGCTCTCCATATCATTCTCAAAAATACCCCACAAACAAACAAAAAACCCCACCAAAAAACCCAGAAACCTCCCCTCTCTATCACTACTCCACCAGCAAGCGTTACTGTCAAGTACAAAGAATCCTGACTTCCTGCTTCTGTATAAAACCTATATAAACGGTTGTAGGAATACATGGTGATTGAGGCATCTTTGTTCAATTACAGGTATAACAGAAAAAAAACCTCTTCCCTCCCGGAGACAAAAAGCACCCCTCTTCCACGTACCACTAAACTGAATGAAAACAGACAGAAGAAACTGATAAAAACAGAGAATACCAACAAATAAAGCCCTTAACAGGGTTAAAAGACTGAGATGGTTTGGAGGAGAGAAGGATCAAGTGACACAAAACATGATCCCACTGAAGGGTTCATATTAGTCAAGTAATCAAATAATCAATGAAGGACTGTGAACCATAATTTTAGAGTTCTCTCACAGACATACCACTTGATCCATAGGGTCATTGGAATAATAGCTTTCAGAATGGGTACAGCGAACCCAGACTGGCTTAAGTAATTCCTCATCTTCCTCTTCGTTTTTTTCAGATGCATTCTCCTCTGATTCTTTCTCTTTGATAGCAGTATAATTTTTCTCTTTGCTGGAGCACTGGTTCTCAGACCACCTTTCTCTGTCCTCCTCCCATCGGGGTCTCTTTCTCTCTCTGCTTGGAGACCGGCTTAGTGGGAGAAGGCAAACAAAAGCAATTCTCTTTGTTATTTTAACAGTGACAGTTTTATAATGAAAAACAAATAGTTTGCTTTAGATCACTACATCATTCTATCGTATAAACTACAGCAAAATCCAATTGCATCTTCCTGCTTTTAACATGCAACATAGAGTACTTTGTAGTTCTGACCTGCTATAAAAAATGACTTAAAATTGAAAGTGCTTTTTTATTTTAAACCTTATTTAAGAATTAGAATGAAAAAATATATGCTATTTTAGATTAAAATTCCTACTTGCATTCTAGATGACTTAATTTTGTTCCAAAGTTAGAAACTCACAACTAAAATTTACAATATAAAGAAGTTTTAATTAATAGCCCACAAACTATTTGAATGGTAAAAGAATTAGGGGTTTATTAAAAAGATTATACAGACGCCACATTGATTGTGTTACTCTAATTATGGTGCTCCTTTGAACGCCACAACCTGTGATATTCCTTATGTATTCCAAGAGTAATGCTTTCAGAAGCTGAATGTGGGAAAACTACTTTTTTTTTTTCAAATCTCCACTGCCTACAAAGCCAATAATGTTGTACTGATTTCAACTATGCAGGATTCAGAAGGAATCTTTTTTTATGTCAATATAAAAAAGCTCCTAAAATATGATCTAAACCTAGAATGACTTTAAATAATCTTGGTACTTTAAAGACTGAAAGCAGATGTAAGAAGTCTTTAGGACACAGCAGTGAATCTCTCTCTCCAGAGATTAAGCCTGTTTCTAGCTCTACAAGGTCTTGAGATAATTGACATTTGCATGTATACACAGATGGTTATAAATTTAAGACACTCATCTTTTCCAAGTTTCAAGCCAGGCACATATGCACACATACATACAAAAAACTCAGTTGTGTGGGTACACAGAGCCTCAGACACCCAAGAGGCTGAATGCAACCTTCCTTACCTTCCTGCTGCTCTCTTGTAATCTTTTTTGTAGGATCTGTCTGGTGATGGTGATCTTCTGCTGTCACGATGCCTATGCCTCTCCCTCTCCCGCTCCCTTGGAGAGTTCAAAACATAAGTTAAATGAGAAATCTGGCATTTCATACATGCCACACTTGAAAGAAGCACAGAAGCAGGCTGAGATAATGTTATGCAAAATGACACGTGTTGACTGCTAAAACCTCAGATGTTCTGAATGCTGATCTTCAAGAAATTTCTAAGAGACGGTCACTTATCTCCTCCCCCTTTGTCATAAAGCCATCTATCTCAATACGACAGTTAATTCATACCAAACAGAGATAAATTCTATAAACTCACCACAGGACTCATTGCCATTCTTCCTCTTCTGTTACAAGTGGCAAAGGGTAAGATTATTACATCTTTAACCACTCTTAATGCTTCAAGAAAGGGGAAGAAAACCTATACCATGCACAATAGGTTCGTAAGCACAGCAGCCATTCAAGAGCTTCAGGCAAGCCCTCCCTTCCTGATAGCCACCTCAAGCACACACAAAAACCTGATAAACACAGAAAATCTCCCACCATACTGAAACTACAAATCTCATCTACAAAACTCAGCTTCCACGTACACATATAGAACTTGACCACCCAAACATATTTTCAGGACAAACGAGCTTTAAATTAACTGAAGGCTTGGGGAAAAGGACGTGGGGGTGTTGGTCAATATCTGGCTCAATATGAGCCAGCAGTGTGCCCAGGTGGCCAACAAGGCCAACAGCATCTTGGCTTGTATCAAAAATAGCATGGCCAGTGGGACTAGGTAAGTGATTGTCCCCCTGTTCTCAGCACTGGTGAGGCCACACCTCAAGTGCTGTGTTCAGTTTGGGCCCCTCACTACAAGAAGGACATTGAGGTGCTGGAGTGTGTCCAGAGAAGAGCAGCGAAGCTGGTGAAGGGTCTAGAGAACAGGTCTTACGAGGGGTGACTGAGGGAACTGGGGTTGTTTAGCCTGGAGAAAAGGAGGCTGAGGGGAGACCTTATCGCTCTCTACAACTTCTTGAGAGGAGGTTGCAGTGAGGTGTTAGTCTCTTCTCCCAAGTAACAGGCAATAGGACAAGAGGAAACGACCTCAAGTTGTGCCAGGGGAGGTTTAGGTTGGATATTAGGAAAAATTGCTTCACTGAAAGGGTTGTCAATCATTGGAACAGGCTGCCCAGGGAAGAAGTAGTTGAGTCACCATCCCTGGAGGTATTTAAAGTATGTGTAGACATGGCACTTAGGGATGTGATTTAGTGGTGAACTTGGCAGTGTGAGGTTTACAACTGGACATGTCTTAAGGGTCTTTTCCAATCTAAATGACGCTGACATTACTGTGTACATGAGGCAACAAATATCACACAGGCAGTTTTCATACTCTGCTAACAGCTGACAACTTGTTAGTCGGCAATCATTTGTGTATTTATCAAATCTCCTACTAAATGAGGCTGCTGATACACAAGGAATTATAAATATGCGCCTCCAGTGGTTTGGTGGGCTGACAGAATGAGTGAATATTGTTTATGAACATATACATGAATGTTTCCATATGCACAGTATGAAATAGAATGCAAATTTACAAAACACAAAGTTCATATAAATTATCTACTGTTAGTCTTCAGAGAGAGCATATCTGATTTGCTTGAGAGATGGATGCTGTGCAAAAAACACACCAAGGCCAGCAAACAGTTCTCATTAAGATAAGCAGATACATTGTAAGTAGACCTGGAAGCTGTTGTCCTCAAGCAGTAGTCCAGAAGTGTTTGAGAAAGAAGCTGAAAACATATATTTTCAAAACTGAACTTTAAAAATCTAAACATTAAATTGTGAAATTATGTGGCAAATATTTGAATTACATACAAAGGGCAGAAAATTCCACAAGCTCATCACACAGATAAGGCCTGGCCTTAATGCCAGTTGCATTCAGTTTTAGGAAAATCCTCTTTTGGAAATCAACATAAACTTCCCAATGTGAGGTTTGGGGTGGTTTTGGGTTTTTTGGAATAGAGGTTCTGCAATTAAATCTCTGCATATCTGAATCAAAGTGGCTTAATTTCCACAGGCACTATGTGTAAATTCATGTTTCACATGTGACATGAGAAAGCTCAGAGCTTCTAAAATTAAAGCACATGATCCAGGTGCCCTGATAAATATTTAGATAGTTAACTTTCCAGTATCTCTTTTTAAATATTCTGACCTAGATCATTAGACACAAAAAGAGCCACCAAGAGGAGAACAAATCTAAGACATCTAAAAGATTTAACTGATGATGCTTTTCTCTAAAGCATCAGAGCAAGCTGTTTGTGCCTATGAAGCAGAGGGACAAACTTCATGATACATCCCAAAATAAGTCCACACTTATCCATCTGAATCACAAGATGTCAACATAGGCTACAACTTGCCTATTTAACTCATGTATGCTAATTTTTACCTCAGTCCTCTTGAGATCACAGGCTGGCTTACTGTTCATCCTGAACAGAATCACACAAACAGATCTAAGCACCCACTTGGGAGGTCCCGTGAAGCCTACCCACATCTGCACTGGTGTCCCACAAGGATGCGGACAGAGCATGATGAAGAATGCTGCACAACATGCTTTTCACTAAAACACCTCACTGCAGGGATTAGATACGTGCACCTGTGTGTTGGGTTTGCATGGCAAGGTTTTGGCAGCCGGGGTGGGGGGGGGGGGGGGTAGGGGGGGAGGCAGGCTACAGGGGTGGCTTCTGTGAGAAGCTGCTAGAAGCTTCCCCTGTGTCTGACAGACCCAATGCCAGCCGGCTCCAAGATGGACCCACCACTGGCCAAGGCCAAGCCCATCAGCACCTCTGTGATAACATATTTAGGAAGGAAAACAAAACAGTTGGGGGGGCTTTTGCAGCCAGAGAGAGGAGTGAGAAGATGTGAGAGGAACAACTCTGCAGACACCCAGGTCAGTGCAGAAGGAAGGGCAGGAGGTGCTGCAGGCCCCGGAGCAAGATTCCCCTGCGGCCCCTGGAGAAGACCATGGTGAGGCAGGCTGTCCCCCTGCAGCCCATGGAGGAAGGATGAGGGGGTGTAGAGATTCCACCTGCAGCCTGTGGAGGACCCCACACCGGAGCAGGTGGAGGCACCTGAAAGAGGCTGTGGCCCATGGGAAGCCCAGGCTGGAGCAAGTTCCTGGCCGGACCTGTGGAGAGGGGAGCCCATGCCAGGGCAGGTTTGCTGGCAGGACTTGTGACCCCGTGGGGGATCCACGCTGGAGCAGTTTGCTCCTGAAGGTCTGCACCCCGTGGAAGAGACCATGCTGGAGCAGTTCGTGAAGGACTGTAGCCCGTGGAAGAGACTGCATGCTGGAGCAGGGGAACGATGAGAGGAGTCCTCCCCCTGAGGACAACAAAGCAGCAGAAACAACGTGTGATGAACTGACCATAACCCCCATTCCCCGTCCCCCTGTGCCGCTGGGGGGGGTGGAGGTTGAAGCCGGGAGTGAAGTTGAGCCCAGGAAGATGGGAGGAGTGGGGGGGAGGTGTTTTAAGACTTGATTTTATTTCTCATTCCTCTACTTTGTTTTGCTTAGTAATAAATTAGATGAATTCCCTCTCTAAGTTCAGTCTGTTTTGCTCATGACGATAATTAGTGAGTGATCTCTCCCTGTCCTTATCTTGACCCAAGCTTTTCATTATACTTCTCCTCCCCATCCCGCTGGGGGAGGGGTGAGCAAGCAGCCGCATGGTGCTCTGCTGCTGGCTGGGCCTAAAGCACAACAACCTATCAGATTATAAACCCCTCCAAGTACTGGTTCTCTACAAATACAGGGCTTACTCAAAGAAAGGTCAAATTCAAGTAACACCTGGTACCTAAATCTTGCAATTTGAAGTGCTGAGACTTAACTGTCAGGCTCAACTTTGAACACAGTCTTTTGCACAAAGTTGTGCCAACTCTACTGTCATGTCACATGCGCATAAGTTTCTATGGTGAGTACCCATGAGAGTAGAACACTACTCAGCAATTCACTCAGTTTTCAAACAAGATCTTCTGTGCTTCCAGCTATCTCCATGAACAAGAGCAACAAGTCTGCCAAGCTTGCAAAGGTGAGGCAGAAGCAGTGTACCTGAAAGATGTCAAAACAATAGGTCTTTCCATCAGACCCGAGTACTGGCTACCTCCCAAGCTAGAGGGGAAAAAACAAGGGCCAAGGTAAGAACATAGACACAAACAAATACTATGGGACAATGATAACAGCTGTCCCTCTGCAGGTAGAAGATACCTCAAATTACCTGTTACGCTCATAACTTCTGTGATGAGGCGACAACCTTCCTCTGTCATAATCTGTCCGGTGCCGACTGCTTTCCTGCCTCCTCCTATCTGGACTCCGGCCTCGATCCCGACGATCTCCATGGCTAGTGGACCGATGCCTGTCACTGTGGATATGACTGTGTTCACGATGTCGGTGCTCATCGTAGTGCTTGCTCCTCTCTGGAGACCGTCGATCACTTTGCGACTTCTCTCCCTGGTACTGACCCGTGTGCCGAAAATGGCTGCTGCTGCCACTGCTGTTGGTAGCGCTGCTCTGAAAGGAGGCAGTGTTGTGCTGATAGCTATTGAAGTTCGGTGGTGGGAAGGATTGCTGTGAATAGGCTGCAGAGTACACAGGCTGGTAGTTGACTTGCTGCGGTATGACTGGTGGGGGAGGAGGATGCGGTACTGTGGGAGGAGGCATCAGGTAAGGAAAGGTGCTTTGCCCAGCAGGAGTTCCTGGCACAGGAGTGGCACTAGGAGTTGGCACTGGTGGAGGAGCAGGAGGGAAGCACGGAGGCACTGGGAAGCTCTGCCTTATCTGGTGGTTTGGAAATGGTGGCCTCATCGGACACTGGCTGATGGGATTTTGTGTGGAAGGGGGCACTGGAGGAGGATAGGGCACGAAGTCTGGCCTGGGAGGCATATAACTGGTGGTTGGAGGGTTTGAATAGGTTGTTGGAGGGGCAGGTTGCTGGTCATACTGGTATTGTACGGAGGGCTGTTGCGGGTGAAGCTGCCGTAGGTTCTGAGGGCGGTAGGTCTGTGTTGAAGTTCTTGCTCCTGGTCCCCCCTGAGCACGGGGACATCCTCGCCCGGAATGGAAAGACATGGCTCACCTTTAATGAGGAAAATAAAAGTCCAGTGTCACACAATTTTTGTAGGATGTCCTTAATGCATTTGCAGGAACTACTCTCGAAGCGCTGAAATTAGTTTCTGCAATCTCCTTTGAGAAAAGCAGTGAATGATGCCCGTTGTCTTTCACTGGGAGCTTTGTGCTCCTCAGACCTCTAGTACAGGTCACTAATGCCCCTTTAATTTCTTTAAGCCTCTAAACCATGAAAGCACTCTACCGTTTTTAATCCAGAACCTAAACTGGACAACGCTCTCTGACTTAGGGAAATGTGATTTATATGACAACTGGCCAAGGATACAAGCACTTCTACTAGTACTCACTAGACACTGATATAAAGCCTTCAGATAGCCCACACCAAAGAAACTGCTCATTTTAACAACTGCAATTGTCATCCAAAGCCCCATAATGAGGAGTCTTTTCTAGAACGTGATTCTAAACTTCAGGCAGAATGACTTTACTAAAACCTCATTGCAAGTTACCCTGTTCAACAAATCATGTAAGTTTTAAATGAGATAGTAGCAATTTACATTGACAACTGAGATCCCAATTTAGTAAAGGACTGAGTTCAACAGATACTTCGAAGTATTACTTAGGTATATTTTTGTGGAATGAGAATCTTACAGGTTACAGACAAAAATTTTAGGTAGACTGTGCTGTTACTTCAATTTCATTTCATGGTTCCCAAAAAATCCCTCATCTGCCTGCTTGGCCCTGTTACCTTTCCAGCAATTGGCACTGCTTCAAGTAGGCTTAAGTCTTGCACAAAACTATGCATGTATTTAATGGGTTGTATTAATGTTTATAAATGAAAACCACTGTGCTTTGTTAGAGTTAAAATTCATTCTTTAATTACAGCATTAATTTTCAAAAACTGGAAAAAAGTCAAAAACATCCAAATCCTGTTTTCCATAAGGGGGAGGGAGAGAAAGAAAGGAGTCACACACCTAATTGAAAAGATCACCAGATAAGGAAAACAAAGCCTCCCTTTTACTGAGGTTTTGTCGATGCCGAAGTACATGCACAGAATATTCTCCCACCTGCTACCATGAACCATGGCCAACCTGGACTACTAAGAGGGCCACTTTCAGCTGCATTCTGGTGCCAGTGCTACAAAAGATGTAGCTTGCTGAGAGGCAGCAGACGACTTCCAGTGAACCAGCAGGGAAAAGACAAGAGAAATGAAGGAGGAAACAACAGGAGCCTATATCTGTCCTTACACACGCAGGGCTTAGTGGAAGCCACTGGAATTGGTGGCAGTAGCATTCATTGTCTCAAGACCAACCAGACAAAGGCCAAACTAAATGAGAATCCTGCATTTCTAGGATGTAGCAGCCACAATGGTAAAGCCTTCCTGTGCCTGCTCAGTACCATCCAACCTTACCTTGTAAAGGCTCTCAAAAAAAAGGAGGGGGGAGAGAGTTAATTTCCATTATTTTGTTTGGCAATAGTGCAATCTTTTATCATTACTAATTCTAATCCATAGTATGCTGAATCAATTTTGCTTTAGTTGTCTGGTCATGATCTCACATAGCTCAGACTTATAACAGAAAATTGTTCTATATTTTGCTGACATATACATATACATTTTATTTAAACAAGCTGAGCTAGACTGTTATTACCTCAAACAAATTAAAGCAAAGCAAACGCCACTGAACCACAATGCTTTGCCTTAAAGCACATTTCTTTTTTAACATCATAGAATTCAAACAAAAGGTCTAGTCTATCAGTTCTCTCGAAGATAGAGCTCTAAGACTTTCCCAACACCAGAGAACTGCTCTTGTTCTACCACTTTAATTTCACTGCTTCAGAATGCTGAATCACAGCTGAAAAAAATTCAGAAAAGGATATGTGAAACTATTTTAAACACTCAAATTATTTTAAAGCTCACTCTGCTACAAACTTTGGTCCCGTTCAAAAAACAGTGTAAAGGACAAACTCTCCTTTTCCTGTCACCTAGAAAAAATTTATTGTGCTGGTGGAAGCCTTCACACACACAAACAAAACACCCACCGAAAAAAAACTCTTCTCTCCCTGTAGACACAGCTGAGGGCAACAGGGCACTGAGAACAGGCCACAGCCAACCACCGCCTCCCAACGGTCTGTAACGGCCTCCAACGGCCACCGAAGCCTCGGCAGAGAAACACGGCGACGAGAGCGACCCCCGGCCGGGCGGGCTCTGCCGCGCCGCCTTCCCGCCGCACGGCCCCACTCCCCACGCGGAGAAGCCTCCTCAGCCGCAGGCCGGCCAGGCGGCTACCGCAGGAGGCGCTGCCGACAGCGACCGCCTGGGCCCCGCCACCCCGACCCGCACCACCACCGAGGAGCTCGCTAACACCGGCGCCGCCGCGCCTCCCTCCCCCAGCGCCTCGGGGACCTGCCCCCGCCGCCCGCCCTGGCCCCAGAACCCCGCGCCGCACGGGGAACAGCAGTACCACAAACAGAGCGGAGCGGCCCAAGGGAAGCCTCCGCCCGCCCCGCAGCCCCCCGGCAGGCAGCCGGGCCCCCCTAGCGCACCTGGCGCACTGCCGCCGAGGCCAGCCCGGCCCGCAGCGCGCCGGAAGAAGAAAACGTTGGGGGGGGCGCCTGGGACGGAAGTACCGCCCGCCGGGAGGGAGGGAAGGAGGCGGGGCGGTGCTTCGCCGTCCCCGGCCTGTGGCTGCCGCGGCATGAACGGCCCCGCGGCGGGCAGCGGGGACTGGTCCCGCGGGGGCTGCCTGCGGGCCTACCCAGCGCTGCCGGTGTGGGTGGTGGAGGACCACCAGGATGTGAGTGCCCGGCACTGGGCGGTGGGGCTGGGCCGTGGAATGGGGAGTCCCTCGGGTAGTAGCTTCGTTCGTGTCTGTTTTTCTCCGCGTTGTGGAGGTTTAGTCTGGTAGATGGAAGCGAAGGGAGGTGCCCGGTGGATCCCCTGTGCAGTCGCCGACCGCTCCCCGGCGGGATCCGCCTTGTCCCGCGGTGTGACCGGGGTCTCCCCACTCCTTCCTTGGGACTAGTCCCCATCTCCCCAGCCGCGCACAGACCTTAAACCTGCACGCTCTTTCACTAATGAAACATAAATAAAGTTCAGTGCTCAGGTGAGCTGAATTTCCTTCCTGATTCAGTGACTGAAGTTAATTAATGCCATGATCGGGTTTTGGCATTGGACGAGACTTCAGGCAACGTGGTCTAGTGGAGGGTGTCCCTGCCCGCAGCAGGGGGGTTGGAACTAGATGATTTTTAAGGTCCCTTCCAACCCAAACCATTCTGTGATTCTGTGATCTTTTAAATCAGTTATTGCTGGCTTTTTTCTTTTTTGGGTTGTACTTATAGTTTGTCGTGGTTCAGCCCCAGCTGAGCCCCACGCACCGCTCGCTCACCCCTCCCCCGGCGGGATGGGGAGGAGAACGGGAAAGACAAAGGCAAAGCCCCGGGGTTGGGGTAAGGGCGGGTTACTGGGACAGCAAGGGAGGGGGAAACAACAACAGTACTGATAACAGAATATACAAAACGGGTGATAACAGAAAGCGACTCACCGACCGGACACTCAGCCCGTCCCGGAGCCGCACCAACCCGCCCCTCCCCGCCTGGCCCCCTTTTATGGGGAGCATGACGTCACATGGTATGGAATAGCCCCCGGCCAGCTTGGCTCACCTGTCCTGGCTCCTTGGGAAATTAACTCTATCCTTGCCAGAACCAGGACAAGTTAAAAGGAAATAATACCTACATTACGCTGTTAGAATTAGCTAGGCATAAGTGCAGTACTTGGAAACTCAACCCTACACAGTGTGTGACATGTCAACAGCGAATTGGTACATATAATCGCATCCTAACAGGAACGACTGCCACTTTATGAGAAATGTTAAATTTGGAAGTTTCCTTTTTTAGTTAATTAAACAAGGGGGTGAAGAAGGTGATGCTTTTGACTGCTTTTTCTGCTTTCCTGTATGGTTTGTCTTTAGTAGTATAAGCTGAGGCCTTAGTCCTAAGTAAGCAGATTCTTTAACCAGTGGTGCAGAAGCCCACTGATTTCAGTGACGATTGCTGGGGGTGTGAAGACCTTGTGGAGATAAAAATGAAAAATATTAACACTATCAGTGTCTTGCAAACAGAAAATTTTAGTGTAATATAGTTTATTAAAGTAATGTTCTGAACTTGTAAGTAAATAGTTTAACACATGTCACTTTTGCTAAGACTCACTGAAATATAAGATGCTGTGATAACTGGTTTTCCCTGGTAACCAAGGACTAAGAGTGTCACTGTGACAGGAGTACTGAAATAGTGACTATTAATGATTCATCTTTGTTTTACTCTCTATACTCCTGTTTTCAATTAACAAAAGTCTATTCATACTAAATGTATATGCTGTGTTTTCAGTATATGCGTGTATATGCATTGGTCTATCTTGCCTAAAGCATATATGGCCTTTCATCCCAAAGTGTAAGAACTCCACAGAAACTTTATATGGTCCTTTGATGACACTGATGTTCCACTAGGGCAAGGTGTCACTAGATGCATCATACTTGATTAATAATCACAGCTGGTGTAAAGGAAATTTTGTTCTTAATGCAAAGCAGGAGAATATGCAAGGTTAGAGATCTTAGTCATTCGTGTTTTCATCCTCTGCTAGTCTCACAATTTGTAGTAACACTTACCTGAGATGAAACTTTAACCGACAAAGATTGTAGGTTGTTAGGTAGGCCAGAAGTAAAAGTCATGGATCAGGGAGTCCTTGTTATTTTCAACCTTGTTTTATCTACTATTACAGTAGTACACATGTAACTGCATATGTAGTGGGTAAACTGAGGATTTTATTACTAGACAGATGGGATACAATCCTAATTTTGGCTGTCAGTCATGTTTTATGGTTATGCCCATGTGGTACACAGGATTTGTCATCTTAATCAGTTTTATGCCAAAAAATTAGCTCAGTTTCTGTTGTAAATTTTGTTGCTTAGTCCTTTCATAGTCTTCACGTTCTCTATATAACAGGGCTGTGATTCACAGTCCTTGCTGGATTTGTTCTGGCAGCTAAGGCAGTTACTGTCCCATAACTGTGGGAGGGACTGCATGTACTGCAGTTCAGTGTAAGAGGTATCATGAATCAGCCATCAGTTTTCTCATTTTACCACCCTACATTATTACACTTCAGTGGTTTGCTGCGCTATAAATTGATGAGTTGCCTCATCTCCTGTTTTTCCCACCTTTGAGTGAAGACCTTCAGCCAGGGATAAGATTGGACAGTTGAGAAAGGTAATCTCTTTATTGCAGCCACTAAATCATGCCAGTATTAGGAACTAAGCCCTTTCTTCAAAGGGGATAGGCTAAAAGATCAGCTACAGTTTGAATGATGGTGGGGTCAGTTTTCACTCTCTATCAGTTAACTTATAAAACACAGGTAATGAAATGTTTTTGTCCTCACAGCACCCATGCATGGTGAGGAAGCTTTATAGCATGGAGAAGGCAATGCAGGGGCAATGTTCTGCAGAAGAGGAAAGACATTCCTGGGGTGCAGCTGTAAATGAAAAAAAACTAGGAATTGAGTTGAAGGATTAGTGAGAAGAGCTTCTGCAAATAAGACTTCCTACAAAGAAGGAAAGAGGACGTAGAGCTGTGATTCTTCAGCAGCTTTTCATGTGTGGAATTCTTGGGCACATAATGATTACAGTTCATGAGCTGTCTTGCCACTGGCGTTATTTCTCCTTTGTATTGTTTTCCATCTCCTCCTCCCTCTAACCCAAATTCTAAAGGGACTAGTGTTTTTGCTGTTGAAGCCATTGCGTTTTTCAGCTCACGGGTTACAATGGCAATATTTTTATTCATGTTGTTTTAGGTGCTGCCTTTTATCTATCGTGCCATTGGTTCAAAGCATCTTCCTGCCAGTAACATCAGCTTTGTTCATCTTGATTCCCATCCAGACCTTCTTATTCCTGTGAATATGCCTGCAGACACTGTATTTGACAAAGAAGCTCTTTTTAGGTAAGTTCTGGGTACTGCATCAGAATACTTTATGTCTACTTCCTGCTGCCTTTCATTTACAGTGAATATTGGTACGACTGCATAGGACATACGAACAAAAGAGGTGTAAGTCAGCCTCAAGTTGTTGTTATGTTTGTGTTTTTTGAATGTAGTCAAATATTTAAGATGCATATCAAGCTGTTTAAGACTTAGAAATTTACTTTGTTTAGTTGTTCAGTTCAGTATCCTGTTATTAGGCCAATTAGTAGTTCCTGTGAGTAGCAGAATAGCTCCCTGAGTGGATGCTTTATGTCTGAAGAGCTGTGATTTTAAAAGAGCCTGTTTTCATACTGAAAAATTGAAATAACATCTCCTATGTTGACATGGTGAATATGTGAAGTTGATTTTCGTATTAATATCATTAAGACTATTAAGCCACAGAGTGATCTTTGCTATTGTCTTTCTTTTCCTGTTTTAATATAAGTCATGATTGCTTCAGTGTTATGGTGATTTACAGCAATGACAAGATCATGTAATTGGTATGTAAGTAACTGTATCATGCTACCCATAGTCAATATTTTGTTTTCTTTGTTGGATGAATAAGTAGTTTTGTGGACTAGATCGTACACCTAAAAAAATGGGGTGTTGATAATCAGAAAAGTTGCTATTCTATAGCTGCTGATGGACTCACTTTAATTGCTGAGATTATATTTAAAATCTATATAGAGCAGTTTACAGTAAAATACTCCCTTAAATACTTAGATCAGTTTGAAGTTATTTAGAACAGTGTTGATGATGCCTATTGTACTTTCCTTTGTGTGATGTAAAAGAGAAAAAGGACAACAAATCCATGTAGTTTATAATCAAAGTGCCATACTAAGAGTGAAGCTGATTGCACTCTATAATTCTAACTTGTTAAATTCTAATGTAGACATTTTTGGTCTGTCTTATGAATAAAGATTTCCCTCTTTTTGTTTCTTTGATAAGGTGAACCTTACACAGTACTAATTTCAGATGATTTGCATGGGGGTTTTCAAGATGTGGAAGATGTTTGTTGTGTTCTTGACCATGTTTTACTTACAGGGAAAGTAGCAGTATTATCTCCAGTCTCTCTCCATTCATTGCAGTGAATTAAGTATTGAGAACTGGATTATGCCTGCTGTTTATGCTGGCCATATTTCTCAGGTAGTATGGCTTCACCCACCCTGGGCTCAGCAGATATCAGAAGGAAAACACCATTTTTTAATTGGGAAAGACTTATCAACAACTACAATCAGGTAAACTGTCTGCTGTTGTATGCTAGTGATATAAATGCTGCCTCTGTAGCTTTTCATAGGTGATTTTTTTGTATTCTTGGATAAAGATGAAAATTTATTTGGTATTTGTGAGTTCCTTAGGACCTAATGTGACTATTTGTGTGACACAAATTGTCCCTTTTTTTGGTTTTTTTTGTAGATAATTCTAGCTATTCACATTTCATTTCAGCTACCCTAGTTTTAAATTAGTTCTCTTCATTAAAGTCAAAATCTCAGAAACCAGTAATTTTTAACAGAGAATTTGAGTAACAGAGGGCAGCAGTTAGATCCTCCTCAGTCTTCCCTTCCTGGGACCAAACAAACCCAGTTCCCTCGGCTTCCCTGTTAGGTGCTTCTGCTCCTGCCCCGTAATCACTTTAGCAGCCCTTCTTCAGTTTGATGTCATATCTCATCCTGGAAGCCCAAACCTGGGCAGACTATGTCCTATGTGACCTCACTGGTGCTGAATACAAGGAGAAATCTCTTCCTTTCCCTTGATGATTCTGGTTTTTTTGTGTGTGGTTTTTTGTTTCTTTGGTTTTTTGTTTGTTTTTGTTGGGTTTTTTTTAAGTTAATCTACTAGTTAAGCACTGAAACAGGTACACAAGCAGAGGATTCTCCATTCTTTCATAAAGTCAAAACTCAAAGGGACGAGGCTCCGGGCAGCCTTATCTAGCTTTGAAGTCAGTTCAGCTTTAATCAGATGACTGACAAGAGACTTCCAGAAGTCTGTTCCAATCTTGATCATTCTGTGATTCAAGTGTCGGTGACAGCGTCTCATAATTCTGCAGGATGCAGTCAATGGTAGTTTCACATTCATTACATTGTGATTTTGTTCAGCTTGAATGGACATTTACAAATCATGTCTCTTGCCAGCATATCAGGATAAATCTTTTGAAGCCAGTTTAACAGAAAACACCAGAGAAATGCTTTGTTTAACCACCTCAAAACACAGAAGCTCTACAATACTGAATCTGAGGGCTAAAGTAAACCTAAATAATAAGACAAAACCTAGTGCTTTCAGTTACATTTGACCATGAGAACTAGCACACATACAGAAATACTTCATGATGGCTGAATAGCTCTCTCACAGATCCTTTGGTTGCCTGGTGAGTTGACTGTGGCTGGAAGCCAGGTGCCTACCAAAGCCGCTCTATCACTGCCCTCCTCAACTGGACGGGGAGAGAAAATATAATGAAAGGCTCCTGGGTCGAGATAAGGGTAGGGAGAGATCACTCACCAGTTACTGTCATGGGCAAAACAGACTCAACTTGGGGAGAAACTAATTTAATTCATAACCAATCAAATCAGAGTTGAGTAATGACAAATAAAAACCAGATCTTAAAACCACCTTCCCCCCACCCTTCCCTTCTTCCTGGGCTTAACTTCACTCCTGATTTCTCTCCCTCCTCCCTACCCAGCATCACAGGGGGACGGGGAATGGGGGTCATGGTCAGTTCATCACATGTTGTCTCTGCTGCTCCTTCCTCCTCAGGGGGAGGACTCTTCACACTCTTCCTCTGCTCCAGCGTGGGGTCCCTCCCACAGGAGACAGTCCTCCGTGGGCTTCTCCAACGTGAGTCCTTCCCACGGGCTGCAGTTCTTCACAAACTGCTCCAGCATGGGCTCCTCTCTCCATGGGGCCACAGATCCTGCTAGGAGCCTGCTCCAGTGAGGGCTTCCCATGGGGTCACAGCTTCCTTTGGGTGCATCCGCCTGCTCCAGTGTGGGGTCCCCCACGGGCTGCAGGTGGATGTTTGCTCCACCGTCAACCTCCATGGGCTGCAGAGGGACAGCCTGCCTCACCATGGTCTTCTCCAGGGGCTGCAGGGGGATCTCTGCTCCGGGGCCTAGAGCACCTCCTGCCCCTCCTTCTGCACTGACCTGGGTGTCTGCAGAGTTGTTCCTCTCACATCTTCTCACTCTCTCTGGCTGCAAAATTACCCCTGTTTTGTTTATTGGGTTTTTTTTGGTCCCCTTCTTAACTCTGTTATCCCAGAGGCGCTGCCACCATCACTGATGGGCTCGGCCTTGGCCAGCGGTGGGTCCATCTTGGAGCCAGCTGGCATTGGCTCTATTGGACATGGGGGAAGCTTCTGGCAGCTTCTCACAGAAGCCACCCCTGTAGCCCCCCTGCTACCAAAACCTTGCCACACAAACCCTTAGCAACCTTGCAAACAACATTTCAAGCTGCCTTTTGAAGACAGTCAGGTATCTTTTCTTCAGGTTCTAGGCTTACAAAAATCATGAAGGGAGAAAGGAAAAGAGTCCTCAGAAATATGAACTTCCTAAAAGTTTTATTGACAACAGGTGGCTGGATAGGCAGTAGATACCTTAGTGTCCCACTAAGGCAAGAGCTGTAGCATGAGCTCTTGTTGAACCCTGGAGAATTTCTGGGAAGAGGCCCAGGCTCACTTTAGCAGGCTTAGGATAATCCAGCCACAAGACACAGGGGAACTAAGCTTCAAATTTCTACTCTTCATGAAATTATTTGTCTGTGTGGTTGACTGATGATGATACCCTGTAATCAAATAACACAAGTGAGCAGAAGTTCACGCTTCTTCTTAAGCTTGTTTTTTAATCTGAATTTATGATGCTTAAGGTTTAATGTACTGAAGTATGGCTTGAAAATAATATTCTTTAAATTTTCACTGTAAGTGGAGGTTTTAGCATTGGGGTTTGTTTGTTTGTTTGTTCTTAATTAAGTGGATTCCATTAATATGTAGCTATTCATCCTTGAGCTACCTGCTTTCCCCCACTTAGAACAGGGAATCTATATTGGTGGTAAAGTTAAATGCTACCTATTAATTCATAATATTTTACTTTTATTAAATCAATATTGATGGGTTTCAGGGCAATTCTCAAACACATGTAACAGAATTTGCCTTAAAAAAATAGGCAATCCAAGACAAAATACCCATAGCTTTGCAGTCTTATATGCCATATTATTGACAATATCTTGTTAAATTCTGAATGTTGTCTTTAAAATGCGATTCAATGGCAAATTACTCTTAGTAGCACATAATGTAGAATCTTTCTCTTATCCATTAAAAACCTTGTAGGACTATCATAAAAAATACAGAGTGAATTTTAATATATTGATTCAGCGATAAAGAAATTAAAATACCTTAAATTTAAAAACCTGCAGATTAAAATAAATAATTCTGTGTACATAGTTTTATTGCTTTTGTTACCAATCAATCATCTATTCATTCTTCTCAGAATACCTTAAGTGTACGTGCTTTTTCCTGTGCTCTTTGTAAAGATGTCTACTAACTGTGAGTTATTGTTGATTGTAGGGTTACAGGTACTGATCATTACTTTTTAAGTGATGGTCTTTATGTCCCCGCTGATCAGCTAGAAAACCAGAAGCCTTTAAATTTACACGTCATTCTTATCAGTCCTACTGAAGCATCAAACAGCCAGGAAGAAAATGGCGAAGTAACACCTGCTAAGAGACTGAAGCTAAATACAGGTGACACAGCAAGCACTGCTTCTGCCTCTTCAGCAGTGGCTGCTGGTGACCCTGATCACAGCACCCCAAGTCTGAAGAAGAAGGAAGTACAAAATGCAAGTGCCCCAAACAAAGCAGAAACATCGTCGGAGTGCTCAGCTTCAAGCTCTCTCAGAAATGGTGAATACCCAATAAAGGAGGTTGTTAAAGATGTCTGCCAAGTGCTGCAGAAAGGGGATGCTTATGTTTTAGACATTGACTTAGATTTTTTTTCAGTTAAAAATCCATTCAAAGAAATGTACACACAGGTAAGCATGACAATGGAGAGGCCTTTTACCATTCACAAAAGCGTACCAGTCCTAGCATTTATATCTGTGGAGAAACTCATCTAAGCTAAACTAGCATATCGGTTGATCATGATTAATGAATCCTGGTAATATTTGAAGGAGAGACATTCTGAGGGAGAGTACACACCAAAGAAGTACAGCAACCTCGTAGGGGTAAATCCTTATATTTGAAATAGGTATTGAGTGCTCATTCAAGCTCAAAAGTGCATGACTTGCTTCTGCTTGTTGCTTGGGTCATAAAAGCTATGCTTGAATTCCCAGAGGTAATGTTGCAAACACCCACAGCAACATTCATCAGGCAGGGATGACAGATTGTAGCATTTTTTACCCCCAAAGAGTGGTAACTTGCCCTGATGAGAGGCTGTGACTCTCATTTTCTGTGTCTGGACTGCTGAGTATAACATGGCTCTGAGCTTAAGGCTCTGCCTCTTATTCCATTTATAATTTGCATGCACAGCAAAGGTAGCTCTCCTGTATGGAGTCATAAATATATAGGTCCTTAAAGATGCAAAGCAGTTAGCAGCTTTTCTTGATGTGAACAGGATTTTTAGGAACTAACTAATCTGCCCTGAAAATTGGGTGTGGCATTTAGGTTTACAACTTCTTCTGCAATATCCTGACTCTTTTTAGCATTTAAATCACTCTTTAACACTTTTAACTTCAGCCTGTGCTGGAGAATATCTGACATCTTTGAGTTTCAGCTAGACTAATGCTTTCTTGTTGGTAAAGAAGTGAATATAGTGTCCCTGACCTCTGTTAGCTTCTGACATTCAGTATTTATGAGCACAGTATCTTCAGACAACGTGCAATGCCAGTTGTTCTGAATCACAAAGAGAAGTGTACACACAGCAAAGGGAAAGCACAGAGGTGGGGGGCATGTCTTGCAGTATAAGAATAAAATTCAATACCTTCCTTCAGTAAAATACATTCTGAATAAAATAAGGGAGGAGTTTTGGGGGGTTTTTTGTTTGGTCGTTTTGGGGAGGGGGTTGGGGGTGTGTTTTGTTTCTTGGGCTTTTTTTTGTTTGTTTTGTGCTGTGATAGGTTCTCAGGACTTGTGCAGAGCACCCAGTGTACCTTTTTTGATATAGCAATTTCATTTGCAGTTAATACTTTTGAACTAGGTTCCCTCAATTGTAAATTATAATTCTATCTGAAAAATTTTCACAAGTTAACATTTGAAATGTAAGAATACAAGGAAGACCTAAAAATGCAAATATCATTCACCAATACAGAAGAGTATTGTCTTCCCATCAAAAAAGTCTAAAATCCAAAACATTGCCCTAAAGATGCTTTGTATTTCTGTAAAAATTGATTAGTCTACCCCATTCTCCCTCTACTCCTGAAAAATTCATGAGTGTTTACCTTTTGAATGCTGTTAAATAAATAATGACATCTGTTTATCCATAATTAATTAAACCTGAATATTATCAAGGAGTAGGGCTGACAAGCCCCTGTAATAGTTTACTTGTAAACTTGGCCAACCAACCTGAAGCCTTTACCTGTCCGGTTTTCATTTACAATCATACTCTCCTCTTGGTTTTGTCTGTCTAAATGTGCTATCTCAGCATCTCATTGGGCCCATAGTTCAGCAAAATGTATGTCTAATTTCAGAGACTCTTTAACAGACTGTAAATACTTAGCTTTGAAAGCTGTGTTCTTGAAGTCAGGGTTAAGTTAAGCAATTGCAAAATGTTTGGCTGAAGCCATATTGCTTTCTCAAGCCTTACAGCTTCTTCCTCACCTGTATTTACAGAGAATTGTCTGAAGTACTAGACTAGAGGAATGTTCTTAGTGATCAAATTATTTTTTTGAAGAAAGAGGGCTTTGAGAATTTTGTTTCTCATTTGAAGAGCCTGATTTTTTACCTCTCTTTTTCTTTTTTTCAAAGACAGAATATGAGCTTTTGCAAGAATTGTACAATTTCAAGAAGCCTCATAAAAATGCAACAGAGGTATGATATTTCCTTGTGAGATGCATGAGGGAATGATTCTTTTGATTTACCCAATGAAAATGAGTTACGACAAGGAAGGAACTCCTAACGTGCTTAATGAAGTGGTCTCCGATTGAGCTATGCAGCATGCTGAATGCTAATCAGCAGCATCTTAGGAGTTCTTTCCTATTAAACCTTTTGGTTAAAGGCGTGAACTGCATAAATATTTAGCATGAGTGTGAAAATTAATTTCTGTAAACAAGTGGCAATTGACAAGAAAGAAATGAAAACATAGTAAGTCATCTGCAATCTTGTTGTTCTTATGACTCAACAGGGCTTTGGTTTGGGGTTTGTTTTTTTTACATTTGGGGTTTGGTTTTTTTTCCTTCCCTCCAGGCTCTCCCCTTCCTTGCCGTAGTTGTTCTTCCTTGGTGGTTGGAGCTGTGCTCAATACCTAACTAGTATTTTACCTATTTAGATGTGGAAAGGCCGGTATTATACCACTGTAATGTACTTTTCATTGTATGCATTGTGTGCTTCTGAATTATGGAAATGTAAGCCTGCTGTAGCTGCCAAAATAGTCATTCAGCCCTGAGCCCTAACCATAGAGACAGCCATCTTAATGGTCATTACACCAAGTGATTTCTAAACGGAATCTGGTCTTTGCTTTCATAATCTCATCTGAACACTATTATGGAGAGATTAAATACATATAATTATCACAGATTAATGAATCCTAATTAATATGTGTGTATAAAGACATGGAGATATGTGGAAGATTGTTAAATTAATTTTCATGTTTCTTAGTCAATCAGCAATAAAAACAGTTACTTCTTTAAAAGGTGAAAATGTGAAAGGGCTAAATGCTTGTGATTTAAGTTTCAATAATCAATGTGATTTCAGGGCATAAGTTATTTACAAAAGTCAACAAGTTTATAGGAGGCAACTGAAATAGATAGCAGACAGTGAGTAATGGATAGGTATAGAACTGAACAAGGCAAGACCACATTCATGGATGGTTTTACAGTGAGACAGCCAATTTAAAGGGTTTGAAGGTAGAAAACTAGTGAACTTTGTGTTTTTCAAAGTTTCAGAAAATATCCTAGATGTCTAGTCTCTTAAAATCTGTTTTCGTAGTTCCAGGGTACAGTTAGGTATACGTTTCTATCATACAAGATAATATGGCTTTGTTAGCAGGTTTTTTTGTTTGATTTTGTTTTTTAAGTAGTATAGAGAGGGATTGGATGTGTCTTTAAGGTTAGTTACTGGTGCTGCTTGGAAAAGCATCTTAATCATACCCCAAGATAGGATCATAAAGCTGTACTTCATGAATGGTTGATACCCTCAGCTCCTATTAAAAATTAGCACGAAGTTGATATCACTAGCCAAAAGAAGCAGTATCTGTTATATGATACAGCCAGCAGAATCTTAAGGGCAAATTGTTGTGTTCTTAATTGTTACCCATCTACTCCAATGTGCTTTTTAAATAGTTTTCCTTCACACACCACTGCACTGAGCATTTTTAATACAAAATATGCCAAGCATTGTTTTTCATATGTTACGTAGGATCTCTTTCTGCAAATGTTTGCATGCACAACTATATTCATATATGTAGTGTGACTCCAGGAAGATTGCATCTTTATGTGTTCGGAAGATAGGGCATAAACCTTTTTTTTTTGTTTAAGGTAGGGCATAAACCTTTGCAGGATCAGAGCAATAACTGACATTTTTAAAATAATTCCATGTTTTTTCAGGCACACAGAGTTGAAACAACCTCAAAGCATCAAATAGCCCATTTTGTTTTGTTTTTCTGAAAATGCATTTGATTTAATAATATTCTTTTTTTAATAACTTAAATTCTCTTTTCATTATAAAAATGTAAAGCTTGTACTCATCTGAGCATTTCAGTGCTATGGAAACAAATCCAACAATTAGTCATATACAATCTCTTAGCTCTCTCCAGTGTGTTCTACCAGCATGTAGCTGACTTTTTTTGTTTGTTGTGGGAAAGACAGAGCAAAGAGAGGTGATTTACTGTGAAGGTGTAACAGCTTCTGCAGGCATTCATTCTGATCCTCTCGAAAAGATGTTCTGTAGCAATGAATCAGTTGTTTCTGATTCCCTACTTCCAATAGTTGAATTATTTCAGAATTTAAATCATAGGGTAAGCCATGACATTCTTACCTCTTGTTTTTTTCCTAACGTACTTTTATATGTGCTTATTTAAAGGAGGGCTTGCTGGATTGTGTTGAAGACCGTGTTCATCAGCTAGAAGATCTGGAAGCAGCATTTGCAGATTTGTGTGACAATGATGATGAAGAGACCCTACAGAAGTGGGCTTCATATCCTGGGTAGGAGATTTGTAAATGGCTTAACACGCAAACGGTAGTTTGGGAACTGATTAGCCCAGCACTTTGCTAACAGAAAAGGAGAGAAGCTGGATAGGATCCACACAAAGCTACCATTTTTCCTTTAGTTCTAGAGGAGAAAGAGTCAGATACAACAAAAGGCAGTCTGCTGTCTTCAGTGCCATGGTAAGCCTTCCAAGATCAGCCTTGTATGGCTTCATGCAAATTCTGTTACCTGTGGAGGGAAGCAGATTTGGTGACTAAAAATTTAGTGATCTGTCTAAAGCAGAGCCCTCAAAAAAGCAACAAGCTATGGAGCATATGAAGGAGGACTTCTTTGCTGCTCCCAAAGATTCTCTGCTTTCTGTGGAAAAATGGAAGTGAATGAAAGGCTGTACCTGAGCAAGTGTCCACAAAACATCTCAGCAACATCTGCTATGCTTTTAAACAATGTTTTCAGCTGAAAAGAAACGGCAAAAGTCCGAGATTTCCTTTCATAGGAAAATCACTTATTTTCCCCATCAGATGCAGCAGTTAGTTACTGCCAGACCTGGGTAACAGTGACCACAGGCATTTTCTATCAAGTTCATATGACTCTGAGCTACAACAGCTTCTCTCCAGGTCGGCCCTAAAAGAAGTGCAAAGAGGTCTTGCCAGAGGCAGGTATGAGTACAGGGGCTTGCTGAGAAAGACAATAGTACCGATAATTTCCATTTTTCTCAGGTGCAAGATTACACAGAGGGGCAAATTTCATTTTCAAATCCTAGGCCATGATAACTTCTACTTTCTTCTTTTTTCTCTATCTTTTTTTCTTTTTCTTGTTTTTAACCACTTAAGGTAAATATATGTGTTTCTAACTGTTTAGGTAACAAGTTTTGGTTTTGTTTTAACTCCAGAATGAAGTCACTTGTTCAACTGGTTCACAGTTTGAAAACCAGGATGGAAAGCCCAGACTACGAAATGGTAGGTGACTAGGTAAAAGAGCAGAAAGTAGACAGATTTCAAAAGTGTAGCTTCAACAGGGAGGGAAGAGATCATGCTTAATTTCAAACTTACTTCTTGATTCAGGACTTGGTGAGATTTTGGTAGTTTTCCATTTTTTTATGTCTTATTACTTAGGCCAGCTTTTCTTTTAAACCTTCTAAAATTCTACTCTGCTTGTCTGTATTTAGTCTATATTTAGATCTTTCAGGACTGTGACGTCTCAGGCTGCTTCCTGTGAAGGAAGGTTTCATTTCACCAGGGTCTGTTGGTATACCTTATAGAACTTAAAGTACCTATTTGTGAAAGGTCAGACCTATCATCTTCAAGGGCTGCAGCATACTCTGAATTCATAGGAGAGGTATAGTGTACTGGAGATAATGAAACAATCCATACAACCTCCAGAATTTTATTCTTTTTGTTTAAAGAACAAGTTGGGGGAAAAAAAACCCCACAAGTCTTACTGCCTGAAGAGGTGCAAGTTACCTACTGGGACAGAGATCGTATCTTAGAGAATTTTTACACAGATAAGCTATATCATTAATTCATCAACAGAAATTAAGTCTGTGTTTAATTTACATGTAGGTCCATCAGGCTGGTCTGACCTGTGATTATGTGGAGCTTCCCCACCATGTTAGCACTGAAGAGGAGATCGAAGGCCTCATACAGTCCGTTAAAATTCTACTAAAAGATATGCCTAAGCCAACACTTGTGACAGTTGCTCGGTAAGACTATGTAGATACCTTTACTTTAAAATGCTCAGGCTGTGCTCATGAAGCTAAATGATTATATCAATATAGCACTGGTTGGCACATCTTAAATTCTGTCTTAAAAGTGCAAGCTTTACAGTGTAGTGACAATTGACATTTGAAAATGTTGATCATAAGGCAGTGGCAGTATCTACACAGCTAAGGGAAGGTTCTGCACTGATGGCCAGTTTTACTGGGCTTTAGAATAGAACAGATTTCAAAAGCAGTGGCAACATGATGACTTAATGAGCTTCAGCACAGGCTATATAAAGCCTGTGATGAGGCTTTCTGTGTGTTGAGATTAATAGCTGTCACTGTGGTTTATACATCTTCACCACTTTTATTACCTGTGATAGGCAGAGCAAAGCCAGTTTGGACAAGCCTACGTGGGCTGAAATCACACCTTCCTTCCTTCCTTGTTCTAGGGTTCATTGTACTACAGATAAAATTTCTGTTTGCAGGGAAACTTGATGGAAGTGGTTTTCATCTAATAGGCTGAAAGGGATTTATATTCTAGAAAGGTCTAGTAAAGCTTTGTATGGGGTAAAAGTTATCCTTCCAGGACTGTAAGGGAATTATTTGGGAGAACAGGATGGAGTTTGAGGCCAGGGACCTGGGAGAACCAGGGATCTGTCCTGGAGAACTTAATTTGAAGGCCACAGTGTATCTGTTGACAAATTACTGTAATTTAATCACTTCAGAAATACTAAGTGTGCCCTTAAAGGGCAGGCAACAATAGCAGAAACTGACATGAAATTGGTTTTGTCAACAAGAAATAGCATGGCTAATACCTACAATAAAAGAAAGCTGTATTTCCTGATAATTGCAGGGTTATCATCCACTGCTGCAGAGGAAATACAGAATCATTTGTGTAGATCTTGACAGATATAAAATCCAAGAAGTGTCAGCTCTTCTTTTTACTAGTATCTCTTTGTAGTTCATGGATACTGTAAATAATGTTTTATTCCAGGGATTGTGAAGATTTGTTTTTTCAAGTTTTCCTACCTATTTTGCTAGTAGCATTTGAATTTTTCAAGTTTAACTTTCCACCAGACCTTTAATTAGATCATTTGCTTGAACTTTGACTGGCAACATGATGTTCTGTGTCTGAGTCGGGAAGAGAGTAGAATTGGAAGGATGACTGGTTGCATTCCTGATCGGCTCAGAAGTTCTGTTTAACTTCGGCAAACTGTTACTGTTGCAAGTAGTGAGGAGAAGCACAGCACTATGCTTTGCAGAGATACTGGGAGGCAGAACTCACCACAGTTTGAAAGTAGCTTCAGCTGAGACAAAGAGCATTACAAGAATACAAAATGTGGTGATGGTGGCGATATCTGTACTCTCTCATGCTTTTTTCAATTTCTTGTTACAGATCAAGTTTGGATGACTATTGCCCTTCAGAGCAGGTTGACATCATTCAAGAGAAGGTCCTCAATTTACTAGGTTCAGTGTATGGCACTCTGGATGTGCACTTAAATTACTCAAGCACCTCATCTTCTTTGTGACCTTTCTTCATGTATTGCCCTCTAATGCAGTGGATTAATTTAAATTGCATATTAGCTATGGTTGCAAGGCAAAAAATATTATTTCAGCAGGTGGCACTAGAACCCAAGCTGACCAAGAGCTAGTTTTGAGTTGCATTGCTTTTTCCAAGTCAGCTGCATCTGAACTGTTACCTGTTTGGCTTTGTTCAATTAGTTCTTTGATTATTATTTTTACTGTCTTGCTTCTTAAAACTGCTGGAAGAGAAACTATTTTTTGTCTATAAAATGTATTTTTTCACCTGATTTCTTTAAGTGTCTGTAAAAAAATAATATATATAACTTCTTAAAATAAATGGATTTCTTTTATGTAATGAAACTTTTTTTGATGGAGTTTGGTGAGTTGCATTGTACCTTTTGAAAAATTATCTCAATAATGCCATTAAGACGTTAGGTTTACATAGTGATCTTTCTTAACTGCTGTGCTCGAGATGACCAGGCATCCACCTGTTTTTTCTCTAGAGCAGCTTATGGGTTCTGCCCCATCCAGAGAATATGATTTATATTTATACTCCACTGCATTAATATTGTCTTATTTTGCTTTAGAGTATTTCATTGGTGACTCAGATAATATCTCTAATGTACAGACACTGGCTTGGTATTTTCATTTTTACATATTTTTGAGGATAAAAAGTGTGCATGCATATATGCAATTACACAAAGGCTTCCTCACTAAGACATATCTGAATAGAGGGGGCTGCAGTCCCCATGCCAGGGGACTGTTCCTATATCTTTCTTCTTCCAACACAGACTTGGAATAGCTGCTAGCCCAAGATGGTATCTTGAAGTTACTGTCTTTGTTTAATTGTGGCACTTCTTTTCCCAGCTCTCAAATTACCTCAGCCATTTTGCTGTAGTATTTAGTCTCCCTCATCCTTCAGACCTTGGTGAATCATTATCAGACTTGCACATAAGGTCAGTTAAATGAGAAGTGTGCCGACGCAAAGATCTAAAGCAAAGGCTGCTGCAAAATCCGTACTAATGGCCGTAGGCCATGGCCAAAATGGGCATCACTTCATTTAAAAGCCTTGAAGCTGGCAAAAATCACACGTGGAGTCAGGCAGCAGTGAGGGCCACTCTTGGCACTTGAATGGCATCTGCCTCCATGGGATCCTCCTCTGCAGATAGTAAGGGAGAGGGAGGGAGTTGTGGCCAGGCTCACCACAGGGTGTGGGTAGGCTCTCCCCCGTGTGCTGGATGCACCTTCTGCCAGGGCTGGCGGCAATGCTCCAGGTCCTGCGGGGTGGTCAGCCCCGGCTATCCCACCTGTGGGAGCCTCCCTTGGCCCTAAGCCACTATGGGCCCTGAGGGTTCACTCTTCCCACCCAGACTGCGCAGCCAATTTCATGAACTGACGCTGTGCAGCCTGATGGCCAGGCCCCATGGCACCCAGATCGGGGAGAGTCATGGGGGCAGGCCCTGGTAGAACACAAGGGCTGTGCCTGGCAATGGCCAGCTTGGAGCCCAAACAGCCTGAGCTGACTGTCAGAGCACAGCAATGGCGGCTGCTCTTTCCAGGCTGGGAGCGGAGAGCTGAGAGTGGCTCTGGCCCGGGCTAGGCTGTGCCGCACCGACAGGGCAGAGCCATGGCAGTGGACCCAAGTGAGCAGGGCTGGATGGTGACAGCAGCAGGTCTCAACAGCAGTCCAGTGATCACTGGGAAAAGCATGGAAAGAAGCCAGGTCAGCAAGGGCTGTGAGTACCCCAGATATGGATGAAGGAGGAGACATATTACAGACTAATGAAAAAAACATTCAGCTTCCAGAGACAGCTCTGTGTCTGTGCAATGATTAAGAGGTATACTTGGCTGCTGTCATGAACAATGGGGCAGCGTAGTGTCAGATCATTTTGCATCAAATCAAATGGCTTATCCTTCCCCTTTTCTCCCAGGATACATCCTATCTGGTGCCTCTGCCAGCTCCAGAGCATGCTGTGGAAAGTCCTACCTCCTTTATCCCATTTTGACAGGGCTGATTATTGTTTTTCTGATTGTAAATCCCTTTGAAAAATTATGATTGTAATACTGTGTCTTTGTTCAGTAATCAGTTCAACTTAGTAAATCTGTTAGGGAGGCTTTCAGTAGTCCTGGTACTGTCTTATGAACAATAAAGCAGATATGTGTTTACTTAATAGATCTATTAATTTGCTACGATCTTTTTTGTGTTCCCCTAGAGGGTTCTTCTCAGTAAAATAAATTTATTCCTAGCCTATATTTTGGTAATCTGTGGTGAGTTTAACATCAGAAAAAAGGACTTTTTTTTTTTTTTGGCTCAATATTTAGACTATGAAACAGCTGAATATGGACCATGAGATATTTCCCTAAGAAAGGGCAGTAACCTTACTGCCTTTGTGGTTGTGAGGGCATTGCCTGAATGGACGCTAGCATGACAGGTTCACAGAAGCAACTGGCAGTTTATTATCAGCACGGAACGATTTCAGACCCCTGTTTTCTCTGGGTGCTGATCAGTGATGACACTAAGTGCTTAGCGTATCAAGCCAAAAGTTGCTTTGGCTGATGTTTTATTTTGAAAGAGGGGTTTGGGGAAGGGAAAAAGAGGAAAGGCAGAAGTGGGGTTGTGTTTGTTCTGAAATACAGATCAAATGGTGAAATACTGCAATGAAAACGTGGCATGGTGGTGTGCCAAACAGAGGTCAAGACATCCTCCTTCCTTCATTCAGAAAAGCATAGAAGAGGGGGACTGATTTGACAGTAAATTTTGCAAGGCATATGATTTTTCCATAAGAATGTTGCCTTGGGCCAAGTAAATTACATACTGTAAAAAGCAATGGGCCCACACTCTTGTCATCTCACAATGTAATTAGGGCTGATTTCTTTAAAACTGCTCCTTACCACCACCCCAACTTTTAAAAGAAAGTGCCCCAAACAGCTTGGATGAACAGGAATTCCCTTGATCTACATGCAGTTTTACCTTCTCAGCCTGTGTTTGGAGGAGCTAAGCAGTCTTGTAGCATTCTATCAGGAGATAGGTTCTTGAGGAAGAGTATTATTTGTACAAGAACTGCCCCGTGGGATAGCTGTCAAACAACGGGTCTGCGGATCAGGAATTCTGAGCCAAGAAACTGATTTGATTCAATGTCATAAATAAAGTCCATATCTGTCTATCTAGATCTAAATCTAGATCACCTATATTCGATGGTGGGGTTAATCCACCACACTCATAAATGAAGAGCTCATTAGAGGACTAACAGGTATCTTTCCTCTTGCTGTCAGAAACATGGGCCAGACAACCGGCTCAGCAGCACCAACTTTTCCCCTCTGTTCCTTCCCTCCCACTATCCTGTGAGGGTTGTCTGCCTCATTGCATTGTCCTATATGGCCAGGGACCTTCCTATTTCCACTGTTACTCCCTTTGGTAACAACTGGAGCATTAGAGAGTCAGTGGCAAGGCTGCATACTGTGGGTCCCACCGCCTGGTGGGACTGGGCTGACAAGACCCCGGGCACATCCCAGCAGTGAGAAAAGCTACTGCAGGACAGACCTGAGGGAGGGTGGGGAAGAGTCACCCTGGGTACAGCCATGGCTTGAGGGTCTGTGCTGTCTGGGACAGCCCCTGGATATCTGAGCCCCCAGGAAATGCTCAGGACAGCTTCAAGGACTGTGATGGGAAGGGACAGGTAACAGCTCTGCCCTGCTACTCTTTCCTCCTCACACTTCTCCCCAGCTCCAACGCGGGGTGCTCCATGGGCTGCTGTTCGATCAGGAAATATCCACCTCCTCTGGTATGGTTGTCTCCCACGGGCTGCAGGGAAACACCCACCCCACCGGGGTCTCTCCCGGGGCCGCAGGGGCACCTCAGCGGGGGCGCCTGGAGCCCCTCCTGCCCTCCTCCCGCTCTCCCCTCGGGGCTCGCAGGGCTCTTTCTCACCCCGTTTCCCTCAGCCCTGGCTGCCGGGCAGCGCTTTGCCCTTTCTTACCCAGGCTTTCCCAGAGGTGCCCGCCCGTGGCTGAGGGGCTCAGCTGTGCCCTGCGGTGGGGCCCTTGGAGCCGGCTGGAACCGGCTGTGTCCGGCACCGGGCAGCCCCGCTGCTGCCAGCACCTGGGCACCTGCACCCAGCAGAAGCTGATGTGCTGCAGATACTGTTTTGGGATACGGGAGCAGAGTATCAGTTAGCCAGACAGAACTGTGTTACCGCACCCTGTGCACTTCTTTCTGGGACTAACATAATTCTCTACAGCGCAAAAGTACCCCTGGCACCTTTGATCCAATGGGGTTTTTCTTGTTTTCTACAAAGTCCAGCAAAGAGCATCTCTTACTTTAAAAAAAAAACAAAAAGCTTTACACAAGCAGTACGCGATCTGACTCCGCTTACTTTCTGTACGCAATGTATGGCTTAAGTATCTTGGATCCAAGGCTAGCCACATCTTTGTGACAGAAGCCATAAGCAAGGTGGGTCCGTGGTAATGGGATTTATTCTACTGGAATAAATATTTTAAAATAATTACATATTTACAATCTATAATATAGTCATATCAGCAGAAGTACTAAAGAACTGTAAAAGTGCGCAAAGTCTCTGTAGAGCAAATACTAATGTTAGCAAATGAACTTAACTATTTCAGAAGAAATTACAAACAAAAATTATTCATAATAAAATACAATATTCTAAGTGGTATTTTCTTTTTCCCATTTCAGTTTCATTCCCAAATAAATCCTGTGGTTGTTTTTTTTTTCCTCTGGAAGTGGCAGTTTTCTCTAGAACCAGATTGCTTTCTAAATTAAATGGTTCTAAAACTGTTATTTTCCCAATAGCAATACTGAAATAAGAAAAATCTGCTACAGAAGGTTTTGCTGCTGACTTCAGTGAATTTAAATCTTTGTTTCTGAAGAAACCATCAATTCAACTCCCTACAGGATTCAACATAAAAGCATGCATCACTGGTACTGTGGACCTTTCTTCCCTGTCTTCCTCCCTCACAAGCATGCACACACCTCCACAGCCGTATTTGAAAACTACTAAAAGTAGATAAAGTCTGGCCTTTAAAATCACCTCTTTATTGTCCTCCTACTGAAAACAGACCCTGAGGATGTGGCTATTTCCCTGTGTGGAGGTGGCCTATTGACATTAGGGTGACTTGGAACAGCAGGCTCTAATCCCTTCACTGGTCATCCAGAAATTTGCCTCTCCTACATGGCTGATGAAAGATAACACTGTCAGTCTTCAGCCATCTTCAGCTTAGAAATTGCAGCTTTTATCAAAGAGGTTGTAGAAGCCCAGCAGTTCCTTAAGGCAAGTGATGACAATGTTTTGCAGACTGCCCTGAACCAGGCATCTTGGCATGGAAATGGTACAGTTGTGGGGTGAGCTGAGGTCCTTACTGGTCCCTCTGTATTCCAACCAGGTTGCTGCAGCCCAGGCCCCATACTTGCTGAAGCTAGATTTGGCACTTGCAGTTGATGACAACACAGTTGAGAGCCTCTGGGTAAGGATTGAAGGGAGAGCAAATAAAGCAGATGTTGTTGAGAGAGTCTACTATAGACCACCTGGCCAGGACAACGCCACCAATGAACTATTCTATAAGTAATTAAGGGATATGTCTAGATCAGCTGCCATTGTCCTTATGGGTGATCTTAACTTCCCAGACATTGGGAGCATCATACAGCAGACATGAACAGGTCCAGGAAATTCCTGAAGCACATTGAAGGTAACTTCTTGGTGCAGGTACTAAGGGAGCCGACTAGGAGAGATGCCCTCCTAGATTTGTTGTTTGTAAACAGAGAGGGTCTTGTGAGCAAAGTGGTGATTGGTGGCTGTCTTGGTCACAGTGACCACAAAGTAGCTGAGTTTCAAATCATTGGCAATAGGAGGAAAACTGCCAGCAAAACTTCAACCCTGGATATGGGGTGAGCAGACTTTGGGCTGCTGCAGGAGCTAGTTAGTAAGGTCCCCGGGGAATCTGCTTTTGAAGGTGTTGAGGTCCATGAATGCTGGTCACTTTTTAAGAGCCATCTCTTAGGAGCGCAGGAGTAGGCAATTCCAAAGTGTCAGAAGTCAAGCAAGGGCTGCAGAAGGGCTTAGCTTGGCAGGCAAAGGATCTTCTAGAACTTAGGCAGAAAAGAAATGGACATTGGAAGCAAGGACAGGTGACACAGGAGAACTACAGAGTTGCTGTTAGCCATTGTAGGGAGAAAATTTGTGCAGCCAAAACTTGATTAGAGTTCAAGCTGGCCAGCACTGTGCAGGACAACAAAAAGAGCTTTTTAAAATTTGTTAACAGCAAAAAGGGGATCAGAGATAACATTGGTCTGTTACTTGATGAGGTCAGTCACCTCACAAATAGGGACATAGACAAAGCAGAGACATTTAATGCTTTCTTCACCTCTGTCTTTAACACCGATGATGGGCCCTGGCACCCCCGGAGCCCTGTGCTGGAAGACTGTGACTAAAGGGATAAAAAATTCCCAGCTGACCCTGAACTTGTTCGACACTTGCTGTTCCAGCTGTATGAACACGAGTCTATGGGGTCTCATGGGCTTCATCCCAGGGTACTGAAAGACCTGTCTGTTATTGTGAGACCTCTCTGCATTATTTCTGAATGGTCTTGGGAGTCTGAAAAGGTCCCAGTTGACTGGAAGCAAACTGGGCAAATGTCCCCATTTTCAAGAAGGGAAAGAAGGAAGATCCTGGTAATTACAGGCCTGGCAGTCTCACTTCAGTGCAATGGGCAGGGACACCTCCCACTAGACAAGGATGCTCAAAGCCCCATCCAACCTGGCCTTGAACACTTCCAAGGAGAGGGCATCCACAACTTCTCTGGGCAACTTGTTCCAGTGTCTCACCACCCTCACAGTAAAGAATTTCTTCCTTATATCTAATCTAAAGCTACCCTCTTTTAGTTTAAAGCCATTACCCCTCATCCTGTCACTCCATGGCCTTGTAAACAGTCCCTCTCCAGCTTTCCTGTAGGCCACTTTAGGTACTGGAAGGCTGCTGTAAGGTCTCCTCAAAGCCTTCTCTTCTCCAGGCTGAACAACCCCAACTCTCTCAGCCTGTCTTCATAGGACAGGAGCTCCAGCCCTCTGATCATATTCATCGCCCTCCTCCAGACCCATTCCAACAGGTCCATGTGCTTTTGTTCTCTGAGATTGGTTGCTAAATGAATTTGGCTGTATCAAAAAATTCTACATGAAATTTCTGCCATTTGCATTCTTCCTCCTACATAGCCACTAGAAAGATGAGCATTCATTACTGACATATTATAAAAAAAATTACAGCTAGACTTGCCTTGTCAGGGATCAAATATTTTCCTTGATGCAGAAACAGCTTCCTGCTTGCATGGAGTATATTCATTTCTCTCTGCAATCAGCACTGCACTAATTTCCACTCTCAGAAGCACCTGTCAGAAAGCCAAGATAATTCTTATACCCATGAAAATTATCCTTCTCTAATAAAGTGTGAATGCAAAGTCTCCGAGTACCCTGAAATTCATATTAGAAAATGATGTACAAATGAATCCATTTTGGAGATGCTGTGATAAATTAATAGGCAGGCTGCTGACCTGGGGAGAAAGGATTAACTCTTCATTTCTTCCCAAAGAGAACAGAGGGAAGGGAAACTCAGAGCTCATGTCCAGTCTGGAAGCAAGCATCCAGGAAGGCAATCATCCAGAAAGAGAACAGAACTGGTGAGAAGCGGGTGCTGCTGAGCACCTTTCTGCCTGTGTTTCTGGCCGAAAAAACTTACTGTGATTCATCTGGAAAGGGCTGAACTTATAAACCAGCATAGACTCCTCTGACAGATGTTCCATGCCAAATTAAAGTCTAGGTCTAGCTCCAGTTCAGGTTCATAGTTACACCTGGTCTGTTTATACCACAGTTTCCCACAAATATGGTATAATTTAATGTTTCCTTCACTTCCTTTGTGGCTGTCTTTCATGTGGACTGCAACCAGCCACCTTCAGGTGGTATTGCTTTTTGCTTATACAATTATGCAACAGCCAGCTTGCAGGACTTTAGAAGAAAGTTTGGAAAGCAAACAAAAGCTTTCCCAAGAACCTATCTGTCCATAGCATGGATGAAAGACTGCCTGGTTCAACACCTATTGAATTCAGTCTTGGTTGGGTAAAACTGAATTTGAGTATGAGGGCTTAGTTTTTATTTTAACATGTGTTGGTAACTTCCAAAGAACCTTTGCTGAGCCTGGCTCAACTTGCTTCTCATGAGATATCTGGCAACTACATAGCAAATTGGGTTTACAACATATAATTTACTTGTCAAGAGTAAGTTTTTTACTGAAAAAGCATTCCTATCCAAACTTCATTCCGTCAGACAACAGGAACCCTTATATCTTAATTGGGGTTTTTTTGCCTGGCACAATGCAACATTTTCATCTTGCTTTCACTTACTGACTACCTGCAGAAGGTCAAACCTGTACTTTAAAATCTATTTTTAAAATTCTCATTCCACTTTTCTCTGCAAGTCCCTCCAGATGACCAACAATTAATTTTTTGCCTAAATCTTGTAGCTTGTTTTGCCACAGGATGACACTTGAAGAACACGTATAGGTGAGAAATTCATCTGACCCACTTTACTGGGAGCATATTAACACCAGTCAGGACCTTTGTATGAACAAATGCAACGAGTACTCAAAGTAACAGTTTTCTTTATGAGGAATGTTTTCAGTAACCTAGATCCAGCTGTGGGGTTTTTTTTGTTTGTTTCTTGCAAGAGGAAATTGGTGCAATATAAGTTTTTACTTATCACAATACCAGTGGATACTTTTGCATTTAATATTTCACATATTTCATCCAGAAAATAAAAGAAAAAAATAACGTACATGTCATGGTTTAACCCAGCAGGCAGCTAAAACAATCACACAGCTGTTCACTCACTCTGTCCCCACCCCCCCGCAGCAGGATGGAGGAGAGAATCGAAAAGAAAATGGTAAAACTCATGGCTTGAGATAAAGACAGTTTAATAGGACAGAAAAGGACGAGAATAATAATAATAATGATACAAGAATATACAAAACAAATGATGCACAGCACAATTTCTCACCATCTGGAGCCGATACTCAGGTAGTTTCTGAGCCAAACTGCTTCCCAGCCAATCCTCCAGTTATATATGGAGCATGACGTCATATGTTATGGAATATCCCTTTTGCCAGTTTGGGTCAGCTGTCCTGGCTGTGTCCCCTCCCAGCTTCTCATGCACCTCCCACCTTCTCGTTGCCAGGCCAGCATAGGAAGCTGAAAAGTCCTTGACTGCTTGGCAACAATTAAAATATTAGTGTGTTATCAACATTATCCTCATCCTAAATCCAAAACACAGCGCTATACCAGCTGCTAGTAAGAAAATTAACTCTATTCCAGCCAAAACCAGGACAGTACATTGTAAAGAACTTCCTCAGGATAAAGGAAAAGGTTGTAATTAAATGAACTGGAAGTATGCATTACTTACTTACTTAAGTAATACACTTAAGTAATACAGTTAAAGTATGTTATATCCTTGTGTTTGGAAAAATAAAATTATTAGAAACAAGCTTAAGCCATTTACTGTTTTGTACAGATATGGTATTAAAGAAACTTTATCAGAATAGTGTTTTTAAACACCACCGTGAAGGGACCAGGATTATAAGTAGCTCAGTTTAAATAAAGAATACAATAACATTTTTTGCAAGGAATGAGCAATTTCCAATTTTAAGAGAAGAGCAGATTCAATTTTAATTAACACCTATAACAGCAGAGTGACTAATATAGGTATTCATTACTCCATCAACCTTCGAAATTTGAGAGCATGTGCAAACCCCAGGCAGCATACAGAACAACTCCAGAAATCTCCAGCCTTTACTGCAGAAGAAGCAGTAATGATAAAATTATTGACAAAATTTTCCATACTCTGCTCTGTATAAAGCCCCTTACCTGGGCCTTAAGATAACAGGGCAATGCCTGGCCACTCTAACAGAGTCACCAACATGTAGACTGCAACTCTCTTGAAATGACCTGGCAGAAGTGCTGAGCCCCTTTGGTGCCCCCGCACAAAGTCACAGGGGGAAAACCCCAACATCCCTGGGCTTACACCAGGGCTGGGGGACACCTGGCAATCCCTCATCCTGGCTGATACGTACAACCACGCACTCCGATCATCCCTGCCTCAGCTACCTCTCAGGCCTCTGGAAACATCAGCTACACCAGATTTTAGAGGTATCAAGATTTGGATCTTGCCAGGGAAACCTACTGTTCTGTCAGAGTAGATTTTCAGATTCAGAAGCAAAAAGAGTCAAGATTAACTCCTCAGTGGTCTACACGTCCCATGGAGGGACAAAGATTAAAGATGTAGGGAATGCAAGTTGTGCTTACTGGCAAAAACTAAACTAAAAGGTGAATAAAGGAGATGGAACCCTTCTCTGCAGCTTGAGTGATGAGATTTCTCATTTGTCTTTTGCTTTGCTAAGTTTTGTGGGGGGGTGAGGGGGGTTGTGTCTTTGCCCACTGAATGGAATAGCCCACCCCTATTTGGTAATCACTGCAAAAACAGATTTCTGCATCTTTATCTGCTTTTGCATTTTGAAATTTTACCACTACTCTTTTGCACTTACTTGACCTTAATCAAGACATTGCCAGGATGACTCTGGGAACAGAACTGAAAACATCCAGAAAGTTTTTGTATTAAGTAGTTCTCAAGATGTCTGCGTGTCAAGATGGTTGTCTCCCTGGAAACATTTATCTTAGACCTAGTATTTACTCTGAGACTTTTATACCAGTTATACATGATTTTTTGAACACATAATGATATTCTTTATTCATTGTAATTAGATAACTGACTTGGATTAATTAGCCTGGAACAGCAGCAGCATATTACAATGAAGTGCAAGTTTGAGAATGTTGTGGGGGTTTCTCTTACAAATAGAATTCAAATTACTGTTTAAAATGACACTTAATTTCCATTTTTTTAATTCTAAAATCCATCAGCACTGATTTTCTTCTACATCAAGAAATGGAATAAAACCGGTATTTTGCAGCACTGCAATAAAAGATTTTTTTTCTCTTCTCTGAGACATCAACACAGGAATCACAATAAGCCTGTTTCCAATATAAGCTTCTTTTTTTTTTTTTTTCAACTTTTAAGAAGGAAAGCCTTTAAAAACTGCATTTATCCACTACTGCATTGAAGCACAGAACTTGCTTGAATATGAACTTTATGTTTTAAAATGTAGTATTTGGTGCATCCTTATGAACTGGATATAGGCAATGATTAGATTGGCATCTATACGAAGATGAAGGATTGGGTAACTCAGATGGAAAGCCACAGAGCCATCCAGAAATGAGCAATAATTTCTTGGACAGACAAATTTTATAACAGGTCTTGAAGAGGCAGAGCTTTGGCTTCCTCTTTGACAGAGAGTTAAAGCTGAACTGAATGGAGAGTTCAAGTTCAGAAGCAGAATGTAACACCTGTGCTTTCTTTTGCTTTGTGTGGGTACAAAAAAGCAAGAATGCTCTAGGAAGTTTGGCTGTTTCCTTCTGGCACAAATATGCTGCATATGCTTAAGAAAATTGGAAGGAATGCAGAAGACTTTCTAAAGAGGAGGACACTGTAGATCAGCTGGCTTAAGCTACAGTAGCTGGGTATGAGTACTGAACCAGGACGAGCAATATGAATCCAGATTTCTTAGTATGCAGCAGTAGTAAGGAAACCAAATGGTATCTATTGACTAAAAATGTCACGTACTTCATCCATATTATCATCTTCATGTGCAAAAGGATACATTTTTGAAAACATTTTTCTTGAGGCTACATCTTACTTTTATGGATGCACACATAAAAATCACCAAAGTAAGACTGAACTTTACAATTTTCTGCTGTTTTCAAACAGCAGAAAAAACACAGCATATGAAGACATTCCACTCCATCCTGGGCTAGACACAGCCATCAGATTTCTGCCTGAAGAAAAGGAGGTCTATTAAAACCCCACAAAGGCTGGAATCCCAGTTCATGTAGGAGCTCATCACATTTAGTTAGCATTCACCTTTTGCTTGAGGAATCCAAAGTCCCTAGATGGAGTCAAAGATCCCCTCAACGGTGAACAAACATTTAGGGCTCTGCTAGTTTAACCGTACTGTAACAGGCAATGATACTAATGAGACCTGCAAGTGATAGGCTTTGAATTGGTTATTATTAGTTAGAAGAGTGGTCTTAGGTTTGGAGTGAAGGATGTCCAGAAAGAAACTATAGAAGAAGCTCAAACAGCAAGTGAAGCCTAATTCAGTCTCTGGGCTAGGGACTGCATTGGAGACGGTTCTCTGTCTTTTAAAAAATCTCAAAACTTACCTGCACTCCACACTGGGATGAATCAAAGACTTTTCAACTTCATGCAGTTTAGCATTAGATTCATCACTCACTGCTATCCTTTGTGCAGACACTTTCTACGTCATCCAAAAGTGATGTTTGAAAAAGTAAATCGACTTGCTTTGTGGTTCTATGCAGCTCAGAGCATCTAAATAGCTAACCATGCTCTTCTGACCCTCCAATTCCTGGAGCCCCATGAGCTGCAATTGTTTCCTGAACCGAGGAATCCCTCCTGACGGTGGAGATACTTGTTATGGTCACTAGGTGGAGCAATAAGTGCATCATTTGAAAGCTGCTTGGAAGGCTGGAAGTAAGGTGGAAGAAACCTGGAACCTTTGTAAATTCATCCCCTGACTAAACTGTGATCATGGAAAAGCAATGGGATAATTCCCTCCTGGGTATTCAAGGATTTTCTATTATATTGAAAGCTCAGCACTACTTTTTACCATTTTAATAGCTGATGCATCTCCAGAAAAACTTGCAAAGAAATAGGATAGTTCCAAGAAAAATAAGACAACATGAAGGATGCACTGAGAAAGTATCCTAAGCTACTTGATTTTTAAGGAAAAAAACCCAACCCTCCTAATCTTGTTAATATGTTTTTTCAGTAACTGTTTTGACCCAAGCACAGTATAGACATTTTTCCTGCAAAGACACAGGGACTACTGTAATGTGCTGGATGGAAGTCCTAAGACTGTAAATACTACTGTTACAGTACATGGGCGTCTTTGATAAAATTTCTTACGTACTCATTTGTTGGTCTTTAGTTATGTCTGGATATTTCTTTGATAAAACCACTGGTAACGTATCTCAACTGGAGCACACTGTATGAGTCAACACAGACAGGATGCACGAACAACCACCAAACCATGGATGAAATGCAAGGAGTAGATTTATTTTTGTTACCTTGCCAGCCGGGGGATCCCTGAAGCAGCACCCAGGTGAAGGCACACAAGCAGGGATGCAGGCATTGCTGAGCTCGGGCCATGCTAGAGGATCACCAACCCTGCTGTTTTGCTGATGTCTAAAAAGTCCCTTAACACTTTTGGGGTGTAAGTACACATGATCTGCACTCCTCCATCTGCTTGTTCCTGCTGCCCTCTCATTTGTACGAGGGGTCGTGCTTCCACCACGTCCATGTCTTCTAAATCTGACTGAAACTCAACCTTGGAGTCCAAGGATTCACTCCAGGTATTTACATCCTGTTCTTTGGGGTCCCACGAAGGTTTTGTGGTGAGAACACAAACTTGGGAAATCAAAACCTTACTTTTTCCATATCTGTCCCTTCATTTATTAAGCAATACGCACTACCAACCACTCTACAGTACCTTGCAGCCCATGGCACCGCCCTGCTTGAGTGGTAATTATTTCAAATAGCCTTTGCATCTCATAAAGTCCCGACTTCCCTTTCCAACTCTCTCATTTTAGTCCGTAATGCTACAACTTCATGATCAAGAGCTCTAAGACCAGTAACTAATAACCATCCCAATCTCCCCGCTAACTTGCAAAAGACTCTGACGCCACTTTCCATGGCAATCTGCACATAGCCATTTCAATTGTCTGGGGGGTAATCACCGCCCCATCATCTGTTTCAGACCATGCTTCCAGCAGAGCCAAAGTAGCCAGGAAAGTGGCCACGGGGCTCCAGCACTCGGTACTGGGTCATCCCGGAATATGAGGAGTCACCATCGTGGCCTCCCCAGTCCTTGACTTTTTTGCCAGCCATGGTGTAGCTCTTCCTGGATCCTGATGACTATGCCAAATGTGAGAGTCAGCACAGGCAGGGTGCGGGAACAAACACAAAACCATGGATGAAATGCAAAGAGTAAATTTACTTTTGTTACCTCGCCAACTGGGGGGATCCTCCAGCATGGACTGAGCTTGGCAGTGCCTGCATCCCCAGTCGTGTGCCTCTGCCTGGGTGCTGCTTCAGGGATGAACACATGTTCACTATGGTTCTACAGAATTAAAGTAGTATCATGAATTGCCTATGTATTAGCAAAATTATTTAAGAAACCTTCCTTTCAGGCACAGTTTTTGTTCATGAACGTCAAATTGGTATCGTCTGAGATCTATGACTAATACAGACTGTGCAATACATTCCAGACATAATTACAAAGACATTAATTTCTATATTAAGGGGACATTTGCAAAGTTGTTTTCTACTCTGGCAAAAAGTAATCAAACAAAACCAGAAACAGATATCTCTGTTTCTCGCTTCTGCTGGATATGGCTTATTTATTGACTACATCTACAAATACTCCATTATCTGTGTCTGCCTTAATTTCCTCTCAGCTTATTTCAATATCTATTATGCAGAGCAAGACAATGAAATTGTAATGTATAACACTTCTAATCAGTGCTGTAAGGATGGTACACCAAGGCCCATTAGAAATAAACTTACTGGGGAATATTGGCATAGCAGTACCATGTAAGACACCAGCTCCACATTGTCTTTTGTAGGTAGATGCCCCTGACAGCCCTGCTGCTCCCTCTGGCACCACTGAGGCGTGAGGATGCCCACTTTGGAGGCCATCTACAGATACTCCTCAGCAGCAGAGGTATACAGAGATAATTCTGTCTTAATTGTAGCTCAGCTTCCAAGATGGGCTATCAGCCCGAGCATTGTGGTACAAACAGTAAAACTATCATGCATTTGTGTGCAATACAAAATAGGGTCTTAAACCAGACATACCGAGCAGTGACTGTCTTCCCTGTGCATCACCAGCTCTCCACCCCAGCCACACTGCAGTTTCCCTGCTTGTCACTGTGGAATGAAATGAGCCTTTTTCAGGGAAAATGGGACAGGGGATGAGTCAGATGGCTGAGGTTACCGTGCCCTCTGTTACCATTTCTTCCCCTCATTGCAGGCTTCCTGTCTGTGCCTCTGGCAGCTCTGTCCTTTCCCTTGCCCCGAGGACTGCACTGTGAGTCGATCTCCCTGGCTGGGGACAGAGCTGGACTGTGGGGGTCTAAGAGTCAACTGCACAAACATTTTCCTTCTGCTGTTGCTGTTGAGGAAGAAAATTACTCTCCAAGGTCAGGCTTGGGGGAGGAGACCCATTTCTAGGAGACTCAGGATAAGGGTCCTGTCTCCTTACGCCTCCAGTGGGCAGCACCTGGAAGGGCAGACAGACCTCCTCCCTCACCCTCGTCAGCTTCAGCCACAGACCCATCTGGGGAGAGAGGCAGTCTGGCTAGGTCCACGATGACCACACCGTAACACCCCTGCAAAGGCAGAATATTTCCTTATCTTCCTTTCAGTCTGTGGGCCCCTGGCTGCCCCACTTCCCTGTCAGAAGGACAGCTCCCAAAGGTGCTGGATCCTTCGCTGGTGCTCACCTCCCCGCAGCCTTACAGGGACTCCCACATCCCTCCTCTCTGAGATAAGGGAACTCTCTTCTGCAAGGAAAAGCTATTGCTCATTGTACCACCAAACATTCAATAAATGGCTCCGGTCTGAATTTTCATCTGGTTCTGTGGGTTTTTTGTTGTTTATTTGTTCGTGTTTTTTACAGTTTAATTGCAATTCACTTTGGGCATACATCATTTCAAATAGGCATATTTAGCCTTCCTAAGGAAGGAGCCACCTCACTGGAGAGAGACAAATCATTCCAGCCCTCCCTCGCTAAATGCTAGTTACATATTGTCAGCAGTTTCCATAAATGTCCTAATGGTTTTGCACATCTTCTACCACAGCGGACTGTGTTGTCTGCTAGGGAGTTTTCTTATGAGACTATTTACCTTTAGCAGAATTGTTAGCATATAATTCTACGCAAGGCCCTTGGCAAAATGAAGAAAAATAGTATTACATTTGTGTTTGTCTTTCACTACATTACAGAATGAGATCTGTTATGTGCAAACTTAGGGCTAGTCGTCCTAACAAATGTCCAACCCTCACGTGCCCTAAGTGACATTAAATCTTAGATTTATTCAATGTACAGTATCAGTCAGTCAAGAAACATCTCACAGCAGTGTTATTAATATGAAGCTGAGATAATATGCTGAATCTCACTGTACTATGTTCTGTCTAATGTTTATGTCGTTTGTCCTCTGCTTGCTACCGAGCATCTCTTCCAGCCATTCTTGTTATTGCCATAAACGTGTTTTGGAAAACACAAATTTAATAAGACTCAGAGGTGTATGAAAGCCTTCTGGAACACTCTGCCCAGCACAAGGTGGTCCTTCCCCGTCGCTTGATTTCATTCAGCTCTGAATGCTAACGTCCAAGGTAACTCAAATACTTGACTTCAATGCATCAAAGCCTGCCTTGGGGCTTTATTCTTTTTTACTTCAGCTTTATTTATTCTTTTACTTAAAGGTAGTACAGGTCACCAGCTACCCAATTCCTGTTAACACTGAATTTCTGCTGTCATCTTTGTAATTCCAATTGCCCGAACTTGAATGCTCCCTTGTTCCAGACAGCCCACTGCTTCTCTGAGTCCCTCTCTACCTTAGCCCTAGGCTAATCATGAAACTGGGAGGTGGCTGGTCCTCCTCAATTGGTACACAGGGCTAATTCTTCTCAAAAAGCAACTCCAATGTGATAAATCTCAGTCCTTCCTCACACCCTGAACACTGAAAAAGACAACTTTACAACTTTTTTTTTTTTTAAAAAGTGTGGCATTTTATAAATTCCTGTAACTAAACCATGATCTTGGATGGATTCTGCCACTAAGTGCTATTTTATTTCAGGTGAATATGGGACTGCTCACAGCTAGCTCATAAAATTTCCTGAGATGTGCAAATTAAAAGCTGATGTATTAGTGACTTCCATTTCCCAGATAGTCCAAAATGTTGCCCATGCAAGCAACAATATCATGTCAGACAGAAATACCTCACTACTAGGATTTTTTTGTTTCCTTGTTAATAAATTGCAAGAATAGTAATATGTTTATAAAATATATATGATACACTACAGTTTTCATAGGGTAATCAACAGCAAAAAAGCAAATTGCTCAGTCCCTCAGTCCCTAGGAAAGAGATACTGTTCATGGAGATTTAACAGAATAAAACCTGCAGGTTATAACAAGTCACTTCATGTGTTATTAGACAGAGCAGAAGAATAGAAGTAGTTCCTTTTTTCCCTTTTGTTTCTTCAATTTCAAGGAGGCAAGTAATCCCAGCAACAAAACCTTTGCTCTTTCCCCTCCTTTTTCTTAAGTCTATTTCCTTTCCCTTGGTTCTCTTCTCTTTGCTTCTAAGCCTTTAATTCAGTTGATATTTTCTGACTCGAGACAAGTGTCATTCACACCTCGTGCACTCTGAAAAACATCTTTCTTATTAATTTTCCTTTGTGTTAATCAATTACACACCTTCTTTCATTCAATTCAGGCAAGAGGAGAAAGCTACTCATACTGCCTCAGACTTTCAGGCTCTTTCTTTTGCCCTTCCTAGTCCTGGGTTCTGTGTTATGGCAGGAAACGCAGGTGTGCTAAAGCTGTGAGCTGTGCCCAGCACTCAGCCTGAAAAATACGTCAGGCACACGACACCTCTAAGCCCTGAATGCCGTAGTATTAAATATCCTACCTTAGCCACCTCTAATGCCATAGTATTAAAGTCTTTAAGTCACAACCCTGTGAACTATGCAGAGTAAGGAACACTACAACCACCGAACTAGACATCTTGCTAAAGAGGGGGTACCTAGTCATGCAGTCGTGCTGCGTAAGCCCGTTGACAAAATGTCCTCATCATTAGGTCCAAGAGCTGCAAAGCAGGACTGGTCAGTCAACAAAATGCCTGGGACTGGCCCCATAGAGAAGAAACATTTTTAAAGCACTAAAAGCTATTGGGGGTGACTTTCCCACTAAGGTGTTTATTTTTGGTGCTGCTTGTGATTCTTCAGGTTTCTGAGGAAACTTTGGTAAATACCTGATATGAGTCGATAACCTTTTAAACAGTGAATGGAAACAGAAAAGAGGCTGCTCATTTAAAGGTATTTTTAGAAGAAAGTTCCAAATATAAATGTGCTATATTATCCCCTCTTTCGAGTCTTATGTCCTTCCCTACCCTGCCAAACACACTCCCTCAATTTCCATTTCTCCCTTTTGTGTTTTGATATCTAATTTTTGATGCCTTATTTTATAACTCATAGTTGGTAAATATTGGTTAGGTCATTTTAAAAAAAATCATCTCTTTTTTGATTCATTGGCAATAACAAAGCTTCAGCATTTTAATCTGTAATTTTACTAGTTTAAAAATATTTCATACAGAGTTGGTCAAAATTGCTTATGTTTGTAATCTGTTCGTTTCAATGCGGAGCCTTTGAAATATTTTAAAGTAAGATTAAGGAAATGTATGAATAAAAATAATCTGAAAAAATGAAAAATTTTAATTGAAAAAGTATCAAAATATTCCAATTTACATATTTCAGAAAGAAAATACATTTTTCTGATACAAGAAAAAATATATATGTACTAATACCAGCTAAGAACAAGAAAAATATTGTCAACCAGGATGCTAAAATACTGTTTAAATCTTAATAATTGTGTTTTGGTGATTTATTATACTTCATTTCTTCTATATTTTTCTTCCTGAAGCAGTCGTTGTCATATTTTACGATACATTATCTAATGTGAAAGAAAAAAGCAGTTCATTTAAAAAAAACACCACAGTAGTCTGCAAGTCACAGCAGCTTCCAAGTCTGCTCCCAAGACTTCCCTTTTAGTGACATCCATAATCCCACAGGAGAAATTGATAAAATTGCCGAGAGGGCTTTAACAGCTAGATTATTTATTGTAAATAATTTACTTACTACTTTTAACTTTCTTCCCTATTAGTAAAAAGCATGACCTACTTCAGGATTTTAGAAATCAGTTTGCTATGTGCACTTGTTTACTTTTTTGCATAAATGAAAGATAGCTTTCCAGAACATTTGGGTTTGCACCAAAGAGTTTATTCTTGATAATATTTGTGGGGGTTTTTTCTGAAAACTTTCTTCCACTGCCTGTGGCCATTTCTTAGCTTTGATGATTTTCAAAACAGGCCAGTACTTATTTGTTCCCAACAGACAGTTATTTTGTCGTGAGAATATGACCATCCTATGTTCACCATTGCAGTTGTTATAGATGAATACCTACGCTTCTTACCTGGGTAGAAAAAGAAGATGATCATTGTATTGGTCACGTCTTGCAACATGGCATATTAAGAATCACTTAAGACAAATTAATACATGATTTAACTTGTAAATATAGGGCATGTATGAACAGTATATGTCATCAATATCTTTAGATATTTAGGTATAGAAAATGTTATACATAGTTATAAACACCTTGCTGGTCTCTGGTCTTAGAAGAACCTGTAGATAAATTCTATAGCTGGAATCTGTACAATACAATCCCTTATATGTACATTACTGCGCACCTATAACTGTATGCACAATCTAGAATTATATAGTGTATAACAGGTTATCTTTTATCAAAACTTATTTTAGACATACACCAGTCACAATCTACCTACACTTTATCCAACCTTCCCAATCACAGTGAGTGTTCCACTGAGTAATGGAGAAAGGAAAGAAGGAAATGTTATTCCATTGTTTGTCATGCTTGTTACTGCAGAATTTTTATTTCCCTAATTCTTTGTATATTTCTGATTGACCGATGAAAACACAGAACCTAGTACGTTGTTATGGAAAGGGTGACTATTAATATATTAAGTATGTTTGACATTATCTCAAATATGTTTATTCTCTGAGAGTTCTCCCTGTGGCCAGCGGGATTAATACTGTGGCTATGTTTTGATGATATAGTTTAGATTTTCAGAACTATGTATTTCCTAAGGATGGAATACAATTACATATGAGCTGTCTGCTGGTAAAGGTCAAGTTGTATATAGTGTTTTCAGACAATGACAGCTAGAGAGAGGGAAATTTTTTCTTTTTTTCTTTAAAAAGAAGAATGTAACATACAAGGAAAATAATATATTCTTTGTGTTTGCCACATTCTGAAAATTGATCTTCAGTTGCAAAACATAAACCTGAGAAGAAATTTATGGACCAAATAATATTTTTTTTTTCCAGAAGAAGAAATCCCATGCAGACACACAGACATGTAACATGGGTATTTGATAGGGCACAAAAATATTCCTAGATATGGTTTAGAAGCTGTAATTACTTCATAAGATGAGGAAGATTTTATGACAACAAAGGATGCTGGAGATGATTCTCCAGTCCTGGAAGGAAAGGCCAGTGACAGACCTACTTACCTGCACTCTGTAATAAGTGGCAAAAGGAGCTGAATTAACACTTTAAGCCCTGTCTGTTCTGTAGACGGAGGACAGAGAAACAATTTGGTCTGGAGGAGAGCTGGAGAAGTTCTCAGTGATATCTAGCCTCCTAAAGAAATGAGGCATCTGGCACCACAGCATGGGACTGAGCGAGACCGTCCCACATCTTCCCTTGCCCCCCAGTAAGTGCTGGTTCTGCTGATCTGCTTCCAGCAAGCTCTACAGATGAGTGACGTCTCAGATGGGTCAGCCTCACCCGCCCGTAAGCTCTGTGTAAAGAGAAGCGGGAAAGACATTACAAACGCTCCCAGTGAGGCAGCAGCATGAGCCAACTATTAGACTCCAGAGAGTGGGCAGATACACGCACAGAGGCACACGCGCACATGCTCACACACAGGTACACAACCCTTCTGGACCTCCCAGTGATGGAGAGAAGTCTGGTAGCTGCTCAGTCTCTCTGACACAACGGCATCACGCAGAAGACACAACTGCACGAGGAAAGAAGCCTCCTTAATTCTGGTCGATCTGAGTCTCTTTGATCTTCATCCAGCCCGCCATGGTCTGGGCTAAAGCTGTCTACCCCAGGGGGCACCTCTTGTATGTCTAGGGTCAAACACAGCAAGTGTGGACACGACCATGAGAGACAACGCAGCAGTCAGAGATGAAGAGGGAACTCATGGATCAGCAAACCAGAAGTTTGTTGGGACCAAAGACAGCTCCAGGAAAGGAGCTGCAGGAAAACACGGTTAAAATCAAGGTCAGTAGCTCAGAGTGCAATGGATACAGCTGTTCTCTGCACGACAGTTTGCCCAAGATAAGAAACTCCTGCACAACAGTGAGCCAAGGAGAAAGACATACTTTGACTCTGATGACACTTACCTGTGAATATACTTTTACTAGTTTTGGAGGTTTTTACTAACAATGTGATAAAGGGATGCTAGAAGGAAATGTGGGCGCTTAATGCTTTCCAGGTAATCTGAAACTGATGAGTTTCACGTTGCTGGAGATTGAGCAGAAATTGCCTGACAGTCCGAGGACAATCAGCAAAGTACGCATTTTGGGCAATAACAACAGCAGCATCAAAGACAAAAACATCTGAATCAGCCCTTTACTGCAGACAGCGGCTATTGCATATGGGTTAAAGGAAGGTTATCACAATTTTGACCCTTTTGAAAGCTTTGATCAGCCCTTATGATACTTTAGAAGGCTTTTTTATTTGAAAATAAAACAGCTGCTAAAGGTTGTCTCACCACCTCATCTTGCAAAGTGAAACCTGAGACCTCAAGACATTTAAAAGGGCTGGACATTACCTCCTATAAAAATTAAGTAATCAGTAATATATTTGTACAGCAGATTTCATTCCTACTAGTCTTTAACTGTACACTAAGACACAAGAGTTGGGAAATAATTACAAAAAATATATAATTTTTTTCTTTTCTCTGGAGTATTTAATCACTGTGGTAGCTTCTCTTAGGCCTTTACTGACAGGCTTTCCTTCTTTCAGTCATCTGGAAGGGTCGAGAGCTGTAAATAAAATTACTTGCTTTGGTCTTATATAGTCACACGCTTCTTTGTTGTTGTGAGGAAATGAAAGGCTTTTGTGGGTATCTTAACGCTTCATTTACTTGTAGGGCTCCGTGTGCCATTTAGAGATGTCTAGGTACTTGGTAATTCTGAACTTTAAATTACCTGCTGTAAGGGCAACAGCTTCTTCACCCAGAGAGTATGAGACCCTAAGGCTTTTTTCAGTTTTCCCCAACTCAGTGTAACTAGTTACAGCTCTCTTTTTAGATTTCTACACTTCATCAAATGTGTTTATACTTCAATTTTAACATTCCTCAGATATAAAGGAGATAGAAAGCATGTTAAGAATGGTGACAGACCTTTAAAAGGAGATGCCACAAGCTCTACTTCTACTGGAGAAATCATATAATTGAGGAGACAGGGAGTTCGGAGGGTGAATCGGTAGCTGTAATGAGGCAGAAGTGGTGTTTAGTGGCTGCAGCAGCTGGCAGCTGGCGAAGGAGATGTGTGACACGGTGAGAAGGGAAAAGCAGAGGAGGGTGGAGGAGCTGTGGGGTGTGTCTGAGGAGCCGCTTGAAACTCGGGCTGTGCCGGAAAGTGGTCTGTGATGTGCATGTTTATAATGAGTAGGGACTAGGGACCACTGGGTTTATTCTCATTAATCAGTTAGTAGGTGGGAGAAGACTGTTGAAACTAGAGAGAGTAACTGAAGGGTGCGTGTGGGAAGCATGCCTGGGGTTGTGTGCACGTGGGGAACAGTGCTTCCTAGAAAAATGGATCATTCAAAACACTGGAGGTGTTGAGTGAGACGTGGAGTTAGCCCTCTGCTTATGAAAGAAAACTACTCTATTGATTAAATTAGCTGCCCCAGACCCAGCTCTTTGCTGGATTATATAGGCGAAATTAGGAAGGGCTGCCAAAAAAACCTGGAGCACTGCGTGCTGTTTAGTATCAGTAGCCTTGGGTAAACAGCATTGGTTCGCCAAATGCATGTGGGCTGATATCACATTTCTTGAAGTGCCCTCATAATGAAAAGGTCACCCAGGGATTTCTTTTATTGCTGAGGATGTGAACTGTGTAATATTGTAATGTCTGTAGCCAGGGGCTGCACGCATTATATCCTCCTTTTTCCCTCAGAATGAGAAAGCATGAAATAAAGTGGCAAGAACTTTCACTTTTTAAAAAACATGTTCATTTGTGAGATAGTGGAATCTTAGAGATGAAGGAAAAATAACTAGACAAATTGGGAAACTAATTGTTATGAAAGAATACCGCTTCATGTGGTGGTCAACTGAAATGAGGGGAGAGGCTGGGGAATGAAGGGATTGAGAGCAGCCCTGAGGAGAAGGACTTCGGCATGTTGGTGGACAAGAAGCTCAACATGAGCCGGCAGTGTGCACTTGCAGCCCAGAAAGCCAACCTTGTCCTGGGCTGCATCAAAAGAGGTGTGACCAGCAGGTTGAGGGAGGTGATCCTGCCCCTCTACTCCACTGCTGTGTCCAGCTCTGGGGGCCCAAGTACAGGAGAGACATGGAGCTGTTGGAGCGAGTCCAGAGGAAGGCCACGAAGCTGATCAGAGGGCTGGAGCACCTCTCCTATGAGGACAGGCTGAGAGAGTTGGGGTTGTTCAGCCTGGAGAAAAGAAGGCTCCATGGAGACCTTATTGCAGCCTTTCAATACTTGAAGGGGCCTTATAAGAAAGATGGAGACAGAATTTTTAGTAGGTCCTGTTGCAATTGTACAAGAGGTAATGGTTTCAAACTAAAGGAGGGTAGTGTCATGGTTTAGCCTGAGCGAGCAACTAAGTACCATGTGGCCACTTGCTCACTCCTTCCCCCCCTGCAGTGGGATGGGGAGGGGAATCTGAAGAAAAAGGTAAAACTCGTGGGCTGGGATAAGGAGAGTTTAATAGAACAGCAAAGGAAGAGGAAAATAACAACCATACTAATAAAAGAATTTATAAAGTGGGTGATACACAATGCAGTTTGCTTCACTGACTGTAACCTGATGCCCAGCCTGTCCCCAAGAAGTGATCTCACCTCCCCAACCAGCTCCCTCCCTTATATACTGAGCATGATGTCATATGGTATGGAATATCCCTCTGGCTAGTTTGGGTCAGCTGTCCTGGCTGTGTCCCCTCCTAGCTTCTTGTGAAAATTAACTTTATCCCAGCTGAAAATCAGGATGAGTAGATTTAGACTAGATATAAGGAAGAAATTTTTTACAATGAGGGTGGCGAAGCACTGGAACAGGTTACCCAGAGAGGTGGTAGATGCCCCATCCCTGGACACATTCAAGGTCAGGTTGGATGGGGCTCAGAGCAACCTGATTTAGTTGAAGATGTCCCTGCTCATTGCAGGGGTGTTGGACTAGATGACCATAAAGGTACCTTCTAACCCAAACTACTCTATGATTCCATTGTATGAGTGGAATTAACATGAGATTGTTCTGCAAAGGCTTTTTCACATATTTGATAATTAAACCACTCAACAATAGCCTTTGTCATCTATCACTAAATTCCTGATAAAAAGGAAAGTTGAGCTATTGGTTGCAAAATGTGTGCATTGTGACCTTGTCATTGAGATCTTCCTAATACTAACTGTATCTAAGTGAGGTTTTATTTCCTGTAATACTTCAGCACTGTTGGTCATAAATTGCTCTGCCTGCTTTTAATGTCCTTACTCAATGGCACATGCTCTTCACTGTTACTGCTCGCTATTAGATAGGGGACCAGCCACTATTCCTGAAGTAAGAGAACTCTTCAATAATGCAAAGCCTTTGCATTGTGAAATCTCCTGCTCTCTGATGAGGTAAAATGGTACTCGATGGCTTTCTTCTCAGGCAGAAATGCTATAGTGCACAGGTTACACTAGGATACAACAGACTGGAAGCTCAGTCTGACTCCAGCATCTCACTGCAGGAGCCTTGGGTTCAGGAGCAAGGATATCCCAAACACTGGACAGGAAGAATCAAGGTGTTTTGCTGACCTCCAGAAGAGCTGAGGGAGAACTGTAGATACTCTAACCCAACATTTCTTGGGGAACCAGCTTACCTCTTGCCTAACTCCTTGATTGCCTATGTTGACTCTCTTGGTTACCAAAGCCAAGTGGCCTTTACCTGCTGCTTCCTTAATCATACGTGGGAAAACCAGGTTGTATTTATCCTCTGATCAATAACACAGTAGATGGAGTGAGCTCTAGCCTACCTTTGGGAACAGCTAATAAATACGTATGTCTCTTGTGCAGCCTCTCTTCTAACTGTACACTTGCTAAGTATAAGTATGTTTGTTGGATATGAAGAATTAGCAGTCCTCCTGTGAAGGACTGGAATAGAATGCTAGAATTTTTATCAGAATGTTTTAATGTTTTCATCTCCTAGAAGAGCATTGGCTCAGTTGTGGGCAGGAGGCAACTGTCACCTGTTAAGTCACTAACGCAGCAGCCATTACAAGCATTATTGTGCATTGTCTTCAGAGGATCCTCAGGGCCTCTTTAGTCCTGCTACTCTTCTAAAATCATGCTATGACTAAAACAACATCCAGAGTTGGTTTTGGTTCTTATAAGAGAATAATTCTTGCAAAAAGCAAGCAAATTTGATTCTGCTTCCTTCTACAAAAAGCAGTGGGAAAGTAGGCTGTCCTTGCCTTCCTCCAGCCCCCATAACAACTGCTGCAACAGCATGATGTTCATCTTCTGTCTTTACTTGATCACTTCAAAGTGGTGTCCTACAACTACAACAAAAATGTGCAGCTGACATCATCATGGGTCCTATGCCTGGAGGTACGTTAGGCTTTGGAAACCTTCAACACTGACAAACTTCAAGTCTCTCTTGTATGAAGCCCAAAGAAGTACTGTCCTATTATGAGGCATCCTTGATCTGTGAGCTCCTGATTGATGGTATTCCCTGTCTTAGTGAGTCACTAAGAATGAAAGGGGTGTAGTGAATGAGAGGTAGTTAATAGTGTTCATGAGCTGGATTTCATAATAAATACAAAGAAAGTTTTAATTAAAATAAAATGCACTTCACATGGATCTATTATGCATATTTTGTGTAATAAAGATGCCTATTGACATAATATGTCAGTATAACATTTCATTCTGATACTTCTACATAAGTGCCCATAAGAAGAGGCATAAATATGATTCATTTTTTCATAGTTGCTGAAATGTTTCCTCCTCATTTTATACTTGGAATAGTAATTGTTTCTCTGACTAAACATCACTTCTTGCAGACTAACCTATAAATATTTGCCAGAAGTGTGCTGAACTGTTCTAAGCTAAACACATTCACTTCTATGAAGGTAGGCCTGAGTATGCATGTACAATCAAGCTGAAGTATATGCTGCTGCTGCCACTTTGTCTTTGCACATGCATCCTACTCCCTCCTCCCTTGCTATTGAGAAAGTTGGTCTTCAGCTGGAAAAGGACCTTCCTTCAGGCTACTTGTCTCTGCAGCTATGCTTCTTTCTCTGGCACTCAGCCTTGACAGAGGACCCCAGACAGACGTGGAGATGACGGTTTCCTCGCATCTGATGCATAAGGTCCTGAGCTTTTCTTAGACTAAGCAAGCTCTGATGCTGCCTGAAACATCTCAATCCATGCTTTCTATTGGCTGGCCACAGGAATGGGTCTCAGTCACATTTCTGTCTCATGTTTTGCAACCGAAAGTGCCTTATTGGGAGAAGAAATACTTCAACTTTCACATGAGTAATTAAAAGGCTCAGGGAAGTGCATTTTCAAGATGTCACAGGTGTTACACGTAAGTGGTGACAGCAAAATTGCTGAACGAGTGGATGATGTTCTACTCTGAATGAAGCCACTTACCTGGGAACTTTACTGCTTTTGAACAATGAGAGTCAACAGAAGGGTCAGAGGGCCTGACTGCTTGAATATTCAGCCTGCAGACTTCACGAACCTGAAAGCAATCAAGAAGCTGGGAGGGGAGACAGCTGGGACAGCTGATCCCAATTGACCAAAGGGGTAGCCCATACCGTATGATATCATGCCCAGCATATAAAGCTGGGGAAGAAGGAGGAAGGGAGGATATTTGGAATGGTGGTCTTTGTTTTCTCAAGTAACTGCTATGTATGGTGGAGCCCTGCTTTCCTGGGGATGGCTGAACACCTACCTGCCCATGGGAAGTGGTGAATGAATTCCTTGTCCTGCTTTACTTGTGCATGTAGCTTTTGCTGTACCTGTTGTACTGTCTTTATATCAACCCATGAATTTTCTCACTTTTACCCTTCTGATTTTCTCCCCCACCCTGCTGAGGGTGAGTGAGCAAGCGGCTGTGTGGGGCATAGCTGCTGACTGGGGCAAAACCCCAACACCATCTTTGTAAAAGTTCAGACCAGGGCTCAGTATTGGGGCCAGTTCTGTTTACTGTCTTTGTCAATGATCAGGATGAGGGCATCAAATGCACCCTCAATAAGTTTGCAGACAACACCAAGTTGGATGTGAGTGTTGACCTGCTTGAGGGTAGGAAGACTCAGAGGTATCTGGACAGGCTGGATCAATGGGCTGAGGTCAATTGTATGAGGTTCAGCAAGGCTGAGTGCCAGGTCCTGCACTTTGGTCACAACAACCCCATGCAACGCTACGGGCTTGGGGAAGTGTGGCTGGAAAGCTGCCTGGCGGAAAAGGACCAGGGGATGTTGGTCACCAGCGAGCTGAATATGAGCCAGAAGTGTGCCCGGGTGGCCAAGGCCGCCAACAGCATCCTGTATCAGAAATAGTGTGGCCAGCAGGACTAGGAAAGTGATTGTCCCCCTCTACTCACCACTGGTGAGGCCGCACCTCGAGTACTGTGTTCAGTTTTGGACCCCTCACTGCAAGAAGGACATTGAGGTGCTGGAGCATATCCAAAGAAGGGCAATGAAGCTGGTGAAGGGTCTAGAGCACAAGTCTTATGAGGGATGGCTGAGGGAACTGGGGTTGTTTAGCCTGGAGAAAAGGAGGCTGAGGGGAGACCTTATCACTCTCTACAACTTCTTGAGAGGAGGTTGCAGTGAGGTGTTAGTCTCTTCTCCCAAGTAACAAGCAATAAGACAAGAGGAAATGACCTCAAGTTGTGCCAGGGGAGGTTTAGGTTGGATATTAGGAAAAATTTCTTCACCTTAAGAGCTATCAAACATTTAAACAGGCTTCCCAGGGAGGAAGTGGTTGAGTCACCACCCCTGGAGGTATTTAAAAGACATGTGGATGTGGTGCTTAGGGACATGGTTTTGTGGTTGGACTTGATGATCTTAAAGGTCTTTTCCAACCTAAATGATTCTATGGGTTCTATGGTTCGTGGTACCCACATATTGAGACAGTTGTCTCCTCAGAAGGTAATGGCTTCAGATATAATTTTAGCATTCCAGGTTGCCATCCAGAGGGACCTTGACAGGCTGGAGAGGTGGGCCCATGAGAACCGCATGAACTTCAACAAGGCCAAGTGCAAGGTCCTGCATGTGGGTCGGCACAATCCCAAGCACGACTATAGGCTGGGCAAGGAATGGATTGAAAGCAGCCCTGAGGAGAAGGACTTGGGGGTATTGATTGATGAGAAGCTCAACATGAGCTGGCAGTGTGCGCTTGCAGCCCAGAAAGCCAACCGTGTCCTGGGCTGCATCAAAAGAAGTGTGACCAGAAGGTCGAGGGAGGTGATCCTGCCCCTCTACTCCACTCTTGTGAGACCCCACCTGGAGTACTGCGTCCAGCTCTGGGGGCCCGAGTACAGGAGAGACATGGACCTGTTAGAGTCCAGAGGAGGGCCCACGAAACTGATCAGAGGGCTGGAGCACCTCTCCTATGAGGACAGGCTGAGAGAGTTGGGGTTGTTCAGCCTGGAGAAAAGGCGGCTCCAGGGAGATCTAACTGTGGCTTACCAATATCTGAAGGGGGCCTACAGGAAAGCTGGTGAGGGACTGTTTATCAGGAAGTGTAGTGACAGGACAAGGGGTAATGGGTTTAAACTGAAAGACAGTTGATTTAGATTAGAAGTTAGAAAGAAATTCTTTACTGTGAGAGTGGTGAGGCACTGGAACAGGTTGCCCACAGAGGCTGTGGAGGCCCCATGCCTGGAAGTGTTTAAGGTCAGGTTGGATGAGGCTTTGGGCAACGTGGTCCAGTGGAGGGTGTCCCTGCCTGCAGCAGGGGGGTTGGAACTAGATGATCTTTAAGGTCCTTTCCAACCCAAACCATTCTATGATTCTATAAACAGCTCTAGTTATCTTCATTCACTGTTCAAGAGGTTGTGATCTTAGTTTTTAAGACAATTGGATTATGCTAGAATAATAGCATAAAATTGCATTCAAATAGGAATGTGAAAAGTGTGGTAGCTTGAGATTGCACATAAGGACCAAATTGCTCTTTAACATTCATTTCATTGTTGTTTTGAAATCCATCCGTACTGAATCTCTCCTGTGGCGACAGGTTGAATGAAATTGGCATTTCACAACACTACAGCTACTGCACCATTTTATTCTCTTTTCTAAGGTAAATAATTCTTCAGGGTGATTTCAGTAAGTCAGCACAACTTAAATGCCTCTATGCAAACGTATGTAGCATGGGGAATAAACAAGAGGAGTCAGCAACGTGCACACGTCTGCAGGGCTGTGATCTTATTGGCATCATGGACATGTGGTGGGATGGCTGCTATGACCGGAGTGTTGGGATGGAAGGATGCAGGCTCTTTAGGAAGGACAAGCAGGAGAGACGAGGAGGGGTTGTCACCCTCTTGGTCAATGACCAGCTGGTGTGCATGGAGCTCCACCTGGGGATGGGTGAGGAGTTGACCGAGAGCTTATAGGTCAGGATTAAAGGGAGGGCAGGGATATATAGTGGGGGTCTGCTACAGGCCACCTAACCAGGAAGACTAAGCGGATGAGGCCATCTATAGATGATTAGGAGCAGCCTCACGTTCACAGGCCCTGGTCCTCATGAGGGGACTTCAATCACCCTGGTATTTGTTGGAGGGACAACACAGCAGGGCAGAAGCAATCCAGGAGGTTCCTGGGATGCATTGATGATAACTTCCTTCTCCAGATAGAGGAGCCAACGAGGAGAGGTGTCATGTTGGACCTTGTTCTCACCAACAAGGAGGGGCTGGAATCACATCAGGAAAGCTAAAGCCTTGATAGAATTAAATCTGGTCAGGGATGTCAAGGGCAACAAGAAAAGCTTCTATAGGTACATCAGTGATAAAAGAAAGATTAGGGAAAATGTGGGCCCTCTCTGGAGGGGAGACCTGGTAACATGAGATATGGAGAAGGCTGAGGTACTCAACTTTTTTGCTGCACCGGCAAGTGCTCCAGCCACACTGCCCAGGTCACAGAAAGCAAAGGCAGGGACTGGGAGAATGAAGACCTGCCCACTGTAGAAGATCAGGTTTGAGAATATGTAAGGAACCTGAAGGGACCTGATGGGATGCATCTGTGAGTCCTGAGGCAACTGGCAGATGAAGTTGCTAAGCCACTATCCATCCTATTTGAGAAGTTGTGGCAGTCTGAAGTTCCCCTTAACTGGAAAAGGGGAAACATAACCCCCATTTTTAAAATGCAAAAAAAGGAAGACCCAGGGAACTGCAAGCTGGTCAGTCTTATCTCTGTGTCCAGCAAGATCATGGAGCAGATCCTCCTGGAGACTATACTCAGGCACATGGAAAATAAGGAGGTGATTGGTGACAGCCAACATGGCTTCACTAAGGGCAAATCATGCCTGACAAATTTGGTGGCCTTCTGTGATGGGGTTACAGCATTGGTGGATAAGGAAAGAGTGATTGACATCACCTACCTGGACTTGTGTAAGGCACTTGACACTGTCCTGCATGACATCCTTGTCTCTAAATTGGAGAGACATGGATTTGATGGATGGACCACTTGGTGGATAAGGAATTGGCTGGGTGGTTGCACTCAAAAAGTTACGTTCAACGGCTCAATGTCCAAGTGGAGATCAGAGTGATGTTCCTCAGGGGCTGGTACTGGGACCGGCCCTGTTTAACATATTTGTTGGCAACATGGACAGTGGGATTGAGTGTGCCCTCAGCAAGTTTGCTGATGATGCCAGGCTGTGTGGTGCAGTCAACACACTGGAGGAAAGGGATGCCATCCAGACGGACCTTGACAGGCTTGAGAGGTGGGCCTGTGCAAACTGCATGAAGTTTAACAAGGCCAAGTGCAAGGTCGTGCACTAAATCTACCCTCTTAGATTAGATATAAGGAAAAAATTCTTCACTGTGAGGATGGTGAGGCACCAAAACAGGCTGGCCAGGAAAGTTGTGGATGTCCCCTCCCTGGAAGTGTTCAAGGTCAGGTTGGATGGGGCTTTGGGCAACCTGGTCTAGTGGAGGGTGTCCCTGCCCATGGCAGGGGCGTTGGAACTAGATGATCATTGAGGTCCCTTCCAACCCAAACTAATCTATGATTTTGATTTACTGAAACAGAAAATATATGAAAATGCTAGTGTAATCTATAAACCTTCTACTACAGGATTAGACTTTCACAAGAGAAACATAAAGGCAAGCCTGTATTGCTTGCTTGAAGGGACACAGCATCTAGCAAGAGGCTATAGCAATTAAATATTAGAACAAAAATAGAGGTTTTTCAGAAAGATGCTGAAGGCAATAACATTTTAAAGATGTGCTTTTACTCTGTAGAAATAGACGAGTGTACTGCAGAGACAAATAAAAATGAGCTATTGCCCTTTTCCCCTCTCTTTTTGTAAAAGCTGGTGGTGTATGTAAAGTGTCAAGCTATTGGCATTAGATACAACAGTGAACTTTGATTTCTCCAAGGCATAAATTAGCATAGGTCTTGTCCTGGACAAAATAGCTTCATGGCTTCTGTTCTCTCTATATATAATCATGCATGCTGCCTCAAGATGTGATATGTTTTCTGAGATTTGGAGCAGGATAAACAGTGAATAGGAATAATGTTTTCGAAATCAGAATTCACAACCACATGGATGGAAGTTGACTGTAGCTTGGTGTGACTAGCTTCAGAGGAAAAGCAGCTAAATATAGCGAAGCTAGATGCTATTTCCTAGGCTAGATGCATCTCCTAGACTTGAGTATTAAAACCCCAGGGTGATCCTGGTCTGGATCCTTTCTAGGCCCCCTTGCCCCTTGAGTGAGGTTGGGGACTTCTGATCTGGGATTTGTTTCATGAAACTGTCATTCTTTAGGAGTCAGTGACACACAAGTAAAACTTCTCTGAGAACAGAAAAATTGAAACTAGGGTGAATGAAAAGATCTGTTGAAGTTGGCTTGGTTTCCCTGTGCCTGAGGAAAGTAATTTGATAGAATTAATGTTCAGGCTCATATCTACCAGCCTCCCACCTCTCAGGAGGGTTATGATAACTGGCTGCGGTTATCTTTTGTGAACAGAGCTTTCTTCATTACCTTCTGCTTAAGAAATTTTTCTTCAAAATATCTGTCCCCTGTTGCATATCCATGAAACACCTGTGATAAACATTACCTTGGTTTAAAAACTAAGCAGTAGCTGTTGCTCTTGAAGATAACATCAGATATATATATCTGGAATATGAACATTTCTATGCTTGCCCTTTCCTTAGTGCAAATAGCTTCCTCCCTCAAATCTGTGGAGTTTCCCTCTTCAGTGTATCTTGTTAAAGTTAATATTCCTTCCTTTATAAGTAAGGAGAAATGGAGTGCAGAAAACTGTCTACAAACTCAACCCCTGAGCTTGGCTGTGTAGATCTCTAGCGTACAGTTAGGTACAGTATCATGTCACTTCAGCTAACTTTACCCTATGTCAAAAAGATGCTACTCCCTGCTTTGTAGTGGTTTATGTGAGCTGAAACTCCACCCCCAATACCTTTCTGTTTAAAAGCTTTTTTGCAAATGATCATCTCCCTACTCCTACTTCTGGGAATTTCTTTTTTTTTTTTTTTTTTTGAGTAATTTGTAGAAAAGTTTTCTGCCATCTCTAATGGCACTTCTTGCAGTGAAGCATCAGGTTTGGCAGAGTAAAAAAACATTCTGTACTTCAAGCTGGAGCTCAACCTGCAGTTCTTTTCCCCAAATGCATTTTTTTAAGATGCAGACTGTGTATGTCAAGATGTCCTTAAGAACATAAAAAATCAAGATGAACAGCCATATGTATACTGACTGCAATATGTGGGATTGAAACCAGTAAGCAATGGATAAAAGTGGTGAAAAGGTAAAATCACTTAGGTGAAAGTGAAAGGAAACGTAGCCTCAACTGTAGCCATCATTCTCACTATTGTAGCATAATCCTTGTTTTGGTTACTGCACAGAACTTAAATCTCAAAGTCAGCAATGCAGACAGTACATGTGCTTCACTTAGGAATGTAATACATGTGGCATTAAAAGTGGCCAATAATTGGGCTCATTTAAACAATTACTAGGTATGAAGTGGATTGTTTGTTCTCTTAGATATAATGTTCAATTAGTAGAGTTCTGTTAACATTCAGGTTGGAGAACAAGACAGGACTCAAAAGTTAATTGACTGCAACAATAGCCTGTTGCATTTGAAGATCTGAAATGAACTTTCCTTCACACTTAATGAGCTAGAGCTTTTTAAATTGGAAAAATATTTGCTATAGTGCTCCAGCTGTTAACATTATAAATGCCTAGGGACTCTAGTTTAGTTTGTTTTGCTCTCATTTAAACTTTGCCACAATACATTTTAAATGGTAACATGTGAACCACGGGCAAAAATTGATCACATCTTACAGCAGATTCTTCAAAGACTGAACAAAACCATGCTGGAAGCCCTGACAAAGCTATAAAGCAGACATTAAGAGTAGACTATTGTTTATGGTGGGTGACAGGCCTCATGTCAGAGACAAACACCACAGTTTGGAAAAGGTTATTTATGCTCTGCAGAATCCATCTGAACAGGGATCTTCTTGCAACAGAGAACATACACGGTTTTTATTAGGTTGGAAGAGACAAGGAAAAATAAAAATTAATGTATTTTGGATATAATTCTAAAATGTCCTTGCTTCTGTTGCTCTCATAAAATAAAAAAATTGGCAAAGTTTCTTTTTCCATTATCTTCATTTAGCAAATGTTCAATCAGGGTAGCTAAAATACATGTGAAACAGTGTTGGGAGGAATCGATTGTTGCCATTTAACTTCCAATTCTTTCCTGCATCAGGACATTATGTACAAACACACCTCAATTTCTCTCGCCTAGGAGAAGCACCTGTAGTTGAAAGTTTACATTTTTGTCTCTGCATAAGTGTAGTGGTATAACTAAAGAAATTATCAAAGTTGTCAAAACTCTTGTTCATATCAATTTAGAAGTAGAGTATTATGAATTCTGCTTCATAAAGAGAAATTCTGCTCTGTAATTTCTAGATCATCAGGGGATTTACTTGATCACAAAGAGCATTAAAAAATGCATGGCTTTATCTAAATATTAATGTTGCAGTTCAACTTGTATGCTTACAGCAGTTGAGAAAACAGCTAAATCTTTAAGGTTCTGTATCTTTTTTATGCCTACATGTGCTTTTAAGGGAGAGAAAAGCATTGTTCATGGTGTACATTAAGGAGAAGTGACAATGTTAGTCTCTGGAGTAGAACTCCCAAGCCAAGTAAGTTCAGGATTGCTATAGGAGTGTTGATCCTATAACTGAGATATTCTAGATCAAGGACTGCCATTGGTTCCAAAATTGTCATAGCCAAGGAAGGAAAGTAGTCTTCTGTGCACAGATGGAGAAAGTAGGGGGTTAGGCTACTGCCGGAATAACTTGAGGCTTCAAGGACAAGCAAGTGATGCTACTTCCTTATTGCATCACAGAGTGAAGGTGATTATTGAGAACGTACTGGTTGCTACACTGGGAATATAAGGGGACTCCAGGACTGGAGAGAGGAAAAGGCATCTGGGGAAGGGACTATATTGCTGGGTGTTGGCAATATAGGTTCCAAGTATGTCAAGCTTCCTTTCCCAGATTTCCTTGAGAAATAGTCTGGGGAGAGGGTTGAGGGCTTGCAAGGAGGTGAGGGAGTTTTCAAGATACATAAGCTGGAGATGCTGAGGAAGAGGAGTCAGAGTATGAAAACTGGAGAAGGGACCATTGGGGTAAAACATGCTTTTGTGTTCAGAGAAAATCCGTCAGTAGCAGTGTACGTAAGGGGCAGCAGAGAGATGATGTTGGCCAGGCAGCCAAGCTTCTGTGAGATTTGTGGGAAAACTGAAATGACATGGAGGATATTGGGGCAGCCCATTATGTTCAAAAAGCTGCTTCAAAAGCGAAGCCTATAGACTGCAGTCCTGCTACAGCAACACCACCTCCTCCAGAGAAAGTCATAGGAACATATTGACTAAAGAGATAATTAATGTATTTGCTTTTTCTGTCAACAAGACAGTAACACTGTGCATCCATCCGTGGGCCTGATAATGTCATAAACTTTCTAAGCTGGTATGTGCCATGAAGAGACTGAATAACCCCTTTAACTGTGACTGCATTAATCTGCCCTACCATGGAGCTGTTTGAACAGCAAACGTGGATGTGATTTTGGCGAGCTGGAATATGGGTTCTTCAACACACATTTAAATGCAGAAGATCAGATATCTAATTTCATTAAACAAGACTCAGAGTTACGAGTTACAGAGTATCTGTCTTGCAAGATATGTATTCAGTTTAAAATTATGTAAGGCTTCAATAGCCAGTGTGTTCCCTTGAAATGTACAGGTCATCCTCCAATTGTCATGCAGTACTGTCACTTGATTTATAGGAGATCCACATATCCACATAAGAAACAAAATTAGCAATAACATCAAAGGCAGCTGAGTACTAACTTCTGGTTTTTTGCAAGAAGATGGTGGCAGAGGTTCAAGAGCATATTTTTAGAAAATAATAAATTGATTGAGCTACTCATGCATAATGGAATGTAATTTTTCACCCATTGTCCTTGACAGAAAGAGTTCTGTTGTCTTTACTGGGTGGGATGTTACAAGCCTAAAGCAAGAGATTCTCATCTACATCAGTACAATCAATTCATTCAGAAGTAAGACTCTACATTATAGTCCTTCAGTGTGAAGAGACTGAGACAGGTCATGTCATTTTTTTTTTTTTAATGGAGAAGTATTAACTGTAGGTCAACATATTTGGGCAATGGATGAGCTGACTTCTTACTGAAAAAAACTACTTAGGAGTAATAACCTGAGGCTTATTGAGTTGATGAATCTGCAACCTATTTATTATGTCTGTAGGAAAATATGGACTCCCAGCAGCTGCATTAAATGTTCTGCTATGTAGTGATTTGTCAGTGCTGTGACAATTGCTTAACTGTTTAGGGATCATCAGATGCACTATATATTTCATCATTGTACACAATCTACATCAAAAAGGAACTTGTGTTACTACAATGCATTGACCATGCCCAATTTCAGACAAAACAAATTATTCTGAACATACTTCCACTTGTACTTTTACAGGTACATCTGGGTATATACTGGAAAGCATCATTAACAGAAAATGGAAGAAACTGTTCAGTTCTGATGAAATTCTCACATTTCAAACTGTCTGCTCCAAGAACAGAGGGAAGGCTTGTGATATGTTGTTGAACTGAAAAAAAAAACCCACCAACTCATCTTGCCAAGATTCCTTAAATAAATAATAAACTGTAAATATATTCAGGCATATACTGCTTGGCATAAAACCAAAGAAAACTGCAACATGGAATAGATACAAGCCAAAACCATGAACAGTTGCAAAACATAGCAGAAATCGCAACTGATATCTAAAAAGCAGATTGCCAGAGACAGTATTTAGACATGTTAGAGCTTCTTTTTCAATGTCATGTGGTACTTGGAGCTAATAGTATCCCTCATTGGTCTCTGAGAAACTGAAATATTAATCAAGTGTGCTACAGGTCCTGTGGCAGTGGTGTAAATTCTGTAAATCCCATGGCATTTTAACAGGAAGATGTAACCAGAAGAAATTTTTATGATTGTCAAAATTTCAGAATGAAGTTTAAAATTTATTGTCTGTAAATGGAGGTACATCAGGCTTGAAAAGGTAAGGTTTGTTTGGACTGAGAGCTTAATAGCTTGGTTACCTAACATTTTTAATATTAAAAGATTGTTGCAGACTTTTCTAAATGTATTCACATGGCAGGCTCTGGTCAGCAAGGGACAAAATCTCACCCCAAAAGATCAGTTCCTCAAGTATCTCAAATTTACTGAGATAGGGGATCTTAATTGTTGTTTCTAACTTCCTGCCTCAACTTCTGACATATGTGGCAGTCTGTCAAATGACTAAACAAACGTTACAGTTTGTCTCATGTCGTCACTGAAACATCCAAAAGCATTAGGAATATCTGGAGCCTCGTGGAATGAAGAAAAATCCTGTGTTGGTATCTTCTTGCCAAACAGTTAGGTCTAGTGATCCTTCTGCTGGAGCTGAAACTCGTCTCCAAGGCTGGAGAACGAGAGTATGGCTGAGAATTCACCTTATCATCCATTAAACACAGAAAGGCCCATCATCCTGGCCTTTGGATTCACCAGTTTCTGAGCAGAGTTGATAGAAATGAAGCCATATCTGGCTGTTTTCTCCTTTATCACCAACAGCTTCAAAATAAAGCCTTTAAGATCAAGTCTTGACATTTTAAAAGTCTTACTGTTACCATCTTTGGTAACCAGTTGTCTTAAACTGTGGCTATCCACACCATACCTCTAAAGGTTTAGGGTCAACACCTGATTGCAATGAAGTTTTGCAATGAGGGAGGAGTTTATATCTTTGCGCTACAAGGGCTAACCTCTGAGGGGCTGAAAGGGGAAGACAGCTGCTTCTCATATGCCCTGATAACTCTTCACAAGTGGTATCAAGTCTGCTTTTGTGTAGGGCTGTGAAATAATGACATGTACCTTCTACCACTAGAAGACAGCAGTGCTGCCTGTGTCCATGGTTGTGCACTTTTGAAAAGACTGGGATTTTTCCTGTATGAGAAAGAATCAAAAACTTCTGATAAATCAAGGCTAAATAGGGGCATAAGAGCCTAGTGACTAGACTTCTCTCAAATTGGTATCTGAAGAAAAGCACCATGATATGATTAAACTATCCGAGGCATGAATTGCTGTAAAAGGCAGCCTTTGGCAAGTCATCAAAGCTGGTCCTCTGCTTTTTTTTGCATTTCTAAGGATGTAGCTGTAACGATGAGGAATGGAGATTCTGAAGGCTCGCCTTCCCTCTGCATATTCCCCTTGCAGCTCTGAAAGCTGGCAGTAAAATACTCTCCATTAACATCTCTCTCTTCATCAGTTCCACTAATGAACAGACTGTCTACTTCGCAAATAATGGCCACTTAAGAATCAATTGATTGTGCTTCATAGTGAAGCGTTGTGCTACTGCAAATTCTACCAGCCAGGAGATTTTCTTGGCAGCTCTAGTCTGCAAATCTAGATAACTTTGCACGTCTTCCTTGACAGTTCAGAGCACCTTGGTGAAAGGTAACAAGCTCTTAAGTAGTGTTTAAATGTCACACCCCCATAACAGGAAGATGGAAGCCCAGTGAAGCTGAATGTAGATCTGCCAGTTTACCACAAGTAATAGCTTCTGTTAAGATTTATCTTCACTGTTAAGACCCATCTCGGCTATAGACTACAATATTTCTTAACTGCAAATTAACACAATGGGTTCAAATTCAGCTAAACTTGTGTGCACAATACACCTTCTGTACAGCTGTAACAACTTATTTTCTTGGTTTTAGTAGAATTAAAATCAGATTATCATGTTTAATATCTATGTACAGATTTGCCTTTATATGTGTGATATGTAGATTTTAAAAAGTCCTTCCAAAATTACTTCACTGACAAAAGATGAATGCATAATGATCCTAACAAATCAGTAAATGCTACACAGATAATGTCCTGTAACTGTGAACCCCCACGTCTTCAGTTCAAAAAGAGTTTGTATTAATACATGAAGCTAACCCATACTGAGAAGACAATGCAAAGACCATTAGATTAGTGACCTAGCATACCTAACATCAATTGAAGGAACTGTTAGTGTTAATTCTAATGAAAATATATTTTTGAGTGCTGAAGGATATGATAACAAGGAAAGTGATGAACTCTTTAGTTTAATATTAAATACCACTTCAGCTAAATACTCAAGTGGTGGCAATAACACAGAAGATAAGAGTTGGCAAAAGAAGATGAGCAATGGCGTATAGCACAAACTAGATTAAAATATATTGAAGATTTATCGTTTTCATTAAATATTATTTCATAAGAATAGAGGCAGTCACATGGTAACAGGAGAGCCAATGACTTTCAGGACTCTGCTCTAGGCTGTGCACGTGTCAACACCCACTGCATAAATGCTTTCTCTGAGTTCTTCCACTGGATGTACATCTCTCGAATTAATCCAGGTAATCTGTATCATAAACCTACAGATACTAATAAATCAGAAAGTTATGATGTTCCTTGTCATTAGCAGCTTCTAGCTGTCTGCCTGCCCAGGCTCCAAAGTCATAGACATGGATCAGAAAAATATTCTGTAGGAAATACAGTAGTTTGATAACTGAAACTGACTTGAACTAAAATCCCTTAAAGTCTCCAAAACACTACCCTTCAGCAGTATAATCACATAGTCACAGCCAACAGGTATAACATTTGGGCTACCTCATAACTTCAAAAATCTGTAAATTTACTCTGGCTTGCCTATGCGTCCATGCCCCATGTAAACCTCAGCATTTGATAAGGTCTGACAAATGTTAATCCAAAAGTTTAATCTCAGTCTATTATATATTTTTGTTTTGTAGAGGTAAAACTTCTGTACATGTAAATAAATGTAGCTTATAACTGTCTGACACAGCTAGGAATCATAGAATTATAGAATGGTTTGGGTTGGAAGGGACGTTAAAGATAATTTAGTTACAAACCCCTGCCATGGGCAGGGACACCCTCCACTAGACCAGGATGCCCAAAGCCCCATCCAACCTGGCCTTGAACACTTCCAGGGAGGGGGCATCCACAACTTTTTCTGGGCAACCTGTTCCAGTGCCTCACCACCCTCAGAGTGAAGAATTTCTTTCTAACATCTAATCTAAATCTACTCTCTTTCAGTTTATAAGCCATTATTCCTTCACCTATCGTGCCCTTGTAACCAGTCCCTCACCAGCTTTCCTGTAGGCCCTTTCAGGTACTGGAAGGCTGCTGTAAGGTCTCCCTGGAGCCTTCTCTTCTCCAGGCTGAACAACCCCTACGCTAGGCAGTTGGTTTTGTTTTTTTTTTTCATTTTAAAAGACCTTATATTGTTCAAGGAAAGCTTTGTATCAAATCTTCAGGAAACAATTTTCATTATTATTCTTTCCTGTATGTTCTTGTGGAGCAAGATGACAGGTAGCACAGGGGAAAGGAAAATACTTTCTACTCAAACTTCAAACCCCACTCTGAATGCTAAGCTATGAGAATTTTCTTCAAACATTTACAAAATTCTGGCTAGCCAATTATCTAATGAGTTTAAAAATAATTACCTAGCTATGGCTTAAACATGCTGAGCTGAGATACCAAGTATCCTATCTCTCTCAGAATGGATAAGGAACATCTTTGGGAATTTTTCAAGCCTGTGAAGCAGATTTTGGCATATCAGGCAAACACAAAGCTTCTCTCACGATGAATAAGAATTAAACTGGATAGTTACAGAAGCAGTTCTTGAAATGCAGCTGTATCTGGGAAGGTATAAATCCAGCAAGGCGGCATTGTAGGGGGAAAGAAATTAACATTGGTTCTCCAAGTTAGTGCTACATATTTACCTTGAATAGATGTTTTAGGTGAACCTCAGTAAATTCAGATTATGCTAAATAGAGAATTGGAGACGCAGCCTGTAGTTCACCTTTGGGTCTCTGCAAAATGTGTGTTATCTTGTGGGTGCATTGTAAAGACCTGTTAGTAAACATGAAGGTCTAGGAGCAAAAGCTGCCTTTACTAACCATGGATGCTATCAGCTTTGTTACTGTGCATCTTCATTGCACTGCAGCATAGGTGATTCCAGCTACTTCTTTTCTTTTTGGAAGTCAAATTAATCTGGGTGCTGTTGACAGACTGTGGTGATGGTTGTCAACTCTCATTGAGACACTTGATGGATATTAGTTCTACCAGCTACATCCTCTCGCCTACGTTATAGTTTGAATCTGTATACTTGTTCACATGGTAACATAGGTCAGTTCATGAAAGATAATTATTTCGGGTTCAGTGACTGCAAGGTGTCAACTGTCATTGACAATGGGTGATTCACTCCTTATCACATAGGTCAAAAAGCAGGAGGGGAGATTAAAATGAATCTACCAGCAAATGAATTGACAAATTCTTCCGAAGTGTCACCCAGAAGCTACAATTAAATCTATGATATTTTAATCTTGCTGTGAGATTCCTGCCCTTTGCATATTTTTCCTGCACCAAAGACATCACTGGAGCTGTGCCAGCCTTCACACAAGTCACTCACCCAGTGGCTGCTGAGGATCAGCACAGGGTACCCAAATCTGATGGATTTTGCGGCAACAAGCTAGTCAGCAAAGTTTGCGGTTGAAGTGCCCACATTTCCTAAACTGGCTACCTTAAAGTCATCTCAGCAAACAGAAATAGAGGCTACTTTGAAAAAAGGAAGGGGTCTTTTGTATATATGTGTCTTGGGGTTTGGGTTTTTTTTTTAACAAATTCACGGGCCTTGTTTTGAAGGGAATGCAAGCTCTGTGCTTTATGTCCACAGGGATCACAGTTACGCTGCCGGCTACAGCCCTAACTGTGAAATGTGAGGCCATAGCCGAAGCATCCTGGTACTTTACTTCCCGGCTGCCGCTTCACCCCGGTGCTGCAGACCTACCGCACGTGGCAGAACATCCATAGCAGGACAGGGCCCACTTATGGCTGTGATCTTAAAATCAGGATGGGAGAACTAGTTCCTGTTGTGTTTCCTTACCAATGATTTCAGTGTGTGACCATTGCCTGTATGTGGGAGTTGCCTTTTCAAATGTGTTTTTTCAAACACACACAAGTAGACAAATGGAAAAAAAAAAAAAGAAAATTATTTCTTCGTCTACTGGCCAAAGGAGTATGGAAACACTGTGGCTGATGCATGCAGACGCAAGCTGAAAAAACAGACTGTTTCCCTGCAGTGGAGAAAAAACTTCAGTAATTACACTTCCTAAACAAAGTGCTGTCAGCCCAAGTTACAACTTTGCAGCTCTTCCTAAAGTTTCAGACTCAGATTTCCAGTTTTGATTGCCCCTTTGACACTATGAGCCTGCTTTTCAGAATGCCATGACTGCTGGAAGGTAATTGTTCTGCTTTCAAACTGTATCACCACTGAGCTGACTGTGAACAAAAGCACTCTAACAAAACCTATGTTTGCTGCTAGTGTTTGGTATCTTCAGGTAGCTCAAATCAGGCAACAACCAGAGGATGGCTATTGAACAGCTGCTTTGTAGGGTGATACTGAGAAATACTCTGAGATTAGATTCTCTCCGTTTTATGTTCCACTATGAGAAAAAGATTCCTGATTGACTAACTTTCTTGCTGCTTTCCTCCTATAAGTTTTAAGGCTCTCTTAAAAGACTGATTTTTCAAGCTTAATGATCAGAAACTCAAGCATCACTTCCCATAGCAAATACGTGGAAAATTGACGGATTGTGTGTCTGATGTTCCAGTAAGTGTTCTTTGGAAAACCACTTGGTTTTTTCCCAAAAACATTTTTTCCTAAAAAAATTTTGTAAAAGCGCCACTTGAAGAGACAGATCGGTTGGAGCTGTTTCTTAAAGGAGTATTGCATATCAAAAGCTGACTTTATAAAGAGCATTATGGATGCTTGTAACACTTCAGTCTGGCTGAACAAAATGAACCTCTGCAAAGTTATTACAAGTGTGCACTAATGTAATTTTTGTCATTTGTTGACACGTTCCTTTTGCTTTTAAAACTACAGGCATAATTATGATCACCATACTACCACAATGACATTGTCTATGCGACAATTCTACAACTTCCAATTCCTGTTACTGATAAGCCTCCAAGCTTTTTCTATGACACTTTGCTGGTCAGAGCTGCATTAAATTGCGTTCTTCTCTTCTTGTTCCATCCACTTTTGCTTATTACATCAAATGGTTCTGGAAAACACAGTGTCTTCTCTTGGGCCTGAAATGTATTTTGGAGTACTGCTGCCCGAGGAAACGTTGAGAAGAAGGAAAGAAGGAAGCAAAAAGGGGAGAAATTAAATATATTATTTTCCTTACTGGAATTCGTAATGACTTCATGAGGATTATTTTGCTTTCCTTTATTAAGCACCTTTATACATTTGACACAGATTTAACTACAGTAAATGGATATCTCCTTTTTTTTTGCATAAGCATACAATTTTAAGTGACCAAATAAATGGAGAGGCAGGGACAATGCTTAATCAAAGCTGTAAAAATGAAAAGAGTGTGTGTGTAATGTATTTTTGTTCATTTTTAGGTAGTTATTCTTTGCTATGCTTATTATAATTCTAAATTGTACTGGGAAATTCAATTACTTCTACCTAAGATCATGAAAATCCATTAGTAGTATAATGTACCGAGAGCCTTTAGCTGTTAAATATGGTTGAAATGAGTTACCTTTGTAATCGTAATGTTCGATCTCAGATTATCCAAGAAGGCAATATATGGCGAACTGAAGTGAGGGGATGGGAGGAGACTGATTCTTTAAGCAAATGGACTTCAAGTGGTTTGTAGTAGTGGTTTGTATGGCCACATGTAGAAAAGCCGTTGACTGTACAGCCCCTATTAACATTATATAGTTACTATTGTTCATAAAAAAAAACCACTATCATGTTTACAGCTAATGTGTAGTTATTCTACAGCCTTTTTTCAGTGATGCTGAATTATGAAAATCTAGAGAAAGATCATATGCTGACAAAAACATGGGTCCCATCTACTGAAACTTTGGGAAATCAATGTCCCATGTCCTTTATTACCGTTATTTCATCTTTACCGGATTGCATATAACAGATTTTTTAAAGATACAGATGCTTCTGTCAACCACCCTGGAATCTTTCATTATCTTCTTCCCTAATCTTCTATCCTTTTTCAGTTAAATTTTAAAAAGAGAGGAATAAGCTACCATATCAATTTAAAAGGATTGTAAATACCTATTTCTAACAGTTTAAAACTGAAGTTAGCTCAGTAACAACCTCTATTTATTCCTATATGCTAGGTAAGAAGTAAAATTTTCTTTTATGCAATTCTTTTACCATCTAAAGCTAAACTGACCCTACATTGTACTACAAGTCTTACCTGTCAGTCTAATTTCTTTCATTATTTTTACTCATCAAAATGTATCTTTAATAAAATTCTGTATCATACTGAAGGCTACCACGTCAGTTTAGACTTTTTACAAAGCATCTTCACTAGCTAACGTAATGGTGAAGGATGACTTCAGGCTGAATATATCAACATTTTACTATAAACAAGGACTCTCAAAGGGCTCTACAATTCCACTTTCACAACCATAGGAGCAGAGCATCTTACTCCCCTAAGTCCCTTTAAGCATTTGCAGAGAGCAAAGGACATGAACAGCATCATGAATGGCAATAACTTAATTCACAGCTGATTCTAGTCACTGCCAATGGGAAGGTGGACATGATAAAGCATTAGCAATTTTCATCTGTTTGTATACTTAGTGTCTCATTCAGAATCTCTGTTTGGGGAGGGAAAATGTGCTGGAACATTTGGCTTGCTACACATGCAACTGTCTGATTCACACTCAGATTGCCAGCAAACAGAAGCGGTCATTTGAAGTGTATGTCTCATCTGTTTGCAAATGTGACCCTTAGCTATGACTTTACTTGCAGGTTAGTGCCACACTGATATTAATGGCAAACGTTCGTGCAGCCCAAAACTGAGTTTTCAGGCAAAGACAAAATAGCAGCTGTTCACATTTGGAAGGTTGTCTTTGCAACCAAAAGAGAGAAGCGGTTTTTTCTCTCTCATAGTTACGTGTTAAGAAGTGACAATATTTATATAACATCAGGCACTTATAAGTTAAGAGTAACAGAAAAAAAGATTGTCCATTCAAATCCAATTCATCCTCATTTATAGTTCTTAAAACAATCTGGTGACCTCCTAGTTTCAGCAGGACCACAGGCTCGTTGTGCGCTTGTTTAGGATATGAAAAAGGGAGTTGCAGTGAAAAAAAAAATGTCAGTTGCAGTTCCTCTTTGATGCTTATTTGGGAATTCATCTACAGGAAGGCAGGAAGGAAAAAGCTTTTTTGGTTAAAGAGGCTGCTAAATGCCCCTCTGGAGATTCTCATTCTGCAGCAGAATTCCTATAAGGTCTTGGGAAATTTCCTCAAGAATAGGGATTTCATGAACATTCATTAATAGCATGTTCCCTGTATTGTACATGCCTAAACTGATCTAACTACATTAATGCTAACCTGAGATTCTCCAGAATTAGGAGAATTCTGAGTTTTTGAGCAAACCAAAACCACATTTTACATAATACAAGTATTCATACTAGTACTGGGAGTATAGTTCCTTAGCTGGAAAGCAGTTGTAATTGATCATAGACTCCACCTACTAGGCCTATTAAATACATAAAATGTGCAGATAGACTAACAAGTTAGATTTTTGACTGAGAGTTATAAAACATCTACAATGTTTTTAATAAGTAGTATTCTACCCAGTTGTTTCTGGATGTTCTACATCAAGACTGATGGATGCTCCAGAAGGAACTGTTTTCAATAGTAAAATTATAAAGCTCACTTATTCTCAAAGCTATTCAACAAAGAACTGGTGAATGTCCTCCCATTAAAAAGGAATGACCCTGATGTGAGCAGCAAGGTATTGACTGAAATTTTCCACAAATGCTGATATCAGAATGTACTTTAACATCTGATTGTACACAGCATTGAGGATACCAAGAGTTTCTTTTTTTCAAGATAGTATCCACCTACTGTAACTCAACTTCTGCCCCTTCTCTGGAATATTTATTAAATTTCTGTGGTGCAGGAGCTATAAAGTATGATTTAGTCTAATTTCCCTTAGAGTATTTACCTTGAAGTTTATATTAATTTGAAATCTGTATTTTTCTTAATACTAGTCTCTGTTGTACAGCAGTCTTTTGTAAAAGTACTACTTGAAACAGAAAATAGTTGGAAATAGATCAGAAAGTAAAAGTAACACAAAGACTGCCAAATATTATTTCTATTAAGTGCTACTAGGATCTCAACTAAGATTCGGTGCAGAACATTAGCAACCGGAAAGCTTAACTTCCGAGATTAACTCCACCATTGCAGTAGCTGGGTGTGTGTTACCATGGAAGCATACTTGAGAGGAAAAACTCAGCTGCAGAGAGGGAATTATTGCTCTCAGTATAGCTGGAAATAACTTTTACAATGCTCACCTTCTTCTTATATAAAATTCTTTGCAAGACTGTAAATCCAGACCGATAACTGTTTCACGATTAGCCCCAGTAGCAGGATAAAATGGCAATAATCCACCAGCTGTCCATAGAATTGAGCTAATTTTGTAAAATGGCAAAGGCTCACATTTAGGCCAAATAGGAAAAAAAACACTTTAGCAGAAAAGTGTAATGCCAAATCACATACATAGAAAAAATAACATGAAATGCCAGTATAAATGGCAAAGTATTCAAAGTATTCAGGGCAGGGGCGGGTGGACAACATATGCACAAAAGAGGAGGAAAAGGTGTTTTTGTCATTTGATTCTGTCTCTTCATGATCTCAATTGGTTTTGATCTCGGAAGTGTATATTTCAATAGTGTCTTAATGTTCTGGGGACCTAATACTTGAGTTAAAATCAGTTTAAGCTGAAAATGACCAGAATATTATATAGCTATAGGCGCAGACGTACACTTGGCATATTCTCTTCAAAAACACAGAGTTAGTGCTTTGAGATAACTCCACTGCCAGTCTAAGGGAACTTTGAAAATAGTTCAGACACACCCAAAATACTATGTAAAAATGTTGCTGAAAAAGGCACTTTTGATTGGTGTTGGTGTACCACATTTCTCATGTGTCCTTTAGAAAATTTACTCATATTTGCTTATCTTTGGAAGCCGTTGAGTATCTCTCCTTTAGCATTGCTGTCTTAGATGGTGGACCAGACCACTGCTAATCTCTCAACGTATAATCCTTTTTCTGAGCACCTAGTCATGGGGCTTGAAAATGACCCTTACTTACTGGAAACAATTTACTCTTTTACAGTGTTCTCTAATGTAGTTCTGTTGTTAGGAGCGTGCAAAGACAGCTCGTTTGTGATTTATTATGTATATTAAACTACAGAATGTGTTGAACGTGTTTTAATTCTATTTACTGTTTCAATGTTGATCTAGCTTCTCGTATTCTCCTCTTTTGTCCCCAGTTTCTGGCTGGTGACTGAATTCCCTCTGACTTTGGAGAGATAAAGATTAAGACTCTATGTCAGGGCTGAAATCCAACTAAAAGCTGAAGAATTTAGCGGAAAGGACTAAAATGTAATACTTGATTTCCATCAAATAATCCAGAGTATATGTTGTATCGGCCTGTGCTAATGGCGACAGAACTACATTCTTCAGTAAATCCAGCCACACATTCGTTAATTATTTTTTTTCTCTTGTTTATAACTTATACTACAATGTATTTGCTTGCCTGATCTCAAAACAGAGCTTAAATCACTACAAAGAACAATTAATCGCCCTAATATTTTCATCAACAAGAACTGAGCTAGGTAGCCTGTTGGCAAAGACAAATGAGTCACAAGCCAAAACTTAAAAGGACTGGAACAAGGAATTAAAAAAAAAATAAAAGAAAAAAAGATAAATTTCTCTCCTTTTCTGTAGCAAACATGAGAGTAAATAGCTGACAAAGTGTTGAGATGTTTGGTAACTGCACAAATATTTTTCTACCTTAATTCTCTCTGTTCTGCTGTTTTATTCCGTTGACTTTCAGTCTGCCACTAAAGCTGAGTCGGGGGTCCTTGTGGTTCACAGCTTGCTTTGGTCCCTAGGAATTGAAAATGAACTTTCTATTCTAGCTGACTGATGCCTGAGGCTGGCACGGCTTAATCAAATCATAGGTCATAAATAGATATACTGGATGTCATCTAGAGCAACCTCCTGCTCAAAGCCAGAACTACTGCTGACTGTGGGCCAGCTGTGGCTATGTCTAGCCAGGTCTTCAAAACCTCCAGCAAAGGAGATGCCACAGTCTCTCTGCATAACCTGTTCTTGGGCTGCACTGGTCTATTAGCAAAAAAGTTTTTGCAAATCTGAACTTCTGAAGGAACAATTTGTGACGGCTGCTTCCTGTTTTATCATTTGCACTACCAGGACACATTTGGCCCCATAATCTTGATCCTACTCTTTAAGTACCTGTCCTTTAGTCTCCTCTCAATTTAACCAGTCTAGCTCCCTCCACCTGTCCCTACAAAACACCTGCCCACAGCCTCTGTCCATCACAGCTGTTCTCTGCAGGACCTTCCCCCATTTCTCCACATCTTTCTTTCCCATTTCTCCATTTCTCCACATCCCTTTCCAACTGGGAGGTGCAGGACTGGACACAGTATCCCAGAGCAGACTCATCACTGCTGAGCAGAGCATGCATAATAGCTTTCCTAAGTCTGCTGGCCATCTTTCACCTAATGCAGCCCAGTGTTTGGTTTGCTTAATTTGCAATGAGAGCTTAATTGAATAAATAGTAGATTGAGTAGATTCGGAAGAAATTGGGTATGGATAACAAAAAAAGAACTCTAAGCAGCTGAGTGAGCAGTAACTGGGATGTCAGTGTGGGGACAAGAGATGGGTTTGGCAGGAGTTTCAGCTAGGTAGGGGAAGAGTGGCATCTGTGTTCACAAGGTTACAGGGACAGGGAAGGTATGAAAGAGCAGTGAAGAGATTGAGGAATTCACTAAGATAGGTTATTAGTTCTCATCCAAAACTTGCACAAGGGTGCTATTTGAATTTGAAGAATTCTGTTCATATCATGAAAGTGCAAACAAAAGAAACTAGATTAGCCAAAGCATTCTTACATTGAGAAATCAGTTCAGGAGGTTCAGCTTTTGTACCTCAAGACAAATCACTGGAGTAAATGCCTTGAATGTTATGCCATTCTGTAAGGCCACGGACTGCATGATAACCTGGTTTTAGGTCGGTCTCCATTTTGACACCTTCTATTTCTGCATTGTCTTGTGAGGTGTTTCTGGAAATGATAGTGAAATCAAATTGTAATTGGATAATGTACATCTGTAGGAAGAGGGGTACACCAAAGGCAGACAGCTAAGGTGCTGGTGCAGGAGTGTGTGATGTCACAGTTGTGGTCCTGATGAAATCTCTCCAGGCCATGTGTTTGTCATATCAGGGAGTTTTGATATTTGTGATGAAACGTTTAATGTATAAGATCACACATCTGAGTCAGAAATCTCTGGATTTTTTTCACTTAATACTGAGAGGGTCAATTCTCACTGGTAATGTCAGATGAGAAATGAGTTCTGATAAGGAAACTCTTTGTTTCTTGCAAGCTGAGGACTGCAAAGCAAGAATGAGGCATGATGTGTTGCTTTATGTATGTGGTGGGTTGACCCAGGCTGGAGGCCAGGTGCCTACCAAAGCTGCTCTATCACTCCCCTCCTCAACTGGACAGGGGAGAGAAAATATAATGAAAGGCTCCTGGGTCGAGATAAGGGCGGGGAGAGATCACTCACCAGTTACTGTCACGGGCAAAACAGACTCAACTTTGGGAAATTAATCTAATTTGTTACCAATCAAATCACAGTTGAGTAAAAAAAAATAAAAACAAATCTTAAAAACACCTTACCCCACTCCTCCCTTCTTGCCAGGCTTAACTTCATTCCCAAATTCTCTACCTCCTCCCCTCAGCGGCACAGGGGCATGGGGAATGGGGGTTACAGTCAGTTGATCACACGTTGTCTCTGCCGCTTCTTCATCCTCAGGGGGAGGACTCCTCACACTCTGCCCCTGCTCCAGCACAGGGTCCCTCTCACAGGAGACAGTCCTTCACAAACTGCTCCAATGTGAGTCCTTCCCATGGGCTGCAGTTCTTCACAAACTGCTCCAGTGTGGGCCTCTCCCATGGGGTGCAGACCTTCAGGAGCAGACTGCTCCAGCGTGGGTCCCCCACGGGCTCACAAGTCCTGCCAGCAAACCTGCTCTGCTGTGGGCTCCTCTCTCCATGAGGCCACAGGTCCTGCTAGGAACCTGCTCTAGCGTGGGCTTCCCATGGGCCACAGCCTTCTTCAGGTGCCTCCACCTGCTCCGGCATGGGGTCCTCCACAGGCTGCAGGTGGAATCTCTACACCCCCTCATCCTTCCTCCATGGGCTGCAGAGGGACAGCCTGCTTCACCATGGTCTTCTCCAGGGGCTGCAGGGGGATCTCTGCTCCGGCGCCTGGAGCACCTCCTGCCCCTCCTTCTGCACTGACCTGGGTGTCTGCAGAGTTGTTCCTCTCACATCTTCTCACTCCTCTCTCTGGCTGCAATTGCAGTTGCACAGTAACTTTTCCCCTTCTTAACTCCGTTATCCCAGAGGTGCTGCCACTGTTGCTGATGGGCTCGGCCTTGGCCAGCAGTGGGTCCCTCTTGGAGCCAGCTGGCATTGGCTCTGTCGAACATGGGGGGAGCTTCTGGCAGCTTCTCACAGAAGCCACCCCTGTAGCCCCCCCACTACCAAAATCTTGCCATGCAACCCAAATATAATGTAAAATTAACAAAATATATAAAAAGATCTGCTCCCACTCTCTTTGTCTGCTTTTGCATTTCTACCTAACCAAAGATGAAATGAGCAATGTACAGACTAATAGCAGTGTAGAAAAGGGGAAGGGAACAAATTTGAACCCTTGAGATTTTGATGTGGGATGATTGCTTATCTATAGTTCCTGGTTAGTATTATGCCTAAGGTTTGTGTCGGGTAGAAATCCACCCAGGTCAGTGTGAGACACCGGTATTGGTAGGATGCATGTGTTCTGTTTAATTGTACTGAAGGGTCAAGGGTTCTTCTAACAGGCAAGTGTAGAAGATATTCTCTGGATTATACTTCCCCATGCACCTTTACTCTCTTGACAGATCCATATTTACAGAACCAGTTATCCCGTGGGAGAAAAACCTTTGAATAAGCAGTCCTCAACACCATGAGTAGCCTGGTCCCACTGACTGCTGGAACCAGCGAAGGAGTTGCTCACACAAAAGCGTTTCCATTTTTCCTTTGTTGTTGCTTTTGTTATTGTAGTAGTCTCTTCACCCACCTGAGGCCTCCTGAATATTAATCAGGTGCTTTTTGCTTGATAAATCAGTGTGTTGAGCAGTTTGAATTGGGTACACAGAGCATGATTAATCTCCATTCACATCTAGACAAGAGCTGCAGCTAATAGTGACAGTGGCATTGAGCTTATTAATTCATGTTTACAAAATGTGAACCAAATAGCTAGGTTTTTCTACCAAATCTCATACTTCGGAGCTGACGAGTTATCCTATACTGACAAACACTGGAGTGACTCAGGTAGAGATGCTTTTATTTTGCTTCCTCTTTTTGAGATATTTTTTTCTTTTGGTACTGTTTAAATCTTAATCATCATAAGCAAGGCCTCTGTAAGCAAAAAACCATCCGAATAAACAAAAGCCAGTTGAAACTTCATATATAGAGACTAGGAAAAAATTACAAATAAATACTTTGAAAAAGGTTACTCAGGAGAACTCAAGACAAATTAGACAAGGCAACAGCTTGCACAAGTAGACAAGGCAACCCCTGCCTGCATATGGAAGGGCTGTTGCTTCCAAGGAGAATTATGAGGTACTATATTTGAGTGAGGTGGGATTAGAGGCTGAGAGCTCCTGCTCCTCAATGGGGCCAGTGCAGAGCACCAAGAGTTATAAGGTTGAATTCAAGAAAATTTGGTGACAGCAGCCTTCCTGGTGGAACAGAAGACTGGGTGATTTTCAATCTTTTTCTCACCAGCAAGACTATATAGCATTGTAGCTACTTAAGTTAGTGTGTCTTTGGGCTGTTATAGGAAGTATAACAGTGTTTATCCAAATCAGATCTTATGAAGTTCAATAGTTCTTTTTCAATAGAAGAACACATAAATGGGTAGTACCATATCATTACTTAAAATGAAGCAAGAGCAAGGATAAAAATAAATATATAGAAGAACAGGAACAGCAAGTGGGTTTCATCTAAATGGCCCAGACTGAGTGTATGTTGTAATGAGTTGTAATTCGCAGAGACTTTCTGCAGGTGAAACAGCACTCAGTCCTTTAGTCTCATTTTCTCTTCTTTTCCAGAGAGTAACATGGACGGTAGTGTTCCAGAATAGGGTCTCATCTGTACTTTCACAAGGATTACAGTCTGTGTGCAGAGGCATGGAAGTAGACATCTGAGTATTGCTGACAAACCACACGCCGTATCTAATACTGTAAATGTTGTATAGAGTCCAAATTGATTTTAGTACTTCCAGTTTTCAGGAGTTTGTGTTAACTGAATTAATTTGAAAGGGAAACTCCTTTTTACCTTGATACAGCTTGCTGAGGAGGTACTGGGGATGAAGTTTGGGTGAAGCAGCAAAGCCTATTAAAAATCATTAAAATGAACAGACTTAATGAGGAACATATTGCTTCTGTGAGCTGATGAGAATTCACTGTGTGGAAAGAAGTCTGCGATAAAGCAGTAGATAACATATTCTTAAATGGGAGGTGTGGTGGGTTGACCCTGGCTGAGGGCCAGGTGCCCACCAGAGCCGCTCTATCACTCCCCTCTTTCATTAGACAGGGGAGAAAAAGTACAATGAAAAAAAACTTACGGGTCGAGATAAGGACAGGGAGAGATCATTCTCTAATTATCATCACGAGCAAACCAGACCGAACTTAGAGAGGGAATTCATCTTATTTATTACTAAGCAAAACAGAGCAGAGGAATGAGAAATAAAACCAAAATCTTAAAACACCTCCCCCCACCCCTCCCATCTTCCCGGGCTCAACTTCACTCCCAGCTTCAACCTCCGCCCCCCCCCAGCGGCACAGGGGGACGGGGAGTGGGGGTTACGGTCAGTTCCTCACGCGGTGTTTCTGCCGCTTCTTCATCCTCAGGGGGAGGACTCATTGTTCCCCTGCTCCAACGTGGGGTCCCTCTCACGGGAGACAGTCCTTCACGGCCTTCTCCAACGTGAGTCTCCTCCACGGGGTGCAGACCTTCAGGAGCAAACTGCTCCAGCGTGGGTCCCCCACGGGGTCACAAGTCCTGTCAGCAAACCTGCTCTGGCGTGGGCTCCTCTCTCCACGGATCCACAGGTCCTGCCAGGAGCTTGCTCCAGCGCGGGCTTCCCACGGGGCCACAGCCTCCTTCAGGTGTCTCCACCTGCTCCGGCGTGGGGTCCTCCACGGGCTGCAGGTGGAATCTCTACACCCCCTCATCCTTCCTCCATGGGCTGCAGGGGGACAGCCTGCCTCACCATGGTCTTCACCACGGGCTGCAGGGGAATCTTGCTCCGGCGCCTGGAGCACCTCCTCCCCCTCCTTCTTCACTGACCTTGGTGTCTGCAGATGTTCTTACATCTTCTCCCTCCTCTCTCTGGCTGCAAAAGCTCTCTCTAACTGTTTTTGTCTTTCTTAAATATGTTATCACAGAGGCGCTGATTGGCTTGGCCTTGGCCAGCGTTGGGTCCGTCTTGGAGCCGGCTGGCATTGGCTCTATCAGACACAGGGGAAGCTTCTAGCAGCTTCTCACAGAAGCCACCCCTGTAGCCCCCCCGCTACCAAAACCTTGCCACGCAAAACCAACACAGGAGGTCAGGAGTCTGCCTAGTGGAACAGGCAATCAGCAAAATTGGCTATTAATCTTTGAAACTCTTCTCACTCGGAGAACAATTTTCCATACGTGAAAATGCTCCTCTACATACCCTGTCAAGGTAGAAGTTAAACCCTTCACCCCTCACAATTATAGGGAATATATTATAGGAGAGGAGAGAGGAGGGTATGGTCCTGCTGGCTTGTGGGCACCCACTGTCCCACCTGGCCTGTGCCCAGTGGCTCACACTGACCACTGACACCTACCTGCTGGCAGCGTTGTTTGCGTGAGCCTGTCCTAACCCATCTAAGCAAAAACCAACGGGAGGTCTCTGGTGATTTGATTCTTCCTGACTGGGCTAGTTTAGGGGACCTGTGAGCTCAGCTTGTGGAGAGCAATGGTTCCTCACAGGGGGAAACTGGTGAGTGTGGCACACTAGAGTCAAAGTTGTCTTGACTGGCACATCCTTGCCAAGAAGAGGTTGTATCTACGTCCTTATTCCCAAATTGGCAAAAAGTGTCTTCTCAATTGCTGCCTAACCCAGAGAACCCAAAGCCAGCTGGATGGGGGTGTTCCCCAGGTACCAAAGTCCTTTTAAGCATGTCCAGAGCTGCCCCACTGAGAGTCACTTGATGCTCTCAAGACCTGTACAGGTCCTAGGCGTTCCTCCATATCTCCCATCAGGGCCCTTGTCTGGACATTATTTTTACTGCGCCTAAGATACCGACTAGAATACACAGCTCATAGAATGCAGCTGTGGCCAGTTCCTGTTAAAACCACAGGCACTGATACCTTTGTTAAGCACAAAACAGACACTAGAGCATCAGGTCATGGGGTTGAACCTTGCCTGTATCCCAGGGAAGAATTTCCATTCCTGACCCCCCAAAAAATTATATAAAAAAAGTGCATAACTGTGGCTTGTTGTTTTACTTACCTTTAAGTATTAAGACAACGTTATTTTTTTGGTGCCACATCAAATAAGACTTGCAGATCTGAAAATAGGCTGTATTTCCTGGTGTTATGAAAGAGTCAGAGAAACTGTCATTCTTTAGGAGTCAGTGACACACAAGTAAAACTTCTCTGAGAACAGAAAAATTGAAACTAGGGTGAATGAAAAGATCTGTTGAAGTTGGCTTGGTTTCCCTGTGCCTGAGGAAAGTAATTTGATAGAATTAATGTTCAGGCTCATATCTACCAGCCTCCCACCTCTCAGGAGGGTTATGATAACTGGCTGCGGTTATCTTTTGTGAACAGAGCTTTCTTCATTACCTTCTGCTTAAGAAATTTTTCTTCAAAATATCTGTCCCCTGTTGCATATCCATGAAACACCTGTGATAAACATTACCTTGGTTTAAAAACTAAGCAGTAGCTGTTGCTCTTGAAGATAACATCAGATATATATATCTGGAATATGAACATTTCTATGCTTGCCCTTTCCTTAGTGCAAATAGCTTCCTCCCTCAAATCTGTGGAGTTTCCCTCTTCAGTGTATCTTGTTAAAGTTAATATTCCTTCCTTTATAAGTAAGGAGAAATGGAGTGCAGAAAACTGTCTACAAACTCAACCCCTGAGCTTGGCTGTGTAGATCTCTAGCGTACAGTTAGGTACAGTATCATGTCACTTCAGCTAACTTTACCCTATGTCAAAAAGATGCTACTCCCTGCTTTGTAGTGGTTTATGTGAGCTGAAACTCCACCCCCAATACCTTTCTGTTTAAAAGCTTTTTTGCAAATGATCATCTCCCTACTCCTACTTCTGGGAATTTCTTTTTTTTTTTTTTTTTTTGAGTAATTTGTAGAAAAGTTTTCTGCCATCTCTAATGGCACTTCTTGCAGTGAAGCATCAGGTTTGGCAGAGTAAAAAAACATTCTGTACTTCAAGCTGGAGCTCAACCTGCAGTTCTTTTCCCCAAATGCATTTTTTTAAGATGCAGACTGTGTATGTCAAGATGTCCTTAAGAACATAAAAAATCAAGATGAACAGCCATATGTATACTGACTGCAATATGTGGGATTGAAACCAGTAAGCAATGGATAAAAGTGGTGAAAAGGTAAAATCACTTAGGTGAAAGTGAAAGGAAACGTAGCCTCAACTGTAGCCATCATTCTCACTATTGTAGCATAATCCTTGTTTTGGTTACTGCACAGAACTTAAATCTCAAAGTCAGCAATGCAGACAGTACATGTGCTTCACTTAGGAATGTAATACATGTGGCATTAAAAGTGGCCAATAATTGGGCTCATTTAAACAATTACTAGGTATGAAGTGGATTGTTTGTTCTCTTAGATATAATGTTCAATTAGTAGAGTTCTGTTAACATTCAGGTTGGAGAACAAGACAGGACTCAAAAGTTAATTGACTGCAACAATAGCCTGTTGCATTTGAAGATCTGAAATGAACTTTCCTTCACACTTAATGAGCTAGAGCTTTTTAAATTGGAAAAATATTTGCTATAGTGCTCCAGCTGTTAACATTATAAATGCCTAGGGACTCTAGTTTAGTTTGTTTTGCTCTCATTTAAACTTTGCCACAATACATTTTAAATGGTAACATGTGAACCACGGGCAAAAATTGATCACATCTTACAGCAGATTCTTCAAAGACTGAACAAAACCATGCTGGAAGCCCTGACAAAGCTATAAAGCAGACATTAAGAGTAGACTATTGTTTATGGTGGGTGACAGGCCTCATGTCAGAGACAAACACCACAGTTTGGAAAAGGTTATTTATGCTCTGCAGAATCCATCTGAACAGGGATCTTCTTGCAACAGAGAACATACACGGTTTTTATTAGGTTGGAAGAGACAAGGAAAAATAAAAATTAATGTATTTTGGATATAATTCTAAAATGTCCTTGCTTCTGTTGCTCTCATAAAATAAAAAAATTGGCAAAGTTTCTTTTTCCATTATCTTCATTTAGCAAATGTTCAATCAGGGTAGCTAAAATACATGTGAAACAGTGTTGGGAGGAATCGATTGTTGCCATTTAACTTCCAATTCTTTCCTGCATCAGGACATTATGTACAAACACACCTCAATTTCTCTCGCCTAGGAGAAGCACCTGTAGTTGAAAGTTTACATTTTTGTCTCTGCATAAGTGTAGTGGTATAACTAAAGAAATTATCAAAGTTGTCAAAACTCTTGTTCATATCAATTTAGAAGTAGAGTATTATGAATTCTGCTTCATAAAGAGAAATTCTGCTCTGTAATTTCTAGATCATCAGGGGATTTACTTGATCACAAAGAGCATTAAAAAATGCATGGCTTTATCTAAATATTAATGTTGCAGTTCAACTTGTATGCTTACAGCAGTTGAGAAAACAGCTAAATCTTTAAGGTTCTGTATCTTTTTTATGCCTACATGTGCTTTTAAGGGAGAGAAAAGCATTGTTCATGGTGTACATTAAGGAGAAGTGACAATGTTAGTCTCTGGAGTAGAACTCCCAAGCCAAGTAAGTTCAGGATTGCTATAGGAGTGTTGATCCTATAACTGAGATATTCTAGATCAAGGACTGCCATTGGTTCCAAAATTGTCATAGCCAAGGAAGGAAAGTAGTCTTCTGTGCACAGATGGAGAAAGTAGGGGGTTAGGCTACTGCCGGAATAACTTGAGGCTTCAAGGACAAGCAAGTGATGCTACTTCCTTATTGCATCACAGAGTGAAGGTGATTATTGAGAACGTACTGGTTGCTACACTGGGAATATAAGGGGACTCCAGGACTGGAGAGAGGAAAAGGCATCTGGGGAAGGGACTATATTGCTGGGTGTTGGCAATATAGGTTCCAAGTATGTCAAGCTTCCTTTCCCAGATTTCCTTGAGAAATAGTCTGGGGAGAGGGTTGAGGGCTTGCAAGGAGGTGAGGGAGTTTTCAAGATACATAAGCTGGAGATGCTGAGGAAGAGGAGTCAGAGTATGAAAACTGGAGAAGGGACCATTGGGGTAAAACATGCTTTTGTGTTCAGAGAAAATCCGTCAGTAGCAGTGTACGTAAGGGGCAGCAGAGAGATGATGTTGGCCAGGCAGCCAAGCTTCTGTGAGATTTGTGGGAAAACTGAAATGACATGGAGGATATTGGGGCAGCCCATTATGTTCAAAAAGCTGCTTCAAAAGCGAAGCCTATAGACTGCAGTCCTGCTACAGCAACACCACCTCCTCCAGAGAAAGTCATAGGAACATATTGACTAAAGAGATAATTAATGTATTTGCTTTTTCTGTCAACAAGACAGTAACACTGTGCATCCATCCGTGGGCCTGATAATGTCATAAACTTTCTAAGCTGGTATGTGCCATGAAGAGACTGAATAACCCCTTTAACTGTGACTGCATTAATCTGCCCTACCATGGAGCTGTTTGAACAGCAAACGTGGATGTGATTTTGGCGAGCTGGAATATGGGTTCTTCAACACACATTTAAATGCAGAAGATCAGATATCTAATTTCATTAAACAAGACTCAGAGTTACGAGTTACAGAGTATCTGTCTTGCAAGATATGTATTCAGTTTAAAATTATGTAAGGCTTCAATAGCCAGTGTGTTCCCTTGAAATGTACAGGTCATCCTCCAATTGTCATGCAGTACTGTCACTTGATTTATAGGAGATCCACATATCCACATAAGAAACAAAATTAGCAATAACATCAAAGGCAGCTGAGTACTAACTTCTGGTTTTTTGCAAGAAGATGGTGGCAGAGGTTCAAGAGCATATTTTTAGAAAATAATAAATTGATTGAGCTACTCATGCATAATGGAATGTAATTTTTCACCCATTGTCCTTGACAGAAAGAGTTCTGTTGTCTTTACTGGGTGGGATGTTACAAGCCTAAAGCAAGAGATTCTCATCTACATCAGTACAATCAATTCATTCAGAAGTAAGACTCTACATTATAGTCCTTCAGTGTGAAGAGACTGAGACAGGTCATGTCATTTTTTTTTTTTTAATGGAGAAGTATTAACTGTAGGTCAACATATTTGGGCAATGGATGAGCTGACTTCTTACTGAAAAAAACTACTTAGGAGTAATAACCTGAGGCTTATTGAGTTGATGAATCTGCAACCTATTTATTATGTCTGTAGGAAAATATGGACTCCCAGCAGCTGCATTAAATGTTCTGCTATGTAGTGATTTGTCAGTGCTGTGACAATTGCTTAACTGTTTAGGGATCATCAGATGCACTATATATTTCATCATTGTACACAATCTACATCAAAAAGGAACTTGTGTTACTACAATGCATTGACCATGCCCAATTTCAGACAAAACAAATTATTCTGAACATACTTCCACTTGTACTTTTACAGGTACATCTGGGTATATACTGGAAAGCATCATTAACAGAAAATGGAAGAAACTGTTCAGTTCTGATGAAATTCTCACATTTCAAACTGTCTGCTCCAAGAACAGAGGGAAGGCTTGTGATATGTTGTTGAACTGAAAAAAAAAACCCACCAACTCATCTTGCCAAGATTCCTTAAATAAATAATAAACTGTAAATATATTCAGGCATATACTGCTTGGCATAAAACCAAAGAAAACTGCAACATGGAATAGATACAAGCCAAAACCATGAACAGTTGCAAAACATAGCAGAAATCGCAACTGATATCTAAAAAGCAGATTGCCAGAGACAGTATTTAGACATGTTAGAGCTTCTTTTTCAATGTCATGTGGTACTTGGAGCTAATAGTATCCCTCATTGGTCTCTGAGAAACTGAAATATTAATCAAGTGTGCTACAGGTCCTGTGGCAGTGGTGTAAATTCTGTAAATCCCATGGCATTTTAACAGGAAGATGTAACCAGAAGAAATTTTTATGATTGTCAAAATTTCAGAATGAAGTTTAAAATTTATTGTCTGTAAATGGAGGTACATCAGGCTTGAAAAGGTAAGGTTTGTTTGGACTGAGAGCTTAATAGCTTGGTTACCTAACATTTTTAATATTAAAAGATTGTTGCAGACTTTTCTAAATGTATTCACATGGCAGGCTCTGGTCAGCAAGGGACAAAATCTCACCCCAAAAGATCAGTTCCTCAAGTATCTCAAATTTACTGAGATAGGGGATCTTAATTGTTGTTTCTAACTTCCTGCCTCAACTTCTGACATATGTGGCAGTCTGTCAAATGACTAAACAAACGTTACAGTTTGTCTCATGTCGTCACTGAAACATCCAAAAGCATTAGGAATATCTGGAGCCTCGTGGAATGAAGAAAAATCCTGTGTTGGTATCTTCTTGCCAAACAGTTAGGTCTAGTGATCCTTCTGCTGGAGCTGAAACTCGTCTCCAAGGCTGGAGAACGAGAGTATGGCTGAGAATTCACCTTATCATCCATTAAACACAGAAAGGCCCATCATCCTGGCCTTTGGATTCACCAGTTTCTGAGCAGAGTTGATAGAAATGAAGCCATATCTGGCTGTTTTCTCCTTTATCACCAACAGCTTCAAAATAAAGCCTTTAAGATCAAGTCTTGACATTTTAAAAGTCTTACTGTTACCATCTTTGGTAACCAGTTGTCTTAAACTGTGGCTATCCACACCATACCTCTAAAGGTTTAGGGTCAACACCTGATTGCAATGAAGTTTTGCAATGAGGGAGGAGTTTATATCTTTGCGCTACAAGGGCTAACCTCTGAGGGGCTGAAAGGGGAAGACAGCTGCTTCTCATATGCCCTGATAACTCTTCACAAGTGGTATCAAGTCTGCTTTTGTGTAGGGCTGTGAAATAATGACATGTACCTTCTACCACTAGAAGACAGCAGTGCTGCCTGTGTCCATGGTTGTGCACTTTTGAAAAGACTGGGATTTTTCCTGTATGAGAAAGAATCAAAAACTTCTGATAAATCAAGGCTAAATAGGGGCATAAGAGCCTAGTGACTAGACTTCTCTCAAATTGGTATCTGAAGAAAAGCACCATGATATGATTAAACTATCCGAGGCATGAATTGCTGTAAAAGGCAGCCTTTGGCAAGTCATCAAAGCTGGTCCTCTGCTTTTTTTTGCATTTCTAAGGATGTAGCTGTAACGATGAGGAATGGAGATTCTGAAGGCTCGCCTTCCCTCTGCATATTCCCCTTGCAGCTCTGAAAGCTGGCAGTAAAATACTCTCCATTAACATCTCTCTCTTCATCAGTTCCACTAATGAACAGACTGTCTACTTCGCAAATAATGGCCACTTAAGAATCAATTGATTGTGCTTCATAGTGAAGCGTTGTGCTACTGCAAATTCTACCAGCCAGGAGATTTTCTTGGCAGCTCTAGTCTGCAAATCTAGATAACTTTGCACGTCTTCCTTGACAGTTCAGAGCACCTTGGTGAAAGGTAACAAGCTCTTAAGTAGTGTTTAAATGTCACACCCCCATAACAGGAAGATGGAAGCCCAGTGAAGCTGAATGTAGATCTGCCAGTTTACCACAAGTAATAGCTTCTGTTAAGATTTATCTTCACTGTTAAGACCCATCTCGGCTATAGACTACAATATTTCTTAACTGCAAATTAACACAATGGGTTCAAATTCAGCTAAACTTGTGTGCACAATACACCTTCTGTACAGCTGTAACAACTTATTTTCTTGGTTTTAGTAGAATTAAAATCAGATTATCATGTTTAATATCTATGTACAGATTTGCCTTTATATGTGTGATATGTAGATTTTAAAAAGTCCTTCCAAAATTACTTCACTGACAAAAGATGAATGCATAATGATCCTAACAAATCAGTAAATGCTACACAGATAATGTCCTGTAACTGTGAACCCCCACGTCTTCAGTTCAAAAAGAGTTTGTATTAATACATGAAGCTAACCCATACTGAGAAGACAATGCAAAGACCATTAGATTAGTGACCTAGCATACCTAACATCAATTGAAGGAACTGTTAGTGTTAATTCTAATGAAAATATATTTTTGAGTGCTGAAGGATATGATAACAAGGAAAGTGATGAACTCTTTAGTTTAATATTAAATACCACTTCAGCTAAATACTCAAGTGGTGGCAATAACACAGAAGATAAGAGTTGGCAAAAGAAGATGAGCAATGGCGTATAGCACAAACTAGATTAAAATATATTGAAGATTTATCGTTTTCATTAAATATTATTTCATAAGAATAGAGGCAGTCACATGGTAACAGGAGAGCCAATGACTTTCAGGACTCTGCTCTAGGCTGTGCACGTGTCAACACCCACTGCATAAATGCTTTCTCTGAGTTCTTCCACTGGATGTACATCTCTCGAATTAATCCAGGTAATCTGTATCATAAACCTACAGATACTAATAAATCAGAAAGTTATGATGTTCCTTGTCATTAGCAGCTTCTAGCTGTCTGCCTGCCCAGGCTCCAAAGTCATAGACATGGATCAGAAAAATATTCTGTAGGAAATACAGTAGTTTGATAACTGAAACTGACTTGAACTAAAATCCCTTAAAGTCTCCAAAACACTACCCTTCAGCAGTATAATCACATAGTCACAGCCAACAGGTATAACATTTGGGCTACCTCATAACTTCAAAAATCTGTAAATTTACTCTGGCTTGCCTATGCGTCCATGCCCCATGTAAACCTCAGCATTTGATAAGGTCTGACAAATGTTAATCCAAAAGTTTAATCTCAGTCTATTATATATTTTTGTTTTGTAGAGGTAAAACTTCTGTACATGTAAATAAATGTAGCTTATAACTGTCTGACACAGCTAGGAATCATAGAATTATAGAATGGTTTGGGTTGGAAGGGACGTTAAAGATAATTTAGTTACAAACCCCTGCCATGGGCAGGGACACCCTCCACTAGACCAGGATGCCCAAAGCCCCATCCAACCTGGCCTTGAACACTTCCAGGGAGGGGGCATCCACAACTTTTTCTGGGCAACCTGTTCCAGTGCCTCACCACCCTCAGAGTGAAGAATTTCTTTCTAACATCTAATCTAAATCTACTCTCTTTCAGTTTATAAGCCATTATTCCTTCACCTATCGTGCCCTTGTAACCAGTCCCTCACCAGCTTTCCTGTAGGCCCTTTCAGGTACTGGAAGGCTGCTGTAAGGTCTCCCTGGAGCCTTCTCTTCTCCAGGCTGAACAACCCCTACGCTAGGCAGTTGGTTTTGTTTTTTTTTTTCATTTTAAAAGACCTTATATTGTTCAAGGAAAGCTTTGTATCAAATCTTCAGGAAACAATTTTCATTATTATTCTTTCCTGTATGTTCTTGTGGAGCAAGATGACAGGTAGCACAGGGGAAAGGAAAATACTTTCTACTCAAACTTCAAACCCCACTCTGAATGCTAAGCTATGAGAATTTTCTTCAAACATTTACAAAATTCTGGCTAGCCAATTATCTAATGAGTTTAAAAATAATTACCTAGCTATGGCTTAAACATGCTGAGCTGAGATACCAAGTATCCTATCTCTCTCAGAATGGATAAGGAACATCTTTGGGAATTTTTCAAGCCTGTGAAGCAGATTTTGGCATATCAGGCAAACACAAAGCTTCTCTCACGATGAATAAGAATTAAACTGGATAGTTACAGAAGCAGTTCTTGAAATGCAGCTGTATCTGGGAAGGTATAAATCCAGCAAGGCGGCATTGTAGGGGGAAAGAAATTAACATTGGTTCTCCAAGTTAGTGCTACATATTTACCTTGAATAGATGTTTTAGGTGAACCTCAGTAAATTCAGATTATGCTAAATAGAGAATTGGAGACGCAGCCTGTAGTTCACCTTTGGGTCTCTGCAAAATGTGTGTTATCTTGTGGGTGCATTGTAAAGACCTGTTAGTAAACATGAAGGTCTAGGAGCAAAAGCTGCCTTTACTAACCATGGATGCTATCAGCTTTGTTACTGTGCATCTTCATTGCACTGCAGCATAGGTGATTCCAGCTACTTCTTTTCTTTTTGGAAGTCAAATTAATCTGGGTGCTGTTGACAGACTGTGGTGATGGTTGTCAACTCTCATTGAGACACTTGATGGATATTAGTTCTACCAGCTACATCCTCTCGCCTACGTTATAGTTTGAATCTGTATACTTGTTCACATGGTAACATAGGTCAGTTCATGAAAGATAATTATTTCGGGTTCAGTGACTGCAAGGTGTCAACTGTCATTGACAATGGGTGATTCACTCCTTATCACATAGGTCAAAAAGCAGGAGGGGAGATTAAAATGAATCTACCAGCAAATGAATTGACAAATTCTTCCGAAGTGTCACCCAGAAGCTACAATTAAATCTATGATATTTTAATCTTGCTGTGAGATTCCTGCCCTTTGCATATTTTTCCTGCACCAAAGACATCACTGGAGCTGTGCCAGCCTTCACACAAGTCACTCACCCAGTGGCTGCTGAGGATCAGCACAGGGTACCCAAATCTGATGGATTTTGCGGCAACAAGCTAGTCAGCAAAGTTTGCGGTTGAAGTGCCCACATTTCCTAAACTGGCTACCTTAAAGTCATCTCAGCAAACAGAAATAGAGGCTACTTTGAAAAAAGGAAGGGGTCTTTTGTATATATGTGTCTTGGGGTTTGGGTTTTTTTTTTAACAAATTCACGGGCCTTGTTTTGAAGGGAATGCAAGCTCTGTGCTTTATGTCCACAGGGATCACAGTTACGCTGCCGGCTACAGCCCTAACTGTGAAATGTGAGGCCATAGCCGAAGCATCCTGGTACTTTACTTCCCGGCTGCCGCTTCACCCCGGTGCTGCAGACCTACCGCACGTGGCAGAACATCCATAGCAGGACAGGGCCCACTTATGGCTGTGATCTTAAAATCAGGATGGGAGAACTAGTTCCTGTTGTGTTTCCTTACCAATGATTTCAGTGTGTGACCATTGCCTGTATGTGGGAGTTGCCTTTTCAAATGTGTTTTTTCAAACACACACAAGTAGACAAATGGAAAAAAAAAAAAAGAAAATTATTTCTTCGTCTACTGGCCAAAGGAGTATGGAAACACTGTGGCTGATGCATGCAGACGCAAGCTGAAAAAACAGACTGTTTCCCTGCAGTGGAGAAAAAACTTCAGTAATTACACTTCCTAAACAAAGTGCTGTCAGCCCAAGTTACAACTTTGCAGCTCTTCCTAAAGTTTCAGACTCAGATTTCCAGTTTTGATTGCCCCTTTGACACTATGAGCCTGCTTTTCAGAATGCCATGACTGCTGGAAGGTAATTGTTCTGCTTTCAAACTGTATCACCACTGAGCTGACTGTGAACAAAAGCACTCTAACAAAACCTATGTTTGCTGCTAGTGTTTGGTATCTTCAGGTAGCTCAAATCAGGCAACAACCAGAGGATGGCTATTGAACAGCTGCTTTGTAGGGTGATACTGAGAAATACTCTGAGATTAGATTCTCTCCGTTTTATGTTCCACTATGAGAAAAAGATTCCTGATTGACTAACTTTCTTGCTGCTTTCCTCCTATAAGTTTTAAGGCTCTCTTAAAAGACTGATTTTTCAAGCTTAATGATCAGAAACTCAAGCATCACTTCCCATAGCAAATACGTGGAAAATTGACGGATTGTGTGTCTGATGTTCCAGTAAGTGTTCTTTGGAAAACCACTTGGTTTTTTCCCAAAAACATTTTTTCCTAAAAAAATTTTGTAAAAGCGCCACTTGAAGAGACAGATCGGTTGGAGCTGTTTCTTAAAGGAGTATTGCATATCAAAAGCTGACTTTATAAAGAGCATTATGGATGCTTGTAACACTTCAGTCTGGCTGAACAAAATGAACCTCTGCAAAGTTATTACAAGTGTGCACTAATGTAATTTTTGTCATTTGTTGACACGTTCCTTTTGCTTTTAAAACTACAGGCATAATTATGATCACCATACTACCACAATGACATTGTCTATGCGACAATTCTACAACTTCCAATTCCTGTTACTGATAAGCCTCCAAGCTTTTTCTATGACACTTTGCTGGTCAGAGCTGCATTAAATTGCGTTCTTCTCTTCTTGTTCCATCCACTTTTGCTTATTACATCAAATGGTTCTGGAAAACACAGTGTCTTCTCTTGGGCCTGAAATGTATTTTGGAGTACTGCTGCCCGAGGAAACGTTGAGAAGAAGGAAAGAAGGAAGCAAAAAGGGGAGAAATTAAATATATTATTTTCCTTACTGGAATTCGTAATGACTTCATGAGGATTATTTTGCTTTCCTTTATTAAGCACCTTTATACATTTGACACAGATTTAACTACAGTAAATGGATATCTCCTTTTTTTTTGCATAAGCATACAATTTTAAGTGACCAAATAAATGGAGAGGCAGGGACAATGCTTAATCAAAGCTGTAAAAATGAAAAGAGTGTGTGTGTAATGTATTTTTGTTCATTTTTAGGTAGTTATTCTTTGCTATGCTTATTATAATTCTAAATTGTACTGGGAAATTCAATTACTTCTACCTAAGATCATGAAAATCCATTAGTAGTATAATGTACCGAGAGCCTTTAGCTGTTAAATATGGTTGAAATGAGTTACCTTTGTAATCGTAATGTTCGATCTCAGATTATCCAAGAAGGCAATATATGGCGAACTGAAGTGAGGGGATGGGAGGAGACTGATTCTTTAAGCAAATGGACTTCAAGTGGTTTGTAGTAGTGGTTTGTATGGCCACATGTAGAAAAGCCGTTGACTGTACAGCCCCTATTAACATTATATAGTTACTATTGTTCATAAAAAAAACCACTATCATGTTTACAGCTAATGTGTAGTTATTCTACAGCCTTTTTTCAGTGATGCTGAATTATGAAAATCTAGAGAAAGATCATATGCTGACAAAAACATGGGTCCCATCTACTGAAACTTTGGGAAATCAATGTCCCATGTCCTTTATTACCGTTATTTCATCTTTACCGGATTGCATATAACAGATTTTTTAAAGATACAGATGCTTCTGTCAACCACCCTGGAATCTTTCATTATCTTCTTCCCTAATCTTCTATCCTTTTTCAGTTAAATTTTAAAAAGAGAGGAATAAGCTACCATATCAATTTAAAAGGATTGTAAATACCTATTTCTAACAGTTTAAAACTGAAGTTAGCTCAGTAACAACCTCTATTTATTCCTATATGCTAGGTAAGAAGTAAAATTTTCTTTTATGCAATTCTTTTACCATCTAAAGCTAAACTGACCCTACATTGTACTACAAGTCTTACCTGTCAGTCTAATTTCTTTCATTATTTTTACTCATCAAAATGTATCTTTAATAAAATTCTGTATCATACTGAAGGCTACCACGTCAGTTTAGACTTTTTACAAAGCATCTTCACTAGCTAACGTAATGGTGAAGGATGACTTCAGGCTGAATATATCAACATTTTACTATAAACAAGGACTCTCAAAGGGCTCTACAATTCCACTTTCACAACCATAGGAGCAGAGCATCTTACTCCCCTAAGTCCCTTTAAGCATTTGCAGAGAGCAAAGGACATGAACAGCATCATGAATGGCAATAACTTAATTCACAGCTGATTCTAGTCACTGCCAATGGGAAGGTGGACATGATAAAGCATTAGCAATTTTCATCTGTTTGTATACTTAGTGTCTCATTCAGAATCTCTGTTTGGGGAGGGAAAATGTGCTGGAACATTTGGCTTGCTACACATGCAACTGTCTGATTCACACTCAGATTGCCAGCAAACAGAAGCGGTCATTTGAAGTGTATGTCTCATCTGTTTGCAAATGTGACCCTTAGCTATGACTTTACTTGCAGGTTAGTGCCACACTGATATTAATGGCAAACGTTCGTGCAGCCCAAAACTGAGTTTTCAGGCAAAGACAAAATAGCAGCTGTTCACATTTGGAAGGTTGTCTTTGCAACCAAAAGAGAGAAGCGGTTTTTTCTCTCTCATAGTTACGTGTTAAGAAGTGACAATATTTATATAACATCAGGCACTTATAAGTTAAGAGTAACAGAAAAAAAGATTGTCCATTCAAATCCAATTCATCCTCATTTATAGTTCTTAAAACAATCTGGTGACCTCCTAGTTTCAGCAGGACCACAGGCTCGTTGTGCGCTTGTTTAGGATATGAAAAAGGGAGTTGCAGTGAAAAAAAAAATGTCAGTTGCAGTTCCTCTTTGATGCTTATTTGGGAATTCATCTACAGGAAGGCAGGAAGGAAAAAGCTTTTTTGGTTAAAGAGGCTGCTAAATGCCCCTCTGGAGATTCTCATTCTGCAGCAGAATTCCTATAAGGTCTTGGGAAATTTCCTCAAGAATAGGGATTTCATGAACATTCATTAATAGCATGTTCCCTGTATTGTACATGCCTAAACTGATCTAACTACATTAATGCTAACCTGAGATTCTCCAGAATTAGGAGAATTCTGAGTTTTTGAGCAAACCAAAACCACATTTTACATAATACAAGTATTCATACTAGTACTGGGAGTATAGTTCCTTAGCTGGAAAGCAGTTGTAATTGATCATAGACTCCACCTACTAGGCCTATTAAATACATAAAATGTGCAGATAGACTAACAAGTTAGATTTTTGACTGAGAGTTATAAAACATCTACAATGTTTTTAATAAGTAGTATTCTACCCAGTTGTTTCTGGATGTTCTACATCAAGACTGATGGATGCTCCAGAAGGAACTGTTTTCAATAGTAAAATTATAAAGCTCACTTATTCTCAAAGCTATTCAACAAAGAACTGGTGAATGTCCTCCCATTAAAAAGGAATGACCCTGATGTGAGCAGCAAGGTATTGACTGAAATTTTCCACAAATGCTGATATCAGAATGTACTTTAACATCTGATTGTACACAGCATTGAGGATACCAAGAGTTTCTTTTTTTCAAGATAGTATCCACCTACTGTAACTCAACTTCTGCCCCTTCTCTGGAATATTTATTAAATTTCTGTGGTGCAGGAGCTATAAAGTATGATTTAGTCTAATTTCCCTTAGAGTATTTACCTTGAAGTTTATATTAATTTGAAATCTGTATTTTTCTTAATACTAGTCTCTGTTGTACAGCAGTCTTTTGTAAAAGTACTACTTGAAACAGAAAATAGTTGGAAATAGATCAGAAAGTAAAAGTAACACAAAGACTGCCAAATATTATTTCTATTAAGTGCTACTAGGATCTCAACTAAGATTCGGTGCAGAACATTAGCAACCGGAAAGCTTAACTTCCGAGATTAACTCCACCATTGCAGTAGCTGGGTGTGTGTTACCATGGAAGCATACTTGAGAGGAAAAACTCAGCTGCAGAGAGGGAATTATTGCTCTCAGTATAGCTGGAAATAACTTTTACAATGCTCACCTTCTTCTTATATAAAATTCTTTGCAAGACTGTAAATCCAGACCGATAACTGTTTCACGATTAGCCCCAGTAGCAGGATAAAATGGCAATAATCCACCAGCTGTCCATAGAATTGAGCTAATTTTGTAAAATGGCAAAGGCTCACATTTAGGCCAAATAGGAAAAAAAACACTTTAGCAGAAAAGTGTAATGCCAAATCACATACATAGAAAAAATAACATGAAATGCCAGTATAAATGGCAAAGTATTCAAAGTATTCAGGGCAGGGGCGGGTGGACAACATATGCACAAAAGAGGAGGAAAAGGTGTTTTTGTCATTTGATTCTGTCTCTTCATGATCTCAATTGGTTTTGATCTCGGAAGTGTATATTTCAATAGTGTCTTAATGTTCTGGGGACCTAATACTTGAGTTAAAATCAGTTTAAGCTGAAAATGACCAGAATATTATATAGCTATAGGCGCAGACGTACACTTGGCATATTCTCTTCAAAAACACAGAGTTAGTGCTTTGAGATAACTCCACTGCCAGTCTAAGGGAACTTTGAAAATAGTTCAGACACACCCAAAATACTATGTAAAAATGTTGCTGAAAAAGGCACTTTTGATTGGTGTTGGTGTACCACATTTCTCATGTGTCCTTTAGAAAATTTACTCATATTTGCTTATCTTTGGAAGCCGTTGAGTATCTCTCCTTTAGCATTGCTGTCTTAGATGGTGGACCAGACCACTGCTAATCTCTCAACGTATAATCCTTTTTCTGAGCACCTAGTCATGGGGCTTGAAAATGACCCTTACTTACTGGAAACAATTTACTCTTTTACAGTGTTCTCTAATGTAGTTCTGTTGTTAGGAGCGTGCAAAGACAGCTCGTTTGTGATTTATTATGTATATTAAACTACAGAATGTGTTGAACGTGTTTTAATTCTATTTACTGTTTCAATGTTGATCTAGCTTCTCGTATTCTCCTCTTTTGTCCCCAGTTTCTGGCTGGTGACTGAATTCCCTCTGACTTTGGAGAGATAAAGATTAAGACTCTATGTCAGGGCTGAAATCCAACTAAAAGCTGAAGAATTTAGCGGAAAGGACTAAAATGTAATACTTGATTTCCATCAAATAATCCAGAGTATATGTTGTATCGGCCTGTGCTAATGGCGACAGAACTACATTCTTCAGTAAATCCAGCCACACATTCGTTAATTATTTTTTTTCTCTTGTTTATAACTTATACTACAATGTATTTGCTTGCCTGATCTCAAAACAGAGCTTAAATCACTACAAAGAACAATTAATCGCCCTAATATTTTCATCAACAAGAACTGAGCTAGGTAGCCTGTTGGCAAAGACAAATGAGTCACAAGCCAAAACTTAAAAGGACTGGAACAAGGAATTAAAAAAAAAATAAAAGAAAAAAAGATAAATTTCTCTCCTTTTCTGTAGCAAACATGAGAGTAAATAGCTGACAAAGTGTTGAGATGTTTGGTAACTGCACAAATATTTTTCTACCTTAATTCTCTCTGTTCTGCTGTTTTATTCCGTTGACTTTCAGTCTGCCACTAAAGCTGAGTCGGGGGTCCTTGTGGTTCACAGCTTGCTTTGGTCCCTAGGAATTGAAAATGAACTTTCTATTCTAGCTGACTGATGCCTGAGGCTGGCACGGCTTAATCAAATCATAGGTCATAAATAGATATACTGGATGTCATCTAGAGCAACCTCCTGCTCAAAGCCAGAACTACTGCTGACTGTGGGCCAGCTGTGGCTATGTCTAGCCAGGTCTTCAAAACCTCCAGCAAAGGAGATGCCACAGTCTCTCTGCATAACCTGTTCTTGGGCTGCACTGGTCTATTAGCAAAAAAGTTTTTGCAAATCTGAACTTCTGAAGGAACAATTTGTGACGGCTGCTTCCTGTTTTATCATTTGCACTACCAGGACACATTTGGCCCCATAATCTTGATCCTACTCTTTAAGTACCTGTCCTTTAGTCTCCTCTCAATTTAACCAGTCTAGCTCCCTCCACCTGTCCCTACAAAACACCTGCCCACAGCCTCTGTCCATCACAGCTGTTCTCTGCAGGACCTTCCCCCATTTCTCCACATCTTTCTTTCCCATTTCTCCATTTCTCCACATCCCTTTCCAACTGGGAGGTGCAGGACTGGACACAGTATCCCAGAGCAGACTCATCACTGCTGAGCAGAGCATGCATAATAGCTTTCCTAAGTCTGCTGGCCATCTTTCACCTAATGCAGCCCAGTGTTTGGTTTGCTTAATTTGCAATGAGAGCTTAATTGAATAAATAGTAGATTGAGTAGATTCGGAAGAAATTGGGTATGGATAACAAAAAAAGAACTCTAAGCAGCTGAGTGAGCAGTAACTGGGATGTCAGTGTGGGGACAAGAGATGGGTTTGGCAGGAGTTTCAGCTAGGTAGGGGAAGAGTGGCATCTGTGTTCACAAGGTTACAGGGACAGGGAAGGTATGAAAGAGCAGTGAAGAGATTGAGGAATTCACTAAGATAGGTTATTAGTTCTCATCCAAAACTTGCACAAGGGTGCTATTTGAATTTGAAGAATTCTGTTCATATCATGAAAGTGCAAACAAAAGAAACTAGATTAGCCAAAGCATTCTTACATTGAGAAATCAGTTCAGGAGGTTCAGCTTTTGTACCTCAAGACAAATCACTGGAGTAAATGCCTTGAATGTTATGCCATTCTGTAAGGCCACGGACTGCATGATAACCTGGTTTTAGGTCGGTCTCCATTTTGACACCTTCTATTTCTGCATTGTCTTGTGAGGTGTTTCTGGAAATGATAGTGAAATCAAATTGTAATTGGATAATGTACATCTGTAGGAAGAGGGGTACACCAAAGGCAGACAGCTAAGGTGCTGGTGCAGGAGTGTGTGATGTCACAGTTGTGGTCCTGATGAAATCTCTCCAGGCCATGTGTTTGTCATATCAGGGAGTTTTGATATTTGTGATGAAACGTTTAATGTATAAGATCACACATCTGAGTCAGAAATCTCTGGATTTTTTTCACTTAATACTGAGAGGGTCAATTCTCACTGGTAATGTCAGATGAGAAATGAGTTCTGATAAGGAAACTCTTTGTTTCTTGCAAGCTGAGGACTGCAAAGCAAGAATGAGGCATGATGTGTTGCTTTATGTATGTGGTGGGTTGACCCAGGCTGGAGGCCAGGTGCCTACCAAAGCTGCTCTATCACTCCCCTCCTCAACTGGACAGGGGAGAGAAAATATAATGAAAGGCTCCTGGGTCGAGATAAGGGCGGGGAGAGATCACTCACCAGTTACTGTCACGGGCAAAACAGACTCAACTTTGGGAAATTAATCTAATTTGTTACCAATCAAATCACAGTTGAGTAAAAAAAAATAAAAACAAATCTTAAAAACACCTTACCCCACTCCTCCCTTCTTGCCAGGCTTAACTTCATTCCCAAATTCTCTACCTCCTCCCCTCAGCGGCACAGGGGCATGGGGAATGGGGGTTACAGTCAGTTGATCACACGTTGTCTCTGCCGCTTCTTCATCCTCAGGGGGAGGACTCCTCACACTCTGCCCCTGCTCCAGCACAGGGTCCCTCTCACAGGAGACAGTCCTTCACAAACTGCTCCAATGTGAGTCCTTCCCATGGGCTGCAGTTCTTCACAAACTGCTCCAGTGTGGGCCTCTCCCATGGGGTGCAGACCTTCAGGAGCAGACTGCTCCAGCGTGGGTCCCCCACGGGCTCACAAGTCCTGCCAGCAAACCTGCTCTGCTGTGGGCTCCTCTCTCCATGAGGCCACAGGTCCTGCTAGGAACCTGCTCTAGCGTGGGCTTCCCATGGGCCACAGCCTTCTTCAGGTGCCTCCACCTGCTCCGGCATGGGGTCCTCCACAGGCTGCAGGTGGAATCTCTACACCCCCTCATCCTTCCTCCATGGGCTGCAGAGGGACAGCCTGCTTCACCATGGTCTTCTCCAGGGGCTGCAGGGGGATCTCTGCTCCGGCGCCTGGAGCACCTCCTGCCCCTCCTTCTGCACTGACCTGGGTGTCTGCAGAGTTGTTCCTCTCACATCTTCTCACTCCTCTCTCTGGCTGCAATTGCAGTTGCACAGTAACTTTTCCCCTTCTTAACTCCGTTATCCCAGAGGTGCTGCCACTGTTGCTGATGGGCTCGGCCTTGGCCAGCAGTGGGTCCCTCTTGGAGCCAGCTGGCATTGGCTCTGTCGAACATGGGGGGAGCTTCTGGCAGCTTCTCACAGAAGCCACCCCTGTAGCCCCCCCACTACCAAAATCTTGCCATGCAACCCAAATATAATGTAAAATTAACAAAATATATAAAAAGATCTGCTCCCACTCTCTTTGTCTGCTTTTGCATTTCTACCTAACCAAAGATGAAATGAGCAATGTACAGACTAATAGCAGTGTAGAAAAGGGGAAGGGAACAAATTTGAACCCTTGAGATTTTGATGTGGGATGATTGCTTATCTATAGTTCCTGGTTAGTATTATGCCTAAGGTTTGTGTCGGGTAGAAATCCACCCAGGTCAGTGTGAGACACCGGTATTGGTAGGATGCATGTGTTCTGTTTAATTGTACTGAAGGGTCAAGGGTTCTTCTAACAGGCAAGTGTAGAAGATATTCTCTGGATTATACTTCCCCATGCACCTTTACTCTCTTGACAGATCCATATTTACAGAACCAGTTATCCCGTGGGAGAAAAACCTTTGAATAAGCAGTCCTCAACACCATGAGTAGCCTGGTCCCACTGACTGCTGGAACCAGCGAAGGAGTTGCTCACACAAAAGCGTTTCCATTTTTCCTTTGTTGTTGCTTTTGTTATTGTAGTAGTCTCTTCACCCACCTGAGGCCTCCTGAATATTAATCAGGTGCTTTTTGCTTGATAAATCAGTGTGTTGAGCAGTTTGAATTGGGTACACAGAGCATGATTAATCTCCATTCACATCTAGACAAGAGCTGCAGCTAATAGTGACAGTGGCATTGAGCTTATTAATTCATGTTTACAAAATGTGAACCAAATAGCTAGGTTTTTCTACCAAATCTCATACTTCGGAGCTGACGAGTTATCCTATACTGACAAACACTGGAGTGACTCAGGTAGAGATGCTTTTATTTTGCTTCCTCTTTTTGAGATATTTTTTTCTTTTGGTACTGTTTAAATCTTAATCATCATAAGCAAGGCCTCTGTAAGCAAAAAACCATCCGAATAAACAAAAGCCAGTTGAAACTTCATATATAGAGACTAGGAAAAAATTACAAATAAATACTTTGAAAAAGGTTACTCAGGAGAACTCAAGACAAATTAGACAAGGCAACAGCTTGCACAAGTAGACAAGGCAACCCCTGCCTGCATATGGAAGGGCTGTTGCTTCCAAGGAGAATTATGAGGTACTATATTTGAGTGAGGTGGGATTAGAGGCTGAGAGCTCCTGCTCCTCAATGGGGCCAGTGCAGAGCACCAAGAGTTATAAGGTTGAATTCAAGAAAATTTGGTGACAGCAGCCTTCCTGGTGGAACAGAAGACTGGGTGATTTTCAATCTTTTTCTCACCAGCAAGACTATATAGCATTGTAGCTACTTAAGTTAGTGTGTCTTTGGGCTGTTATAGGAAGTATAACAGTGTTTATCCAAATCAGATCTTATGAAGTTCAATAGTTCTTTTTCAATAGAAGAACACATAAATGGGTAGTACCATATCATTACTTAAAATGAAGCAAGAGCAAGGATAAAAATAAATATATAGAAGAACAGGAACAGCAAGTGGGTTTCATCTAAATGGCCCAGACTGAGTGTATGTTGTAATGAGTTGTAATTCGCAGAGACTTTCTGCAGGTGAAACAGCACTCAGTCCTTTAGTCTCATTTTCTCTTCTTTTCCAGAGAGTAACATGGACGGTAGTGTTCCAGAATAGGGTCTCATCTGTACTTTCACAAGGATTACAGTCTGTGTGCAGAGGCATGGAAGTAGACATCTGAGTATTGCTGACAAACCACACGCCGTATCTAATACTGTAAATGTTGTATAGAGTCCAAATTGATTTTAGTACTTCCAGTTTTCAGGAGTTTGTGTTAACTGAATTAATTTGAAAGGGAAACTCCTTTTTACCTTGATACAGCTTGCTGAGGAGGTACTGGGGATGAAGTTTGGGTGAAGCAGCAAAGCCTATTAAAAATCATTAAAATGAACAGACTTAATGAGGAACATATTGCTTCTGTGAGCTGATGAGAATTCACTGTGTGGAAAGAAGTCTGCGATAAAGCAGTAGATAACATATTCTTAAATGGGAGGTGTGGTGGGTTGACCCTGGCTGAGGGCCAGGTGCCCACCAGAGCCGCTCTATCACTCCCCTCTTTCATTAGACAGGGGAGAAAAAGTACAATGAAAAAAAACTTACGGGTCGAGATAAGGACAGGGAGAGATCATTCTCTAATTATCATCACGAGCAAACCAGACCGAACTTAGAGAGGGAATTCATCTTATTTATTACTAAGCAAAACAGAGCAGAGGAATGAGAAATAAAACCAAAATCTTAAAACACCTCCCCCCACCCCTCCCATCTTCCCGGGCTCAACTTCACTCCCAGCTTCAACCTCCGCCCCCCCCCAGCGGCACAGGGGGACGGGGAGTGGGGGTTACGGTCAGTTCCTCACGCGGTGTTTCTGCCGCTTCTTCATCCTCAGGGGGAGGACTCATTGTTCCCCTGCTCCAACGTGGGGTCCCTCTCACGGGAGACAGTCCTTCACGGCCTTCTCCAACGTGAGTCTCCTCCACGGGGTGCAGACCTTCAGGAGCAAACTGCTCCAGCGTGGGTCCCCCACGGGGTCACAAGTCCTGTCAGCAAACCTGCTCTGGCGTGGGCTCCTCTCTCCACGGATCCACAGGTCCTGCCAGGAGCTTGCTCCAGCGCGGGCTTCCCACGGGGCCACAGCCTCCTTCAGGTGTCTCCACCTGCTCCGGCGTGGGGTCCTCCACGGGCTGCAGGTGGAATCTCTACACCCCCTCATCCTTCCTCCATGGGCTGCAGGGGGACAGCCTGCCTCACCATGGTCTTCACCACGGGCTGCAGGGGAATCTTGCTCCGGCGCCTGGAGCACCTCCTCCCCCTCCTTCTTCACTGACCTTGGTGTCTGCAGATGTTCTTACATCTTCTCCCTCCTCTCTCTGGCTGCAAAAGCTCTCTCTAACTGTTTTTGTCTTTCTTAAATATGTTATCACAGAGGCGCTGATTGGCTTGGCCTTGGCCAGCGTTGGGTCCGTCTTGGAGCCGGCTGGCATTGGCTCTATCAGACACAGGGGAAGCTTCTAGCAGCTTCTCACAGAAGCCACCCCTGTAGCCCCCCCGCTACCAAAACCTTGCCACGCAAAACCAACACAGGAGGTCAGGAGTCTGCCTAGTGGAACAGGCAATCAGCAAAATTGGCTATTAATCTTTGAAACTCTTCTCACTCGGAGAACAATTTTCCATACGTGAAAATGCTCCTCTACATACCCTGTCAAGGTAGAAGTTAAACCCTTCACCCCTCACAATTATAGGGAATATATTATAGGAGAGGAGAGAGGAGGGTATGGTCCTGCTGGCTTGTGGGCACCCACTGTCCCACCTGGCCTGTGCCCAGTGGCTCACACTGACCACTGACACCTACCTGCTGGCAGCGTTGTTTGCGTGAGCCTGTCCTAACCCATCTAAGCAAAAACCAACGGGAGGTCTCTGGTGATTTGATTCTTCCTGACTGGGCTAGTTTAGGGGACCTGTGAGCTCAGCTTGTGGAGAGCAATGGTTCCTCACAGGGGGAAACTGGTGAGTGTGGCACACTAGAGTCAAAGTTGTCTTGACTGGCACATCCTTGCCAAGAAGAGGTTGTATCTACGTCCTTATTCCCAAATTGGCAAAAAGTGTCTTCTCAATTGCTGCCTAACCCAGAGAACCCAAAGCCAGCTGGATGGGGGTGTTCCCCAGGTACCAAAGTCCTTTTAAGCATGTCCAGAGCTGCCCCACTGAGAGTCACTTGATGCTCTCAAGACCTGTACAGGTCCTAGGCGTTCCTCCATATCTCCCATCAGGGCCCTTGTCTGGACATTATTTTTACTGCGCCTAAGATACCGACTAGAATACACAGCTCATAGAATGCAGCTGTGGCCAGTTCCTGTTAAAACCACAGGCACTGATACCTTTGTTAAGCACAAAACAGACACTAGAGCATCAGGTCATGGGGTTGAACCTTGCCTGTATCCCAGGGAAGAATTTCCATTCCTGACCCCCCAAAAAATTATATAAAAAAAGTGCATAACTGTGGCTTGTTGTTTTACTTACCTTTAAGTATTAAGACAACGTTATTTTTTTGGTGCCACATCAAATAAGACTTGCAGATCTGAAAATAGGCTGTATTTCCTGGTGTTATGAAAGAGTTTCAGAGGCTCTCAAACAGGAATGGACAGCATGCTTATTCTCACTGATGGAAACAGGATATGAAGTAGAAGAATCAGGTCTATATCCCCAAAGGAGTGTGTGTAAAGCGACCTTCTCTACAAACACCCTGCAGCAGAGTTTGCAATGTATCATTCACTGGTGCACAGCAAAAATAATTACTTTCATTTAAGCATCTTTTCACAATAGAGATATAACAGTACTCCAGTGTATGTTCTGAAAGAAACATGCTGAAAAATTTTATTCTTCCAGGTGAGACGCATGTGCTACTTTATTTTGAATATTTAATCAAAATAGTCTCCTCCCCCCCTTATTCTATTTTACTTTCTTTCAAATAATTTGAATTCTTTCTCATTCTACCGCTGACTTTCCAGCCAAGTTTCATAATAACATTCAAGCCAGAATGAAATATTTTTCTAGCTAAGTAGTAGGAATTGAAAACAAATCTGCTTTGTTGCACCAGTACTGCACTGTCATAGATGTAACTACTGTGTATCTTCAGTAGGATGAGAAGTCTAAAGGGAGTAAAGCAATTTCCATTACTAATAATTTTCACCTGTGCAGGACTGCATGCAGCTTTGCAACTTATCCCATCAGTAACACATAAGCTATCAATAGTGGTACCTCAGTGGACATCATAAAACATAACAAAGCTATACTGAACAGAAGTCAGTCAGGTTTGTAGAAACTCTTCTGCATTATTAACTCCTATTGTCTTTCATTCTTTGGCATACAATTTATGTAACTAAAGTAGAAATGAATTATTTTTTGTTAATATTCATCATGGGCTGTTTTCAGCTGCTGCATACAAAAGAACACTTACAAACATATTAGCCTTCTTCAGCTTTTTCTAAAGTGTCCTTAACTCTTCAGGTAGTAAACAAGATTATTTTCTTTACACTCCAGTGGATGACATATTGCTTTGTGATGGCTGGCCAAAGTACAAGGGGATAAATAATCTAACAGAGCTCCCCTTCAGCTCATTGGTGTAAATGTTGAGTGCATTGCCATAGCAACAACCCAAAATGAAGAATTCGCTAGTTCCTCCCAATGACATCTCTTAAATTACTTGGTGTTTTGGAGGGAAAGGAGATGGATTTGGTTGTTCTTGTTCAGCAGCAGGCTCAAAATAATTAGCACCCTTGATATGATCCAAGATGGGCTTGGGCATGTTAGTGCTACCAGACTTCAAACTCAGACACCTGTAAATGCGATTGAGAGCGTTGTGACTGCTGAGCTACCACTTAATCCCAGAGAAACCTAAGGCCTGTTAGAGCCTGTATTTTGTAAATGCCTAAATAAATGAAGATTTGCAACCCTGCAGAAAAAGCTGTAGCTTCCCCATGGCACTGCTCAGGGTAGTGGGGGGAGCTCTGGGTCACCAGAATTATTTATGCAGCAGCAATGATGCAAATCCACTTTTTTCCCCCTGCCTAGCACAAATGCCTTTATGCAGAAGTCTTGTGTTGTGGTGTGTTGGGTTTGTATGGCAAGGTTTTGGCAGAGGGGGGTGGGGGTGTCTACAGGGGTGGCTTCTGTGAGAAGCTGCCAGAAGCTTCCCCTGTGTCTGATAGAGCCAATGCCAGCTGGCTCCAAGACGGACCCAACGCTGGCCAAGGCCAAGCCAATCAGCACCTCTGTGATAACGTATTTAAGAAGGAAAAAAAACAGAGAGAGCTTTTGCAGCCAGAGAGAGGAGTGAGAAGACGTAAGAAACTCTGCAGACACCCAGGTCAGTGCAGAAGGAGGGGCAGGAGGTGCTGCAGGCACAGGAGCAGAGATCCCCCTGCAGCCTGTGGTGAAGACCATGGTGAGGCAGGCTGTCCCCCTGCAGCCCATGGAGGGAGGATGAGGGGGTGTAGAGATTCCACCTGCAGCCCGTGGAGGACCCCACACCGGAGCAGGTGGAGACACCCAATGGAGGCTGTGGCCCCATGGGAAGCCCGCGCTGGAGCAAGCTCCTGGCAGGACCTGTGGACCCATGGAGAGAGGAGCCCACAGCAGAGCAGGTTTGCTGGCAGGACTTGTGAGCCCGTGGGGGACCCACGCTGGAGCAGTCTGCTCCTGAAGGTCTGCACCCCATGGGAGAGGCCCACACTGGAGCAGTTTGTGAAGAACTGCAGCCCATGGGAAGGACTCACATTGGAGCAGTTTGTGAAGGACTGTCTCCCATGACAGGGATCCCACGCTGGAGCAGGAGCAGAGTGTGAGGAGTCCTCCCCCTGAGGATGAAGAAGCGGCAGAGACAACGTGTGATCAACTGACTGTAACCCCCATTCCCCGTCCCCCTGTGCTGCTGAGGGGGGCGGAGGTTGAAGCTGGGAGTGAAGTTGAGCCTGGGAAGATGGGAGGGGTGGGGGGAGGTGTTTTAAGATTCGAATTTATTTCTCATTCCTCTACTCTGTTTTGCTTAGTAATAAATTAGATGAAATTCCTCTCTAAGTTCAGTCTCTTTTGCTTGTGACAATAATTAGTGAGTGATCTCTCCCTGTCCTTATCTCGACCCATAAGCTTTTTGTTGTGCCTTTTCTCCCCTGTCTAGTGAAGGAGGGCAGTGACAGAGTGGCTCTGGTGGGCACCTGGCCCCCAGCCAGGGTCAACCCACCACATGTGGGGAGTTGACCACTGTTGTCTAGGGAGCTTATCTGCCTGGGTCACTGGAAACACTAAATATTTGACGTGGTTTGACTGTACTCCTGAACACAATTTTCTCCATCTAGCATACTCCCTTAGTGTGATGTTTGGAGATCTCCATCAAAATGAGAAGAAACTGAAAAACACAAGTGTCTGCTGATCAATCAATCATGTCTTTTTTTTCCCCCTTCTATTTAAAATGCCCATCAGCAGTTTATTTGTGAGAAGGCACCTAATGTGGAAAGGGGAAAGAGGGGGGGTCAGAATTGTTAATCTGGAAAGAAATGAGACCTCTCCAGCTCAGAATTAATATTAAAAGTCAGTACTTCTGATTGACTTGTATCATACCTCTGCTCTTGTATCAGGAACTCAGATGCCAGGCTCTTGATCAAATCCTGACTTTGCAGATGCCTTTGCTAGTTGAAGATGTTACCCTCTTTCATCATCCATGACTTCAAGGGGAAATCTAAATCAACAGAGGTAACAGCTAGACCAGAAATTTTGTGTTTCCACTCTCATTAAAGAAAAGAGGTTTTTAAAACACCATGCAAAAGCTTTTTTAACAGCACCTGATTAATTGGGTTCAAACCTGGACATCAGGTTTTGAAAGAAATATATTCTTTCAGTTTTAATTTTGTATAATCACTGACTCCAAAAGCATGGCAGCAGCAGGAAAGCAGAAAAAAAAAATCCATGTTTGACTAAGCCTTGGAGAGCAGCAGACTTAAGTACAAGACTGCAAAGAGTTAAATAAACTGTTGCAAGCATATGTAGCGTCTGCAGTTGATTTGTAAGGAGGTGGTAGCAGCAGGGAACAAGGTTTTCGATTTGAAAATATGAGGCCCTGTACTTCAGAGGACACCAGGGCCAGACTCTATTTCCTGTTCTGTTAGTTGCCCAATGCTTAGATCAAATGATCTACATGTTAGATACAAGCTTTCTGCACTTTTGCTTGCACTCCTCTGAAATAATAGCAGTTCTTGCACTGGAGGAGACATTGGTGCTTTAACCTGTGTCAGGATTCTTCCACCAGAGAGAGATATGAAAAGTTATCAGCATGTTCAGTGATGCTGTGATAATGAGGTTGCAGCACATCAGCTAAAGGAAGAGACCAGAAAGTACTTCATTTGTTGTATTTTTTAAATTTTTTTTTAATTATTTTTTTGCAAATGGGAAAAATAAGTGGTTTATTTGAGCAGTTCAAATGCTCTAAACCATACCATTTCTGGGGTAAAACTGAATGAAGGGACCTCATCTTCAACTGCCAGTTGGTGGAATATCCTTCACATCTACTCCACAGCCCAGGCATTAGGACGGCTCCTAGTGAATTCAGGAAAAACCTCAGTCTCTAAAGCCTGGTGTTACTTGCCTACTCTCCTCAGCTGGTGCAATGCATGACAAAAGTTAGAAGCTTCTGGAAAATCTTGCTGTATGAGCAGCAAATCCAATGACCTTTAATGTGTGATAAATATGCCCAAATAAACCTCTTAAAAATAACCATGTAAACAAAGCCGAAGCAGATACTCAGAAAACAATCTTGTTTTCTATGCAGAATGCTGTTCCTCTCTTCCACACCATAAATATTCTAGAATTGTCATCTTTCCCACTCTCAGCATCTTCACCACATTTAATAACAGATACTTTATGCCTTCACTGAAGCTCCAGTCAATGTCAGTTTAAAGCAAAAATGGTAACACTTCTTCAGGATTAATTGAATGAGTGGCTTATCTACTTCAAAGTGCTGACATTAACAAGGGTTGTGAATACATGAGTGGGAAGAAGGATGCTTCCCATTGTCCTCACCAGGCAACTCACCGTACTCAAGAGAGCTGCCTTGCTTGCGCAGCCTTTAATCCGTAATAGAAGCAGTTCTGAAATGAACATGTCGGCCCAACAGCCCAGCTTCTGGAATGACTGACTGATAAAGGTATCTTTGCTACTTTCTCTGATGTCCTTGACTCATGTTATCCACTTAGCATTTATTTAACTTCGCCTTGCTCCACTGGAACACTGCAGTGTCATTCTAGATTCAGAAGAACTATTATGACAGGCTGTTTGAGGAGATGAAAAGCTGGATTTCAGTTTTCTATTTGTTTCAATATCTCTCTACAACATAAACGCTGTACGTTTTTCTCTTACCCCAGGCAATCATCTTGCATGGGGAGGGGGGCTGGGCAGGGAGAAGTTGTGTTTTCACTTGACAGCGTCCATAGAGTAAGTTTTATTACATTACCACATAGGTCGAGATAATACATATACTGTCAGTGTGACTGTTTAATCTGCAGTAAGGCGTGAGGAAAAAGCCTTGATCTGCTAGTGTTCATATAGAGATCTTCTCTTGCATTTGTAAGGGCTTTAGAACAAGGACACACTGATTTTCAGCAGTGTAACTACATTATGGGTAGGCATCTTCAAGCTAGCTCTAATCTTGCTAACATGACTTACCAGCAAATCTTTTGATACCTGGTACACAAATCTGCCAGCACGCCTTGCTGGCTGGCTTGTGCAGAACTCTGTGCCACCATCATTTAATACAGGAATTGGCTGCATAAAGTAACCACTTTAGAGTAACTTGCTGGTGGGTATGTCCATTTTTGCTCTCAACAGCACCTTTAATTGAGGTGAAGGTACTGTCTGAGTGGGGACGGGCACAGGGCATGCAGTAAGGTGTCCTGATATCTTCATCAGAGCTTTTTCTAACAACTGAATTCCACACAATCGTTTCACTTACTGCGTTACAGCTTTTGCAGGCTCGTGACTGCTGAAGGAGTCTCACTGGATTATAGAAGACCAGAGGAAACGGGATGTCCTAGCTTCACGCTGTGTTCAAACTGCGGTTACCCAGCTGAACCACTGTCACGCTCATTTCTCCTTTGAGAAAGAAGACTGATTTTGTTTCAGATTTGTTAGCTTTTTAAAGACTAACATGAATGCATAAATTAGGAGTTGGCTTCACTGTATTGGTTCGCTTCAGGTCTGAGATGGACTACCAGGGCTACAAACCCCACAAATTTATAAGGCTATTGATAGCTTTTGTATCTTTGCTGCATGGCTAATATCAGTGATCCCCTTGTTTCCAGTGGTTGGGGATTGCATTGCAACAAATGTTGGTCCCTCTTGTCTTTGCCAGACACTTTCTCTCCGTGACATTCTGTTTGTCAATGAAAACAAAGTGGTTTTTTTCAAAGTCAGCAAGCACTACAGGAAAGACTCTTATTGGGCAGTTATTTTTCATTTTGAAGAATCTTTCCTTTACATAGCAACTGAAATCTTGATTCATTGTATCTGAATTGACAGTGTTTGTCACAAATACTAGAACTCGTCTGTCCTCTTGTACCATGTTTCAATTACTGCAACACCATCTGCTTTAGTGTAAAAAAAAAAAAAAAAGCCTAAAAAAAAAGCACTGTCTTGCTTCATGAATACCTAATGTAACAGTTTTGCAAAGATATTTTTGGGGGGCAGTTACTCAGCATGCTTCCTTTGACATGTCTGAAAATGTTGCTTCAGAACAATAGGCTATAATTTGACTCTGAAATTCCATCCTCTGACTGTAACTGCTTGAGTTATCTCATGCAATAGTTGAAGGCTCTTAAAGATACTGACAAGCTTTCCAAGTTGTCGACTTCTCTTCATCTTTTGCTAGCGTAGGAGAGTCCTGTTGCACACAGAGGGGCTTTTTGGTATCAGCAATTCCATTATTCCCAGAACAATAGGCTAAATATTGTTATTCAATGTACTTTTTGAGGCTGCCTATCTATTTTGGGAAAACCTTGTTTTGGTACAATCTCTTATTGTTATCTCTCCCCATTCTATCTGCAACTTTCAAGTATTTGCAAACATTTATGATAACATTTAGTCAGTCAGGATCTGACTAATTTTTTAGCTGTGAGATGCTGCTGTGGCCCAAACCTGCACTGGCAGTAAAGGAAACCTGGGTGAAAAAGGTGGCTTTGGAAGATGTGTTGAAGAACTTCTCCCAAACATCCTCTATTCATATGGGTCAGGATCATTCCCCTAAGCAGCCAGCTATCTCACAGGAAGGGCATCACATTGCTCTCCTGTAGTTAGGAAAGCTAAAGCCTTCAGCAGGTTACGTACAAACATACCAACGTATCAGATCATCACTCTCTACACAGCTTTAGAGGGCCAGCCATGACCTGCCCTCATATTTTTCATCTCTGTTCTCATAAACAAACTGCTTTTATCAGCTTTTGTTGTTCTTTCCATATTCCTTCTAGTCTGCAAGTAACTCCCTGAGTGCAAGCAGCCAAGAATGAAATCCGGAGGCCTACTCAGTCTTGGCAGAGCCCTGTAGAAAGGCACCTCTTTGGTTTAAGGGTACTGGGCTTTATTTTTGTACCTCTTGGTCTATTACATCACTGCATCACATTATAAATGTAACCCTGATTAGTTTTTAACATTACTTTTATCACCTGCCTTGACCTACAAACATGCTTTCCAGGAATACAGTTAACTGGCACTAAAGTTTTACACCATTGTCTAAGTGCTTCTGACTGCCCTAATCTATGCCCACTAGCATTTTGGCTGTCACAGGTAGAAGCACAGCTTCTCCAAGCTTAGAAAAGTTCTACTTCTCTAGCATCCTAATTATTAGCTCTCCGGGTCATCAATAAAAATGTCAAAGAAGGCTATCTATCACAGCAGACTACTCCTGCCCTTCACACTAAGTCAGCTGCCCTCAGTTTCTTAATCTTTTTAGCTAGATTTCTGTCCATGCATAGCATTTTTTACTATAGAAAAATAGCATTTTTGTCCAAATTTACTTGAATTTACTTTCAAGTTACTCTTTTAAACCTAAGTATTTGAATTTTTTAGATGTTTGATATTGTTTTTGTGGTTCCTTTAACTTACTAATTTCAATATCAAGGAGCCAGTGGATTGTTTTGTGACCGCTTTCCTTAAAATGAATGGGTTGTATCAAATTCCATCTCAGCATGTTTTACTCACACATCGGGGGTTAAAGACTGGAGTTTGACTGTAAAATAACTTTTCTTTGTATATATTCTACCTACATTTTGTAGCATGTCCCTCAGTGTACCATGTTCAAAGTAAATAGCAGGACCTAGAATTGTATGAGGGCTTATGAAGAAGCGATATATAATACTGAATCTACCGTACTTATGGTTAGTTCTTGGCAATTTTCCTTCCAGCATGATGCTCTACAACTGTTGGGTGCTTTATCAATATTAACAAAATATTATGTTTGATTCAGCTGCAGAAGAAAAGAGTGATATTCCACAGACACTGAAGGACAGGATGTTAGTTAAAAGGGAAAATTAATTTATTGGGACCTTGGCCTAGGGTAACACTCTCATGGGGGAATCAAATCTCCCAAACAGGGTGATTAGTCACTGTCCAGTACTGATGGGAACTCCCCTAACAACGGTCCTTGTAGCATCATTCTTAACTAGATCAGGAGGGACTCCCTGAAGTACTGTTCTGCTCAGTTTTGATAATCCAGCTGGCAGTAGCCCTCTATGACCAATCAGCACACACATAATTCATCACTGTCGCTGTGTCTTAACTACTAAATGCAAAACATCTCAAATATCATACCTATACACAAAAGACTGCCCTATGAGATCATTTCTGCAGGAACAATTTCCATTGACTGTTTAAAAATATCTTATCTATGTACAATTTGATCCACATTTCAACAGAAACCACTTAGAGGAGTTTTCAGCACCCCACCTGGGTTGTTAATCAACACATTTAAACATACAAACCAGACTAGGTGCAGCAGGAGCTGCCTGGGGAAGTTTCTAATACTGTCTGAAATTTCCAACAGGGAGTTCCTGTAACAGTTGGTCAAATACTCAATTGTGAAGTTTCAGTCTATGTCCTAGTTCGGAGCCAGCCCATTGCCTCACGTCAGCCCCGTATTTCGTCTATGCAGAAAAGCAGCTGGGGAGTCACTGGACCACCCAGGGAATTAAGGGCTGAAGTATATTGGGCCTGCATACATTCACAGCTGTGATACTCAGCTACAATGCAAGTATACCTAAGGAACAAACCTGATTTTCATACTTACCGCACACTTACTTTAAGTACTGTAGTTCTTTCCACATTTAAAACTGAAGGACAAAGGCTGCATCTATTCTGTGATCACAAAAATAGGATCAAAACATACTTGGGCTAGCTGAAACACTAATAAATGTGGTGCACCCGGTAGAGCTAATTACCCAACTACTACCCTACTGCTTGAAGTTTTGCAACCGCTTCTAAGCTATATGCTGTGATAGGCAAACTGCTGCTGGAAGAGATAATTGTTGCAATAAGAGTCTAGTGAGCATGATAACAACTGCAGGAACTTATTTCACATGTTAGTGCTAGACTTTAAATACCAACCTTTTCCAGAGATACAAGTAAATACTACAGCCATGGACAGGCCCAGAAGGCCTCCAAATCATTGCATGCAGTCAAAATGTCAAATAAACAGTGTTATTGATTTGGGGAAGGGTGTCTTCTGTGCCTTGGAGATGTAAAGTCATTATTTAACCTTTTGAAATACAACTTTTATGCTCAGAGCATCTTTTAAGTAATTTATTCAGAGAAATGTGCTGAGGAGAAGGATAGGTATAAAATTTTACTGTGCATTTGAACTTGGGAGACAAGTAGCATTGTTAACAGTCAGATTCACTACTCCGGAAAATAAGAAAGTGTTAATGGAGAAAGAGACCTAAACAACTGAAGGGTGGCAAAAGAAGGTATTAAAGAAGTTATAAATGAGTTACTAGGCCTTTTAACTTCAGGTCAGTGGTTGTCATCCAGGCTAGCTCTATATTGATAAGAAAGCAATTACTCTTTGACACCTCTGAGGGGTCTGGGCTGATATGAATTAAAGATCTGGGCCAAAGCCTAATGAAAAACTCTACACTTTACAAAAACCAAACACAATCAATTTAAACAAAAAGTTGAGAATACCTATTAAGGTGTGCAAAATTGATTTTATGGAGAGAAAATAACAGCTCTGGTACACGTCCTGGTCCTGTCAGGAACCCAGGTGTTTCTCTCACTGTCTGATATAATGGATTCTGTAGATCAAGTGTTTTAGCCTCCCCCATCCTCCCTTAATTCCTGTTACACAGACCCCTACCCAGAAGGACTTGGTTCAAAACCTCCAAAAAGGTAACAGGGATGAGAAAAAGCCTCACAATCACCGATTTCATTGAGTGTAGTTACTTGCCAAAACTGCCCATTTGACTTGGCACTTTTAATCACTAACACAGAGCCACAGAAGCATGACTGCTGAATGTGCCCACTGTACATCCCACGCCTTTCTGGTTTCTTCCCCCTAAGCCTTCACAGATTTTCCTCCAACAGAAGCTCTCCCACCAGCCTCTGATTAATAGCACAGTCCGGGGGGGATTTATATATCCTTTGTGCTTTACTTAAAGATGCCTCTTCCCCCCCTCCTACTTTGATAGAAAGATCGAGAAAAATTTGATAGCAAGATAAGCCAGAGTCACAGAAATCAATGAACTGTGAGATAATTGACTACATTTTACAATCAGGGATTTAGATTAGTCAATAAATATTTAATGATATTTTTAATGGTAAAATTATGCGGGGCAGGTGAAGGCAGGAAAACTGATGCTTTTAATATTTGTTATGTACTGCATGATTATATCTTTACATGAAATGGAAATAAATTTTCAAAGAAAATGTGTTTCTTTATCATTTCTCAGGCTAGTAATAACACTTTGAATTACTGTACAAAGGTATAAGAAGAATTTTAGGACTGGATGCATTCATTATTCTTGAGTTATGAGGCAGATTTCTTCTTCTTTGTCAAGAGAGAAAGCCATAACTACCTGCCTAAAATCTGAACGTAAATTACCATCCTCACTCTGCAATGTGAGTTTGGGTTCTAAGTTAAAGTGAATGACTAAGATGCAAGAGGTAAACAGATCTAAGCTAATCCACCTGTGACAATCTGCTCTTAAGTTTATATCCTATTCACTAGTCTTACTAACCAGTATCCCATATACTACAAAGTCTGTTTGTATGTTTTGGCAGAGCACGTAGCTAAGAGATTTCTTTAGATCATTTGCAGCAGTACCAACAACCCAGCAAGGCTGAATCATGAATCACTGAAATCCCTGAGCTGGAGAGTTGCTAAGCTGATTGAGTGAAATCCCTGAGCTAAAAACCCCAACATCTTGTCTCTCGTAATCTTGTTGGAAAGGTGTGTTTTGAGGTGGTTTGGTTTTGGGGTTTTTTTCATAAATTAAAATTAAAAGTCTTTTCATGCAAAGCACTGAATCTGGAATTCTTGCAGTGTAGTGCAATTTGAGGGGAACCACTTCAGTCTTCTAAAGTACAGATACTAGTAAGTCAAGCATTAATCTGAATCCCAAATATGGCATTAAATCTATGACACTGGCTAAATATTGTGAGATGAGTGACTGATTAAGAGGAAAATGTAGCTATATAAACTGTAATTAGGCAGGGACCCATCCAATCACTTAGCAGTTACATTATTGGGATGGCTCATCTGAGAAGAAAAGAAACAGTTGTTTTCTTGAGACTGCAGAATTTTGTAGTTCTGCATTAAGAGAACTAAATTGGTGGGAAGTACTTGATTTCAGTTACTTGTCCTAAAGGATACCTTCTAGCCAAAAGAAAAACCAATAAAAAAATATCCCAGTAGGCAGAGGATAAGTGAGGAGGGAGGAGAGGGAAAAGGAAGGGGGAAATTATTTTCTAAGCAGAGCTTCCCAGGAAGAATAGAAAAGGCTGAAAATGCTGTTAGACTTAATGGGCGAGACAGGATTAGAAGCTGTGAAAAACTTCCCATCAGCTGCATTGTCCTGTGGGCTTGTTTGAGCAATGACTCATTAAAAGCCAGTTTTTTTCAATAAGGAATCACTTTCTCCTCACTCACTGTTATTTGCCTTTGCAAAAGAGGATGTCGCTTATGAGCACACTAACACCTTACAATGGAAGATGGTGCCCTAACCTTCAGTCCCCTTGATTAAATACAATTGCCTAGAGTCTATATTTAAGTCATGTGAGGAGAGGAATCTGAGGAATCTAACTGAAAATGCTTTTATATGTATATATCCACCTGTTCTAGGGTCTTAGTGTATGGGTTCCTCAGCCCACAGATGGTTCTACAGACACTTCGCATTTTGTTCTCCAGGCAGACCCCCTCCCTTCCCCTTGTGATCACATTAAAAGCTGGGCATAACCTAGCACAAATGGATCTGTGGCTCTTTAGACACCCACTGAGTCGATGAGTATTAGACTGGGTCATTTGCTCTACTTTAAGCCAAACTAGAGCAATCAAAAAATGTAATCTTTCCAGATCTAGAAACACAAAGCAGATGCTGTGATGAATCAGCCATGTATAGACCACCACCAGCCAATACAGAAGGAGCCAAAAAAAAAATAAATCATTATTCCATGAGAAATCATCATTTAAACAAACAAAACTCCAACACTTTGCAGGAACTGCAAAATCTAAGGAAGTCTGAACAGAAAGTAGAGAGAGGAGCAACAGGTCCTTGTCCATGATGCAAGCTAGTGTGCTTACCTGATTCTCCAACAATCTGCCTAGAGAACAGTAGAGGAACCTGCAGGTCAACAACATCCCTCAGGTCAGGTCATCAGAGTCTTCCTAAGTTAGTGACTTAAAGCTTTTTCAGGAGCTGCAGCTGTGGACTAGGCCACTGGATCTTTTTCCTCAAGCTTAACACAACTTCTGATACAGCAAAATCCCCTGCAATAGAATCACCTCTCCCTATTCAGTTCTGCATTCACTAGAGCTGGTATACCATTTAATGCCTGAGTTCAAGAGAAAGTGGTTTACTAGTTCCAGCTGGGGATAGAAAGCAAATACAGAGAGATCTGTATTTAAATCAAATCAGACTTTAAATTAAAGGTTTTGCTCAGTTGTTACGAGTTCAGCATGAATACTTTTTTCCTCCTGAAGTTATTGCAGGCTACCGTATAAAGGATGCCCCTTTAGTGGAAGATTATTGCAGTGTCATAATTTGCTTCTGATTAGCTACTCACTGTATTTAGTAAAATGAATGCAAGAACATAACCTGAGTCTTCAGTAAACCAGCTAGGAGCAATCTAGCTCTATCAGGACTGGTAAAAACACTAGCTTGTCTTCCTCTCCCCACTTCACTTTCTACTTTATAATTAATCAATTTCTTGCTTACTTGTATCTATAAATTAGAAGCAGTACACTAAACAGAGGAGGTAAAGAAAAGAATAATCATTCTTAATCTAGTCACAGCTGCATTCAAATTAAAGAACCATCACGTAGATTAACTCCTCAAGAGACAGATAGAGATTAATGGTTAGGTTTGTACCAGTACAAGGCCATGTATTTACAATGAAAGCTCAGCAGCAGCTTAAAACAGGTGCAAGATTCAATTTACATCACTGAAATTTTTTTAAAGTGCTAAGCTTTTTCTGGTATTGTCGTTTATCCTTTTGTACTTTTCTTACTTTAAACATAAAAAGACATTATATATCATGTTCTGAAGCTGTTTTTAAGTTATCATTGTATCTATTTTTTTCCCCTTGAGTAAAGGGAGCACAGAATCAGTGACTTGAGTCTCCTAGGTAGTCCAGCTAATACTAAGAAGCACAACTGGGTTTACTACATCTGCCTTTTAGGTGTATAGATGCCTACACGATGACAAAGAATTGTGTCTCATCATTCTGAAGAGAAATTAAGATGAGAGGTTTCTTTGTGCAGTTTTAAAAGAAAAAATTAACCTGAAGGATCAGATGTCAATTGATCATTTGCCAGTTGATGTTCTAATTTTCATTGTTGATAGCTTCCACCAGGAAATAGGGAAGGGGATATATTCATTTTTATTCTCATATGTATTGTTACAGGTGCTCTATGATTGCTCCTATCGTGTATAAATGAAATCAGTTTATATTTAAAATGTATTCTCTGTGAAGTCTGACAGATGGTCAATATATGGAGCTTATTTAGTCAATTTTGACCCACTCCAATAATTCTTTCTTAGGTAACTTTTAAGAGTCTTGATCTTATTCTCTTTCATTTTTCATGTCACATTTCAAACTTCGTGATACATATGCTGATCGTGGTATTTGACGTCCCAAATGCATTAGTGATAATAGGCAACTGCAAAACCAGAGAGGAACAATTTCTGTGAGGTTTGTTTGCTTCTTAATGCAATGGCATAAGTATCATCAATGTTCTGTTAAGTGCAGTCACTAATAACCTTTTTAAACAGTTATTATTTCTCCCTATGCTGGTGCTTTATGTGTTCATAGCATTAAGATTCAACCCTGAGTTTCTTCCACTACACGTTTTCTGTGCCACTGCCTGTTGGTGTTTTTGTAAAGTGCATGCAAGAATCGGTTCTCAGGTGAATTATGCCTCTCCCTTATTCACAGCTTTATTACTTCTTATCTTAACAACTGTTATTAAGTCCCTTCCCATTACATTGCAAAAAGTCTGTCTTTTGAATTTCCGTGATAGAGGAATGCTCTCACCTAACTGTTCTCCCACTCCACATAAATTGTCCCCATCAAGCCTCAATCACTGTAACTTCCATCTTTTTCTTCCATTTTTAGTATTTCCCTTGCAGTTCTGAAATCTCTATAAGAACTTGTCCTGCCCTAACTTTGCTTCTGAAATGTCATCCCACTAAACCCTTATGGCACTCCATAGCTGAGATAAAAGCGTTAAGAGCCAGGAAGATGGATATTGACTGAAGATGTCAGCAAGGATTCCCTTCAAAGCTCCCATTCAGTTTGGAATGGAACGGCAGATGTGAGTGGAGTCTGTGGTTGGGATTTGGGAATTTAACTGTATGGAGTAAATCTGACTTGACAAGCTATTTTCTCTCAAGACACTTACTTCAAATTTTCTGGAGGATAACTTTGTCCTCTATCCTATCTTTGGTGTTCATGGTATTCAGTCCTGCTCATTTCTAAATCCCATCAGTAGTGAACTGCGTAAGTGCTGTAAAATGTTTAAAGAGGAACAACAACAAAATCATCATCTTACTGTTGAGCAGTATCATCTCCTGTCCTGGCTATGGTTGCAAAGTACATCTGCTTAAGAGGGGTTCAATGTCTTCCATATTAACAGCTGTCTTATGGCACTGTCCCTCATCAGTATGCTGTTTGCTAAGTTGGCCTCAATTTAATTGCAGATGAAATTACAAAGAAGATGCATTTTAAAAGCATACAATAAATCCTAAACAATAGATCTTGAGAGAGCTGTCCTAGTGTTTATGTCCATTGAGTGAAGGTTTCTGTACACTACTCTTTTAAAAACATACCACAATGATATTTTTTTTTCTTTAATGTCTTTACTCTGAGGAGCTACAGCACCATTTTATTAATATATGCATGGGAAAACTTTATCATATATGTAATTTATTTATGCCACTAGGACTTAAGGTTTCTGCTAGCTGAAAAGTCATTATGACCACTGATAGCTATTGTGTCCCAAACTCATATCAGCTCAGTGCATCACCTGCACAATATGTTGCTCCATATGCAAACAGGTGCTGAAAAATATTAGGGCCTATGGATTCATTGGAAATATTTTGCTTGATTTGGTTGTGCTCTAAATTGGTTCTTAAAGTACTGGCAGGGATGCCTGTTTTGGCTTTAGGTTTTCTTTCTTGTTTACTTGGTATGAATTTCTATTTAGATTGCTGTACATCACTCCTGGTTTTGGATTTTGTATGTAGTCAAGGGGCAAATGATTATTGTTTACAAATAATATTGTAAATCCTCAGATCTCTGAGTCATTTTTGCTTGGGCGTCTGTTTACTGTGCATGGAGACTTAAAAACAGAATAAAACCCACAGATTATTAGTATCTAACAATTTTCTTATTCGTGGATAATGCTCATAGTAGTGTGTTGGGAGCAGCATTCGTCAAGGCTAAGCATTTGTGTGCTTGTGTCCTCCCCCAGTATCTCCTGTCCAAGCTGCCACCAAGCAGATGAAGATGTGTCAGCCTTTGTTCCTGGGAACAAGCCGATCCTTGATCTTCCTGAGTTGCCATCCTCTGACCTCTCACTTTCTCGTTAGTTTTTATATCTTTTCATGTGGGTGTTTCAGTTCTGAATCCTTGAGTTACTAACTTGTTATTAATTCAGCACACTCACTCCTGTACTCTCTGTTCTTTTCTTCTTTCTCATCTTGCCTGATGTAGTACCCTCTCGGCTCGCTCTCACTTACAAACTAGTAGGGCTAGCCATAGCTCAACAACAATTTTTTTTCAGTAAGGCAGGATCAAGGTCACAAGATTGGGTGTCACATGTTTGGACATGGGCTACAACATGAGATGACAAATAATTGCATAGCCATTTTCGGTGGAGAAGGTAACAAAACATTAAAGAGGAGTAGAAATGAGGGTCAGGAGGTATTTCAGCTTGATTGCATGGATATTCAGCAGAACCTAGTATCTTTTGTGGAAATGCACACTTTATTCTGAAATTATATATGATTTTCTCTGAATTTTGTAGCAAAGCTACTTTTCTGAGGAGCAGACAATTTCTTTTTCACTGTAGTAGTCTGTGGCTTTAAACAGTTTTATTTACCTGGCACCACTGCGGTACTACATGTTTTATGTGCTTAGAAGAAAAGCTAAAAATTGAAAATGTCAAGATCATTGAACATTTTAAACATGTTCAAATTTCCAGTTATTGAAAGAATTGTCTTTAATGAGGCCTGTTGGACAAGTACTGAGTGTTATTCCTACCGTGTTGTTTCTGATGTATGGTGATAATGTAGAATCAGCGTACAGTGGTTTCTTGTATGAGTTTGATGCAACCTTGCTCGTGTTAGGTGAATCTTCTTTAATGCACTGAAGGAGGTGAAAAACTAGAATTAACAGTGCAACATAAATACATATGAACTCCCAAGGCACTTTTTAATAAAGTGACTTTTAAAAGCAAAGGATTAAAGAAACTGAAGTCAGCTTTGAAAGGAATTTTCTGTGTATCAAAATAATAAACTCAACACTTTCTCCCAAACTGCAGGCAATTTTCACAAATTCAGATGCTTTTTATTGTTCTGAGTATGGTAAAAATATGTGGTAATTAAAATGAACAGACAACTGAGGTAATGGGGAACTTTACAAAGTCTCAGTAAGCTCTTAAACCAAATAAAGTGGCAAAAAAGCCAATCTAGTAACATATAATCAAATAAGTAATTTTTTTCTAGACAAGTTGTCACAGAAGCACTGCTGAACACTGAATAATACACAACAGAAAGTACATTTCTGTAGGAATGCATAATGGTGTTCCATCAAACACATGAACTCGCAAGCATATTACATGCTGCTTTGCCCAAGCTAATATACCTTCTGTTGTGTTCAGAGATATTCTGTGTCATTATAAATATAAATATTGTACTATACATATAACCAGCTGTAATTGATGAATGTGTAATATGTCAAAATCTACATCATGATTTGTAATAAGTTGCATATATAGACAATGTGGTCTTGTTTTTACTTTTATGGAGGTAGATGGCAAAGCTACCAGTAATTCCAACGATAACTATCACTTTTTTAATAGACAATGACAGTGCTCAATAGCATAGAATTTAGTAGCATTTTCTAAAACTAACCAATACAAAAATCTGCTGAGCAGACTGCCAAGTTCCTGAAACCTGTCAGAAATATTTTAGATTAATTTCTCATTGTTGAATACTGAGAGTATTTGGAATTATAATATGTTGAATGTTTTTTGCATGCATTAAGTGACTCATCCTCACAACACTATAAGAAAATTCCTTGAACATCACCACAAGTGCTAGAAAACAAGTAAGAAATAGATTCTCACACCAAACCATTGTGGGACTGAAATTCATGATTTAACTTCCTCTTATTCTTCCAAGCAGCCCCTTTAACCTCACTAGGATGATCAAATGGCATTTGCATTTAGAATAACTTGTTTGAATTTTTTGTTTTTTAAATCACATGCAAGTTCCTTCCTAGGAGACTCACCATGGTCAAAGAGCATTCACACATGCAGCTACACCAACTGCCCTCATGTAATTTCTCGCTCTTGGATGCCCTGTGGTGTGCTTCTGCTCTTAGAGAAGAATTTCTGTACGAGATGCTCAACCTACTTTGGAGTGCTTCTATTTCACATTACTTGAAAAGAAAAGCTGTGGAAAGTAAGTGTTCATCATTTCTGTTCCTCTTATTAGAACTGCTCAAATAATAACAAAAGATGGTGGATCATTTTGCTAGTATGGATGTTTGCATGTATATATTTGCAATGTATCATTTGACTGGTTCTTTATATCTGTAGTTCTTCTTGTATGTTCTATTCATTGATCATTCATCTGAACTCTGAACTGATTTAGTAAGGAATGAGATTTCTGTAATTTTTTCAGGGAATACAACTCTCTCTTTCCGCCGTTACAAACAAGACCAAAAGGGGTATATTTGATGCACAATTTTGTCAAGGAAAAGGAATTAAAATTAATACTCCTTGAACCTTCTCTGCAATTACAGGGGTTTTTTCCATCAAAGGAGAGACAACTTATGGATAAGAAAGTATGTCACTTGAAAAATAGCATCTTTTCTAATGCAAGGAAATTTCTGTTCTCTTTCAGAAGTAGTCTTAAAACTGAACACACACACATACGCACGCGTAAGATTACCTCTTCCAAAAAATGCTCTTAATGTCTGAAGTATGGTTCCAGTGAACTTTTCACTTAATCATACGTAATATGTGGAGGAAGTAATAAAGAGAGAAGGGTTTTATACAAATGGAGGAATATGAAGGGCATGTTTATCAATTATTTTAGCAAAATGAAACGTGATTGACAATATTACAACATAAAATTCTCTGCTGAAACTGAAAAGAGAGTGGAAAGCATTTTTTATTTTTTGTAATGGGCTCCTCTCTTCCACATGAAATCAGTAATATATTTCTGTATTACTGGAAGGCATCCATCTGAGTTTGTTCCTCTTTACTTTAAATACTTCTTACTGCAAGGAATTGCAAGAGGTTTTCAAAAGCAGACTAGCAGTCACGCCTGTGGGATTCCTCTGTCTAGTAGCTTGACCTTCTGGAGCTATGACAGGGAATCATGTCTATTTTGTTTTTAATTCAAAACACTGAAATTTATGAAGGAATGGGTTTTAAACTTTCATCTACAAAAGCAAAAAAGTAACTAATTTCTTATTGAAAAGAAACTGTTTGATGCTAACATGTAAAGACCTGATTTTTATAGCTTTGGGACTAAAAGTTTTAGCGGAAAGAGGAATGAAGAATGACACTCTGCAACTGTGAAGAAATAAAACACACAGACTGCACCAACACACTTTAGGGCTGACCAAAAAAGGAACCCTATTGTCACATTTGCAACAGATTTAAAGTTTAACAAGTTTGCAACAGATCAGTTGTTGCTAGTCTGCATTAAAGTAGTTGATAAGTCTTTCCTGTCAGGATTCAAAGTTAAAATAGTAGTACTTGCTATTCATTTTCTCTATAGTGTTTGACTATCTGAGACTTGATAAACCACTCTTGCTGAGAAGTTGTTCTGCCTGTCTAGACAAAAGATTTATATTTAGCTACAACTATTAAATTCAGGGTGTATGGAGTCTTAAATGAATTATTATCTTGCTAAATTCTCCAATTTTACTTTAATTTTGTAGAATTTTTCAAAGACTGGCTTTAGACTTGGTTTTGGTGGCATTTTCTGAAAATCCTTTATTGTGCTTTGTTTGAGAGTAGTCATTCAAAACCTCATGTAATTCAAATTGCTACTAATTTTCTGAAAATGCAGCTCAAATGCTCTTAAGCAAAACCTTGATGGGTTGATTATATCTTATGTTAAGCTGAGACCAAATCCTTTGTATGAATAGCACAGATTGGTCTGGTTTGTCTGCCTTAGACTATTTAAGTAGAAGCTGATAAGAAAACTTACACTGATACCCCCAGCTATGTGTTGTCAGGCCCCTTTAGGGTGCACGGAGGAACTCAGAAAGATGAAGAATTTTTCTTTTTTTCCTCTTCTTTCTCTGCAGTGCATTTGACTCTGGGACTCTGAGTCAGGCCAATGGTGCTGATCCCAGAGATACAAAAAGAAAAGACAAAAGACGCCTTGGTGGACAGACATCTCAGTGCTGAGGATGCTGCCTGGCTCTGGGCACAACAGCAGCAAGTCTTTAATGACCTACTCGGGCTCCAAATCCAAGCTTAACAGACAGCAAGGACTTACCCTGCCATCCATATCTATTGGTAAATTACGCTCTGCAATGTAAATGTAAGATGCTACAATTTACAGGAAGAAAAAAAAAAAACAACCTAAAATTTTGAGAACAGGATTTAATTGTGTAACTAAATTGCAGATGAAGTGCAGCACTAGAGAAAGTTTTAAAAATGTCAGTGAAAAATGGATAGGTTTGTTCCCTCTTCATCTTTTTCTGCTCAACAGTTGTGTTACTTTCAGCACTTGAGGCTTCGTTGCACAGGCCAAATGAGAAAACAACAGCTATTTATTATAGCAATTGCACAGTATTTTTCTGTTCTAGAAAAGTGCAGACTATTTCAGATGGATAGAGTGAGGAAAAAGCTTTCAACATGGGGAGAAATTAGTCTGAATACAGGTTGTTGATTTGGTTTTTGGTTTTTTTTAAACCTGAGTCCAAATCTGGACTGAAGGCTCATAAATTAAGAAATGTGGAGGACTGTAGTATTAACAATGTTTCAACAAATAAAATTAAGGTAAGTTTAGTGCATAGCTTTCACCTTGCAATGTAGCTCCATGCATCTTTATGTAATCCTGTCAAAATCCAAAGGTTCATCTTAGGGCTTGTCCAGTGCTCATTTCATGCTAATAGTTCCTTCACAGGACATAACTTTGAATGTCTGTGAACCAAACACAGTTTAAATGAGGCTACGGGATCAAATATTGATTTCTGAGAAAACAGACTTTGAAAGAGTGTAGAATAAATTAAAACCGACTTGAGCTCAATAATGCTTGAAGGATTCACAATGGAAAAATATGAAGTAATTAAAATATCTTTCATGAGGCTACAGTCTAAGATGCCTTCTAGCAAAATAAAAGGTTAACCAAAATCAGTATGGCTAAGAAGGGAGATAATGAGTAAGCTGAAAAAACCCACCACCACCACCCAACCTCCCATAGCTTTTCAATAATATATAGGAATGTCTTCAATGCCGATTATAAGGACTAGTGCCCAACAGGAAACACTAATTCAAATTTTCACAAAAAAATATGTGGTGTTGTTCCTACTGCTGTCAGTGGTATAAACAGCGGCATATGAGATGCCTCAGACACGAGCTTTGCAGGTCAATACCAGAGACTCTCAGCACCACTAAAACCACACATGGGTATGGAAGCCCACGAGAAGCCCATTTAACACTTGTTCTCTACAAGAGAAGCAATGTGTTACTCTTATGTTTACTTGTGTACAAAAAGAGGACGAGTGATGAATACGCAGCACTGAAGCTAACTGCTTAAAACAGATGAAACAAATGTTTCACCAGTATTTAGGTAGTGCTGTTTGGAGGACAGAGGAGGAAGTACATTTGAGAAGGGCTAGCAAAGTAAGCAAGAACATCGGGAGGAAGAAAATCAAGAAAAGTTAAAGCCTGGCCGTAGTGAAAAATGCACTAACTAACATCAGGCCTTCGGCAGGTAAGTTAAACAATGCAGTTGAGCCCTGTTGTGTTGGCTATGAATGCTTATCAAAACCTGGTTAGCTGATATTTCCACAGCCTTTCCTGGTTGCTTACATACCTGGGGCTGCTGTTCTCTGGTGGTGCCTGGACGTGGCATGTCAGCAGGGCTGGCACAACCCTTTTGTTCCATCTTTGATTTCCATTAAGATGTGACAGCATGAGCTGGTCTCTTCACCTCCTCACCAGCACAGGGAGGTGGCTGCCTCTGGTGTGTTTCTGGCTTTCATGGTTTCAACTGACTCACTTCCATTTCTTCTGAAGAGGAATGAAAAAAACATGGGACTTGCCTTTACAGCCTGTTTAAAGAGCGTGCCAGTAGCACTCCCGACTGGAAACTGAGCAGACAATGTGTCTAGTGCTTCCAGCACTCTCGGAAGATGAGATGAGCCAGGCTCCTGAATCCCTCAGGGTCTGTGTTCTGTTGCATTGCTGCGAAGCTGGTAAGACTCACTCACTCACGATGCTCTATGGCTCAGTGAGGTCACAGTTTCTGGATCTGTTCCAGATACTGAATTTGATGGAAAGACTTCTGGCTCCAGTCCTGAACTTGAAAGTCCATGCCATTAAGGATTCAAAGGAACTATTTGTGCTATGTATATCCACATTCTGAAGTTGTTAAATGGTTCTATTAGCTCGAGTAATTAATTATGGCAGGTGTAATTACTTATGGCAGATGTAATCAAATATGTAGGCCACATAGGAGAAATCCCCAAAGGTGTGTTGGAAAATCTATGTTTGGTAAAAATGATTAATGATTCATTCTGTGGAATACACCAGCAACTTTTATCCTATATCTGATCGCTGAAAAAGATGAATTCATTACTTTCATTTTTATATAGCACTATTCAAAGGAATACTTAATTTGCTGACAAACCCATACAATGAAGTTTTCAAAAAAATCTTTGCCTAATTAAATGTGATTAAGACAACAATAGTTAAAATTTGTTGCAAAAGACAGAAAGCTTTAGTATATTAAAGAGCAAAATGGTGCTTCACAGCATTTTATAGTATGACAGTTTGTTTCGGTATTCATAGCTAGTTACTTGCAGTAACAGCATCTCACACTGTGAAATTCTGTCTTGTCTATTGTTTCCATTCCAAATTACAAGCTATCAAAGACCAGTTGTCCCTTGAGCAAAGTCATAACCAGGTTGTTCTTCTGTGATGTAGCATCTATAGGCCTCTTGTGAAAGATGAACATTGTAGGAAATAATATGTTTTTATTAATTTCAGGTCAGATTTTTTTTTCTACTATCGATTTGAATAGGATGTTTTTGACTAAAATAGAAATCTCCTCTTAGCATGCAGAGGATGTTTTTGTCTTTAAAAAAGGAATTTATAAATGTCTTATTTTAATGAAAAAAACTGATCTGGAAATGTATGATATCAGTTTCTCTGAAAGACGAAGCACATGGAGTAATCCCAGCATCTTTGCAGAACAGAAGTTTTTCCTGACTCTTTAGTTTTATTTCAGTTTTGGCTTCATAATTTTAGAACATGTATGAACAGAAAAAAATAGGTTGTATGTTTCTCAGACATAAAATGACATTTAACACTTGTTATAGGAGAGTCGCATTTAAAAACATATCAGCTATTTTGTCTTCTACTTCCAGATTAATTGTAATAGCGGGTGTGACAAATTGTAGCTGACTATGCTATGTTAAATCTGATGTAATTCTGTGCTAGTGAAAACACAGTAATATTCAAGCTGGTGCTGTTTTGTAAAATCATATATAAGGATATCTAAGAATGGTAATAGGCAGTTCTGTCTGTATATATTAATTAATCCCCTATATGAAATGCAGGTCTGCACTTATTCTCCAATCTGCCTTCCTAGTCTTGCTGCTATGAATGACTATTTGACTATTCTATAGGGGAAGATTGCATTAATTTACTACTGCCTTCCACCCACTAAAAATATTTTAGATCATTGGAATTAAATTTTGCATGGAAGCACTTTCCCTCATTTCATGAAGGCTTAGGAACAGAAGAAATGCCCTGCTGGATCCGAGCAGCAGTTTATCCTAGCCCAGCAGCCTCTGTCAAAGCTCTCCTTTCTCAGTCACAACTACCAGTTGTGAATTCTTTATTCTGGGTGTGGATGATTTCTCCCAAGATGCACATCCTTATATTTATCTGCACTGAAGTGATTGTTTTATAGTTTCTTGCCATCTCTTCACTGCTGAACTCATCAGGGAAAAGCTCTGCTGTCTCAATGGAGTTACAGTTCCATTTTTAAAATGTAGCATGACAGTGAGTATGTTTAGCTGGGGAAAACATTAGAAACAGCTTCTCCACCAGTGTAATTTGTTCAGAAAACATGTTACACATGGACCTATAAGAAAAAGCCTTGGAACTCCCCTGGGCAAATCTTAGTTTGCTTTGGAAATGAAGCCAAAATTGAAGAAAATGCTTGGGTAACTATGGGGAAATACCAAGCCCATTTGTGGCATGTGGAGAAAAAGAGAAAAGCAGACTGCTGAACTTCACAGACCTTTTTAGGTGTGATTTCAGTTTTGTGTTTAGATTGCTGCAGCTAGCCCGCAATTATCTGTATTTAACAATCTTAAAACTGAAGCCAGTAAGTAAGCTATAGGGACTCAACATATACATCCATACTACACATTGAAGCTTATAAATAGGGAAGGGCAAGTCAGGATCTCTGGTTTCACCTCAACAGCAGGAAAAAGGAGGTGGCAAAGACAGAATTTCCATCTCCACCTAGCCAGCGATGATCCTGCCATTTGGCCTAGGAAGTGATGATCAGCAACGGATAATCCTTGGGTAATGATGGAACTGTTTGACCAGATCTCATTTCTATTCTGCTAAGTGATCTCCCTCTTAGCACGTGGTCTGTCACCTGACCTCTCTTCAAACAGTACAGTACAATCATAATGATACGAGACAGCAGGTCCCCAGTGCCAAAGCCACCTTCTATTTATGTTCCCTCAGATGAACCGCTGGAAGTTATCCTCTTAATTTTTCAGTGAAGCAGCAGTATACATGAACTTTTTCACCTGAATGGATAAAATCTGTTTTATTACCTTGTTTATTTGTACATATTTCTGTGGCGATCCTAAAGCAGCTGGACCAACATACGCAACAGATAGACATAGGCAGCACAGCATGGTGCGCTAGCGCAGTATTTAAGTGTGTTGCCTCAGTTGTGTGTGTTGGAAATCCACAGTATACATGTATATTGATGGAATAATATAAGCAGCGTATAGCTTACTGTTATAACAAGCAGCCAGAATTTTTTGGCAGCCTGCACATACGCCAGCAGTTAACTTCACACATACAGGAACAAAACAGCGGATATTCTCTTTTTTGGTTGAGTAACCCACGTTTTCTTCAAGCAGGCTAGCACCCTGCTTTCCTGCTTCAGTGTGAAATCTTCCTGGGAGCAAAAATTCCTCCTGTACTGAAGATGATGCAAATGCATTGATGCTAAAAGGAACAGAAAGGTTCAAAAATTTTGCACGTGGGAGAATGCAATGTTTCATTGGACATTGTTAATGCATACATTTACGTATAAACATGTTCAAGGCTGCAAAACACCACAGGCTTGTCTATGCTGAGAAACCACATCGTGTAGTATTGATCACAAGGCTTGTTCAACTACTAGGCAGTGGGTGAATAAATAAGACCTAAATGATTACAGTCAAATCAATTACAGCAATCAGCTGTGAATTTTGACTGTACCTGTCTAAATTATTTATTTGCATACAAGTGTGTATATGGGTGTAAATAAGCTTTAAGAAAGTTTGATTGCACTTTCCTTAGTTCCCACATGCAAAGTGTTTTCACTGTGGGGAAACAGCATATTCTTCCACTTCAGTTTTCACCAGCACTCCTTCTTTCTATTTCAGACTTGTTTATTCACTGCATCTTATCTGTCAACAGACAGACTAGCACATCTCATCATGTGTTTCAAAGTCACTGTCACCTGAAATACCCTGGAAGTAAGCAACCAGAATTAAGCTGGTAAATGCTTCTAAGCAAGGAAGAGCTAAAAAAATGATCATGTAAGAATAAAACTGTACTTTAAACAGAATATTCACAATTGTCTCTTTTCATGTGTGAAGTTGGAGTTGTTGTTCCTTTGACAATTTTACCCTCAAGGATAAAGAGGGTAACTGAGTCTACAAGATAGACTTGCTCAAGGGCATGTAAGGAACTGAATCAGAATAAGACATCCTATCCTTTATTTAACACTTGAGTGAAATCTAAAATACAAGATATGCGATGAACAATAGCTATTAAATTATAGATAAGTCTGACATGATGCATAATTCATCAAGAATATTATGTCCACTAGCATTTCTAAAATACCGGTATGCATCATGGCTACTGAAAGTGAGCCTTTCTCCTTCTTGCCTTTCTTGTTGTAGCTGAAAATGCATTTGAATTATGTAGCTAGATCCAGAAAACTTTTGGAAGCAAAATAGTGGGAAAGGAACATGAACAGCTTGTAAGGAGCAGGAGAACTGGTGAAGGTCCTTCTCAGATTTCTGTGCATAATTCCTGGCTGGGCCTTAATGGCTAAACTTTTGTTTCTGTTTACTGTGCATATAGTGGGTTTAAGACATAATTTCCATGTGATTAAGAAACAGTAGTCTTTATTGTATTTTTTTGCTTTTTCCCCATTCTGTATGAATTCATGTAAGTTAGAGTAATTATGCAGCTGTTTCATAACATGAATTATTTTAGATAAGATATAGTTACATTATTCTGTGACTTTTTATATTGTTTTTTAAATATCCAGCATATGAAGAAAACAATCATATTTTGCTACAACATTTTTCATGAAGATCATCCCTTCCTTTAACTCAAGAGATTAATTCTATTTATTGGGTACAGGGTTTTGACACCAGCACCTGATACAGTGAGCAGCTCTGCTTCAAGAGGGCTGCTCAGGAATGAGTTCAAAGAGCTGAGCCATTTATTTTACATCCCCATAGCAGAGAACTAGAAACAAACTATTCAGGACTTCCAGGGATGAAAGACCGAACGCTGCAGTGCGACGTCAGCAGACATGTCCTCTCTGTTTGTGTCATGGACCTGCTTCTCTGAGGTTAACGCCACACAGACCCAAAGCCATAGCAAACAAAGGATTCTGGAGAGTCAGGCACAAGGTTTGAATGGGATATTTTGGGGGCCAGTGGTACTCTCTGCTCAGTCCCCTCACTCAGCTTCACTGAGGAGGATGGGAAGGGCAATGCAGGTGCATGTAGTTGCTGGCACCTCAGCAAGATCTGCTGGCCCTGAATTTGCATTTGTGAGGGACAGAGCCTTCACGTCAGGTGCATGGGCCTGTCATGTCTCATAAATACTTGTATCCTTGCTTGAGATCCAAATGCAGGAAACATACTGTTTCAAATGACACCCTCTGTGTTGGTTAACAAACTTAGGTGTTTTGACTGTGATGATAAATTCACAGTCCTTTACTTTTGTGTCTATGCAGTGCCTCAGAACTAGTATTAAAAATACACCCCAGCTTCCTTCTGGCAGCGGTGATTTTATAAATGGATTTGAACTTTCTGCCCCAGGTCTGTGGAGGTTTTATAAACTAACAGCACTGCTCAGCAGTGACAGCCCTGAACTTCTGTCAAGCCTTAATGCTAGAGCACTCGATGAAGCTATCCTGAGAGGACAATCCTATGGTGGGCATTATTTATTTTTCTTTTTTTTGCACAAGGTTGTTTTTTTCATAATACAGAGATAAACTGTCATCTTAGATTTCTTTCTTGCTTTCAAGTCCTTGTTTTCAAATTATTGTCTTCCTTTGTATAAAAGACAAAAAAAAAAAAATGAGCCACTTCTTAGGGGTTATGCTTCTTGTCTGTTTTGGAAGTGAAGGCAGAAGAATGTACAAAGTCAAACCAGTTAGTTATCTGTTGTTTCCATTTTGTTTGAATGTCTCGTGCTGCTAGTGGTGGTGGAGTAGGAGCAGGGACGGGAGGGGAGTATTTTAAAATTACTATTGACAACATGATGCAGACGTGATCCAGCTGGGAGAATGACTCAGAAAGCATCATCCTCATTTCCTGATGCTGAAAGTACATCTGCCATAGGACAAACACCCACAAAGCAGTTGTTTAAGGTTCAGCCCTTAGAATAGAATAGAATAGTTCAAAGAGGCAACCTGAACCTATTTCTCTTTTCTGTGAGAGCAGGGATTCCAGACCCCACGTTTACCTCCCCAAAGATGCCTGTATACAAGCAAACCTCTCTTCTTTCTAAATAGGATAGTGCTGGGGGCTGTTGTTATTTTTTCAGGAATTGCCACATCTTCTGTTTCCTATCCAAGATTTTATAGGTCTGGACTTGTATGGCTATGGAGAACACTGGTCCCTGGCATGAGCAGTAGTATCTCCTTGCGTTTTATAAGATAAGAGTGTCTGAGCATCCCACAACAAATTAAAACACTGTTATAATCCTTTCTCATAACCCCCAAACTGGCTACTATGGCAAAGGCTGTAGTTTTATTAAGTCAGAAGTTCAGGCAGGTTTGCAGACTGCAAAGGCACCTTTCATTCTTATTTCTGTAGTAGCCATAAAGAAATGTTACAGGCCAAGCCTTCCTTCTGCTTGTGTTTCTGTATCCTCGATTTCCCCAGTCCAAACACTGAAGTGCATGTAGAAGAGAGGTGAACAGGCAGAAGAATGACAGCTTTGCTAGCTCAGTGCACATAATAAGAAATATCTGTAGGATTTAAAATACGCCGCTCATTTAAACAATTGTTCTAGGCCCTGTGCAAAAATTGAATAAAGTATGGTCTTCACTTCATAAAGCCCACAAAGTCAAAATAGGCAGGACTAGTGAAACATCAGAGGGAAGTGAAAATTGAATCATTTGCTTAAGAAATTTGTCTATCAGGAGCTTTATGTAGAGTCTGTGTCTCAAAATCCCTAGTCCTGCTCTTGTAGTGCAAGAAAATTAAGGTTCTACTCTTGCTGTTTAATGTAATGTATAGCCCTGGACTCAATTTGCATGTGAACTGTAGGCAAATCTAGCAGTCCTTTAAATTTTTAATATATTCACTTTGTGAAGATTTGCTACTTTATGTTTGTACTTATTTATTCTACAAGTTGAAACTTGCATTGGATTACTCCCTTGTGTATCCTTAAGATCAATGAGAGGATGTTAGTTAAAATTTTAAGTAAAGAGAAAGCACTAATCTCCAAAGTAAGAAAAAGGGATTTTTACATTTCAAGAGGAAAAAGAATGAAGCAAAGCCATGTGGCATTCATTTGATATTGCTTTTTATGGCACCCTCAATGAAAGTAGAAAATGCTAAAGCATTGAATTACTGTCAGGAAACCCTGCATTCTTATATCATCAAATAATTTCTCTTTTGTTTCATCTATCACAATGTGAACTTTATAAAAAGAACAGGCAGTCTTTAAAATTCATATTTATTTAAAATTAATTCATCTGTGACCTTTAGGCAAGGAGGAACTCATTTCTTTTGTTACCTTTTGACATGGTCTGATTTAGTCTGATTCTCTCATAAAAATTAAATTTAATGCAGAGTCATGCAAAAAAGAAATAAGATAATGGTGGAAACATGCACAAACTGAACAATGCCATCTTTGTAAAATTGTTACTTCTAACATTTCAGTTGTGTTTTGATTTGCATTAGAAATTGCATAGTCTTCATTACTTTCGTGATTTAAATCAGGAATCTAAATAATGGAAGAAAGCTGGAAACCATGTTAGAAAACATGTTTCAGGGCCTCGTAGAATTGGATAATTTGTTAGAGTTCTCTAGGGTAATCAATAACAGATTATCACCACTTGCTTTTTTCTTGCATGTCTTGGGAATTCCTGGTATAAACCATAATAAACTAATCTTCACACAATAAGAAATGGACAAAGAGAAAGGGAAAAGAGAAACATAATTGTATAAGATATCACCCAGCAGTTTATCTATGTTCTAGAAGATATCTGTAAGAAATTTTTTTATTTTTTTTTTTTAATCACTGCCAATGTTTTGCAGACCTTTCCCTCATTCTTTCCATTCTTGTTGGTTTGAATATTATTTGTCAATTTTGGGCATAGATTTCCTGTTTCTCTTTGGACCCTTCAGCAGCAACTATCATGAAAATCAATAAGCCAACACAATCTTCCTATGTAACCTCTAAAAGCTAAAGCACTTTATATCATGAATTTTTCATTCCTTTTTCGTTCTAACAGAACAACTTGAATTAATGAAATTTTCCTTTTTTTTTTTTTTTCTTTTAACATTGACTGCTATAAATAGAATTTTATTAAAGATGCCAGTCTGTACCTATTTAACCAGCTATTTACAGTCATAATGAGAGCTGGAAATGAGCATGACCCAAAGGAGTTATGGCTGAGTATCATGCACTCAGTGTTCTTTCGTACCGATTTCGCTGGAAGCTTTAACATATTCCAAGCAATTCAGGTGCAAGAAAACTACACTGCACTGTCTTCATGAAAAGAAGTGAGTAAAGCATCTGTGAAATGGCTTAATAAAGATGCAAAAAGGAGTTGCCTTCTGCCTGACATGAGTATTCTTAGAATACATTCCCATTGTATGGTTTGCATTTGTTTTGCCTGTTAAAGGATTACAAGACCCCATTACAAGGCATGCCAAGTTCTTACGTTTTCTCTAGACATTCTCATTGACCTGCAACTACAGAAAGGTGGATTTTAACTATACAGCTGCAAGTTTTTTTGGTTTTGCATTGTTTAAAAAAAAAAAAAAAAGTGAAGGTACTTTAACTGACACATACTTGCCTGTCTGAAATAAGATGAATTTAGAGTTCTGAGAAAGGGTGAGAATTTTTCAAGCAGGTGATTACTCAGTAGATGGTAAAAGTAAGATAAAAGATTTATACAAAAGGACCAAATCAGGGATGTGGGTGAAGATGAACAGTACTAATTGAAGTAAAAAAATAAAGGTTCTGACAATTTTATGAAACATACAGCTTTTCATGGTAACTTCTAGTGAATAACATTCATTCTCTCTTCCAGATTATGTGATGACTACATTAAGTTATGAAGTGGATTCAAAAAATGTATTCAGAAATCCTTCTAGGCAAGGTTGTGATGACAGTCCAGTCTAATGCACAGAAAAATTGCAAATCAATACTACTTACATCTTTTTGAAAGTCTGGTTACTGTTGCAGTTGAGAACTTAATGCTATTTACTTTGCTTACATCATCTAACTTGTTTATAAACACAAACCTTGTGTAAGACAGACAAACAGTGGACCATCTGGGTAAATTGAGTCAGATGATAGAGAACAACAAACAACTCTATCCTTAATCAGGGAACAAGAAATAAAATATTTTTCACACACCTCATTTGGCTAATTTCTAAGGCAGTAATGACTAAACTCAACAGAGAGACATCAGAAGTAAAAACCAAAACAAAACCCATGAGGTCTGAGATGATCATAAGCATCTCTCAACAGCAACAACAGCCTGAAGACAGGCCAGATGAACAGACAATTTCCATAAATGTCATGCCCATCTTGTGACTAGGAAAAGAGTTGTTTATAAAAATGCAAATTGATTTTCATGGAAAATGTTACCAAAAAAATAAATCCAAATATATTTTTTTCTTCCAAACTACAGGTATCTAAATTATATTTTCTCTTAAAGAGAAATAGAGGAGAAAGAGGAAGGCCAACAGAAATTACCCTGGTAACTAATGTTTCCTTACTTTTCCTCAAAATTTATTCCACTTCTTATTTTACAGGCATTCAGAAAATATAAGCCACTGGAATTCATTTCCACTGGAACATAAACCCCCACTTTTTTGCTGTGAGAGTGACTGAGCACCGGCACAGGTTTCCCAGAGAGGCTGTGGCACCTCCATCCTTGGAGATATTTGAAACCCTGACTGGACATGGGCCTGGGCCACCAGCTCTAAGTGGTCCTGCTTGAGCAGGGGGGTTGGACCAGATGACCTCCAGAGGTCCCTTCCCACATCAACCGTGCTGTGATTCTGCAGTTCTTGAAAGAAAAAGAAAATTCACATTTCCTGAGATTCTCTTTTCTATTAATTACTATTTAGGAAGTTAGTAATCTCACCAAATAGTAATACTGAATCTGGTTTACTCCATGACTTTCATAGAGTCATGGGTTTTTTTATACTGGAGAATATATCAGATCTTATTCAAAGACATCAAGTCTGTTTTGAGCCTTTGAAGGGGAAGGAAAAAAGGGAGAGAGATTTATGACTGATAATCATGATTGACCAAGAGGTAAATGGTCCGTCTTTTAAAGCTCAGAGTAGTAATGAAGGAAACACAATAAACTGAATGCTTAGTACAAGAATATGGAGTCCTATACAAATGAGTACTAGAATTCTTCTAGGAGAAACAGGTATTTCCGTTCACTGGCTATTTTGGGAAAGGTTATTTTATAATAGTATTTTAAAACTGAGCACTCTTGGAACCTCTATTTCACAGGAATCAAGTGCTATGTCTTAAAAAAGAAATATTAAATCATATGGGTGCTCATTCTACAGGTCCTTTATTTTAGAAACTCCTAGGAAATCAAATGTATGTGTCACTTAACTTTTAACGTGCTTTTAGTAGAGACTCTTCCACCAATGTGTCAGACACCCAACGTAAGTTTAACTACCCATGAAAATTACTGTCTGAGGTGTTGCTTGTTGAACAGAAAGCAAAGGACGCAGACATTGAAACAAACTGAAAGAATACATTTCCCATGGGAATCTCTCAACATTTTAGGTTTCCTGTTGGGATTAAATTTTCTCCTTCGACAGTGAAATCTGTGCCATGGACATGATAATTTTACATATAGATTTAGAAAGCCTAATTTAAGAATTAGCAAATAACCAGTGAAGAGTTCTTTGATAAAAGCATTCATGAATTTTTAGACTTTTCTGAGATATGACTGCATAGGAAAGAATGTTTCTCTCGATTTCAAGCTGCTAGCCTATGCCCTTTTATGCTTAGCCATTATTAAGCAGAACAAGATATTTTTCATCAGTAGTAAACTGAAAGCTTGTACTCCTAGACGACATCTGAAGATAAAGATTAAACTGCAGTGAAGATAAATTACCTACTCAGTTTGCACTTTAATTACATTTTGCATTTATAACATTCTGCATTATTCAGGAAAATAATACAGAATGCAGTAATCAAGTAATACACTTTTTGTTTGACTAATTCCAGGTAATGTTCCTAAATAATATTTTTACTTTAAGTCTGATTTATGTGGTTTATGTTTAACATGTCAAGGTCATTCCTGTATGCTATTTTTGAATTCTAGATATCTGAAGTACGGTGGTTTTGCTTATAGTACTTGGGTCTTACCATTTATATTCAGCTTATGTGAAGCTACAGTGAACACTGAGATAGTTTAGTGGACGTTGCCCTGCAATAGCTTGTTTTTTTAAAAAAATATTTATGCACTGAAATTTCTGTGAAAAAGTATCCCAAAGAGATTCTGTAAAATATGATCAAACATGAAGCAGGCAAATTCCTAAATGATGGATGTATATTCTTGAAGTTACTAAAATGCTTCAGAAAGGGTAAGTTGGCTCATTTCTGCAAAATAGATAGTTTGCTCTATGCTTATGAGCTGAGGTGAAGTGCTCATGAAGACTGGACTCAGGGCTGAATCCCCATGTCAGTGGCTGAAGGTACCCAGGATGCTGGAGTACCTCATGAGCTAGATGAGTGCTTCCGATTCAAAGCTCCAATTATTTCAGAAGTGCATATATGCCTTTGTGGATCATTCTGTTACTCCCCTTGTGCTAAAAATAACTTTGGGGAATAACTACTGCTGAGCCCTTTTGGGGATAGTATGGTCTATGAAATTGTTTGTGCTGTCCACATGCATACACTCATATGGAGAAAGGTGCAGCACTAAAAAAAAAAAAAAAAAAAAAAAAAGAAACAGTTTCTTTAGTTGATATGGTTGGTATGCTGACACATGATTCAGTATGTTTCTGAGTTGGTGCATATCTGCAATAGGATTTCCAACATACTGTCCAAATTTTGCATGCATAAACAGGTTAGAGTTTTCAAAGCCATTCAGTGTGTATTGCTGACAATTCCCCACACAATTTAATAGTATGGGTACCCCAAAGTTAATTATTAAACTCCCAGTTAGTGTTCTTCAGGCTGGGAAAACCTTTGATGTTGATGGTCTAGTCTGATGTCCTTGACATCTTTGTGACAGATATTTGACCCAAATTTCCTTTTGTGAGGCAAATATTTTAATTCCTAAAAAAATGATCCCTTTTCAAAAGACACTCACAAGTGATGCTGTGACTCAGTGGTAGATAATTTCCCATATCATTCTGTCAGGACCCATTATTATCAATAACATTTTATGGCTAGAAGTTTGAGCTTTCTCATCTTCAGCTTTTGGACAGCAGGTCCCAGATGCTTGTTACACCTTGTCAGCTAATGTCCCAGATCAGGTCTGTGACTTCTGTCCTTTCTGCAGAGTTATAGAAATGTTCTCTTACATGACAGTACTTATATTCTGTGATTCTGCAACCTCTTAACCTTCCCTTCTTATAAACACGATGTTGTGAGCTCCTTCGGTGTCTCAGTGAAAGAAAAGCTGTTTTCTTTTCCAGAGCAGGAGTAATTCTTGCAGCGATTTAGTGATCCCTCTCTAGTTTTCAGGGCTCCCAGACCCCAGCCGGTGTAACTGGATGCAGTGTGCAGGTAGCTGGCTCCTTCCCGTGAAGCAGAGAGGCATCATCACCTTGGCCCCAGCGGCTCACGGGCAGGCTGCAATCTCTGCCGCAGTGAGCGAAGAATGAGAGAAGAGAACCCACAGCAATTCCAGTGGAATGCCTCTGGCAAGTAATGAGAAGCTTTCTAAGCCTTTTAATCAGTGTTTCTGGAAGGCTAATGTAACATCCCTGAAGAGCTAGCTCAAATTTAGGCAGATGAAAGTTATGGCATGTTAAAAAGTACTGCCAATGCATAGCTTCAATTTCTTTTACTCCCCAGAGCTGCAGTCCTGACAGATGCTATGAGGATACACATACAGGATTTCTTCTCAGTATACTTAAATTAGGCAAAGATTAGAAAACAACAGAAAGACTGCTTAAAAGTAGCACCAGAGCTTGATAAAAAGGCGCACAAAGGCATTTTATGAATAATACATTAGCTTACTACTATTAGGCAAACAGATGAGACCCACTCACAGCAAGGTATAAGTGTGACCTCCAAGATTACCATCCTCAAAATCCTGGCATAGCTGCCACCCAGCAATTAAGGTGCCTCAGTTCTTAGCCTAAAAACACCACATGCAGCTCAGGACAGTGAATGCCATCCCTGGGGACTACACATTTCATCATAAAGATTTAAAGGTTGATATTGCAAAGGTCAACACTATTCCTCAATTCTCCTTTTTTTTTTTTTTTTTTTGTCAGGACCTTAAAGCCAAGAATATAACATTGGTAGCAGAGTAAATCCAGTGAAGTTGGTGGAATTTGGCTGATTTATAGAAGCTGAGGGTCTGTTGCAGTATGTCGAATAGGCAGCCACGTTGGAGTGACCAAAGCTGCAACCAGAGCGTTTCTTGGGGGAGCATCAGTGGGTTGTTACACAGTGAGGCCAGAAAACATGCAAGTACAGGGTCTCAGACTCCGCAGCTTGGAAAGATGACTTCTTGCATCTACCTAATGATCTTACTACCCAACTGAGGTACTCAGATAAACAGTGGTTAAAACATTTGTCCCAGTATTCAGGCTTCATTATAGTTGTGGTTTTTTTGGTTTTTTGGGTTTTGGGGTTTTTTTTTTGATTTTTTTAACAAACAAGGGAATAGAGTTAATATGAAGGAGTAAATTTCTTTCACACCTTGAACTCGCATCTTAATAACTCCATCTGCAGCTGCTTCCCAAAATAAAAATAATCTTGCGCTTTAGGAGTTTTAATATTATAGGAGCTTAAGATTATGTTCTTGTTTATTTCGCTGAAATCTGACCGTATGAGGAAGAATTGCGCCCCGTGGGAGGAGATGCATGAGTTTTGCAGCAAGGGTGCACGTTCTTGAATATGTATGTGTTAATACCTGCCAGTAATTTCCTGTATGAACTCCTCTGTCTGCACAATGGTGATACATAGCATTACTCTTTGCTCTGGGAGGTTCTTAAAGTTAACACTGTTTACACTTAAGGAAAATCCTCCCCTTTGACTGTTTCTCTGTACTTTAATTAAATGCAGAAACAGCCTAAAAGACTTGACAGAGTTGTTAGAATGGAGATAGAAGCTACAGGCTTTTTCCATATGTTATTTCTGGTGATCCACTGCATTGTATTACAAGCTTCAAATTCTGAAACAGAGCACGCAGCAGTGTGATCCACGCTCCCTATTTAAATCACTTGTATTTGCTCATCTCTTATCTAACACGTATGCCCTCTTTCATGGACCCGCATAATTACGGTTATATTCAGATGGCCCGAATTCCACATGCATCCCCAGGTCTAGTGTTCTCTGTTGGCTTGAAGGCTTTTTCTTTTTCCTTTTTTTTTTTTTTTAATTTTTTTTTCCCCTCACCTAGCTAATGGGTAATATTGGACACAGGAATACAAGCAGAATTTAGGCTCTCTTTGCAAGAGCTTTTCTGTACCTAGAGTTTTGGACTATGCTGTTCTATAAGTTTTGACTGCATATAGAGTTTGAATAGATCTGCAGTGGTTCTAATCCATTATGGTAAAAAAGTGAATGCTTGCTCTGTTTTATACTTGCACCTACCCATTTAAGTAAAGCAAAACCTCAGCAAGATCACACAGTTTGGTTTGACGCATTACAGAGGCTTCAGGTCTTGCAAGTACGCAATAGCAAGAAGCCAGCTCTTAGATCTCCCTGGAAATTCTCCTTGATGTAAGTTTTTTACTTGGACTGAAGAACTCCGTAGCACTAAGTTAAATTCCATGACTTCTCACCCTGAAATAGAAAATACTCTTCTCTGGTTTTGCTTCCTTTTGTTCTGGTGATATTATGTATTGCTGAAGAAGATCTTGGGAATAATATTTGTGCTTCTTGCAGATCATGTAGATGTTAAGATAGTAGTGCTCATAGCTGCATTGTAAATTTTCCTGCTAGACGTTTGCATAAATCTAGGTAGAAGATCTTTATGGGAACAATAATCATAAATCCAGGACAGATGTTGATAAGCCATGTTTACTGTAAGCATTAATAATACAGAAGCATGAGATAACTTTGAAATATTTCTAGAATGTACTTTGCCTCTGGTTTAGATTCCTGAAAAATTGCCTTCTGTGTTTCTTTGCTTGCACACATGTGCATGAGGAAAGCAAACCTGACTGGGAATCAGATATTTCTGTGCTGCAGCTAGTGCTGCAGGCTATGGCTTATATCTATAGCTGCCAAGATGCAGCTAGAATAAAAATAACATTTCATTAGTGCTCCAGTTCTATCCAGAGAATACTTTTGCATACTGCCAATATGTAGAGGCATAACTACTAGAAGATTCAGTGACTCTTGTGACACCAAACCAATATGCTTTTGATGGAAACTGGAACATGAGTGGTTCATTTCAGTCGTTATTGGGTGCTGAATCCAGTGAATGTAAAATATTGATTGCCTCCCTTTCTCTTTTGTTCCTTCCTAACAAATGTTTGAATGTGCTGTCTTACTCACTCTGTGGTTTAGTATATTTTTGCCTTTGCCAGGGGCAGTATGAAATTGAGTAAATTGAATTTTCCAAGGTGCTGACAGGTTCTCCTTTTTTCAAACTTGAAAAGTTATTTCAAGTTTGTATGATCTCTCCAGATTGCAAGTATCTGACTATGCATCAAAACTGCAAAGGAGTTGCTTGTGTTACAGTACAGTATTCCATATGAAATCCTGAATCTGTTTGCCAGTCTGTGTGTGTGTGTGTTTAGGCATGCATGTGCAGGAAGGATGGGGGCAGCTTTCATTGCTTTCTTAGAGCTTACCCCGTAAATTATTTTCAATTTATTTTAAAGAGATTTTAGAGACCGTAAAACTTTGAGAAATCTTTCATTAACCACAGCAAAAGTAAGAAGGAACTGGTTCTGTAATATTATACTTGACAGAGCAGAGAGGAAGTAAATTGCTGCTATTAACAGAGTGAGCACAGTATTTCTGAAATTGTGTCCAAAAGCATCTAGTTCACATGTGCTAAACACTCTGAAAATGCTCAGTGTGAACTAAAGGAACAAACTAGCCTTGCATTACTTTATTCATATGCTAAAAAGCAATTTGGAACTTAAAAAAAAATATGGTTTTTGTCTCGAAGGGAGTAAAGATATCTCTCAGTCTCAAATTCTTAACAAGTATTTAAGATGGTTAAATGTTCTCATTAATGAGCATATTTCCTTTATGAAGGAAATGTGACTTCCCTTCTGCTTTTTCCTTAGGCCAACATTAAGCCCACCTGATGTGTTGTAAGAACTGCAAGCACAAAAAAGTTAAATAACAAAAAATAAAGTCAAAGGGTTTTTGTGTTAAAACTGAGAGTATGTATTTGGACTGGAAGTTTTCCTCTTCTGAGTTCAGTAGCAAAATTACTGTCTATTTTGTGAAGAAGAGAATCAGGACCCATATTATTTTGCTGATAAATATTCTAGCTGTGCTGCCCTATATAACCGACTCTGACATAAACATGGATTGGAAAGAGGATGGAGATGTCCATCTCTCCTCGTAGTATGTCAACCAAGAGGAATACAAAAGTAGTACCTTTCTCTGGTTGACTTAGATGTTCAAAGCTATTAAATTGAGAAACTAGGCAAGCTGGAAGTTCCTTACTCAATCTTGTGAAGGTGGGTGGTGAGAGGAAAGAAACAACTCGTCTGTGCTAATCAGCATGGGAAATCTATTGCAGAGGAACTATCTAACTGCAGAAAAAAACTTTTCAACAAAACAAATAAGGCAGCCAGAACTTAACATTCCTCCTGCTTACGTAAAAGCCCTCTTTATCAGAGCCTGTATTTGGGAATGATAGAATCTAGAATATTTTCTTGTCGGCCAGGGTATGTTAGGAATGTTGAACATGATATCCAAGGTGACAAGAAGCATCCATCCTTTTGGAGATATAGCAGAGCAGTGAGAGAAGATGTTGCTATGATTTAGAGGAACAGACTACTAGGAAGTGTAACTTTTCTTCCTTTTTCTAATGTAGCACTGTGCTGTCCCCAACATGTTTTATAATTTCTTTCCCTTTGCTTTTACTGCATCATCCTCTGGGGAAACACAGCTTTAAATACGAAACGGTGCTGGGGGGCAGCCAGCTGGCATTTGACTTTGAAGCAGTCCTTATCCATTGGGTGAGCAGAGAAGAAAGAAAATCTGTAGCAGAGTCTGTCACGCACTGGAGACCCAACTGTACCCTCTTCTCACTCTGCAACATTATTTGTGCAGTTTATTCCAGCACTACTCCTTGAACAGTTAGCACTCATCAGCACTACCTATAAGCAATTAACATGTCTATCTGGGAAGCAGCTCTCCAAAGAAAAGATGATCCTTATTTTATCCATGCAAACTGACATATGACTTGGTTTTGTGCATGGCCGTCCCTCTTCTATAACTAGTACAACTTACAACAAAGCAACTAACTGCAGTTATTCTTGGTTGGGCTTAATGCTCTTTTTATTTGGATTTCCTGTGTCAAGCAGATAGGCTTTAAGTAACTGCAAATTACAAGACTATAGGCAAACATGCTAGTTTAAGTCTGGGACAGAGGAACTTTAAGAAAACCGGGACAAAAAATGTCTTTTGACATTATTTCAATCTGGACAAGAGTTTAATGTGCTAAGAATTATTCTGGTTTCTCTAAATGGCACTTTAAATGGTAACTCCCAGAAAAGAGTTCTTTCCTGCTGTCACACATGAAGAAAGAGTCTGCCTGCTGTAACGAATTGATAAGTTATACAAGAATTTATCTTATAACTCCAAATTCAGATCAGCAAAAAAAATCTGCATTTTTTCTTGTGATTAGAGGAAAACTCTCTGCTACAGAAAGTCTCTGAAATGTAGCAGTGTTTGCAAAGAAAACAAATAGCTATAATTTTCAGTAAGACTCATCCAGATCTGCAGTATATATGAGTCCTATAGTGTAGGGTAAAGTTGCCTTTGTAAAAAGTGTCTTTTTTTTCTGATGAGAGCTCCTGACCTACTAAAGGTGTAGAACTCAATAGTATGCAAATTACTGCTACCAGGTACTGGGCCAGTGGCTACAGCTTTGCAGAAAAATATTTTCAATTGCATCCTCTGTGGGACTTAGAAGGAGACTATTTGAGAAAATATTTTGAGAATTATTCTGTTTCTGTTGGGATACAGGAATATATTATACATAGATGAAAAGTACAAAAGTCAGGACCATATTTCTGTTTTCCTGGCTGTCTGAAATGAAAGTACATAGGAAGTGAGTAATTAACCATTTTTGCAAACTACTGAAATTTGCAGCTGCAGAAAGAGCTATCCAAATGCTTCCCAATTAATTTTTGATGAATAGCCATTGCTTATGATTGTTGTAGATAATTTCTAAACATTATGCAGAGGATTCACCATACAAACAAAAAAGAAACATAAGCTGCTTAGGCAAAACTTTCATATTGTTTTGAATAGGGTAATATAGTGTAATAGTATTAGCAAAACAAGCTCAGAGAACTAAGCATCAGTCATGCAATAGCATAAATCCAAATTCCATTAACCTTACTGACTCATACTTCAAAAGAGATAGAGACCAGTTGGAGAAAGTCCAGAGGAGAGCAATCAGAATGACCAGAGGTCCAGAAAACATGACCCATGAGGAAAGACTGAATGAATTAACTGAAGAAGAAAAGCTAATGAGAGATATTAATCCAGTAGGTAAACATAACACATATTAGGCAGTTGCACAGGGATAAAACCAGTTGTTTTTCAGATCCAAGGTGAGGAAAAAAGTGACCATAAATTAAAGCAGCAAAGATTTAGGAAATCCGTTGTGACAATAACATTCATGCATAAGAATAGAGAGTCAATCACTGCCAGCCATTTAGACACAAGTTGGAGAGCTGTCTGTCAGGGAGAATATAGATGCATAGAGAGACTTGGAAGATGCCTGAGGGCCCCTTCCTACCTCATGGCTCCTCAGGGGAGTAAACTCTGGGTTTAGGTGTCTAACCTAGAATAAACCACTAAGGGTATCAACACATCCTATATTAAAGTATCAAAACATACATGGAACCTTGAGGAAGTGACTGATATGCTCATTGCTAATGCCTTTAAAAAAACAAAAAAAAGAAAAAAAGAAAAAAAGCAAGGAGTCTGAAGATCGGAAAATATAATTTGTTGAGAATTCTTTTTCCATCTCTCTTTCTCAAGAACGCTGCTGTTCTGTCTTGGGTCTTGGAAGAAAGGTAGAGTCTGCTCTTTTCCTACTTTGTTTTTTTGTCAACCACAAGAGTTCGGAGCATTTGTCTTAGGGGCAGAGCTGCAGGAGGAGGTGAGCAGGTTGAGGAGTATCAGGGAGTGCAAGAGAGAGAGACAGACTGCTGGAACTGCACCCTACCTTCCCTGGGACAGGCCCCACAGGCAGACAGGACGCATGACATGGAGGAGTCCCTATCCTCTCTCCACCTGTCTGAACACAATGACTTAAGGGATACGGGGCGATGGCGACAAGTTCCTGGCCAGCACAGCAGGCATGTCTCCTCTGTGACTACCCCACCTGCCCTTGTCCTTATGGGTGATCCTAACTTCCCAGTCATTGACTGGGAACATCATACAGCAGACACAAACAGGTCCGGGAAATTCCTGAAGCACATTGAAGGTAACTTCTTGGTGCAGGTACTAAGGGAGCCGACTAGGAGAGATGCCCTCCTAGATTTGTTGTTTGTAAACAGAGAGGGTCTTGTGGGCAAAGTGGTGATTGGTGGCTGTCTTGGTCACAGTGACCACGAAGTATCTGAGTTTCAAATCATTGGCAATAGGAGGAAAACCGCCAGCAAAACTTCAACCCTGGATATGGGGTGAGCAGACACTGGGCTGCTGCAGGAGCTAGTTAGTAAGGTCACCAGGGCGCTTAGGTGGAAAAGGGAAGTGTATGGTCATTGGAAGCAAGGACAGGCGACACAGGAGGATTACAGAGATGCTGTTCACTACTAGGGAGAAAATTCGTGCAGCCAAAGCTCAGCGTTCAAGCTGGCCAGCACTGTGAAGGACAAAAACAAAGGGCTTTTTAAAATATGTTAACAGCAAAAGGAGGACCAGAGATAACACTGGTCTGTTATTTAATGTCGGTCACCTCACAAATAGGGACGTAGACAAAGCAGAGACATTTAATGCTTTCTTCACCTTTGTCTTTAACACCGATGATGGGCCCTGGCACCCCCGGAGCCCTGTGCTGGAAGACTGTGACTGGGGGGATGATAAACTCCCAGCTGACCCTGATCTTGTGAAAGATTTGCTGCTCCAGCTGGACGCACGCAAGTGTGTGGAGCCCAATGGGCTTTATCCCAGGGTACTGAAAGAGCTGACTGAAGTTATCGTGGGACCTCTCTCCATTATTTCTCAATGGTCTTGGGAGTCTGGAGAGGTCCCAGTTGACTGGAAGCTGGCAAATGTTGTCAAACTTTTCAAGAAGGGAAAGAAGGAAAATCCTGGTAATTACAGGCCTGGCAGTCTCACTTCAGTGCCTGGCAAAATTATGGAGAAGGTTATTCTGGGAGTTATTGAAAACTACTTGAGAAACAATGAATTCATTGGTCATAGCCAGCATGGGTTCACAAGGGGAAAGTCCCACTTTTAACCAATTTAATTTGCACCCTAACTCATAAAATATCTTTTATCATAGATTCTGTGCTAGCAGTTTTAGAGAGAATCTTGCAGTAGGATACTATCACACAGTCTGCTTTTTAAAGTAACTCAGCCTACAGTAAACAAGAAGAATACCTCAAGTCTACACCGTGTTCACATACACTACCTCCATGAAAAAGGCAGCATAGATAGATAGTTTTTCCCACATCCTAACAGGGCATGGTAGGTATATTCAGAGAGGGAAACCATTGGGTCCCGATGGAGATGTAAATTGACTGCGAGGGCAAGGTGACAGCCAAAATCTTCTACAGCTCTTTATTGCTATTGCTAGGATAATGGACCCTGTACTCCACGGGCAACACACTGCAGATGTGGGGCAGAGAGGAGCCATCTTATTGAGAAAGCCAGCTGTGCTAGACTGCGTCTTTGCACTGGGAGGGAAGCTCCATTTTGTTCTCCTTATTTTGGCACCTTCTTTCCAGTACAAGACAAAGTCTGACAATAATGGCCATGCTCAACTCTTTGAAAATATTTTTGTTGTGGGGCTAATGCATTTGACGTTTTTCTCCTCTCCCTCTCCCCTTCCCCAGGACTCTACGTCCATACCTGGGATGGACATATGTATTTGTCTGTGGTGGCATTTAGCAGAGAAACACCTTATTCCAGGAAAAAAAACCAAACAACACTGTTGATGTTGTTCAGGAATGAATTTTGAGACTGAACAGCTCATTATCTAACCCTCTCTCCTGAGCCAAAACTAGCTATTCTGTCTCTCTGTGGAATTCATGTACTTTGAAAGAGAAGAAGAGAGCATTCAGTGCATACAGCATGTGAATGTACATCCAGCAAAAAACCTGGGATCTTTCTGTGGCTGCATGCACAGCTTGTTGCTTTAGTTGGTGTTACAGATGCCATGCCCTGGTCAATGGGTCTCCTGCCACTGCCTAGTGAAGCACAACCACAGCAGATTAGTTTCCCTCCTTTCAGAGATGCTGTCTGGATCAGCTGATATGGCCCGCTTCAGAAATTTGTGCTGAATCCTCCCAGATATATATTTTGCACACTAAGTTTGCCTACTCAAACATGCAAGTAAAAGAAATACCAACATGCAGATATATTGTACTACTTTTCACCCTTTTTCATGATCAGCTCAAAGTAATACAGTGAATAATTATGGAGTTTTGATGGTTGTTTTGTCTGAACCAGAACTTCAGGGCAGAAAAAAAGAACCGGGATTTGCCCAAAGCACTGCAAGTGAAGAAGATGAAACCTTTTCGGGTTTTATTTCCTGTTTTAGAATAAAATTTGCTAAATTTTAACGTGAAAATTTTGAAGTGAGAAATGAAAATATATTTAAATGCATTTGTTTGCTGTAAAATATTTTTGACTGGAAGTATTAATGAAAAGTCATTAGTTTTGTGGATAATTTTGGCTAATTTGAGAGAGCATTTTTCAGTGAATAAAACATTTTATTAACTAATATTTCTCCTTCCTGAATTATTTCATATGCTTTTCCATATTACCCGAATTTGCAGTAGAAGAGCTTATAAAGAATGATATTGAATCATTCTTTATAAGCTGATAAAAAAAAATTCCTTTCTAAAATAAGAAAAAGTTAAGAAAACACTTACCTTGACAGACAGAAGCAAAACTTAACACAAAGCTTCTATTTTGTGTGCATAATTCCAGCATTATGCCCAGAGATTAGATATCTGAGTGTACTGCCCTGAAATTCTGGTTCAAAGGGAATAATTTGCACATTAGTCGAATTTGGTGTGTTCGTCCCAAACCATCAATCACACGGTATTTATATAACGTTAGGCTTTCTCAGTCTTGAACAGTTTCTTGGGACACATAATTTCAATCCATTTGTTCTGTGTTTCTTTCAAGAGTGCAATGCTACATCTGGCACAAGTTTGTCATGTTCACTGTAAATTAATGCTTTTATTAAAAAAGGGAATAATTACAGTCTTTTTCACTGCGGATGAATTATTGGTTTCTCTGTTATTTGGAGAATTGAATAGGAACATACATTTCAGAGTTTACTTTCTCTCTCTTTTTTGTTTTGTATGTCCTAGCTTAAATGAAAGATGGCAGTCAAAGGCAGACTTTGGATAATTGATTTGTAACTAAGATAGGCTTCAAAAGGATTTAATGAATTAGTAAAAACTTTGCCATCGATTTCAAGACACCTTCCATAGCTGAGGAACGAATGAATGTTCATACATTTACAATATATTCACCATAAATCAGGTGACCTTTAGGAATATATTAAGCAGAAAACACTGCATTTCTAAAAATTGTATCGTTAAAGAGTTTCAGAGCGTTACTATTGGTAATTAAATATGAATAAACTTTTATGCTCTTTTTTTTCTTTACACTTCTTAGAATAAGCTTTGCAACAGCTTGAAAAGAACTTGGGGAACTAAATTGGTATTTCAGAAAATGAGCTGATTCAAATGAAGGTTTAAAAGTAACACTTCTAACAGGTTCTATAAAGCATCTCTGCCTGAGTGGAAAATCTAGGTAGTCTCAGACAAAATTATGATCCCTACTGTGTATGAAATAACTTAAGAGGAGAATATACAACTCTTGCATGAATGTAGCCATGGGAGAGTGAGGAATGCCGATGTCTCTATGCAGCCATAAGGTAAGAAGTCTGATCACCACTTTTATTTCATTTCAAAATAGCAAAAGAATGAAATTCAGACATGAAAAAGGTAAAGTGTATTTACCTGTCTGAATTCAAAGCATCAGTCTCCATAACAACCCCCACTGAAGAGAAGAAACTTACTATACAAAGGCAGAAAAGGGGATACCCCCTTAGGCTAGAAAGCATGAAAAGAAATCAATAAAAAGCCCTGAGTTAGAATGGAATATTCATAAAAGCCTGGTAGCTTTCCAGAAGCACACGTAGATTTTTTCAAGAAACTTCTTGTTCCAAAGTGTAACTTATTAATTGAATCTGCCATTAACCTCTGGAGTGTTGGACTGTAAACCCTGTTTTGGATAGAAAATGCCATGTGATGGAGCTAACAAGAGACAGTACAGAGTTAAGCCTCCTATGAAGCCTGACCTTTTCGTTAAATGGCTTATCTTTTTGAATTTTGATTCAGGTTGGTCTCTAGTCCTGGACAGTGCTCTGAATTAATAGGAATAGTGAGAACTGCACCATATTGAGTATTTTGTGAGATTGGGTGCAGTATAAACTTGTATTTTATGTGGTGATTGTAGAGGCCAGGCAAAGATTGCTTTCCTGTGTAAAAACCAATCCACCCTGCAATGCCAGTTGTTCTCTGAGGAAGGGATAGATTGTATTTTGTCCCTCTCCAGGACAAGAGGGTCCCATGCTCATTTGATTCCTTCACACAAATATATCAAACACCTGATATCACATTCAGTGATTAAAAGTGACAGACACCTAATTCTGCAGATACTTGATCTGCAGACAGCAACAGACTGTTTGGAAATCACATACCTTTAAACAAAATTGCCTTTCATGCCACTGACTTCTTGGTACTTTCATTAATTCTGTGCAGCTATGTATGGAAAATTGTCTCTGGGGAGGTAGGGCAAATGTAAAGAAAATAACATCTTTTTTTCAAATGAGAGAAGGACTTCAATTGAACTAAAACAGCACTGGCCTTTAAATTGCTTGCTTGCTTAATACAAAATATTTAGATATTCTCATATGGCAAGCAGTGGGAGCACATCCTCATATCTGATAGTTAAAACAGACCTATGATACCACATCCTTGTTTCTCTTTTCTGTCCTTTAAATTAATTGGAATGTAATAACATATCTTCCATGACCTTAGCACAGAAAACTACCCTCTTCTGCTTCAGAGTGATTTGAATCATTTTAATGCAGAAAGTCACTTGCTTGAATTTTAATGACTTTGCTAACTGTCATTTGTGTGGACTTTGTACTAGGTGAGGTGGAAAAGAAGCTGATGGCCCTCACAAGGGGCTTGCTATGCTTCATTGCAGAAAATCCTTTTCATACTACTAGTTAACCATATAGAGAGCTATTTTCAGATAAAAGTCTTCCGGGATTTACCAGTGCTTGCTCTTCCCAATAGATGAGACCCACAGACATAAATAAATGTGGAAAAATTGAGGGGGAAAGTTGTTCCCATCAGTAGCTTCTCAGCTGAAGCTAGGGCTGCTTTCCTTCCCTGTTTGATTTTCCTTGTTTCTCAGAGCCTCTGTGGTTTGACAGGGATCTTAGCTGCTCTACCAGCTACAAGAATGTCTTTTGATAATCTGAAGTAAGCAGAGGTACTCCATTTTGCTGAAGAGTTCTCTTATGAGAACTATGACCTTGTTTTAGGTGAGTGTTGCAACTTTCTCAGTACTTTTGGCCATGATGTGGAGTTATGCTTGCAACTGAATTAGTCTGTTACAAAGCAAGTGATAATGCATATAGATTTAGTAAAACAAATAAGCTGGTTCACTCCTGTAACTGTATTTTACTAGTCTCCTCCTGCTTCGATAAGCATTTTCTAAAATTACAAAGAAATCCTTCTCATAGGTGGAGAAAAAAGTTGCTTGTTTGATTTCTTTTAAGAGGAGTTCTGAATTTCATTTATTAAGGAAAGAAGGATGAGACAGCATTTTTTTGGGAAACCACATAATATGTGATCTAAGTTTACTTAGACAGTGTATCTGACTGAGTTTGAAAGCAACCAGAAAAAGCACTGAGTTCTTAAAATAAGATACCAAGGAAGTTCTATTTAATATTAGCAGCAATAATTGTGGGAAATTGTTGCCTTTCTCAAAGAGAAACCTATATCAGACAGTTATCTGCAGCAATGCACAGTATCTTAAGGTGTAGCATGCTGACTTATCAATATATGCTTGTTCAGGCTAACAGTCCCTGGAGGGATTTCAGCTTGTTTTCTGTTTTCCCTTCCCGGAAAGGAATTGTAGCATGCATTTAAATTGCCTTTGTTTCCCTTTCATCCCATATTTACAATTCTCTACCTTGTTCTTGTACATCATTATGTGAGGAAGAAATCTCATCTCTGTTGCTCACACAGTGTCACAGCAAAATTCACTCTGGATTAGGGGGCTATCTGAATGAGCCTGCCCACAAGCCATTTGACATCCTAGTTTACAAGACTGCAGAGACCTCCTTTCTCATTGAGGAATCTGCCACATGGCATGTCAGGATCCTTTGGTACTTTGTTTTTCCCTGTTCTCCCAGAAAGTACTGGCTTCAGCAAGGGGTGTGGAAATCTTCCTTCTGTTCTAACCTCTTCTTTCCCACTTACAACAGCTGTCTATGAAAAGTCCAAGCAAACTGGATCTCGTAAACAAGAGAAGATATCCCTGGGTTTTCCTTTTCCAGATATTTTTTTTCCCCTATATAACTAGAAGGTCGTCTTCACTCCTTTCAAGTATAAGCTTTTGGATGGCCTAAATGCATTTGTCTTCCTTCCAACTATAAACTCCAAGATCTCTTCCTGTGATTTCTGGGTCCAAAACCAAAATCAAATTAAAAAACAACAGTGCAGTGTTTGTTTGGACACAGCATCCACTACTCTGGCCATTCCTGTTTAACCCTCAAAGGTTTCAAGTAACCCTCTAATCTCTCAATTAAACATTTAGCTTCAACAAAATCTCTTTCTTTTCAGTAGAAAGACAGATGAAATATTACTAATTTGTTAAAGGATTTCAGGTCTAACTTGAGACTTGGTCACTTCTCAAAGAAGATGTACTTTCACCCACAGTTCTCTAGACAAAAGACTGTCTCTGAGCCCTTATCAATCTTTAATTCACTTTCACCATTTAGACCCCCAGTGGTGCTATCTATTTTGCTGAAGAAAAAGCATCTTCTAGCATAGATTGATTTCTCAGCCATCCTGCTCTGCACCATGTCATGATAAGGTCATTCACATGTTACTCTTCTACCATGGCTACCTCTTCTCCCTCCTGTTCTTTTTCTAACAACATTAGAATATAGAATTTTGAACACCATAAAGGCAAGAGCTACTGTATTTAATTTATTACATTGCTCTCATATACCCATTCACCCTTTCCTTTTCATGAAAGTCTGCTATGACAGAAAATTATCATCCTCTGTCACAGGCAGCCATAAAATCTGTACTGCAGAAGTAGAGAGGAAAAGGATTTATAGTGCATGCTACCTCATCCTGAAAAGAAAAGAAAGGAGATTCCTCCTGAATTTAATAAAAATGACCCTTCAGTGAGAACTAGAAGTTCTGAGTAATGACCTAGCACAGACCATCTCTTGTATTCAAGAAAGGAATTGGTTCATGCCCCTGAAATTTCTAAGACTTTTTTCTATGAGAGCTTTGCAAATGAAATATTTCTGCTTTCAAGTGGGTCAGCTTCACTATCAATACAGTCTTCTCATTCAGACTTTTTAAAGTACCAGAAAGAGTAGCAGCAGTTGCAGCAGTTGTCACAAGATGAAATGGGGTAGTCTTGTCACCATATGTTGATGACTGATATAAAGAGATTGTCAAGAAACCAAATCTCTGCAGACACACTGCAGACACACCATCACTCTTCAAAAGTCTAGACATTTTGTATTTTCCCTTTCTGTGCCCAGTTCTTAAAGAAAACTGTGATAATTTTGCATTGTGTATCAGTGAAGATGCGCTTACCTCAAGACAGGAGTCTCAAGTTTGTCCTTGAATCTACACCACTTATCCTGACACCACTGCTGACTAACTCACTTGTCATATGGCTCGGTGCATCTACTTTATGTCTTATACCAGATTATGACTCCATTATTTCTAATTGTTTTCAAATAATTTAATTCCTATGGAGGAAAACAATTCACAAGGAGGTTAAGCACTCCCTGCTGAACTGGCAGACTCTGTCCAGGATTTGTCCGATAGCTCTGCTAAAAAACAATGCTTTGAGGAGCTATGAAAATGGATAGAAGCCATGAAAGTCCACTATGCAGGCTACAGAAGTGGAGACTACCGCTGTTGACAGAGCTCAAGCTGCTTTGGGATTTCTTGAGGAGTAGCTCCTACCTCCTGTACATGGAATTACATGGGAGACCACAGGGCAATACAGATATGACTGCACCATATGGAACTGAGATGGAACTAATATATAAATATATATATATATATACACATATATATAGGGGATATGGAGTCCCCAACATAAGAAGGACACGGACCTGTTGGAGCAAGTGCAGAGGAGGGCCATGAAGATGATCAGGGGGCTGGAGCACCTCTCCTGTGAGGACAGGCTGAGAGAGTTAGGGCTGTTGATCCTGGAGAAGAGAAGGCTCCAGGGAGACCTTACAGCAGCCTTCCAGTACCTGAAGGGGGCCTACAGGAAAACTGGAGAGGGACTGGTTACAAGGGCATGTACTGATAGGACAAAAGGTAATGGTTTTAAACTAAAAGAGGGTAGAATTAGATTCGATTAGATATTAGGATGAAATTCTTCACTGTGAGGGTGGTGAGGCACTGGAACAGGTTGCCCAGAGAAGCTGTGGATGCCCCATCCCTGGAAGTGTTCAAGGCCAGGTTGGATGGGGCTTTGGGCAACCTGGTCGAGTGGAGGGTGTCCCTGCCCATGGCAGGGGGATTGGAACTAGATGATCTTTAAGATCTCTTCCATCCCAAACCGTTCTGTGATTCTATATATAGTTTTTATATGTATGTGTGCAGAATATTCAGAAAGGCTTAAAATAAACTGGTTTTCAGTAACTGTATATATGCAAGCTCCTCCAGACATAAATTATGCATCTTTAACAGTGGCTACTAAGCACACAGCTCTCTCTGTAAAGGTACTAAAGAAATGATGTCATGGTAACAGCAGTAGCCTAGTAATTTGTGAACTTGTTATATGCACAAAATGCATAATCAGAAAATCAAAGTATAAGTGAAACAATACAAGGAATTTGGTATAGAAGTAAAGACTGGCATACTTACAACCATAGACATTAAACACAAATCAGATGGATGCAAACATAGGTCCCATAACTGTAAACCATTGGGAGTGTAAATTTACAATACTGAATTACTAAATTCTGGGTTGTTTGGAGTTTATTCTACAGTGAATGGATTGTACTTCCTTAATACATTTTTTCTGCAACAAATTGCTGTCAGCTATGGTTTCTATAGGACCAATGTTCCCTCTTATTTTATCAGGCATGTGCAGATCTAACTGCAGGTCATTGCTCCCCACTCCTGCATCACCAAAGGATTTTAGCCCCCCAAATTCTGCAAGCATAAGCCATTTAGGGCATATGCCATCCAGCACTTTAGAATGGTGCACACACTGGAGACAGGGTTCTGACCACAGCTGCTGCTATCTTCCTTAATTCAGACAATAAATAATCCTGATATACAGAGGGTCCTAATCAATGGATTGCAAATGTGCTAATCTTTTTGCATGTGTAGCACCAGTCACTTTACAGTATGAGTTGAAGAAGTGGCTGTGTGACTTTTGCATTGGAATAACTACAATCACCCTCAGAAGTGAAGAGTGGAAGAGAAAACTCAAGCTAGTTAGTAACTTTCCATCTCACATTAACTGTAGGTTATATGGCCCCCTCTGAGGACTTTTCTGAAAAACTGAGTTTAAGTGACTTGACGTCATCTGGAACAGCTGCTTTTTTGCCACAATGCAACCTTGGACTGTCACTAAATGATGATCTGTCAATTTTTCTGCCTTGGTTCCCTGCTTCTCATTCAACTATAATGAGACATACCATTTTTCAAGCTTTCATGGTTAGACAGCTGGACTGACTAGATCATTCTTCTGTTGGAATAAAATGCTACTGCACCTCTCACACAGAAAAAAACCACTGAATATCATTATGGCAGAAAACAGAATATGATAAACTGGAAAAGTGAAGATCATTCTAAACTTCATAATATAAAATGATCTCATGATGTAAAGTGAGAGAACCAAGGGTAGTGCTGAAAACTGCTCTGTTCAGGAGTGTATAGGGAGTAAAGAAGAGCATGTAGTTGTTACAAGTGTTTCCTCTGCTGTATTTGTATACAAAAGTCATGAACAAAGGAAAAGGCCAGGTTAACAGCTTGGTTTTTGGCATAGAACAAACCAAGGAAGTCACAAATTCAGTATTACTGGGTTTTGGTTTGCTGATCTGGATGAATGACCATGTTTAATTTGTACTTAATCCTGCATGCTGCTGTGTGTCTTTTGGAGAGGTATTTGGAGAGGATTCTCAGCACTAAGGAGATTGTGGAGTCCTTTGAACAAAGTGCTTCAGATGAGTCTGAACAGACAAGCACCTAAATCTACAAGCAAGTAAAAGAAAAAATTGATTATTTTGGAGGGATGGAATGGGGGAGAAAAGACTAGGACAAGGATGGTGATTGCTACATTGACTGCAAATTAATGATCTCCATCATCACAACAGCGATTGCCTAAAATAGAATTGAGATTAGATTTAAACAGTTAAGTGCTTAAGGGCCCTGTGCTCCTCATGCCATTTTAATGGAAAACATTCCACTTCTGCACACTTACAGCATCTTCAAGTAAGTGCAAATGAATCATTTGCCAGCAGAATATACATTTCTGTGCTTTTCAGTGGCCAGACTGGCTAAAGAGTTCTGCTGTTCTAACTAAAAGACAAGAGAAAAAGAGGCAAGGTATAGAGACTCCTGCTCTCAACACTGAAGCTCCTTGATTTAAAAACTGCTTTTACCTCAAGTGAGAAAGGTTAAAAATAAATTACAAAGATTATGAGGCAATCAGCACTCCAAAATAAAAGGCTAGATGAAAATTTATTAGACCAGTTTTCCATTGACCAGTGTTTCCCTTTGCATGTCACAGGTGTGTTGCAAACTGCTTGGACTGATAATATCAAAAGGTAGTGATCAATGTACTGAACACTGGGCAACAGTCCAGCTGATAGGTGGGAACAAATGGAGTGCCCTGGGGTCTGTACTGGGAATAATTGTTTCATATCTCCATCACTAACGGGGATGTTCATACAGAATGCACCATCCACAAATTTGCAGATTGCAGTAAGTCAAGGGGATGAATGGTGGACATATTAAACAGCAGAGTTTTTGATCTAGAAGGATATTGGGAGACATGACTATTGGATCAACAGAAACTTTATGAAGGTAAACAAGAAGTACAAAGCTCTTTGCATGGGGTGGAATAGCCCCATGCATCAGTACACAACAGGCTGACTGCCTGAGTAGCAGCTTTGCTGAAAAGGACAGCAAAGGGATTATGTTGAATGTCAACCTGAATATAAGCCAAAAGTGCACTACCATTGCAAATGGCACAAAGCAGGCAATCAGCTGCATTAGGAGAAGTGCAGCTGACTGATCAAAGTAGGTTATTATCCCCCTCTACTTGGCATGGGTGAGGCTGTACCCGGAACAGTGTTCAACTTTGGGTCCCTGCAGTTCAAGAGGGATATGGAGAAACTGAAGATGGTTCCTCGAAGGGCTGTCACAATGGGCAGGAGCCTGGGTTACATACCCAAGCCACAATCTGTGACTGCTGCTTCTTGTTATATTCCATGGCGCTGCCAAGAGGAGCCTGGCCCTATAACCTTTGTACCTTCTCTTTCATTAGCTATTAAATTAGATTAGATTAATCTGCTATTAGATCATCCCTTAGCCTCCTCTTCACCAAACTTTACCAGTCCAGCTCCCTCTACCTCTCCTGTAGGGGATGTAACCTAGTCTTGAGGGATTCAGATTAGGAAAAACTTTTAAACTAGAAAAGCAATGCAGAACAGGTTATCCAGGAAGGCTGTGGGATCTCCATTCTTGGAAGTTTTCAAGACTTGGCTAGACAAAGCCACAGTGTTAATAATCTCCTTTTTTGGCTTCTGCTTCTACCCAGCTTCTCACAACCGCTCCTCTGTTTCCACTGACAGCTGTTGGAGTGGTAAATGTCATCTCTGTGCTTGAGCAACATGGACATGGGATTCAAAGAGATCTCAGACTGTGCATTTGAGCAGGGAAGTGCCTATGCTAATTCCCTCTACCTTTCTTTTTCTCCCATAGTGGTCCTGTACAGCCTGCTCATGACTCTGTCTGCCTTCCTGTAGCACTATTGGGATTTTATCTGCTTATTATTGATGCCAGTGAACACTTTCTTCTGACTTTCAAAAGCAACTGTCAGAGGATAATTCAGCTCTTCAAAATGTTGTGAGGTAGAGATGGCTGTAACCCTATCTGGAGGGTGGGCGTTGGGACGTAGCTGGAAACAGAGCATAGGACATGGGGGAATTGTATAGGAGGAAGTCTTAAAATGGACATTTTTAAAGACAGATCAAAATAATGATTCCTCATTATGTTGAAAGGGGAGGCTGGTATCAAGTCTTCGCTCATGTTTTATTTCTCTTAAGAGCTGGAGCTCATATTAGTATGTCATTGTTGTTAGTTTATAGTTTTCTGCAGCCATGGCTGTTTTTCCATGCAAGCTGAAAAGCTTGCGAGCCACCCCTTCTGAAAGAAATACTAGCTTAGCTTTGGGTTTTAAAATTTAAGAAACAGTTTAGGCAATGTGTATTAGGCAATACTCCTGTTATCTATGACTAAAAAAAAATTGAAATATTGACACATTTTCAGGCATGAGAGAGCTAGGATCCTTTGAATGATTTTAACATTATATGGTTTGTTTTTTTTTTTTTTTAAATAGGGCCAGAGACATGTATCGATCTTCCACCATAGAAGTATTTAGATGTACATACATCTCTTATTTTAAAAAGTGCTCTTATAACTTGTTTTACCTTCTAGTCAGAGCAGGCTAATGGTACAACCCCTCTTCAGTGCCCCAACTGAGTTGCTAAGCTACCATAAGTCTATTCCTTCCAGTCATGTATCCTCATCCCACGAATATGAGTGACACAACAAAACAACCTTGCCCCAAGAATGCAGAGTATCAGTAGAAATTTTGAGGTGAGTGATGGCTGTGGGTGGGACAGAAGTGTCCTTCTCTTTCTTTTGTTATAACCAATGTTGCATTTTTATGGCCATGCCCAGAGAAAAATCAAGCACGGAGCATTGTTTGGATAGCTTCTGGGTAAAGAGAGATAGTAAATGGAAAGAGAAATGGGGATGAGAATAGTAAATGGATGAGATAGATAGTAAATGGAAATAGAAATGGGGATGAGAACAGAGATACTGTGCAGAGAAAGGGAGGAGCCAGACAGTTGGAGCAAACAGGGCAGTATCCTCTGGAGGCAGCTTCTCTCTATTCTTGCCAGCCTCTCCTGCTCTAGCTTCACCCAAGTAGGTGAGAGGGAGAGATCCCTGTGCTGTGGGCACTTCCCACATGGAGGGAGATGGTGAAGGAAGGAATGCTGAGGGGCTGCTTCCCTGGGATAGCATGAAGATTACACATTTCTGGCTGCAGGTGTAGAAAAATACCTTGTCTGGGAGATGCTGCTCTCCCACGTTAGTCTTTACATAAATTTTCTCCCTGCTCTCACATTATAGCTATGTCCTTAAGGGTTAGGTATGCAAGTCCTGTCTGTGGCAGGAGTTAGTGTATACTGGCCCAGAGATCAGTAACTAGATAATAAATCTCTTTGAATCCTGGCTTGCATTATGTCTTGATAGGAAGTAAATCTCACCTTCTCAGCAGCAAGCTATTCTTTCATTGCAAGGATGCTGCTGGCAAATGATGTTTTCCAAACTGATAAATGTGGGATTTCCTGTGTGGCAAGTCATTTTGTTTGTCTTGGGTGTTTATGTTTCAGCTTTATGAAACAATCTGTCTGGGGAAAGGCCCAGAAATAATTGGCTGAGGCTTTTCTTCTGACAGAGGTCTTTATAACCATAGATCTATAGCAAAACCAAATGTGAAAGTAAAATCATGTTTCACCCTGGTGCTGGGATGTTGAATATAGATAGTTGTGCTTCCACAGGCGTATTGTATTCCTTTATATCTTTATAGCTGTTCATTTTAAAACCAGCTAATGGATGGAAGATGAAAAAAGTTTCAGAGGTTAAAGAAAATAGATGCCTGCATCAGATACAGACCCCTCCATAGCTCTCCTGGTAGTTGACTGGAAATGTTCATTCAAACAACTTCCTTGCAAACATTACTCCCAGGGGTAGTGACTGACTTTCCTATAACTTCCATAGCTTTAAAATCCACCTGTACTTTAGGCTTTGTTCAGTATATTTGTTTTTCAATCCATAGTTGCAATGCTTGAAGAGGAAAGAGCAAAACCACTTTTGTTCCTGTCTCTTCATATTCATTTGGCATTCTTTTCCTCCTTCTTCTCAATGGGCTTTCCCTGGCAGACTGCACACAAGCTGACTTTGAGCTCATGCCAAGTAAGCACAGGGACATCCCTCCAGATGGAATTTTAGGACATTTATTGATGCCTTTGTGTCATTACCATTGTATGAGCCCCATTTCTTACAGATCACAAATTTGTCTCCTGTTGCTTTCCTTCATCTATTCTAAATACTAACTTTTCTTTTTCTGCCCAACATGCTAATTCCTGATGGCATCAGGGCTTTTGCAATCAACTCTATCATCGTTTCCTTCCTGGAAATAAGACGATGAAGATGGCTATTACCTGGGAGAAACTGCTTTCTTTAGGACAATTTAAGCCATTTGTGACTTTGGCACCTTGTTCTGGTTTTGATTCTTAGATGGTCTCAATTTCTTAAAAATTATAAGCTTAGAGAGTATAATGGAACTTTGCAACAACACATCTTGCAAATGGCCACCTAAGGCATAGAAAAGTTAGCAAGGCAAGGGAGATATGGGAGACAGAAACAAGAGGAAATAAGTATTCTCTTACTTCCTTGTCCTTTGTCAAATATACAAGGCAGAGCAACTTTGTGCCACAGAAGGGGCAAGAGTAAATCGCAGTAAATCACAGTGTGAAAAAGAAAAAGCTGTCAGTTCAGCTATAGGAATTCTGTAAGATTGCTAGTACAGTTCTGTAAGACTGCTAATTAAAAATCAGTATTAAAATACTATTCTGAGAAGTTAAAGAAAGGAAACAAATCTCTCGTAGCCCATCTGCTTTCCTGTAGCTCGTGCTGCATCTGAATCTGCTGTGCCGTGTGATGTTTCAGAGATGCTCAGAATCAGCAGCGCCTCGACTTTCTGTGGCTCCTGAGCCCCATTGGCTGGAAGGCAAAGCAGAGGCGGGGAGTGCCCTGAATATTTTTCTCCTCCACACACCATAAAACAGGCAGCCAGCATGCACTGTCTGACAGCGAGACCGGTGCTTGCAGTTTGAAATTAGTTTCTGCTCCACAGCAATCACCTGGGCATTTTATGTTTGCCTCTTTTAATGGAAGAGAACAAAAAAAACCTTGCAGCATACCAGTGAACTAAACAGGAACTGACCATAAGGGAGAATCTGATGCAAACTTACAGACTGTTTGGACTCTGTGACATAGATCATTAAGGTAAATGTGATGATGATCAGAAACTGCATCTGTGAGAGAGTAAACCAGCATTTCTGAGTTTGAAACCTTATTTTGTATCAGCAGCCAAAGTGTTCTGAACTGCTGCCTGCCTCAGTGCTGGCTTATTTTTCTTTTCTTCCCAAGCTGAAAAGCCAAAGAAGGTTTTCAAAGGAATGCAAAAAGGAACAGGAGTTTTAAAAGCAGGAAGCTGAAAGGGGCTCTCCATAAGATGAATTTCACCCAGCACCGTGGGACACTCCAGCATCTCCATTTCTGGAACCACAGCTACGGACTGCACGGAGGTGCCAGCGAGCCCAATGCAAAGGGCCACTCCTCGGGCGGCTGCTACGAGCAACTCTTTGTATCTCCTGAAGTGTTTGTGACTCTGGGCATCATCAGCTTGCTGGAGAACGTCTTGGTCATTGTGGCGATAGCCAAGAACAAGAACCTCCATTCACCCATGTACTTCTTCATCTGTAGCTTGGCAGTGGCTGACATGCTAGTGAGTGTATCTAATGGATCAGAAACTATTGTCATCACGCTGCTAAACAATACAGATACAGATGCACAGAGCTTTACCATAAACATTGACAATGTCATTGACTCAGTGATTTGCAGTTCCTTGCTTGCATCAATTTGCAGTCTCCTTTCAATAGCAGTGGACAGGTACTTTACTATCTTTTATGCCCTCCAGTACCATAATATCATGACGGTGAAGCGCGTAGGGATCATCATCACATGCATCTGGGCTGCTTGCACAGTCTCAGGCATTTTGTTCATCATTTACTCTGACAGCAGTGTTGTCATCATCTGCCTTATTAGCATGTTCTTCACTATGCTCATTCTCATGGCATCCCTCTATGTCCACATGTTCATGATGGCTCGGATGCATATCAAAAAGATTGCTGTTCTTCCAGGGACTGGCCCTATTCGTCAAGGGGCCAACATGAAAGGGGCCATCACTCTCACCATCCTGATTGGAGTTTTTGTTGTGTGCTGGGCTCCATTTTTCCTGCACCTGATTTTCTACATCTCCTGCCCCTACAACCCTTACTGTGTGTGTTTCATGTCCCACTTTAACTTCTACCTCATCCTCATCATGTGCAATTCCATCATTGATCCACTCATCTATGCATTCCGGAGTCAGGAGCTCAGGAAAACATTCAAGGAGATTATATGCTGCTGTAGCCTGAGAGGGCTTTGTGATCTGCCTGGCAAATATTAAACTGAGTGGATATATTACTGTGTACATAACATGCAGCACAGACTTCCAAGCCTTCAGATGCTCTTTCTCAGCAGAATTCGGGTTAAGTTTTTAAGAGAGAGCACCTCTTTCTGTCTCCCCCCCCGTCATCCTTGTATCCCATTCATGTGTAACTCATATTTCTGTATAATGTTTGTGATATCTAGAGTTTGTAACTTATTTGGCTGGAAAGATAAGAAGCACTTCATACCAATTTGTAAGTAAGCAAATAAATGTAATGATGAATGTGAAATACTAACAAACACAAGCAGCTGTATGTTCCAGCTGCTGACAAAATAAATAACTTGCCTGACTTACAGTACATATTGGGTGACACTGTTCCTTATTCTGTTGAAGTAATTATAGCTATCCATTGCATTATATACAGCTTAAAATAGAGCATATGCTTTTCTGTTAGTGGATGAGAAGTTCTCTGAAATTAGAAAGCAGATTTTTCATAAAGGTTACTGCAACCAACGAATTGTGTTCATTCATTTTTCAACTCTTTTCCTCCTACTCCACAAGCAGAAATTCTGTTCTTTGTTACAGTTATTGCCTACAATAAGATTTTTCAAACGCCTGCTACCCAGACAATTGAATGCTTAGGTTTTCAGGGGGTTTTTTTCAAGATGATGATTGTTGTATGTCTCAGAGTACCTTTCTGCAAAGTTGATATTGCTCCCTGGAGCATCAGTTAGCCCTGGATATATTTGCTAGACTGGCATCCAGGTAGACTAGCACCCTTCATTCAGCTATGAAGCAGGTACAGTATTAACACTGACAGTACCAGCACCAATATAAAGTTTCACTGAGAGATTTACCTGATGAAGATTAAGAGGAAACTTCCTTGTTCTGAGGTGCTGTGAGGAACAAGGACTCTGTGCTTCGGAAGAAAATACATCCTTGTTAGAAACAAGCTGCCCTGAATTCTGAAGTGTGGTGGTAGCAGATGGGATCCACTGCCAGGATCCTTACAGAGGAGTCAAGGTATGTGTTTAATTTGGCTTGAGCACCTCAGACCATACTGTGGAGCGTACGACCTTCGTGGGCGCAATGCTTATCACATGGAAGGGATGCTGGCTGATGAGTCTGTAAACCCATACTCTGTGTCTGGCAGCCCTGTGTGTTACTGCTGCTTTAGTTCAGTTCACCTTTTCAGGCATATAATTGATGTGTTCTCAGTTTCATGCTAAAACGCCACTCTCTCTCCACAGATTTTAATAGGGACGTCAGGTCCCTGATTTTAGCACCTTTGGAAGTGTTTAAAGTATAAATGTGAGTACACAGGATTCCGTGATTCCCTCAACACCTTGACAATATCAATTTCTATGTAAGGGCATAGAAAAATTAATTTATTTATTCCCAGAAAGTATAAAAACATAGTGGTAACTGGTAGAAGACCTAGAAATTCTGATTTAAAAAGTCAAAATTGAATGTAAAGAATAATATAGGTTTTAATCCTGGATGCCTGATTTTACCAAGATGAGTAGTGAATTAGTTGGATTAGCAGTTCCATTAATTTTCTTGGAAACAGCTTGTTAACTCAAGCTGCTTGTTGCCTCATTAAAGAAAGACATACAATGAAAAGCTATTCATGAGAGCTCAATGTTTGCTACCTGGGATTCTCCTCTAGAAGCTGATCTTTCAGTTGTGGGTAACTTTTCAGGATGCGATAAAACTGTGACAACATTTGGACCTCTGCCACATAAGGTGGGTCTCAGTATCTTTAACTTCAATTTACTTACAGGGAGAGTAAGAAAGTAATTTGACTTTGTGTATCGAAGTTCCTTGGTAGACCAGCAGCAGAGAAATCAGGTGTCCTATACCCTACTCTTGCACTCCATCCACCACATTGCTTGCAACACACTCCTGTTACCTTCTTTCAGCTTTAGAATCACAGACTTATATACTCATAGAATCATAGAATGGTTTGGGTTGGAAGAGATCTTAAAGATCATCTAGTTCCAACCCCCCTGCCATGGGCAGGGACACCCTCCACTAGACCAGGTTGCCCACAGCCCCATCCAGCCTGGCCTTGAACTCTTCCAGGGAGGGGGGCATCCACAGCTTCTCTGGGCAACCTGTTCCAGTGCCTCACCACCCTCAAAGGAAATAATTGTCTTCCTTATATCTAATCTTAATCTACCCTCTTTTAGTTTAAAGCCACTACCCTTTGTCCTATCAATACACACCCTTGTAACCAGTCCCTCTCCAGCTTTCCTGTAGGCCCCTTCAGGTACTGGAAGGCTGCTATGTGGTCTCCCCAGAACCTTAGTAAATGATACTGCCACATTATAATGGTTGTTGTGTGCCACATTGTAATGGTTGCTGTGTGGAAGATGTGGAAATATATCTACTACATTAACTCTACTTATTTTCTTCTGGAGGAAACTATAAATATTTCAATAATACATCCCTACCTCATTCCACTGGATAGCGAATAAAAAATGCCAAAGAAGGAGGATTAAAGCTCAAGGGGTTAAAAATGAGTGTACTGAAACTAATAGTCTATCCAAAAATCCAATGGACTTTATTAGAGGCTTTTCTCTCTCCCACAGGACATGATGCTAGCTATGCAAAAATGCTCTGGCAATGCAAGAAATTGCTGATGCCAGTATGCCAGTTTGAACAAGACAAAAATCTCACTTGGTCTTTGTTTTGCCTCACTTTCTTTAGTTATTTTAGGACTGTAAATTAGGATATTGGGCTCCAGATACTGCTTTTGTAGTCCATGGTTGCAGACAGGGTCTAGTGGAAAGTGTCCCAAGAGCAAGATACTACCTTAGGTGCTCTGAACATTACCTCGAAAGTCTCTCTTTCTCCCCTTAGTCTATACAAGGACCAGACATCTAATTTAAACACATCTGAATTCTGAAGAGTCTGTGCTTCTGTAAATTGCTTCCTGAATTCCCAGCTGATTCTTAAAACAAACAGTCTCACTTCTTTTTGCAACCCAAGGGGAAGAGAAATAACAATTAATTTGTATTATGCTGGTGTGGAGGTTTTCATCAATGGTTTTCTTGTAGTTTTCAAAAATGGTGTGTATCTCTTTTGTGCTTATTTGGACTAAGACTAGTCAAGACAGTTGTGACCTCATTAAGCTCTAAATCTCATTTAGAAATCTAATTTTTCAAACTAGCTTATTCCAGAGTTTTAGCAACTCTGAGCCTGGTTAACAGCTGTTCTGTCTTTATTTTATAAAGCTAAATGTATATACGTACTTTTTAAAATGGAGTTTTTAATTAAAGAGAACTTTTTCGTTTCATGGTGTTATCTTTTAGAGTGTAATTTATTGAAATTGCTGGCAAACCTCCTACATAGATAATTTTCCTATTCCCAGATACTCTGTTCCTTCTGAGTAGCTGAATCAGTTTCTGTTTGCCTATAATTCTGGCAACTTTCCAGTAGAGAGCCATAGAAATTGGTGTTGTGAAAGATAAATAAGTTCATCTAGCTTGCTGGAGAGTGGGGACAGTGGAGGATCATTTTCCACACTCAATTTGCTGGAGCTTTGTTCTTCTATTTGAAAGTCTTCTAAGAAAATGAGATATTTTTTTTCTTTAAATATCTGGGACCCTAATCACTTTAGCACTTAGCATTGTAGTCATGTTATGTAACAATGGCACGTTCCTCTGTGGCAAGGAAATGGTTTTGTCTCCACTTTACAGGTGTAAGGATTTACATTTTCACTTCTGCTGGAGAAAGGGGGCTAATGGATTTTCTCAGCCTCCTAGAATGCAGTCTTTGCCTGAGCTGGGAATTGATGGTAGTGTTCTCAAAAACTGGTTGCAATATAACACACAGAACTTTTGAAGCAAATTCCTTTCTTTGAGAGGGACATTTCTTTGGCTTTGAATTACTTTCCCAACAAACAAAGGACTCCAAAAAGCACTTAGGAGGCTGTAGTTCATAGAATCATAGAATCATAGAATGGTTTGGGATGGAAGGGACCTTAAAGACCATCTAGTTCCAACCCCCCTGCCATGGGCAGGGACACCCTCCACTAGACCAGGCTGCCCAAAGCCCCATCCAACCTGGCCTTGAACACTTCCAGGGAGGGGGCATCTACAACTTCACTGGGCAACCTGTTCCACTGCCTCACCACCTTCACAGTAAAGAATTTCTTCCTAATATCTAATCTAAATCTACTCTCTTTCAGTTTGTAAGCCATTATCCCTTGTCCTATCACTACATGCCTTTGTAACCAGTCCCTCTCCAGCTTTCCTGTAGGCCCTTTCAGGTACTTTAGTACTTTAGTTGGCCTCAATAGAGTGGATTTTGAATGATGATCCAAGATCCTCTTTGCAACTGAAACATGCTATCATCTGGAAGCAAGGTGAAATGCACTGATGGACTCACATAGTACTGAATGTGCACCAACAACAATGCTTTCAGTTACGCCTTTAATAGATGTGTAGAATACACATTACTGAAGTAATTCTAAAATGACTTTGTTGTTGTTAAACTGATCCTATTCTTCAGCGTGTTTATTGAGGGTGTCCTGGTTTCAGATGAGATAGAGCTAATTTTCTTTCTAGTAGCTGGTATAGCACTGTGGTTTGGATTTAGGATGAGAATAATGTTGACAACACACTGATGGTTTTAGTTGTTGCTGGGTAGTTGTAGTGTCTACACTAAGCCAAGGACTTTTCAGCTTCCCATGCCGTGCCAGGTGCACAAGAAGCTGGGAGAGCACAGCCAGGACAGCTGGCCCAGGCTGGCCAGAGGGATAGTCCCTGCCATAGAACATCAAGCTCCAGATATAACTGGGGAAGCGAGCCGGGGAGTGGGATCACTGCTTGGAAACAGACTGGGCATCAGATTGGTTTTTTTCACTTTTGCATGTGCTGAGCAATTGCATTTGTGCCTCATTTGTGTTATAGTTATTACTACTATTATTAGTATTATTCTGCTCCTTTGTTATCCTATTAAACTACCTTTATCTCAACCCACAAGTTTTTTTTCTGTTCTCCTCTCCATCGCCTTGGTGGTGGAGGGGTGAGCTAGGGGCTGCATGGTGCTTAGTTACGGCTGGGGTCAAACCACAACGAGGGTCTCCTTCATTCTCAAGCTGAATTCTGGTGAAGAACTTTAGTCCTGATATTATTTATAATATCCTGTATTGCTTATAGGCTTGAATAAAATTTGCAGTCTCAATCCCACTGGAAGGAGCTCTCAGAAAATGTACTTTTAGGGATGAAATCTTCATTATTTGTCCAGAAATTACTTCAGATTTTAAATTAATATTCCAATCCTTTCAATCATGTGTCAAGTATCCTAGGATTTTCTCTTTGTATGAAATACTTCTCTCATTAAAAAAAGACGTCATATGTCACAGGAACTGTCTACTGCTACTACAGATACTCACCGTCATATAAGCCAGGTTATGAATTGACCATTTTTTTTGTTTCAAATGGTTCAGTTGTCCTAGCTGTTTTTCATATCTTTGCCCACTCTGTTCATAGAAGAAGAGATTTTCAGATTTGTGGATTAAAAATCACGCCCTTTGAGCTTGCAATGTAAATGTATTCATCAGTTTTGCTTTTACCCATTTGTTCCCTTGCAAACATTGTTCATTTGTTTCAATTGTTCTCCTTCACGCTTGGTATATTTCTGTATTGGTGTATTTCTGGATTGCCATCAGTCTGAGCTCTCTGAGTCACCCCTTGCCTGTGTGGTGGGTTTCTCTTTGGCCAACAGCAAAACCCACATCCAGCTGCTTGCTCACTCCCCACCTTAGTGGGACGAGGGGCGAAAACAAGAACAGGAACGAGAAAGCTCGTGGGTCTGGATGAAGACAGGGATATCACTTACCATCACGGGTGAAACAGACTTGAGTTGGGGATAATGAAATAATTATGGCTAATTAAAATAATCGTTTACTTACTTACTGATTCAGCTAGTGGGAAACAAAAAGACAAACAGTAGGTCAGCGCTTTGCCCTTTCTTACCCGAGGCGCCTGCCTGTGGCTGAGGGGCTCAGCTGTGCCCTGCGGTGGGGCCCTTGGAGCCGGCTGGAACCGTCTGTGTCGGGCACCGGGCGGCACCGGGCAGCCCCGGCCGCTCCACACAGGGGCCGCACCTGCAGGCCCCCCACTGCCAGCACCTGGGCACCCGCACCCGGTACGACATGGTAGGCAACAATAGTGTAAGCAGCATTTCAGGTGAAGTCCCATTGCTCTGTACCTTTTAGTTCAGTTCCACAGAAAACTCCTCACCTAACTTATTTGCCTCTTTCATGTCCGTAGTTTCCACGTGTCTCCTTTGGGTCTTTTTTCCCCTGCAATGAGCTAATCAACCCAAAATGTTCCCCTCTTGGGCTCTTTCCTGCTGAAGAGCTGTCACTGTAGAGCTTCAAAACCTGTTATTAGCATCTGAATTAATGACTTTGAATAACATCTTGTTGACTCCCATCCTATTTCTATTATTTCAATCCTCAGAATGATCCACTTTCCCTAACTGGTTTTCAGCTAGTCCTTTCTGTGGAAATTGCAGCCAACCTTTTACCACCAAGATCTGGCCCTGGCACGTCCCTCTTGACACAGGCCGGTGGGACCCACAGGTCAGGCTTCAGCCTCTGCCGTGTAAGCAAGGATCCTTTGTAAATCTTGCATATGTTGTGCCGTGCATCAATAACAAATAATTTATATAGGTTACCAGGTGGCAAAAAGAAAACTGAAAAAAATAAAGGTGTGCAATTTGCCATACTTAACTGTTTTTGAAACAAACACATTATAGCTTATTAGAGCTTTATTCTTTGTAAAAGGCAGTGAGTGAGTAAACAAACAAAATACATTTGGAGCCAGTATCAGCAGAGCGTAAACAAAACACTTTATCCATGCAATAATCTGCAGCAACCATTCTGAAGTGCAGAAGGAATTAAAACATATTATGAGGATAGTATTTGCTATAAAAATATCTTGAGATAACATCTCTGTGCAGTTCTGAGATTTCTTCTTATCCTAACACAGGTCATATAGAGTTCAACATACACTTCTCATGTACATTATAAAAAACCCAGCAAGGTTTCTAACGTTTTATTCAGTACAGCCTGAAAAAACAATCAAACTTGATTTGCAAGGGGAAAAAAGACAAAAGAAGGGGTCTGAAAATAAAAAAAAAAGGGGGGCGGGGAATGAAATTGCTTCTGTTGAGGTAATCGTTTTCCACACTTTCCCAATTTTGGCTGGGCCAAGGGAATCTGAAAGCTTTCTGGAAAGCAGGAATTGTGCACATATCTGTCCATAGATTTAACTGCCTATGCATAAACCTGCCAACTTCTGACTGACTAGTGGGTTTTTGCATTAAAGCACTGAAAGTCATCTTACAGTGTGCACCATACATTATCACTGATGCTTCTATTTATCTGGATACACATACAGACACAGTAAACTTGGAAAAAAGCTTGGCTGTGCATGAAGACAAACACAAATAATGCATGTTTGGTAGAAATAAATCTTCACTTTTTATCCTGATTTTTTTACTGGGGAGATGAAATGGGTGTCATTTCTTTCTTATGATTATTGTCTTCAGCCTCAACCGTGGAAATGCAATGCTCACAAGTAATACAGACAGCCTAATTTCCCCACCCACCCCCTCCCCACTCCCCCCCTAAGACAAAGATACTCGTTCTCAGTAAGGATTGTCTCCAGGCCAAATAGGGTGATATTCCATCCAATATTAAAGGCCAGGGGAGGTTCAGATTGGATATTAGGAAAAGTTTCTTCACCGAAAGTGTTATCAAGCATTGGAACAGGCTGTCCAGGGAAGTGGTTGAGTCGCCATCCCTGGAGGTATTGCGTAGATAGAAAGACGTGTAGATGTGGTGCTTAGGGACATGGTTTAGTGGTGAACTTGGCAGTGTTAGGTTAACAGTTGGAATTGATGATCTTAAAGGTCTTTTGCAACCTAAATGATTCTATGGCTTTTATGGTTCATGGTGTCGTTGGTATAAACTCTCCTTATCTGTGAACTGTGTACCAGTGCACACCAGCATCGCTCAGTTTGGGACTATTTATCAACTACCAACTGCCCAAGGCAAAAGACTGAGACAGCTAATCCATGAAGGTGTCAGCTGAAGCAAGAGATGACCCATCTTAATTGCTTTTCAAACAACTCCTCTCAGACTTGAAGATCTGCTGGCACATCAGGAATGCAATAGCCAACAGCCGGGGAATTCAGGGAAGATTTAACTGTGGATTTGGACTGTAAATTTGGTTCTGGCCTCATGGAAGATACATATCTGTGAAGTTTCCATCAGTCCTGCAGGAAATCCCATATTTCTCACTACCTTCGTGCAACCAGGTGACCCAGGCTGTTCCTTTCCCTGAAAGCAGAAGATAGTGCTTGACTGGCTCAGGGGAATGGGACAGTGGTAGAAACTCAGAGGTAAAATCTGAGTAACCTAATTGATGTTAGTTCAAGTTATTTGCTAGAGATGGTTTCATGCTCTTACAGGCCTTGCTATGGGCCATGTTTCAAATATATCTTTATAGCAATAATGTCAGAGCTACTGTCCCAGTAAGAGCTTGGTCAGTAGTAAGATATCTGCACTAAAATTAAAGGAGTATGGAATTTTATATATCATACACACACCATACAACATGTATAATTTTAGCCAAATTTTACCTAAGTTTTCAAAAGGCTTTACCTGCTTCTGAATACCAGCCAAAGAGAACTTAATATCTCTGATTTTGGATGCCACAAAGTTAGGATCCTTTGTGTATCGAAATATTCTGAATACTCAAATATCCTTTGTGTGTCCAAATATTGTGCTCACTTTATGAAATCTCAGTCACTTCTGCCACATGCGGTGCCTTAGTGGTCAAATCCAGAATTATAAATTGTGTACCATCTGATACATTCCCAGCTTTGAAGATTCTGTTGATCTCAGCTATTTTAGCTCTGAAAGAAATGTTGTGATTAACTTCATAGAACTGAAATGGTCATGATGCTTTAGACCATATAAATTGACTGCATGTAGATATTGAAAAACAAGACCATGGACTTCATTTTTTCCTTCAAATAATTGTAAAGTTTTGATTTGTCTGTGGGAGTAAAATCAATGAGAGGAATAAGATGCTATCTTATTAAATGAAATTTAGTTAGAAAGAGGCTTTTTAAGGCAGGGTGTAGGATCGTTGTTTTTGTTTTAATGAGTCAAACATTGTTTTCTAAAGGAAAAACAATTTCTCAGACAGAAAAAGTTGCAAACCAGTACTGCCTTACTAAAAAAATAATAGACATAAGTAACTACTAAATGTTGTACTTCAGAACTGGACTTCTGCTTTTTCATTCTTTTCAAATGCGGTGTCTAGTGAATTAACCCTATCCCTAACAATTTAAGGGGATATTTATAAAAAGATGCATAGCAGGGAAAAGATAGATAAGGAGCAAATTCTTTCTCCCAATGGAAGCAATAGGGGACACTTCGTGGAGCTGATTCAAGCAGGATTCAGAAGATAAGATGGAAGCTGGCTGTAGACTTGGGGAAATTACTGCCAATAAGAGCTGTGGATGCTAAAAGTGTACATGGTTTCAAGGAAGAACTGCCCAAACTGTTGGGAGAGAAATCCAATGAGTCTTACTAACGGCACACATCCACAAACAGCTCAGAAAGTCTATGAGCTGTAAATAACTAGAGACAGGAGAAGTATTATGGAGCAGCATCATACATACTTACTGCCTTCCCTAGCCCGTGTAAGGGCATATTTTCCTGTTGGTTTTCCAGTTAGAGAAGCATTCTTAACTAAATTAAATGTCATTTCCCATTAGCAATTAAAAAAAAAGACAAAAAAAAGGAAAAGAAAAAAGGTGAGGTGGAGTTGTAAAGACACAAACCTGGGGAAAACCAAATGATTGTTGGAGATAACAAATAAAGAATGGTGAAAGGGTGAGGACTAATGGATCAAAAAAGTAAATTATATAGGACTGGAGAGAGACACAGAGCAGAATATCCTGTCTCTGCCTACCTCTCCCTTAGGTTACCCACTGTAGTTAAGGATGGTGTCAAATGATGTTTTGGCCAGACGTGTGACTGGTGAAGGGACCAGAAACAGGCTACACCATCACCAGGTCACCTCCACCAGGCTTCTTCCTCTAGTGCTGAGGATAACCAGCATGGGCAGAAGATTGGCAAGAATGTGGCTTGTGGGGACTTGGATGGCCACTGCTTGAGGTAGGATAGCTTCACATTAACCCCATATGGATAATGCCATGCCCTGATATAGGACAACAATGGCTATTCTCAGAAGGTGCTTTCTTACCTGACGTCCTGGTATAGAGCTGCTTGGAAGATGAGGCCAATGGCCAGTCTTAAAGTATGCTGGCATATTTTATGTAGGCAGCATAAAATGCATAAACCAATGTGTGTCTATGTATGTGTGTGTGTGCGTCCCTGGTTTGTAGCCCCCTCCCCAGCTTCTCCTGGAGGAAGTGCTCTTGTCTGGAAGTAACCAGATCCCCAAAGCATTGCTGTGGGTTTCCCCTGTGGCTGCCTTCACCCCAGTGAGATACAGACTGATTGACACTTCTGCTCTTCTCCCTGGATATTGCTGCTCCGACGGAAAGCTCGCTTGTGTCCTGGACTACCTGACCAGCTTCTCTCCTCTTGCTAGGCCTCCCATACTCTATGTTTATCTCCTTCCTAACTGGGGTGTATGCACATGTCCTCTCTCAAGTTGATTTCTGATCCAAATGAGCTGTCATTTCCCAGCAAATAGTTCACAACTGCAGCAGTACTTTTTTACATGCTAGAAATATTAAAGCAGTTAGTGACACTTTCTTTTATCTGTATTATCATGGGGCATTTAAGTTTGCAGCCGCAGAGATACATTGGGAAGAGCTACCACTCCAAATGTATATATTCAAACAGTGCCAGCATAGCCATCTGTCACTGAATTAATTACATGATTTTGATGTTTCATCAATCATGGAGCTTGACCTTAAACATGGAAGCCTCAGCTCACTTGCCATGTTCATCCATCTTTTGCTTCAGTCTTGAGATTGCTATTCAAATGTTGGGATGCTCAAGGAATACAGCTTTTGATGTTCAATGGAAAAGTTTAGTTTATTCCAAACTGAGTCTGGTTTTTAACTGTCATTTAGAAGGGTGGTCTGAGGTCAGGAAATCCCAAGAACAGATGCTCAGGGAGATATGCACTTCTCTGAGTATCTAGGTATTCAAAGAAAAGCAGAGGTTTGAATTTGTCTCCTTCTGAGGTGCAGGCTTGCCCTCCCACATGGTACTGTGGAAACAGCAGTATAGCCACTGAGTGCCTTGTGGGATGCTGTGAAAACATGTCTTCATAGTGCTTCAGCTTTCCTGCTAGCCAGAGAAAGAAGAGATAGAACACATTCACAGCCTTTCTTACCATTCTATGTTGTCTTAATAAATAATGAACCAATTTTCTTGTGGAAAAATATAATTTACTACAAAGTCATTACGACCATATTTAAGGCAGAGGAGCTTTGAGCTCCTCTTGCACTATATTTCTTGCCTTCTGAGATCTAGTTTCTTAACCTGAACGTGGTACTCATATTTTCTTATCCTCATTCCCCTAAAGAATATCAGTTAAACTTTCCTGCTGTCTAATGCAGGAATTAAAAATGCAGACAGAAAGTATGATGTGTCATTGGCATGCCTCTGTTCTGTTGCAGTGCCTTTACTGATGACAGGGAAATCTCAGATGTAAACATTAATTTCCCAATGATGACAACAGGGACAAGAAAAGACTCATTTGTATACGCTTTCCCCCTCATTTTCTGGTTTATAGGCATCATATATCTTCTTGTAATACAGATTTTATAGCCTCTTTTTTAACAAAGGACCAGCCTCAAAAAGATTGGATGCAATTTAGGGAAAAAAATCAACTAAACCCCAACTCAGCATGGTAATATTGTTTATTTAAGTCTGACAGCTACTCAGGCTCAAATTGAACTGCTAGCTGTACAGTAAGTAGTGACCAGATGGCTCCAACTTCAGCTTATTACATTGTTTTGAGGAGAGGACATTCTTTGATATAATGTCTTGAAGGAAAACTTGAAGGCAACACAAGAAGGTAATACTTGGCATATCTTTCAAAACAGAGAAACTCTTTTTTCCATATTAGATGCTGGGACTGCAGAATGCAAGTTCTGCACTTCTGGATTTGGGTTTTCTCTCTTTTCATTAGTTGAGATTTTTAAAAAGCTTTAAATATCCTGGAATTTTCTAATTAGAAAGGCAAAGACAGATCTGAGAGGAAAACATTTTTGTAGGCCAGGTGGCTCTACCTTGGAACTCATGAAGTGTTGAGTAGAAAATCTTTGTACCTGATGAATCTTACCTAATAATAAATTTCTGTAGATTTTTTACTCTCACTTGTTCAAAATGGGTGTTCTGGAGCATTAATGTGAGTAAAAGCAGTCACAGGGGAAAGAAGTGATTTAGAAACACCAAACGTTTTTATGTTAGATGTTAACTGCAACATATGATCCACCTTCAAGGTAGCTGAATGTGAAGAGCTGTGGTTACTGAAGAGCATCCAGTCATTAAGTTCGGTGCCTGACAAACAGGAGTGGTTGCAGCTCTTTGACCTTAGAATCTCTATAACTTACAAATCCCTCCATCTAACAGACTAACACATAACACCTACAAAAAAAAAAAAAAAAGAAGAAGAAAAAACCAAACCAAAACCAATCCTGTCTGTCACACATGCATTTATATGGCAATTTTTTGCCATGCAGTTTCAGCATTTTAATTACTAAGAGGCTGTAATGTCAGAGGAAGGGAAGGCATCCCTATATTTTGTGCTAGGTGAAGAATTTAATTCTGGTAATACTAAACAGCTGCACTTCTAAAAGGTCTCATTACAAAGATAGTGTATCTTTTGGCTGACATGCTTAGTTTCTTGCGTGACATCTCCAGACTCTTCCATCATTCAACTTGTGTTGCCCTCTCCAAGCTCTACATGTGTCAGAAAAGGTGGCCATCTCCTCAGTAGATAACACTGGAAAGACTGTGTGCTCTTGCTGTGTTTCCTCACAACAGAAAAGTTCTTGAGCATGATCCTTGATGCTTGACACAACTGTAGATACTGTTTTATATGCCACAGAGAAAGTAGTAGTTTATTGAGTTTGCGGTTTAGGTCAGGGGATAATTCCTCTTTCTATGATAACTCTGCAATTCAAATGAATTAATGAGAACTTGCAACATTTTTTTAGCAAAGCAACTGAGTTTTAAAATCAGTTTGAGAAAGAATTTTTTTTTTTTTTCTTTTGCACAGCCCAGTAGCCAAAGGAATAGGCTTGTTTTAAAGGAATCCTTCCAGAAGAGACTGTGCAGTTCCTTGTGAAAATGTGCTCCTTTTGGCAATCTTAGCTGGCATTTCTAAGTGACTGAAAGGAACTGCAGCTTGGTGATCTAGGCAATGAATGATTTTCACAGCTTCCTATCCCATGAAGTATAATGCACAGAGCATTTGTCTCTGAAATTGGGTAGGTTTATCAGCTCCTGAGGGACCTTTCAGTAGTTCTTCCAGGCTATTACTATGCTTCAGAGGTCACATAATGCTTTGACATTACCAGTCCAAATAGCTTAAGATGAGCTTCTGAGCTTCCATTTATTGTTGCTTTATAATAGGAAACGCAGAGAAAATTTAGTTCCAAAGTGAATTCTAAGATTAAATGGCCTGAAGTTAGTAAGAATTTCAACTTCTAAAGGGGTTGATACATAAATATCTTTAACAATTAAGGCAGTATGAGTAGGGAGACCTTAATCTCTTGTGCTACCAACAGAGATTCAATCTAAAGGAATTTAGAGTTTCTTCTTGAAAAGGTACTGATTTTTACAGGTGCTAACTTTCATAGATACAGAACAATAGAATATTAGAAATAAGCAGAAAAGTAACAACTTTTCTAGCTATAGATAGTTTAATGATTGCTTCTAATCAGAACCTGGCTTCTAATTACACTAGGAATGTACTTCACTGAAATCTGCCCTCAAAATGAATTTTAAGAGAAAGATTATAATGCCACTTGAAGCGGTACCTTTTTTTTTTCTTTTTTTTTTTTTTTTTAAGGATGTCATTTGCACTGCTTTTACTGATTAATTCACTTGGCTGTCATTAGCATCCATGTTTTCTTTTTTACTGTATCTGCAACATTAAAGTAGGAAATACATTTCAGCTCTCAGGACTGTCCTTTATTTCTTAGATTTTTTGGCCAGAAAATCAGTGCAATTTAGAACTTTTGCTAAAACATCCCTATAGAATTGCATAGTTAACTAGAACAAGTCTGAAATAGATTATTTTAAGTATATTGCATATATCTTGGTTTGTCCCAAAAGCTTCATCAATTTAAATCTGTTCTCATCCATTTGGGGATATTGAAGTCTTTGACAATTTTCAAGCACATCTGAGTTCTGGTTTAATACAAACTTTCCGTCCCTGCTCAGCCCCAGAGGAGTGAGAGCTCTGAAACTTTCATAGCAATACAGAAAATTCCTTAAATGCTCCCACAGCATCATGATGACCTCTTTCAAGTGATTTAGCACTCCTTGTGTCCCATTTCCTTGTCTGTAAAACAAAATTTAAAAAAGATTAACTAACTGCTCTGCACGTCTATTGAGAATTTCATGGTTTTGATGTCATTTAAAAAGGAAATATTTATGTGACATTAGCTCCTAAATCCTGAAACCATATTAGATTCCACTGACTAAGAAAGATTCTATATAAATGTAAGGTAGTTAATAGTACAGTTGCTGAAATAGCAGAAGCTAAAGTTCTTTTGTATGTGATATGCTATTGCAATCATTTCCCAGGAAATGAAAGTAATGTCCCTGAAAGGTATGTCCCCCTCACCCCTCTCTCTCCCTGTTTCAGGAATCTCTGGGGCTTTGGGTCTGGGAGCAGTTTGTTAAAGCACTGGCAGGGAAACCCTAAGACTTCCTTTTTTAATGATAAAAGTCAGAATGCTTCATCTTGTCATTCCAATGCATTGTGGAAACTGATAAGAAGGAATATTGCTCTCTCCTTATCTTTAGTTTTTGAAGAACATTTATGCAATACTAGTAGAAGAGCAGTAGTAGGAATACCAATAAATATTTAGAGATTATAAGCCTCCTTGTGAAACTCTCTGGTCCAATTCTGTTCCCTTTGAAATAGGGATAGTAAATCTAGGCTGACTTCAGTGAAGTCTGGATTTCACCTCTGACATTTAAATGCCACTGTTGTGGCACATATATTTACTGGGGATACAGAAAGTGCATTACGAAATGAAAATAACCTTTGCACCAAGGTTTTTATCCCAATTGCAATATTCTCTGATGACATCCCATCATTTTTTCTTTTCTTGTTAATATCAGAGTGACCACTTGAAAGACCCCAAAGGTCCAGGTGCTATTTGCACAAGTTTCTACATGATCATAAAAATCAGATTCTAAACACTCATCAGAAAGCTTTGCCTTAACCTTTCTTTATTTCTTTTTCTTCACAGGTTTTATTCTTCCCCAATAAATTCGGCTGTATACTGTTCTTTCCTCAAGAGTTCTTCCTCTAAAATTTTCTTCCATTTTCCTGTGCATCCCCTCAGAGGTTTCTTTACCTGGGAGGAGCATGCTTAGCTGGAAAGCGTGGTGGGGTTGGCAGGAGGGAAACATTGCAGCTAGAGGAATGTAAGGCTTGGAAGCATGATAGGAAGAGAAGGGATTTGATACAGCTCAGATGTGATAGAAAGAGGGGGTGGGTTGGTTTTTTGTTTGTTTGAATCTCTTTCCTTAAAGGTGAAGAGGGAATAGTGCAAACTGTTGCAGCTCAGGATGGTATAGAAAGTTGCTGGAAATGAGAGCAAGTATGGGAAAAGGTAGGAGGTACTTCCTCACAAATTCTTTTACTTTAATGCATCTTGTGTAGCAGAGATCTATGTTCTCTATGCCAAAAGTTCGTTGTTTGAAAGTGTGATAAAGCGAACACTATCTTAAGACGCTGACAGCTTCTTTAGTGTTTCCACGGTTTTCCCATAAAGAAAGGTGCAGATAGCATCACTTCAAAGCTCTGGCTAGCTGTTCGCACAAGGCTGCCCATCACAGTCTACTTGCAACTGCATAAGCCCAAGTGTTGGGAGAAATTTTCACAGTTATAGCTAGCTAGCTTTTTTATGAACTCTTGTTTTTTAGTTAAAAAAATAAATGTTTTTCCTTTGTTAAATTCTGTAAGTACATTAATGTTGTTCTACCCTTTGTCAACAGTACTAGGGAATGATAAGCAACCATCTCTCATAAGTAGATTTTTACTTATTACAAACTTAATAATCTGAGATCTTTAACTTAAAATGAAAATAAGGTCTCAAAAGACTCAAATTATACCCTGAAAATTGGTATACTTCTAGGTAAGTGAAATACAGTCCCAAAGTTTATTTTGTTCTTAGGACAGCAATAATTCTTTTGTGTCAATCTCAAGTAGGAAAGCATAGGTGTGTTACTAGAACTTAGGACAAGATACCAAAGTCTGTCTCCATGTAACTGGGATGTTTGAGACCTACTTGTTTTGGGTGCTGATTAATTTTCTAACTTGCTACAGGTTCAGTAACTTACTGTAGAGATTTGGCAATTGCTTTATATTTAGAACAAAATTCACAAAGATAGGAACTGGGTATTGTTCATATTACTTGCATAAAGGAGGAATCAAGATGGAGTAATGACATTTGAAGTGCTTTTGGATGATCTTACCCATGTTGCAGAAGTTTATTTTAGCCTTCCTAATCCAAAATCAGGATTTCATTGAAGCCTTTTTTCTTTTTTTTTCTTTTTTCTTTTTGCCTTGCAATCTCATCAGATCCTTCTACCCAGAGCTGATCCTACCTATTATTTTCCTGTTCCTCCTCTTTGATCAAAGTTTTCCTGTCTATGACTTCCAAATGTACTTGTATGTTATCTTTCAAGTGATTCTCGCTGCTGGTTCTCAAATCTACACACTGTCTGACAGGACAGCTGCTCTAAGTTTCATGCATGCTCTCTGAAGCTTCCCTGCATATGAAAATGTGCTGCTTTGTACTCTAAGGAGATGTATTATTTCATTGATTTCTGGAAATGGAACAGCACACAGCAAAGTGACTGGCAATTTGACGACTGGGATGTTAAGCAGAGATCTGGCTGGAGAGGCAGGGAGAGGAAGAGATGTTTGAAGAAGCTCGAAATCATCTGCTGAATATATTGGAAAGCATTTTAAAGATCAAAAGACTATGGACAATTCATTAATATTCAATTCCTAGGGAAAGGACTGAGATCATGGCAAATCCTTTAATAAGTGTTTGTCTTTTACTGTCTCCATCATTACCTATCTTAAAGGTTTCAAATAATACTTTACATTAAAAGAAGCATATCAGTCTGCTGACTTTTTGGGTGTCTGCTTGACTATTTATAATGTTCTTTTAACAAGAAAAAGTAAACCAGAGGGCAGTTGCACAGTGTGTAAAGCTAATGACTAACAGTGAAGATTCAGCTGTCCTAACTTCAGACTTTTAAAAGTTAGGTCTGTAGAATAAATTGCTCATCTGCAGTTCCCTCTTCAGGCAGAAGAAGAAGAGAAAGGTGCCTTTGAAGCGTAACTGATACCATTTTCAGATAGACTTCTGCAGATGTTATCTAGAAATCCCAGTCTGACTTCATTACCTAGTCTCAGGCTCCCTCTATAGTCAATCTGCCTGAAAGCTGAGAAGTTCATGACTCTCTTAGTTCCAGTAAACAGAACAGGTATTACTGGCACGCAGGCACAAGCCTGTGATGCAATGCCCACTGTTTATATGGCTTCAGAACTGGTCATCTCAAATGCAGCCATGATCTAAAAAAAAAAAAAGTCACTCAGAGCTGGGTGTATTATGAAGCAAAAAATTATAAACTCTGTCAGAGGGTTGAGTGAAGGAGCAAGAATTCAGATATACTTACTGCTTTGTCTAGATGGAAGTCTACATGCTGCTCTGCTGCAGGATATTTGGTATGCTTTTCACATGGCCTGTGTCTCCCAGTGAGCTGTGTATGGAGTTAAAGAATATAAGTTTTGAGTTTGGGATTTTGCATTAAAGGCCAGGTACCTTAAAGTAGGGTCACACAATCCTCTACTGTGTTGATTCCCTAACAGCCTGCTGGAGTCTGAAAACCAAGGAATTTAATTATCTGCTGAGTACAACCTGAGCTTCATCAGCTTTCAAATGAGCAAAATTTAATTGAGAATATTCCATATGCAGTGAAGGAGCAGAAGAATCAGACTGGAAACTCTGTACGCAGCAAAGCTTCCCAGATTTGATGAGTGGGAGTGAAATTACTCTGGAATGATTTTAATTTTTTTTTTTTTTTGTCATCAGCTTTTGAGTTCAGACACATATTATACCAGATGAACCAGAAAGCGAGTCTTTCTGATTTCTCTCTGAACATCATTGCCACTTGATAAACAAAAGTCTGCATCACTGGAAGCTGTAGTCTCTGTTCCACTGAAAGTGCTAATGTCCCCAAAATAATGTGGGCAAAAAAGCAAACCGGAATATTTGTACCATTTCTCACCATTGACTTAGCTTCATATAGAATTTGGCTAAACACCAGAGAGGAAAGTGAGATTAGTCATTCATTGGTAGAAAAGCAAAAGCAATATTTTCTGGATAGGTATTATGTAGTTCATACTTGTGCTTTAGACCAGAGGGAAAAACATAATAAAGAGAGCAGCAGCAAAACAAAGTCAAATAGTAGAGAATCTCTGTGTTCTGGGAATGGCACAGTACCACTGGGAAGTTTCAACCTAATGGTCATAATGCACAGGCACAGAGCTGCCTTTAAGGCTACTTCTTGTGGGGGCTGAAACAGCATACCTTGCAAAGCTCCATTTGGCACAAAATACAGCAGCTGGTTGGTAGCTATAATCAGATCCCACGGGAAAGTTTTGCACTGGCACCTCTCTGGGCACAGAGGTGTCACAAGCTATTTGCTGTGAGACCCTCTGCGACTGATATGAACTACCTCAGAAGGCTGTGCTCCAGCTGTGACCGGGACTTTTGCGGGCGTCAAGTCTTACTGCAGTAATCTAAGGTAAGGATACACTCAGTGTAGGAGACAGCAATTTCAGAGGAAGTTTATCTGAACTCCAGAATATCTTCCAGTGAAAGATTAATAATAATTGTTGAACTAAGTACTTACAGACCTAAATGTAAAATGAAGATAATTTAATTTTCCTGTTTGCTTCTACATTCATAAAAAGAGATCTATAAACTAATCAAGCTACATTTCCTGCTGACTAGAAAGCAAGAAAACCACCCAGAAGCTATTGCAAGTACAGGGGGTTTTTTATGAACATGAGGAGGTCTGAAATGCTAGCGATACAGACCATCAGAGAGAAACAAGACGACAGGCAAATGGCTGTGGAGTGGCTTTGAATACAAGGATTGAAAGTACTTTATGGAAATAAATGGCTATCATGAGCATCCTTAATAAATAATTTTTTTAATTTGGATTTTTGGTGGGGTTTTTTTACCTCTCTTTTACTTGAAGTCATTATATTGAACTATTCTTGTAGTCCCTGGGCTTCCAAAATAGCGAATTTCTTTGAGAGTGGGGACAGAAAACAGGTTAATTGGAGCTTTGCCTTCAGTTTCCATTTTAATACTGTGTGTCTGCTTGTGCTTCCTGTTTTTTCTGCTGCAGCTTTTTATTTTAGGCTCATTGATGGTACTTCTGGCACCATGGTACATGTCTCTCTTCAACTCGGGTGAGAAGTGACTATTATGTTAAAACCTTTGATGGCTCTACTCTTAAATCTGCTTGCTAATGCAATCACTGTCTCTTCTGCATCATCTCTCTCTCATACACTTACTTTCTGGGAAGTGAGATATTCCCGTAGATGAGGTGAGAAGGTTTTTCTTATCCCAGGTCCTCCAGGCCCATTCCTGTGCCCCTTGCTAGGGATTTTTCTGTCAGTAGTGCTCCAGGCTTTTGCTCATCCATTGGCATAGATGAGCTCTGTATCAGAGCAACAGGTTTGCTGTTCCTCTCTTTCTGTCATTAGGTGGGTCTCTGTTTCTGGAGAGGCTGCTGCTGTGCAAATGGACTTTATGCTAATATAATACTTGTTGTTTCTTTCAATATTTTTTCCCTATAAAACTTGCCCACTGGCATGAACGTGGGTAAGAACGTGTATGGGTTCAAGAATAAAAAAAGCCAAAAAGAGGTATAGCATGGTGGTTCCCAAGAGTATTTTGCATACTCTGTTACTGAATGTGCCAGCTCTCACCTGTGGCCTGAGATGCAAAACTGCTGTGGGAGAATGAAAGATCTCGGCAGAGGTCTAGAGCTCCTCTCTCATCTTGAAAGGGAGCAAGGATGACATTGACTCTGATAGGTAAAGTAATTATGGTTAATGGCTAATATCCTGTGCATTACAGTTAAAACAATTTTGTAGCTGTAGATTCAGAAATCAGTTTGGGGATAATTTTGGTCTCCAATTTATCAATAGTTGAAGGCTGTTCTGTCCCATGCTCTTTTTTGCTTTCTGCTGATAAAAGGAGGGATTGTAATTGACCCAGACTGCTTTCCTGAATATTTCCAAAAGACAGTAGTGTCCTTGAGGGGTAGGTAAAGGGACTTTTTAACCGTATTTCCCACACACTTGCCAGCACTGCACAGGAGCAGAGAGGAGATGCGATCAGGATGATCAAGGTTTATTTGGACCATTGACATTTGTCACGAGGTAGAGCTTCTGCAGGTTAGAACCACCAGGAAGCCTGACCAGACAAAAATATCACAGAGCCGTAGTTTTCCTTTGGATCATCTCCCTTCCTCCTGGATTTCTAAAGTATCTTTTCTATGCAGGCATTCTGGGCCAAAACGGTCATTTTTCTTCCTCCCTTTATTCAGCCCAGTCCAGCACCAGGAATAGATCTAGAATGGAAACTGTGAAAACTAAACCCAGAAATAATCAAGGTGAGGTGATGACACTTCACAGCCAAGGTAAAACTGAAAATCATGCACGATGGATTAAACCTCTAGGAGTGAATACTTACTATAGCATTAATACTTCCTGTCACTGTCTCTTCCTAACCTTCTAACGCTTCTGAGGTGATAGCAGGAATTATTAAAATACAAGGTGTCAAAGAAATATCCTCCTATAATCCACTGAATGTGGAAGAACCTTCTGTCCTGGGAAAAGTATATGTGACACAGTATGGCAATCGGCCTGGATTGCTTGGTACAGTGAGAGGCTGATGTATTTCAAAGTGAACGTCACCCTGAAATAGTTCGTAATGGAAAGGCAGAGAAATTGTGATTAAGCTGTTTTCTGTTGCCTTTCTCTGAATGAGCCTTGTTGTTTGGCTGGTCCTGGATGCAATAAAAAAGAAGAAAAAAATCCCTCCCTCCCTCTAGAGCTTCCACTTCCCCTGTATTATAGTTCTGAGTACATCGTGTCCTTCCGTCTAATTTTTTCTTGTAGAGGAAATTGCAGAGCTGCTGCTTTCAAAATCTCCCTTTCCAGACAACCTCTCTCTCTCTCACTTGTCGCTATGTGCTGTCCCAGGGCGCTGCTGCTCTGACCCTCTGTCCTGACGTGAGGGCAGCTGTGTGCCTGCTGACTGCAAATCGCTGTTCCTGACTCTGCCTATAACTCCAGGGCCCCAGCTGTCTCAGCCTTGCCTGCCTACAGAGCTCTCCTCGCTGTGAGATGTACCATTTTGTTTCTTTTCTTCAGACCTGTCGTGATTTAACCCCAGCTGGCAACAAAGCCCCCCCGCAGCCACTCGCTCACTCCCCCCCACGTCAGGATGGGGGAGAGAATCGGAAGAATAAAAGTGAGAAAACACATGGGCTGAGATAAAGGCAGTTCAACAGGTAAAGCAAAAGCCGCGCGCACAAGCAAAGCAAAGCAAGGAATTCATTCACCGCTTCCCATGGGCAGGCAGGTGTTCAGCCATCCCCAGGACAGCAGGGCTCCATCACGCGTAGCGGTGACTTGGGAAGACAAACGCCACCACTCTGAACGTCCCCCCCTTCCTCCTTCTTCCCCCAGCTTTATATGCTGAGCATGACGTCATATGGTATGGAATATCCCTTTGGTCAGCTGGGGTCAGCTGTCCCGCTGTGTCCCCTCCCACCTCCTTGTGCACCCCCAGCCTCCTCGCTGGTGGGGTGGTGTGAGGAGCAGAGAAGGCCTTGGCTCTGTGTAAGCACTGCTCGGCAGTAACTAAAATCATGCCTGCATTATCAACACTGTTTTCAGCACAAATCCAAAACATAGCCCCATACTATGAAGAAAATTGACTCTATGCCAGCCAAAACCAGCACAAAGTCCTATGGCAAGTGTGATGTCAACTGTAAGTGTCCATAAAGGGCAAAGCGGGAATCAGCACTGCAGCAGCGCGTTCCGGTGACTGCAACCTCTGGCTGTCTTTGTGTTAAATTGACTCTTGTGGGTTGTATGCTGTTACCTTACCTCTCTTGGCTCTCTATGGCATGCATCTATGTATACATCCTATCTGGCTGAGCTTTTTAATTACATATAGCCTGTTTTCCTTTCCAGCAACTAATCATCTTGATGTGATAGGTATGAAGTGGCACATTTGTTGATATGCATGGTTTACCTTCAGCAGGTAGGTAAACTCCAACCTTTCTTGTTTTTTTCATCTTTGGCTAGTAGCTAAAACCACAGTCAGACTTTTGCAGATACCTTTAAGGCTAGCCTTGCACTAGTATTAATGTCTTCTTAGATATCTATTTTATTTATTCTTTTAAAAAGGAGGGAAAGAATCCCTGCCAGGAACATGATGGACAATTTAAAGAATGAAAATGATGAATATAGAGACATTACATAGATTCTTAAATATAAATAATAAACTGGTGTCTTCACACAGGTACACTTGAGATATCAATCAGATTTTCTTCCCTATTAAAGTCAGTGCAATCTGACAGATTGCAAAAGCCATCAGAAAATGAGACATGCTTTTGTGATTGTTAAGTTAGCTGCAACTCTACAGGCATAATTTCATGCTAACATATCTTGCTGTTACCTCATTTCAATTAATGTGGCCACATTCTGTTCTATTATTAGGTTTCACAAGTCTGTGTGCAGAAAAAGAAAGGTGAATTAAACCCAAAGTTTCCTGGCATCACTTTTCCTGCTTGTCAATTGAAAATGTAGCAGTTTGTCATTTACACATGTAAGTACCTGTTTTTCTGTAAAAATACGTGCTTAGATTCGTGAAGTCTGCACTCAGGAAGTGCATGTAGGAAGGATCATTAAGGTTGATCAGATGTGTGGATTCCAGCCAGAGACAATGAAACGCTCTGACCTACAATAAATTCTGTCAGTATTCTAGTGTAAAAGAATGCTAGTTTTTTATAAATAAATCATTCAAAATAGCAATCATTTTAACATGTTATTTAAAAACAATGTGAAAATGAAACATATGTGTTTTATGAGAAATTAATCAGTTAAATGCATGCTTAATCTAAAGTATGCATTATTTGTAAAAGCATAGGACTACCTGTGAGTTTAGCATAGTCTTCAGTGCTTTGAATTTATCTCTCTCTACTCTATTTTGCTCAATCTGCTACTGCATTCTCTCAGAGTTAGCGCTATATTTATATTTTTATTTTATTTATTTAATATTTTATATATTTATATTTATTATATTGGCAGGCCAAACTGAAAACCAGTACAGAAATATTTTTCTTTAGGTTTTACACAAAAAAGGAGTTATCTTTTTCATTGTAATGATAACTCAAAACGAAGGGTATTTACAAAGTATTTATTTTTAGAGGTTTTCTTTTTTAATTTGAAGAGAAAATAAAGTAAATTTTGAAACGGCTTAGAAACCAGAGTCCCCAAAATCACCTGCTTCTTGTAGACCAGGCAAGTAACTAAGGTTTTGGGTTTCCCCTCATGCAGCACGCTGCTTGTAGCCTTGCGGGAGCCAGCAGGTCAGGCTGACTGTCCATGTGCACCACCAGGTATTTTCTGTGTGCAGCCTAGCTGGGCTTTTGAATGTGGGTGGATCACTGGGTACTAACATCTCTTCTTTTGAAAAGCCTGAACTTTCTGCGTTGCTTCATCTGATTGTTATATGGTACCCTGAGCACAGAATCATAGGCTGGCTTGTCCTAGTGGAAGGTCAGGATCTAATAGCAATTTCTGGGAAATGTTTTTGTCTGTGACTCTAAGAGCACTGTTTGTGTTTCTGTTTACTCCAATGAAAAAGAGCTTAGTGCCATCTCATCTGTGGTCCTTCTATGCACTTACGCTGCTTCCATAGGCTTTTGTTTCCTGTGATACAAACCCGATTTCTTATTGATTGGATTTGATGCTGAGGAAAAATTACTCACAGTGTGTCTTTGTTGCTATTTTATCATAGTCTCCTATAATTTACTTTGAAATAAACAGAGGTAAATAGTTGTTTTCTTCCTCTGCATTAGCAAGCCTACCTAGATATTAAATATATACATATATAAAAACCTTTTAACGGAATCTTTTATTCTTCATCATGACCATTTAATAGGCCTGTGACATCTCATCTTGTCATCAGTAAATATGATGAATGCAGCTGCTTAATATCCAAAGTAATCAAACAGTTCTTTCCCCTGTGCAGCACACACAAAAGGCAAACAAATACTATACATTGTGGGTAATCTTTCTAAAATTTCCTCCTAGGGGACTTTGTGAAGTCAGCCGATTTCAAACACAGACAAGGGGAGAAGAAACCAAGGCAGGACCTAGATAGTAAGATGCCTGCTCAGCTTGCCGCTGTGCAAACTTCTCCCAATCTTTTTGTTGCTCCAGTGATCCTTAGCCCATATGGGGCATCTTATAAGAGCAGGGAGAGGGGTGGCTGGGAAGGGCATATGTGACAAAGGCAGCAAAGTGGGATAAATAATGGGGAGACTGTGAAGAAGAAAGTGCAAGTCTTTTCTTCTTTTGGTTAAGCCACTGTGACTTATTTAATTTGGGACAGGAAAAGAAGGAATTAATCTGTATGTCAGACAAGCTTGTGGAAGCTTTGAAAGATTTTTGGAGAAATTTATCATTGCAAAGTCAAGCTGTCACTGGCTTACGTGGGAGAGGCAATTGTGGGATCATGGAATTGAAGGAGAAAAAAAGAATTTAAGAAGCTTGCCAGCTACTACACAAATTTGTGTTTTAAAATAAGAAATTGAAAGATCAAGCTAGCAGTAAATTAATGTTACAAACCAAGTAGCACCTGAGAAACTGTTCTTCATGTCTGCTATTATTGCTGAGGCAGAGCCCAGCTCTGGTGGGAGTTGTGCTGAACTAACGAGCTGCTCTGCAGTCGCTTGGTCTGGGCTGCTCCCTGCCTCGGCTGTACGTGACCACGATGGTGAACTGTGAGCCTCTGCACAAGGCAGCAATGGGTATTGAAGGTGTAGCGACCTCAAAATTTCTTCCAGCCACAACTAACAGTCAGTACAAAACAGAGTTTCTTAAGATATATAAAAACAGAGCAATAATCAGCTGGTCATCTCATGCCCTGGGGCTTTCTTTTCCCACTACATTCTGGTTGCATTGTTAGTCTCAAGCTTCGATGAGCAAAATGGTTGACTCACTTATTGCCTTCACCTCTTCTTGAACTTTGAGAAGATGATGTCTTATTCTTCTGTAATGTGTCTGCTTGACTTAAAAAATACTTCCTGTGGTACACAACAAATTGATTTGATACGCATTTTGGCCCATCGAGTGGGGGGGGGGGTTATTATTTATTTACTTAGATTGCTGTTCAGGTTCGCCCTCGACTTCCCACCCCACACAGACAAGATAGCGTTATTGGTTAGAAAATAGTCAAATCACATTCTGTTTTGATTGCTTCCAGTTTTCAGATTTTGGCTCTGTAAATTTTATGTTTCTTACTTTATTTGAATGTTCCCAAAATGTTTCTGTTGCCATGCACAATTTTATGACGAACAACATACTTGACTGAACTAAATAACAGTTTCTAACACTCTTTTTGTCATACTGGAGCTCTGTAATGAAACAGCAAATCTCAGCTCTGATATTCTTTCAGCCCTCATCTGTGCTACTGGAACTGCCAGGAGAGTTTCTGTCACTTGATAAAGCTCAGCATAACAATTTTATGTCACTCTCAGTACTTCAGCGCATGTTTCTTTCAGAGATGAAATTTGCATAAAGTCAAGAGTGGTCCTATCACTTTCAGCCTCCTCATTTCCTTCAGCCGGGGACGTATCTTGCTCTTCAGGCTTAACATCTAAAAAGAATTTGTGATTCACCTTGTGAACTTGTGACACTGTGCATGTCTTCTAATGATTGCAGCTTGATTAGTTTTTACATCCAGCTGAACCAATTATACTTTCGTTCCCGTTAACTGAAAATCCACATAGAGTTTGAACTCTTCTAACAGCATTTCTACCTTCACCTTAGATGCCTATTCAAGTATCAATTCTTAGCAGATTTTTTTTTCCGCATCTTTTAGCTGACCCTGGTAAGAACTAAGCAAAAGAAGGGATTGTACATTTGACACAAATGTCATAAAAGACAACTATGTTCAGCTATTTGTATTGAGAAAACATTGATGTCATTTAGCTATTATCTGTAGGATTGATATCCTGTCAGAGGGACCTCACTCTGTATCTCTTAAGATTTTTGTGTGAGATAGCCAGGTCTTAGCAGACATGTCTATGGAATTGCTATGGCATGTCATAAATTGAAGGGTATGTTTTCAGGAGAGTCTAAGCCCATGCTTTTTTAAGAAAAAAAGTCTAATAGCTACCAATAATATCTAGCGTCTCAGCCTGAACAGGCATTGAAGATAATGTATGTTTCCGCAGTAAGCCTTTAAGTGCCAGCTACAACATATGAAAATAAGGCATATTTCCCTTTGCCATCAGTTCCTATCAGAGGATATACAAATCCATCCTTATTCACTCTAGAAATTGTTCTGCTTTTGCAACCACTATCATCCTGTATTTCTCCTCCAAACAGTATGTTCTTCTTTCTGTTTGTTCTGAATTTGTTTTCCTGATATCAGATGTTAATTTTGTTGCAGAATGTATTTCCTGCTACTTAGATCCTTTGTGAAACACTGGCCAATGCAGCAGTACTTTCCCAGAGTGTTCAACATTATGCTTCATTTTGAACCTTTGCAGGAGCCCTACAGTCAGATTACAGAGCAACAGACTCTAGTTCCACACCAGCACAGCTGCTTTGCCATCTGACACATCGTGACTAGAGCACTTGCAGATTCCAGCTTGTATTAGTTTACTTGAATAAGAGTTCCCCAAGATTATGAGCATGTTTTGATTGATGCTGTGGATGTTTCCACTACTACCTCAGTACAAAGCTTCAGCTCATTCTGGAGGAGTGTCTCCTTGGAAAGGCCTGTTCATCGTGATTCCCTGGTCTGATTGAATCATCTCTACTGAAGGAGGGTTTTATTCCTGTCAGATTCGAGGAACTTCTTTGCAGACTTTAATTGTTTTCTACCCAACTTTGTCTCAGTACTGTAATAAACTGCAATAGAAATATCATTTTATAAATAAACCCAAAGGTTATTGCACAACCCAATTGAACATACCCAGAATCAAATCAAGTGTGATTACATTGTAGTGAGCTGGTACTTGGAAATCTGTGATGAAATTCGGAAAGGGTAATCTTGAGTCATTACCCACCTACTTGAATTTAATTTCCATCCTGTGCCAGAGTGACTGAGAAAGTGAATTTAATGTGTGCTGATCAGTAATCTAGACAATGTCTTACCTTCAAATATCTTCTGTACTAGGGATGGACAAGCCAGAGAGTTATTTATAAATTAGCACACCTTCTCTCACTCCCTTCCACCTGATAAAGTAGCTTTTAAAATACAGAGCATTAAAAAAAAAAAAAAAGAAAAAAAAATCCCCACCCCCTATTTAACTACAGAAGTTCTAGTTAAGGCTAAGTAGATAAGAAAAAATAAATAAATTATGTTCCAGGTGTTGTCAGGATCAGGCAGGGGAGGGAAAAAGGGCTTGCCTTGCCAAGGTTAATCTTTTTGTTTGTCTTTGGGGTGACAAACCTCAAATGTCTGCTTTTTCTTCTCTCCTCCTTTTCCCCCTACAGTAGAAAAGTAGGGCAGATTCCTTATGGATCCTGAGATCCCAAGCAGGTTTTGTTTTGTTTGCTTATTTTTTGACTGTGCTGTCTTTTAATAGATCCACCAGTTCCCAGTGACTCCCTCTTCATTTGCTAGTCCTAGAAGCATTTTAATTTGGGGGTTTTGGTTTGAATTTTCCAGAAAGTGACAACATGTTTCATTGGTTCTGTTCTGCAACTTAGTCCTACTAACCACAGAGGCTGGTTTCCTTGTATGCATGGTGACATGGGATGGTTTAATACAGTCCGACATTTCCACCACTTCTTTTTTATCAGGGTACCAGGGATGACATATCTACACCTCATGCCCACAAAACTATGGCTGATGGGTGCATGTTGCTGTGTTGGGGCTGTTTTATGCATTTAGAATATACATTTAATGTGGCCGATCCTCAAATTATCAGAAACCATGAATAAGACTATATTGTAGGGCAGTTACCAACTTTGCATTCCCTTGCTATTGCTATGAGATCTGAGCAGTAAGCCTATCTACTTCTTTGCTTAGGTTCTGCCTTAGAAATAAGTTAATTTTCTTGGACATGAATTTGGGTGAAGTCCTTCAACTCTCTTCCAAATGTGATGAGAATGTCCCTGTCTGTTGGATGTCCTTTCCAAAATCCTCCATTATTAGAATTTGCTTCGGGTTTTTTTGTTTGTCTTTGGCAGTTCCTCTTCCTTCCAGGTATGCTTTTGGAGGGCTACTTCCCTGTCTTGGTCATTCTAGAAAGAATGCCACAACTTGAAAACTGTCTCTGGTGGGCTCAGTTTCTGAAGCTACAACCCTTAAGTACAGTCATATGTGCTGGGTTTTTCTTACGCAAAGAAAAATTGCTCTTATTTCTGATCAATGGCTGAAAGTATAATGGAATACGTTACTGAGCATGCACTGACATTTGAAGTCCAGAGAGATCATGTGTTCTTGGCATCTCTACCTTGTACTTCCTGAAATTTGCTCCTGCCCTTCTGCCACTGGGGTTGCTGATATATTTGCCCCATTTCATGCTCTCTCTGTGGACCTCAGCCCCTCCTTCCCGGTTCTTACTAGACCTCTTCTCACAAAATTTCTAACTATCTCTGGCAAAGCTCCTGTCAGTAGAGTTGTTGTATCAAAGACTGACCAGCCCTGGGCTCTGGTGAAGGAGGGTGAGTGCATGTCTAGATCTGCCCTTTATCGTTTAGGGTAAATTATCATTCAGCTTTCAGTAGGTGAATAGAAACCCTGTCTACTCATCCTGAATTTGTTTTGACAGCTAGACCACGAGAGGCCCAGGAGTCCATTTTAAAATGAGAAGGCTAGAGTAAAGTAGGAGAGGGCTAGAACAGAGCAATGCAACTTCTGCATTTGGTGTTAATGCACAGAAGGCTTAAAATTTTGCAAATGAAGATGAAAGCGTAGTTTTACCAGACTGTTGGGGTTTTTTTAGAAGTCAACATACTAGTGGCAGTTCCTCATGTGGTTAGGATATAGATGTGGTCAGGAAGAATGAACTCTCAAATATTTTTATACAGAAGCCAAGGGAACAGACAAAAAATGGAGGAATCTGGACTATTGGGATGAAGTGTTCAATTCTGATTTATAGAGCTAATATAAATCAGTTGTCTTTCAAGCACAGGACATAAATGGTATGTGTTATTCAGGTCAAAAGTGGTGAATTTGGCATGTCCTGCTGCCAAAGAATTATGGTCAATATGTGAGAGTAGCGAGGTACTGAATAGGAAGCAGTAGACTGAGCTGAGGATTGGCTTATGAAGGCAGAACCCAGATCAGCAGTACAAAACTGGAAGGTTGTATGTTTGTGAACTAAACCTCTTTATAAGCTGTGAGGAGCTCAGCTAGAAGCACTTAAGGTGGAAAAGACCTGAGCATATGGCCTTCATGACGCATTGGCCAACTAGCACAGATGTGAAGAATGCCAGTAAAGTCCCAAAATGTGTGAAAAGAAGTACTTCTATTAGAAGAGGGGTTACTGACATCATTATAAACAGTTCTGCTTAGGCCTAATTTGTATATAACTCTTTTGTTCAACTATGAGAAGAGCTACTAGAAATATCAGGGGAGCAATATAAGCCCATTTTGTTAGGGGAAGCTAGGTTGCTTTGGTTTAGCTAGTATAATGTGGGCTGAGAGGGGATATGATTGTGGTCCAAATATGAGATCGAACATCAGGTTTTAACTGAAGGACAATTTTACCACAGGAACAAATGGCTATAAATAGGCCGTCTATAGATGAAGACTGGAAAACAGAAGCATCATGGTTTAAATAGTCTGTTTGATGCAGAAACCACCCCCACAAAAAACACAATTAACTTCACAATATAACTTAATTAGCTGATGAAAAGGTGCATATAAAGTAGTGCAAAGATGTTACAGGATATCACTCAGTGGCTCAGGACTCCTTCAGTTCCTGTGCTCCTAAACAGATTGAAAGACATTTTTACCTGATGATAATGGACACTAGACCCAACTCATATTGCTGACAGCTATCAAATTATAAGAATATGAGATGTTGTTCCCAGCAGCCTGAACAAAACAGAGAGTGGCTAAAAGCTGACTGTGCAGGTCTACGTTGTGATTTACCCCGCAGTTCTAGGAAGCTCTTACAGCCGATGAGATCTCTGCGACTGATAGCAAGTCCTAGCAGATGGGACCCCGCCACATCCTCAGAGGTCAAGGCAGAGGCATGGCTGCTGCACTGCGTGTCCCTGTGCTCCCAGCACTGTGTGCAGCCCTTGCCCTCACCTCCCATCCTGCTCCCCTCCAGCCACCTCGCCCAGCTGGGAGAGCTGTGCCGTGCTGGGGAGGTCCTCTTGGGGCTCCCACAATTCTCTCTTCTTCTAGCTGTGTTGTCAAATAAGGGGCTCCTAAGCATAATGTGTTTGACCTTTTTATTTGCCCGGTCTTCTGTCAGTTAGCTATTGTCTCCTAAGTTCCAGGTATTGCCCCTTTGCTACAGGTGTGTGTTCATCCTTCATTGCATTACACTGCTTTTCAGGAATGATTTTCTGTGCAGAACCGATGTTCTGAGGACTAGAGTCATGGTCTACTGCTGTGGGTAAAAGCACACATTAACAATTCCTGTGCGAAGGAAACATTTACCTTAACTGTAGAGACCAATCTATGCAATCCTAGCTCTTTCCCTTGAGATAACTGATATTTTCTAAGAAATCCTGCCCATGGTCATAAGCAAAAGTAGTTAAACACCTGAGACTGACTGAATAGTTGCAAAGAGCCAAGAAATACCACAGGTCATTTCTCATAAGTTATTTCAAAACCATCATGCTATTTATAAAATAACCACTAAAATTTGTCTAGAGACTGTGAATGTCACCTCTCTTTCTTATGCTGTCTTTAATCATAGAGTGTTAATGTCTACTTAATTTTGTGTTTTCCCTCTAATCAGATGTTAATGGCCATATACTGTTGATGGGTACAGTCAAACATATGCGTTAAAGTGAACAACAAGATTCGTAAAAAACTAAAAGCTTCATCAAAGCTTGTAGAAGATAAACGCCAAAATCTTAGGTTCCTATCAACATAAGAAAGCACTTGAGATAAATTATCAAATATTTTGGGCAAATAGTGGTTCAGACTTATGAAGGTATTGTTGGGTCTTACTAGTTGATATTTTTAACCATTTGATATGGCAACTAAAAGGGACGCTTGAAGCAATATACCCTGAGAATATAAGATTAAATTTATAATGATTACATTAGTTTCCACTCAATTCTAAGATAAACTATGAAGATCAAGTTCCTGCTGCAAAGCTGGTGGGATGGTAATGGCAATAGATTATGAAGCGGTGAGAATGTATGTTAAACCATTCATTGCTCACATCCATTTCTTTTTTTTTAATTGGGATTTTATTTCAACATGTAGCATTTTTAAAATCTCAAGCTTGTTTTATGTGAGTTGCAATCTCCTTGGGAGAAATTCCACCTCCATTTTTGGGCCATGATCTAGAACCCTGAAGAACTCTATAGCTGTGGCTTGAATCTTTTACAGCAAATGTTGCTCAGAAAAAAATAATTCCGGAAAGGTTTACTATGTCAAACTGATCCAGTATGATTTAGTTGAATAGATATTTATTTCCTGTTCTTTTCATAGAATCATAGAATTGTTTGGGTTGGAAGGAACCTTGCAGATCATCTAGTTCAAAGCCCCATCCAACCTGGCCTTGAACACTTCCAAGGAGGGGGCATCCACAGCTTCTCTGGGCAAGTTGTTCCAGTGTCTCACCACCCTCGTAGTGAAGAAATTTTGATCTTGCAAATTTATTTCTGTGGACACTTGTACTGTTAAAATGAAGCTAAACTTTCAGTGGAAGGTTTCAGTCACAAAATGCTAATTTGAATAAATGATAGCATTCCAAAGGATTTGTTCACTTCTGCAAGAAACTATCAGAATATTTTGAAAGCTAGAAATGCTGTTTTGGAAAAAAATGCATCTCGAGGTTTTCTTTCTTAAAACGGGACTTAAATTTTTACGTGAATGTGCATATCGCATTTTGCAATATTCAAAGTGCAGATATATATCTCCTCTTTGAAAGTGTCATAAATCACTTATTTTGTGATGCTTTAGCTTAAAGCAAACCATAACTGTGAAAACTTACTTAACAAGCCTGAAGCCAGGTTGATATTTCATCAGGGAAACATCTGATTATCTTTCACTACAAATGTGTTCAGTAAACAACACAAGTCATGCCTGATTTGTGTTTTCTCTCTCATCCTTGTTGCTCTAGGAAAGCAATTTACTTATATAAGTGGTTTGGGGTGGATTTGGTTTGGTTTGGGGTTTTTTTTAATTTTGGGGAAGATTAATTTTTTTTGTGACTCACCTTGACTCTGCCATTCTGAAGTTGCAAATAGGTGACTTATTCTTTCCTCCTATTTTGTATGTGGGTGGTGGTGGGGGATGTTGATTTCATTATTCCTCATCCACCTTTGGATGTCTGGCCCAGCCTAAAATATCTTTGATTATCACAAGTCTGCAATTCAACTTGGCAGCTCCATTTCTTTACAGTGAGTAAAGTTCCCTCCCTGATGTTTAACTTCAGTATTCCCTGCAGGAATTCACTTCATGGCTTTGTTCTGCCTGCAGTGACTAATTGCAATGGTCATAATCTGTGCCTAACTGCCTTTTTATATACTTGTACACTAATATCATGTCTGTCTTTTCTGTAGGCTGAATGTTCCCAGCTTTATCAACCCTTGAACACATTTGATTCTATTTTCTGCTTTCTCTTTTATTTAGGTGTAAGTGACACTCAGAATAAATACCCTTTCAAACATGAAGTTGGACCACACAGCAGAGGGTAAAATAATTCCAGTTGCGAGAGCTATTTGAGTATCTAGAATTTCCACCCCAAAAGTATTTTCAGTGTTTTCAAAGACTGATATTTTTCCCCAGATTGTGATGGAAGAAATTAAAATACTGAATGCATGGGTGGAATTTAAACTTTTGGAAAACTTATGTTTCAGACTGTGAAAAGCTGGCCCTGAAATGTCTTATCTAGAATTACTGAAGTAAAAGGAGACTCTTCTTTGTGCCTAGGTTTGGCAGAATGTGCCCCAACTGTCCAAAACCTGTCCCACATGTCCACACTAGTAAAAGCTGTAATTCAAGTGCTTTAGGCCACTTTCCCATTTCTGAACTGTATCTACCGGGCAGAGTACCCCACTTGCACTGGCTAAAAATCCTTGGTGAGCTTTAATAACACAGTAATATCTAAAAAATACGGACATTGCTGGGAAAGAATGTCAAGCTGTAAATAGCTCTGCCTTTGCTTCACTGCAGGCAGGAACAGCAATAAGAAGCATGTCCTGCTGGGCGTGACCCTTCCCTTCTTGGCTTCCTGACTTGGAGAAAATAGCAAATATATCTGAGCTGGCCCATGTCGTTAAGCAAAATGATTCACACAGCAGGTCTGGAGGGGAACCAATGTTGAAGAGCCTGAGACTGGGACAGGGTGGTGGGAATGTTCCCCTCGGCTGAGCTTTAGCCACCCCCTCACTGCTTTTCTCTCCTTGTTGGAAAATGTAAGTAAGCACCTATAAAAGCCTTTTTGTGATGTATTACATTTTTTCAGGAGAAAAACTCAGGAACTAAGACGTCTGCCTAATAAAGGTGCATTCTAACAGCTAGGATGTTCCCATTTTCATCATTCAGAAGGATTCAGGTATCTGCACTAATCAGTGGTTGATAACAAGTAAAAAAACCTATGTATACATCAAAGACATATGTTTCTTGAGTTTTCATTATCTTGCTGAAATCAATGTAGCTATGAATGTAAAAAATAACAGATGTTATCATATAACCATATAGTTTAATATAGCCATATAGTTTCATATCACCTTAGCTAATGAAAAGCCTGGTCTGATTTTGAGGTAAATTATTTCAAAATATTTTTATTTTGTTTTTCTTCACAGCGAAAGAAACCCTCTAATCCTGGCCAGAGGAATTTGTAATCTGCAATATTGTTATGATAAATTTAAAAGGATACTTCTATCCCCACACAACCTTTGTTACCTGCCCAGTGGGAAAAGTTCAGAGTAAGACAGGCAATAAACCTTCCTTCAGAGTTGCCACCAGCTGGAGGTCACATTTGCTTTCTTCCAAATAAGAGGATAGGTACTGTTGCCAGGTCCGTATCATTCTGAATATTTGTTTTCCATGCTTAAACTTGCAAGAATTCACTGGCTCCAGGTTAACCTGAGTGTGGAACCTAGGAGTTCGGAGTCTGGGGAGACTAATTGCCATCCAAGCTGTTTGCTTTTCATGAATGGATGGTATGTTTGTATTTAGTGGATGGTATGTTTGTATTTTAATATTTATTTGATTACCTGGTCTGTCCCTTTGATTGTATAGCTAGACAGTTACCATCAAAGAGCAGGCTGGAGCTGGCTGTAGTTGCAAAAAATCTCAGCATGTTTCTGACATGCAAATGGTGCCTGGGTAAGAGAAGTGTGGCTCCCTCTGAGCTGACTGTTAGAGCCAGGGCACAGGAACCTGCTCTTCATTCTGTGTGTACCACTAAAACTGGGACAAATTAACAGAAATAAAATCAGTGAAGCCTAAGCTGTATGTTTGGGGGTTTTTTACACAAAAAGAAACAATAGGTACTGACCTCCTGAGCAGCTTGGTTCAAAACTGTATTTTGATTACACTTGGGCTCAGCACAACAACTTGCTTAACTTAACGGCTTCCAAAAAAGGCATCTCATCTGATGTGAAAACACCAAGAGATGCCAGATTGTCTGATATCATTATCACATTGCTTGATTAGTCATTCAAGCAAATTAGTCAGTTAGCTTCAATGAAACTTCACTTCAGTGGGTGATATTGAAATCCATTTATTCCCTGTATTTCTTCTACAATAGACTGAAGAACTCTTCAAAATTTTTAGTATTCTAAATTCTTTAGCATTTTCTTATTTATTTCTTCTGTAGAATTAGATACTGAATATTTAAAATTACTCTCTGATTTCTCTTTGCTAAACTTTAAGAGTACAATCTATGACACTTTTTCTGTAAGAACTATTTACCACCAGTCAGATCACTTTATCCATAATCTCTGCATCTTTCTCTGTTGCCTAGATAGTTAAAAATGGCAGTAAGAAAACACATAATAAGGCAACGGCATTTACATCTATTTTTAAAAGGCATTTGAAGAGAAATATATTTAAAACACTAAAAGCATGCTTGTTTTACAATATGTTGTGATGTGAATAGTCTTAACACAAGGCAAGTAAATGTCAGGGTTCATGAAGTTCTTTTATCGATGTATTTTACATTTTTAGGTAATATAATTAGTCTTATATGTGCTTAGATATAAACGGCAAGAATGCACTATGGGGTCCCATTTCCTCATCTGAATCAAAACTAGTTGTTCAAATATGAAAAAATGGTTTGCCAATGCCTTGGTTTTAATGATGCAGAATCCAAAGAAAATGGTTTAAAAGTCAGTACTAATCTATCCATGATATGAAAGTAATAGAGGTTTTTGTAACATTCCTAAAGAAAAGAGATGGGCATCCTGTTCCATTCATATGAAGACTGTAGTGTCTGCTTCATGTCAGATACAAAAATAAAATGCATCATTTGTCAGACGAATGCTCTAATGAAATACACTGCACAGCACATCTTTATAGAGTTGGAGACCAAACAGCCAGAGAGGCTGACAGCATTTTACCCTCTCTTTCTCCACTCAGTTCCAGTTGAAAGAAGCCAAGCTTGTGGGAAGGGAAACCTAGGGTGGGGTAAAGCCCCTCTGCTGATGAGCAACCACCCTTTCAGAGAGAAGCTGGTGGTACAGCCGGCTTCCCACCAGTCTCCATCTGCTGCATCAAGCTGAATAACAAGCGAGCCACATCCTGAGCTGCCATGCCCCTAAGCAAAGCAGCCTGCACCCTGGCAGTGACCTGGAGGGGCAACCCAGTGGTGAAATAAGGTCTGCAGAGAGGGATGAAGCAATCCTGATGATCTGTGACTAAGGAAAATGCATGCCCTCTACCTCTCTGACCTTACCAGAGTCTTTGAAGTTGCAGAGAATACTTGCAAATGCTTAGTGGCAGATTTCACTTTATAAACCATGGGAGTTAATTCTGTTGTAAATAATTCTCCATCACATCAGAAAGATGTTGTAAGCAGCTGATACCATACATGAAAGGCATATCCGTCCTCTGCTCTGCTTGATCCTTAAAACGCAATGCTGCACTTCACACCCTGCAGGGCCCTGACATAGTGACAATCTTCTGCTTGAGAAGGAGTGTGGTAGTTTGAGAGCTAACTAGCCTGTGCCACTGAAAATCTAATTATGCTTATGCTTTATCTTGCCAGAGATGACAGCAGGTTGAAGCCTTTGGCAGAGTGTTTCATTTCCATAACTGTCCGTGTGCTGCTGTGTGTTTCTTACTGGCACACACAGTACTTGCTTGTCTGGTGACCATAATGAGGGTGGCCAGCCGAGGTGCCTTCACTGTCTTCTGTGATCAGTACTGGTGAACTGAAAAGTCTTGTATATGGCAAGACTCACCTCCTGCTTGTTTGTGCACATAAGTATAGTAGGAGTTTAACTGGCAGCCAGGTATGCTGCTTTTGGCTGGGACAGAGTTAATGTTCTTCATAGTAGCTAGTATGGGGCTATGGTTTGGATTTGTGCTGGAAACAGTGTTGATAGTATAGAGCTGTTTTAGTTACTGCTGAGCAGTGCTTACACAGAGCCAAGGCCTTTTCTGCTTCTCACACTGCCTCACCAGCGATGGTTGGTGCTGGGGGTGCACAAGGAGTTGGGAGGAAACACAGCCAGGACAGCTGACCCAGCTGGACTGGGATATTCCATACCGTATAACACCATGTTCCATATATAACTGGGGAAGCTAACTGGAAGGTGGCATCACTGCTCAGAAACAGACTGGGCATCAGGTTGGGGTTTTTTTCCCCCACAAGTGGTGACCAATTGTATTTGTGCATCACTTGGGGTTTATTATTATTATAATTATTAGTTGTTGTTGTTGTTGTTGTTGTTGTTATCTTCCTTTGTTATCCTATTACAATGTCTTTATCTCAACCCATGAGGGTTTGGGTTTTTTTCCATTCCCCTCCCCATCCCACCAGGGACAGGGGGAGTGAGCAAGCAGCTGCCTGATGCTTAGTTACCAGCAAGGGTTAAACCATGACACCAGGAAGTAAAATTTGTAGTGTGAGAAGATAATTTCTCTAGTGTGCCAGGTGGTACAGCAGGAAAAAATGGAAGTGCTTTTGGGTGCAGAAATACACTCAAAAATATCACTGGATTGAATTGGATGGGATTTATCAGCATTATTTATAAGAAAGGGGCAGACCTAGAGGCAGGATGATGTGAAAGGTTCTTTGCAAGAAGACTTCTAGTTGTTCGTTCTAGTGCACACTACAGAAATGTAAATGGGAAAGTAAACTCTGTTTACAGCAGAAAATCTCTAGGTTTCCTTAGGTACTATTCTTAGGGGGGCTAGGAGGCTGAATTTCTTCAAAATTAGTTGTTTGCAATAAAAAGCCAGATAGCCCCAAAGACTGTGTGATTTAGTAAACACTGCCTGTTCTCTCATCAACAATCTTTGCGGGGTTTAGTTGTTTGTTTGCTCTGAATCTTACTGGGACAAGCAACTGCAACCCAAGAACGGGACGGAGGCGGGTGGCAGGCAGCCTGCAGAACTCCCAGCAGCTCAGATGATTACAGCTTGCTCTGCAGGTGTGTGGCAGTGACAGCCTATTTACACACTTAACAGATTTACTCTGTTTATAAATTGTCAGGCAGTGGCAGGAGGGGGTACTATTGCTGATTGTTAGCTATGCATCCCTATTTCAGGATGGACTGAAAAACAGCATTAGATGCTGCCCTGATACAAATGTGGGGAGAGACACTATTTGGTTGTGCCAAGAGGATCCTTATACTTCTTGTGTCTTCCTCTACTCAGTAGATCTGCTCTTGTAAACTGAAGGCGGCTGCATCTGATGGGCCATCAAAAATAGGTGATATAGTGCTGCTAAGACTGGCTGATGAGAAGTTATAGAGAGGTTCAATGTGTCAACACAGCTTTGATTATCTGTAGAAGAAAGAAAGAGATGATGGCCCATAACTTCAAGGAAAATCAGCAGGAGGTAAGTAAATGAGTGTGGGATTTTAGGAAACATCAGAAACTTCTGCTTTTTCTCAGAAAACTATTTTCTGGTTGTCTTGAGGAGCTCCGCATGTAGTATGGACCCTTTGTCCAGATCTTAACAAGCCAGCTGCTGTTGTTGCTGCTGCTCAGGAAAGATGTGAAGGTTGTGGTGGGTGCTCTAAGCAGTAAAAGGATCTTGTATAAAGTAGGGATGCATGTGCTGGGAGTGGGAGTTTACATCTGTTTTGCCTGTCCTGCTCTCTTCCTGAGCACATCAAATCACCTACTATTGCTGTCCATGTTTGAATCAGCTCTCCCTGGGCTGTCATCCTGACCAACGGGATTGTAAACCACAAGGCCCAGAGAAACCTGGGGAGAGAGGCTTTGAGGGAAACATACAGAGAGGGTGGCTGCAGCTAGCCAGGGGTCCCCCTGCTCCTGCTGCTGGAGGAGCCTGAGCTGAGGCAAGCAGGTGGTCTCAGGGTGACATGATGACCATGGCTGCAGCAGCTCCCACCAACTTGCTTCTTCCCCCAGTTAGGGACCTGGGCTATCACTGAGCCCTTGACCTGGGTTACTGCCATCAGTTGTATGGTAACCCAGGCTCACGAGAAGCATACTGTTCAAGAAAGTGGCATCAGGACACCACCAGCACGTTGCCCCCACTCCCCCCCATACCCCGTCCCTAGTAAACCACCTCTCTCCACACAGGATTTCTAGGAAGAAAGATGAGCAGTTTTGAGTGACAGAGCCATCCTCACATGAACTGGTGTCTGTAGTTGGTGATATCAAGCCGTTGATTTCAATTTTGAAGTCTGGACTTTTTTTCCTCTGTATGGGTTCTCTGCTCTTCTCTTATCCTTGCCTTCCTGTTCTATTTTTTCCTTTGATATCTCTCCTCCCTTTTATCCAAACCAGCTTCCAACCCAGAATAAAAATCACTGGAGGGTTTAATCTGGAGAATTATATTTACTTTGCTTGCCTGTTCTGATAAGGTATATACAGTTAAAGAATGCTTACAGCTACTGGAAGGTGCTTAACACAGAGGATTATTTCTGAGTGCCTTTGCTGAGCTGCCCCTAAGTGAGGGGAAACAAAAGTATCTCATTTTACAGCTGTAAAAATTCACATGGCATCCTTAGGCTAGGAACGCTCCCTGGGGTGTATACTCTGGTAAGTGAACTACAGGTGCTGGGAGAAGCAGCAGCAGATGTAGCCATCTATATTGGGAAGCAATCTAATCAGGTGAGGTCTGATGTGCTTTTCTAGCACAAGCTCACAGTGACGCTATCTCAGAGAAAAATAGCCCCTCTCTGTGCCTTTTCCTTTCTGCAAGCAAGGCAGTAGGTTTTGGTTTGGGTTTTTTTTGTGGGGCTTTGTTGGGTTTTTTTTTAAGAATAAAATGTGCACCCTTCCATTTAGGCAGGACACTGATCTCAAACTCTTCCTTCTGTTCCTGAGGTGGGTAAGGGCTGAGGAAACAGTGTCCTATTTCTGTGCAGGTCTAGTGAGTCCTTTTCCATTATAGTTGGTAAAATATGAAATGTTTCAGAAAATCACACAGCTAATAATAAACCTTAAAAATCTCCTACCTCAGTGGAGCCAGTATAAGTTTTGGGCTCAGTTTTGGGCTGACTACCTTACCACTGTGCTACAGCTTATGTCTTACAACGGCATTCTGTTTGAATAAAAATACTTCAAGTAATGGTAAAGATCTTGCTATAGTCTAGTCTCATATTTATCTGCTCTCATTGTTGTAAATACTTGTCTTTTACAGTAGCATATGTTCTAGCTTCAGCATTATGGTGATTGTTTTGTGGGGTTTTTTGTGCTATATGGACACCCTCTGAAGTGCAGTGTGTTTCCTCCTTCTGTACTTAAGTGATAAATTCACTTTTTTACCTTTTTCTCAGTCTAATGACTAAATATGACCTCCTCTTTCAATTTCATACACTACTATTGAAAAGTTTCTTTAAGGTATTGCAATTGTGTTTGGTCAGAAGCACTATATAATAAATTTCAGGGAGCTGAGAAGACAAGTAGAAGATGGAAATGTTTTCTCTGAAAAAGAAATGTGCTTCAAATTAGGTCTGTAACTGTTTTTGTTACCATAACAACATAATACCACAACAAAGCTCTCTACAGGCATTGTTCCAGGTATCCCACCTTCACGGTTTCTCATGGATACTGAAAGACCCATCCATAACATTTTTCTTTGCTAAATCTGAGGGTGGCAGTCAGGGAGAAGGGAAATGCCACATCTGTGGTATCTTTTGGGGTTTCTTCTTTGTAGGTGTCTATTAGTAGCTTAAAACTTTTTATCACAAGTCATAGCTATATGCATGCTTTGATTTCATTCTACAAGTATAGCTGGCATTAATATATAAAACCATACTGAAAGAAAGTAGAGGGGGATAAAACCATGAGAAAAAACCACTTATCACAGATATGAGTTTCAGGGAAATAAGATATGATTCTAAACTATGTGAAATGCAGTTAGGTCAATCAAAAGGTGCTAAAGAAATTCAATGGAAAGTTGAAGTGCTGGCAAGGTCCACCACTTCAAACAAAATAGGATGTCAGACACATTAGTGCAAACCTGGTTATTCACCAAAGCCAAGGTCAAAGACAATGATCAGCTGAAAGGTTAGGGAGAGATTGATAGTCTGGGAGGACTTCTTCAAAAGGGGAGAGGATGGCAAACAAGGCTGTTGTCCCAGCTCGGACGGATAAAGCAGACCAGCCTCACCATAGAGGCTCAGACAAGCTTGTGACTTCATTCAGCTCACTGGCTCTCCAGCACAGGTCAGGCTGAGCTCCTGAAGAGGATACCAGTTGGATTGACTTGCTCTTGGAGAATTGTCTGTGGTAAAGTTATGCATCAGTGAAAAGAGGTGGCTGGAGCCATTTAGGAGCCTACAGTTCTGTCAAAGGAAGAACTGCAGGATAACAAAGCTTTAGCATGATTCAAAGCCTTTGGCTGAACTTCCAGAGCACCTTATGTTAGCCTGACTTTTGTTTTCTGATTTGTTTTAGATGAGAATGCATAGGTGCTAGTGAGTCAGCTTATTTCAATTAAAGTATCTGTAAGCTTGTAAGTGCTAGTCTCGGTGTATTGAACTGCTGTTCCTCAGTAACAAACTATTACTGACTTGTCATCTGTACAGTCATATATGTTCTTACATTACACTGAAAATTGGTCTTTTGCCTTGATGGACAAACATCAATTTTCTGATCTTACAGCTCATCGTTTCAGCTGTCCCCAGATAGCTAATAATCAACTTGTTCTCTAGAGTTGAGTCCTCTTTCACTTTCCCTTATTCCTAGCAGCCAGACATCAAAATGTATACTTCAAAAAGTTTTAATGGAAACTGCTGTCTTTCTGTCTTTGGTGATGAACTTTGAGTTGCCAGACATTTCCTTTTGTTTTTCCTTTCACCAAGCTGAACATACTGTTGGAGACAATCAAATAATCATTTTTTAACACTTTAAAATACTTGCTTTTAGATTTACACATTGCATTTGTACTTATTTAGGCACTGTATTTGTACTGTGAATCTGCTGGTCCTGAATCCATTGACTCAATTTTGTGGCTTGGTTTGCCTAAGGATTTCTGTCATCATTGAGACATGTGTGACGCAAGGGGCTGGAGACTCAAAGAGGTGCAATTCATATCCCACAGAGCCTGTGATCCAAATAACCAGATTCAGCAGGGGGTACAAATAAATGAGTATAAAATGCTCTGCGATTGAAGTATAGGCCTATTGAAAACTGTGCAAGAGAATAACCTTCTCTAGTCTTCTCAGGTCAAGTTAGACAGCTGGTAGGCAAGCTCTCTTCCTGTTTCCTTTCAGAAAAGTGTGAAGACAATGATTGCTGAAGTCCCTCAGTGACTGCTGTAGCCAACTCATGTACTTCATCTTTCTTATCAGTCAGCCAAGCCTCTCTGTCCCTTTATATCTACACAAGTACAGAAGAGAATACAAAACTGCCACTTAAAAAATGTTTCTGTTCTGTTTTTTATCTAGCATTCATCTACCATTTCTTAAAAAAACAAAACCAACAAACAACAACCCACAAATGCTAGCATGTCTTCATTGCAAAAATCTCTATCAAGGGAGCAACTCAACATAGCACACTTGTGTGATAATTTATCCAGCCAGAATGTTCTCCACGCTCTCATCACTGCACTAGGGGTTCCTAAGAGAAGAGCTGTGAGCACTATAGCATAGAGTTTTTACCTTTCTCTTTTGAACTCATGTATGTGCTGCAAGTCTTCAATATCAAAATAGGGTAAGTTAAAATATGCGTAAATAAATTCACGCACAGGCAGCATAAGCTTTCTTTACTCAGGGGATGTGAACACTTTTAAAAAAAAAAATAGAATCTTTTGTTCTTAAACAAAGAACCTAAATCCATTAATAGCGTGAGGGTTGGATTTTCAGTCTTGTCAGTCTAATGTTCAGATAGCAGCTGTTCCTACCTGACTGTCATAAAGCCAACCCAAGAATAATTAGGAGGGGGAGGAGGGAAGGGAATATTTTCAAATGAGTTTTTGACTCACTGGTTTTTAGCCTTTAAGATATACCAGCTATATATTTCAAATGCTTCTTCACAACCATGTTATTTGGGGAGGGAGAAAAGAAATGGGAACCTGTTCCTTCTGCTTCCTGTCCCTCCCTAGAAAAAAGGTTCCAAGAGCTGGGGCTTCTAAAAATTGCACAGGTGCTTGGACTTAAGTATTTATTTCTTCTGCTTTTTCAAGCTGTCTTCCACCCACAACAAATAGAAATAGAGGAAAGCTGTTTGCTAGCAGAAGCAGATTGGCTCCCTTTGTACTTCGCTGGGAGACTGATATAAAAGCAATATATCAGAAACCTGAGTAAGACAGTATGTAAGTGGTATCTTGCTTATTGCAAGGCTCAAGCTAAAATCAGACTCTCTTGAAAATCGGGGCAAAACATTTACTAGAGACTATTTTAAGTGTTTCTTCCCTTTTCCATCCATCTATGAACCTGGTTACTTTTCCCTGCTTTGAGGGCAGTGTTAATAATATTGACTCCTGCAAGAGAAATGGAAAATGCCAAACTTTGTTTTTTATGCTTCATGGCTGAAAACAGGAGACCAACAAAAAGTCTCTGTGCTAGACTGTTAAAACAAGAATTGATCTTATAATTCCCATGATGCTTAACATACAGCTAGTATCAAGCAGTGAAATGAATGTTTCACTTGCAGGCTTATAAAACAGAAAGTGAATTGCTATTAAGACCATGAAGCTGCCATCGGTTCATCTTCACTTCTACAAGACTGAAAATGAGTTATGATTTTTTAATAGTATTTGGGGTTGGGGTTTTTTTTAGCAAATGACAGTAAATATCCTGAGTTTCGTTTATAAGACCCTAGTAAAAATATACGGACAATGCCTGAGTTTGAGCTGTAGGAAGACCAGTTAGATGCTCAGTGCAACAGCACCCTCTACATCCTATGACTTTTAGTGCATCTAAAGACATCCCTCACTGATGTCAGGTGAGCTGTCAGGTAACAATATTATTGATATACTTTCTGGGCATCTACCTACCTTTTAGTCTGACCTCAATGACACACAAAGATTAAGAGCAAATTCTAAACATAAGAGTAATTAAAGACACAAAGAACAGGATTAAAAGGAGCATCAGTTCATCACTGGGAGCCTGTTGTCTTTGTTTTGGAAAAACAATAATCCAGGCAAAGGAATTGAGGCAATCCAATTCATGCTACTTCAGTAAAGGATTTGGTATGATGTTTTGCGAAAAGTTACAACTTTACAGAAGATGGGAAGTAGTATGAGCGCTTGGACAAAAGGTCAAAGGAGACAGGTTTTGCTGAAATGAAAATAGGATGCTGGAGGACAGTTACTTGAGGAATTAAGTGTGTATAGTATTTGTTTGCAAGGTAGGGACACAGGAGGCGCACGGGGCAGGGGGAAGGCAAATGTATTTCTAGGCTCTGTGAGGCATATTGTTTCTGCAGAAATAAAAAATATTAAAGGGCTTTGCCCTGGTACAAAACATTGCTAAAACCTTCTCCAACATACAGTGTATAATTATTTTTTTAATCTTTTATTTAAAGTAACATTGAAAATACATTTTCTGTCATTGTTCCAGTTTGAATAGTGGGAAAAGAGGAAAAATAGCAAACTTGTTTCCTGAGAGGGGAGCAAAGGCATGCTTGCTGCCTCAGTTTTTGATTGGATTATAAAACTTAAATTTTCATATTTAAAAAAGATATCCTGCTCACCACAAGCTCTTTGGGAATTTTTTTTAAACTAGAGGACACTTTCTTTTGACTTTACTCTGAACTGCTCTGAATAAGAATCTTCAAAATTTACCATTAAGTGAATGTGGGGAAATAAACTTCATTGTTATTCTTCTCCCTTAGTAAGGATAGTGTTTTGCTTACTCTGTGTTTTTAGTGAGGAGAGTAAAGAGCAAAACCTCATGACCATAAAAAAGGGCAGAGAAGGCATGAAAGTCTTCAACTCATTTTTTGACCCACTGTTTTTGCTTATAGGTAGTAGAAGAGTAGCTGTTGCTAGTGTTTTCTTCTCCAGTGATACCTTTACCAGTAGTGGAGGTTTTTATTAAAGAGTAAATAGCAAGGCTGCTTCTTCTGTAAAGCAATATTCTGTGACTAGCAGTTTTATGAAGTGATCCAGCTCTACAAACATTAGTTGCTTGTATTTTCATCTTTGCAGACATAACTAAATAAGGTACTGGGCTTAAAGTACTACTGCTCTAGCCTTGATATTTCACTGGTATATGGGCTTGTGTTGCCATAACTTTATTGAAAGGGAAGAGTGTAAGCTGCATCATTCTAAGGAACTTTTACACTTGTGTATTTGCAGTCTCAGCAGGGCTTCTTCCAATGTAATTATTTCAATGTACAAAATTTTTTCTGTTTAAATTGCAGTTTGGTGACGGTGCTCTGTGCATGTGTATGAAGGATACAGTGTCTTTACATTTTATCTGTTTGTCAGTCTCCAAAAGGGATGTATTTTGGTTTTGAACTGAAGTAGCAGAAGCTGTCAGAAAGGTTTTGTCACTTCATTCAGAGCTGGACATTGATGATGTCAATGTCTCCACTGCTGCAGGGTTGCTCCATTGTCAGTGAGGTCAGAAATACAGCAGTTTTGAAGATATGGCTATTATTTAGAAGAATTGTTGGCAGACTCTATGGGGGAGGACTTTGGTAACGCTCACAGTATTTGTTTGCCTATTCAATATACATAGAGGTGATTTTTCTGGTCTTCATTAATTTCTGCATTCTTTTTGAATGACGTCTGGTTTTTTTGTTGTTTGGGGTTTTTTTTAAGTTGAATTTTATACACCATCTGCATTTTGAATCCAACCTTCAGAGTCTTTGCTCATTTTACTAGTCATGCTCTAAGTCTGACCAGTGTGCTCCCAACTGTATCTTTAGTAAACTCTTAAAGAGTTTACTCTTTATCAAGAGTATTTTTAGGGGAAGCTCACAAGGTGGTGCTGCATCGTTTTCCATGTCAGAGTTCAGATTATTACTCCATGACACTAAATTTCAGTAGACTAGCTTCTGCCTCCAAGGCTGTTTTCTGCCTGTGTTTTTCTGATGTTGTTGTTAGCGTTTGTTTTTGATTTTTTTAATTTTTTTTTTTCTTGGAGCAGAAGCTTCTGGGAATTGTTTGTTGGTACAGATCTATGAGGAAAGGGATCAACTCTTTGATAACCTCTGAAGTGGTGTATAAGAAACTAAATCAGATATTGTATTTGGGATATACTCAGAAAACTCTATTGACTTCTCCTCTCTAGGCATGCTCCCAAATTCATACTTAGTACTTGCTTATTAGTGTTACTTTGAAGAAGGGAAGTCTTATATTGAATAATTGCACAACAGAAAGTTACAATCCAGCCAACCAAAAATGCTCTGCGCATTTGGATGGCTTTAGAGCTGAAATTTTATGTGGGAGGGGGTGGGGATGGGGAATGTGAACAAATGTTAGGTTGAAGTCTAGAAAATACTGGGATAAGGCCAATACATTTAAGTGAGGAAGCAAAGAATTTGGAAGCTCTGACCACCTGGGTCATAGGGAAACAAAGAGCAAAAGATTTAATTCCCTCTGATACATCCATATTTTAAGAAATCTTTCCCTTTCCTCTTCCCTTAGTTAATTTTTAACTGTTTCCCTCTGTGGGTTAATTTCAGTAGATTTTAATTTCTTTTACTACTTTCTCACCACTGCCACCATGCCCTCCCACTCATCTAACTTGTTGTGTACTAACAACCAATTTTTGAAATAAGGTAGTTGTAGTGTTATGAGAATGAGGCACACATCTTGCTTATTAAAAAGGGGAAGAGGTCATACATGCTTATAGATACAGAGGACATTAATACAATAATAATTATAGATGTATTGTAGTAAGTATAGTTATATTACATCTTATGTCATATTTTACACTTTCATTTTATGAGGCTATAGTTACAGTAGCCAAACATGATGATAAGGAAACTATGCTTTGTAGACTCTTCAGAAAAGGAAGAAGGTGAGCCCAGAAAAGTCTCTGTGCTCATTTCTTTCTGAATATGCAAATAAGAAGCAGCAGAAAAAGGTGTTGAATGCTCTGCGCTTACTAAAGCAGCAACGACTGACAAGTGTCCTTCCAGCCTGGAGAATCTGTGTGGCGTGCTCCTTAAGAGGTGTGGACAAAACTTGCACATTGATAGCTCTGCTTTTCAGCAGCATAAACAAAATGCTTCAGTTTAAATTGCGTCTTCTTTTGGCACATCATCTGTGTACAAAATGTCGTTGTTACACACACACCCCCCTCCAACCCCACCGCCAAGAATACTAAAGGAAAGAAGAACTCCTAGATTTATCCGCATTTTTCATAAGAACAACAAAACCTCTTCCATCATTGCATGCATTTCTGTACTGACACCAACAGAGTATCAGACCAGATTGGACCCTTATATGGGATGGATTGGTTAGAACAATTTGTGGCTGTGTTTGAGGTTAATCAGATATGGATTTTTTTTCCAAGATCAGGGCTATGTTGCTTTCTGAAGGATGATCTTTACAACTGTGTAGTGCCCAGGCTTGGGTGGCATCTTTTACATTCCTCAACACTATTGCTCATGGAGATTGAGGTATATGTGAGGGGGAGAGGATTATCCCATTTCATGCCCAATCATTCAGCAATTTGCACTTGGTGTTTTGTGCTGCTTACAGCATCAGTGTCCTCCAACAGGCATGCTTGTTCTTAGGAAAAAGAACCTATCCAGCAGCCCTGGGCACAAATGTGCCTGCAGAACACCTGTATTTCTAACAGGTTCCCAGCATGGTTACATTCATGAGGAACGTCTTCACCTTTTGCCTGCTGTGCTTCTGTCTCTTTTCTCAGAGCTAGGCTTCATTTTTCCTAAAGAAGCCTTTACAGCAAGTTTCAGTTCTAAGAACCCTCTTGCCAAGAATTGGCTTCCTCCAAAAATGGAGGGGGAAAAAAGCCTTAGGCTTGAAAAGATTAATTTTAAGTCCTAATTGATTCTAATAATGGGTTTAAATGCATCTCAAAGGCTTTGATGGAGATCTAAGAGGGGCCACAAAATAGCAACTTAATATGGTCTTGATTCCCAGTTTTCTCCATTGAATTTTTTTTACCTGCTATATTATTTCTTACATAAGGCTCTTTGAGGGATTGTCTGAGACACTTGTTCCTTCAGTCTACCCTAGAGCTACAGTTCAGCAAGGAAAACAGGGAGGGGAATAAACAGAGGCAAGACCATGGTAAATCAGCTTGCAGCCTCTTCTGGAGGCATTGCAGGACTGTACTGATCCCTGTTTGGACCACTAGCCAAATATTTCAGTTTGTCTTGAATTACTAAACAGAGTAATTAAGAAAAGTAAAGTCATCGTCTTTGCTTTGGGCAACAATAAATACCTGTTGATTTAATTTTGTCACTCAATAAAGATAAAAGGCCCTGAAGGAATGTTCTGGGCTCGATAAAATTTCACAGGCAATATCCTTTTAAAGATGAATACTCTCTGAGAAAACTATGGGTTATACTTGCAAAATGAAATCTGGAGTGCTTTTTGGAGTCAATGTTACTTAGAGGAGTAAACCTAAAACACTCTAAAAACCACTTTTTAAACAGTGCATGAACATGTAAAATGGATTGGTTTTCTTTTAACAACCTTGCAGAGCTACCTTCATGTACTTTGTCTTTGAGCACACTCAGTGAGAAGAATCAATGAAAACATTAGAGCTGCTGACCAAAGATAAAACACATGAGAAATTATTACAATCAGTTCTTTATGGGAGGGGAGGGGGAAAGAGGAAATGACTTAAGCTTTCATGGTGGGTTGACCCTGGCTGGAGGCCAGGTGGCCCCCAAAGCTGCTCTGTACTCCCTTCCTCAGCTGGACAGGGGAGAGAAAATATCTTGACCCAGGAGCCTTTCATTATAAGGACAGGGAGAGATCACTCACCAGTTACTGTCATGGGCAAAATAGACTGAACTTGGGGAAACTACTCGACTCTGATTTCATTGGTATTAAATTAAATTAATGAGAAATAAAACCCAATTGTTAAAACCACCTTCCCCCCACCCTTCCCTTCTTCCCAGGCTTGACTTCACTCCTGATTTCTCTACCTCCTCTCCACAGCGGCACAGGGGGACGGGGAATGGGGGTTGTGGTCAGTTCATCACATGTTGTCTCTGCCACTCCTTCCTCCTCAGGGGGAGGACTCCTCACACTCTGCCCCTGCTCCAGCGTGGGGTCCCTCCCATGGCAGACAGTCCTCCATGGGCTTCTCCAACGTGAGTCCTTCCCACAGGCTGCAGTTCATGAACTGCTCCAGCGTGGGTCCCTTCCACAGGGTGCAGACCTTCAGGAGCACACTGCCCCAGTGTGGGTCCCCCACAGGGTCACAAGTCCTGCCAGCAAACCTCCCCCAGTGTGGGCTCCTCTCTCCATGGGTCTTCTCACAGGTCCTGCCAGGAGACTGCTCCAGCGTGGGCTTCCAGCAGGGTGACAGCCCCCTTTGGGTGCATCCACCTGGTCCGGCATGGGATCCTCCATGGGCTGCAGGTGGAATGTCTACACCCACTCATCCTTCCTCCATGGGCTACAGGGGGACAGCCTGCCTCACCACAGCCTTCTCCAGGGGCTGCAGGGGGATCTCTGCTCCTGTGCCTGGAGCACCTCCTCCCCCTCCTTCTGCACTGACCTGGGTGTCTGCAGAGCTGTTCCTCTTACATCTTCTCACTCCTCTCTCCGGTACAAATACTGATTCCAGTTTTTTGTTGGGTTTTTTTTTTCTCCTTCTTAACTCTGTTATCCCAGAGGTGCTACCACCATCACTGATTGGCTTGGCCTTGGCCCGTAGCGGGTCCGTCTTGGAGCCGGCTGGCATTGGCTCTGTCGAACATGGGGGGAGCTTCTGGCAGCTTCTTGCAGAAGCCACCCCTGCAGCTCCCCTGCTACCAAAACCTTGCCACACAAACCCAATGCAGCTTTTAAAAAAGAAATATTAGAAAATAAAGTTCTTTTAAAATGACATTGTCTTTAAAAATTGAGCATGATTGTAACAAAATATGTTTTAACTGTAAAATGACTGGAATTGCTCAAAATACATAAACAACTTTAGTTAATTTTTTCATAAACCTTTAATTAGAACAAGTGATTTATTTTTTTCATTCTGACTTCTGTTATACTTTTTCTGCTATATTTGTTCTAGTGTTATTCCGAGCATAGGAAAAATACTTTCATTCAAAGTGCAATCTTTTAAATAAGAAATTATTTCATCTTTATTTAAAAAAAAAAAAAAGCTGAGGAAAATTCAGTATCATTTCCAAATTTTCTATGAAAAATTAAAAGTAACCAAAGCAATAAAGCACTTTATTAAAAAATCTGTTTTAAAACTCTTACAAAATTTAGTAACATATAGGTTAAAAATACGTTTGTCTAAATATCAGAATACTATTGACTTTATTTTACAACCTCATTTTTTTTCTTTATTCAAACTAATTGCCACCTTGCACAACTTGAGAAATTCATTATTCTGTGATGCATGTAGATTGTCTGATTCTTGTTTAGTTTCAGGTGTCTTTCAAAGCATATTTTAAGCAACAGTGTTATGGCTATTGCTGTATTACAGAAAGCTGTTTAACTGCATGACTTACTGGGACTGAGGGGGGGAACATTTCTTGGTGCAACACACTTGCATTTTTAATTTAAGCATGAAAAATGTTTCACATGTTACTTGAGTTTTACTTTTTTAAAAAAACCCTCAATTTGAAGTATAGCTTCAATGATTAGGGAAAAAAAAAAGTGTTAAATTATTGTAGTTATAAGAACTTGAGGACATAAGTAACTTATTTAAAAATGTATAAATATTCCTAAATGTCTGAGTACTTATGAGCGCCACAGGAAATGTGCAGTTTTCGCTTGCAGTAATGCTTTATTTATTAGCTGTTTCATGTCTCTCTGGGTGGTGTCACTGCTAAATTTGTGTTATAAAGCACACTTTTTTAAATTTAGCTTCTGTTAATGTGTGATTAGTGGTTTTGAATTGTTGTTTCCAGCTGCTTATAGGTATGTCCTGATTGAATTGGCTTATTTCATACACATACAGAAAAATGCTGTACACTGACATCCATTTATAAGCAGTACTAGCTTTCCAAATTGAGTTTGCAGCACCACTCTCCAATGGACTTTCTGAAGATGCGCTGCCTCTGTCAAATATAACTCAATTATAGGCCAGTTATTGATTTGCATAATTTAAAACCCCAGAAATGCGTGAATCAATAGTTCAGTGTATCGATGAGACCAGCTCTGTAGTATTTTCACTTCTATGCGTGATCCATAGCATCAGCTAGGGAGCTGATCTGGGGGGAGTTGGGCTGTGCCCCAGGAACGCCCTGGGAATAAAGGAGATGTATCCCTGGGGGAGGAGGGTGCACAGGGCCGCCACCAGCCAGGACTCAGGGTGGCTGCTTTCCCTTTGGAGAAGCAGACACAGAATGAATATGGGGCAGAAAAGCCCATGGGGCATAAGACTTGTCTGTTGAAGCTAGAACTGCTTCTGGTTTCTAGTCTACAAACCATAATTACTTGGCTTAATTCTTTTGTAGGCCAATCTTATTATTACTAACCCACCGGTGCTTTGAAACCACTGACATACATTTAGCCCGAGACATGGTCCTCCTGCACTTATAAAGGTTGGGGTTTTCTTTATTTCTTCTGTACACACTGCTCTTCTAGTTTTGAAATCTGCACCCTGTTTTGTGTCTTGCCTTCTGGAGTTCACTTAGCCAATGAAATTTCTACTTTACTTTTTGCTTATTTGGGTGTGGAGTTTTGTTTTCATTTCTCCCAGGTTTTTCTCTTCCTCCCTTCATCCTTCTCCCCCACTCCCCATTTGAAAACCTTTATTTTGTTTCTGGAACACTTCCCAGTGATTAGAACCAAAGCTATTTAATTTCTGGGTGATGCAAATAGTTATTAGCCTACACAGGACTGATCTATCACATAGATGGAATTAATGCTTGACCTCAGCAGGAAGATATTAAGAACTGTTCAGCACTCAATGGTGGCATTTTTTGGGTGGCTTTGGGGTGTTGACTGGGAGTTGTATGCTATGGGCACCAATAATTATAGCTTCCTTCCTTTTGTTTTCCATATTTCATCCTTTCACTGGATGATTATTGTTGTTTGGTCCAGGTTGTTTTTGAAGTAGTTTGTTGTAATGTAGAAATGAGAGCTTCCCCTTTGTGATTTATTGAAATAGCATTTCCAGTATCAGTTCAAAAATGGCTCATGTGTTCTTATTAAGGACAATTGTTTGAAGAGTTTTGATTATCTCATCAAAGCTTGAGAGCGATATTTAAGCAATGAAAGGAACCTTTCTATATCACTTGAGGTTTTTTTGATCTGCTGTTAATGGCAGAGTTTTCTGGATAATAGCATAAAAAGCAATACAGCAAGATATCTCATATAGGCTTGATCTGTAGGCATGAATCATAACTGAACCTGTATATGTATGTTACTCAAATGACTTTCTAAAGATTTAAACTTCTGCACTGCAGATTACAAATTTCAGGTTAGAGGTGGTTTTCTGCAAATAGGCTTTGAATGTTTAATTATTCTTATCTAGCAGCAGTCCTAGCCTCAGATTAGATTAGATTAAAAAACAGTAGCGTTTCTATGGGGCTGTCAGTTAAGACAAAGAAAGTAGTACGGTGTATTATGTCTGATTACATCTATTTATTTGTGCAGGCATTGCTTACACAAAATGGCAAATGCAACAAGTGATGGCTTTGCAAGTGTCATGATACCTTTCAAATGAGGCAGTTTAACAGATGAAGCCAGCTAACCAGCTGGAAAAGGGAGCTAATTCCAGGTTTGAGGATAAGAACTGAATAATGCAACATGGAGAAAGCGGAAGAGTTTGCCAAGGCTGGCTGTTAAACCACCTCCATGGTGCCCTGGTGATGGAGAAGCTACCTGCATGTGAGCCTCAGCGCACACCGAAGACAGAATGCTCTCAATGGGGTTTTAGGCCTTTATCCAGAATGGGGCTGCGTTTCCCATTGTCCCTAATAATCTGTGCATCAGGCTATCCTAAATCGTGAGGGCGTCACCACATCACCAAATCTGCTGTAGATCATGTTGCTTATAACCATGCGCACTCTAGACGTTTCTCTCTGTGTGCATGTATGGGACGTTCATCTTGTACACAAATCTTAAATAACCTTAGGTCATGGTGGCATGGTAAAGCAACATAAATTGCTGCTGGAGCTGAGGAAGCAGCCTTGCCCATGTCCTGTCTCTGTCCCAGAAAGGACCCTGTTTGTGGTGGTATAACTTCCCTGTCAGCAATAGGAAGAAGGGGAGGAGTGGACAGGATTTGGGCAGTAACTTATATTGAGCATCTGGCATGGTCCTCTGCAGAGTGCTGGGGCAGGGGTGTAACAAGAGAAGCAGATGGGTGCTGTGGGTGTTGCAGAGGAGGCAAGACCACGCTTCCCAGCTGGAGACGCTTATGGATGAGCATTGGGTTATGAGGCAGAACAGCCAATTTGCAGTATGGGCACTACTTGACCTTGATCTGGTGAGGAAGAAGCCTGAACCCCTGCAGGTGTGAAGGAGTCCACTCCTTGGTGTCTAGTGAAAAGACAATGTAGATGCAATTACAGTAACTTTTGCAGAACCAGGGAAGCTATCTAAGCAAGAATGATCCTCCTGTGGTCAAGTAAGTCAATTTCAAGTCCTTACAGAGCATTGCAGGTAGCTAATCTAAAAAGGAGGATCAAGGAAAAAAATTAAATTTTGTAAAATAACAGTGTTTGACAAAGGTGAAGAGATAATATCTTCAAAAGCCCTCTTCAGTCCACTTGTTTTAACAAATTAAGGACAGGATATGGACAGAAAAAGGGCATATCTACTAATTTTCAAGCTTTTTGGTGGGCTGTATATTTCCAAGGAGTCAGTAATTACCCTCTTACTGTCCTTGATCTGTGTAAAGAGGGAACAAGGACGTGCATTTCAGAAGCTGTAAAAGCTTTGTCTTTCAATTACACTTGTTGAGAACATGGAGTGCTCAAAGGAGTTGTTTAAAAAGCAAATATAGCTTTTACAACTTCCAAAATTGTTGATAGGCTGTATTGTGGTCCTTGTCTTCTCTTTTTCTGAGAAATTGAAAGTGAGCAGCCACTTTAAAAAACTTTTCTGTCCTTCTCCCAGCTTCCCTCCAACATGTTAAATGAGATACTAGTTGGTGCCTCAATAATGTCTAATCTGATGAGTGTTTTGAACTAAGTGCTTTCCTCTTAACTCTCCAAGCTCCTTTTGTGGAAATGAATTCAGAGGGAAGAAAGCTTCTTGATGTTATTTTCTTTCACACATGCAGGTACACCACTGATATGTTATTCCAATTGTAAAGATAGCAGGATCTCCTAAGCCATGAAGAAAAGGCCTCACGTTGGAGCTGAATGAGAGAGAGGCTTCATCCCACTTCAAAAAAAGTGTTGTGAGAACTGTATATGCTTCTTTTCATGTCTATTTTCCTTGTTCTTTATCTGTGTTATAGAGACCAGCCATGAAACTTGGCAGAATTCTTGTGTTTAGGGGAATTAAAGACATCTGTTTGCTTGGTGTTTTGCTCAGATGTGTAAAGAAAGGGCTGTGTAGCACCCAACACAACAGTGTAGGACCAGGTGGACTCCTGACTGTGCTGTCGCATCTCTAGGCTGGTAAATATACTGGCTGAGAGAAAGAATTGAAATGCAGTGAAAAGTAACTTTACGGAAGAAAATGGAATAAATGTGTTAGAAGGTTCTGATCTGGCCTTTTGAAGTCTTGTCAAATTCTAACAGCAATAGTAAGATCTAAAATTACATTGCAAATTCAGAAAGAATTTGTTGTGCTCCCAATGAGATGCAATTTCAACTGCTGATAATCTATACAATCATTTAACCTATAAATTTATAATTGCTAATCCAGAAGTCAAACATTTTATAATCTAGGCATCAAAAATCTGACACTTAGCAATACCTCTAGGTCCTTTTCCACAGTTGCTTTAAATTTGTTAGCCATGTTTAAAATAAGATTGATATTCATAATCTTAATGCAGTACTTCTTGCTGAGGAGTAGTTGGCTTTTCATATGCCTTTTTCAAGGAAACAATAATTAAAAAATGTGAGGTTCAGGAAGACTTGGCTTTATTGTAATATAAAACTTATATTAGAAGAAACAATAGAGCAAAGTTAATGAAAGAAAAAGCTAGTGCTTAAAGTTTAGGAAATTTTAATGGTTTTAATTTTAGTCATTAAAGGCAAACATTTCATGTTCTGATTTGTATAGCTATTTCCTGCTAAAATTAATGGAAATTAGAGCTAGCTAAGGGATGAAATTAAAAATAAATAAAAACATTTTCAAAACCTGCATATGTAGATTCTATGGGCTTGAAAGTGCATTGGCAACTTCTGCCAGACAGCATACTTTTTCACTGCTCATGCAACAGGGAGCATGTAGGTTTGCTGTTTTTTTTCTAGAGTCCTTTCCAATCCTACTCTGGGAGGAAAATTGCTAAATCATGCAAAAAATGCACCTGTAGGCACATTCTATATAGGTGGCAATTGATGCCAACAGATAACATGAAGATGAAATAATTGAATGCATATCTGAAGATGTTCACCTTGTATATTTTTGCATGAATGCAGGACCTCTTTCTTACTGGAGTAAAACCATCAGAAAGAGTGTTGCCAACTTGCTAACCAGTTAATGCAAAATAGGAGGTTTCAGTTCCATTTCATCAGCTTATGTTTGGAAAGTAAGCCCAATCCTAGAATGGGGCATATCAGCAAGACCTACCTCAGCAAAAGTTGTTTTAAAGCAGCCTCTCCTGGTGCCCTTGTCACTCAAGCTACATCTAGATCCCAACACTACCTTTTTCAACCTGTGATTTGATAACATAAGGGAAATTTCATGGAGCTATGTAATTGCTGATAGGGAGGTAGCTAGGACTCTGGTGAAACAAGTTTTGTCGCTTAATTGAGGCATTTTCCGAAGGCTCTTAAGTTTTGTTACAATGGTGGCTGGCCCAACGGATCCCTGCGCCTTAGTCCATATAGCCGATGTCATCCACAGTAAAGTGGTATGGCCTTTCCTGTAGAAAGCTGCTTTTCACTGAAAACCTAGATTTTTTGATCCTGAACTTGAAAATTTTCTGCTGAAAATCCACATCTCTTAACTTCAAAATATTGTTGTACCTCTTTGAAACTGTACTTTGCCTTTCTGATCTCCCTGAAGTTCTCTGTAGGACAGGTACTGGTCATAAATACCATTCTCATACTGCAGACAAGGAAAGATGAGGCAGCAGAGTGATGTCTTCTGAGAGTTGGAGTTTAGACAAACAGCCTACACATGGAGGGGAGTAGAAGCTTAAGCAAACTATGTGAGATGATAGTTCAGCAAAACAAAGAAATGTTTTGGGGTTTAGGGAAAACTTTGATTTAAAGTGACATATGGACTTTCTCTGAAAATTTTAGTGATCACAAAAAAAATTAAAACTTTTCTAATTATCTGTAATCCTCACTTATAATGGAGAAGACAGCAAGAAAAGTGAAACTGTATGTGAGTCAGTTTGTTGCTATCTTCCATGCAAAAATGCAAGCATACCTCAAGCATAATGATACGGGCATGCAGATACCTCGTTGAGATAGAAAATAGTTACAAAAAAAACAGGTCCTAAAAGCTATGATTTTGCCTCTGCATATGTTCTAAGTTGCACAGCCAGGGTAGAAATCTGCAAACTTTTCTCTCTGCAGTGAGTTTTTTAAAAAATTTTAAAAGTTAACATTTGAAAAATCAATGGGAAAGTAAACAGAACATCTATAAAATATCTAGAAACCAGTGAGATGTAAATAACAACAGACATTTTCCATTTTTCAGTGAAAAATATGGCTCACTAAAAGAGACTAGGGGAAAAAAAATGGAAAGCAAGTGAAACCTTTTTTCAAGTCTCCTCTATTTTCTTTTTAATGAACAAGGAGTGAAACAGTACTAGGTGAGTCAATATAGTCCTTATTTTGAATTTGTGAAATACTAATCATACCCCTTGAGAAAGAGGCATATGTTTCTTTTGATAGCATACTATTTGATTCTTTGCCTCAATGTCTAAGATTCAAGTCCTTTTTTTCAAAACAAAAAAATTGCTGCAAAAGGTGCTTTTACTAAATTGCTATGCCTTGTACCTGACACTGTTTTTTATGGTTTAGTGGTAAATATGATTCTCTTAATACCTACCTGCTAATAGATCTACTGATATTGTGGGTATATTAAAAAAATTTGCAGGTTGATAAAGGTATCGCTTTTATATAAAACTAGCCAAAAGGAACTTTACAAAAGTTAGATGACTCATCAGAGCACTAAGGACTGAAAGAGTTCTAAGGTTTTCAGCAGCTTCCATCACTGGTGCTTATATAACTTCTTCATTTAGTCTTTAGTATTTATTTTTTTTTATATCACCACAAAAGGCTGATCTCTTACCTAGATAGACCTGTTCATGAAGGGAGGTATTTCAGATGCCTCACTCCATTTCCAGCTACTTTATTTGTTTCTCCAGTTCTTAATTTGGCTTTTGGGCATGCTACTTGAAGCATGCAGATTCCCTCCTTCATTAGAGAAGGAGTTGGCAGCTAAGTCAGGAGTGAGGATTGCTTTTGGGCAGTCAGACAAGTAAAAGTGAGGTGATGCCATGTGAAGAATCCTGGTCCACGTGGCCATGTTTGAGGTCAGGGGAGCTGTGTTGGTAGAACAGGAAACTGAACAGAGACATTCAGAAACATGGGAATGTTCTTCTTTGCAGGGTTGGACAATCCTGAACATTTTCAGCTCTTGTTGAACAAATTGAGAGCACAAAGCACTGACCATTTTTAACTTTCAGCCACAGATGGCAATGCATTTTCAAATATTTGTTTAATATCACACTTGAGAAGCACCATCTTTCTTTTACCTGAACATAACAATGTGGGGGCAGCTGGGGAAAGAAGGGTGCTAAGGAAACTGTCCTATGGATGAGAGGTCTGTGAAAACTGACTGGCTCTGGCCACAGTAAAAGCAAATCAAAAGCAGATTTTGGCCATCCAGTTAACTACCACCCATGAGTCAGAGTTGTTCCCATTAGATCAGAAGAATAAAAAAATCTACATGTTGGATATCTGTTCAGACACAGATAAACCTCTCACCTTCAAAACTGTGTGCATGTCTCCTACAGTTTCCTGCTCTGCACTGTTATCTGGAGAAGCACAGGCATGGATTGCAAGGCAGCTGCTAGTAACACAAGTAACGTTAAAGATGTCATTAAATAACATTTTTGTGGAATCTAATTAGTATTAAAGACTATCTAAAAACGATTGCAATTATTTGTACCACTCTGAGTCAAGTAGGAAAAATATTGAGGTTTATTGTTATGTTTGTACACAACTTAAGCTGCAGGCAACAAGAATTATGTTTGCATCATCTGTATTACTAGAGTAAAAATGGATGTCTTCCATCCTGTTAAGTTAATATAAAGAATCCAAACAATTCTTTTGAACTGAGTTCTTTCTTTGTAATAGAGTGAAATGTTAGAGAGATGAAAGTAGCAAAAGATCAGGTGACTGATGTTTTTAATATATTGCTTACCCTTATTAAAAAAAAAAACCCAACCCAAAACAGCCAACTGATAACAAATGTACTTCTTCCCACCCATCCCCCCCCCAAAAAGTCATAAATTTCTTGAGCAAAATGTATTTCTGAAAGTCAATCATACATTGCTGTTTGAAGCAAAATTCAGAAAAGCCCAATAGTGCCCTTGTGTTCACTGATTTGTACTTTTATTTGAATGATAAACTTCAGTGCTTACTGTGTACAATTTCAGTTATGCATCCAATCTCTGCTTAAAATTCTGCATCTTTTTCTTCAGTGCTCAAGCCCATTAAACCTCTTTTTTTAATTGTGAATTTCTCTGAAGAAAAGCCCCAACTTCATTAAACACCACAATGTTATCTGGTGGACGTTAATGTAAGAAATATGACCTGACAGAGTTACTTAATCATTTAAGGGAAAAGCTCCCCAGTGGCCATGTTGGTGACTCCTCAGCAAGTTCAGTAATAACTCCTATGAGGTCATTGTATTTGCATTGAAGTAATTTGTAACAGAAGTAGGCATTCATAAAATTGGTATGCTCACAGATAACGTATGACTCCACCTTCCTTTGAAGTATATGGATGCTGCCTAATTTTAAGGGTCTTGGGTCCTTTGAGCTCTCTTCTGAGAGGTCCACTGCTTCATGGCTCTTTTTGTATTCGGTCACCCAAGTAAGGTGAATTAAGGTAAAATTGTGTAAACTGGTATGAGGGAGTTTTTTAGCTGTGTCAGTGATCTGACCTGACTTGGTGCATGGCCACATGCTAGTGTTGATACAGAAGCTGTCACAGGACACAGTTCAGCCAAGGTTTGGGAAAGGCATGAGGAGGTCAGGGGTAGAACCATCCTTCTCTGTGGCAGCCTCCTGCTAGGGCCATGCCTGCTGCAATCCTGCCAGAATGGTTTCCATGATGGACTGCAAGAATTTCCAGTTTACTAACCTGAGTAAAGGAGGATCCAGGAAATTATAGGCCCATTAGTCTTACTTCAGTCCCTGAGAAAGTTATGGAACAAATCCTCCTGGGGGCTATCACAAGTCAAATGAAGCACGTGATTGGGAAAAGCCAGCATGGATTCACGATGGGCAAATCATGCGTGACAAACCTGGTTGGCTTCTATGACAAAGTAACCTGCTTGGTTGATGTGGGGCAGCGGTGGACATTGTCTACCTGGATTTCTCCAAGGCTTTCACTATGGTTCCCCACAGCCTCCTCCTAGAGAAACTGATGTGTTATGGTCTAGACAAGTGGTCTGTGTGGTGGGTGGGCAACTGGCTGACAGGCTGCACCCAGAAGGTGGGCATAAATAGCTCTTTTTTTTTATCTGGCAACCTGTCACAAGTGGGGTCCCCCAGGGACTGATATTGGGCCCAATTCTGTTCAATATCTTCATAAGTGATCTGGATGATGGGATCAAGTGCACCCTGATGAAGTTTGACGATACCAAACTGAGTGGGGAAGTAGACACTTTGAAAGGGAGAGCCACCCTGCAGGAAGACCTGGATAAGCTGGAAGAGTGGGCTAACAAGAACCTTATGAAGTTCAACAAGGACAAGTGTAAGGTCTTTCATCTGGGAAAACATAATCCAGGAGTGCAGCACAGACTGGGATCCACCTGGCTGGAGAGCAGCTCTGTGGAAAGGGACCGGGGCGTCCTGGTGGGCAACAAGCTCAATATGAGTGAACAGTGTGCTGCAGCAGCAAAGGGACCTTAAGGACATTATGGACCACCACCACATGTGGGAAAGGAGAAAGTGAAGGACACTGACCGTGAAGATCCCCTTTCTCCAACCTCTGCTTCTGTGCATTATCACTGCAGTTCTCTGTCTCTTTTTGTCATTGCTGTATCATTGTCCTCTTCAAAACTTACCTAGAAATAAAATTTCCTTTCTTCTCATCAGGCAAAATCTGAGACAAGAGTATTTGTTGGGGTTGCTGCCTCAGTCAGAGAGGCTGAAAACTGCTGATGGTGTGGATTCCCGAACAGTTGTGCAAAGGATTGAGGGAGCCTAGCCAGGCCATGGAAATCTTTTCCCATCCTCCAACTGCGTCTGTCTTCCTAATCCCCCTGTAAATATGAACAAAGACATTTTCAAGACCATGCTGAGGAAGAAAGGACCACGCTAAGGAAGAAAGGATGCTTACCTTCTGAGGTCTCCACTTCTTCCTGTGAAAACACAGTGGTCACTCTGGCAGCCACCTCTCCGGAGCAGTGTGAAGATTTATAGATAAAGTCTCCCTTTCATGCTGGGAGACATGTTCTGTTGTTGCTGCTGGAAGATGGAGTTGAGGAGTACTACACTGCTGTGTCCTGGGAACAGCTGCAAAGCAAGCTGATGCTGCCCTTCTCATCCTTCCTCATCTTACCCACTGGCAGATGGCCACTAAGCAAACGACAAGTCTCTCACAAAGCCAGGTTGCACTCTGTGGTACTTTGTATGCCAGAAGCAAGAACTACAGTGTAATTACAAATGTTGCAAAAACATTCATGTGCTAAGGTCCTATGTCCTTAACCATGTTCTTCCTTTTCCTCACTGTTTTTTTTTTACATCCCCATTCCTATTTGATTGCCTGTGAAAAGGATATACAGGGAGAAACTCAGCAGAATATTCATAGTCGCTAAAACAGTCTCTGACCAGCGTGGCTGAGCTAATAAAGTTTAACACTGATTTGCATGTTCTCCTCATTTCTGCATAGACTTGTTACCTGCTAAAATATGCTGAAGGCTTCACAGAACGGTTCTTGCTTGAGGTGGCAGAGATTCTCCTCAGTTATGTTAAGAGAACCTGTGATGGAGAAAATAAAGTCCTGGACTCTCACCACACCCATCAGCTTCTGGAAGGCTTGGAAGGGTTCAGCCTGGAGCTGTCTAAAGGCTTGGAACAAATACTTGCTCATTATAGGGACACCTTAAAATATGGAGTTAAAACAAGTAAAGTAGCAAAAACATACATTCCTTATTGTTACATCACTTCATGGATGCATGAAATATTGATTCATGGATTGGTCTAGATTCATATGAAAATCTGGGTTTTAGCAAATGTGTGGTAAATATTTCATGGCAATTCTATATTTCTAGTAATATTGATAATGCTCTGAAAAGGTTATCACAGAAGACATTTGATGGGAAGAGATGTACTACTCTGGGACCAGTTAACAGATCAGAATTATTTATGCTGTCTCACTTAGGGGTGTCTGCTCGGTCAGGGCCCGGGGTGGGGGGGGGGGGAAGGCTCCTAAATTGGGTACTCTATGTATTATTTCCTTATTTAGATACTAAAGTTTGATATGTACCTATAAATGCAGGAGGAAAATGCTCCCCTTACTCCCTCAGTAATGATAATGTTTGAAACAGTAATGCTTTTGCAGGACTGGACTGGTTTTTGCATTGTTTCATTTTCCTCCTCTTCATTAAGCATTGTTCATGACACGCTTAGCTGACTTCCCACGTCCATTTTTTTTCCACTACGCCGTCAGCTAACATGTTTGCTGTATTTACAGAGGCATTGAGCACAGCCCTTAACTCAGGACAGTCCAGGAAGTAGCAGAAAGATGTAAACCCATTAGGTTTTGTTCAGATATTCAAGGACATATGGAGTTCTAGCTCTAAAGAAAACTTGATGCTTCTGAAGATCTGCCAAAATGGATAACTTCAGCAAACACTTATGTGTCATCCTGAAGTAGATATTAAATTTAGTTAAATCATCTTTTATTTTTTTTAATGGTGCCTAATGCTTTACAAGCCTCCATTATATCCTTTTCTCAGGGATGTCTGTCTTTCCCATGAAACATGTTCTTTCTTTTGTCCCATATTGATTTCCATATCCTTTTAACTAATCACAAAAGATAATAGAGACTGTGCTGAGAAAACTGTGTATTACACAGAATCTGGTTTACTCGTCTATCATTTCAGCACATCCTTGCTACTTCAGTCAACTTTCTAGTGGCCTTGACATTCTTGATCTAGCTGGGGAATGGCTCACAGCTACAGCAAATACTAACATGTATGTACTGTAAACACTAGTCTTTTGTAGCAAGTGAAATTATACCAGTTACTCCTATATCTTGGCCTCTTAGTGCAGATAAATCCAACGTGTGGTCATACTGTTGAGAAACGAATGTATATCTGAAGCATTCCTTTCCTGACTATAATCCCACTTCTCCCCTGCTCAGCGAGGGGCATGACAAAACAGTACCGGGCAGACCTCAGCTCTGCCAGCGCAGGGCAGCCAGCCTTAGCTGAGAGCTTTAGTCGAGAGCAGCAACTTCTGAAAGCACTCCCCATTCACTTTCTGCAGGGCATCAGTGGTTGTTGGCAGAACTTTTGTAGACAATTACATTAAAATACTCATCTCTTACATTTTGCTTACTAGCAACTAATCTTACATGTTTGACTTGGGTGTGCTAACCAGAAGAATCACTGTGTTCCTTTGCAAATACATTGAATTAAAATCTGCTGTTGATGCAGATCAAAACTTCTAATATCTCTGTGCTCTGCCCTGTGAAACTGTAGGTGCAGGACTAATACATGAAGAATTAATAATTTAGGATGTTTGACCAGGACTGGATATTTGCATGCAAGATTTTATTGACTGGGGAACATCTATAGACCCATACAGGAGGGAACACAGCAGGTTCAGCAAAGGGTGAATTGACCTCCTGCCATAGTTTTGCCCAAAGAATCTCCTAAGAAATCTAAACTGCAGTGTGTATGTGAATGTGACTGGTTCTGCTATATTTATATGTACTCTAAAATCTTTATTTAATGAATTCCCGGTAAAACTCCCATATACATATGGCTATATATGTGTGTGTGTAGGCATACATACAACCCCTTTCAAAAAAAGAAAAATATTTTTGTCTTTGTAATATTGGTTGCTGATCTATCAGAATAATATTTTCAGTATGAGGTTTGTTAGATATTTGCCCTAAACTAATTGTACTTTTTTAACCTCCATGAAATAACAATGAATAAAAGGCAGGCTTTTGTCTAAGACATTTTGATAGGCTTCAGGACTGAAGATCCAGCTTTTCAGAAGTGGGGAATGGGTAAGGATGGAGCAGGAGTGGCCTTGAGAGCATTAGCAAATATGTTATATTTGCAGAAAATGAATAGTGCTAAGAGATAGGACAAATACAAAGGAGTAAAAGCCCCAAGTGTGTTTATATAAGAAAAGAAATCACAGGGTTAAGGAGAAGTAGTTCCACAGTTGCTAAGGGAAACAGAGGAAAGAACTGATGGTTGCAGGCTTAGCTGCAGTATCAACAGGATGTTCTGTCCCTCCTAGAATTATGTCTTAGGTTCTTGGGCATGTAACTCAAGAGTGGTTTGTAATATATTGGAGGGGAAGGCAATGTATACTTACTTGCCTGTGAGGAAAGTTTTTGGGTTGGTTTGTTTATTTTAATTATTTTTGGAGATGCTGAAATAAGGTTTCATATTCATGGAAGTAGCTAGTGGTTTTCAGGTTTTGCTAAACAATGCTCCTACCTCTTTTACCCAGTCAGAATATCCTTTTAGCTCTTCAGTATGTGTACAAAAAATTAACAAATCGGAGTAGAGAAATCCGGATAATTATAATATGCATGATTCCCTTTGGTAAGGGTAGGTGGAGAAAGAAGTATGCAGAGTGTGTGTATGTGATAGAAATTTGATCATCTTTGAGTGTGTGGATGTGGTTATTTTTAACTAGCAGTCTTATCTTGTCTGATACCCTTTGAAAAGGGTTTATAAGGCTTCTCACCTATACTACATTTCTTGATTAATGTCAGATAGGGACTGTAGACCCAGTCTACTAATTTTATTCCAACATATGTTTTGTACATGTAAGTAGTCCTCCTTCTGAGTTGAACTACTTGTATTTGGATAAGGAATTTTTTTTGCAAAGGACTGAAAAAGTGTCTCAGTCCCCTCTGACAGGCTATAGTATAATTTGCAGGGGAATAAAAGGGACTGGTGTCATAAAGTGCGTGAACCACCATTTTTCATTCCTGGTGTTTGCAATTAAATTAAGCATGCATTTGGCTTCATTAGTGATAGCAAAGCCATTGCTTATAATTAATTTGAACATCATTCTGACAATCTGGCATGCAAACATCGCTTATTGCTTATTAGCCTAAATTTCTGCGCTCCAGGCAAACTTGGCCATATGGAAAAAAAATTGCATGCAGAAGGCCAAAAAGCCACCCAGAATTCTGCCTGAAGTTTCGGAGTTTCCTTGCTTGCTTTAAAACTCAGCTTCTGATTTTTGTTCTCCGAAGAAAATTACTATTACTACTCGGTACATAATGGCTGAGGTTATCCTGGTCTGGTTTTCAGTTCAGGTGGTGGTGTGATATATTAATCTGGTCTAGTTAGATTATAATTATTTTCTTTAACATTCTAAGCTAAATTTATAGGACTGTTGTGTTTCAGACTTTGGTTTAACTAGAAAATACCAGTGCTTCAGTGTCATCTCTAGTAAGCCTGTAGTGAATAAATTTATTATATCAGGTTGGTTGTACCCACGTATGTTAAAATAATTGAAAGGCAGAAAGTTTATAGGAAAGTTCAATTAAAGAAAATGCAGGAAACATTCCCTTGGGCTCTAATACTAGGCAATAGTGTGTAACTGTGTCTCATAAGCACCTCTCAAATCTGTTTTCAGGTAAAAGTCTGTATGGCTTTGTAATCTAATAGAGCAGTGTAAACTAAGTAAAACTGATTTCAATTATATGCAAGTCATCAAACAGTGCAGTATTTTTGCATGTTATATAATTGACTTTTGCCAAACACAATGCGTTGTCCTCTGCATTACAGGTGACAGAAAACAGCCTGCAAGCCTTTCACCAAGCCCATGAAAATACTTGTCACTGTCTTGGAGTTGTGTCTATCTGCCGCCTTGTTTGGAGTTGTATGGTGAAGTGGGCCGATATTGCACGATAATGTCCCTGTACTAAATGGACCTTATTAGGCAATATTGGAATCCTGACTGTCTGTCCTACAGGTCAATTTTTATTAAAGAATTTTTAACTGCCTCTACAACACACATCAAGTAGCTGTCAAACCCCCTGACTCCATGGAGCATAAATTGACAGGACTGTAGTTTTACCTGATTGTCAGGTGGCAGACTATGCAATCAGACAGCATGGGAAGTGTTCAGAGAGTTAGGCTTTTGCCTCTTGAGCAATTCGTACATGGAAGAGCAATGATGGCTCACGCTAACTGAGGATGCTGGCCCAAGATCTCCAAGAATGTCATGTTCAAATTTAGCAAAGGAATAAACTACTCAAAACTCTTTTTGTCATTTCCATGCCATTAGGAGGGACCATATCAAACCTCTACAGTGTTTTGCTGGCTTGCTACAAGTCTTTCCCTGAGGTTAACAGTAAAGGTGTGGTTGCATTTCTACGTGTTGTGCTGTTTGTTTCTGAATACGTAAGTATCTCACCACAGTAAGGCTCCATAAAATGCCTGAGGCACATCATCAGTGAGTAGTCCTGTAATGCCTGTGCCAGAGCATACAGCCTGTGATTTCTGAAAATCCCAAATGTTTTGAGTGTGTGTGGAAAAATATTCTTAGTGATTTAGGAACTTTTGGTCCTAGATTTGAGCCTGTGGCGTTATGCGCTTTGAGTCACTTGGATTGTGATGTTTAATGTAAATATCAACATCCTGCAAGTATTTGAACCTTAGATGATCTGTAAATCATACATCTGCATGGGAGACCTTGGTCTGCATAAGCACGTAGTCTAGAAATCGCTGTTACCTGAAGGCAGACCCCTGAATTGAGCTTCTTTTCCTGCTTTCTACTGCAGGGAAGGGAAGGAGCAATATCATCTTGCTGACCTGTATTAGCAAATTAGCCTCAAGGGCACATAGTGATTTGTAATTTTTCTTTCTTTTTTTACCTAGTCATTGTAATTTTGACAGTTTCAAAGAATAGGGGGAAAAAAAGGTTATTCATCAGCCAAAACCAAGTATGTCTATTTTCTTTACAAGTAAGAATATCAAACAGTCTTTTGTTTGAATTAAACATTTCATTTCAATAAAAAAAGAACTGCTAATATTGAATTTGATTTTTCTTTTTACAGTACAAAGACCTAAAGACATTTCAAAAGTAAAATCATTCTCAGCTGAAAGAACTTGATGTGGAATATGAATATCAGAATTAAGTGTAGGAGTGTTCTTTTCAGGATTTTTCCCCTGCTGATAACAAATCACTGCCAAAACTATCAGATGGTCATGAACCCTGTGGTATCACCCAGTCTTTTTTTTTAGTGTTTTTTTAATATTTGTCCTTTTTAATAATAAGCCTTTGTTCTGATCGTTTAGCAAGAGAAACACTCAGTTCTTAGTTATGGAGAATTATGGAAAGTGCAGCTCACCTGTGTCGGGACAAAGATGAGTGAGGAGCATGTCACCAGGCTGCTCATACTCATAGCTGTGTGGCACAAACAAAGTAGACGTCATCTGGGTGACACTGCTCTGCCCTGCAGCCACTTTGCTAAGCCACTGGGTGCTTGTTTTGTCTTGCTGCTGCAAGTAACTTTAAAAGAGCTATGATGTGCACTCAAAAGCTTTCTGGGGTTTGATCCCAAGCCAAGGAAGTTGGGTGGATTGTGTGCCAAGTTGAATGGACTTGGTGCAGAGCTGTTTGGGCCTGACCTTCACCAGAGGTTAGGGAGTGGAGGGATTTGTGAAAGAAAGCAAGCAAAAGCCTCTGGATGTGTAAAAGCTGACACTAGGGTCACTCAAGTCCTGCTTAGACTTTTGGCTAACACAGCTCATGTGAAGGCCTGATATATGCTGGGAGCAGTGCTGCTAGGTCAAAGCAAGAGCACCACTTAGGTAGGACAGGTGACCAGAAAGAGCTAAAGGGCCATTGTGCGGCCATTATCATCTGCAAATTGCTGTCTATCACCTTTGGCTGTCAGTTTCACCAGAATCTGCTAACTTTTAGTAATAGTATAGAGCAAACGTCGAAGCCGGAAGGGTAAAAACATCAGCTTACCCGAAAAGCTGTTGAAGTGGATCCCACAGAGCTGGACTGCTGAGGCTTTCATGCTTCTCAGTGTCATACAGGGTACGCCCACACCATTATGGAGGGGAGGAGGAAGGATGAGCACTCACTGTAAGCTAGGTGACTCTTCTTCCTGCCCCCCACCCCCAGCATAGGTGCACAAATTGAGTTATGGGTTATAAGTTATGAAACCTTGTGACTTGAATGGTGAATAAGTGATTTCATGTGATTGATTAGTCTGGCCAAAAGGAGATTGAGCTCCTGTTTGTTGTGTGCGTTTGTCATATTTCTTAATGAGTTAATGAAATAAAGTTTAAATTTACATTGCCCTGTAAATTTCAGAGATCCATGACAGGCCTTTGTGGGGACTGGCTGCCTCCCTGCAGGTGTTTGGAGAGGAACCTTTTCTCACCCCATTTCCCTCAGCCCTGGCTGCCGGGCAGCGCTTTGCCCTTTCTTACCCAGACTTTCCCCGAGGTGCCCGCCCGTGGCTGAGGGGCTCAGCTGTGCCCTGCGGTGGGGCCCTTGGAGCCGGCTGGAACCGGCTGTGTCCGGCATTGGGCAGCCCCGGCTCCTCCACACAGGGGCCGCACCTGCAGGCCCCCCACTGCCAGCACCTGGGCACCCGCACCTAGAGCAAAATTAAAAAATTAAATTAACGTAATCACACTGAAATTTTAAGTAAGGACATTGATCCAAGTCACTTCAGTGACAAGGCAAGGACGGCTGCTGCACACCCTGCTTTCACCCAGGCTGTACGTGATTAAAGATGCCAAGCAAACCATTCAATGCCTGCAAAAGGATTGTAAGGATCTCTATGGGCAAATGGTGTATGATCGCTTTTTACAAAAGCCTAGGTAGTTCTTAAATGAAAAGGATCTGAGGAAGATGAACTTGGGAATCAGTTCTTCCTCCAGTGCTGTTTTTTTATTTTTCTCAACAGTTTTTATAATGACATGAAATTATGACTGGTAAAATTTGCAGATGACATGAACTTAGAGGTATGGTAAATATTAAGGAACACAGAGTACTATGAATAGTCTTAGAAGTAGAATCTGATATTTGATCTCCTATCTATTTAAAGACTAATCAGAAGAATAAATGACATTATTCTCTTTGTGTTGTTTCGGTTTTGTTTTTTTTCTCTCAGTATTTGACATGGGGAAAATGAGTCCAGCTGATTTGGAGGCTGAAATACTGAAAATAAAAAGACGGGTTGTTGTTTTCACTCTCACTTTTAATGTTAATGTGGAGTTGGATCCAACAATACTATTTGAAAGCTGGCAGCATTAACTCAAAATTGTCATTAATACTGATTGTAAAAGACAGAGCAGGAGAAATATTATTTTATTACATAAATTTGAAATGCTTTGCTTTGATACATTTTTAAATTAGACATCATGACTCTGTGTTGGCTCACAGCTAAGCTATTTAAAAAAGTAACTTAAAATTATTATAGTACTTGATGCTGAAATATTTCATTTAAGGTTGATCTGAAATGGGGACTTTTGTTACTGTTCAATTGTTTTTCACATTGCTAAAACACCTGCGTATGAGTTTGAGGAGAGAGCCAAGAAAGCTCTAAAAATGTTCTTCAGCTACACCACCACCACATCAGGAATAGGATCTACGTTTGCAAAAGGACTTAAGGGCTTGTGGTGTCTTCGGATAGCTTCCAATTAAAAGTAATGGAAGTTTTCTCATGGATGACAATACTTGGGTTATGTTTTGTGATAGGTATATAAAATTGTTTCACACAAAAATAGAAGCAGTCCTACAGATAGTGCGTCATTATATTTTGGTGTGTGTTTGTTTGGGGTTTTTTTCTTTTTTTGGAAGAGCACCCTTGGTTTCAGTTCACTCTGAAATGGAATAGGAATTTAAGAAATGGGAAGAGATGGGATAGTAAAGAAGAATGTTCTTCATTATTAATTATAGAGATAAGTTCTTCCTGCACTCATGCAGTAGTATAGCACATACCACTGCTATGATAGTTCTTGCATCAGCTAGGCCAAGTCTGAAAATTAAACACACTGCCTGTTCAGTATATAACATTTGAGCTCCTGAGTTACTGTCTGTCTTCAGAGTTGTCATTCAGTTTACCCTCCTATTTCAAGATACTTGGCTTGTAACAAAGCAAGGTATTTGTAACTAAGCAAAATTCTTAGTTCTGGTATGTGGGTATAAGGGGGAAAGTGGCTAGCTTTGGTTTTGGGATTTTGCTGCTGTTGTGAAGTAGTATAAATAATTATGGTTTATATCTTTAGCCAATTTTGGTACTGTGTTTACTAAATAGTCTGAATATTTTTTCAAATTTTGAAGCTTATAGGAGCTCTAGACCATTACCCCCTCCTGAAAACTTCTAGACAGATTCTATAAATAGACTTGCATGTCTCATATTAGGAAACCATTTTAAGAAAATATTTGCTGTTGTACATTGTCCTGGTTTCAGCAGGGATAGAGTTAATTTTCTTCCTAGCAGCTGGTATAGCACTGTGTTTTGGATTTAGAATGAGAATAATATTGATAACACACTGAGGTTTTAGTTGTTGCCAAGCAGTCCAGGACTTTTCAGCTTCTCATACTGCCCTGCCAATGAGAAGGCGGGGGGCACCCAAGAAGCTGGGAGGGGACACAGCCAGGACAGCTGAACCCAACTGACCAAAGGGATATTCCATACTATATGACATCATGCTCTATATATAACTGAGGGGGTTGGCCAGGAGACAGGGCAACTCAGGAACTTGCTGAGCATCCGCTGGTAAGAAATTGTGCTGTTCATCACTTGTTTTATAATTATTATTTATTATCTTCCTTTTCTGTCCTATTAAACTGTCTTTATCGCAACCCACAAGTTTTACACTTTTTTTTTTTTTAAATTTTCGATTCTCTCCACAGTCCCACTGTGAGGGGGGAGTGAGCGAACGGCTATGTGCTCGTTTAGGTGCTGGCCAGGTTAAAACACAACAGTCTTTTTTGGTGCCCAACGTGGGGCCCGAAGTGTTGAGGTAACAGATCTGACCAAAGCGTGTTAAAACAAATTCATTGTAAGCATTCATTATATTAGTTTAATAGTTGCTGTCACGATGTAGTATTATTTGTTCACATGATTGAGTCATGTAAGTCCTTACTTGTTTTATGTATTCCCTGCAGTGCTGTTTATCTTCTCTGGGAGCTGGATGAGAATGTGCCTTTTGCTGTACTATGTATTACTCACTTATGATAAGATAACATTATTCGCCATAAGAATGGTTTGGTCTGTGTTTTCAAGTATTGCTGTCACTTCCATACCTTGGACGCCATCTCCCAGGAATTCTTAGGAATCACACTCTCTAGCTTTTTTTGTGGAGAACTAATCTATGGGGGAGACAGGGGAATACCTTCACCTTCCCTTTCTCCTTCAGGCTAGTAACATCAGTTCTTGAGAATTTTGAATACCCTTGGGATGTTCATACCAGCATGTTTCTATTGTTATGTCTCTTGAATGTATTTCAGGTCTTGTTTAGGATTAAACTATTTAAAAATATCACCCAGAGATTGGCCCTGAGGATGGATAGTTATGAGTAGCAGGGTGTGTGGGATAGCATGGGCAAAAGGCTAGGGCAGTGGGCACCTCCAGTGCTTTGGAACTTCACCCCTGAACAAATGCAGAATCCTAAAAAGCTAGTAGAATATTTAGAAAAAGTATGTTGTCACCCTGGCAATTCCAGAGAGACAGAAATCACTGCAATGTGCTGGGGCCTGGCCCATGCCTACCAAGCTCTGTTCAACACTATTCAGTACCCTCAAGGGGAGGAGAAGGTCTCTGAATCTGACAACAAAACGACAGGCACTGCAGCCACTCCAACCCTGGTGACAGGTACTGCGGCTGAACCAAAAAACCAACCTGTACCAGTATCAGTTGCCCCTATGCAGAAGAAGAAATACACAAAAACCTCAGTTTGCTTAGTAAGGGATGACGATGAACTAGGGTCATCACAAGAACAGGAGGAAGAGGCAGAACCAGAATTAATTACCTGATCCCTGTCCCTGAGTGAGCTGCAAGATATGTGAAAGGATTTCAGCCACTTTCCAGATGAGCACATCATTACCTGGCTGCTCCCATGCTGAGATAATGGGGTCAGTAGCCTGGAATTAGAGGGTAGGAAAGCCAAGCAGCTAGGATCCTTGTCTAGGGAAGGGGGCATTGACAAGGCAATTAGGAAGAAGGCGCAGGCCCTCAGCCTCTGGAGGCGACTCCTGTCAAGTGTGAGGGAAAGGTATCCCTTCAGTGAAGATGTATGTCATTCAGACAAGTGGACCACCATGGAGGGAGGTATCCAGTACCTGAGGGAATTAGCTGTGCAGGAGATATAGTTTATTATGACCTGGACAACACACAGTTACCCACAGATCCTGATGAAGTCCAGTGTACACGACATGTAGTGGAAGCTTGTACAGCGTGCACCGTTGTCATTTGCCAACTCATCAGCAGTAATGAATTGGGAAGACAAAGGGGGCCAACAATGGATAAATTGGCTAGCTGACTCCAGCAATACAAAGAAAAATCTCTTTTCCTCCTTCATCTTGGCTGTGGGGAAACTGGTCCAGCAACTCAAAAAGGATAGGTCCTAAACCCCCAGTATCTCAGGTGTTAGGAGTAAGTGTTCCTCAGCTCAAGAGAGAGGATATAGAGGGTACACACCATGAGGCACACTGTGGTTTTACCTGCGTGACCACAGAGTGGACATGAAGAAGTGGGATGGAAAACCAACCTTGACCCTAGAGGCATGAGGAAGTGAGCTGCAAGGAAAAACAATCACAAAAGGGGATTCTTCCAGGAAAAATGTTGCTCCAGTTTCCAGCAGGCAGTTCCCCAGACTAAGTAGAAGGCCTGATTGTACTTATGATCCTCTTGAAGGGACTTCTAAGTCATTTTTGCAAGGAGTAACAAATATGATGAGCAGGATAAGAGAGCCCCTGCCTCCAGCCAGGTGGAGGAAAGGGACAACCGGGTTTATTGGACTGTGTGGACTTGATGGTCTGGCACATCAGACCCTCAGGAGTGTAAGGGTCTAGTGGACACCAGCACAGTGTACATTAATGTCATCAAGCTGTGAAGGGGCAGAACTCATCTGTATTTCTGGAGTGACAGGGGGGATCCCAACAGTTGACTCTGCTGGAGGCTGAAGTGACTCCAACTAGGAAAAGCACGCCACTGTGACTGGCTGAGAAGCTCCGTGCATCCTGGGCATAGACTACCTCTGGAGGGGGTATTTCAAGGACCCAAAAGGCTACCGGTGGGCTTTTGGAATAGCTGCCTTGGAGATGGAGGAAATTAAACAGCTGTCTACCTTGCCCGATCTCTCAGAGGAACCTTCTTTTATGGGCTTGCTCAGGGTTGAAGAACAACAGGTGCCAATTGCTACCACAACTGTGCACCGGTGGCAATATCGCACCAACTGAGACTCCCAGGTTCCCATCCATAAGCTGATTCATCAACTGGAGAGCCAAGGAGTGATCAGCAGAACTCGCTCCCCCTTTAACAGTCCCATATGGCCACTGCCCAGGAAACTTGGAAGTGATCACGGACTGGCCAGAAGGCCAGAGGAGGTGACATGTGCTGAAGAGACCCCACTGTGTAATAAACTACCAGAAGATGAGAAGTAACATGCCTTGTTCACTGACGGGTCCTGTCACATTGTGGTGGGTTAACCCTGGCTAGAGGCCAGGTGCCCACCAGAGCCACTCTGTCACTCCCCTTGTTCACTAGACAGGGGAGAAAAAAGTATAACGAAAATCTTGTGGGTTGAGATAAGGACAGGGAGAGATCACTCACTAATTATCATCACGAGCAAAACAGACTGAACTTAGAGAGGAAATTCATCCAATTTATTACTAAGCAAAACAGAGTAGAGCAATGAGAAATAAAACCAAATCTTAAAACACCTCCCCCCCACCCCTCCCATCTTCCTGGGCTCAACTTCACTCCCAGCTTCAACCTCCGCCCCCCCCAGCGGCACAGGGGGACGGGGAATGGGGGTTGTGGTCAGTTCATCACACATTGTTTCTGCCGCTTCTTCATCCTCAGGGGGAGGACTCCTCTCATCGTTCCCCTGCTCCAACATGGGGTCCCTCTCATGGGAGACAGTCCTTCACGAACTTCTCCAACGTGAGTCTCTCCCACAGGGTGCAGACCTTCAGGAACAGACTGCTCCAGCGTGGGTCCCTTCCACGGGTCCAAAGGTCCTGCCAGGAGCTTGCTCCAGCGTGGGCTTCCCACGGGGCCACAGCCTCCTTCAGGTGCCTCCACCTGCTCCAGCATGGGGTCCTCCACAGGCTGCAGGTGGAATCTCTACACCCCCTCATCCTTCCTCCATGGGCTGCAGGGCAACAGCCTGCCTCACCATGGTCTTCTCCAGGGGCTGCAGGGGAATCTCTGCTCCAGTGCCTGGAGCACCTCCTCACCCTCCTTCTGCAGTGACCTTGGTGTCTACAGAGTTTCTTACACCTTCTCACTCCTCTCCCCAGCTGCAACAGCTCTCTCTAACTGTTTTTTTCTCTTAAATATGTTATCACAGAGGCACTGATTGGCTTGGCCTTGGCCAGCGGTGGGTCTGTCTTGGAGCCGGCTGGCATTGGCTCTATCAGACATAGGAGAAGCTCCTAGCAGCTTCTCACAGAAGCCACTCCTGTAGCCCCCCCCGTACCAAAACCTTGCCATGCAAACCCAACACACTCATTGAAGGTGGAAGGCTGCTGTGTGGAGTCCTACATGACAAGTCACAGAAGCTGATGAAGAGCAAGGTGAATCAAGTCAGTTTGCAGAGGTGAAAGCCATCCAACTAGCTTTTGACATTGCTGAAAGAGAAAAGTGGCCAATGCTCTATCTCTATACTGATTCATGGAGGGTGGCCGATGCCCTGTGGGGGTGGTTACAGCAATGGAAACAGAGGCAAACCCATCTGGGCTGCTGAATTATGGCAAGATATTGTTGCCCGGCTAGAGAAGTTGGTTGTAAAAGTACGTCACATAGATGCCCACGTACCCAAGAGTTGGGCCACTGAGGAACATCAAAACAACCATCAGGTGGATCAGGCTGCTAAGATTGAAATGACTCAGGTGGATTTGGACTGGCAATATAAGGGTGAATTATTTATAGCTCAGTGAGTCCATGACTCCTCAAGTCATCAAGGAAGGGATGCAACATACAGATGGGCTCCTGATCTAGGGGTGGACTTAACCAGGGACTCTATTGCATAGTTCATTCATCAATGTGAAATATGTGCTGCAATCAAACAAGCCAAATGGTTAAAGCTTCTCTGGTATGGAGAATGATAGCTGAAATATAAATATATGGGGAGACCTAGCAGATTGATTATATCACACTCCCACAAACCCGCCAAGGCAAGTGCTATGTACTTACCAGCCAGGTTAAACCACAGTGTACGTAAAAGCTGTTGAATGTTGATGTGCATAGTGTTGATTTCTTCAATAGATTGCTCCTTTTTTGGGAGACTCATCTGAAATCCAGAAGCATGCTCAAAGATCTTGCAAGGTTGTGTAAGCCAAGCTCATATTTGTTTATGCATTTATACATTTAAAGATTTAAAACTGAAAGGCAGAATTATTATCAGGTTTGCATGGTATTGCATCTGATTTGGGATTCTTCCAACAAACCCAGGCTTCTTTTTTTTTTTTTCTTCTTCTGTTGCAAATATTTGGAACTACACTGATTTAAAAGATTTGAGAGGAGTTTTATCTGATCCCAGGGTGAGTTGTTATTCTAAGTATTGTCTCTTTGTATAAATCAGAAGAGCAGTTTGCATTAGCAAACTAATGTCTGGCAAACGGAATATTCCATAGTAAAAGTTAAATCATTCTTTGTACTGCTAGGTACCTTGGTAGAGTATGTGGACTTCAGGGTGTCTGGGAGTTTTATTTGCAGGAGAAGTCAGCATGCAGTACGGAAAGGAGTACATTTATAGTATGCTAGTTACTTCTATTTCCTTATGCAAATAGTTCTTCAAATACTCAGCATGGGGTAGCTTTCAAAATGCAGCAACCAACCTCTCATGGAGATGCTTGGAGCTCACACAGGAAATGTAGCATTACTTCATAGCCTAGCTAAGTGCTCACTAATTCTCTCATGTAGGCAAGTGTTCTTGTTTCAGTTGGGATAGAGTTATTTTTTTCTTACTAGTGCTGTGTTTTAGATTTAGTATGAGAATAATGTTGTTAACACACTAATATTTTAGTTGTTGCCAAGCAGTCAAGGACTTTTCGGCTTCTTATACTGGCCTGACACCAGGAAGGTGGGGGGGGTGCACAGCCAGGACAGCTGACCCAAACTGGCCAAAGGGGTATTCCATGTCATATGATGTCATGCTCATTTTATAACTGGGGGAGTTGGCCAGGAGGCATGTGGCTCAGGAATTAGCTGGGCACTAGGTCCAGGTGGCGAGCAATTGTGCTCTGCATACTTTGTTTTGACTATTATTTGTTTATTTTCTGACTTTTCTGCCTTATTAAACTGTCTTTATTTCAACCCATGAGTTTTACCTTTTTCTTTTTCTCTCCTTCATCTCACAGAGGGGGGCAGGAGGGAGCAAATGGCTGTGTGGTTGTTTTAGCAGCCTGCTGGGTTAAACCACGACAACAAACAACAGAATAATGTTGCAGTGGGTACATTGATTATCTGTAGGGGTTTATAGTCTTTAACCTTGACTTTATATGGCAAATACACTCAACTCACCTATGAGATACTATTATGAGACGTTAAAAGGGTTTCTTACTTGATGGTTAGGTTTACCAAGGTCTGTGCTGCCACTCTTAGCCACAGGAGAAACAGGAAACGTATTGTCTTAGAAGTAAAATTAAATGCCTGAAAAACACATTTGGGAGAATGATCACTTTTAAAATAACATGATGCTTCCTCACATGATTCATTGGCTGTTAATTTTCATGGGTTTAAGCTGGAAAGAGCCTCTTGCTGCTTATTAAGTTTTATTTCTCTTCAGTTGATGGAGGTGTGGCTTTGAGCAAGGAGAGATATTTAGTTCTGCTTATTTTCTTCTAAACTCCAGCTAGAAAAAAACTGAATTTTCCTAAAGAGTTATTTGTACATATATCATTAGAAAGTGACAATGGTATTGTTTTACTAGGATCTTCTGCAATGTTGTAACCCAATACACCCAGGCTATCAGTTCCAAACAGATAAACAATATGTTCCAAACAGATAAATAGCTTTTGTCACAGGGGACAAGACAATTCAGGGTGACTGACGTGTTGATGTCTTCAAGTTTTGGTTAATGTGGAAAGTAAAGGTAGGAAAGGACTCTGAAAGTATAGGTTTATTCCAGAAATTTAACAGATTTCTTTCATTGTTTCAGACTGATAAATATTTGAAAATAAAGATAAAAGTAAACTTTAAATTGGAGTGCATCAGGAAATAATAAGAAGCACTCATTATTATAAGTTTCATCCATGTTATAAATGATATGGCTGTGGGGTTCATCTTCGCTCTCCAGAGTTATTTGAATTAAGTGTCCTTTTTAAATTAAATCCCGTAGGTCCCCTGACCCCTGATGGTGAAGCTCACCATGCTGCTAAACACTCGGCAAGTATCTTTCCTTTAACTGGTCTCTTTAACTGTTCAGAGATCCTAAAGCAGTTTAAAGTACCAGTCAAACTTGTAAGTGGTGAAAGGCAGGTGAACTGAGTTCAAAACCATAGGTGACGGTATTGACAACCTGTTTTGGTATGGGACCCTTGAGCAGTTAAAAGACTTCACAACATTCATCCATGGTAAATGTGCTTTTTAAAACATGGAGAAGAGGGTAGCTGTATTCATTTCTCAAAATAACCAATATAAGTTGGTGAGGGAGCCAACAAGGGAAGGTGCCCTGCTGGAGCTGTTGTTTGTGAACAGAGAAGGACTTATTGGTGATATGATGGTTGGAGGCCGTCTTGGGCATAGCAATCATGAAATGATAAGAGTTTTTGATTCTCGGAGAAGTAAGGAGGGTGGTTTGCAGAACTGCCACCGTGGACTTCCAGAGGGCAGACTTTGGCCTGTTTAGGAGACTTGTTGACAGAGTCCCTTGGGAGGCAGTCCTGAAGGGCAAAGTAGTCCAGGAAGGCTGGACAGTCTTCAAGAAGAAAATCTTAAAGGCACAGGAACAGGCTGTCCCCATGTGCCAAAAGAAGGGCTGGCAAAGAAGATCTGCCTGACTGAACAGAGGGCTTTTGCTGGAACTCAGGAAAAAAAGGAGAGTTTATGGCCTTTGAAAGAAGGGGCAGGCAACTCAGGAGGACTACAAGATGTCATCAGGTTATGCAGGGCGAAAATTAGAGGGACCAAAGCCCAACTAGAATTTAATCTGGCTACTGCCTTAAAAGGTAATAAAAAATGTTTCTATAAATATATTAACAACAAAAGGAGGATTAAGGAGAATTTCTGTCCTTTATTGGGTGTGGGGGGGTGTGAGAAATACAGTGACAAAGGATGAGGAAAAGGCTAAGGTAGGTACTTAATGCCTTCTTTGCCTCAGTCTAGTGGTAAGACCAGTTGTTCTCTGGGTACCCAGCCCCCTGAGCTGCAACACAGGAATGGGGAGCAGAACAAAGCCCCTATAATTCAAGGGGAAATGGTTAGCGACCTGCTACAGCACTTAGACACACACAAGTTATGGGGCCAGATGGGATCCATCCAACACTATTCAGGGAGCTTGTGGAAGTGCTCACCAAGCCACTCTCCACCATTTATCAGCAATCCTGGCTAACTGGGGAGGTCCCAGTTGACTGGAGGTTAGCCAATGTGACATGCATCTACAAGAACGGCGAGAAGGTGGATCCAGGGAACTACAGGCCTGTCAGTCTGACGTTGGTGCCGGGGAAAGTTATGGACCAGATCATCTTGAGTGCCATCACACTGGACGTACAGGACAACCAGGTAATCAGGCCCAGTCAGAATGGGTTTAGAAAGGTAGGTCCTACTTGACTAACCTGATCTTCTATGACAAAGTGACCTGCTTAGTGGATGTACGGATGTTGTCTACCTAGACTTTACTCAAGCCTTTGACACCATTTCCCATAGCATTCTTCTGGGTGAACTGGCTGCTTATGACTTCAATAGGCATACACTTTACTGGTAAAGAACTGTCTGGATGGCTGGGCCCAAAGAGTTGTGGTGAATAGAGTTACATCCACTCGGCAGCCGGTCACAAGTGGTGTTCCCCAGGGCTCAGTTTTGGGGCCAGTTCTCTTTAATACCATTATCAATGATCTGAACAAGGGGATCGAGTGCACCCTGAATCAGTTTGCAGATGATGCCAAGTTGAGTGGGAGTGTTGATCTGCTTGAGGGTAGGAAGGCTCTACAGAGGGATCTGGACAGGCTGGATCCAGGGGCTGAGGCCAAGTGTATGAGGTTCAACTAGGCTGAGTGGTGGGTCCTGCACTTGGGTCACAACAACCCCATGCAAGGCTACAGGCTTGGGGAAGAGTGGCTGAAAAGCTGCCTGGCAGAAAAGGACCCGGGAGTGTTGGCTGAATATGAGCCAGCAGCGTGCCCAGGTGGCCAAGGCAGCCAACAGTATCCTGACTTGTATCAGAAATAGTGTGGCCAGCAGGACTAGGGAAGTGATCATCGTCCTGTACCCAGCACTGGTGAGGCCACACCTCAAGTGCTGTGTTCAGTTTTGGGCCCCTCACTACAAGAAAGACATTGAGGTGCTGGAGTGTGTCCAAAGAAGAGCAACGAAGCTGGTGAAGGGTCTAGAGCGCAAGTTTTATGAGGAGTGGCTGAGGGAACTGGGGTTGTTTAGCTTGGAGAAAAGGAGGCTCAGGGGAAACCTTATCGCTCTCTACCCTGAAAGGAGGTTGTAGTGAGGTGGATGTTGGTCTCTTCTCCCAAGTAACAAGTGATAGGACAAGAGGAAATGGTCTCAAGTTGCACCAGGGGAGGTTTAGATTGGATATTAGGAAAAATTTCTTCACCAAAAGGGTTATCAATCAGTGGAACATGCTTCCCAGGGAAGAAGTGGTTGAGTCACCATCCCTAGAAGTTTTAAAAGCCGTGTAAATGTGGTGTTTAGGGACATGGTTTAGTGGTGGACTTGGCAGTGTTAGGGTAATGGTTGGACTTGATGATCAAGAAAAAGAAAAACTGCAAATAGCATGTGGACATGTAGCAAGAATTAAAATGATCTTTTGTCCATAATCAAAATCAAGCTTTCAGGGGCTTAAGAGAAAATAATAACTTATTGCCCATTGGTTTTTTAATTGCTGTTTGCTTGTGCATCAATGTTTTGCAGAAGAGATGGGATGCATTTCCTGTCATTATAAAAGTCAACATGTCATCCAAAAGGCTCTTTATGTGTTGCTTTTGTCCTTTCCATACTAGAAGTGTTTTGGAAAGGGGAAGAGGGGGGAACTGAAGGCAACAGCGTATGTTCGGTTTCATTGCTGTAAATAGAGATGGCACCTATCAACTACCTAGTGAATGAATGCTCTTGGTGACTTTTGTAGTACAAGAATATCACTGACATTAATTGACTTACTACTGACCATCACCCTATGACTGTGACAGGTATGTGAACTTGCAGGTTCTCAGATGAATCTGGACTCTCTTGAATTTTAATGCTCTTTAAAACCTATATTGCCATTTCTTCCTACCTTCCATATAAGATCATTACACACTTCTATTTGTGTAGCCTTGTTTTTCAAACATCTCCAGCCCTTAAAGCTTAAAACATAATTTATGTTTTATGCCTCTTTCCCTGAGAGGGTGTTGCCAGTTTTCCTGTCCAAATAGTTATGTATAGGTATGGAATTTTAGTTTTATTTAGAATATGGTAACCATTTCTTTGTGCTAGATAAACAAAATTATGTCCCATATGAAATAGTGTACACTGCATAAAAAGGCTGATATTGTAAACATAGAATATAAAATGTGCGCACTTACTTTTTCATACTTTAAGCACAAACAACAATGACAAGAACTGTTGTGGCAGATGAAGTAGATCTTAAAAACACCAAAACCAACAAAATATAATTGTTGTCTGATCCTTTTTCTGCCTAGAAGAGACAAGCAATAGTGTTGTATTGTAATATAAGATCAAGGAACAATAAAATTCTCACTTTTATGATTTATAATTCATGAAAACAAGTTGAATGTGTAAGAAAAATTCAGAAACTATTAAGACAGGGAGTAAGGCTAAGTTCTAAAATCCATAAAATGGTACTGTATTAGCTAAAGGAGCAGACTCACATTAATCACTAAATGGGAAATGATGCTATCAGTTAAAAGGCAAAAAAAACAAATGGACATACATCACTGGCAATCCAAGCTGGCTAGATTCTTTACAGATTGTGTTATTTTAATTAAAAAACAATGCTTATTCAAGAAATGGCATTATTTCATAAGTTTCTTATTTTTATAAAGCTATTGCTGGCATATTCTAGCTGGTATATTCTGCACAACACAAAGTTATCAGGTCAGCGTAACCTATAATTTTCTATCATCATGTTTATCTCTATGTAATATATAGTGAATATCTGTCGTTTAATTGAAGCAGATATTTTCCAAATAAACGTCATAGTGTACTGTTGAAAGTCCTTATGGTAAGATGTATTTCTTGAAGAAACAAGGCATTTTTAACCCTTCTTCTTATTATTCAGCAAAAGTTGCTGGTATTGCAACTAAGGGTAGAATCAATTTTAGTGCTTAGCTGGGAGAAGATAATTGGCTGGGGACAGATAAATTGTTGATCCTGGAAGATGTTGACTAAAACCTGTCATAGTATTCTGTCAAAGTAGTAAAAAAAAATCAAATAATTTTGTAGTGTTTTACTTGTTTGAAAAGGTTTCAGTGGGAGAGCAGGAGGGTGTAAGGACTATTATGTTGATTAGACTTATTATTTTCATAATGTCAAGGTAACTTGAAAAGGTAAAATAAATTTCTCTTGTGTTTTGACTTTGTTTCACTACTTATATAGCAATATATGCTTAAAATATAAAAGTTAGGATTGCTGAAACAAAATACTTCCATTTAACCCTAGTAATTTTAAGTATTTTTATTCTAGGTGAAACTTAAAAATACGACCTTATTTTCATTGCTGTTCTGAATAATTTGTTTTTAAAATGGTAGCATTTTAAAATGGCAGCAGTGCATGCATAATGGAGATTCAGACTGCTTTCTGTGTGGCATTGTGCTCTCAGGTCGAAGTAATGATAGAACAGCTCAACAGTTTAACATTAAACTTACTTGCTTTAATATTCTGCTTTATAAGGACTAGTGCACTCAGCATTTTCCAGGGAAAAGTTCTAATGGCTGTGGATTTCTGTAGAAAGCAAGCATGATGAGGAGGGTAACAAATAGTATTCACTTGGAGTAGTTATCAGCCTTGGTCAGAACAATAGCTCTCTAGATAGAGGGAAGAATTCCTGAAAAATGCAACTTACTTGGAGTACAAATCATGCAGGTACTGCTTAATATATGTCAAGTCCTCTGACTTCAGACCAAAGGGCAGGAGAGATTTCTGTTATGATTTGGGGTTTCCTAAGCAGAGAAATAAACTTATTTTGTGTTGTGAAATTGTGATGTATTAATACAACTACAGTCCGTTCTGACTTTTGCCCGATGTTGTAGACAGAATGACCCAACCCTGCTGAGTCCCTACTGCTATCCTTACTCCTAGGGTGGTCATAGTGATGCCTGACTGATCCTCCCCCCCGCTGCAGTGGGCTGCAAGTGACGGACTAAAGGCAATTTATGATCACTCTCTGCGGTGTTTTGGTGGAGTCAGGAGGAGAGTGGAAGGAAGTACATAGTTTCTGCATTCATGGCATCAGCAGGGGGCTGCAAGACCGGGCAGAGACGTTGTGGAGGAAGGATTGTACTGGGGCAGGTGATCCCTTAGTGCAGTGTGGTAGGATAGCATCCCTATGTCTGTAGTGTCTCCCTTGTTTGTTTAGACATTATGAAAACTTCTTGGGGTTTGGAACTGTCTGATAAGGAAACAAACAGTAATCTGACTAGTCATAGAGCTGTAATATCAAAGTATGACTAGTGAAAGCATTAGTCACATCAAATACTCATCAGATAATCCCCAGAATGAAACACTTGCATTAATCCTTTATCAAATTATTTCAAATCCAGGGGCTTACTGTCTTTCATTGTTTCGGATTTACTTTCCCCCTCCATCCCCCCCTATCCTTCAGACAGAATTCTTTATGGCTTCAGTAAAAAGTAAAGGCCATATGACACTGGAAACTATCAGTCAAAATAATGGATTGTTTTCCTCCTGACAAATTCTTTCTTCAGTTAGACACACCCCTGTGAAACGTTTTGACCTGGGTTGAACAGCATGCTAGCTTATACTGCAAAGCCAGGTATAGAACAGAGGGAGAAAGAAGTTTGGGTTTTTTTTCTTTTTTCAGAAAGGCTGTTAACCACATTCATTCCCATTTTGTATGCAGATCCTCCCAAGATCAAAGCACAAATGATAGAAGACAGAATGACAATGGTTAGCTACCAGCCACAAGGTGACACAGCGATTTTTTTCAGAATGATTTTCTCCAACCCAGCTACCAGGAAATTAGATGGTGACTCCCTCCTTGAAGACGTTGAAAGACTTGGCAAAGATTTGTGATAATGAATCTCTTATTTTTATGAAGTACATAAATACAGCAGAAATTTCCTACTTTGTATTATCTGAACATGGTATTAATCATTCTAAGGCTGGAAATAAGCTGTCATCATTGGTATGCACTAGAAGCACAGAGGTTTTCACAGCACTCAAGAATTTTTTTTTTTTTTTTTTTTTTTTTTTTTTTTTTACTACTTCACAAAGCCTGAAATTTGTTGTATGATGCTTCCTCAACTGAGGTGTGGGTATTTTCACTATTTTGGGGGAGTGTCTGAAGAAACTTTAATTCTTATGAATTGTTGTGAATCCTACCTTCTCTTTGGTGCTGATATTTATTTTCTTGTTTGAATTGGGTCCAGCAGCAGGAACTGAGTGCTATAAAAACAGTATTCCCTCTTTCATCAGCAAAGCAAGCAGAATAGAAACTCATAGCTTGAGAGACCTTGAATTGCAGCTTTCTTCCTTACAGTCCAGCTGAAATTTTGAAGCTGTGTTTGGCCATATGATTGTTTTAGAGTGCTCTTGGTTGCTTTCTGCTGCACTGCATCACATCTTTGTAGGAAATGTTATGCATCTCTTAGTTTGAATACTTCAGTTCGACTATGTTTTGTGATATACTCAGTCTGCATTTTGCTCTCCTCTGCAATACTGGCCGAGTCTTGTAACTTGTCTTGTATATTTGTGTTCCAGCATAAGAAGGCTTAAGACTTCCCTCCATGATTATTCAAATTATGTTTTTCTCTGAGCCTTGAGCATTTCGTGTACACATAGACAAAAGGGAATCTAATAAATAATGAGACACATCAGAAAAATCACATCTGTATCTGAAATCTTTGTGTGTCTCAGTATCACACTTTAGTTCATTAAACAAAAAAAGTGAAAGCAATGGACTGCAATGACAAGTTTGTTTGTTTTTCTGGGATGTGATATCTGCTGCAACTTTGCTATGGCAAAATAGAAAATGGAGTAGAAAAACTGTCCACGTGAATGCCCAAAGAGACTACTGCAGTAAGTGGTGACAATTAGCGCCTCTTTTTCCCTGCACTATTGAAAAAGAAGAGATGAAATGAACCCTTTCCCGAGAAATTCAGAAACTGTAGCAGCTGAGAGAGTTGCTGTGACTCCTCTTTCAGCTCAAAGACCATCACTAGGAATGAGATTGCTGAATGATTCCCTTCTCTTAACAGGAGGAAGCTTTCGGTTCCAACTCTGTTCCTGTCACTTTTTCACTATCTGCTGGTAGGGAGACCCCAATATGTCATTGAGACTGATATCTCAGGAATGAGGCAGTTCCAAAGATTGTTATGTTTCAATTTGCTGAACCTTATGGAGACAATTTTTCAAAGGTGCCTTATGCACAAGTGCTATAAATGTGATACGTGTTCATTAATTGCCAGATAGCTATTGGCAGATAAAAAGTCTCTGCTTCTCTCACTTGAGAAAACTGTGTATGCTGTTATGTTTCAGGATCAAAAAACTGAAAAAGCAAAAACATGATGGTGTTTTAAAAAGATGACTTTAATCAAGTGTCAAATGTATATCCAAAGAGGAGAAATATCAGAATATGCACATTGGAACTTGTGCTTACTGGTGCCTTAGGTGGTTTTGAGTTACAACTAGAAAGCTAGCAATAGACTAGATTTCTTATTGGTTTCTCTTGACATGTTTTTGTTCTGAAATGCATGTCAATAGGCTTTGTGGTGACCAGCTGGTGACTGATTTGCTGGCAGCAAATGTGAAAAATAAAATTATGCTTCCTACAGAGCCTGCAGCAAACTAATTCTAGTCCAGAGAGGACTACTCTCCTCCTCTTCCAAGAGTCCTACAGAGATCTGAGACTTGAGTAGGTCACTCTGAGGAGGATGCGGCAGGAGAGGGTTGGAAGGGCAAGGATATTCTTACGCTAAAGCTATGGCAAAATCTAAGGCAGGCATGACAAGATGGTAAGTGTCAATTTCCTTCCTGTCTTCTCAGCCTACCTCCTGCTCAAGAATGAGGACCACGAACATATTTCAAGGAAATGGATTTACAGGGCTACTCATGTTCCCTCTCATGGTTGGACTTATATTGTTACAATTCTTCTCAGCAGTATGGGCAAAATCAAACTTTGCTGATCCAAGACTGAAAGCAAAATATTGTAGGTTTCGGGGGGACAAGGAGGTGCTTTTCCTCTCTTCATTTTCAATTGGGCAAAATTCATTATGGTGACAGGAGCAGTAGCAGGTGCAGAAAGGGAAACAGGAACAAGGAATGTGTTGCTAAATTTAGTAGTCCAGAGTAGAACTATTTGCAGCTGATCTGTAACTTTAATTTCTTGGTTTTCCAATTATTTTCCAGAATAACTGTGACACCAGTGCTTTGCTGCCCCTGAGAACCCAGTCTCCTTCAGGCGCACTCCCTGTTCATTCCTAGTCTCTCTTCAAAATATCTTCTGGAAAACTTATAAATGTTAACTTTGTATTGTTTGAGAGATAACTATCTGCCAGGAAAACTTACTTACCTGTCTTTCTTTTGCAATATATATCCAAGTATTTCTATTCAAGTTCACATTTCACTGCTGCAGGCTCATCTGAGGAGAATGTAGCAGCAGTCCTGTAGGGCAGTCCGTGTATTTCCAATGCTGCCCCACTGAAGAGTTGAAACGCATTGTCATTACCCGTGACATTTGGCAGAAAGGTATTGCAGTTCAGCTCGCTCTATTGTAGAATGATATGGCTGTTGAAGTGCTTCATTAAGACTCTTTGTAAATATTAAAGTTACTAGGGCTGCCATTGTTTCTTTTTGGACTGTTACTTGCCATCCTCTTAAGTAGTGGTACATGCATGATATGCAGCAAGCAGACACAGTTAGTTTAAAATACAAAATTTGTGTTGTAAGCAAAAACCAGTAGAACTGAATTATGGAAATTAACGCTAACAGAATTGTGACTTGTAATGACCTACTTTCTACCCTAAGCACTGTTGTAACTATACTCTTCAAATAAGCTTTCCAGGCTCATTTTAATTTATTCCATCAATACAGTTTCAACTACATCCTTTCAGACATGATACCAGCATGCTATGGTTCTCACCCCTTAGGTGCTTTTTTCCTGATCTTCTTCCTGTGATTGGTACAATTCCTAGTACTACCCCTACTTTCTTTTTACTAACCTAGTTACTTGTGCTTTAACAGCAAGAGAGCAAATTCAATTTACTGAAATAGGCATAGAAAACAAACCTTGTGTCTTAACAGCTAATTTAATTTAGATTCTTAAGAGGAGATGCCTGAAAGATCAACGGGACAGATCACCCCGCGCCTGAAAAAAAACTTATCACATCTCTTACAGACCTACAAACAGTAGATCATTTTTAAAATGGTTTCGCAATAAAGGTTTGCAGTTTTTCTGCACTGTTATGTCCACGATTCTCTTAACTTGGATAGATTTCCCAGGAAAATGCTGTTTCTTCTTAACAAGACAAAGGGTCTTTAAGGGGTCATTTCAATTTCTGCAGGACCACTTGTTGGTTAATATGTGCATTTAGAATACAAAGGAAAATACCCTTTGTATGATGTGGGTTAACGACAGTGATGAAAGACCAGTGGGGTTCTTTTAAAACTGCTGACTCTTTTGTAAAAACGTGTGATGATTTGTGAAAATTGTATCAAGGGGTAATATTAAGCAAAGTCTTTCTAGCAGACTCTCATCTGTCATTCTTAGGCACCAATGAAAACCTTGTTTAGTATCTTGCTTTCAATCTGAACATCTACCTGCCTTTTCAAGGAAGTTGATGTAGAAGGTTCTGGTCCTGCTCTGAAGCCTGCCAGGCTACGCCTCTCACACTGAAACTGTTCCAACTGCAGTAGTGAACAATAAAAGGGAAAGAAGAGAGGCTCTACAGCAATTTTAAATATAGCCTGCATAGAGAATTGTATGGGCTTTAAATGTGACTTGTATCTTGACCCAGCTTCACCTCTGTCAGGATGCTATCAGCTTCCCTTCTCTTTCCGCAGTTTCCATCTGCCCCTCAGCACCACTGTTTCCATCCCTCTCTGTCTCTAGTTTCTGTCCTTTCTTTTGCATCTTTTCCGTCTAACACATGTGTCCGTGCAGGCAGACCCAGCCTGCCTCATAACCTGCCAAAGTGGAGAAAGATCCTCTCATTTCACTTTCAGCTTTGACAAGGCAATCTCCTATCTGTCACCCTCATGGTCCGGGAGGAGGTTGCCATATTGAAGGGTGTTTGAATTACTGTGCGAAGTGCAGCAACACAAAAGTGATGTAGTGGGAGCCACCCCAAAACCCAGCAGCCAGTGACAGAGCTACACGAGCAGGACAGGGGAGGCCATTCTTGGAGCAGTAGCTTTAAGGACTTGAACCTCATCTGGTTCTCCAGTGTGTCCTTGTTCTTGCTCGTGTACCGTTGGTGTTGGGCTACTAACGCTCCTTGGATAGCTCTACATAGCACAGGTCTTTCTCCAGACCAGAGAAATCTTTCTGGTTGTTAAAATTTCTGAGAGGACATCTCGCTCATTAGAATAACTCTGGACCAACTCAGCTCAGGTCTGCAAAACGCTTAAATTTAGCCAGATAAAGAGCTAGCACTAAGTCAGAAAGCAACTGGGCTTCCTTGGAGGGAAGTCTCCTGCAAGAGTCAATCTGCTCAAGGAGACGTTGCTACTGACGATTTATTCTCTTGGTTATAACAGCATCCAGTAAATCCATCTGGAATTGAGGTTGCGTTAGCCAGAGCAGCTAGCAGTTCAAACAGCTACAGCAAAAAGTGACACAAGAAATGGGGCTGCAAAAAGCAAAGTAATAGAGGTAAGTCAGACCGTTGCTCAGAAGAAAATAGACTTTAAGCAGAGAAATTATTTTGCTAGTTACACAAGTGACTAGTCCAGAGGCGAAGCAGAAGAATAACCTTTTTCTGACTGCAGCCAAATTCTTTAAAATCCTGTCAATGTGACCCTGTTACTTTGGCTCATTAATAATCTGATTGATAACCATCTGATTATGGCCGTTGGCAGAAGGCTGCAGTGCATGTGAGTATGTTATGATGTGTGCAGACTGCTGATCTAGGCAGAGAAAAAGAAGTGTCACTGAAGACTGGTGTCAGGGTTCAGTACAGTCCTGTTCCACCACATCCGTTCATGGTTCCTCAGAAATACGTGAGAAGTGGGGCCACGTCCCTTACAGCTGTATGCTCAGCATTTTCTTCCATGCAATTGGCAAAGATCGCTGGAACTGCTGGCAAACGGTAAAGTTTTGCCTGGGAACGCTGGTAGGAAGGGAAGTATGAAGTGTGTATGAGTTTCTTTGTTTAAAAAATAAATAAATAAAAGAATGCGTGGAAATAAAATGTGCCAAGAACGTCTGTAAATCCCAGAAATTTCTTCTAGATGTTTGATTTCTGGTTTAAAAATGCATTTCTTATTTAAAACCTGTTTTATTAGTCAATGTTTTTGCCCTTTGGTTAGTCACTGCACATCAGGCTGCTAGCTTTTAGTCTTTCCTGATTTGCAATGGATTGAAATAATCAGAGGGTTTTTTCTGCTTCTAGCCACCTTTCCTTTCCTTTTGTTTTGTTTTGTTTTTTTAACTGATATTTTTTCTTTCTGAGTTCAGTGCTCATTTGTATTCTGTCCTTGAAAAGCTTTTTATTGCTCTTAAGCCCTCTCCATGCTCTAAGTCTGAGACTTGTCTGAACAATTTTAGTCACAAACAATTTTAGTGTTTGGTACCCTGCAACACGCAAGGCAAAATTAGCCATTCAAAAAACTACCCAATGAACCCTGTCATTATCATAGTGGATTTTATTACTGTACATCATTAAGATGTGAGAAGAACTGGCAAACCATTACATTATTACTTGAACTAGCATCCAAGTAGATTTCATTTGCTCCTAAATGGAAATGTAAAACAAAAAGTGGATTCCTTCTTCTCTCTGCCTGTAATTAGGCTCATTAATCTCAGCAGGGTAGGACTAAGGAAGGGCCTGTTCAAAGGAATCATACATGCTGTTAAAAACATGTGAAAGGTTTTGTCTACCTACTGGAAATTGTAACATAAGTCTTCTTTTTAGCCATTTATGAGAAATGTTACAATGCTACTTTTAGGCAACCTAATTCAGCTCTTCTGTAATTCAGTGCATCAAATCCAAAATGTTTTGTTTTGTTTTTTTCCAAAAGCCTGCATTTTTAGTAATGTCATAAATTTACAGTATGATTTCCCCTCAGTTAAATTATTCCAACAATAAAATTCTGAACATCTGGCTTAAAAGACACATTTCAATTAAAAAAAAAAAAAGTAAAATTGGAATTAAGCTATTTGCAGAATGCCTGCTATGACTGAAATGAATAGAGACACTTTTGTGCTCAAACACCAAAAGTGGTCATAAAACTAAATTTTAGATCAGATTTCAAGAGTAAGTGATAGCTTTGGGTATTTCCACTTTTGGAGGTGTTGGAAGCCTGGGGGCCTTTCTGGCAAGGGGGTGTAGGAATCCTAGTTGATTAATTCTGAAAATCCCACCTATTGTCACTAGTCAAAAAACCAAACAATGAACCAAACAAAAAATCACTTTAAAGAAATAGATAGTGAGCATTACTTGGAATTTTAATCTAGGAATACAATTCTCACTGGTATTGCAGAAGTATTTAAGGAACAATTTCCAGTGAGTAGTTTAATTTTGCTGGCTTGTTCATCAATAACAGAGTTCAGTGTTTTCACACTGTTGATCTAACCATCTGATAGTAATTAAACTGGTCTACATAGCAGTCTCTGAGATGTTACAATTCTACTCTCAGAGGCTGAAACAAGGCAGTTCTGGAATAAAATTATAACTCTGACATAAAACATTAATGGAGGCAGAGAGCTTTTCTCTTGTGCTTCTCATACATCTCCAGAAAGACCTTGGACTACCAAATGAAAATTAAGTTGTTAGTGAGCTTGTTTAACTTTCATTGAGTCTATTTTAGTAGATGTGTTGTTTAAATAATAATAAAAAAGCAATGTGATTAGATTCCCTAGCATTAAACCTCTTCTACTTTATTTCATTCTTGCTAGAATTATCTTGAAAATAAAATATGCAGCGCTCGGAACTCCCAAGTCTATTTCTGTATGTGCAGATGTCATTTTACTGCCCTTACTTAGCAACTGCTACTTCTGCCAGCATCCCACCTCATTCAGGACATGACTGGGCCATTAAGGTGGTGTTTGTGACAACCCTCGTTTCTTCCAGAAACCTCATATTTGAGAGATCATGTGTGATATCTTGCATCATTCTTCACTGTGAGGGTGGTGAGACACAGGAACAGGTTACCCAGTGCAGCTGTGGCTGCCCCTTCCCTGGAAGTGTTCAAGGCCAGGTTGGATGGGGCTTTGGGCAACCTGGTCTAGTGGAGGGTGTCCCTGCCCATGGCAGGGGGGTTGGAACTAGGTGATCTTTAAGGTCCCTTCCAACCCAAACCATTCTATGACTTATTATTCTAGCATGTCTCCATCTACTTTGCGGATCAATGCAGGAGAGATGAAGAATCCTTCCCCGTTGTGTGTCCCCAGTTCCCTCGGTGCACAAGGGAATCAAAGAAAGATCAGTGTCCATACCTAGAAAAACGCAGTGCAACAGTGGGATAAAACTGAGGCTAACCACCAGCAGACACTTACGACATGCCGTTTGCTTGAGAGGTTGCCATGACGTTGCCCTCTCCTCTGTCTCCTCACAATGCTCCTGCAGACGCTGGCTGGGGGGCACAGTGCGTGTTTGACGTGAGCAAGGGGTTGGAGGTATCCCAGGCGTGGCGCTCATGCTCTGCGTGATGTGGGGAACAGCATGCCTAAAGGATAGATGGTCTAGCACTTTGCCAGAAAAGGGGGACAAGGGGGAGCTCTTTAGGCTTTTAGCCTCACCCTGGGCCAGGCTCTCACTGCTGTTTTAGCAATGCAAGCTGAGTCTGAGCACTCTCAGCTCCCATCAGTGCCAGGATGACAAAGCAGGGGCTGGAAGTTGTGCAGCCAAGAGGCAGGGGCTTTTGTGCTGAATAGCATGGGCAGACCCAGCCCCAATCTCAGCAGGGACAAAGTAGCGGTGACACTTTGCACGGAGCTGAAGCTTGTGCCACAAGAAGCAAATGTTCGTATGGAAAGGGCCTAAGGACCCTTTTGGCCTCTGCTGGAGACAGCAGAGATAAAAGAGGTGACAGATGGCTGTCATGCTATAGACAACTCACTTCCGAGTGTTTTGCATCAGCACATTGAGGCAGAGCACTGAGCCTGACTTGGTTTACTCAGCTCGATGAAAGCTCAGGCTGGAGCACTGTCTTTGCTCTGTGTGGCTTACAAACAAAATAGGTAGTAAAAAGGGTTGGATGCAAAACCAGCATCAGTCTTGGACTGATCAAGGAGTAAAATCTGGATCCTCCTGGCCTCCAGCTCAGTGTGCCAGGCACTAGGGCTTCTTATGCCTCCAGGGTCTCACAATGCTGTAGTTGCTGCAGGACCTGTGGCCCAACTTCCCACGGCACTCACTGACTTGGACAACTGAAGTTCATACTGGAGAATGTACAGGATCTCAGTCCTTCAGGAGGTTCTGTTTTCTCTGCAAGGTGCTTACGGCCATTAATCCCCATGGCTGGCTGACTTTTCCCTACAATGTGGGAAGAAGTGGAAAGTTTAATGTCAGTTTTCTAGATTCACTTTTAATTATGATGTCTACGCCTGTATGTACCTAATCAGATATCCTCAAATGCTACACAGAAAACACCACGTCAGGACATAAAGGTTAGCCAGATAAAGGCAGGCTATTGCATAATAAGTCAGACTTAGAAGAAGGTTAACAGTACTAAATGTCATCCAAGTTAAGAAAGACGTGATGACGGCTGCAATGTAGTGATGTTCGTGCACCTCTCAACTTTTGTAAAACATACATAATTCATACGGTGAGAGTGAGCCAATTATTTCAATGATAATCAGATTAAATTTAACTGGACCTCATTTGCCCTAGGTCTGGATACAACTGGATCAAAATGTTTGCCCTCAGATGATGCTGGAAAACTTGAGGACAGTAACGCTGTCCCTCATTCCACTCGCCCTTGTCTTCTGCTGGACCAGGTTGGGAATTGAAGACTTCATCTGTATCAGACAATATTGTCAATAGTCTTTAACACTCAGCCTTCCCAGGAACCCACTGCTGTCCTATTACTAGATATTACAATGACATTTCTTCCCTTAGGGAGCTAAGAAGATCTGAGAATACAGTTTCCCTTTCTCATGAGTCTAAGGAGCAGTATATATAAATACATACAGCAATGAAGCTGGTGAAGGGCCTAGAGCACAATTCTTATGCGGAGCGGCTGAGGGTACTGGGGTTGTTTGGCCTGGAGAAAAGGAGGCTGAGGGGAGACCTTATCGCTCTCTACAACTACCTGAGAGGAGGCTGTAGCCAGGTGGGTGTTGGTCTCTTCTCCCAAGTAACAAGAGATAGAACAAGAGGAAATGGCCTCAAGCTGCACCAGAGGAGGTTTAGATTGGATATTTGGAAAAATTTCTTCATGAAAAGGGCTATCAATCATTGGAACAGGCTGCCCAGGGAAGTGGTTGAGTCACCATCCCTGGAGGTATTTAAAAGATATGTAGATGTGGTGCTTAGGGACATGGTTTAGTGCTGGACTTGGCAGTACTAGGTTAATGGTTAACAGTTGGACTTGATGATCTTAAAGGTCTTTTCTAACCTAAATGATTCTATGATTCTGATATATTCATTTTTATATATATACACATTTGTATATGTGCATATATGCATATACAAATATAAAGAACTAGGAGCAATAATTGACACAACTGGTTATTGTTTTTCCCTATGTTTTAGGTAATTGCATTAGTCTTTATGAGATCTTAGCTTTGTTCTAAGGCATAAAAAAGATCTGCATATTGAATGAGCTAGAGGAGAAAAAAGTGAAAGGAGCAGAAGTAAACAATGGTAATACTAATGTGCATGCATCTCCCCTCTACACCCACTTCTTTTGCAGCTAGCTCCACTACTGAGTATGTGATAGATGCAGAAATCTTTCTAATAGCTTAAACAAGCACATGGCAATGAAATATTTTTTGAATGGTATTCATGACTAACTCGCTCTTTTTAAATTATGTGTTAGCATCACTTAGGTAAATTGCATGTCCATGATGGTGTATAGGAGAGAGGTGGCTGAAAGGATTCACAGCACACTTGGTGCCAAGATGGTCTTTTCTTTTTTGCATGAATATTCTAGTCCTTACAAAACAATCTATTTTTTTTTTTTTTTAGTGTCTGCATTTTATTTCTGTAACTCTGACTACAACTAGTCCTTGAATAGTTTAAAAAAGTATGCTGATGGTCGTGGGATTGCCTGAAACTGCCTGCATCAAAACACAGACAGTTTTCCAGCAGCTAAACAGCTTTTAATTGATGCATTTGAGCAGTGTCTGCTGACAGTTCCTCCTTCGCCATTTAAAATTATGTGTATTTTATTGGAAAAACACTCTCCTTGCTGTTCATTAGTCAACAGTGGTTTGTGAAGTATGTGAGTGTCTGTGACAAATATGCAGCTCCCGATTACAACTGCCACAAAGTTTATGCACACTCAAATTCAGGAGTTTTGGCAATTTGACAGTGCATTTTTTTTTTTTTTAACTCTAATTCATAGGCAAATAAAACTGAAGAGATTAAGCTTCTTTGGCCATGTGTCATTTGGGGTGATTCCCTACAGGCAGCCGGGCTGGCAGAGAATTGCAGTACTGGCCAGTTCGTGTATTTAAAAGGCAAGGCTTGGTGCAGAAATGCTGGTTGTTGGTTACAGGGCACTCCTGCACTTCCTGCGAGCTCCCACATGGTGGCAGAGGCACTTCACGCTAACAGACTTCATCCGGCTACAGGTGGAAGAAAACCTGGCAATGTTAAATCTGGAAACATCCTACCAAGGAGCTGTGGGATTTTGGAAAGCGTGCAGGGGCGCTGCCTGTGACTACCCTCCTCTCTGTGCCTTCTGGACACTCCAGCTTCTCCTTGCAGGTACATAATGCCGATGCTAGCTTTCTTGGGGCAAGTTTGCTTTCAAAAATGAAATGTTAGCATTGCTTTCTATACAGCAGCAAATTTTCCTTTCTCCTTGTTAAAGTTTTTAAAGCTGTAGCTGTTTTCTTACAGTTTGCTCTGTTGCTCTGTGAATAATGTCTGCAAGCAACCTGGAAAAGAAGTGAGAAAAGGAACTCCTCTAAGTTTCTAGCAGAGGAAAAGAAAATTTACATCTAATCCTCTAAAAGTTGGGATGCAGGGGGAGGCATGAATGCATTGAATGTAGTCTCAGAAGACCTCACATCAATAGGAGGTGGCATTGATTCACTCCTTTGCAATGTCGTTGTGTACTGATGCTATGGCATGAAGCAAACATTGCACGTTGCCTATCCTGCATGCTAAGTGTATCTTGTGGGCCTGTCTGCAGCCATCCCTCAATGGTGAAGATCTTAAGGCTTGAGAATATATAAATTCATTTTCTGTGTCTTTATCAGCAGCAGGAAAAGAAGGATTGGTGTACAAAAAGAGAAAAGAAAGTCACTAAGAAGTAAAACTGAAGCTCCTAAGAGACTTTCTTTTGGACTTTATGAACTTAGACCACAGGCCCGGTTTCCACCAATGTACCCATAAGGACAGTTTGAGAATAGATTGTGAAATTTATGACATTGTCTTGTGCTATACGAAGTGCCAATAAAAAAAGACTGACAATTTCTGCATCTCTGTTTGGCATGGGAAATGCCCCATCCTTCTCCTGCTTCTCCTCTTCTCTCCATAGTCCTTATCTTAAGGAAATAAGCATCGGTCTGTACCTTGCCCAGAAAGATCTCCTTGACATCTGGTACACTTATGAGGGAAGAAGTCTGGCCTTGCTCATGGGTTCTTCTCTACACTTGTGAAGTCACCAAGAACAGAATCTGGACGTGGTAGGGGTTTTGTACCAGCTTTGCTCTGTCGTCGCCCCCACCCTCATCTCTCCCTCGAGAGAAAGATGTGTTAATGCTCCTGCCTCCTTGCTCCTGCCACTTGTCCCTCCATCAAGAAGGTGAGGGCACATTTCCATCCATGCTACTGACCCCACTGCCACACGGGCCCCTGGCAGGATCATCCTTGTTCCACATGATGGCAATGACAGAGGGAAAAGGCTGAGGAGAATGGGGATGGTGAAAGAGGGGAAAGAAGAAGGATCAAACACTTGAGCAAAAATGAGTACAAAAACACCCCACCATCAAAACAATACTGAGATACAACAGAGAGGCTAAGGAGAATCTTTGTTCTTGTTAGATTTTTGGCATCCTTCATGTGGTTTCATTTCACATGAAATATTCATGTGCCTAATAATGTGACTTATTGCTGGCTAAGGAGCTATTTTTCCTTCCAGGAGAGTCTTTTAAGGGTTAAGAACTTGAAAATGTTTCTAAACTGCTAAAAAAAAAAAAAAAAAGCTGAATTGTTCTGACTTTGAAATATTTTTCAATGCATTTTTTCCTGGTATTAATGTGCTGAAATGTCTAGACAAGAAGTCACAGGAAAATAAAATATTTCCTTTTGAAACTGAGATACTCGGACATATTGTTGGGGGTTTGGGGGGATTTTTTGCTGCTTTTTTTAAAATCCCTGTATAATCTAGAGAGTCATTAAAAGTCATCTTTTGCCATCACCAATTCTGTCAACTCTATTAAAAATGTTTTGGCAGCTAATACTTGACCTTCTCTACTTAATTAACACCATGAGTCAGTTTAAGATTCCCCTGCATTTTTGATGCCCATAGAGCCTTAAAAAGCACGTTTATTTCTGGCACCTCTCTGAGTGAGACACATGGCACCCTGGGAGTACCTCGCTCTGCTGAACACCTTTGGACCAAGAAGGAATCACAGCTCACCTGGACTTGTATGCCAGGTTTGGTTTGTTTGGCTGGCAGGCTGATGGGTGATATCTTTTCACCTACAACATGCATCTAATTTATAGAGACATATTAGTACTTGATAAATGTGGAATTCTCTGGGCTCAGATATGGAGAGCAGCTACAAGAGGGGAAGTGGGTTTTAGCAGCTGTTGTGATTCAATGAACATGGGGGAGGTGAGATGCTACTGGAAGGGATCAAGCAAACATTTTATATGAAAAGTCACTCTGAACTTCTAGCATTGAGTTAAGAATAACCAGCTGATTGTTATATCCTCTTTTTAGATTCATATTTTAGGTTCTCAAAGAGTGCCTTTAGAGATAATGTGGTCTCACTGTGCACAATGGAGGTATCCAGGATTAAAGGAGGAAACTGAGGCACTTCCCCATTTTGCCCAATCTAAGGCTCAGTAAAAATCTTACTCCTTGAACTGTCACGGGGGCAGGTTTGCATCCAAAAAGGGGAGTGAGGAAACAAACTTGTGATTTTCTACACTGGACAGCTGGCCAAGCCTGTTGCTCTTGGGAAGAACAACACTGTCTTTACTAAAGCAAAACTTATCTTAATCTAAGGCCTTGAGATACGTTTTTTCCCTTTAACTTATGTACAGTGACACAGGAGGTAACTGCCCTATTCCTTCCCCAGCTGTGGGAGAAGCTAAACACCAATGTTGGAGCTAATGCTTCTAACTATTTGAGACACACTAAAATAACACACTAGTTGGCTGAATTAATACCTGAATGGCAGTAAATCATTAATTTCAGTACTTGTATAAAATATGGTGAGCACAAACTGAAACATACAAACATAATATAGATAAGCAGGGGGCATAAATAATAATTAAAAAAAAAACCCTGCTAGCTCAAAACCTGATGCAAGGTGTCTCCTCTAGCCAAAGACACGTGGGAAGCGATAAGCCTCTGGTTGCGCAGCCCAAGGGACTGGACACTGCTCCTGAGGGAGGCTGAGTGCACGCCCCAGGCCGTGCGTATTGCCCTGGCACAACCTCTCAGAAAGTCTGAAAAGAAACTCAAATGAAATAATGCAAAAATTCAATTAGAGCAGAGTGAAGACGGTTGTGTATTGGGTTTGCGTGGCAAAGTTTTGGTAGCGGCAGGGGCTACAGGGGTGGCTTCTGTGAGAAGCTGCTAGAAGCTTCCCCTGTGTCTGACAGAGCCAATGCCAGCTGGCTCCAAGACGGACCCACCACTGGCCAAGGCCGAGCCCATCAGCGCCTCTGTGATAATCTATTTAAGAAGGGGAAAACACAGCTAGAGAGAGCTTTTGCAGCCAGAGAGAGGAGTGAGAAGATGTAAGAAACACTGCAGACACCAAGGTCAGTGCAGAAGGAGGGGCAGGAGGTGCTCCAGGTGCCAGAGCAGAGATCCCCCTGCAGCCCATAGTGAAGACCATGGTGAGGCAGGCTGTCCCCCTGCAGCCCATGGAGGAAGGATGAGGGGGTGTAGAGATTCCACCTGCAGCCCGTGGAGGACCCCACGCCGGAGCAGGTGGAGGCACCTGAAGGAGGCTGTGGCCCATGGGAAGCCCGCGCTGGAGCAAACTCCTGGCAGGACCTGTGGCCCCGTGGAGAGAGGAGCCCACGCCAGAGCAGGTTTGCTGACAGGACTTGTGACCCCGTGGAAGGGACCCACGCTGGAGCAGTTTGCTCCTGAAGGTCTGCACCCCGTGGGAGAGGCCCATGCTGGAGCAGTTCATGAAGGACTGTAGCCCGTGGGAAGGACTCACATTGGAGCAGTTTGTGAAGGACTGTCTCCCATGACAGGGATCCCACGCTGGAGCAGGAGCAGAGTGTGAGGAGTCCTCCCCCTGAGGATGAAGAAGCAGCAGAAACAACGTGTGATGAACTGACCGTAACCCCCATTCCCCGTCCCCCTGTGCTGCTGAGGGGGGCGGAGGTTGAAGCCGGGAGTGAAGTTGAGCCCGGGAAGATGGGAGGGGTGGGGGGAGGTGTTTTAAGATTTGGTTTTATTTCTCATTCCTCTGCTCTGTTTTGCTTGGTGATAAATTAGATGAATTTTCTAAGTTCAGTCTGTTTTGCTCATGACAATAACTGGTGAGTGATCTCTCCCTGTCCTTATCTTGACCCATAAGTTTTTCGTTATACTTTTTCTCCCCTGTCTAGTGAAGGAGGGAAGTGACAGAGCAGCTCTGGTGGGCACCTGGCCTCCAGCCAGGATCAACCCACCACAGTCTGATAAGCATGGAATAGGTTTCTACCATCAAAACAACCCCACCTCGATCCTGAAGTCCCCTTGCAGAGATGTGCTGCTAGGAGCATGTTGCAAATGCCATCGTTTTCCCGCTGATGTCTGAGGCGGCATTTCTGCACTGAAATTACAGCTCTCAATGTATGCCACTCCATCTTCAGGGAAATTTCAAGGGATAGGTTGTAACAAGTCTCAGTACATTTTAATCCACCTGTTATTGTGGCAATTAATTAAGAGATTATGAAAACTGCAGTGTTTAGAGGTGTTAACTTGAATCATTTCCAGCATGAATTCATGCTCAGTCTACCTAACAAAACCAATGGCAGTGGAGCTCCATTGTGCCTTGTGAAAAAAAAAAAGTACTCAGTATTAAACAGTTGGAAGGTTTTAATGATAAAGAGAATAGTAAGTATATGACTGCAATCTCCAGAGTGTCTGCATATACCACTTGAGATGTCTTGAATTACCACTGTGGTGAATTTAGCTATGAGAGTTAAGATAGCATTGTTTGGTTTGGAATGATTATGAAGGAGATGTAGATAGGATAACCCTACCTATGTATTCACGTTTCATGTCACATAATCAGTGAAGAGACCACGTATATTTGAAGAGAAAGCTGGGCTCCAGAGATTAAGAGTAAAATAATCTATGATACAATTCTGCTTAATTAGCCTTAAAAAATGGTGAGTCTTTTTAAAGAGGAGAGTACTTTTAGATTAAAACTATACATAAATCTTTGCAACTTTTAATACTTGATTTACAAAGAGTGCACAAAGGTAACTCTCTTCTAAACTGAGGTACCCAAGACCCTGGCTATGTGCCCTAGCTGGGATCTGACCTCACACCTGAATGAGAGCTGGGTGCTCTCCGAAATGCCTCCCCCATGGGAGAGAGCGCCAGGTATGTGGGCCAGGAGAGCTCCAGACCGCTCTTCAGTCAGGTGCCTGATCTAAATGACTGGCAGATCAATAGCCAGTCTTTATTCTGCAACTGGTCTTAATACCACTGTGACACCCAAGTTTTATCTGGTGGAAAGTCTACCACTGGGATAAGTCAGTAGAATTCAGCTTTAATCCGATTTTATACTGTGTAATGACTGTGCTACATTCAAGGTTGCAGATATACTTATTTAAATGAAATAAACATACCAACTTACAGTGATTGCCAGGAAAGCAGAGCAACCCACAGATTGATGTTATAGCTCAAAGGTAGTTTGGGCTATTTAAAGAGGAAAATACTTGCAAGGTCTCAACTTTTATTTTGATATCTTGAAAGGGAAATTTGGGAAATGTCTGTGAAGAAGCAGAGGAGAGAAAGGAAGGAAAATATTATTAAGACACCTAAAAACTTTTATTTACAGTGAAATTAAATGGTTCAATTGATTTGAACTCTCTTTGCATTCACCAGATGGATGGGAAGGTGTGAGATGTAAGTGGTTTAGCTGATAAGAAATCTCCTTCTCTTGAGCGAGTGGGTGGGAAAACTGGTCAGAGAACTAAGAAATCTGTTATGCTTCTACAGCTTTAGCTCTTGTGAATACTGCCAGTCTACTTGATGGAAATATGGAAATGATGAAGTACAAGGTACTGTGCATACATATAGATAATGCTATGTTGTACTCAGGCTTTTATATATACCTTAAAATACATACAGTCACTTGACAGGAGTAAGAAGCAGGAAATATTGAAGAGCACCTAAATAAACTGTGAATTTTTAATTCAGGTAACTGTAAAGATGAATTGTCAAGAATTCGTTTAAGTCTCTAAACACAGACTTAAATCTAACCTTATGGGTAATGCAAAGAAGCTGAAGATTTTACAACTCATATACAATGTAGGTGTTTGCAAAACCTCAGTCATCTTACTGCTTTAGGGGAAATAGTTCCAAAGTGGCAAGGATTAAAATGTTCATTTGAAAAGAGAAATTACTCCTTGTGCAGGGACAAGTCTTTTGAGACTACTGTGTTCTGTTAAGAAACAAAGTAAACTATTAATAAACACAGTTTAAATTTGACCTCTAGTTCCAATGAAAAAGAAAACTGAACAATGTTTAGAAAATCTGAATTTTTAATTTTAAACTGAGCTTAAAGGTCAAATTCAGCTAAATTTAACACAGACAAATTGAAGCAGAAAAATATTTTGATCTGTTACATTCAACTGAAGTGACAGTATCCAGGTTTATGATATAGTAAAATTCAATCCCTTTTGGAAGGAAAGGGGTATCCTGCATAAGTTACTAAGAATTACTTTTTTTTTCAGAAACTGAATTAAAACTCATTTACTGACAGGGCCACGAGGAGGCCAATTAACTTGGTGCTGTGGTTCAGTTCAGAGGGGGAAAAATGTTAAAAACTTTAAAATAGAGAGATGTGGCGAGAAGAAAAGGATTAAAGAGAAATAGTTCACAGATTTGGTTCGTATTTGTTTCATAGCTGCTATTATTTATATGTCTCTGACAGTACTTTTTACACAGCTATTTTCTTTATTATAGGCATTGTTTTGTGCCTCAGAAAAAGATGCCAATTTTTGCACAATGAAAGAATAAGTGGATAAAACCAAGAGGGAAGATAATGCAAGTGCAAGATGGGCTTGGTCTGTGTAACAACTCGCAGTTTGAGCACATTAACTGCCTGGTTGTTGCCAAGTGGTTCGTGGCTACCACCTAGATGCAGGCTTATCCAAGTGCATCCACGTTTCTAACACTTGGTTTGAAGGGAGACAAAAAATTTAATAGCACCTGCCAATTTCCGTGTGTCTCCATGTGTAGGTATAGAACTGAGATTACAATTTTGAAAACCAGGTTCATCTGAGATCATCTGGGAATTTGTAGCTTAGATATTTATATGTAATCAAACGGCTTATTCTGCATGCAAGGTAGTTTTAAATATTTAAGAAAGAAAAGAACTATGTTGCTGTTCTGATATAAACCTAAGCACCTAAGCGGTTTGAGGATTGGCAAAATTTTTCATTCATACCAGGAAAATATGGAAAATAATAGGTAGATAATATGTAAAATACCTGATTCCTGATTATTCACAATTGCTAACTCAAAAAGAGAATAAAACTATTTCTACTATACATATTTATAGCACTGTGTATTCTTTTATACTCACCCCTGTACCATGCAGTTCTACATATGATTTCAGAAAATTAACAGTTATTTTTACAATGCATCTATTCTCCAAATGAATGGAAATTTGTCATTTCACTCGATGTCTGGTTTCATGGTATGGCTGTAACATTAATTCCAGGTATTTCACGAAATACCTGAATAACGTAGGCATTTCATGCAATGACCAGATAGAGCAGTCAAATGGCATAACAGAATACTCGTCGTGCCAGCCATTGCGCCAAGTGACTGAAAGTCAATCGTTTCACAGAACGACAGGTTACACGTGACAAGATGCATACTTAGCCTCATTCTTTGCAGTTTGCATCTCAGGGTGCATCCAGCACAGCTTATGGTGTCTTAAGGCCGGACTGCTGGGCCCTGCCTCAGTGTCATGGTCCTATTCCCAGCCCCCTGACATTTCCAAGAGTACATGGGGAGAAGGGAGCTGCTCCATCTGTACCCTACTCCTACCAAAGCAAGTGATTAGTTTTCAGCTGGATTAGCTGCCTCACCCAGCTCAGCTGTACAAGTCCAAGTGCCAGGCAGGGAGGGAGAGAAGGGATGCAAACAAGGGGAAGGGGAATCACAGCGTTCAGGTAGGGTCAAGATGCCAGGAATCTGCGCTTTTGCTTCTATCCAAAGGGGAGCTTCAAACGTCTGAGAAAACAATGCTCAGTCTGGATGAAACATCCAGGGAGGAGCGGCCATTTATGGCTTGGCCACCTGTCTGAAAAAAAACCAACAGTCCAGACCTCCTGGGATCTTGCACAAAAAATTGCCCAAACCACCCATCCATGTTTGTTTGCAGCGTAAAGTGCTAAATATGTTCTTGTGGCAAGTGTACAGTAGAAATATTATCTGGGACAGGAGAGGATGCTTGCAAAAAACCAAGCATTGCTTTTCTCAAAGGGCTTAGGTGTTTTGTTTGCTCATTTCAGCATGAAATAACCAACAAAAGCCATGTATCCCTTTATTATTTTCCTCCATCTCTTAATGATATGAAAACATCAGCACTTTATTTAGTCTTTAATTAGCATAATCCAAGTACAAAGTTCAGCCTAGGCAAGGACACAAGGATATTGATTATCTGTCCTTTCCACCGGAGTCAAAAATCACTTCTGTGCTGTGTTTATTAATATAAGTTCATAGCTATGCCATTGAAATCTATCACTGTGATCGACCTTTATTTTCAGGCAGTCAATAGCCATTGACCCATACAGATAAATTACCATAGTGAATTTTGCAGTTGCTTGCTCAGACTCTTATATCAATAGTTGACCTACTGAACGCTTACTCTTTTTTTTCTTCCCTTTTGCCTACCAATCAAATAAAAACTGCACATAGATTCAAACAAATATATAAATAAGAAGCAAGTCACAAATCATTTTACTGTTCTCTGCTTGCACAGGGACACATGGTACCTTTCTTATTTCTACCTTTTGGTGTCAGCAAAACACCCATTTTGCTAACCTGAAAGGGAGACGGAAGGAATAGTTTTTCAAATAGATGGTACTTCAGATATGGAATATGTTATCCTGTGGCTACAAAAGATGTCTCTCAGCTTTCATAGATCCTAGTAAAAGCTTGCTGAGTGATCATAGACTATAACCTGGACTGCAACCTTTTGGTCTCAATTTGAATCTAAACATACCAGTGTTTAGATGTGATAATATTAGATTGTTTTCTCTGTCCTACTTAAGACCTAGAGTCCTCCTCCAAATATGGGGTCTGAATTTGGCCTTTCCCATAGATTTTGAGAGTTCTGAAACAAAATCTTAGGCTGACCCAGTTCTAATATTTTAAATAACTTCTTCTAATTTGAAAAATGAAATAGTTTCTTAGATTGGGTTCCGATTTTCTTCTGTGTCACATAAAAATTTAAATTGCCAAGAAAAAAATGAATAGCAAAAATGATATGTCAGTTTGTTTGTGTCCTTTGCATATTTGATTTGAAAAGGGCACAATTTTCAGGCAGCTTCAAAACTGTTTTCTGTTGTTTCAGGAGCAGAGGGACTCTTAGCAAGCAGGTGGCCTGGTTATTACTGTGAGGAGCAACATATAAGTTCAGGGATGCAATTTCAATGCATGGCTTGTGATATTGAGCTGGGAAATCTCTGAGATTCAGTTTTAGCATCTTCCCCTTAATGTTACTGTTTGGAGGGAGAATGTGGGTTCAATAGATAAGCATCACGTTTGTTGTGTCTGATGGGATTATTATTAAATGACATGATTATATAGAGGGGTTTGTGAGTTATTCATGTCTTTTTTTCAGTTCTACATAGAAGTAATAGATTAAGGCTAAAGGATATTTTTGCTAGAGCTGCGAGACAGAGTGTGACTACACTGTTTTGCCCTTCCTTTATACATAGTTCTCCTCCCCGATATCCATAGTGGCTGTATTTACATTAGTGGGTTTTTTAAAAGCAGTAGTATGGTTTTTGAAGCTAAGCCTCTGTTTGTCAGGGCCCTGAGAGTACTAATTGCCCTTAATTGCCCTGATCATCTTCACCTGGAGTCTTCACCCTCCTCTGCACCTGAGCCCAGGAGCTGTATTTCAGCTCAGCCAGTGGGTGGTAGTCCTGGTCTGAGGTACAGCATAGGTGTGCCTGGTTTTGCTTCTTAGATGGATTTTGGGCTTGCATTGTAGTCCTGTTGATAGTCCTGTCTTCAGCCCTATCTCCTGCTGGTGCTAGCAAAAGGGTTTTGAACAAAAAGTTTCTCCGGAGGCAGAGGACTTGGGAGAGTCAGAAAGCTGTTAATCTTACAACTGCTGCTGGGTGCGAGAAGACTGATGAGCAATGCTAGGAGCTCAAGGAGGTGAAGGTCATGCTTCTGGAGATCTGTGAAGCTGCTCTTTGTGTGAGATCCAGTATTTGTGCCCCATTATGGACCTCTACAACAAATCTTTATATGGAAACATATCACTAAGCCCACCAGATGCTTGGACACCCTGGATCCCAGGACCACTCTATTGAACAGTTTAGAGGAGACTCTGTGTGTGCTGGTGCCTTTCTAAGGTCTGTGTGTTGAGACATGGCAAAGGAACCCTATGCAGACACATCCAGAGACAATCCTCTGGTCTGCTCCCTTTCCTACTTGATGCTGGGAATTTTATGTGGAAAACCTTCCCTGCCATCCTGGTAAGTGCAAAGTTTTTCTTTAAATGTTTTCATAGGGAAATGGAAGGGGTGGGGAGCTTCTTGTGGCATTAGGGCATTGGACTCAGAGGAGTGATGACATATACCACTGGTCTGCTGACTGCAAGGGCTGTTATACTTTCTAAAGCTACTCCCTGTTATACTTTCTAAAGCTACTCCCCTTGGACTCTGAGAGTGATCTCCTACGTGGTGACTAATCAAATCAAAAACTACTCACCCAATTTCCACCCTGTACTCTTAGTCCCTGCTACCATGTCTACATGGCTGCACATGCAGCCTTGACATGGTGGTAGACCCCTTCTAGGTTTTTCTGCCACAATTCTGCTATGCATCCCTTCTCCCTTCCCTGAACGCAGTGGATAACGAGCTGATGGTTTGGTTACCATGCTCTGTGAAACAGTACTGCAGATCCCATCTCTGGCTCTCAGGCAAGAAGCCTGACAAGGTAGTGGGATGTACGGCAGGCTGTGGCTTAGAGGGTGGCCTGAGTGGTAGGAGCCATGAGACATGGGGCTGCACAGGACAACAGCCATTCTCCTAAATGCAGGTAGGGGCTCCTAAAATATCATAAGAGGATGGCTAAGTCTAGGGCCTGCCACTACCAACTGTGGGTGCAAAATTTTGGGATAGCTCGTATCTCAAGGACTGTACCCAAGGCTCATCTTCTGTGCCCAAAACCTATGTGTGATGAACACCACTTCAGCAGCAAGGACTCTTAGAGGGTTATGCTCTTTGCCTTTTTCCTTAGAGAAAAGGAGGCTTTGGATGTCAGGCATTGATTCCTCGAGGGTGTCCTGTAATAGTTGCTGCAGCCATAGAATTAAGGCCATGCTGCTACCTCTGTAGCACCTTGTATCCAACATAGCCCTAGCTCAGAGTGAGCAGGTGGGAATGTTTCCCCAATGAAGAGAACATCAACAGCATTGTGGCTCTAAAGCAAGTTTTCCTTACCCTAAACAAGCAAGAGGCAGAGTGAAGGACTTCAAATCCTGTCATCTTTTGTTATATACAAAAGGTAGAAAAGAAAGAATATCTGTAAATTAGGACCATTTTTACCTCACCTTTGAGATTATGCCTGTAAGTTTGGAAGCTGGATATTCAACAGGCAGTAGCTGTCTGGAAACCTGCTTGCTTATTTCTGCAAAGAAGCAGAGTAGAAATTAGAAAAGAAAAAAAAACCCTGAAAATTGAGTGTTGGTTCAGTTAAGCAATTCTGATAAGAAGTTGAAGACTAACAATGTAAAAAAAAAAAAAAAGTGGTGGTTTATTATTGCACAAAAACATAATCTGATGATACAGAATCCTAAAAATGAAAAGTAATATTTCCTTTTTGAGGTTAGTGTTTGTCAGTGGGACTGTGAAGGACAGTAATTGTACTTGCAGTAGCCAAGGCAATGAATAGTAACAAATTGTTTTACTTCATTAGGACTTTTTTTAATGCTACAACCTACAGTATTTTAGCACTTTGTTTGCAAAATCAATGGAAACTTGCAGTGATCTTTAACAGACTCTGTGATGTCTTTGGGGGATAAAACCCTCTGCTTGTTCCCTTGTTTTCCTTATCTGCAGTCCTCTGTGTCTTTCATCTCCCACAATGTTCAGTGTTAGAGGGGATTATGTCAGAAGTTTAATTCCTTCCATTTTGGAATGAGCATGAACTAAGACAATACTCTTTGGGTTTTGTCATACAAAATCTACACTAATGTCTTAGTGACTTATTCTTGTTGTGTGGATTGCTTGTAGATTACACACCTGCGTAAGTCACAGTTCATGACATAGCATTTCATGATTTCTGTAATGGATTCTTGTTTGAGTAACTCATGTAGTTAAGTAACACAACCTTTTATAAATTAGCATAATAGTGGCTTTTTCCCCTTTGGCAAAACCCAAGTGAAAATTGTCCTTTCAGTGGGTATTTCTGGTAGGAAATAACCATGTTTGTATGAAGTAAATGCAGTATGGTCACAGGCACAGAACAAGTCACAGTTTATTTTATGCTTTAGTCAAATATTTACAGAGGAAATAGGCCTGCTATTTACTTAGCCTAGCTGCTAAGGAATCCTTGTAGGATACAAGCTAATGCTGCTATCCTTTCAAATGTACTGTGCCATCTCAAGAGACTGCAAGTGATCAGGACCTCCGTTTGTGCTTCATCTGAAAGACTGTTTCTAGTAGTCGAGTACATCTGCGTGCAAGATATTGACTCAAAGCAGGTCTGAAAGGCAGAGCAAAAGAGAACCAATTTACAGGAGAGAGCATTTCCTACAGGTTCACCACTGTGCCAATTGCTTTCGTCTGTGCTAGGTTTTCTTTGGAGATTTCCAAAGAAATAAACAAAACTCAATCTCGCCACTAACTTGATATAGTTCAGGATGTTTCTATCGCAAAGAGTATAACGTACAACTGGGTGTGCTAATCATAGTAAGTACTGTATAATTAGTCTTCCAAATGAATGTTTCCACTCATCAGGATGACTAAAGAACTTGTTGAGTAAAATTCTTAATTTACATAACTAAAAGCCAATAACAGCTTCATCTCCCTTCATCTGATTATATTCTGGTTTTATATCCACATTTCATTGGCCACCTGCCACTCTCTAAAGGATAGGAGGTAATTAGAACCAGTGATAGTGCACTATTGTTATACTTTTTACAGCACAGATGCAGTTGGGTGCTTTTATCATATCTGGTACAATTTTGTGGGTAATATCATTATGTCTCTGCTGCCCATAAATTTAATTGGAAATGTGAATCAATTGAAAATGCATTTTAATCTCTGCGTCATAATACATTTTGCTTAACATAATGGTACTTCAAAGTTTTAACCAAATATGTTGTACTGTGTGCAGACAGCAAATCTTCCATTGCCTCTAACTGTTCTGTATATACATATACTTGCACAGAATTTTTTTCATGTGGTAAAATAATCTAATGCAAAAAATACCGTTGAAAGTGTACTGAAATAATGACCATTAAATACTAATTATTATGATTCTGACTTCTACATTGCATTTCACATGGATCAAGTGACCATATAGCACCATAATAAATTACTGCAAGTAATGAAGTACTTTACATGTAACTATCTCTTTTAAAAATGACTGACAGTCAACCTTATTTAAGTGTCCTGTTTCATTGTAATGCTTGTTGGGTTTTGTTGTGTGGTTTTGTTTTTTTTTAATTCAGCTACTACAAAACAAGCATAACAAAACTTGAGAAAAAGCAGATTGTCCTGCAGAGAGAAATTTGAGTGTGTTAGCAGGGAGATGGAGAAAGTACAGACCTTCTTTGAATGACTGGTAACCAAGGCACAATTTCCTTGATATATTTTAATCCAGGGAATCTCTGATGTAGCAGAGTCAAACGTTCCATTAGTACCCCCAGAGCTGAAACTGATGTGCATCCCTGCTATTACACTTTGTGCCCCTTTCTTTGCTTAATTCAGATAAATATACCTATCCAAGTACTATACGGCCCCCAAGTTTCTTCTTCTATTAATCACCCAACTTATCTTTGAAGATATTGTAGGACTTGGCATTATGTCTAACCACACTGATAATTCTCTATTCCTCCTTAATTTGTCATTGACTATATTGTCATTTTTCTTTTATCTTAATTCAGTCTGGTTTGTCTCACTTTATTCTCTTCCTAGATATATTTTTCCTGTTAATATCCATTTTCTTGTTCTGTATCAAAATCAGAACATGTTATACCCTCTCATATCAACATTCACTTGCACAGCATTCTTTAACAGTGTGTGCTCTTCTTTGAGACATCTCAGCTGATATGTTTTGTCTTAGAGAACTCTGGCATAAAGAAACTTTTCTAATTTCTTCCCATGATTGTAGCTGAAGTACTCCTTTAGGGTTTTTTTTCCCTTCCTTAGCCATAGCTTATGGCTGTGTAGTTGCTCTTCATTCTTTAGTATTTAAATTGTCTTCACTTCCATTTGGGTTTTTTCCAGTCGAACACTTCAGTACTCTTTTTCCTTCATCTAGTAATCATGTGTGATCTGCTATTTGTCACTCCCACATGTCTAATTAACCTGCTCCTTACAAATTTTTGCCTCCTTATGGCTGGATTTTCTGCTTCTGATGTTGTCCATATGTGTGCATGTGACTGACTGTACATAGATTTTTTTTTTAAATTTAGGTATGCAACATATGCTTGATTTGTACTTGCCATCCTTGCTTTTGCACATGAATGAGCTTATTTAAAACTAATTAAATGCTAATGCTTTTTGTATATACCATCACCCAATTTGCTTTAGCCAATTTGTGTGCGCAGACTAAATGTATCAACTGCGTGAAGTTTTAGCTCTGCTCTCAAAGGTTGAGTGCAAGTCTTCTTTATAACTTGCATACCTGCATAATTGAAGACGTTTTTTTTCCCCTTTCTATTATGTGGAGAAAGTCCTCATGTGATATAGAGCTGCTGTAGTGACTTAACCCAACCTCTTATTCTGCCATTGGAACAGAATGTTTTGAGGAAAGGGTTTTAACCATTATTTTCTTAAGTAATTTGAAATTTCTGCTGGAAATTACTCTTTGGTAACTAACACAACCAGAGGCAGACAGGACTTCCCAAAGGCTTGGCAGTTTTGAGACTGGGAGGTCATAATGACCATTTAATAGCATTACCCCCTCTGAACTCTTATGAATTTACAAATCAAAGATGGGATTTTTAAGTGCCTAAATGTTTCAAGTTTGTCATCAACTCATAAAGGAACTTGAGCTTCTTAATAGTGAAGACTCTGTAATGCCCCTTGGCTAATAGTTCAAGCCAGTACCTGATTCTTTCAACCACTGCCTTTTGTTTATTGCAGGTTATTTATTGATCTTTTGGGGGTTATGGTTTTTTTGAAGTATTTTTTGGAGTCCCCATCCATGTTGCTTCTAATGTTGTCTTTCTATGAATTAAAGCTCAGGTCTGAAGACATGAGGTGAATAGTGATTTCTAACACTTTAATGTCACCTTCAGTTCAGTGGGAGGTGAGAGCACTGGCCAAGTTTGTCCTCTGCCATTGTGCTGTTACACAGACACTTCTGAAAGAAACGGGTCACTGACACAATCAGCGCAAGTTTAGTCCAGATTTCTGGTGTACACCTTAACCATTTAACTTACAAAATATTTAGACACCATATGACTAACATTTGAGAAACTGGTTTACAAAACCTTATGCTTTCATGGACAGGCCAGTAAATTGCTCTCCAGATACAGTCTTTATCATACCAGGTTGATCTAATTAAACTTTCCCCATCCATGTTTGGCAACACGTGGTTTAATTTGGCTTCTTAGGTCCCTATAATGATCAGTGAAATTGCCTAAATGTCTCAGTGGTTTAAATAGATCGTGTGAGATCTGTTTAATAGATCTCCTATTACAAAATCAGCTAGAGGGTGGGGAAGAGGACAGTGGCTCAAGGAAATCGTCAGAAGATGACTTGAAAATGAAAGCTGTGTGATATTGGTGATAGGTTTCTGTGCCAACTACTGGTTTTAGGTGAATCTGATGGCAGAACTTTGACTAGCAAGTCTGCTTGCATAACAAGAACTGACTTGAAATGCTACCTGCTTATATCTGAGCTTCCTACCAGTTAACTATCATAATACACATGGGCATTGTAGAAAATGGCTGTAGCAAACATACTTTATATTCTCAATGGTTATGCTCATTCAAGGGGTTCTGCTAAACCAGGGGAAAAAAGTTATGGTGATTAAACCCATTGGTGATATATCTGTCCTCTGAGGGTGAGTTTAAATGGCACAATTCCAAAGAATACCTAAAAGTTGGCCTCATTCTCTAGAGCTGTTCTGCCATATAATGTGTCATGCTCTCCTTGATACGTTTGGTGAATGTTTTAAGAAGGTACTGAACCTGCTTATGCTTTCTAAAGACAAGCAGCAACATTCTTTGCTGTCTCAACAGGGAATCTGCTGATGCTTTCAACTGTGGTATGAAACTATTTTGTTTGCAAACTTTTGTGTCATTAATGAGATCACCTAATTAAGTCCCTCTTAACATCCTCATGGAGTGCTCCTACTTAAAAGAATTTTGCAACTAGATATGAGGTAAATGTATTTACCTAACTTTTCTAAATATAATTCAAGGATAATAACTTAAATTTATCAGTATTGTAAAAGAAAAGGACTTGCCTCTGCCACTCATTTTTTCATTTTTATTTTTTTAAGTAGTCTTATAGTAAAATCTTCGGTCCAGTTTTCACTTGATACTCAGTCTTGCTGAAGGCCTGACATGTTAGTAGTTCTGCAACGAATCATTTCTACTGCCTGTTCTTACAAGTTTCTGACCTATGCTATATCTTCTTGGTCAGAAAAAGGCACCAGCCTAAAACCCTTAGTGAAGTTCCATTGTTCAACAGTAATGTAACATATTCCATGGTTTCAGTCCTCTTTATTAAAACAGTTGAATTGTGAAGCTAGCTTTAAATTGAAGAATTTGTAACATATACCAAGTGCCTGAGTCATAACTCCCAAAGATTGTTTCTCAGGATAACACAAAAACTTTAATGTGCCCCACAAATGAACTTGAAGTGGTGTCTTCAAAGAGTATGGAGGAGGTGTGCATAGATTTTTCCACTAATTTCCTCACACTTCAGTGTGTCCTGCTGACATTTGTGCTCAGCCCTTCAAAGTCGTCTACTCTGCAGAGTTTGTGCTAAGAGTACCTTTTTCATCAGTACACCTTCCACTTTACCAGCTCAACTTTAGATCAATAACAAACTGCTTCAGTTTGTGTTGCTCTGGTTCAAAACCACAGAGCTGTCTGAAATAAAGTGCATTGGAAGTGGGAAATGTATGTATGTAACCAGTCTAATCTAGAGAAGTTTGCAATACAGCTCTACCATTGAGATGCATGCCCTATGACCACTGATAAAGAAGAATTAGGCGTGGTAGTAGAAAATCAGAGGAAATACAGAATTTAAAATGGAAGTAAAAAACTTCTGTATGCCACATCCCAGACCAGAACTCAGAAAGAATAAAAAATTAAGCTAGTGACTTGAAAGGCTGACATATCAGGGGTAAGCACTGCCAGTTAAAACAGAGTACTGTAAAACTCCATCAGGCAGAGCAGACAAACTATGGCAGAGAACTTGGAGGTGAAACAACCACAGATGATCTTCCCCTTCAGGGCTAACTCTGACTCTAGAATCTGGGAAGTGTTATTTTAATTTCTTCCATTAGTAATAGCACTCTATTACATGTTTTTGAGTCAAGAAGTCAATGGGAATGTGTTGCATCTGGCGATAGGGGTGGTCACATTGGGAGGGGTACAATAAGAACATTAGGAACTCAACATTTAATGTTTTCTGTAAGAATTGTCTACTTAGAATGGTTTATTGGCGGCTGAGCTTGTCTCTTGAGTGAATATATCTTTCATCTTGCTGTGAGTGAGACTTGGATTGAAAAATTTAAAGATCACATGTTGAAGTGTAATAGCATTCAGGAAGAAAACTAACACTGTACTGGGATACTTCTTTGATGTAAATTTTATTTAATATGTATGAAGATCCTTGGCCTTCCCCTAGCAGTGCATACAGAGGAGTGTTACTTGTTATTTAACCTACAGAGCTTTGGAGATGCCTGACTGGATGTCCAAGTAACAGTTTGTTTATTGTTGTTCTCCCTGAGCTGTACTAGCAAGCACTGCCTCTTGCTTAGCTTAGACAGCAAGATTAAAATTACAGTATGTGGCAATGGAAAAAAGGTGACTGATGATTTTGGTGTGCTCAGGACCCATTTATTTTCTGCTGACCAGGAATAGTTATCACTATTTCTGCCGTGTAGGCTGGGACTCTTTCATAGCTGCCTAAGGGGCTTGGAGTCTTGGTTAAAATAGGTGGCACCTGGGTCTCCAAATCCTTGAGGTGATATGGAAAAATTTCAGCCTTGGTCCATCTGTATCTCAGCTTTCCTAATAAGGAAAACCAGACTTGCAGCACTTTGTGTTTGACAGTAAGACAGAAAGCTTTCCTTCACTGGAATCTGCAGAAGATGCTAAGGTAATGTAGGGCAATTGTGCAGGGAGAGAAATTGCCTCTTGGAGCAATAGCTGAGTGAATTAACTGCTTTGGAGCTCCTTCTTTATCACCTTCATATAGCTAATCTTGTAGGGAAGGAAATGTCCCATGTGAGGACTGATGGCACGCAAGACAATAGCAAAACTGTCCTCTGCCATGGCTACTGAGAAGGAAACAGTTATTCCTCCTGTTTCCAGATGCTTCAAGATGCTGTTAAGATTTAGGTTAATGTTAAGATAATATTATATAAAGAAAAAATTTAAAGATGGAACATAAAGATGTTAAAACAAGTCCTTATATTGTATTATTAATAAGCCAAGAGATAAACTGCAGTTTTTTAATTCATTCTTCTAACTTATGCATTCACTTTGATTATAGAGACATAATTAAGATGGGTAATTACAAACCCTGTGTTTCCTAGTAACATATTCATGCAGTAGTAGCTATGGTGTTTTACAATATCAAGCTCATATGTAAAGCAAATTATCTATTTAGTTGGAATGATATCACTAGAGCCAAATTAAATTTTCTGATAAGCACAACTATTCATTAGCTGGCTGCACATTATCTAAAAGCCACTTGTATCTCAGTAACAAAGTTGGAATATTATCCTATCCTAGATACATTTGCTCTCAAAAGCTTAATACACAAGTTTAACTAGATCAGCTGAGACCATTTTGTTTTTCAATTTCCTAATTAACTTGAATTAAATTGCTGCTGACACATCTGTCTTGGAGTTGGTTTCACTGAGCTTCTGACCTGCTGCAAAATCTCCTGCTTAGGCAGTCTAAGGTCTACTTCTGAAATGACAAAAAGGAAAAAGGTGTTTTCAATAGGCAGCTGGGTGAGTTCCCCTTGTATGGATTGCTTTTTGTTGAATTTTAAAATGCCCTGTTAATAGTATATTAGGTGCTGAACACACTGGAGAGGTGTCTTCAGGTATTTAAATCAAAATAAATAAAATATTGACTAAGCCAAGCTCAGTAGCTCACTGAATTAAACTGAAGTGGTATAATCCAGTTTCAAAGAATGCATTTGTAGGGATTTATTCCAGTTTAAATCAATGCCTAAAACTCTCCACTTTCAATTGATTTGGTGCAAATTTGTGTGCAGAGACAAAATCTGAGCGGTGCTGTTACACTAATCTGGAACTCACGGGATCATTTTTACTTGAACGCTGTATTTTCCTATGTCATCTTCCAATTCCTTAGTACACTATGTAGCTTTACTGTTCCACCTTTCCCCTGATGCTGGCCTATGGAAAAGTACTGTTTCTCTGTCCATAGCGCAGTAGAAGAGAGGTGCTCCTCTCAGTACTTCCCTTCACAAACCCAAGGTAGGATCCTGCACGCCTGCAGCTGTCCCTGAGAAGGACTTTGGCCTGGCAATTTCAAAACAGTTAGAAATATAATGGAGGACAACTTTATTCTTATAGTTTCAGTGCTTTATACCAATAGTCTGTGCCACCCCTGATGCAGAATTCTAGGTTGGTAAGACAGTACAGGAGTTGGGGTATCTCCTGTCAATCTGAGTAGGAAGCTTTATCCAGAAGATACCAGTTTTAATGGTCCAGTAGTTCATATATATTTGGCTCTTAGCAGTTTTAACTTGCTTATGTGCCAAGTATTCATTTCCTGTCATTGTATGTCCTGTATTACTGATCTATTTTATAATGAATTAACATTTCTGGTTTATGTGTTGTGACTGTTCATAGATTCCTGTTCATATCAGGTAAGTCTTCTGCTTTGAATATTAGTATTACTGTGTTCCAGTGAGAGCCAGTATATACAAGTGATTTGAGGAAAAGAACAAGCCTTCAGTTTCTGGTTTTGTCTGATTTAGACACTATCTACAGAAGTAAAAGCTAGATTGTTTATTTCTTGAAGTTTCAGTGTTATTCTTATCCATTAATTACAGTATACATGAAGATAAATATATATTGATCCACTGAATATGGTCCACTTGTGAGTCTCATATCTTAATCTCAAAATTCAGGGCCAACTAAAACAAGGATTTATTTTTTTATTAGGTTCAATCCTGGCCTAGAATTTTCTGTAATAAAGCAAATATATTGTAATTGAAAGAAGCTTGCACAGTAATAAGCAGAAAGAATGGAGGCACCCTTCCATAGTGGCTCAGATTTGTTTGGAATAAATAGCACTGGCTTACAGATATTTTCTTTGAAGAAAAAAAAAAAAGTGTCACAGTGTCACTACTATGATCCTCCAGGAGCCCAGAGCTTTGAGCTAGATTTCCTGCACCTTTTTAAAAGTGAGGTTTCTAGTCATTGAGATCAAATATAAACTAGAAAAGCAAACTTCTTAAAAGGTAGTGAAAATACAAAGTGAAGTGGAAATAAAATAGGCTTATAAACCTATATCTTCCTCCAGTTCTGTGTTCTTTCAGGGTGAATCCTTTTCTCTAGTCTTACTTTCAACCCAGTAAGTTGGTGGCTTTCTAAATCACAGCAATTGCTATGCAATCTACTCTGGGTCCCCAGGAAAAGCCTCGCTTTCTGCCTGCCCCCTACACAAGGAGTCTCCTTGCCTTTGTGGGGTGAAGCCTCTCTGCCAGCTCTCTTCCACTTTATAAGATACTTTCCCCTTTTGCCTGCGTCCTTTTTTTTTTTCCTTCTTAAGCTTAGAGAGTAATTATTTAAACCTTCTTAAGGTGCAGATGGTCTATTACATGTCATCTTTACATCTGAACTTTTGTCCTGTGGACTAAATGCGTCTGAATTCTGTTGCCAAATACTGGAGTTCTTATCCCCTATGCCAAAATCCCACCTACCCTTAAATCCCTCATTTACTGGCAGCGTGCCAATCAGACCAGAGCTGAATGAGCTCCTGATGTGGATGATAGCAGGAACACAGATGTTATATGATCAAATGAATATATGAGAGTACAAATTGTGCTGAGCTGTCTTAAGGTACAACCCTCTAGCATCCTTAGCATCCCATTTTTATTTATGCATTATGTGTTGGCTAGGGAATTGCTTGTGAACTAACGTAAGACTAGAAAATGCCAAGTAATAAATACCAGAATCTTATACAAGACTTGAAATTCATGGGAAGAAGGACCAGAACAGCCCATAGCCAGACTTTTCAGAGCCCTCATCTGGAAGGCCAGGATTAAGGTCTACTCCAACATGTCCAGTCATAAAGTTCCCATCTGCAAAAAAGCAGTGTGAAAATAAATAACACGGTGTGGTCTTCATCTTCCCTGAAGTCCTTACTAGAACTGTCCTTTAACTTCACTTTTCTCTCTTCCTCCTGACTTATGCACTAGTCTGATGGTGATAGCAAAGAATAACTATTGTGTGTAGCAGACCACAAGGAGAATGTTTTTTACTTTACCGTTGAGGATGTGAACACATACTTCAAACATTTAGCAGAGTTGGAAGGAACAGAATAAAAGCTGGTTCTATATTTCCATGTTTAATGCAGGAGCCTTTTTTTTGCTTCCTGTTTGAAATGAGCAAGACCAACAGCAACAACTGCCATGCCTGAAGTTTCCTTCCTTAAAAACTGTGGAATTTTATCCTGTCTTTGTCTTTAAAACTGAATCTTGTAATTAAAATGCAAATCAATGGCATAGTGATATAATCTGCAGGTTAGTCTGACCTGTAGCGCTTAACTGCTGGAGTGGAGGTAGATACAATAAATGATAAATATTTGAGTTGTGCATTCCAGTTACAGCAAAATTTCAATTCCATTCCTACTGCAGTAATTACTGCAAATGTGGGAATATACATTTTAATCCTTGGGTGTTTGAGGGGTTTTGGTGCAATCTATGGCATGCAAGCACATATAATGAGAGATGATCTTTGTAAGGAGGAGAAAAGAATGTCTTAAACACCAGCTGTACATATTTTTAAATGGCAGATAAGATATAAATGAAAAGACAGTTTCATATGGAATGAAATGAGTAAAATACCAGCAGTAGTTTACTTTTGAGTTAGTTTCCTCTACTCTGAACCATGTTAGTTGAGCACCTTTGCAAAAATAGGCTATTTTTGCAAAGGTGCTCAACCTAAATCAAAGTTGCACAACTGAATTAAGGCCCAGATCCAAAAAAAGTGTATTAATGTCTCACCCCACTGATTCCAAGGGTCTAAGCCTGAAAGCTGGTTTCCACGTGTCCTGTAGATTGTATCCCTGTATGTTGGCCCCTGCTCCAGTGTACTGAACAGCTACAATTCTCCTTTAATTTGATGGATATGTTTGATGTTACTAACACATGCCAGAATGAACAGAGGATGCTTCTACCAGGAATCAAAAGCATAGTTGCATGTACTTGAATTTAGTTAATAACCTTGAAATTTTTGCTCAGGTTTTTGCTGAAGTTAACTTACACTATAAGACAGCATTCCAATTTAACTAGATAAACTCGATGCTTCAGTTAATATCATGCAATGAAGTGTTATTTGCTACAACACTTTCCGCATGTCAAGCATTATACATAAGACTTATTAGTAGATAGTAAACAATTCCCATCACTGGCTTCATTAAAGAAAATGTGTTTCCAACATGGAAGATAACTGCAAGAAGGACACAGTTAAAAAAAATAAATATATATATATATTTGGAGTCTGGAAGATTCACTTTAGTCTACACTGCCACACTGAACCAGGTACTTGCTTCCAAATTTTTGCTTCCATATAAGATAAGAGGTGAAGTATTGTCCCACTGTTAAACTACTGCAGAACTGTTGCTTTTGGTCTGGTCAGTCAGCTGAAGCAGAAATCACTAAAGAGACTGAAGGTGAAGTTGGTCTTTTGATCTGTGTACTAACTTGTGCAAGTCCTGTATGTTTAGAGACAACAGACCTAATAAAAGAGGAGAGCAAGCTCTCCTCTTGTGCTAAGGCATGTTAATATCTCAGGGAGCAGTAGAAGGAAGAGAACCTGCTTTGTTAATAGGACCGCTCTATCCTGCTGTGCTGAGCTCAGACCTCAGATGAGAGCTGATCCAAACCAGACAAGGATTTTGGAGAGGTCATATCTCCTTAGTGTTGCCATGGTACTTGTTATGTAAGGATACATCTGAAACCTGGTAATGAAATCTGGCCAGGTTATTGGGTACCACTAAGTTGATGGAAATTTTTTTCTGGTTGCAAGTTGATTAGCATTTTGGATTCTTCTGTTGTTTACAAGACTTTACCAAATAGTCTGATCAAACAATTTTCAGTGTGACAGTTCTCTTTAGTCTGTTTGTTCTGATTGCTGGCTTTTCTTTGCATCCAGTATTATTGTTGGTTCAGCTTGGATGTCTGAAACTTCCAAAGCAAAACAATCAGTGATGGCTAACATGAGTAGCAAATATCCTTGTTCCCATGTTAGCAGGGGCAAAAGTGTGTTCACATGAAACTTTCCTACAAATAAATATCTCTTCTCTTTATAAAGTGAACTTTGAAACACATAGTCAGATATAGACTATAGAGCTTTAAATGAGCACACATTTATAGAACACTTCAAATTAACTGGTATTGGGGCTGTCCCAATGTTGGGACTTGGGGGCATCTTGGGTTGAGTTAAGGATTCTCAGAATGGTGGCTCTGAATTTCTCTTAGTTGTCCTGTATACCCACACTTTTAAATCTTACCAATTATCTCAGGCAAAATCAGAGGTGACTATAATATTCTCTTGGGAAAGGGATGAGAGGAAGCTCACACATTCTGAAAGGATCTGAGCTAAGATGATTGGCATGTGAGACAAAAAGGATGCCCGTGAGTTGTTTCTCCAGTTTTGTATTCCTACTCTCAAAGCTAGAGTGTACTCTATAGAGATTTATATGCTTTTTGATTGTTTCTGTTGTGTATGTGTCCATGTCCCTATGAGTAACATCTATAAGTATTTTTCTGTGCCCCTGCAGTTATTTAATCTGAAAGCACTGGCTTTACTCAACTTATGCCAATGTACGTCGGCTGAGGTTTTGGCCTGTAGTACCTCACGCTGCCTTCAAGAAGGCTAGATTAATTCAATTGAAAAATTACATTGTCCATTAAACTATTTCAAAGACACGAAAACTTGAAACTTCACTTTGTCTTTCTAGATGGAAGCCAAATCTCAGCTTATACTTGTAACACAAAAAAGGTAATTCCAGTTGGGTAATTATATATTATGCTAATTAAAGGACTCTGCTTTGAAAATTGTATTCAGTTCTGAATTATGCACTCTGAAAATATAGAAGCAGTGCCCCTGCTTCTATTTTTACACTTTTGTGGCAATACTAACCTATTGAAAGAACTCAAGCATACAGGTGATGTAATTGACAATAATAGTACGTACAAAGCATTTTTTTGTGAAGAATAAAGAGGGTGTGGGGGGCTTGAGGGAGTCTCTTCTTTCTTAGTGAGATAAAGGAGAGGGAAGTAACAGAGCCCTCCAGGTCAAGAGTCCTGGACACAGAGCAGAGGCAGAAGTAAAAGGAAAAAGCCTCTGAAGAGTACATGACTATTTCATGCTTGAACCTGCATATTGGCCTCCCTAAATCTCTCTCATTTGGACCTGATGAATTCAATGGACAGGGAACTACACTGAATGAATGAGTGAATAATGGAAAACAGAATTGCCTGGAATATAGATATTGGTATAAACTTAAGATCAGGTTATGGAAGTATGGTGTTTGGCAGATACTTAAAGGCTCTTACAGGGAAAGCCACCCTATGTTTATCCTACTCTTCATACCTTTTTTTCCTAAAGTCTCCCTAACAACCATTGTTAGAGACTAGATAGTGATCCAAATCCTAGGGGCACTGTGTGATTGTGACTCTAACATAGATCCTTGCATTGAGAAAGATAGGAGACTTTACAGATCTTTGATTTTATTTTTTTTGAACCTTGATGGGAATCTTATTGAAGCCTCTAGGAAGTGTCCTTTGACTTTAGTGGATCTAGCTGTTTCAGTTCTGTGGAAGAAACAGCTGTTCCAAATTAACCTAGCAGAGTTTAACAAGCAACCAGAAAGAAAAACAAAACCAAATAAAACCCCAATCAATCACCTTCTGTTGGTTCAGTTTCCCTTTTATACTCATTACTTTTGTTCACACATGTTGGGACGTATTTGTTCGTAGTCACTTGCAGAGCAGCTCTAGCTTGGAGTTGCTCTTTGCAGATCTTCCCTACCTCCATTATGCTGCATGGCTCCTGCTTGGTGTCAGAATCATGTGGTCCTATCAGTTTTCTGACAGTGTTGGGTTAGCTTCCAGATCTCTGGAGATGATGTGTGATCCCATCTTGGTCCTGAGAGCACCAATGGTATACTAATCACACAGGGCTTGAATTATTTCACGTAATCTCTCTTCTAATCCTCTGTTATTAACCAGTGTTGGACTGAAGATACTGAACTAGGATAAAGATTCAATATGAGTATGGCAGTTACTGTGTTGTTGTTTAAATGCTACTAGGAAGTAAATACATGCAAACTATATGTACTTTTTTCCCCAAATTGGAGGGAATTGTTTGCTCTTTCCCCCTCCCTTGTGCTGTGCAGGGCCTGGTCATATACAGCTTAAGAACTACTACATCCACTTGTGTTTTTTAGAAGGAGTGGGGTATGTATATTGAGGGCAAAACCCAGTATGTTTTTACCCTTTTGGGGAAGATCAGCTCGCTTTTTCTCAACACTTAAAAAAACTGGGAAGGGAAGGCTCCTTTAACCGTCTTAACTTGTCTTTCTTTACCTCTCTGTTTAGAGCCACCAAAACTTATCCCAAGGCTACACGCTGCTGTTTGCTCGTGCCTTGTTACGCTGCACCAGCCCCTTGGGAGTCTCAGAGTGGTCGGGAACGGCTCCCCACAAATGTTTTCAGCTCTGTGAATGCATCTCACACCCTGGGAGGGTTCAATGCTGGCGGAAAAGCCTTCTCCCAACCCTACTGAATGCCACAATGAGAACAAATTGACCTGGATATGATGAATTATCCATTTATTTTAAAACAGGGAAAGCTTAAGCACAACTGATTGGAATCAATTGTTTTATTGAACACTGTAAATAATACCTTGTATCCAAATTGAATACAATTGTTATGGTTGGTTTTCTCATTTAAAATTTAATAACAAATACAAATTAGTGGGGAGAAATATCAGGTTTTGATGTGCATTGCAGTAACAGCTAAACTATACATTTTGACTTCTATAAGAGCGGGATGTGCTCGAACCCCATGTCAGCTCTCTGCATCTGACCATGAGCTTTGCTGTACCAAGTGCTTTCAGGCCAAATGCTCACCAGCCTCTCCATGAGGCAGGGCAACTTCCCCGAGAGCTCCCTTCTACCTGCCTCATGTTGAGCAGGAGGGGTCAGCTGAGCACCTGCCTTCGGGTCCCAGTGAAACTTCACATGAGGGAGCTGGGCATGGCTGGCAGTGTGGCTCCCAGGGCCTGGTCACAGCCAGTCCTGACCAGCTCAGGCACCATGGTGAAGGGCCCGTCGTGTGCCAAGAGGGGGAACGGGGCTGTGTAGCACTGCTGTGTAGGTATGTTTAAGGAAGTGGCAATGGGGACATGCAGAAGGGGACACTGGAGACATGGCTAGGGATGCACTCATGGAGTAGGTATCCCTGAGGGCCTGCAACCTGCAGGTGGCCCATGCTGGGTCAGAGGAGCAGTGAGACGGAAGGAGAATTGGAGGAAAGCAAGAGGCATGGAGGAGATGCAGGTGGAAAACAACCCCAAACCTCCCACGCCACCCATTGCCGCATGGAAGGTCTGAGTGCAGGGCAAAACTCAGGTAACGTCACATTAGGAGGGTGGCAAGGGGAGAGCAGCTGGACTTGAACTGAGCCTCAGGAAGGAGGAGGGAAAGTGTTTCTCTAAGCTTTTTTTTAGTGGTTTGTTTTCTTTTTTTTTTCCCAATGACTAAATCTGTAAGTAAAATTGGTGTTAATTGGCAATGAGTTAAGTAAAATTCCCCAAGCTGAAGACTGTTCAGCCTGCAACGCTGCCTTCACTTGGGCTCAGAGTGAATCACCTCCCTGCGTGCACTGTGACACACTCAAATGTTTCCCTTCTGCTCCCATTTGCTTTCCCTATGTGAGGGACACCTCACCTGTCTGCTGGCCAAAACTAACAGGGGTGAAACAGAGAAGAATATGAATATTGGTTGCTCAGTTTGCCGAACTTTAAAGCTCACTAGGTAGACGAGCACACCCTGGTCAGCAGAGGCTGGAGGATGTCTGTGCCTGTGGTGGCTCTCTCACTGCTGGGTGCCCGAGTGCCCATCCCAGTGGCTGGTCATCTTGGGGAGCGTTCTAGGAGAGAGATGTTTTGGAAGCCTCTGTTTTTAAACTGGTGACTTTAGAGTCCTTGGGAGGTGGTTTTGTGGTTTCAAGAGCAGTGTGCTGCTACTGTGAGCCAAGATAATTGAATGGTGGGGTCCGGGAGCTGCAGCCTGGTAGGGCTGGTGCAGGAGCCCAGGGCTGTGAAAGTTTGGAGATGGCCACCACCAGGTCAGCAGTACATGTGGGAAGGCTGTCCTAATGCATCCTGATCCTTCACACTCTGGGTGCCTAGGGATTCATGCTGATTGTTTGAAAAAATTAATGGCAATTGTAGATTCTGCAGAACACCTTAGGCTGAACAAGTTCAACAGGCAGCCAGCATAGAAACCAGTGAGGCTTTTGTTCTGTGTTAGGTCACCTGCTCTGATGTTAAATTACAGAGGAATTTTCACCTTTTGAGGGAGTGACAAGAGCTTAATCTTAGAATAGACATTTCCCATAAATTGTTAATGTTTGCTAACCAAGCTGTGTAAATTGGTCCTATATATTTGATTTTTCACATAATTTTTTTTCTCTAACTACCTAGGAAGAAGTCACTCAAGACTGACAAAATACAGGTACACTTAAAACAGAAATGCTAAGAAAAAGAATTTTTCTACAAGTGAAATGTCTGAAATAAGATAAATAACTGTATGCATTTCACTTGCATCCATCCTAATCCCTGTATCTCTGAATCTAACTTCCAAACCATATATATGTTTTAATGTAGGTCTATTAATAAATCCACAGACATCTAAAAACTACATGAAATATTGAGTTCCTCTTGGCTACTGTCTAGTAACCTATCTGGACATCTGTCAGCCCTGCTTACTCATGACTCTGAGGTCTGTGGTATCTCAGCACTATCAGCCATAGTGCAAAGATGTTATGTCATCATGCAGCAGTGCAAGAATGATGCTAGGTCAGATTTAAGTGTGTAGCTGGGATTTGCAAGCAAGATGTATTGACTGCAGAAAATCTGCAATGGATGGATGAATTTCTAAAGAAATTCTAAAATATACTGAAACTTTTAGAATACACTGAAGTCACTGTGTCTTCATGTGATCTTATTAAGGGCTTGAACTTGTACCAATATAAATGTCTTGACTCCCACAGACTTCTGCAGGGAAACAAGTGCTTATATCTTCCTTGTAAGTTACTGGTTTAAGCCAAGGCAGAGAAACAGAGGTTAGATATAAATTTGGTTATAGAACTCTGTAACATCTTTCTGACATGGCAGCCTCTCTTTTAGTCTGTTAAGTTTTGTGATCAATGTAGTCCATATTAAAAGGTGAATAAGTAGATTGTCAACTGAAGCATTATCAAAGAGTGATTTTATTGGGGGACACTGATAGTGACTTGAAAAGAGAATGTATTTTCAGTAAACAACTGGATAGATGTTTAATGCTTAGACATCAGATGTAGAAATATTGCTAGTAAAATTTTCCAATGTCACATAATATGAAGTAATAAATGACAAGTACTCATACAAACCCATCCTGATCAAGTGGACAAAGGCTCTACTTTGAACAGCATGAATTTTGACTCTGCCAAATGTAATGCATGCAATTGAGGGAAAGGACATTGTTCAATGTGAGATTTGGTAGTATCATTCTAGTCTTCATTAAAACTGAAAGACTTTGAGGACATGATGAAATAAATGGGATAAACCCTATGATATGAGAGGTCAGTGAGATGCTATTCTAAAACAGGCCAACAAGGATACATCAACAGAAAAACTAAGTATGATTTTGATGGTGAGAGTAATAGTTTGTTTTTGGGAAAAAACTGCCTAGAAAGATCTTGATTCTACATCCCTTGAATATTCTAAACCTTTCTAGAAGAGGCTGTTATTCAAGCAGGAATTTTAGCATGAGCCTGATGTAGAAATAACTGCACAGGGCTTTGTGTTACAGAGAACATAAATCAAATTATCTACAGTGCTGTCTTTTGTCCTTCAAATCTGTGCAAACCCCAAATATTAACTCTCCTTGAGGATTTTTCTTGAAAAAGTATTTGTCTGGCAAAAAAAAAACTAAAACCAGTAATTCTGCAGAAGTATCAGTCAATGATTCCTAAACTTGCTGTCATTCCAAATTGCAGTGAAATCCAGGAGACTGATATGGATCAAGTGGAAAAAATTGGTTGTTTGAGCTTTGCTTTCTTTTATTTCACAGCTTTTAAATAAATTCAAACTAAAATATCTCATTCTGTAAGTGGCAGAACAGTTACCCTGGCTTTATTAGACTTCTTTACAAAGTGTCTTCTAAAATCAAATTTCAACAAAGCCAACCTGACTTTTTACACAGTCTTTGAGATCATATATTGCTGTGACTCATACTTCTGTGAGACTAAATATTCCAGCCAGCTCTGCTTGTACTTTTTTTTTTTTACTCTTAACATCTATGACTCTTGAGTCTTACTCTACACCTTTTTTTACTTTATTAAGGAGAAAATGAAAACACTGGCATTCTGTTTAACTGTAATTAAGCCATATTTTTCCCTTTTCCCCTATAAAGGATCCATTTGTAACTGTACTACTATCAGTGTTGACTTAGGTTGTCACAATCCATTCTCACATATAATGTTCTGAGTTCTGCGGTTAAGGAACTAAATTGTTTTGAAAGGTGGTATCAGGGAGTCAAACCCAATGTGTATGTATGTTTGGATCAAGTTGCTAGTTGAACTCTCAAAGATGAAACCGCTGACCCACAGGGTAATTTTTTTCCATTCATTACACCAGCTTTATGTTAATGAAAACCCAATAACATTAATACATTTCCCCTTAGTTTACACCAGTGTAAATGGAAGGAAAATCGGATCCCAAGTGCTTTAAGAATGAAAATCAAATGTATCTTTCTCCACTATAGCTCCAAATGGAGCTATAATGAAGGCACCATGTGCTGAAGCTTCCATCTGTATCTAACATGCAAGGTCTTATGTCACCTGCAGACTACTGCATTTCTGGCCATACTGCAGAACAACTGGTTCACCAAGTGATTTGCGTGCCTGAAAGTTTGTAGTGTTGCTCAGCACAAAAAGTGCTGTGAGGACCAAGCAGCCCATGCTTTCTTCCCTGGCATTAATCTCAAGATCTTCTAGAAGGATTAAAGAACATCAATGGCAAAACAAAAAATATCTGTAAACAGACTTTGGATAAGAAACATTCAAAAAGACACTATTATCTTTCACCTACTGATTCCTTAACAAAGTTGATGAAGATGCCCCTCTTTTGTAAGCGTAAAACAGGGGTTTGACATATGGGTGCGTATCCTCCTGTACAGTGGATGGGTGTACCCATGGACAGGCTGAGGTTTGTGGCTATGGACAGGGAAAGAATAAAGACTTTTTCCCCCCTTAAATTCTGTGGCTTTCACTGTTGATTGCTTAATGAGCAGGAGTACTGCACCACACTCAGAGACACAAAGACTACTGGTATGTGGCAGAAACTAGAAAATTTTCTATATGCAGGAAAAGAGTTCAAGAAAGTAAAAGTAAGGGAGTGATTGAAATCTATGACAACACTAACGTGCTCCAATTCTTGTATGTATTGCAAATACATGTGATAGTTATTTTCACTGTGCCATCACAAAAGTATCTCTTTGGCATCAGAAAGGGATCAGCTTATGCATTCTGTATACCAGCAGAAGCTTTGCCAAAACTCTTGTGATGCTTAAATTTAGTTATCGCGAAAGTGATCAGAGGGCTGGAGCACCTCTCCTATGAAGACAGGCTGAGAGAGTTGGGGTTTTCAGGCTGGAGAAAAGGCAGCTTCAGGGAGACCCTATTGTAGCCTTTCAGTATACAAAGGAGGCTTGTTAGAAAGACTAAGAGAGACTTTTACCAAGTCCTATAGTCACAGGATAAGAGGCAACAGTTTTAAACTGAAAGAGGGCAGGTTTAGATCAGACATCAGGAAGAAATTCTTTACTGTGAGGGTGGTGACATGCTGGCACAGGTTGCCCAGAGAGGTTGTGGATGCCCCCTCCCTGGAAGTGTTCAAGGCCAGGTTGGATGAGGCTTTGGGCTACCTTTGGTCTAGTGGAGGGTGTCCCTGCCCATGGCAGGGGGGTTGGAACTAGATGATCTTTAAGGTCCCTTCCAACCCAAACCATTCTATGAAGAAAAAAAAAAAAAAGGTAAAACTTGTGGGTTGAGATAAAGACACTTTAATAGGACAGAAAAGGAAGACAATAATAATAAAAGAATATACAAAACAAGTGGTGCAGAGCACAATTGCTCACCGCCCAGAGCCACTACTCTGCTAGAACCCACTGCCTCCTGACCTACCCCCAAGTTATATACAGAGCATGATGTCATATGGTATGGAATATCCCTTTGGCCAGTTTGGGTCAGCTGTCCTGGCTGTGTTGCCTCCCACGTTACTGGGTGCCCCCACCTTCTCATTGCCAGGCCAGTACGAGAAGCTGAAAAATCCTTGACTGCTTGGCAACAAATAAAAAAATCAGAGTGTTATCAACATTATTCTCATTCTAAATCCAAAACACAGCGCTATACCAGCTACTAGAAAGAAAATTAATGCTATTTCAGCTGAAAACAGAACATCAAATTAAATTGGGGAAAAAAGGCAAATCATACAGAGCATGTAACAACATTCTACCCACATGAAGATTTTGAAACAGTCTTGCAATAAGGATAGAATTCTGTGGGTTTAGAGCCTCAGCGTTTACTAGTTTAGCTCCCTTGATTTGCATAGTTTAAACTGGGCTGGGATCTAGCAAGGGAAGCGTCATATGTATGGGATCTCATTTGTTAGTAAATGGCACTTATTTACAAGCACTTTCCATAAATCCTATTGAATTTCCATGATAAAATATTCATTTGAGTTCTATTATTTCTTTTTGTTTTCTCTTTCATAAGAATCCTAGAGACTAGAAGCACGAGATGGGAATTGGGAAGTAGGTGCATCACATGTGGGATTTTTTTGTTAGGCTCTGAACTGAACAGTTAATGGGGCAGAACTGCACAAAGAAAGCACAGGCATTTACTGCTCTCTATGCAAGAGCTAGTAGTCTGCAGTATTTTTAGTCTGTCTACAGTATTTTTGCTACCAAAACAAACTACCCTGTCTTGGTTTTAAGTAGAAGCTGAAAGTTCATCCTAGCCTCCAAAAGGGCCTGATCTCTTGCAGCTAAGTAAATGGCTCCGTTTTTCCTTCAATCTTGCTACTTTTGTTAGTGCTTTTGTGTTAAGATCGTGGTTTTTCAGTGTGATACAAAACCTCTCTTGTAAATGATGCTCCAGAGCCCATTGCTGACCCTATGACATCAGAGCTCATCAGAATATCATGTGCAGTTTAATTAAAACTGAGGGAGAAAATTTAAAATAAAATCAAAAATTGATTACCCTGAAGTATATTGTGCTAGATTGCTCATGTCCCTGGAGATGCGTTAAATTCATCTCTACAGATGTACACAAGGCTGCAAAATACTTTCGGTGCCTAATCTGAACAAATGTCATTCCTGGTATGTGCTCTCCCTCGGTAATGCTGAGACCACAGCAGGGTGGAAGCATTCAGCTTTGCATAGACAGAGAAAACTGCACAGCTGCTTGGGTCTCTCATCAGAGTTTAGCCACTAGTGCTCAAAGCTAGCTCTGATGTGGTGCAGCTGTTGTTACCTTGGAAAAGAGCCGTGAGAACAGGCAGTGCGATGCCTTTCCCCTAGCCCCTCTCTCACTCAGGAGCTGTGGTTATGCTCAGCCCCTCGATCCTTGCCTCAGCTGCTTCGCAGTTGTGCCTGTGGCTGCCCATGGACTTTGCTGATCCTGACCTGATCTGACTTGTTGACTTCCTGGCTTGACCTCAGCCCTGCCTCATCCCTATGGGCTTGCCTTGTGGTCCGGACTCTTGGCTGAACCTGCTTAGTGTCACTGATCGGACCTCCTCTGTGTTCAGCATCCCACAGTACTGTGCTCCTGGTCGATGAGGACACAGCCCATGCACGCCTTGCTGTCATCCTCAGCCCCTGGCTTGCGTCTCTGTAAAAAGCAGCCCGCTCTTGGGGCTCCCTGAGAGAACTGAAGTGTGATTGTGCTTGCTTTTTGCTGATGATCCCTTTGTTAATGACTCCACACGTAGCCAGGAGGAAGTTATCTGGCCTACTACAGCTCTGGTTTGTTCTTTCAATTGCTTCCAGGAACAAGAAGATGCAGTGAATGTGGATTCTGACCTCATGTCTTCTTACACAGGGATTAAGACATGGCTGTGTATGTTAGACAAGGCTCATCTTATTCCTGATTAAATATTCATAATAGTAATTACTTGTTCACATTACAGTACTTCCTGCATCTCCCAGCGAAGTTTAATGCTTCATTCTGCTAGGCAGTACACAAATAAAAACAACCTGGGAGGAACAGGCAGGATACAAAGAAGTAAACAGAACTGATCAGGGAACAAAAATTTCAATGTTTAAAAAAAAAAAAAAATCAGGATTTGGATTTCGAAGAAAGCAAAAACATTGCAGTGTTGTCAGAAAAGGATGCAATGTATTAGTTTGTTTATTTGGGTAGAAAAACTATTTGAGTGCTCCTGGCTGGAAATGTGCTGCTGACCATTTTGGAAGGCCCTTCTGTCACCACCCCAGTTAGCTGCCTGGTTGTCCGAGGTTCACTGCTGCCCAAATTGCTCAGCTGTTGGGCTGCCTGCCAAGGCAGGATGCTGAGTGACCTGGGGAGAGGTACAGCCCCTGTGCTGGTACCTGGGGAGCTCAAGGTGGCGAGGTAGCGTTTGCTGTTGGAAAACCGATCTGTTTTAGCTAGCTATGGTAAGTCTGTTACACAAGGCTTTGGGGGAAAGTGGTGGTAGAGGCAAAAAGATGAATAAGTGTCAAGGATCCAGATTATCACAAGCTCCGGCTTCCTCAAGAATTCTTGCCAAGGAAAGAGGGCAGAAGGACCCTTCCCAGTCGCTGTGTGTATGTGCATCTCATCTGCAGGTGGAGTTAGGGTTGTGAGACACAGGTGCATACCAGCCTTCACTGGCCAGAAAAAGGCACCACTGTGTACCAGAACTGCCACCATCAGATAGCAAAGCCGAGAACAACATGATATAGTTGCCCTTGGTGATCTATCTGAAGCTGAAAAAAAACTCACTATGGCTCTGCTGCTGTTTCTAAATCAATGCTTTCTTATTTCCCCCAGACTACAAATGCCTGAGAATATAAATCAGGCATTTCAAATGTAGTGTAGTAACAAATAATAGTTCAGCTTTTACTGGGATACCTGCTCGTGAGGGATGCCTAGTGCTGATATTTTGAAGATCAACAACTTAATCATCACTGATCATGGAATATAGTAATTTATGAAGCTGCACTGTGCAGAACTGATAATATATTATGAATATATTTATAATTATATAATATATATTTATAATAATTTCTCTTGCTCACCTGCCCCATGAATACGTGAGGCTTCATTTTTGAATGACGTGCTCACACTTGATGATCTTAAGGGTCTTTTCCAGCCAAAATGATTCTATGATTCATGAACAAGACGGAAGTGAAACCAACTCTGAGGAAATCTGTTAGAGACTCTGAATGTATTCAGATCCTACTAAAAGATGTTGAACCCACGGAATCCACAGAGAAAACAAGATCCTGTTCAAAAACTGCACAATGTATGCTGAAACTTAACTAATGTTCTTGAGTAGTTACTTTACGGACAGAGCATGAGGAAAGCCATGACTGCATCTTTCTTCCCATTTAATCTGATATATGCATTTTAGTTTTCAGGCACAACTTTTTTTTACAAAAGCTTTTCTGTATTTCATGTATAATTCCCTTCTCATTATACGTGTGGCTGACAGCTCACAATCATCTCCAATGATCTTTTGATGAAAATAGCAAAACTCTACTGAAGTCAATGGGGTGCTATCCATTTACACAGGCCAAACACTCTTCCAGCAACACTTACTGTTGTTGTTATTTGCTTTTCTGATGTGTGAGCGCTGAAAAGAATAGTAATGTAAACAATCTGTATTTATTGTAGGTTCCATTTTGTTATAGTCCTATTCCCTACAACAATATCATGTTGTTGTATAATATTTATTCAGAATGGGAGAGATTATGTCATCAAAACTACCTTTTAAACTATTTGCATTCTCTATAGATTCTTCCTAGGATTGGGAAATTAACCAGTTGTGAAATCATGCATTCACAAAAACAGATCAGAGTTTGCAGCTCGATGATACAATAAATCTAGCTGAGGGCTTACAGTTATCAGTTAAAAACATCCCAAATATCTCAAACACATGATCCAAAACATTGGCTTGCTCTTAATTCGTATTATTGATTAAAGTTAGGTGGTTTTTTTTTGAGTTGAATGTATAGTTTAGCTTTGTATCAGGCCAAATACTGCCTGCCTTCCCGTAAGTTTCATAAATCTGGAGTAAAAATAGAAAGTTATCCTAAGATGTATCATGTTTTCATTATTTTAACAGAAATTAATTCATGCCTGATGCAGATCTAATGCCTAGTATATTTAGTCACTAGTAATTCATGGTTCAAAACAAGCTAGAAACTTTCCAGCTGCATTCTCCTCTGGATTTTTTGCCTCCAAACTTTAAGGGCAAGGAGGGATTCACTTGAACTGAGATTTTGAACCACTTTTGTCTTTGAATATTACCAAAATCAGATTGATGTGGAAAGTCAGAACCATTGCATTGTTCACTTGCTTTCAAAAGTTGGGCTGCTGGCAATGGGATTGTTTAAATGTGGTGATTGTAAGACTAGATTGCTGGAGACTGAAAAAGCCAAATTGTACCGTGTTGCACTGATTTAGGAGGATTAGTGAAACAAGCATTAGACTGCTTTTTTAGATTAATCTAGATGAAAACAAACAGGCACTGGTATAAGATCAGTAGAAATTTGAGTACTTAACTGCTAGGGTTATTCTGAGAGCACCTCCGAAAACTGATAAATTTTGAGTTCTTCAGAAAGGACAGAATTGCCTTCCAGGGACATCTGAATGGATTGGAGCCTTCAGAGAATCAAACTTTATAGATCAGAGCTGCCTGGAAATTCAGTTTTCCCTTCTAGTAGAAAAATGTGATGCAACAGTAAGAATTATTAGAATAATCAGTGGTATGAACATTTTCAAGTGTTACTCTGCTAAACTCCTGAAGTGACTTAGTTTTATTGATACCTAAGACACACTGATAGATAAGAATTACCTACAAAACATACTTGTGCTTACAACTTGCTTCTCAAATGGATTTTAGTGAGAAAGAGCATATGACAGATTGCCTTCTGAAACAGCTGAGCACTTAGATTGCTGCTGGGTTAGTGGATAGATGATGTTCAGTTTCTTTCTCATTGTAAGCTTGTTCAAGCCCCTGTTTCCTACAAGAACCATGAGAAGTGGGGAAGTTGAGTTTTGGAGTGAGGGCACTGCCTGTGATTCAGTTAACATGGAGTTGTTTTGCTCAGGGACTTTCCATTGGAGGAGGAGGAAAGACAATTCTGATGCAAAACAGTGGTGACAACATCCTTTCAGGAAGGAGAACTTGTGGAGCCTGAACCTCTTCAAGGCAATCTAAGCATGGCTTGCTTCAACAACTTCACTTGAGCAGCTGGGTCTGCTCTCTGTTCTGCATAGGGAAGGGTGGTCTCCATCTGCAGGATCCAGAAAGCAACCCCAAAAGTCCTTCATTAAGATTGTCCCAATTAGTTGGCTGGAGTGGTCCTTATGCAACCTTCTACAGGATATCCAGGAAAATCCAGGCAGCAACTTCCTATTCAATATACTTCTCTTGAAGCTAGCCTACTCTTTCACAAATTAAACTTGTACAGAATGGGGCGCTCTGTCTTTCCACATCCCTACATAATCTAATTCTAAATCCCATTCAAGATATCTGTTTAAGTAGAAAACTTCTCAAAGACCAGTGAGATGTGATGTTGTGGGTTTTTTCTCCAAACAGCCTGAATGAATCTTCTACTGTTTCTCTCACGATTTCTGCCTATATCTCAAAATCTGGCTCTGTGATGACAAATATCTGAGCATTAAAATTGATTTTTCAGTGGTATCCCTCTCCGTTTTGCAAATTTTGCTCATTAGAAACTTCAGGCCTACTTTGTACCATAAACTTCATGCTTGAAAACAATCTACAAAATCACGTGTGCAATTCAGAATGCATAAAGGACTTGCATTGCTGTTAGGTCAGTCAGGAGATAACACCTGAAAGCACTGTGCATTCTTTGGCTATTTATGGTCTTTGAGGAAATGCAGACTGAGTAGATTGTTCTTGGTTTTAAAGGCAAATTGGAGACAGATTTTTTTTTCTTCCTCTTTCATATTTATTTTTTCCTGGTTTAAACACATTCATATGTATAAGACTTTTTTCATCCAGTCTAACAGGACATTACACAAATGGGTATCATACCAGAAATGGCCATGATTCCAGCTACTTGAGGTGTCAATTGCTAATACTCAGATTGCTGCAAATTAACCTTTTTTATTAATAATTCTATATGCAGTTCTTCATTATCTGCCAACCTATCTTAACTTTTCCTAGCATGATTCTACATAGCAACAGGCCTATTAAATATGCAGCCTTAATATATCTGTCTGGTGCTGGACTGTTCCAGAAATGTCTCTTCTGTCTATCATCTGATAAATACCTTCTGTCTTTGTGTTGAGGTTTACTTGGCTTGTTGTTTTCCCTCACCCATTGTGGTATCTGTCGTTTCTAATTTCCAAGGGAGCTGAATCTCAGAAAGACCTTGAGTCAGGTACTTAAGTCCTGTTTGTATCAATGAGGATAAAGCATACAGATGGTAGGTGAGTCTGTAGGAGTGGGATGTTAGTGCTGTGGTGGTCTCGCACATATGGAGTCAGATGGTTTTTTCTGTCTCCCACTCTCAGAGGTTTCCTCCATGACCTCCTACACATAAGTTGCATTTGTAGTGTCTTTTCTGTAAAATGAGTGGGAATATTTATCTGCCATGGTAGGAGATGAATGTGGGAAGGGAAGAGTAGAGATATGTGGTCAAATAAGCTGTGCTACTATTGTGGTAATACCTGGAAATCCCAGTCAAGCCTGCAACATGATGCTGGAAGGCATTATACAAATGCTCAGTGAGAGACAGTAAAAAGCTTAAAGTCTAACTAGGGAAAACAAAAATCGAGAACAGAAAGATGTGAAGGTGATGCTGTTGTATAGGAGGTGTTACTGACTTAGAAAATGTTATTTATCCCTTAAGGTTATTAGTAGTTAATGGTATAATGCAAGGGATAGGTTTCTCCAAAATGGTTTGGTTTAAAACCTATAAAATGAAAATTACTTTAACTTTTTTGAAGAAAAATCTGTGCTTTCTCTTTTAATGGTAACATGGTGCACCATAAAATTTTCATTCTTTTCCAAGTAATAACTGTTAAAGCTTTAATCATTGTTTCTTATCTGAATTACCAAATCTCTGTGTGAAAATACTTACAAGTTATTACTGAGTAGTTTGAAAACAGGTTAGAATAGGCTGTTGCTTTGCCTGGTTTTCTGATGAGTTCTGTGGTTTTGTTGTAGTAATTATAGGCTGTCTTAATTCAGATTTTGCTATCTGCCAATATGTCCCATTTAATTATAAAATATGTGATTAATGACTAATGGTCCCATGAGCTTTGGAGATATTGAAACAAGGGATTTCTCTATTGGGAAGATGATATATTCTCAACATATGGTCTGAGCTTTGGATTTTGTGATACTGAAAACCGATTATCTCTAAGGTTAACGAGGTGTGAATATTAAGATGTTTGAGGCTGATTTCAAATGATGTACTCAACATGCAAAAATCTGTACGTTTTGTCAGTCACCTAAATAAAGCACAAGTGATAACACAACTACAGGTGTCTCTCCCAGCACAGCTTATCATTGGTATTAGCTAACTCAGTAGAACTGATGAGGAAAATGCATCCTACTTCACCAAGGCAGGGGTTCAGAAATCACTTCTATAAATTAGCGTCTGAAGGGTTGAGCCATAATTTTGCTGCCTGCAGCATGCACTTTGGGTGTTGTAATAGACCTGCTAAAAATATCACATGAAATCATGAAAGGTCTGTTAGCATGTCTGATCTTGAAGGACAGAAGTTCCTCGTTACACTATGAAAACCTCAGCATTTTAAGGTTTCCTGACCTCCTTGATTGTGTAATGCTCTTTGATATCTTGAGTTCTGGCTTGCATGCCTGTATTCCATGGAATGCCTTGGAAAGCATAGTTTGGAGAGGAAAGATGTGTTTGATTGTCATCCCATTGTGGAGCAAGGCTTGGACAGGACAATTCTGTGGTCAGCAGAGCTCAGAACGGCTCCTGTGTCCCACAGCTGAGTCAGAATTGTAGTTTCCTGAGTGGACCAAGCTGAGTCGGAGCCTGTGGCTTTGCAGTGAGAGTATAATCTTAGTGTGGGAAACTGTATTTCTGCTCCCAGTTTTGCATTTGTGGCCTGTTGGGGGTGGGAGTATTGGAAAGTTGTCTGCTGCAGTGGTAGTTGGGAAACCTTCCTTTTTTTAACTTAAAAAAACATGACTGAACCATGGAGTGTGTCTTATTCTCTTCAGTAAGCTTTGAGATTAATTTTGTTGTTAAGCAACACATAGGCTTCTTTATAGGCAGGCTGAGCAGTTTATAAATTTCTACTGCCCCTAGGTAGCAGAATTTAAGAGGTCTGAAATCACAGGTAGAACACGAGTGAGCAGTTTCTATGAAACACCTCAGATACTCTACAGTGCTAAAAATAAGGGGGTTTAATGTTCTTCATAGAAATGGACAGACCCTTATAGATTTTATAAATACTATAGGGAATATTTTTATGGACTTATGAACCCTGTGGGAACTTGCCTGATACTTCCTGTAATATAGTGACACCATTAACATCATGTTTATGCACAAAATGCTGTAAAAACAGATGTACTGATATGTTTTGTCTTATTTCAGCCAATGTAGCTAATCTAAGTGAATGCTTCTGAGTTGGGCATGCAAGTTTAATCTACAGATAAGAATTTTGAGAATTGGTGTACTATTCTTGGAATGAGCATTCACCTTCTTGCATATTAAAAATGTGTCAAAATAAGAAATATCCTCTATAGGGGGAAAAAAAGAAATTTAGAATCAAGGAGAAGGAAATGTAGTATATGTCTCTGATTTATTTGTCTTCAGGATGATTACTGAAGATGTCAGCCAAGCAAACATGTAGCAGCAATAGGCTGTAGTTTGCATGCTCTTTTTATTTTTCTCCCAGAAGAAACTGTACCTTTAAGGTAATCCTCATGTTATTAAATCCTATTTATGTTTCAGGCTATAGTGATGTACTTGATTTCCACCAATAGAAATGTGTTCCTGCACACTTGCTGATGTCTTTAGGGACCCTGTGAGGTCTGTCTGTAGGTGTCTGTTTATGCTACTGGCCCTTGATTAATCACAGGTCACTTCAGTGTTCTGGGGGTTTAACCTTTAATGTCATCTCTCCACTGTCCTGCCTCTATGGAAGCAATCCCAAGATGCCTGCCTAGCAATTAACCAGCAGAAATATTATGCTTTACAGTATCAAATCTGCTTATTACTTCAATCAACTCCGATTCTCCACCAACCTTCTAGATCTGTAGCATAGGAATGTCTTTAAAAAAAATTAAAATCTTAATTACCTTTTAAAGAGAAGAAAAAACTTGCCATCATTCATAGATCTCTAAAAGGCAGGATGGCTTCAAGGTCTCTGGACGGCAGGAATTCTGGAACTGTTCAAAATAGTTTTGGAGCAAATGTCTTCTAAAAACAAACCAACCAAACAAAAAAACACCACACAAGAACAACATGAAGAAGCAGAGAGGAAAGCTTGAATAAATGTGTATGATCGTTATAACAGTGGTGTCTGGCCGAGCTTATTTGGCTTTCATTTATCTTTGAGGCTCACCAGATCGGTTTTCAGCAAGTACTGTGTGGCTAGTCATTTTGCAAGGGCCTATTTTGGCGATACCAAAGAACAGTTCAGCTGTTTTCTAGGCCTGGTTTTTGATTGTGCTCTGCCTTATGATGCCCACAAGTAAGAACTGGGAGAAGGGCACCAGGCTCATATTTACAAGACTGAAACTGCATATAAAATGGAGACCCTTCAGAGTCTAACCCAATCACTCAAAACACAGACACACATGTACTTGTTCCACTGGAGTTAAATATTTGTTTTCTTTTTGTAGTATTCGTAACCTTGCTATTTAAACTGACAGGTACTTTTAACCTTTGCTTGGCTCCAGAGAAGTGCTGCCTCTCCTGTCGTTCTCAAATCTGATGAATGATTGGGAGGAGTCTTCATAAAGCTGGCATCTAATATTCTGAGGACAAATTATGTTATATTTGCCAATAGTCTTCCTGATAATTCCTGCAACCATTTGTACTCAAATAGAACATCTGTACACTTACTGATTTAAAGCAGTCTTTGAGTATCTTTTTCCCACTCTAACAAGAGTTTGAGAAGAGCTCTCTTGCCCAGAGAGGGAAGAAAAAAGGTGGTGTTCATACCGCCGTGTCTATTGAAATGTATCCATTGCTTCTGGGAATAGGGTCATTAATTCTCCTGACTTTTTTAAGTTTTGATCCACCGTTTGCAGGCAGCAAAAGGAAGGTGGAAAAAAATTAATAATTTACCATAAATCAGTCTCTGGAGAATCTGAATTCACAATGAATATACAAAGCTGAGGTCAGATGGTTTAGCTTTGATAACAAAGTCCATTTTAAAATGCTAATTAACCCTCCAACTGTACACTTTAAAAAAAAAATTAAAATCTCTAATCAGTTCACTTTGAAGTTCCGTTTTCTATTAAAGAAAAAAAAAAGAAAACTATGCAGCTTCTTACATTTGTCTGGAAGGGACCAAACAGCTGATTAAAAGAATGAACTCTAAGTGTAAAAGGAAAATTTAATGACATCTCATGAACAATTAAAAAGACCATTTGCATTCTTCTAAGTCTATTAAAAAAAAAGGCAAGGTTTGGCTATAATCACACGCTGCGAAGGGATAGAAAAGAGAACATTAAATGCTTTTCAGGATTCCTCCTGAACCCTTCGATAGCACGACAGGATGCTTATTAGCATGCACGTTTCTGTGACCTGGTTTACTACAGCTTTGCATTTAGGCAGGTGTTTAAAACAGGTGTACAAATCTGTATTTTTTTTTTCTTTCTCAGAACTCTGATAATATGGACGCATTGTGCAGTTTGTCTGTTCTTTCCATAGGGATTTTCTGGCCCCTTGGATGCAGCAGGTGGCTTTATAAGATCTTGTTCAAATTGATTTATAAGCCTTTTGAAAGCTAACAGAAAAGTTAGTTGTCGGTCTCCAAGAAAAATTTCCTTCCTTTTCCATTTGGTCAAATGTGCATTCTAAATGTGCAGGGCGTTTGGTGTGTCCCTCAAACCCCAAAATATATCAAGTGTCAATTGATGCTATGTTGTACCCCAGTTACATGGCTGTAACATCTGTGGCATAATAAAGATTCCATATTAATTTTCCTCTTTGACTGTCCTCATCTGTAACAACAGCGTTACCTGACGTAGAAATGGCTTGGACGGAAGTAACAGGTCATGCAACCTATGTTATAGCTGTAGAGGCCAAATACACAGCTGAGAAGTTATGAGTATCTAAACAAGATATGAATGTGTTGTGCCCTTAGATCATAAAATTGAAAAAATACCTAATATTTCTACAATAATCTCTTAAGTGTCTTTAAGTCTAATCTTGCTGAGCTCCACCAGTGATGTCAACCAATGTTGGAGAGATGCAAGGGAGCGCTCAGAGCGTTGGGAGATTCTTCTGGGAATCTTGTTTTTCCCTGCATGCTCACTCTCACACAGTTCACTGAGCATCTTTTGGTGGCTCTTTTCAGGAGCAATTTGTATTGCAGAGTCAGACTTTCCCTGTGAGACCACAGCCTTCCACTCTTTAGTCACTCACCGAACAAGCTAACAGAATCAGCTACTGGAAAGATTACAGAAAGACCATGTTATGACAGTACATAGGGTGTTATGATCATATACGACTCAGATTCAGGGTGATTTCAGAGGGTAAACTTGTCCTTCTTCATTACCCCCAGAACAACTTTTGTGTATCGCATGGTGAAACCTTTCTTTTTCTTTCTGTTTCTTTTTTGTTCTTTTTCTTTAAATAGGAAAATAATTGTTCAAGCTGACAAGCAACCTGTAATTCTTATGCAAGCAAGCAGGGAAGGCACAAGAGCAGCCTTTGAGGGATTAGAATTGTCGAACTGTGTAACTCTAAATGGTGCTGATCTAATTGATGCTTTGCTTAGCAGGGGAGGGGAAAACTCTAGCAAATAGTTAGAGGTTATTTTGCTTTCAGAAAGAACACTGTCACAGACATCTTCCTATAAATGCCACATCAGTTGCTAACAAGTTGTTCTGGGAGAATCTTCTTGCTGATTTATGTGCTGCCACACAATTCTTCCCAGTCACTGTGAACGTCCAGGATTTCCCTTTTATTTATTATGAAAGATTGCCTTGAACATGGACAAGAGAGCCAGTTAAGAAGCTCACTTCTGGATCCTAGGAAATTAATGTACATCCTGTTCTTCATGTGTTACATGCATATGAAACAATGGAAAAATAGGTTATTTACTGCCTCAGTTCTGAAGTTGCTAATATCTGACTATTATGCATGGAGTGGGGGACACACATTCCTTTTAATCCACATCAGAATTCAAATTTGGCACTAAGCATGTCTGAAATGAGCAATATTGCCTCTACTTTTACAGAGGAAGAAGAGTATCTGTAGGTAAAGAATTAAATTGGGAGTCAGGGGACTCAGGGTCAGTTGCTGGTTCTCTTGAAGGGTTTTGTGATTTTAAACAAATCACTTTCCTGACTGACTGTGGTGCTCTGAGATAAAATGGATGCTTGGGAGTCGATACTGCACAGGTAAGGGGGGGTCTGATGAAGAGATAGGCAAGTTCTCTTTTCTCAGTCTTGTGACTTTTTTTACTTGTCAGGAATATAGAAGAAGTTGAAAGTTTTGTATTGAGTAAGAGAGCTAAAATCAGCTGCAGGACTGGGTAAGAATACCTGCCATGTGCAGATAGGTGCTTTCTTAGAAGATGAGTTGTGTATGGGGCTGTTCACTGTGAACAGCTTCTGAGATGTTTCAGGACATTTTAAAACAGTAGGAATAATTCATATCTAGTTCCAGGGCTGGCAAGGACACTACATTATTGTTAGTGGTGACACTGTATAACTAGGTAAGCCCACTATGCATCTATACTTCTGATGTTCTTGAAGATATTCACCTTCATACTCAGAGCACTCTCTTTAGTGAAACATAAACGTTTTTCTCATGGAATAGCAGTGACAGCAGTGGACTAGGTGTTAGGAAACTCTGGAGGAAGCAGCAAAGCTTGATACTCTTATGATTTGGAATGACAAAATCTGATTTTATGTTTTGCTCTCTCTTTCCAAATGCAATGAGAACTTTCCCTTTTTCATTTGGGAATGAATGCTTTTATTGCAGAGGGAAACTAAGGGCTTTCTAGCCAAGATCTATAGTCAGTATAACACATCTTTAATAATAAAACCCAAGGAAACCTGTTCCTTGTTTAACCCATTCAATCCAGTGAAATGGTCCAGTAAGCACTTGAGGTATAAAAATCATAGATATTCATGAAGCAAGTAAGCCTTTTTCCCCTCCTCCCTATGTTGCATAAATTTATGCTTCTGGTTGCTTTGTCACATTTTCTTGAAGAAGGATTCCTCCTGCTATGTGAATGTCCCCTTTTACAAGTGACAGGAAGATTAAGTAAAATGTTGTACAGGTGATTATAACAAGGCTATTGGCACCCTGTAACACAGTGTAAATGACACAACTAATTTTGCTGTTGAGACATAATGTATGTGGCAAGTTTTACCTGTAGCTCTACTTCGTAATGTTACAGTCTCCAGAGACATGTGGTGCATATCATTTTGACCATGAGTCAATCATGAACTCAGCATAGCCCTTCTACACAATGTCATCAGAGTATGAGGAGCTGCCCTGTGACATTCATGCCGATTGCAATTAGTTGTGTCACTTCTTGGAGAGTTTGTCTCATTGCATAGGTGCTTTTGTTTAAATTCAGATCAGACGTTTTGTATCTGATCTTCTGCTGTGAATTTTCTCTGCTAAGAAAAATAACTAAGTAATATACTATATTTCATGGTCTGGAGAGAAGTTTTGACAGTTTTTATGTACTTATCCTTGTGAGATTGATCAGATTCTGGTTATGCATATGTTCAGTGACTCCATCCTGATATGCCCTTGACTTTCTCAGAAGTAATATTGCAGCCATCCTGGTTTGAAAAACAAAGCAACACCAACAAAGCATAATAATGTGGTGAAAATCTTCACTGAGTGCTTTGCTTGCCCTGTTCTTCCCCCCCCCCCCCAACTGTTTCGGGGTAATTAATTAACTGTCATAGAGGCAAAGCAGCTAATGAAGCTTTCTTCACCAGCCTTGCCCCACTGACTAGATACTGAAGAGCCAATGTGTAGTGCCAAGGATGAGCTGAATTATGGAGAAGCGTACAGTGTGCATCCTTTATAACACTGTCAGAGATGAACCTCTTAAAATTGTTTGCTTATATTAATAGCATCTGGAGCCAAGGAATTGTGCAATCGACTTTTAACAGCCTAAAGGGCTTTTTTAAATTTTCAAAATGCAGACTATTTATTTAAAAATGTAAGCAGATTACACATCTGAGAAAAACAGATATTTTAGGGGTTGCTTTTTTTCTATTTCACCTTGAATTGCATGGAAAAAGAATTGTTTCTTTTCTAGCCCAGACAGCATCACCTTGGACATGCAAAATGGATCACTGTATTACTGTTTTGTACATGGGGTAGCCATTTATATCTGTGCAAACTGACTTTAAAACGTTACTGTTGTAACTGTCCAGAGTTTCATACCTGCTGGAAGGACTGCAACAAGAGAGAGAAGTCAAATGGACGGTGCAGTTGCTTTCACTTAAATCCAGACATGCCTTTGAGAAGAGAGACCTAGATTTGCTGTGGCTGGTATATCTGGAGCAATGGGATAGTTCTTGCTTCCACATCAACACACTAGAGAAGACAATGTTTCTACATTCAAAGCTGGAAATGCTAAAGGCTAAGGCTGCTAAAGACTTCTTGTTGGGTGTTACTTCATTACCCTGTTTGAGGAAAATCTGTCATCTTTCTCTTAATAACCATGACCATATTTTCATGTTCAATTAGACTAGGAGGGATAATTAATATTACACTGATCCTGTCAGGGTCATCCTCAGTGACTGCTCTTTTGTTCAAAGGAGACTCTTAGATAGGATCCTGACAGATCTCCTCCTGTCGCGTCCTGGCCAAGGCCTACATAGTGCTGTTAGAAAGGATAATGAAGAGAGATTACTGTGGTGTCTGCATTATACAGTGCAGTGATTTACCTAGAGTATAATGGAGGTGAGAGCTTGGATGAAGGCTACCTACTGAAATTCAAGCTGATTGATGCTATGTTTATGGGCTAGAAGACGACGCTACAGAGGTGTTTATATCCATACATTTAATTTGAAGAGATATGCCCTATTATCTGTCGCTCAAGCTAATATTCCGCTCCCTGGAGGCCAAGGCAATTAATAATTACCAGCTTCCCTTTCTCATAGGCAAAAAGCTGTGGTCTTTTACATCAGAAGTGAAGGTCTCCACCGAGATCCGTGACAACCCCGTTTAAGAGGGAGAACAGGATCTGTCTAGATCTCTTACACACTTATTAACAAGGTGGTAAAACTGCATAACTTATGTCTAAACTCCTATTTGAAATGACTTGTTTCCCCTCTGGTCAGTTTGCTTACAGATGAAGACAGCCTACTGCATCTACCAGCTAACTGTATTCTTCCTTTCTCTCAGATGGTAGAGCCATGTTGGTATGTCTCTCTTCCAGTGTTTAGCGCTCTGTCTCCATGACGTGGTACTTGTGCCATTGGTCTTGGCTATTACATATGGCTCTCTCCCTCTTACTTCTCTATCTCCAACCTCTCCAAAATAAGCAGTAGAGTTCCTATAGAGCCTACAGACCCACAATATCCTGGGCAGGTTTAAAATGAGGTGCTATCCCTCCTTGTCATGACTGAAAATTTCAAAACATCAGTTACTTCTCTGAGGGATACTGGTTCCAACTTCAAGTTTCAGCAAAAACCCCAAAACAAGCCAAAGGTGAATCTTAGCGTCATATAGTGAAGATGAGTTATTTTCACTCAGCCACAATACCTAACTTCTAACAGAGTGAAAGAATTAAGAAGAATTTTTAAAGCAACTTTTAATGTATCTGTCATTCCTTTCATAACTGAATTACTAAAACTCTAGCAGTATTTTGTATTTTACTTTCTTTACATGTAATTATAGCATTAGGTCATCCCAGTGTAATTTTTTAGAAGAAAATAACTTCCTCTGTTAAATCTGTAAAGTTCAATTGAACCACTTTAAGTTGTTAAAATAATTGAAGAATTGAAAGATAATTGATATTCCATGAATAAAAGACAGAAAGGTTAAAAAAATAGCCACTCTTTGATTTAGTTAAATGGAATTAAAATCACAATATGCAATTCAGTTCTTTGTCATTCCTTTCTGTGTTGTGAATGTCCTTTTTTTTCCTAGATTGAAGTGTAAGACAGAACGCAAGAGGAAGAGCAAGAACCAAACTCTGTGTTCAAATCTGAAATGTCATACTTGGCTTTCACATATTTTCTCCATCGTAACTTTTATTCTTTAAAAAAAAAAAGAATTAGGTAGCTCTGGACAGTGAAGACTTTCACTTTTAAGTTGCATCTGAAACACTCCATATAATGTGTAGTCCAGCCTTTAATAAACAAGGGTCTCCTGGAATAGGAAAGGGCTAGATGAAAAAGAAACTCAAGGACAGACAGTTTGTTCTAAGAGAAAACCAACCAGTGGGGGAAAAGTGACAGCTGAGAGCTCAAAAATTGCTTGTAAAAGCACCAGAAAGAATCATTGAGCAGAGCACCCCAGACAGCACCCTGTTGCCAGAAAACACCCAGCAAGGGGATTTCTGCTGCCTCAGTGCTGCTTGTGTGACTGAGCTGTACCTTCAGTTCAGAGCAAGCTGGCAGTGGCTTTGTGCTCAATTTCGCTCGTAGGGCAGGTTCACTTCTCTCTGTATCTTATATTTCTGATCACTAATCATCTGGACTAGGACATCAGCTGCTACGTGTCATGGCTTCCTGTGAAAGATTATACATCTGAATTTCATTTTGATGTGTCAGGACTTGTTCAGGGACTGAGTCAATGAATTGCAATTACCTGTCTGTGTAAGCACAGTTTAAATATTTAAAAATAAACAAACCCTCCAAAAAAACAGAAAACAAACCAAACAAAAAATATGCCTCACTGTGTGCCTTTTTAATAGTCAGGCTACTGGATATCCAGCAAGAGCACAGTTGGACAAAGACATTTGTTTCCATTTCAGATGTATAGTGACAGATGCAAAGGTTAAATCTGCCTCACAAAAGTAACAACCGTTTTCATGTGTACTTTTCTACAGAAGTGGGGTGAGCATCTGCCGGGATGTTTGTTTTGAAAAAGAGTATGTTTCTTTTACATGGCAAAAAAAATATCAACCAAGTCAGTGTTTTTGGATCATAAAGGTATTAATGACAAAGAAGTTATAAGGACAAAGCAACACATAGTGAACAACCCAAACTAGAAATCTGAGCTTACAGCTGTCAAAGCAAATAGCAAGAAAACAAAACTGATTGAGTTCAGCCTTCTACACCTCAAATAATTTCTTGTCGACCTTTTCTCCGTAAGTTGTGGTAAGAGCTAACTTAAATCATCCCAGCTGTCATCAGTCCTGTTTTCAATGCTGCAACTGGAAAGATGTACTACCAGTGATCAATTAGAAGACACTACTGCTTTTATAGTGCCATGGCCCATGAAACAATAGTGCCAGATGAAGACTACCTTGTCCTTCTCAGTGTCCTTGATACCAAAGACAACCCATAAGAGGAACAAAATAATGAGTAATGTTCTGTACGTGTCTCATTTTATTTCTCTGTGACTTGAATTTAGTCCTGAAAATGGAAAGGAAGCAGTTGAAAACAAGTGTACGCCTTTCTCTGCAGCCCACCAAAGTGTATGAAACAAGCTCTGAAAGCTGTTTCAGCCTCTTCTCAGTTGACCGAAGAGCAGCTTTTAATTAGCAACTTATCTAGTAAATCAAATAAAGTGAATCCTTATAGTATAAATTGTAGCAAATGCAGGAGGGAGGGGAAAAAATAATACTAGGGGTTGCTTCAAGGTATAAACTCTTTGTGGTTTTATTCAGAATGTGTTTTTGTCACCACTGCTTTTCAGGGTACCCAGTGTAAAGAGGCCTAGATCCTCATTGAGGGATTACTACTTTACTACGACACAACACACATTGCCCCACTGAATTTCATGAGAACGCTTCCTGCAGGCTGAAGGCAATGGCATAATTTGTCAGAATGACTCATACTGCTTATTAACTAAATGCTTCAAGTGTTGCCAGTTGAAGTGGACAAGTTTCAGTCAGCAAGTTTATATATCAGGCTCTAGCAAACTATAATTGATCTGGGTCATGCATACACATCCACAGATGTGATGGTCTAAAGCAAGGTTATTGCAGATGGCACAGGTGGTAAAGTCTGCTGTTATCCATGAAAAAACAGCAAACTTTTAACAGTATGATTTTAACAAACTGCAACTATTAGGTTGGTTTTTTTCATGCTGTCTGAACAGTTCCATTGTTGGGTTTTTGGTTTGTTTTTGACAGTAAGATTAGAATAACTCATCATACCCGTGATGAGTTGTCACAGCTACTTCACTGAAAAGCTTTAATACATACGTGCTTTTCAGAAGCAAATTTTGCATGCTTAACAAGATGTTCATTTGTTTCTGTCACAGTTTGCTTACGTGCTGCTGAGTTATAGTTTGCTGAAAAATTCTTTGCTTAGTGGACTCAGAAAACTAACTTTTTGATGTTTTGTCTCCACTGAGCATGCTCCCTCCCCTACTGCTTGCTGGGGATATTCTGTCCTCATCCTGTGAGGCCTCCAGCCAAGATTTCAAAATGGAACAGAATATGCCATGCAGGTGGAAGAACTAGAGTAAACTAGCATGGTGATTTGACAAGGTTTTCTACATAATTTGTGTTTGTACAGTTTGCTTTTACTGCGAACTTTCTATAGTGGTGCTATTGAAACGACTGTTAAAAATGCTTCTGCCAGTATATGTACCTGGCTTTTCAATACATAATTTCAGACTATGGCAGTGTTATCATGCTTGGTTTTAATGAAAACGTGATCAACAATAAATCTTGTGAGATCACTGGGAGTGGGAAGGTGGTTTGTCCTACCTTTCAGATCAAATGGAGAAGAAAGGAATATGGGTAGTCACCAGAAAAAAAACAACCCACAGATAAGACCTTGAAACCTAGACTGGAATAGTGGTAAGAAAGTGTGGTAGGTGTACAAGGTGCTAACCTGGAGGAGGAAATTTTGTCAAAGAACTTTTTAGAACAAAACACTGAGCTGAAAGACAGTAATAAAGAAAATAAATGTTATAGAAGAGAGGTCCTGGGTCAACCCAAATGACCTGGATCCGCCTTGAGGAGCCTTTTATTTTGCTGAGGAAAATGAAGGGAGATTTCTGTCTCCCAGAGATAGAAATCCTCCCAGAGGAGGGGCACAAAGCTGATCAGAGGGCTGGAGCACCTCTCCTATGAGGACAGGCTGAGAGAGTTGGGGTTGTTCAGCCTGGAGAAAAAGGTGACTCTGGGGAGATCTAATTGCGGCTTTCCAGTATCTGAAGGGGGCCTACAGGAAAGATGGTGAGGGACTGTTTATCAGGGAGTGTAGTGACAGGACGAGGGGTAATGGGTTTAAACTAAGAGAGGGTCGATTCAGATTAGATGTTAGAAAGAAATTCTTTACTGTGAGAGTGGTGAGGCACTGGAACGGGTTGCCCAGAGAGGTTGTGGATGCCCTGTCCCTGGAAATGTTTAAGACCAGGTTGGATGAGGCTTTGGGCAACGTGGTCTAGTGGAGGATATCCCTGCCCGCAGCAGGGGGGTTGGAACTAGATGATCTTTAAGGTCCCTTCCAACCCAAACCACTCCATGGTTCTATATACAAAATTAATTAAGGGGAATCCTTCCTCTTAAATAAATCTGGGTCTCCTACTTCTGCTCGTGAACATCTGACAGAAGGTGAGTTAATTTTAAGCAACAAGCGAGTTTACCTAATCATCTACAATGTCTAGCTTTATCTTTAGGGAGAAACTGTGTGTGTTGCCTCTCTTTATCCCTACATGAATCTTTTCTCTCACATATCTAGAAAAGTTTAAACCAGAAAGTTTATATTTGCAGAAGGGGAAAGGACTTTGATAATATGTAAGGGAGAGCCTTAAGAAGCAGGACTGGGTGTTGAGGAAAGCAGTTGGCAGGAGATTCGCGGACATGGGAGCAGGTGTTCCAAGGAGTTCACATGAGCAACCAATGTGCCAAAAGACTCCCAGATTAAAAAGTAGGGCTTAGATTTTCTTTAACTTGCAGACTTAAACACTGTTGCCTCCAGCAAGGATCTGATGGCTGGCAGGGAAGATACGCAGCCAAATCACAATCAGTGGGACAACTTTGGTATGCGAGGAATACAGAGTGGAAGAAAGAAGCTGACTGGAATTCATACAGGTAGGAAGCACAGGATAAGGGAGACGTTGGGAAGGATGTGGGACTAGCTCTTGGTAAAGGTTGTGTGGAAAGGACTGGGGAATGAAGCTTGAAGAGGCATGGGAAGGAAAAAGCTAGATCTCTGGCTGTCACTCACCACATAAAATGAGGAAGAAAACTACAGATTCCACAGCTGCATACTTGACAAAATGGCTATGATCTGGAAAAGAGAGGAAAGATGACAAAACCATGTCTATTCTTCCAGAGATTACTCCAGCTGTGGAAATTAATCTTCTCAAAGGGTTGCTCCATTTACTCAAGTGACGCATATTCAAGGTATACGTGGCAGATCTAGAGGTTTCCACCCTGCAGTCTGAGGCACATAGGAATGGATTAGGGAATGCAGGGTGCAGTTTCTGGCCTTCAACATTTGATTTGCTTTTTAAATTCGGGGATATTCTATCACAAAACTCCTCTGTCTAAGATTACTTTGAGCAAGCAGTCTATTAGTGTTTCCTATTAGTAACATAAGCGTGTACTTTTGACAGTAATCTCAAAGGAATATTGTGATGATAAATTAAGGTTTATGAAGTGCTTGGTTACTATAATAAACTTTCTTGAACAGCCTGTGAGAAAATGGATAAAGCTGTATGTGTAACGTGCTGTATGCTAAACTGTGTGTAGGGACACACTTTTTAAACATTCAAATTAACATATTTAACAGTTCTGCTCATTCAGTGAAAATCATTTTAGAAAACCTGACTTCATAAATTTAACATGGTTTTTATCTTTTTTTTTTTTTCCTTGAAGTAATGGAATTGACATAGTCTGTAATTTGGAAATAATACATGCATGTGATTTCAGCTATTGCAAGTCACTTTTTTATGTTCTTGCTATAGTGGATAATGATCTGTGGAGTTCAGCCTGCGAGTTTGGCAGAGTGGGGTTTCTTTGCATCTAGCTGTTGTTTAAGCTTTTGGTCCAGTGACTTTAAAATGGATGTACCGGGCTGTATGAATCCCATATTCCACTTGAAGTACTACTTAATTCTAGGGATGCTGTATCCTCTTAGTTATATTGGAGAGTGAAAGGTATCATTCATATTAATTTTAATTAATTTTTTTGAAAAAGCAAAATGAAAATTGTAATATAAAATTGCTTTGTGCTTCCACATGTGGCCTCTTGAGGGCAGTAGTTTTTCAGAGCTATAAAAAATTGAGACTTGCTTAACTTTTCAGTCAAAGCATGCTCCTCGTAATAATCATAATTATCCATTGGCAATGCAGAGGGATGCTAGAATTCATTGTGTCATTCAATCAATAAAAATGCTGCACTCAAAATTTTCAAGCCAGTTTGTTCTTAAAAGTGTCACACAAGCATTTCTATTTGTGTTTCATTATGGTATAATCTGTATAACTGGACCATATGTTCAGCCTAGGCCTTCTTCTGAAAATCTCTTAACTGCACCAGAAATAAGCAAGATTAGAATAATTTTTTTGTTTGTTTGTTTCCTTGGAGATTAGGAGATTTCATAGATCTTAGAACTGTACAAATCCGAAGAAGTCTTCAGTCTTTCAAAACAGTTTATATTTTCATGAGCTAAATATAGATAAAATATCTTACATATATTTGCCATATAAATGCCATTATTGTTAATACTCTAGTACTCTTGGCAGCCATCTCTAAGGATATGTGGATAGGAAGACCAGGCAATCTTGGATCCTGTAATGAGACCCCACTGGTTCTTTGAACTTGAGAATATTTAAACTTTTTAGCCAAGCAGAGACTTGGTGCATTGGATATAAATCTAGCTTGACTTGATTCACAGTCAAAACTGCAGAGTTCTGGTTCCAGCAAAATCTGAAAGGAAAAGGAAGGGAAATCCCATTCCAGTCTTATCCACATCTTCCCTTTATGTGGCATAGTAATTGACTAAAGTACTGTTCTTTGGAGCAGGAATTTTAACCAAAAACCTTTCCAGGTGACCCTCCTAATCGCTAGGCTACACTGTCAAGCTCTTTCTTGTACTATCTGTAGCACAAGATATTATGAATTCTCGTTTTGCTAGAAAATCCTCAACAGGACGTATTGTGTGCCATCAATGTGTACATCCACTAGATGGTACAGCCAGTCTAGTGGAACTTTAAAGAAGTATGTGCCTTTGTCTGCAAGCAGAGAAAGAAATTTATTCCAGGTCCTACTTCTCCCAAAGAAATATTCTAATCACAAGTCTTTTATGTAAAATAGCTTTTCTTTCCCTAGGGTTCTTGCTTTCTTTTGTTTTAAAGTGGTGGCAATCACTGTGGTATCTCAATCTGATCCATAAGGTACCTTTTGAGAATGAATCCTGGATTAACTCCTTAGAACATCTAGGAACAGGACCATAACGTTTCTTGAGTCTGATAAAGGATAAAAGCACAAGATGGATAACAAATTTTGCCGTGTATTCAAGGCCAGAGCACTGCCCGTCACAGATGGAAGCACAGGTTTAAACACCTGCTTGCAGAACCTGAAAACCATAATTCAAGATGCCTATGGGGTCTGGGCCATGAAGTCATCATTTTTAAGCATAATATCTGAATTCTGATTAGTCCTGACTAGAATTTGTTAGTAGATTGAAAAGACACTTCCAAGTTTTTTCTAAGTATACTCCATTAGGAGCAGCCAAAATGAAAATCTGGAGATTTGTTCTGAAGGAGAGCAATTTAAAACATTTTATTCATGCACAACATGACATTTGCAGCTGCTTTGGAAGAAAATAACAAATTAATAGCAAAATCCTATGAGAAACAGGCCTAATTTCTTGCAAAAATTACCAATTTAAATTTTAAAAGTCTGAAATATTTGGATCTGGATAAAAGTTCTTGACTAATGTGTTGTGTTATTGGCAAAAACTTTGCTATCATCTTTTCTCACATATAGTCTGCTTTACTATTGAAACAAGACCATATTTGTCTTTCATAACTTGTTTAGAAGCTCTTTAAAACACAAAGAGACTTGATGATGATGCTCTGTTACAAGCTACTCACCGCAATTGCACTTCCACTTTTCAAAATTATCATGTGACTTCCATTCCTGCAAGAGGAGGGAGATTTCCACAAATACTACATACAGGAATAATTAGTTTGAATACTTGCCCTTTTTATGCATTACTTGCCCGCTGAGCCCATGCAGCCACTTCATTTATTCACATACTAACACAATCGGCTCTGGAGAAGGGCGAGATTATCGGTGTTCCCAAGCTCTGTAGTGCTCTGCCTGAGGCTGTTGTGCAATTCCCACCTGACAGTTAACCGAGCTGGACATTACGCGTCCATTGACCGCTGAGAAGCATGACCTATCGCCTGCAAGGGCGGCAACGGGAGCCTTGTGACGACAGCAGCCACACTTGTCTAGCCCACTTGCTGGAGCACCATGTTTCTGGCCTGAAAGAGGATGAGTTCACAGACTTTTGAGGCTAGAAGCTATAATACAACTCTGTTATGGATACGGAAGGCAAAGATTTTTTTGCTTGGCATCGAGCCTGTAAATCGTAGGACCAAAGTTCATAGTTGTTCACCCACATGGATTAAAAGAGTTGATGTGTTTGGGATTTGTTATTTTGCCTGTACGTAAATTGTTCCATTGAGTTCCATTAATTCTCTCGCTGTTAATATAAAGCACTAGTTTTGAACACATGTATCGGGTGCTGGTGCCCAGGCACTAGCAGCAGCAGTGGGGCCTGCAGGTGCAGCCCCTGTGTGGAGCGGCCGGGGCTGCCCGGTGCCAGACACAGCCGGTTCCAGCCCGCTCAAGGGCCCCACCGCAGGGCACAGCTGAGCCCCTCAGCCACGGGCGGGCGCCTCAGGGAAAGCCTGGGTAAGAAAGGGCAAAGCGCTGCCCAGCAGCCAGGCCTGAGGGAAACGGGGTGAGAAACAGCCCTGTGAGCCCTGAGGGGAGAGCGGGAGGAGGGCAGGAGGGGCTCCAGGCACCCCCGCAGCATGAAGAGGAATGAGCAGCAGAGAGGAGCTGTTACGGGCTGACCACAGCCTCCCATAACCCATCCTCCTGCTCTGCTCAGAGGGGAGGAGATAGAGGAGTTGAGGATGAAAGAGTGAAGCTGAGCCTAGGAAAAGGGGTGGGAGGATGGTGGAAAGATGTTTTGGGGTTTTGTCTTTGTTTCTCACCATCCAAATCTATTTTAATTGACAATAAATTAATTTTCCCCAGGTCCAGTCTCTTTTGGTAAGGGATATCCCTGTCTTTGTTTTGACCCATGAGCTTTTCTGTCTCATTTTCTCCCTCCGTCCTGTTGAGGAGGGGGAGTGGGTGAGCAGCAGGGTGAGCAGATGGCAGCTACTCAAGTTTCACCACAACTGCATGTCTGCACTTGTGTAGCATCAGCTCTGACACCCAGTTTTGTATGTTCACTCTTAGTGACCACTGATAATTTTGAGCTTTCAGGTATGAGCTTCTGGCAACTTCAGGTAATGTTACTGTTTATCAGTTCACTATGTGGCACTCATTACTGGTGAGGTAGCATCTCAAGTGCTGTGCTCAGTTTTGGGCCCCTCACTACAAGAAAGACATTGAGGTGCTGGAGTGTGTCTAAAGAAGGGCAGCAAAGATGGTGAAGGGTCTAGAGCACAAGGATTATGAGGAGCAGCTGAGGGAACTGGGGTTGTTTAGCCTGGAGAAAAGGAGGCTGAGGGGGAGACCTTATCGCTCTCTACCCTGAAAGGAGGTTGTAGCCATGTGGATGTTGGTCTCTTCTCCCGAGTAACAAGAGATGGGAAAAGAGGAAATGGTCTCAAGTTGTGTCAGGGGAGGTTTAGATCGGATATTAGGAAAAAATTTTCACTGAAAGGGTTATCAAGCACTGGAACATGCTTCCCAGGGAAGAAGTGGTTGAGTCACCCTCCCTGGAGGTATTTAAAAGACATGTAGATGTGGTGCTTAGGGACATGGTTTAGTGGTGCACTTGGCAGTACTAGGTTAACAGTTGGACTCAATGATCTTAAAGGTCTTTTCCAACCAAAACAATTCTATGATACTATGATAATTTAGTACACAGTTATATTAGTGGCATGATAAGAAGTATGCACAGTCTTTTTTATATTTCATAGTAATAAATATTGCCCCTATGATTCCCCTCACTCCCCCAAAAACAACACTTCACAAGTATAATGTGAAATTTAGTAATCCATTCCAAATTACGACCCACTAGTGGTAGTTTGGGTTGCTGTTTGGAACTATAAATTACCATGCATAGATGGTAGCTAGTAATTTTATTTATTTTTCCCTATAAAGCTTCCTGTTGTGTTTAAACTGTTGTAATCCTTAGAAGTAAAAGAACATAAGGGGTATAAAAGCTGTCTTACTGTAAAACTGAGGCATGCACAGCCCCCATCAGATGCAGGAAAACCAACTTTCTGCTTTTTCTACTTCAAATATTAAACTTTTTTTTTTTTTTCTGTCTAGGAGAATGGCAGCAGTTACCACTATCTCCAGCAGTGCTATGTGAACAATTCAAGAGAAAAGAGAGCTAAGCTGCAACTTGCTATCCAAATAGAGATGTACTAAAGGGAACGTGATATGTTCAGATGAAATAAAACAGTTTTGCAGGCCCTTAGAAAATGCTAATATGGAAGCAGAGGTACAGAAGCAAAAATCCATAGTTGGCCTGTAGACCAGGGACCAGGGTGAGCCTCCTGAATGAGCAGCTCATATGATTGAAGTTAGGAAAATCTGGGATATTTGCTTCTGTTCTCAATTTGATTTGACACAAACTCTAATTGCTGCATTTAAGGGTGAAAGACTTGCCTATGGAAGGGTTTTGGGTTTTTTCCAGTTATTTCTTTCTTCAAAGTCCTGCTCAGGGTGAGCCAGGCTAGCTGGTGTCTGGTCTGGAACTTCTAGGCTGATGATAATGAGAATCAGGTCTGGGCCTTTCATGTCATTGTACAGAGAACAAGCCCAGGGTGTGCATTTCAAAAGGGAATGCAGTGCTGTCCAGAAAGTTCAAGTGGGGTTTTTTGTTGGTGGTTTTTTTTTTGTTCCAAGACTTCAATTAAATAAGACCATTCTTTAGCAGTTGTTATGTCAGTCAGCATATTTGCTCTGTGTGCATAAAATCCTCCTGCTGAAAATCTGAGCTCTTTGTTGTAGTAGGTACAAGAGAGTCTATTACATCAAATAGAGGCATCTGCAACAGCATGGGGTTCAACAGTTCTTTATCTGGTTAAAGTTATATGCAATAAACAAATTTCTTTTCTCTTGACATGTTGTTTCTGAATTTGGTTTTGATATCTTGAGTAATGTCCCTACAAATTTCTGGACAGTGCACTATGGAGAAGAAAGGGCTCGATTAATGGTAATTCAATATATATGACAGTGTTCATCTGCAGAGATCAAAAATTTGTATGTGTTAATTTTGTTACCTCTACCTGTACCAATTGCATGATTTTCCTCTTCTAACTGCACAGAATGTAATCCTTTGGGTTGAACAGTACAGAAAGGCACAATTGGTGCTTTATTTCTCTACAGTTGTCCAGCTTTCCTTCTCTTTCTTCTGTTTTCGGGGAGAAGAAATGGGTAATTTGAAAGCAAAATGTGAGCATCTTTGCCCCAAGTGTCCTCCTGACTGAATGTTTCTGAATGTTTCAGTTGAAGTGCAAGTAAGAAATTCTTTATTCTTTCATGCAACTCTTCTAAATTAGTCTATAGTGCAGAATTTATGGGAATAGAAAATAAAAAAATCAAAGATTTGCTTTATTTGTTTTTAAAGAGCAAGATTTTCCTCAACTAAACCATAGCATAGATTTAATACGACACATAGGTTAGTGGAGCATTTCCTACATGAAGTACTTTCACCCTATGAAGAAAGTGAACAGAGAGGGTATTGATTAGCCACCGTGATGGTATTACTTCTTTCCTTCAACCCATGTTCAAAGAGGTATTGATCAGTAGTGTAGACACATAAAATGGGTGGGAAAAACTAAGGAGAGTCAGTAGCCAGGAGAGCCACCAGCTTTGAAAGCATTACACAGTAGTCCTGTAACATACTGCTGTCACAGAGCCTCTGGGAGGTTGCTGAATTACTCCCCACAGTCTCTGATGCATGCAGGAGGAAGAACAAGAGTGTAAGGGAGATGTAGGGACAGACAGACACAGGTGTAGCCTGAAAGCATCCCAATTCTGTTAGTCCTGTAGAGCTAGGTCACTGTGGGGGAGGTGGGAAGGCAATCATGACAAAGGGGGGCTCATGGCCTTAATGTAGCTTTTCTTGGCTTCCTACAAAATTTCTTTTATCCCCATTGGAGTTCTGTTGGCAGGTCCTGATGTATTGTTGACCTTACCGTCACAGCTTAAATACCTAATAATTTTTTTAATTTTTCCTCTAGATATAATTACAGGAAAGTACTTTTAAAGCACCTGCTGAATCAGTACAAAGCACAAGAGAAGGAATTGTCACCCTGTTTGGCCATCTAATTTCTTCAGTGGTGCTTCTTATACTGTTTCAGAATAAGCTTGCTTTCTTCAGAAAACAAACCCAAGCATTAGAATGCCTCAGACTTGCATTCCTCTGATCACTGTTCAAGGCATCGCTAGATTTTTATCTGCCTGCCTTTGACAAGAAGTGGCGAGTATTTGCTTTTTGTATTGTCTGCTGAACTCGATTCAGAACTATAGTAACCACTTGTAAATTTCAAACAATAATTGAAATGGGTGCTACTGTTGTTTGAGTGCTTTTTAGTATGCTCAGTCCTGTTCACCCAGTTCAAGGCATAGATGAAGACGCAGGCTTGACTGAAGGAATCTATAACCTTGAGGAAACAGGCACATAAAGAATACAGAAGTACCTTGGTTATAGCTGATGCAAGATGAAGATCCAAATGATATAGACAGTGCTGTTAGCTTTGGATACCTTATCTTTTATTTTCCTTAGAGATGATCATTTAATCGGATGCACTGTATTAAGAAGGTGAATGAAGGAAGGTGATATCACAAATAGTGTTTGTATTGGGAAGTGGTGAAATGTGACAGAAGAAATTAATGCATGTTAGAGAAAGGAAGAAGGTGAAATGGAAGGGTAAGGTGCATGCTTTTATTTCTGTGTTTTTCCAACTATTTTTGTTGTTGGGACACATGGAATAATAGCTCAGACAAATCTGGATATGCCAACTTCCAGATAACATCACCAAACTTTGCTTTTTTGTGTTATGAACACCTGTTATTCAAAAGGCAGCAGATACAGAAGCTTGTCGTTCCATGAATGGCTCAGTTTGGTGTTCCCTGGGAATGGGCACAGCCAGGAGAGATACTGAGGCGAATACATACACAGTTCTGGCAAATCTAGGGAAGCAGAGGAGATTGTACAAGAAGAGCTGGCATAGCAAGAGGAAAATAAAGATAAAAGAGGAGACAGAATAAAGGACAATATGTGACAGGCGGCTACTGATAATTAACTGCAGTTTCAGCAGAAAGGGAAAATGGAAACCAAACTAGATATCAAAATGAGAATTGGAAGAGAAACTGTAGAAGAGTAGCCTGAACAGGCAAGTCAAACCAAGTAACAGTCAGTGTTTTTTCTTAATTATTTTAATGCATGTACAATTTACTGTGTGATAATTCTTCACTCAGCTTTACCTGTCTTATGGTAACATTCAAGATATTTCTTTCTCCATAATGGTATGTAATAAAGGCAAGGTGTGAAAGGAGTCTAACCAAGAGGTGTACTGCTGTTCAGTGGTTTGTTTCTTCAACAGTATTGGTTTGTGAGTCAAACTCTGTGATTCCTGATATCAGGATTATTTGTCTTAATCTAGATGCAATCATTTCCTTTCAGAGATCTGAAATCATTTTCTTACCAAGGTAATAAGTTCCACTGGAACCAACACAAATTATTTTTGGCAATTTTGTAAAGAAGTTAGAGAAAATGAAGAAGTGTTTGCACTAAATGCAAGGATGAGGAATGTTATGTTGTCTCCACCAGCTACATTGGTAAGGAACTCAATCAACATGTGGGAGAGTGAGACAGGTTTTTCAAAATAACTGTTGATGTCTAGCATATAGGCAAACATATCAGAGGAATTTGCCTGGAATCCTTTTCTAGTCAGTGGAAGGCAAAGTGCACTTGGTCAGATCAGTGAACCTAACTCCATTGCTAGTTTGGCTGAGATCTCTGCTGACCATAATACTTGTCCTAAACAGCAGAGTTGGAGACTGACTGGGAGGAATCGCACCCATGCTGTTGGGTTTTTCTTTTGCTTGGAGGGATTTGAACTCATATTACCTATTTTGCAAGTGAGCAGGTGAGCCACCTGGCTAAAGAGTGGTCTGAGACAGCTTTCTTATTCACCGACCTTGTGTGCAGCCCTTAAACGCCCAGATGCCACAGCGTCACAGTGGCGGTGGGATGGTGTACAATGGCTCACTGGGGTTCCTGCCCCTTCCTCTTCTCTCTTCTGTCTGTGGCTTCTGCACTTTGCTTACAATGCTTACCTATGAATTGAACACCACCCCAGAATACTGAGGAATTTAGGACTCTGTCTGGAGAGTATGAGGTGTGAGCTGATCCCTGATCTCAAGGTTGCTGGGTAAAAAAGACTATTCCACTTCTTCTAGTCCCCAAATTGTTTCCCAGCTGGAGTAAGTCCATTAAGTTGATGCTGTCTGTGTAAGCAAACTCCAGAGGATTAGGAGGATGACATGAGAAGCTTGAGGCATAGAAAATAACGTAAGGGACAGGGACATTAGTTGAAACTCAACATCAATCTCGTGGTGGCTTATATGAAAGTCTAAAACCCCTCAGTGACAGAAGAAAGGAGAAAAGGTAAGATGCTCTGCTTTCCAGAGTCCACAATGTAAATGATCAATAACATAATGTTTTGTGGTCAAGCTTTTGCCATGTTCTTTAAAGGAAGATCTAGTTTGTGCATCTAAGATACTGTAAAAGGCTCTTGCCATAAATAATCATCAGGGGTTTGGTATTCTTGCCAAAAATGTTTCTTTTTTAATCAGACCTAAGTAGCTTTGGAAAGCTTCAGAACTTGATTAGAAAAGTTTCAAAGTGAGGATGTTTGCTTAAAATATACCAGCTCTTTAAATATTGTTGACACCTTTACCATTTCTTCCATTTAACTTTTTTCTTCTTTTTTAATTTTTTTTTTAAATTTTTTTTCCCATTAGACAGTGACAATTCTGTGAAATCTTAGAATCTACCTAAGGCCAGGAATGTGGAAGGAGCAAGCGGTTCTGATCACAGCTGACCTGCATCTTCTGAGGCTTTATTATCATCCTGAACTAAACAAAAAAGTGCTCTTACGGAAGTTAAACAATGTTAAATGGAATGTACATCTCTCTAACTCTCCTTGTCTTTACAAAGTGGTACATAAGTTGAAAGAGTGCAGAGTCTCCCTCCAGAATGAAAATGATGCTTTTCTAGTCATCTGACTGCAAATCAATGGTGAGTGCTTACAATGAAAGTATAAAAACTCTCTTAAACAAAATAGATAAGCTGGTAGTTATGCAAAATGAAGGGTCACAGCAATCTAGTAGTAATTCCTTTTTTAATTTCAAAACCTAAAATAATTGGACACATCTTGCCCTCATTTACACCTGTGCAAATCCTGTTATATTCAGCAAGGCTTTACAAAGAAGACAAAACTCATCCCTTGCAAATTAAGAAATGAACACATAATGAGAAAGAAATTGGTTGCCTTCCATTTCCCAAGGTATTCATTTTTCACTGATGAAAATTTTCTGCAAAGTTTTGTACTTTATACCTATCCAGGATTAGAATCTCGACCACAGGCTGTCACTGCGCTGTTGCAGCCACCAAAGTCCATTTGGTGATGTTTAGATGTTTGATTTAGTACTAGTTGCTTACTGTGCTGGAAGCTGGGAAACATATCTGTGTCCTCAAAGTGTGGGAGGTGTCCAATGTGATATTTTGGGTCTCATTCTGCGCTGAAATATGAAGATAACTGGATACAGGTGTATTGTTCCTGGGAGACTCTGGGAGAGTATTTGAATCTGGGACTGTGAAAACTGAGTATCCTATACAGTTTCAGCAGGATGCTGTGAGACTCCTGTTATTTTAATGTACAGCCAGCTGTGACCAGCCAAAAAATAAGGTGTATAAGTATACTGAAGCTTTGAGTGGACTACTGAGCACCTCCCCCAGCTCCAATGAAGTGCACAGAAATTACAGGTGCAGAGTACCTTATGTATAAGGCCCTGCTGGGCAATTTGTACAGTTACTTATGCCAGTGCAGAATCCCTAAAGGAAATTTAATGCTCTGAATTCACATTACACTGGTCTAAGGGGCTGATGAACAGTACACAAAGGGCAGTGCTTCAGATACTGACTTAAGGGACCAAAAGCATCCGACAAAAAACCCCAAAATATGCAGCTCATGTGAGCCAGTTGTGATTTTGGAGTCACGCAAACAATTAATGTGACTATGTGGCATTTTTTCAAATTGTAATTTCCTCTTCACTATTATTACAGCCCTTGAAAATGGATGACAGTCTACTACCTTCAAAAAAATGTTCTCTCTAAATAGTAATTGCTTATTTGCATTGAATCCTTAACACTCTGTATTGTATAATTGCCAAAACTTACTGAAAAATTATTGGACATATTCATGAGCAAATATAATATGACTGTCTTTTGAAGAAAAATGTATCTCACTCATATTACTAATTGCGTGTTTATTACAGCTTTGCCTGCCAAGATAATGATGAAAATTGTACACGGGTTACTCTTAAATTACCTATTGGTGAACAATCTTTTTTTTTCTGTCTATGATAATTTTGCCCAAAAGTAGAGTACAATTTACAGTCTCCTTCCATCTACATTGTTTTGCCATCAGTAGAAATTTCAAATATTCTGTGAGAAGGCTTTTTATTTCTTTTGGGGGTTTGGGGTGTCTTTTGTTTGTTTTTGTTTTTGTTTCTTTTGTGTTTCATTATTTACATTTTTAAGATATGCTTACAAAAAAAGCTTACCAGAAAAGCAAAGCAAATACTTTACTATGAAGAGCAGAATGGCTCATCCACATGCATCTTAAACCAACAGCTTCATTGTAGCCAAGTAAATGTTGACAAAATGTCGAACTTGAGATAATATTAATAATAGATTTGTCTATAAACATAGAGCTTAGAAGTAAAATATAATGTACTAGAGTGCTTATTGTCTTCGCTGTACACCTCCATGATGAGATACTAGCATAACTAACTTCTTACATTTCAATACAAATAAAAGTCCTCAGAAGGGTTTTCAGTGATGGCTTTACCTGCCTTTTGAAGGTCTTTCCTTCCATACCATGATCATCACTTATGCTTTTTTTTTTCTTAAATTTCATTCATATATTTTGTTAGTGTGTTAGAAGTTGTATTTTAAAGCAGATTTCATTTGAACAAAATCAGGAAGTGGTGGTGGTTTCTTCTGTAATTGATCTACCTCAGACTTGAAATGCTCTTGTTATCATGAAAAAGCTGAGTGTATGGCCTGTGCTTCTGGAGAAGAGGCCTTCATTTTGTCTAATGTTTTCTAGCACAATGGGTCTCGGTCTCTGAGCAGGCCTCTGTGGCAGTCAATGAAGTTGAAAAGGAGAGGATTTCAATTGGGAATCTAGCCTCAAAATCATCTATAACCCATTTCTTTCATAGACATTCAATCCCTCCTATTTTGAGTAGTATTTAAAGGATATGCAACCAGTGCGGTCTTTATCTTCCCAGAGTGCTTTGTAGAGATTATCTAGCAAACATTTTTTCCTGTAAATATTTTGGAAAATAAGGTAAACATTTAGAGGAAAATAGTGTACATTTAATTTAATATTTATAATAGTGATAATAAAAAGGGTGTAAAACTACCAAAAGACAATTTAAAATCCATCAGAAGTTTCACCTTCAAATGGCATCGAAATGTATAACATAAATTTTCAAGATTAATTTGATTAAAATGCAGTCATAAGCAGGTATTTTTTGAATATTAAAATTTTATGGCTGGGTTAGAGAAAGAATATTTTAAGCACATTATGTTGTCAAAACTGCTTAAATAATTTTAGTGGACATCTTTAATAGAAGATTGTATTTAAAGGTCAGTGTTATTACCTTATTGAAAGGTTATTTATCCCTAAGTATTCAAAACATTGCTGTGTTAGCTGCACATATCTCAAATGTTGAGCAATTGCTTTGATTAGCAGTTGTATATTGATAAGTAGTCCCTGAGGTAATTTGATATCCTGGGGGATGAATGCTCAGAGAAACAGATTAAATCAGATTAGGAAATCATTTCCCTGCCAACTGTTAGCACACAGCAGTTTTTGAGGCTGTGATCTGCAGTTAGCTGGGTGTAAATCAGTTTATTAGCTTTTATGAATGTTTAGAGCCTGTTTTAGCACTGTTTCTGAATATTTCCTCAAACAGTTGTGAATTCTGACAAATGCTTCCTTTTCAGATCTTTTTGCTATACTGTGGTAGCTGGGAAAGAATTAGAGAGGGCTGACAAAAGAACCTGCAACAGATGATGAGGTATGTGTATACTGACTGCTGTAGTTACGGTTTAAGCACAGTGTATTACTTGACCATATGCACACTGTTTTACAATATAATAATATTTTTTTAAAATCTTGATTATTTTCACAGAGATCTCTGCGGCGGACAAAGAATGTTACTATACTAACTAATTTTTCAGCATCTGATAGCCTTGAATGTATTCGGCTTGTAAAGAAAGGGAAGAAACTTGGGCAAGTGTGTGGGCCAAAATGCTTGTTCCTGAAATATTAATTTAAAAGCTATGTGAAATTATATAAAAGTTTACTTTATATCATTGATATGAAACAACTTAGTTATGTTAATACTTACAATAGGAAGACAATTTCATGTCTAACTTAGGTATTATCAAATTTGATTGTCCTGTTTTTCTTAGTTATCAATATGATTATTAGTGCAGATTTTTAGTGTTATCACTTTTTTCTGTAGTTCCTAGATTGTGTCTTTTTCATGGGAGGATTCTATTTAACTTGCACAAAATGTAGAATTCAAAGACATTCAGCAATCCATTTACAAAACACTGTGTGGGAGGTACGGAAAAACATTTCTTATTAATTTTGAAAATTTACAGGTCTATTATGTGTCTCTAAACGTTTCAGCTATTTAGTACCTTTCTCTGAAATTATATTTTCATGCAGCTGATGCCCCGAAGTTGTGCATTAGAAGTGTCCCTTCTTAATGCACTGAATTTGCAAGTGACTAATTCTTTGAGGAGATGAGAACATGTCACTCTTTTGTTGGTTATGTGAAGTCACAAATTCACAGCAGAGAGAATTTTTCATTGCTCACAGGATCCAGAGTCTGTTTTACACTGATATGAGATCCACTGTGAGAGTACAGCTGATGGGCTAAGGGAGTGGGGTTCATATTAAACATCAGAATGAAAACAAAAAGTTGCAATTACCCATGCCATAGCAAAGACCCAGAAATTATAAATCGGAATATTCATTATAGCTGGCATCTGACCACATTGTCTTTTCTGACGAGCAGGTTTTCAGTTCATTTTTCCTTTAACCTTCTTTAACCTATAAGAATTTAGGTGACCTGTGACTCTATTTTTGGTGTCTGAAAATGAGTCCCATATCTTTTCTTTTTTACCCCTAAGCATGTAGACTGGAATTCTAAGGGGATCACATTGTATTTTTCTCAAGAAAAATAGGGAAGAGTTTGGAATATTGTTAGGAAGAGGGGAAGAAAGAAAGGGAAAAAAAAGAAGGAAACCCAAGCATTATGAAAACCTAAACCTTTTAAATATATGGTAGGAAAACAGAACATTAAAATGCAACCCAAATACACAGTCCTTAATAGCCAGATAATTTAAGATTGTGTTACTAGCTCTGTGAACAAGCTATGAAACAAGCATGTTCATGCCATGTTAAGAGACTTCAGCAGATTGTGTTTTTCAGGGATGAACCTACCTGAAACAAGGAGAACTTTACAGGTCTGAGTTCTCACTGTCCTCATCAAAATAACGTCTACTGTCAGAAACAGCCTTGTCTACAGAAAATGGATTTTATATGACCAAATACTCATTTAGACATAACATTTTCTGATAAGGTTATTTTAGGAGAGTTCAAATAATGATCTAAGGGCTGCTTTCATTTTGAGATGGAGTCATTTCAGCCCAGAATATAAATCTACTTTGATTCAGGGACTTTTGGTCTTGAGCTAACCACACTATTTCACTATTTTTTGGAAAAGATCTGGCACTCAATTTCTTCAATTACTCAACTTTGAGACCACTATGGTAGTTTTTGGGCCAACAAGGGAGGAGGACTGTCCTTTCTTCTATCTTGTTTGTTTCATTTAGATTTATTTTATTGAATTTGTAAATGACTTTCATACAAAGTAAATGAGTAAATGCAAAGTAATTCTGTGTCCTCAGTGATGGCATTTGAATGAGTTGTCATCGTGAAGGAATGAGAGCTGGTCAGTGCTCAAATGTAGTCATGAAAAGCACATAGACTGTTGGAGACCGTTAGTAAAGGAACAGTGAGCAGAACTGAAAGCTGTATACCCAGGGATAAATTACGATATTTCTCATGTCTTGAACACAGTATGACATTCTTGCTATCCCACTTTGGAAAGGAGCGAATAGAATAAAAAAAGGCATAGATAAGAGCAACAGAGATGATCAGAGGTGTGAGATGAATTGAATTGATCTTCCTAATACAAGAGGTTGGGTCTAACAAACGAAGCTGTCAGGCCTGAAATTATCAGCTTTGAAAAAGCAAACAGAACTCAATGTGTAAAGTAATTTGAAAAGCATGAACGACATGAAAATGAAATGGCTAAATTAATGGTGAATAGAATCATTGGCTGGAATCAAACGTGATGGTCTAGTTACAGCCTCTGGCTCCAGGGGTCCCTAAACTATTGTAGATTTGACAACTTAAAGGTAGAGTGTGCCTACTCTTTGCTAAGCGTGTACTAGTGACCGTTTTTAGACATAGGTTAATGGAGCTTTTGGTCTACCTCAGTGAGGAAGAAACTTATGTTCCTGTAGGTCTTTAAACGTTATCCCTTTAGGAATTGCCATCTTGTGCCCTTAAATAAAATCTCATTTACTGCCAGCTGCTGTCCTTCAAATTGATAATAGGGCTGTGATCATAGGCTTCACTGGTTTCTGCGTTCTTAGCCATAGCTCCGACAATTGCCATTTGTGTTTTATCTGAGATCGGACAGGTGGTAGTTGATGTGTACGTGTTTCCTTTTCCTCAGACTGACATGTATTTAATTTAGTTCTGGACTTTGTTCAGCTGCTTTGTTTTGCCGAAATGCTCTAGAGGGTGAGCCTACAGCCACAAATCTTTCCAGGTTTGAGTTCAATTTGCAAATCCTATATTTGTAGCAGAAAAAAGCGCTCTCTGTTCTCAGTGGGAGTGTTTGTCAGACCTTTTTTGGCAACAACAATAAGTAGTTTATGGTCAATTTCATCTAACACTGGCCTCCCATAAATAAAGATGTGAAACCTTTTACACTTGTAGACTAAGGCCAAAGAGGCTTTTTCTTTTTGCACACATCAACACTTATGCATTTCAGACACTAAAAGAAAAAGAAGTTATTGGTCTCCAATTCTGGCTATGCTGCTAAAAGCTTGTACTCTGACACTAACTTCTTCTGTGGACATGTCCATACACAATTTACCTCTCTGTTGTACCTTTGGGTGTCTGGGAAACTCTTAGAATCTGAGAAACTGAATGAGATCTTAACTCAAGATGGTCTTTTTCATTGAACCTGGGGGTTAACACACCCTTAGTACTGGTTTATGTAGCTAAATGAGATGCTAAGTTACCAAACTGAATTTACACTCAAAATAATTTCTTCATTGCTTCCTTATGACTACTCTTATTGGCAAATGCACATCCAGCACCGGCTTCCCAATACTGAGCAATTTTATCATCTCTCCCTGTTACATTGCTTCTGTTACAAGCAATTCATTTGGTTAGTCTTTGGTTTTTTGTTCTTCTCACCCTTAGATTTCTTTTTTACTATATTTTGTTCTCCTTTGTTTTTCATTCTCTTGCCCACCTGTTTGAGCAACCTAAAACACTTGTGTTCTTTTGCTCCTCCAAATTAGAATCTCTTCCAGGTAATATCTCTTTATATCATCAAAAATGGATTGTTTTCTGATAAAACCGTTGCAAATCACAGTATAAGCTGCAGCACAAGGATGTGCTTTTTGGGTTTTAGGTGGTTTGGGTTGTTTTGGCGTTTGTTTGTTTGTTTGTTTTTTCAAAATTAGGTAGTAGGTCTTTGTAGCCTCATCACCTGATGAACAATAGTTTATCAGCCATTTCTCCTAGACTTTCCCATCTCAGTAGCAAGAAGAAAATACCCTATACTCTTCTCCATTTACTTTGGATGCATATATGAGTTCTTGTCTTATACAGTGAAAAGTGAGTGAGCCTTAATTGCTCAGTCAGTGAGTAACTTGATTAATCTAGCCAGTTTCTCTTGAGAAGACCACTATGGACATCACAGAATGGAGCTGAATAATTTGGTAGGTATCTGAGTTCTTATTTCTCTTAAAAACATCTTTAGATACGTTTCTCATTTTTTTCAGTCCTCTGTCCTGTTGAGTTTATACTTCACATGAAACAATAGACAAGAGTTATTTTAACCCTATATTGGGCACTTTCTACCTCAGTACATTTTTTTTCTCCCCCATTTTTTTTCCAGTGTATTTCTCCATAAGTTTAATTCCCCCTACCTGACCATTCATCCCTATGAATATCCGAATATAACCTGGTTACTATGACATTGAAAGCAACCTTGTGTCTGTCACAGCTTGTTTTCTCAAGTAATTCCTTGAGAACTCCAGTTTTGATGTCTATTCCTTGGGTCTCTTCTGAACTGTGTTTGATTGCTTGTGTCATCAGATGATTGCAAAAGATCTGGAGAGGTCATTAAGTTCATCCTCTTACTCTAAGGCAGAATCAGTTATATATATATGTCAGTCCTGATGGATGCTTGTTTTGCCCTGAAATGTTTCCTAATGATGGAGACTCCGTAGCTTCTGCAGGCAGCCTCTTGTACTTTGCCGTCCTTACCTTTTACAAAGTCTTCTTTGCAGCCTAATCTGAAACTCCCACGGATCACTTCATTAAAAGCAGAAATAAAAAGACTTGATCATGAACATGAGGAACGTATTGTAAAGATGATGAAGAGAACAATAGCTTTTAAAATATTTTAACAGCATTATTTAACCACTCGTTCAACCCAGCTTTTTTGTTTCCCCAATAGATTAAAACCAACACAAGTTTTTTTTAGCCTGCCATTAAATTCATATTCTTACACCTCTGAGTCTTCTTACTCATCTCCTGACCTTTCCAATTAGTTGTACCTTTTATTGAAGTATATTTGTAGACACAATACTTTGAGACCATTCCAAGGTTGAATAAGACTGAAGGGCTATATTCTGTATTTTGCAGACTGTATGCCTATTAATGCCTCCCAGTACCTGAGCTCTTTACACAGTGTTGCAATAGCATGACATTGTTGATGGGTAGGCAGTTTGTGATTTTTATAATTCTGTTGTAATAATCTTGTTATAATTCTGTTACAATTGATTTTCATTTGCTCCTGTTGAATTGTAACCTCTCTTTACCCTCAAAATTGCACATCTAATTTGCCAGGATCCTTTTGAATTCTGCACTCTTCACTGTGTGCTGTGTCCCTCCCAGTCTGGTGCCATGGATAGTGTTTAATAAGCATATTCTATGTTCAGTCATCAAGCTATTATTGAAAGTCTAGATTGATACTACAGCTAAGGAGAAGTTCTGTAATGATGCCCTCAATTTTAACATTAAGTTGTTGATAACTACTTTGAGAATCATTTTCTAACCTATTTTGCACCTTTGGTATATTTCTCTAGACCTTTTAGTACTTCCTGAGTTGGCCAACAAAAACTGCATTTGAGGTAAATCCTTACTAAAGCTAAGATGTATAAGAGACCACTTCATCTGTCCACAAAATCTGTTTCTCTGTCAGAGAACGAAAATAAATTGGTTTGGTCTAATTTGCTTATGATATATCCACAACATGTCATTCATGTGTCTCTTTTTTTTTTTTTTTTCCCCAGTTGTTTTAAATAATGTGCTTGTCTGAGTATTTGAATGGAAATTGGAATCAAGCTTGACTCACTCTTTCTTTCCTTTTTTCTTTTTAAGTATATTTATTGTATTTTCCCTTATCTAGTCTTCCTGTAGTTCATCTACCCTCCCAGGGATGAACAATGTATTCTACAGGTCATCATTTAATTACATGACAAAGACAAAAAATGCCTGTCTCCTAGGTCAACCTGGTCCAGTACTTACTACTCCCATGGTGGAATAGTTTTTGCTGTTGTCCAATCTGAACCTTCCAAGTTGCAATTTATGACCGTTGTCCCTTGTTATGTTGTCTGCCAGTACTGAGTTATTGTTTGTTTATTTAGAGACTGTTTTTCCTGCTAAGAGGAATTTTGTAGATGGAGTTTCTCTGCCTGCCTATGTTTCAGGCTTATAAATAGATTTTTTTTCCTTGGTTTTCACTGGAAAACACGTTTTAAGTGAAAAATACCACTAACCTCCTCAAATATGAAAAAACATATATTTACCCATTTGATTTTTTCAATAATACCTATATCAAGTGTTACTTGAACTACCAGAGGCATAAGAAATGTGTTTAATATAATGTCATGAGGTTTTGTAAGCTATTATATTATGAAAGATGATCCTGGATTTATTGAGAACTTATTCATAATTTCAAAAGACTGGTTATTTTTTCTGCAACAGTTTTTCTATGTCTTAATTTCTTTTAGCTAGGAGATTGACCCAAAGACAACCGGGATATTTTTATTTAAGTTGATTTGGTATTAATTTAATTTTTCACAAAGGCTCCACAAATTCCGATAAACTGAATGCATGTTCCTGTGCTATGTTTCTAAGTTCACCAGGCAGAACCACCTTATTGTGATGTTACCCAATTATGTGGGAAGAATACAGGAGACCAGAAAAATACCTTCCTCCCTTGATCATGACCATACTGGTGCTGCCTGATTCAATCTTGGTATTTTAAAGCATTAAAGCCCTGATTCAGTGAAGTGCTTAAAGTTGTGTATAACTTTAATCATTTGAGTAATTGCAATGATGCTTAACACAAGAGGTGAAATTGAATTCATGTCCTGAGAGGTTTGTCTCATTTATACACTACAAATTGTTGTATTCAAACAGAACTAAAATATCAACTCAAGAGAAATGAGTGCTTTGCCTGCATTCCAGCTTTCCCACATCATGAAATAGAAAGCAAATAAAAAAATAGATTATAAATTAGAATTTTTCAGATATGCAAAGTTTAGTGCCAAAAGTATAGTATTTTTTGAAAACCTGAGATGCTGAAACTGGCCTGGTTTTGAATTAAACGGAATATTTTTCACAGCTCTATCTATTACAATATGAGCAAGTCTTATTTCATGCAACACTAACTTAGAGATGCTTTCCTAAGGAGAACTGATTACAATATTTGTTTTCCTTTAGATAGTCAGTGTCAATAGTAAGTCATCCATAAAGTTTATTAAGACCTGTTAATTTTCGCTTCTTTTTTTAAGAGCCATAGATGAGCGTATGTACTGTAGATGATTTGTAAAATTTCATGCTGAAAAAAATAAAATAAATGTGATATGAAAAATCTGAAAAATACCTAGACATTGTCAGGAATGCTTTGACTCTTATGAACTGACTTCATAGATAGATTATAAATAATGACTGTAAGGATTAAAACATTTGTACCTTCTTGCTAGGTTATTTTAGCATTCATCACACAAGCTTCAGACCTGAGAAGATTTGTGGGCAGAGAGGTGATGCAACAGGTATAGAGAAGCCCGTTGCCAATATATGATGGCATTTCTGTAGCTCCTTTACCTCATATATCTGAGCTGATTGTTTGCACTGTGCAACAGTGCAAGACAGAGAAGAAATGGGCATCTTAAGGGCATGGTATGAGTTTAAAGATGGTGCAAAGTCAGATGATTTTGTCTTCAGATAATCTGAATCTTTTTTTAACTCATTCCTGATTTCACTGGAAGTGAAAGAAACGGTTTTGAAGTCCTTAGTGAAAAGGTAGCCTGCCTCTCTCTCTCTCTCTCTGAGTTTTCAGATCCAACAGTTATGGGAAGTATTGGATGTGTTATAAACGCAACTTAGCTGTCAATCATAAACCCCATGTGGCTGAAATGTACTTTTTCATTGCTGTGGTAGTGGTTATAGACAATGGATTGGATGTGCGCATTGCACCAGTACAGCTTTTTTTTTTCTTTAATGTCCTAGTAGTGTAATTTAAGTGTGCATGAGATGGAACTGACAAAACTGGGATAGCATTGCAAAAACTGGGACTAATCCAAATCCTCTCTAAAATCCTTATTTCAGTAGCACTGTCCAGAAATGACCTTGTCACATCTTAGATAAATCAAGCAGCAAAATGGAAAATAGTTTACCTAAAACCTATGGGAAAATAATAAAACGAACTTATCAAAGTCAAGCTCTTCTAAAATTTAACTGAAAAGCAAAGGTTTCTCTTCTGCTCACAAAATGAAAAGTTTCTATTGAATTTGCATTTAAAAAACAACAGTAAAATAGTAACAGGGTTTGTATATCCCCCAGTAAGAAATGAAAATACAGGTACAGATCCTGGGGCTTCCACGTGGAAATACATTGCATTTTGAGAAAAAAAAGATTTGCTTTGTTGTTCTTATGTTGTCATCCTCTGAAGACACTTTGTTGTTTCTGTTTCAATGGGAACAGTAGTTCTAATAGGTCTTTAACAAACATAAGACTTCTGTCAAGGACTAAGTGGGAGGAAGAGAAACAGACTACAGATGTAGATATAGACCTGATCTGCCTACAAAAACTATGATGTCATTTAGATACTTGATATCTGATAGACATTTGGTGAAGGAAGGCATGCTAAACAGTCAGCTCTAATCAAGAGAATTAAAACTAGATATGTTCCTACATGCTATATATGGATGAATGAGAGTCTAAAGGCAATGGGCAAGATCTTCAGATGCAGCAAATCAACATATTTCCATAACAGATAAGTACAGAACTATCTTATTTCTTCACAAAATTCTGATTTTGTGAAAGCAGTTAGGTGCATGTTTAAGCTGTTTTCTAAAACTGGAATGGTACTTAGCTAAAATTAAGGTGGCCTCAACAGCCTATGACATATTTAGCGTATTGAAGGGCCTGCAAATAGAACACTAATATATGTGTAGTGCACACATTGTATGCATAAAAAGAGTATATTTGTATTATATATACCTTTTGTATGATATATGTACCATATTTATGTATATCTATGTATGTTTATTTCAAAGTATTTTTCTAATTCTGAGGAGGAACTAGACTTTTTTTCCCATAGATTTGACACGTAGCCACCTATCTACTGTTTAAAATGTTCTTCCTTTTGAGGGGAAGATGAGGAACAAATTCTACCTTATGGTAAAAATAATTTTAAAAAATCTTGCAAATATTGGAGTGAGAATTTTCATAATGGTGATACATTTTTGTCATCAATTTTCAATAACAGATATGGGCTTTGAAGAATATCTACAAACTTTCTTTTTATTACACTAACTAAAAAAAGGCTTTGTTTTGAATGGTAGTAAACTAGTTTAAATTATTTTGGTATAAATAACAGCATTGTTTGCCAAGGCAAACTATGTAGAAAGTGTCATTTTTATTTATTTTCATATTTTTTAATATGTTTAATTAAAAGGTTTTGTGTTGCACCTCTCATGCACTTTGCTGGGAGAGAGAGAAGCCCTTGTTACCATTTTTGCAGTTGGCTTTCATTTTTCAAGTTTTAGAAATGGCTAACAAAAATACTGATATCCAGAGCTAATAACAAATGTGTTCAAGAATCAAAAGGTTCCACATATACAGTTCAGGTTCTTGCTTGGTTTTTTGTCTGCCTTGTCTATATATCGGGGCCAATGAGGCCCTTTTTAATAGTTGTCATTAATCTAATATAGGATAATCTTACTCTGGGTCTGCAGTTTCTGAAGGGCTGGGAATCATGAGGTTTCTTTTAAAGTATAAAATGGCTTTTCGCATTTGAAAAGATTGGTACAAGCTTAGTTATTTCTGCAGTTCATCAACTGGCCAGTATATTCCAGTATAAAGTCACTAACAGTTAACTTCTTTTAATGTTGGGAGTCTTGATTTCAATGCCATATCATTCTGATTATTTACATCTTATTTTGCATGCTAATTGAAGTCCTCTGTTTGAATAAAATCTCTCTCTGGAAGTGATTCATTCTTGCTAGATACTGAAACTTTCGTTCTATAAATGGGCATGTATTTTGTTAGTGTGTGTATGTGTTTGTGTATAAAAGCTAAACTCATTCCCTGTGAAAGTAAACCTCGTTTTACAACTGTTTTCTACCAAATTCTATGACAGAGATTGATTTGAAGAAATCGGTAACCTTACCTTTGATGTTTCCTCTTCCTCTGGCCATATGCAGCTAGACATGGATGGGATCTTTGAAAGACTTTACTCTTTTTGTGTACTTTAGGGCCTGCCTCTGGCTCCTTAAAATAGCTGTGATCTCTAATCTGCCAACCCTGATGTCCTTCTCTGGGAGCAAGCTGCACAAAATCTCGCACACAGCATAATATATGGCTGTCATGGATGTTTTTTTGGTTGGCAGGATTGGAGAGGAAGAAGGGAAAGGGATAAATGAGAACTGTTTAAAATGCGTATTATCTACTTATATATTTACTCATTGTTGGTACCTGCAGTCAGCTGGAGAGGCCTTCACTTGGGATAGCTGATATTCCTGGAGGAACTGAAGTCAACAGTAGATTTTTGATGACTTAGCAATTTAAGTTACATTTCCTGATGCGCTTAACCTTGAGTTGTCCACAGAGATGCTGATGAAATTCGTTCTAAGTGCTGAATGTTGTCATTATTAGACATTTTTATTACAGCCAAAGCTATTATCCACCAACTTCACAAATTAGCAGTACTTTGGCCTGTCTTCTGTAGAGGTTGAGGCCAAGAGACTCTCAGACCAAGGATCTCAGAGCAAGCTGCAGCCCAGTACTTTGTAAGCCCTTTGCCTTCCCCATCCCTGCCGCTACCTCTGCCGTACTGGCACAAAGCCCAGACTAATGCCCTCTGCGGGCTTTGCAGTCTATTCTTGCTTTCTGCTCTACTAGTAAGATATACTTCATTAGCTGAGAACCAGCATACTTTCTCACAGTCTGATTTCTTGAATACTACTGGCATTTAATTTTCAATCAATTACCCCTATATTGACCCTAATAACTTGTTTGGGATTAAAACAATTTGTCTTACCTAAAGCTTGTCTTCTGAAAGAGCATCCAGTGTTGATACAGAGTTAAAAAGAGGTGGAGAATCCAATGTTCTTCTGCTACTTTGTATTATACTAATTTTTTCCTTTTTTTTTTTTAATCTGGTTTTCAATTTAATTTTCAATCTGGTTTTAAGTTCCAGCTCTTGACTTTGGTTTTGCCTTTTCGTGCTAGATTAAACAGCTTTGTGCAACTCATTTTTTCCCCTTTTTAAGATATTTGTACACTGTAATCAAATTACCTTTCAGTCTTCTGTCTGGTAAGTTAAACAGAATGAGATCTTTATGTTTCCTAATGTAAGGCACTTCTTCCAAACCTAGAATAATTTGTCTGGCTTCTTTTCGCGTGTCCTTCAATTTGTCAACAAACTTTTAGAAATGAGAATGCCAGAGCCATTTGGAGCATTCCTTTATAGGTTTCACAAATGCAATATACAAAGGTAAAATTATTTTCTGGTTCCTATTCAGCACCCCTCTGTTTTCTGAAAGACCAACAACTTCTAACTCATTTCTACAGTTTTATATAATTATAGTGATAGGGTATTATTTATGCAAAATACTGTTTCAAGGTGATAAAACCTCCATGAGCTCCCATCAAATTCAGCAAATATATTCAGCCAAAAGGAGGAGTAAAATATTTAAGACTACACATTTCATTTTGAGCATTTTTTAAAACAAAAACCTTTTGGTTTCTCATTGGAAAACTGACTTGAGTGTCAAAGTATGGGAAGAAAGGATCTTTTCAAATTTTTCAGTTGATCCATTTTTTCTCTTTTAATGACCCATTTTGTGGACAACACCAGCACAAAATCAAAACAATTTGCAGCTGTTCCAGCCTAAATTTAGGAGGCAACATATGGATATAGCGTGAAACTAAGCTGCACACAGAGATCTACAGTATTGGAGCACAGTAACTTTGCAGCATATTAGATCCATCAACAATCTTAATGCTTGATAAGAGGACTAAATAGAAAAACAGCACCAAATTCTTTTGGTTGTAAGTGAAATGTGGCTGAAGTATAATATCCAGGCAAATATTCCAACTTGTTGCAAGGGCTAAACAGACAAAATACTCTCAAAACACTTCTAAATGAAGAAGAGCAAAAAATATTTGGGAAGCAATCCAACTTTTAGATTTGTGGTTATCTATTCCTCTCTCTTATGGCGATGAGAGGCTAAAAACCAGCAGGTCAAATCCCTACTTACATTGACTTGAGGAGGAGGAGGAGATTAGACTTTATAATTGCACTGCTAGGGGTAGGGAATGCAATAGCAGCATTGCCATTGCAGGCAGTGGAGGAATTAAGAACTTGAATACTGGAGGTTGAATTTCTTTGCTTTGGGAAGATAGGTACAAGCATTAAGCAGGTGATTAGCAGATCAAATAAGCACTTTGAATTTTATTTTAGATCTTTATCTGCCATTCTTCTGATACTTGTAGCAGAAAATTGTAGGCAAGATGGAGAAAGAAAAAGACACCTTCAAAGTCTTGACTTCCCTTCCTACCCTCCTCCTCTTTACTGCCTCATTTCAGCTTGAAGGGACTTTTTTTCCTCTTCACTATGTGTCACGTTGCATGATGGTTAGCTTTCAGAAGTAGGAGAGGCTTGCAGAGAGGGTAAAATGTTTGTAATATTAGAAACTATTAACTTAGTGCTGCATGTGTCTTTCCCTGCTGCACATCCTTACACACATGAACAGTCTGCTTTCTTTATTAATGACTTCAAAACTGAGCCCATCCGTTGAAAGGTGTTTTCACTGTCAAGTGACCGCACTGAAGACCACACTCCTTTGGACCATTGCAAAGCAGGTCAAAAACAGCCACTGATTTTAGATATCTTGAGTCCTCATTTCTAATGCAGGTTTTATATGCCAGTGAGCACATTGTGACATGCTGCTGTGTGACAGCCCGCAACAAAATACACTGGATACAGGTGATGCTCTGCTCTCTAACTCTGAGGAGGGAGTGGACTCGGCAGAGTTGAGAAGTCATGCAAGTCTCACAGGTAATGAGGAACAGTCAGCAGATGTGTACTTTGTACTGGTTTGAGGTTGGAGACTCATGGGGACTTTCCTCTCTTGAGTTTCAATCCCTTTGCTCATGGGTATGATGTTCATTTGATTTGTTTGACTGTGCCTTTGAATTCAGTGGCAAAATCTCTAAGCCCAGAATCTACAGCTTTCCACTATTTAATTAATAAACCAAAATATTCAGCATATTGAAACAGTTCTAAAATGCCTGGGAAATATTGTCCATTGCCTCCATACTCAATATTTCACAGCATAGATTAAAACCTGAAGAAACACCACCACTGACCTGGCAATGCAAGCATTCTAGGAAGATCCTCTAAAATGCTGGAACAAATACAAGGTGATAGGACATCATAAGATAAGGTCAACAGTATAGATAAAGGTTATTATTTAAGCTTAACAAGCAAATTCAACACTACTTTATGTTAACTGATTAACAGTAATATAATGATGAATTCAGTAAGATGTGTTGTAATATGCTATTTAAAATGAAAATGGTCTGGGTCTATTATGAGTTAATTTATTATATTCATAGGGAAACTGCTGTAAAATTAATGTTGTGTCATGCTTTAATATTATCACCAAGGAATATTAGTTTTAATGAACAAAGATAATGAAAGAAAGGGAGGGAAAGCAAGGGAAAATAAAATAATTAAGCCACTGAGTTTTGAAATTCATCACTTTTTAGTGTTCTGTGAATGAATAAATAAGTGGTAGAGTTGATTACTGCACTGCTGTATGAGCTGAAGTCACAACAAAAACTGAATTAAGAAATTCTACAAACTCCTCCTGAAATCTCAGAGAGGCAGCTGCCAGAAAAGGCAGGTTAACACAGCTGCCTGCATCTTCCTGGGCTTTGGCCTCCCTGAACTAACTGGTAGGTGATATTTGCCCAGAGGGAGAATCTCCACTAAGGCACCAGCCTGTGCTGCCAGAGGTCAGCCTTCACCACAAAAGTAGGATACCGTAAGTTGTTATCAATCAAATGTATAGCAGGGTGCAGCCACTCATCTGTATAGGTACCACTTTTAATATACAGGCAGTTATCCACCATCATCTTGCAGAAAAATGGTTAACTTTAGAGGGAGAAGGACCCATCATAGGGTTTGTCCCTTTGACTTTTGGAGGCATCTTTGGGTATTCTGAGCCTGTGTGATGTGCTCAATATCAGGAAGAAAAATCTGTGGTAGATCAAAGACTAGAAATCCAGCTGCCCAGGTAGGATCCAAAGGTAACTAGGTTTGCTTTCTTTCCTCACCTAAGAAAAGCACAAAAAGTTAAGCAGCAGAGCATCCCCATGCAATCCCTATGTTAAGGGGTAATAAATTGCTCCCTTCCTTACCCCAGCAGAATTTTCTATTGCTATGCCCGACATCTGGAGTGCTGTATATTACGTGAAAGAGAGCTGGGAGTTAAGAGGATGCTTTCATGCCAAATCAAGGTGCGTGAATGTTGTTAAGTCTGATTATAAACAGACTTTTATCTCCTGCTCCAATCAATTAGGTTTGTATTTGGTAAGCTGTAAATGCCATCAAGCAGTGCAGTTGTTAGCTGCACTCAGCTACACTTAGTTGTTAGTACACTAAGGGCTGATTTTCCTCAAATAATCCTTTTTGTACACAGATGTTCCTTTTCCTGTTGTGCCATGTTATTTCCTCTCTGAAGCAGAGATTCAGATCCTTTGCTGCTAAAGTGGTATAGCTGCCCTGAAGTTAATGGAGATATGCTGAGCCACATCAAATGGATATTTGGCCAGTAGGAAATTTGTTATTCCAGAGCTCAGTAGAAGATAAACTGGAGAAGAACATCCAGGAAAGGAGTGTTTGAAAGGAATAGTTGTAATAATTTGATTTTATAATTTGCTCTGTGATACTAATCATCACACTATTTTAAAAAGCAAAAGGTCTTTCTCAAGTAAATCTCTTCTTTTTCCCCTGTAACATTATCTTTGCCTGATCAAATATGTCTTAAGTCCCTCTGTGAACAAAAGTTCCACACTTTGAAAGTCACTTCTTAATGCAAATCAGCTTGCTTGTTTTCAGCTTCATAATCTTTTCCACGGTAACAGCCTATCAGGATGTCACAGATAGAAAATGATGACTTTTGATGAGTAATAAGCAGCAGGGGCAAATGAATCCTTCAGGAAGGAGAGAGAAAAAAAATCCTCTTTAGATTAGATCTAACAAAAAGAGCTGAATTCACCAAGCATGTAATTTAAAGCCACTGACAGTATTTGCAAAGTTTATTTGGTCTTAAACTCCCTTTAAGTACTCTCTGTGCATGATGCAGCATAACTTGCTGGTCTGCCGGGTCCCCATCAGCACAGCAGCTGACAGAGTCCTGGAATTTGTCCCAAAAGAACGTGAAAGTCCAGCAAAACATTCCCGATGAATGAAACCAATGAAACAAAAGAGAGACGTTTTTAATGCGGGAATTAGGTGGAGTTTAATGTCCATGCACCATGCTGAAGATTTTTACTTGGTGGTGCCCGTGTATAGCAAGCTTTTGTCTCTTCTCAGAACTGTCTGCCACCTACAGCTTGTTCAGAGGGTGTTTTCATAGTTAATAGCAGCATAACTAAGAACTAAAGGATATTTCTTGCTGCAGGGATTTGCATCATCTGGGAGAATATCCGAGTGACTTAGAGATTTGTTTTGCTTTTGGTTAGGGCTTATATTTTTTAAAAGACTTAATACAGAAATATTGGGGAACTAGAGTCTTCAGCCCTCCCTGAGGCAATGAGTGTTAATGATTAGGCTGGGCTCCCTCCACCCAGGGGCACTTCAGTGATTTTTAAAATTAATATGTTGCCGCTGTTAAAATTGGAGTGTTCATTTGCCTTAGGGATGTACAGAATGTAGCATGCTCCCAGAGACCCTGCCAGAGAGGAAGAGATGTATGTGTTTTTAGCAGGATCCATGCTGGTTTTAGGTCTTCGAAGAACTTTGCATACTTGACTATAGCATTAGTCATAGCAGCCCATAAGAGACACCAAATAAGCATGCAGTTTCAAAAGGAAGCAGGGAAAATATAGAGCTTAAATTCAGCCTTCCCCTCTTGCACTCCCTCATTATTTCTCCCTGGCAAGGAGCAACTCGTGTTTTTTTCAGGAGGTGATCTAGTTCAGTGCAACTTCATACAGGTTACTGTTGAGTGGACCCTTACGATGGAAGAAGCATGATTCTTTTTTTTTTTTCCCCTCCTACCTCTTTCAGCCCTTCATGTTGCCTTTCCCACATCTATATTAGCCTCAGGAAGGATTGAAGCCTCTTTTATGTTCTCTGGCAACCTAAAGCAGCCGTGTTTGTGACAGTCCCAGTGAGTGTCCTTTTGCCTTCAGGAATCATCATTGTCTCTCTCGGGCAGCTGAATGTTAATGCTTCTGTATGTGTTTATGCACCCAGTGATGTATAGCATGTTTCTTCAGGTATCATTTAAAAGCCTTATTCCTTTGATAGCTGCAAATGGAACAGGTCCACAGGTCACCAAGGGCTGGTAGGGGAGGAAGGGAAGAAGTCTTGTCTTTGAACATCAGTATGCAGTTTTTGGTGTCGCTTTGGCAGAGGGCTAGAGTGTCTGTGCCTTTCAAAGCAGAAATCTAGCTTGACTTAACTCTGGCATCCCCACTGGAGTAAGCACGCCATGCTGGACTGCCTGCCATTTTGACGTACTTCACTGTTCACATTTTTTATAGCAGTTTTACATCACGGAGGTTGGGAGAGAAACATTATCCATTTATAAGCTGCTGATTTAAGCAGAGTCAGTGGAATATGGTGATACTGGATGGAAAAACTAATGCAGTTATGAATGATGCCTTTGGAGAGTGAGGTGCTTAGGTTGTCAATGTACTGTAAAAACAATATGAAATGATGTGGTTTAGTCATAATGACATTGAATAAGGAAGGCTTCAGTAGAAAGGAGTCAAAAATCAGATGTGACGATATGCATTGCTGGATGAGTTTTGGAAAAATGGGTAATGCAAAAATAATAATCTCTTCCTGGCTTGCATTTTGTACTAAAATACTCCCTAGGATTTCCTTTTCAAACAACTGCACTATCAAAAGAAGCTGTTGTCCACAGTGTCATGTCCAGCTCCTATGACCCTTCTTTGCCTTAGTCCTGTGAGATATTAGCAGCACTGCTTATGTGCCACTCTCCCCTTTGGGTTAACAAGTTTAAAAGTTCTGGGCTAGTTAAAATAGTTTCATGTAGTGGGTCATGGCTTTTCCTGCTGAACAGGGTTATAAGTAGGACTCGATAGCCTGCCGTGAGTACTGTGAGGGGGAAACAATTGACTTTAATATATGAAAAAATTGACAAGTTATGTTTTAGTAGACAATTTTAGGGACCAATTCCAATATATTCACTCCAAATGTGAATTTTAACAGAGGGAGATGATACTCCATGCTAGATACTATTTGCATGTATAATGGCCTCGAACACGTTGGTTCCAATGCATTTCTATCAATTTGAAAGATCAGGATTTGGCTTCAGCCTGAAATGTCCAATTCATCCACACAAGTAGTAGGATTTAGGCTTGAGGGAAAAGTTGAGAATTTAGCAGAGTTGGAAGCAATGATTTGATTTTTTCTTTTCATAGCGGTAGCATAATGTAAACAATCAGTTTATGTAATGTAAATAATCAGTTTATACTCTCTTTTTAATTGCTATTTAAATGCAATTGAAGACCACAGTTCCTTCCCTTAAATCAGTCCAGAAGTGGCCTGGATCCTGAGTGTTTCTAGCACTGAGGTATTAGTAATATTTTCTAAGACTTTGAAAAAGATGTAGCAAGTTTCACATTTCGCTAGTTTGTACACAGCAAGATGAATCATGCATCAGCGCTACAAAATTGTTAATATGCAGTGTGTTATTCTTTGTTTATCCAAATAAAAAGAATTACTAGAAATCAGGTAAACAAATTGCTTTTAATTTTTTTTTCAGAACTAGTAACATATCATTCTTGTTGCCAACCATTTGGAAACTTGAAATACATGTTTAGTGAAAATTTGACAATTTAAGAACATCCAGAAGTACAAATAGATGATACAGTTAATACAGCTATATGTTTTAACTAAGCTGCATACTTCAATTATTTTTAAGTTCTAAACCGTATAAAGTTCTGTTTAAGGCAGAGCAACTGTTGGAATGAATACATTTACTTTAAATAGGCGCTCAGTAAATGTTAATGAAAACAGTGAAACTTGAAATGAGGCTGGCACAGGCAAGAGTTAATGCACAGAACTGTATTTTTGGATAAATTTTGTTTAAAGAATGCATGGTTTGATTCCTTTCTATTTATTCTAACATTCAAACCAAGTGAAACTCCAGGGAATTATTAGAGAGAGAAATTAAAACAACAGATGGACTTGCAGTTACGTGCATAAGGACATCTTTTCAAAAAGCCTCCTGACAATTTCAGATATTCCAAGTTATTCTATTTAATTTCAAATGAAGAATCTTTCTTTTTCTGCAGAGCTGTCAATCTCAGCAAGCCCGTAAGAAGATGATTTTAAAACATCATGAAATATATTTTTCCACTTGTCTTTTTTGAAGTACATTGACAATCAGCTTATAAAATAGGTAGAAAAATGCATTCTATTTTTTAATGGATGCAAAACACGAGCATTCAGATCTTTCAAACCAAGCAGACTGCAATGCTTACACAGAAATTATTTCTTTGCAGTCAAGTATGTTGACGTGGTCTTTGAAGACAAAATATCAGATTTTCCAGTGGTCTTTCTACTCTTAGAACTAGAAAAAGGTTTTTTGGAAAGTGGGTGCTACTCAATCAGATGAAACTTACCTGAATGTCTGTAACCCAGGCAGCTGGTGTAGTATTGGATTTGCACCCTGATTGCAAAGTTGAAAGATAATGAAATAATTTGTGAATTGCAGGGAAACAGAACTGTTATTGCTATGCCCTTTGATTGCTTGGCCTTCTGCCACTTGTTTTCAGCTGTCACTATTAATCATGAGAGAAGAACAGGGAGGGAAATGAAATCTTTACCAGCTCTTCCTCAATAACATGACTTAAAGGGATGTACATGCAAGTTTTGAAGCTTTGAGACAGCGCTGTTTAAATATCACGCATCTTGTACAAAACAGATCAACTAGAACCACAAGTGCCGCAGACTAGCTATTCATAGCAGGGGAATATATCTGGCCACCTCAGTGATGGACATGGTAAAAGGATTTAGACAAATAGATAAACAGTACTAACAAGTCCGTGAAACTGGCAAAGGGCATGTCAAAGCAAGCACAGAGCTCCTGTATGAATCAGCTGGATGGGAGCTAGTCAGTGTCTGGAGAATATATGGTTGCAAGAGTCATTGTGCATGCTAAGATGTCCCTCTTTGCTAACACGGCCGTGGCACAGCTGGACTGAAGCTGGTTTGCATTGCACTGTCATGGATCATGAAGCCGTGCTTTCAGATTTGTCTGGGCGTCTTCTTGCAGCTGTGCCCACAGGTAAATACTAGTACTACACACTGAGGATTTCCTTAATTAACCTTTTAAACAGGGTTGGACTTCACACAAAGTATACCCATTTCTTCAGGTAGGTCTCCAATTTAGGTCTGGATAAATATATGTATGCTGACCTTTATGCTCATGAGTAAATCCAGTAAATGTAACAGGCTGGTTTTCCTGGGTTTTAGTAAACTTCTGGGATGGAAGTTCACAACTTTGTAATTGGGATTACGGCAGTGGGAACTCAAGTAAATTTGGTCTCTGTGACCAAAGGAGTTCCCCTTCTCTGAGCCTGCCCAGAACCACACTGAGAAGCTGTTTCTAGTTCATTATGAAATACCGCTGCTTCCCTAAGAGGTTTCCATGAAGGCAACAGGTCCCGGGGCTGCAGAATCACTGGGGGCATGGGAATGGGGGAAGGAAACAATTTTCATCTTTTATTTCATCTTATTTTGCAGTAAAGCCTTGTATTCAAACATGAAGCATGAGTTTGAAAAGGTTTATTTATTAGTCAAAATTGTCTTACTAAAACTTTCTTGGGTCTAAGTTTGCTTTATAAGCATCCCATTTAAAGTGCAACATTTGATTACTGAAATCGTATCTGTTATTTTCCAAGTTTTACTGCTTTGTTTTTCAAAACAATTTTTGGAGAAACACAGTGAAAAATTAAATAAAACACAATGAAGAGTGTGAACAAAGCTGCATTTTATTACTAATAGCTACTCCCTCAATTCATGTGTTTAAATGCTTTCTCTTGAGGCATTAGTACTCTGTAAAAAGAACACATACCAATGCCCTTTAAGAATTAAATCTAATCGAGGCTTCAAAAATTAGATGACATATCCAAAAGTTGGATCCGTTTACAACAACACTTAATATTTATAGTCACTTTTAATCTAATGGGCTAGAGCTGTTTTATTGTAGATTTTCACAGCCTGTTGGTAGCATAGCTAATTGAGCTTGCAGAGCTAATGCATTGACCCATTCACAAAATGTTTTTTCTGATTTATAGCCATCACAATGCAGCAAAAATTTGCTAATTTACTTAAGAAATTTATAGCACAAGAAAACGTGAAATGGTTCAATAGATGCCTATTATTTCTATCTTTACTTATTTCTTTTCTACATTGAAGTAATTGATCAATGTACATCTACCCAGTTGACTTTTACAGTGTGAGCTTAGGAAATTTTATTCTGCAAGCGATACTGTTTTGCTTTCCACTTTGTATCATAAAAAACATAAGAAATGTTTTGAGTATTCTCTTCTTAAATGCCAATGAATCAAGTGAAATCAGCCTTTTGAATTTCAATATTGCATAATGAAATTAATCTTTTAATGCTTTGGTTATACTTGTATAATCTTAAGCTGATACCAGTATCATCATGAGGTTTTTTTGGATTATGATTACATTGACACAGGAAGATTTAGGCCATGTTAAGTCTCGTTCAGATTTTATGTCTCTCTGACTATGATATTAGATTATTCTTCCATCATTTCATGAAGTTTGTCCTAAGACCAAAGTCTGTAATGAATTTACATCAAGACATGGTCTTTAAAAATTATGCAATTGAAAGGCTCCTGTGGACTTCAGTAGGTGTTTGCATTGGTCCCTTTGTATCAATATGCTTTCAGAATTAGTCTTTGAATTAAATTGGTTTTGAAGTTGATTGCATGCCCGTTCCAGCAATGCTGAAAAAACCCAAAGCTGACTCTCTCATTACAGTTTCTGGAAGTTTTACTATTAATGGAATCATGATTTGATGCCTTGAATATGAAGAAATTTTTGCATGCTTTGATTAAAAGAGCTGTACAGTTTGTGCCTTTTGGGTCAGGCAGAGAGCCTTTTAAGATTATTTTTTTTTTAAGTGTGCCAAATAGCAGATATTTCTTGTCTAGCCTCTCCTGTTTGAGAGAACAGCTTGAGCTTTGTGTTCCAGAGCAATTTTTTGTCTTACTGAATTAAACTCTTCTTGAGAAATGATTGATCATCTCCAGTTCCAGTTCTCCTCTGACACAAATAACTGATCGGATCTGTAGGTCAGAGAATGAGAGTCCTATCCTGCTGTTTTAGCAAAATAATCAGGAAGTTAGTGGGATTGACTGTATAAAGATGCTTAGCAAAATTAGTAAAGTAGGAAAACAGGTTGTGTTTCAGGGTGAATGCACACATTGGACTGTGTTTGGGAATGAGGAATTCTGAGACTTCCTTTTCAAGGATGGCGAAATTGTTAGTGTTTGCAAAGGCACTCTAGAAACCCTTCTTTTTCATTGTGCTGGAGATACCAAGGAAAGGGATGGAAGTCTAGGACTCTTTGATCACAGGAGCTGAAAAGCTGCCTGTAAACTTTATTTTGAAGGTTGAGTAGAACTACTTCAACAAGAAAGGGTAGCATTTGAATAGAAAGTCATAGGCATACCATTACTGGTAAGGAAGGTATCAGACTGGAACAGTCTAGGAGGAATTTCTTGAAGGAAAAGAAGCAGCCAGGGCTCATGCCCATTCATCAGCCAGAGTTCTTGAAATTAGAGAATTTTAGTTGTGAGGCACCATCAAGAAATATTGGTGAGAGGATTGAAGCTGGATCTCATTTTGGACTTTGCCTTGGGAGGACTGTAAAGTTCAGTAGTTTTAGTAGCAGAGTGTAAATTACCACTGGGTAAAAAAAGAAGAGACAAAGTGTCCAGATCTCTAAGCAAGATTTTGCTTTGCAGTGTCGCACCATGACAGACAGCGGGGTGCAAGCTCAAAGTTTAGATTTGTAAAAAGCGAGGACAATGTATAGCATTCCCATTGAAGTCAATGTTCACACAGTACACGTTCTCCAATTCCGTGTCCTCGTTATAGCATTTCAACTATTTTCTAAGGTGTAAAGATGTACAGAATGAATTGCTGATTTATTTTTAAGAACCTAAAGCAGAGTCAACAAAGTAGAAAAATGACTGGATCCAAGCACAGCTTAAAAAGATTGGGTTTGTAGTCCACACAGAATGCTGCAGCTGCTTGTAAAAAGGATGTGAGGAAAATATTTCTAAATAGGTTGAGAACATTTGGGCTCAGTAGATATTTATTTCTATGAAAAATAAAAGTCTGTCAACAGAACTGCACAGCAACAGAATAGTTCTTATGCTTTTTTTTTTTTTTTTAAACCATCTTTTGTGTATAATTTCTCTTGTAAAATATGATGGGTCTGTCTTTCTCTGTAGAATGATTGTGCCATCTAGATAATAGCTAGAGGTCTTTCCTCCTTTTTCTCTCTGCAGGAGCCAAACCACTCTGGAGTCTCACATATCAAGACAGTATCACCTTTGTGGGGCCTGAGCATGAACTGACTAAGTCTCATTATTTTGCTGAGATATATACAATACTGCTGAAAAGTATATAATAACTTAGGAGACCATTAACAAGAATTTTATGGTAGTCATAGACTCAGATGTTTCTAGGTCAGTGTAAGATTTCTGCTGTCAAGTGTTCCCAAGCCTCTAGATGATGCTGTAAAGAAAGATTCACTCACTGTACTTGAACACAGAGTGAGAGAGAAAGTGAGAGTACTTTAGCCTATTTCTTTGCTAGCTTGGTTCCTTATCTGTTTTCTGAAAGCTGCTGGAAAGCAACAGAGATTTAGCTGCCAGGTCTAAACTGCAGGGGTGGAATTGGCAGTAGTAAAAGCAAAAAGATTCAGCAAATAAAAGATAATATAGATTGTCTCCTGTTGTGCCTGTTTTCAAATTACTGTGTTTAAATGAACTTCTTGTTCTGCAAGCTGTCTTTAGTCTCTCACTTGCTAGCCTCCAATGACCTTTCTCTGATTTTTCTTTTCCCTTTACAGTTTCATGGCATTGCAAACTTTTATCTGCTTTTCTGGTACTTTAAATATGGACAAATTCAATGCATACTTTTAATCCTATGGGAAGTCTGATCTCAATTTTTAGCTATTTAGGCAATGAAATACAGTGTAACCTAATACCTTGTGTAATAGACGACTATATGACTTTTGGCTTGTGAATATGAATATTTTTACATTGAAATTCTCACTCTGCCTCTTCTTCCTCCTCTGCCCGTGTAATTATTAGTAGCAATAAAAATCCAAATCTCTTGTGCTAGAGGATGAGACTAATGTTAAGATCGTGTCTCTCATTTTCTTCAGTACTTGTATGAGGACTGTGAAAAATTCCTAGTCAGATTGACGGGGACAAATGTGAGTGATTTTATTTTTCTTATTTTTGTAAGTTTGTCCTAACATAAATGTAGATAATCTAAATTTTGGTGGTGTTTCTTGGTATATTTTTCCTAGACCTCTTTATTGACAAACATTATTAAAAAGAAAAAAATCAATATTAATGTGTGATTGAAGAAAAGTGCTGTGGTGTTTTGGTTTTCTTTTGTGTTGGTTTTGGAGGTTTTTATTTATTTTGCATTACTCCATAACTTTTAGGTGAGCCTCTGAAGCTTTTTCTGAAGTCTGTGGAAGCTGTTGAAGATTCGACGAGGTTTGAGGTATGTTTGAGCCTCGTGTTCACCTTAAACTTGCTTGGCTAAAATAATGGATGAGGAAGAGAGAATTATCTTTTGTGATCTCACCATGGCATTTCCCTGCTCAAACAGCTTCAGTGGTCAGAGTAGCATTGCATGCAAGAGAGAAAGATGTATTCAAGACTTCCTGGCTGCTTGCTTTTCAGTGACCAAGTAACGCACCGTGGAGCAGGAGCATTGCTTCAGAACGGGAAGCTGTACTAACAAGTCAGAAGAGAAGGCTAAAATTGAAGCATGGTGATCTTGAAACTCTACTGCATTGCCTACAGGTAACATCCACAGAAGGATGGCAGCGTGAGGACTGTAGTCTTGAGGAATGGTAGTTAGCAGTGACAGTGTGAGCCTGGTGAGATAATTTATCTCAGGTGGATTATTCCTTTGACGTGGGATTAAATGGAGGCCAGAAGTCTAGAGCAAGAAATTATTGAAAGGTTGCCTCATGTAGAGTGAAGGACCAAGGGTTGAGAGCCTTGCATGTTAGCCTCTTTGTCACTATGTCATCAGTGAGGATTGTTAGAGGGTCCCTACAGTCCCTTTAATTGAGCCTAGAGTTGTAGAAGTATCTAAGGAACTCATAATGTTTAATGTAATTGTGCTCATAATGGTACCAGACTTATGGCAGCCATAAGCCCAGAGAGTACCTTGCCTGAGATACTTGAACACCTACAGCAAAATAACAAACTGAATTTGGATTTCCCAAATCTACACAAATCAGTATTTACTTTCTTTTTCCACTTCTGGCTAAACTGCTTGTGCCAGGAATTTGAACTGCCCTGCTTTATGCGTGTGTAATAATGAGTTCAAAGTCAAATCGTGGCACTTAGGGACATGGTTTGTGGTGGACTTGGCACTGTTAGGTTTACCGTTGGACTCAATGATCTTAAACGCCTTTTCCAACCTAAATGATTCTATGATTCTAAGTCTCAACACAAGTGTTTGGAATATGGGTTGTTCATTTTCCCTTCCTCTTATTATTAGTCTGAGATGGACCTAATTAAACTACCCTAGTCATGTGACTATGAACACCTGTGAGAACTACATCTTGTAAAGCAACTTGAGGGCCATGGGTGAAAGGCACATTGTTAATGTTAATGTAATTTTTTATTAGAAATGTATACTTCTACTAGCAGAGAACTTTCTGCAAAGTTGAAAGGGAAAGTAAAACTAAGTATGAAAACCTAGGGATGTGTTCCTTCTCATTTTTAATACAAGCAGCCTTGTATGTTTGAGTAGTTTTGAAACCTACTCTGGTTTTTCATCTTTATTTTTAATGATGTTCTTTCCTTCAGGGACACATATATATTATTCCTTTCACCTCCTCTTTCTTAGTGCTAGTGGGTCTCACAATGCTTTTCGTTCTTTTCTTTTCCTGTCCCAACGTGAAGTGTACAGGGAGGTAAAGAGAAGCCTGCTTCTTACAAGCTGATAGTTATATAAAGCCACTCTTAAAAACTAGAAGCAATGCAGATCGTGTAATGTCCCAGGGAACAACTATAAAGGAAGGAATCTCAGTCCTCTGAGTCCGGTATTACTGGTCTGTGGCATCATTGTTATTCAGAAGACAGAAAAGAAAAGATAAAGTCTAGAAATTGCATGGGCACTAGTATTCAGGCAAAGTTAATGCTAAGACTTTGTTTCCTCTTGATGCTTAAGTTTCCCATCAGCTATTTATTTTGTTTGAGCCCTTTTTTTTTTTTCATTCTCTCAAGTAATCATGGAATTCTCTCAAGTAATAAGGAACCACTGCAAGTCCTTCAGCTCCCTACACAGTTCTTTCTAAATATGTCCTGTTAATAGAGAAAGTGGCCGATGACACTTCTGAAATCTGCTAAGCTAGGACAGGTACTAAGTTCATCAGGTAGCCCCTGAAGAAGCTGAAAAATGAAACTCTTCCTGCATGGAGAGGTGCTTTCTAGAGTAAGAAGTGCTGCTGACCAGCTTTTCAGAGGTGTTGCCTTCTGCTGGAGTTAAGAGCTTCTGAAAGCTCCTACCAGCAATTAACTATTTATAGTTCCTCTCCTCCGCAAGACCTCTGTGGCTACAGGTACCCCAAGAGAGCACAAACAGTATGGCAGAGTGGCACAAAAGTAGACTACCTAGCTTTTATTTGCTAGGATATAACAGAAACTATTTAATAAGTCTCATTAAGGATTCATAGTAATTATTTCATGCAGGCATATTGTATCTAGGGACTTGTGAAATATATGGTTTCAAAGGGCCACATACCTGAGGAGAAAATAAACATGGTTCAATAAAGCCAAGCAACCCAGAACCCATTTTGTTTTGCCCTAATCTTAAAATTTATTTAAGAAAACTGTTTCTGCCCAACCTGAGGAGATGCTGACTTCACACAGAAAGTTGCATCCCCAGCCATTAATGGTGGCTGATTTTCATCTGCCCTCTGTAGATGAAAATTCAGTCTTTTCTCTATGATAGTGAACTCATTTGCAGGTAACTGATTTCCCTCCCTACCCGCCCCCCAGCCTTGCCATGTTTGTTCTCCCCAGTGATGGGATAAACACGTTACGGAGCAGGTTTTCTCAGGGCACTGTATTCAGTGCAGTTTGTGTCTTCATTAAGGAAATCTCTGCTCACCAAAGGTACCCTGACTCTTTTGCCTCTCGGGTATGTGCATTCTGTTTTATCTAGATATATTCAGCATCCTGGATGTAACTTGAATTCTTCAAACTGCTCAGCTGGTGCAGCTAAAAAAAACTTGCAAGTATACAACAGTATTTGTGACAGTTTTGAGTTAAGTAAGAAAACTGTGGAATGTTTTCTATATTTATGTCTCTTTGAAATGTTTCTTTGCTAATTTATGCCACCCACTGGGCAGCTTGGCACTCTGCCATCTTTCCTGTTGCCCCACACAACCAACTATGTTTGTAAGATTGGATGGTGGAACCTAACAATTTAGTGTTTTCAAATATTCAAACTTCTCTCAGGGAAATAATAAATATTTGGGCTATTTTTCTGTGCTTTATGACATGCACAGCATAGAAGTGTTGCTGGAAGGTGAGATTTTCCATATGTCAAAAAGTAATTCTACATTTCTTGGCCATTTTTTAAGTTTTTTAAAAGGAGCAACCCTGAAAATATGTGCCTATGCCTGCATGTGCCTATGAGTGGCTCTGTAGCAGAGAAAGAAGGGCTCACCTCAATAAGATCAACAGGCTGTAATTATTCCTTTGCCCATCCTCAACACAGCCATGGAAGAGACATCTTCTGGGCTTAGTCGTGTCAGCTACAAAGCAACCTGGCTCTGGTCCACCAAAACACTTAAGCACGTACTTATCTTGAAACAGTTATGTTGAACTATGTCTTCAAAGAAAGAGTGTTCGTATTTAAGAGCTTTGTTGATTCGGTACCTAAAGAATACAGCATCTTTCAAGAGGAAGCCCTCTGTGCTCCTATTTCATCTTCTGTCCTTTGTCCTGTCCTCTCAGAGCACAAGTGCTTGAGGCAGCAATCATTTCGCATCCTCTCTGAGTGTGTGTACAGCATTTAGTGTTTGGGGATTTTTATCTGAACTGAAGCCTTTAATTGTCTTCAACAGTTGTGTTCTGTGAGGAGAAAAGAGAGGGACTCTGCATTTCTTCTTTTTAATAATGCTCATTATTATTCTCGCCTCTTTCTCTTGCTTTCTTTTACTCTTGTTAAGCATTCCATTTTTGTCAGGTTTTCGTATTTCAGGCTGCAACTCAGAAATTCCCATGTGATATATTACTATACTTTTTTTTTTAAAATTTTCAGTTTCAGTAAGGAAATGTTGCCAAGTGGAAAAATGGCATTTTCCCAAAGCCGCTGAACTTGACTACTAGGAACAGGAGTAACAATGAAGTTAGGAAAGCAAGTATCAATGGACCACCTTATGCTGAGCAAGGTAAGAATTTGATCAGTGTCTGTGTGCTCCTAGAATGTGATAAAATTAGCAAGTGGAGAGGGATTTGAAATAAAATTTCTGAGCCAGACACTTCCAAAATCTGACAGAATTTTAATTTAGACCCAAGCTAAGCAACTCAAATAACAGTGCTGTAATTCTGGGATGCTATTGATTAGCAGTGTTTTCAGTACATTATGTGTATGTAATGAAGTAAAAATGTGAAAATGTAAACAAATACAGAGGTAATAACATTAAATCAGCAGGCTGTATTATGGAAGGTATTGGAATGTAAGAGATTTGCTTTATATACAATTCAGAATGAACTAGTTTCAAGGTCCTTGTAAGGTCTGGCAAGAGAGGTATCTTGCAGATGCACAGCCAGAGAAGCAAAGATTGTCTTCCATCTTCCAGAAAGTCTGTCTAAGGACATTAGAAGTTTTGGGAGGTGGTTGTTGGCCTCTTAAGTATTTTCATGTGTCATCTTAGGTGGTATGTTTGTGGCTGTGATTGATCAAGGAAGGTGGCCTGGATGCTTCTCTTGTAATTACTATCTATCATATCTTTTCCTCCTGTGAGTTCCTGATGAACCTAGTACAGTTTAAAAGCAAGATATGCTTTTATGAGTATATTAGCCTTGAAAATCATGTGGCCTTTCAGGTCCAGAAAACCCTGAGACGTTGTTTTGGAAGAGTTGTTCTTGTTGGATTTTCTCTACCTATTGAGTTAATGATTTGAAAGTGAATGGGAAAAACTGCCTAGTGTATTCAGGATAAAGGAGATGCTTGTTTCTTTTTCAAGTCCTTGAAATAACTTGGTATTTTTATACTAGAATACAATATTTCACTTGCCTCTAATCCTCCCTTCACTGCCTTCTTTGCCACAGTTTAAATTTACAATGTGAGACATACCTTGTCCTTTTTCTACATTCTTGTAATGCTTGCTCTTCTTTTAGGTAGACACTCTGTATTTTGGGCCCTTTATACGTTCTCTTTTTCCATCTCATTTGTCCTTTGAATACCTGATTTTTCTCCCAGTTTTCCTAAGGCAACCTACAAACCTCAGGATGCTAAAATTTTAGCTGAGCTTGGTAACAGGCAGTGAAGTCAGTTATGCAAATTGAGTTTTATGTTGGTTTTGTTGTTATTGTTCAATCACTTGACTGAAATTTTTGGCCTTTCTTCTCATCACTTCAGTTCTTTTCTGTAGAGAAATTAGCTCCTTGAACAGAAGTTGCCTAGGATCACAGAAGTTGTACCTGTGTAACCTTGAGTGTAACGGAGTGGGACTACAACTGTTCATTTGGTTTCTATCACATAGTCTCATTTTACCTGTGTGTACTCATCCTTGTTCTCCTTCGAAGCTCCAGAGACTCTACATCTCTTCCTGACATTTGGCTTCTTTCTCACATCATAACAATGCTTCTTGTATACTTCCTTCTTTCAATGTGAATCCTCCTCCCTCCACTCATCTCCACCACCTTCAGAAGAGCCCTTCAGTGTTTGTATTGATTATAGTCAGAATAAGTTTGCATAAGACAGTGGTTATCTAGTTGATGTTCAACAGTTCTGTTAGTCTGAATTATCTCTTTTTTCCTTATCAATCATATATAAATAGTTATTCTTTAGAGAAATTTAAGAAGCAAACATGTATCTTCCTTTTCTTTTAAGCACACTTGCTTATTTCAGAGGTTATTTCAAAATAAGGAGCTAAAACTCACATCCTCTTCACGGAAGTAGTCACTGTTTGTCCTAGTTGTCATTTGTTTTCTACTCTTTTCGCTCCATCTGCATTGTGCAGATCAGTCTGTCTCCATGATGGCAGTCCCTTGTAGTTTGTTTCCTGCATGTACACCAGCTCCTTACAGAGAGATTTACAACGCACTTACCACAATGCACTATGGCACCTAAGGCAGGAAAAATCAAAACAGTCTGCAGGCAGAAACAAATCTCAGAAGCTAGTGATCACCCAGAGAACCTGTTGTGGAGAAGCAATGTTCCTTGCCACTAAGTTAGAAGTGTGTGCTGTGTCCAGAAGTGAAAATGTAAGTGGGATAGGTGAAATGGTCATACTGAGTAATATGTTCATTTTGGTATGTGGTTAATCTTCTGCTATAAATGGGCATCTTTTTTTATGAAAGGACAGGTGAGCATCTTTCACTCTTAAAGGCCATTAGATGTGAAACGTTAAAAGATGGCTATGCTGTGTCTATAATAATGCACAATGGGATAATGAGGCTAGCTCACAATGAATAAAACCTTGCTCTCTGCTATATTAAAACGAATGGTTTTATGTGTGATAAATGTATCAAATACCCACACAGATCTTGATGGATAATTGGCAAATCATGTCACCATTCAAGAGAAGGTCATCTCTTAAACTCTTGTGTCTCAGCTATTTTAACTCCAGCTCTGCTGTCATTTAAATACTTTGATATTCTCAGTGTTGGCAGCTGAATTTGTCTCATTTAATAGTCTTTCACCTTACAGTGCATCAATGAGATGCAGTCCCATATGTGACTTCTCATACAGTGACTTCTTCATGATGTTCAACTGAAGTAAAGAGAGACTGTAACAAGCATATTGCTCTTTTTGTTTGGAACAACTGTATCAGCTCAGTGTTAACAATATTTGGGGTCTTTTTTGTTTATTGTTTTTTTTTTTTATTTTAAATTACTGTAGCTATTATGTGAGTATATGACAAATCATCATATCTTTTCTTTAGCACTAAATTCACCTTGATTATTTATTCTTACATAAAAATAGATGTGGACAAAGATTTTTCTCATATTAATTGGAGAGATTGCTATAAGACTTTATATCCATTGGGGACTAACTTCCCAGATATTACAGAACAAATACTGCTAGTAGCCCAGTGTCTAGATAAGTAAATGCCAGATTTTTTATTTAAAGAAAAAAACAAAACTGAAGTACTTTTTTTTTTTTTTTAACCAATACTGAGGACAATATTAGAGAAACTAATATTAGAAAATTTAAAAGTGAGTGAGAGTTGATTGCAAGCTTTAGTTCTACTAGTTTACTTCTTTAGTTCTACAGCACAATAATTAAAAACAGGTCTGTAACTAATGGGCAAAAAGGTGTTTTCTTAGTTTAAAGGTGTTTTGTTTAGATGTGTTTTCTTTAAAAGAAAAGAAATGGAATATATAGTCATAGCCTTGATTCTGGAGGAGGTTTTAAATTCAGCTTTTGACCCTTTGATTTAAAAATAAAAGCATCTGAAGCTTTACTCCTAAGCCAAGACGTAAGACCGAGTGCATAGAAATATGAACTACCTACCACATGCAGTTTGGAAGGGAGCCTCCTTTGGCGCAACCCCTTCCATGTTTTCAAGTTGGAGGACCCCATATCTGATTGCTGAAGAAAAGTAATATATGAAATTACTTTTCCAGTAGTTGGGGGTTTTAATTAACTAATCAGTTTAGGAATGGTATCGTCAGAGAGAATAGCAAGGAAAGTATCTATACTTTAGAAAGTAGTTCCACCTTTCCCCACTTGGTACATTTCTCCACCTGCAGTAGGCTTTATAACATGCTTTGATGGGCCCGCTGGTTGGATAGTGAAGTAATTGGAAAACAAAACAAAAAGTCACAAAGTTTTAGCCACAGCTAAAGGGATGGTTTTCATTGATGACTGAATGCCAGGCATTACTGTGCAGAAGATTACTTCCAATACTAAGTCTTGTATCTAGTGTATGCTTGTTTAAAGCCCAAAGTAAATTTAAATGAGGGAGGGAACAGGGTGGAAGGTAAAGGAATAAAGACCCATAACACGTTGTGCAGCTCTGCAGACATACGTTTAAACGTTACATTCATCAAGAGAGTGCTGGATGCAAAAGATGTAGATAGACTTTCATGATTATTTCAATCATAAATGCATGTTTTATGTTGTTCCCTCTTATCTAGAATCTTAGATTTTGCAAGCTGAAAATTGCCATCCCCTTCATTTCAGGATTTTTCTCTCTCTCTTCCCAAAGATGTTTGCCTTATTCCTTAGTTTAAATTAAAGCAACCACGATGTTTCTGTTTAAAATGAGAAAATTATACCATTTTTTAAAAAATACTCCCTCCTTCCCTTTTCTGTTGAACAGTTCTATTGCTGGGATTAAAAACTGAAATTTAAAAAGAAGTAAGTCTTGTTCCAGAGAAAAATGATTTTGTTTTATTAGTTTTGGAGTCTTGAGAGTGTACAGCAGACTGTCCTCCTAGCATTGGTGAAGGCCCAGTTGTCTACACTGTAAAATGTCTTTAGTTGCCCTAAAGACAGTAGCTTAAATGTACACTTTGAGAAATACACCCATGGTTATATATGTAATTAACTGTGGTGTCCTGCTCTCTGTGAAATGTGAGAAAGTAAGGAAAGCAAATAACTTTGTTATCTCTTTGTGAGCAGTGCTACTTGTACAGGCTGGTGGCTTCTTAGGACAAGGAAATGTTCCCAAACCAGACCATGAAAAGCTATTCAAGACATTTAAAGGTATCCAATTCTGAAAGTCTCATTTACCTCTTCATTAAAACTAGTATCATTAAAGGAGGTAGATACCCACTTTACCTGAGAGCAGAACATCGAATCTCTCCATTTCCTTTATCTGCTGAAGGTGTCTAAACTATCCAGGATCACTTACAAAATAATTTAGGAAATGGTATGTTCATTTGAAAACGTCCTGAGTTCTGCATTTCCTACCAAGCGGTGAGCAAGAGGCAGAACACTAGAACTCCTTCATGATGTTTCTATAAGCTCCAGTGTTAAGGATTTATCTGCTTTTAATACTTACTATGTGGGAAAGATATGCTGTGGTAGCTATCAGGCAGTCACATGCCATTAATTTTTTGCTGAAGATGAATGCAAACCAAGGCACAAAGAAATGGATTGTCTTGCCTGGCATGTTGTCATATGTTTGTGGCAGAACTTTTTGAGAAGAAAATATTCTGATTTATGTTTTTAGTATAAAATCGTACCTATTTTCACAAAGCTTCATTGTGTGCTCTGACAAGGGCACTTAAATCCCTCATTCTATGATCAGTAAAATAAAATGTGAAATCTCATTATCTAACATAATGGAGTGGTGCATGAAAATTACTTATAGTCTGTTTCTTATTAAAATACACAGTTTTTACAGTAAATTTTCTACAGGCTGGGGTAGTAGATGATTGGTGGTGTAACTGGCATACCCCAAGTAACTTAAAAGCAGTACTGTGGAAACAGTATAGCCTTGCTTGCATTGAATTGCACGTGATTTGATACGTCCTGGTGGACTGAAGACGGCTCCACACTGAGCCACCTCTCATGACCTGGCTGCAGCCAGGACACAGCTTATTTGCAAATGGATTAACCTGCTTGCAAATAGGGGAAGTTGTCTTAGGCCTCCAGTTACACAGAGCAGAAGGACCAAGAGAAGGGAAAGGAAAATCTAGTCTTGTAAAAGATGTGAGACATGGCTCTATGGCTCTGACCTGTTCTAGGAAGAGTATGCAAACACAGAAACTCTTGATAAGGAAATACAGATGTTCTTTGAGGCAGGATTTGCCAAAGCAATACAATAGTGACTTCTATCATTAGCTCTGAGCAACAATTTCCTAGTCTCTCGTTTTCAATCACTTGCAACTTCTCTGAAATTTACACCTTCTTGACTGAAACTTCATTCTTCAACTCTGCTTGAATGTAAATACTTCCGGTATTTGAGCAGAAAACAGTCATTTCTTTGTAAATTGGAGAAAACTGTGAAGGAAAATGTACTCTGTAATAAAAAAAGGGTGTTTTAAATGAGAGAAGTTACTGAATTTTGAGAGCTGACATTTGTAACAGAAATTATCCTTACTGAAAGAAATAGGAAGGAGATTGGTTTTAATTTCACCAATTTTAGCAGTTAAAAATTGATTCTGAGAACGTACAATAGATTCCTTTTCTTTCTCCCATTCACTCGCGAAGTGCACAAATCAGCAAGACTGATCTATAAGAACCTGTGAGTACTACAAGTTTAAAGTTTGCCACAAGTTTTAAGTTTGTCACTAAACTACCCAAGTACTGGGGCCACTGGTATGTGGTTGGGATTAAAATTCCCATGATCTTTATCTTGAAATGTGTTCCGATATTTTCAGCTTTTATACCTGTTTAATCTGTTAAATTCTGACTGATTTTGATCAAGCTGATGGAAAATAAGACTTAGAATATATTTGGATACAATATATGGATTTGGATACAGAGTGCCCAGATATCTTTTCCAAAATTCAACTAAGTGACTCTTGACCAAGGCTTCATCAGTGACATCTGGAAATTATTTTTGAAAATTGTAGCCACGTAGCCTTAGCACTTCTCTCCACTTTGGTCTATTGTGTCTGTTTGCCAGCATAAGAGGCACAAAATGCTCTAGATTTGCAAGTGTACGAAGATGCATGAATCAGCTGGGTAGCATACCTCTAAAAAGGTCATGGCTAACAACAAAGACAATGTACTTTTTACAGAATAGCTACATGAGTGAAAATGCCCTAATTAAAACACTGTTACTATTTTCAACTTCATAATTTAGAATTGATTGGGTGCCCAGGCATTTTTTATCAGTGGACTGTATCCAAAAAGATTATTTTTACAGACTTTTCAGGGGCCGCATTTTAGGTGAACTTCCATGCCTGGTTCCAAGTTATTGTGGCTTGATCTGTTGTTACTGGATCAAGCCTGGAATATTTCACAGCCTGTCACAGAAAACCTTGACCATTTGCCTGTAGTCCACAGGGCGTTCAGGTACAGGAGCTGAGTGCAGCGTGCAGGACCCACATCAGACGGTGCTTTGTGGCTTGCAGTGTCTTGCGAGATCTGAACCACCATGGTTTTCCAGGGGGGCTACAAATGGCCTTAAAAAAGCAAAGGGAGTCTGCAGCCCCGGTCAGTCTTCTTCCTTGCCTGGCAGCGTATCTGTGATGGCATGACTTGACGTGTCTAGGGCAGTAACATGTATAACATCCTTCAATGGCTTCATCTTGATATTCTCACCCAATCCTCATAAAAGATGATATGACAAGACCTGATGTTTGATCGTGGTGCCTCTCAGGGTAATATCTACATCTTTGTTCTGAGCTCTCCCCACCCACAGCTAACTGTACCACATTAGTCTATAGTTAGAAATGCCATGCTTAGAATGAATTATGTAACTGATAGCAGCATCACCTTCCCTGGAGGTTATTAAACCTCTTACAGCACTTGTAGGGAAGGCTAAGTACTAACCCCACTGCTGAGACCAAGGTTGCTGCTTAAAAAAATTGTTACTATCGAGAGCTCTGCATGCTCTGCCACCAGCCTGGGCAGGGCATGTTTTGAGGTGACGTGAGGTCAGGGATGGAGAGAGGGGACTGATTTTGAGCTGTCTTACATGTGTGTGCGTATATATGTGCATCTAAATTAACAGATGAAAGTTGTCTCATTCCACATTTAAGTTTAAATGCATGGTGGTTACTTGCACTGTTGCTTTAGTCCCAACCTGTGTAGAATCAGAATCATAGAATAGTTTGGGTTGGAAGGGACCTCAAAGATCATCTAGTTCCAACCCCCCTGCCATGGGCAGGGACACCCTCCGGTAGACCAAAGGTAGCCCAAAGCCTCATCCAACCTGGCCTTAAACACTTCCAGGGATGGGGCCTCCACAGCCTTTCTGGGCAACCTGTTCCAGTACCTCACCACTCTCACAGTAAAGAATTTCTTTCTAACACCTCATCTAAATCGACCCTCCTTCAGCTTAAACCCATTACCCCTTCTCCTGTCACTACACTCCCTCATAAACAGTCCCTCACCAGCTTTCCTGTAGGCCCCCTTCAGAAACTGGCAAGCTGCAACTAGATCTCTCCGGAGCCACCTTTTTCTCCAGGCTGAACAACCCCAACTCTCTCAGCCTGTCCTCATAGGAGAGGTGCTCCAGCCCTCTGATCAGCTTCGTGGCCCTCCTCTGGACTCGCTCCAACAGCTCCATGTCTCTCCTGTACTGGGGCCCCCAGAGCTGGACGCAGTACTCCAGGTGGGGTCTCACAAGAGCAGAGTAGAGGGGCAGGATCACCTCCCTCGACCTGCTGGTCACACCTCTTTTGATGCAGCCCAGGACACGGTTGGCTTTCTGGGCTGCAAGCGCACTCTGCCGGCTCATGTTGAGCTTCTCATCAATCAACACCCCCAAGTCGTCCTCCTCGGGGCTGCTTTCAATCCATTCCTCGCCCAGCCTATAGTCATGCTTGGGATTGCGCCCACCCACGTGCTGGACCTTGCTCTTGACCTTGTTGAACTTTACGCGGTTCGCACGAGCCCACCTCTCCAGCCTGTCCAGGTCCCTCTGGATGGCATCCCTTCCCTCCAGCGTGTCAACCACACCACACAGCTTGGTGTCGTCCGCAAACTTGCTGAGGGTGCACTTGATCCCACTGTCCATGTTGCCGACAAAGATGTTGAACAGGGCCAGTCCCAGTACCGACCCCTGAGGAACACCACTTGTCACTGTTCTCCACTTGGACCTTGAGCTGTGCGACCATCCAGCCAATTCCTTATCCACTGAGTGGTCCATCCATCGAACCCATGTCTCTCCAATTTAGAGACAAGGAAGTCATGCAGGACAGCGTCAAATGCTTTGCACAAGTCCAGGCAGATGATGTCAGTTGTTCTTCCCTTGTCCACCAATGCTGTAACCCCAAGGTTAAAGGCTATGCAGAATTTGTAATTGCTGCATACCTGCACCGTTGCCATTATCTAGTGCTTTTTTCAGAGTACCTCAAATATTTTTGTATTGTGGAGTGAAATCTCAACATATTTTTCATCTCGGTCTTCAGTCTCTGACTCCATATTCTTTTGTCAGCATTAAAACCCTGGAACACTGTGCAGGGTTTGGTTTTGAAGTGTTTTGTATTTTTGTGTGAACAGCTGAGCCTGCCTTTTTACTGTGTAACTGCCAACATCACGTTCCCAAGGGAGGCTGGTGAAACATCAAGTGATAGCACGGTGTTTATTTTAGCTGATATTGTTGTGAAAGTATACTTTTAGTCACTGACTCCACTAAAATGTTGGTGAGGGAGATATTAGCAAATGTATGAAGAAGTTGGAAGTTTGCCCTGAGTTTTTGTGAGGATCCTGAAAAAGGAGAGTATCTCCTGCCCTGCAGAGATCCTCTGTCCAGCACAGTCCTCACGTGCTACCTAGGAGCTGGGCAAGGGCAGAGATCCTGTATGTTCATAACCCACCTTGTCTCTTTTCTCCACGATCAGAGTAATTAATGCGAGAAAATAAACCAAAACAAACTAAAACATGACCATAACCATAGAGATCCTTCTCTGTACAAAGTTTTGTGGTAAGTTCATGAAAATAAAGCTGATTTTAACAAAGAAAAGGTGCCTGGGGAGAATGTGTGTTTTGATGTAAATTTCTGCAGGAAACTCTGGATGGGATTTTGCGTTTGTTTTTAAATGTAAATATCTGTAGGGAGTATTTAGGATGGTTTTCGTTTATTTCCAAAGTATTCCTTCCTTGGAATAAAAATTCATCAGAAACCTGGACACAGAATTGTATTTCTCCAATAATGACAAAACAGACCTCTTGTTTCCAAGGCCTCTTGACCCAACCAGATTAGCAAATTAACGTTGGAGGATTCTAAGTGACCTTTTCCTGTGAAATGAACCCATTCTGATGAATCATCAGCGCCCACATTTGACAGATGTCGGTAACTGGCAAGAACGTTACCACTCTGATGGAAAGCTGATCAGCTAATGAGTTCACTCACCAATCTGTAAAAGGAACAGCCTTCTGTTTGAGGGATGTAATTTCTTCTGACTGCCTAGGAGTTGTGGTGATTTTCCTCAAAAAAAAAAAAAAAAAAGGCGGGGGGGGGAGAGGAAGAACCCTAAGAATGTAAGTACCTTTTTTTTTTTAACTGTTTCACCAATGAAGCAAAAATAAATATTTATTGAGATGTAATATAGCCTGCAATGACGAGGGTATTGATTTTGCACGTGATGCTGAATGTACCATTATGTGGAGCTGGGTGGTTGAAAAGGATGGTGCTACCTCTCAGGCTTTCTGAGATACTGGTTGCCTGGTCTGCCACTGATGCATAGCCCTGCATTCTGCCACTGTATGTGGCCCTCTCCTACGGAGACCAAGTCCTTTCTGTCCATCTCCCCCTCCTTGCCTACTCCCTCCTCTGTTTCAGCTCTTGCCTCTGTCAGTAAGAAGAGAGCTAATCTAAAAACAATGTAGGGAACAGTATGAACAACCACCATGAAAGTCACTTAAACAAATGGATTTGTAAAACTCAATTGTTCTAAGCCTGTCCAAGCCAGGACTACAATTTGAATTAAACATAAGGTGACTCTTTTTACTGAATCAATAAGTGCAAATAACATAGCTTGCAACCATGTTTTATTTCCCAGACAAAAATGGTTCTTAACAGCTTTCTGAAGGCTATGCTTCAGCCACCTGCTGCTAAAGTTGTTTGCTTTTTCCTAGAAAATTTGATCTTCTACAACATTAAAAAAGACAAGTATGCAGTCAGCATGCTAGTGCATACTTGAGGCTAGATGTTTCATGGATGTTTGAGAGTCATATTTTTTAATGAACTTCATAACTTTCTACAAACTTCCTTTTAGCAAGTATAAATGACAGAGATGGAGGGTGGAGAGATGGAACTGTGGGAAATTTTCTCTCGTCCTCACTCAACTTCAGCCAGGTTTTAGAGACAAGAGCAATTCTCCCTGTTATTGAGAAGTGTCAGTTTGCTGCTTTGTCACAAATCTTTGTGTTGCTTTTCTAATACTAGTTTTCACTGCAAGATCCCGTTCTCCTGCCCTTCTTCTCTGGTACATGTACTCTGGTATTTGGGTTGCTGCAGGGACCTTAAAGCATGTATTTTGCAGTATTTGTTTCCATTTTGCAAATACACTGAAGCACATTGTAATACCAGTTGATTTTTGCAGCTGGCATATGAATGTATTGTAGTCCCAACAGGAGAGTGATTGAAATGCAGACACTGAGAACAGCTGTTTACAGTGAAATTGCGTTTCCCAGTTGGTTTGTTCTGAGCACAGAGGAGTTCCCTAGAAAAATAGATAACGTCTGCTTTTGCTTTTTTTTTAGACTATTCTCCTTCCTAGAGGTATAAACTCTGGACCAAGGTTCCATATTTGCTATTTCCACAGCGATCCTCCAGGAAGGCTAACTATGAAGAAAATTTCCTCCGCTAGGAGCTTTTCTCTTTTCTGCTATTGTTTTATCCTCCCTAGGCCACCAAGTAGTATGTTACTGCACGCCCTCCCCTTGGTGTCCTACATCAGCAAAATTGTTAGGTACCATCAGTGAGAGGTGATAACCTCCAGTATTAGAGATCATTACAATTTTATGGGATTTACTTTCTGTTTCAATACTCCCATATATTACAGATCACTACCACTTTTCAGTCTATTTCTCTGCACACTTAATCAATTATTAAGTAACTAGCAGGTAAATGAAGGAGGAGTGGAATTTCAGATCCTTTATTTTGAGTCCCTTTATTTGAATCCCTTTCTGAGTCTAACATGCAGGATGAGGAAGAGAAAACCTTAATTTGCACGAATCAGCATACTCTTTGGGTGCTAATTTACACCAGATGAGGATCTTGGGTGCCATATAGTTTCTGATTTTTAAGTTTGTGTCTTAGAGACAGTTCTACTGCTATGCATTAATGCTGTTGTACGGACAGCAGGCAAACTGCATATATTAACATGTTGTTGTTGTTAAATCTAAACCATTTTTTTTCTGTAGAAGCGCTAAAGGGGAAAGAAAACATCCAAAACCTAGTCCAAATTGAGTCTTTATGACACAACAAAAATAAAAAGTAAAAGCCAGACAAACTGAACATGTTTTTTATTGTTATTAAAAAGAATATGGATCTGGACTGACAGCTTGTAAACTAAGATGCAACTTGATCTGATTTCAAATGGCCAAAATGTTTTACTATCCTCAAAACAACCCATGGAAATCATGGTGTTTTGTTAAATGATTCAATAGTCAGAGGCTTGATTTAGCTTCTTAGTAAAAGGAGATTGTGCTTCAGAAGAAAGTTTTGTATTTTCACGTGGTTCACTTTTGAATTAACTATTAAAAGCAAAAGAAAACAAACTGCACCTCAGCAGCATGCAGAGACACACGCTCAGGTCATCTAACCTTATATTGCCCGTCATCCTCTCCACTCTTTGCTCCTTTTTAACCTGATAACCCAGTTACTGCAACCTTCCCCCCACATCCCGATTTGTTCTTCTATCTCCATCTCTCTCTCTACAACTTTTGATATGGCTAACAGAGGACTTACTTGGGTATTTTGGAAGAAGTGCGGTTTATCAGAGGTGTCACTGCTTTCTTTTTAAACAGCAGCCTTTTCATGAACATCCCTTCTACCCTAGCTACTAGTGATTTAATCAACAATAAGGGCAATAAAACTCCTCTTTATTTACACTGGACTGACACTTTCTGGAGTATAAGACAACAGACTTTGGCAGGTGCAACTTTATAGATAATTTGTAAAAGTCCAATGGACATTTATTACTCCCCTACCATTAATTATATGTGTTTATAAAATATGTGTTAATAGAGGTGGATACATGTATACATGTGATTGTAAAACTAAAAGAACAAGACATAAAACAAAACTGACAGAATGATTCAATAGGGAAAGAATAACCAAAGGAAAGAGGGCTGATTATTTATACATAAACACACCCACCCCCCCATCAATATGATATTTGGGTTGCCCTGGCAGTGGAGTGAGCCAGGAGCTGCTATTACTTCTCAGCAAATGATACCAGCCATCTCTGCTGGTTTCCAAACCTACAACTCTGTATACAGAGATTAGACGGGAGGTGCTTAAGTAACAACTACCACCAAGTGAGTGAATAGCTGTAGAGTATAACCAAGTGCTTCATTTTTGACAGAAAAGCAACATTTCCTTAAACAGCATGTCTGTCATTCCACAGATATAAACACTATATTGCATAAATACTATACTTTCACTCCCTAAATGATGTTTTGCAAGTATTCTTTAGCAGCCCCTAAACCAAATTGTTTATAAATGTGGTAGTGGAAAAGCTGCATCCATTAACTTTATCTGAAAAATAAAAAGAACCCTGCTGTTAGTTACGGAAGTAAAAACTAGCTGACAGTCATTTCTTGGCACTTGGTGGATTTAGTGAGCTATTTGCTGTGACAGAGGGGACTATGCAACCACAAAACTGCTGGAAATTAAAAATAACTCCATAAACAGGTAAAATAAGATTACCAATGTTCAGCTAAATAAACACGGATGCTTTAGCTGCAGCTAACATGTAATTGAACACGGATGCTTTAGTTACAGCTAACATGTAACACTGATTTGCTGAGAGAACACCTGAGGGTGAAATTCACAATCCTGTGTGCAAAATGTAGATGCTCACTCAACAGCTACCCAGTTCATTACCTTGGCGCTTATTCCCTCAAGAAATGTCAATGTCTTTTAGCTAGGTCCAGGTGTAATAGATGTCACAAACTTACATGTAAAACTACTGGCTGAAAGTTACAGTTTTCAATGTGATGCTGGTCCACTCTTAATGCATGAATTTAAATGAACTCATAGGCACTGCAGAATTTTAATCTGTGATTTGTTTGTGGTAGACCCTTTCCTTCTCTTTGTCCTCCTCTTCCTTTAAGAATTTGTTCTTTGATTTCAACAGAAGCAGGCTCAGGCCCAGCTTTTGCTGCATTTCCAACTGCTTTGCTTGGGGAATTTGCAATGCTATTTCAACACAATTCTTGGGTTTCCCCCCAAGGCTTCAGATGACTTTCTTCCCATGCACACAAATGTACCACTCTCATGTGGGGATAGGAAGGACAGGAGGTCTGTAAAGTTGAAATGGCAAGAGAGCAGAAACTGTAGATTTTACTGTAGAAAGTAAGGACGGGGTCAAACCCAATCCCTAATATATGAACACCCAGAACTGAAATTCAGATTGGGTGCCAAATGATTCATCTGTATTTGCTGGGGTGAAGAGAGAGGAGAGAAGCACATCTTATATGATTTTGTATTTATAAGTATATCAAAGATATAAAATACTAAGTAAGAAATCCTTATCCTTTAAGGAAGTTTGAAGCTGAACTTGAACACAACATTTGGTAGATAATCAGAATCTTCCTTAGAGCACAGGTCATGTTAACCAAAAGTTATTTTTTCTCTGACTTTTAATATTTTACTGGCTTTGAAGCTATGAGGATGGGTGATGGAGATAAGAGAGATGAAAATCTCTTACTTTAATATCTAATTTAGAATTCGAATTGTTTTATTTTTTTGTGTGTGAAATTTTTACTTCATTATTGCTTCAAAAGTTCCACAGATACCAAAGCAATCCTTCTAAAATAGAGTACACAGCCCGAAGTGACACACATTTGGGTCTGATTTTAAAATTGGTTCTGCTTTGCAATCCTAAGTCACACTTTAAACAACAAAGCAAATAATGGATGTCATGAGTTGCTTTGTGTTGGAAATAGCAGTACAGATTTAAATTGCCTCATGGAGGAGAGAAGATAAGAGTGTTTATGAAAGACAGTCCCTTTTTGGGGTGCTGGTGGCAAATGCCAAGGTAGTGGGGTGCCTGATCTTTAATAATAACAGATAACCTGCTTTCATGCTGTGCAATTGTGTGAATTCAGTGAGAGGACTGTCCAGTGTTTGTGCTCAAAACTGTGTCCTGAGCTTGCTGCTCAAAGGAAGAGTTAAGGCAAAACTAGGACAAAAGAGACAGCTATTCACCAGAACATCTGTGAGATACATGACCAAAAAACACTTTCTGGGGGACACAAGGCAGAAAAACAGATTTTCAGAATGAATGAGAGACTTTATTTTTCAACTCTTGCATGATGAAGGATTTCTAACAGAAAAGTTCAGAACAATCAGAGATCGAGAAGACTGTTGCAAAGACTTGCATTCTCAACCCCTTCCATCACCAATACGATGAGCACAAGGAGAAAGGGGTATAATGCAGACTGACTAATTGTTAACTGATCTGGAAAAGGTAAAGGACTTGCCAGGAGTCTTCTCTTTGTCTTTTTTCTTTTGAATGTTGTTTCAGGCTGTTTCAGACACAAGAGCGTCTGACTGTTTTTGCCTAAATAACAAATTAGAGATGTGAAGTGTTTCCTTTGCGCTATCCATCAGGATACATCTCTGTGGTTCAGTGCAGGCAGTCGTTAGTTGTGTCCACTCTGACCTTAAGTTAAATAGCTTCCAGACCTGTGCTGGCTCACACACTCCCAGTTTGGAGCACAGACAGCAGCACTCCTGTGTAACTCCAAGTGCTGCTCTTGGTGGACATACCCTCCAATCTGAATGATACTTCAGATGTCAAAAGCATGAAACAAATTGCCACTCATCAGAGTATGTAGGAATAGCGAGTAGGCACCATCCCAAAAGCATGTAAATCATGGAGAGGTAACTTAATGCCGTATGGCAAAGCTCCAGTTGGGTGGGATCCTGCTACATAAGGGAGCAAGACAAGAGTTCAGACAATTTTTGCCCAGCCTTTGGTTTTCCTTGCTTTTCTGGCATGTGTGCTTCTTGTTCTCCTCAGCCCCCTCCCAAAGAGAATGAAAGCCCCAGTGCAGTTTCACTGTTGTCTGTTGGCTTTCAGGAGCCCTTCTTGTCTCGGTTGTATAGAGGAACTGGTCAAGGAGCAAAAATGCTACCACATGGTTTTAATGACTGACAGAGGCAGTTCAGTAATGAACCCTAAACGCACAGGTACATCAGCTCATAAAAAAACTCTCTGGATGAAATGTGTTCTCACCAAGCATCTGAAGGGCAATATTTGAATGGCAAATCAGTTCATACATATCACATTGTCTTCCTGTGGGCTATCTGCAGTCAGGAGAAGGGGCTAAATTCAAGAAATAGTATGCAGTAAATAATTTGCCCTTCTGTAGAAGCTTTTCTTCTCCATCCATTTTTCTCCTGGTTTCTGCTCAGCACTTCTGGGCAGGCTGTTTTTCCAGAGGACTTTGTCAGTTCTCATAGACTGCTGTTGAGGAATAAAGTTCAGTCATAGTCTCCAGTGTAATGTAGAAAAGTAAAGCATTAATTAAAAAAAGATGCAACCTAATACTTACAGCCCTGTGAACAGACCCTGGGCTGCGCAGAGCTGATTCTTCTGCTTCATTTCTCCTTCATACTTGGGCATTTATGCTGAGTCAGATAGATGAAATGATGCCTAGAGCAATGCTCTATAACTGCTTTTTTTTTTTATGTGCTGAACACCTGTCCCCTATCTCTCCCATTGCATTTAAAACAGTGCAAGTCTCATAATAGCATTTCTGTCTCTTTTTCTGAATAAATGGATTGAAATCTATTGATATTTAACAACAGGTCTTCAGTGGGAGATGATAATTGGCTGAATAGAGGTGTCTTTAGGGTATTTAGTGGCTTTAAAGTAGTACATTTCAATCTGGTTCTGCTTGCTTTTTTAATAACAGCTTTCAGGCATTAAACTAGCAGGACATGCTCTGACCCATTATAGCAATCCTCATCGTCCAGAGAACAAGAATGTGGCCAACAGTTTATATTCCAAAGGGAAATGCAAGAAACAGAGTCATGGACAATTTAGGAACAACTTGTTCATCTGGAAATTCTCTCTTAACATTTGACATTTTAGTGGTTAGGTTATGTCCTGAGGTATACATGCTTGTATCTCCTCGTTAGAGATGCTAGTACAATTGCAAAAGGATCTTATTATCCCTAGAATCATGTACAGCTTAAAAAAATCCCAACCAGTTCTTTGCCTCAATGATTTTTTTTCAGCAATGCGTTCTCCACTTGAGATAAATTGCTGCACTGTTTTCAGTTTTACTCTGTGTTGTTTTCAGTTTCACTGTCCAATTCTTTTATCTAAGAAAAGAAAGTTTACCTGATTTAATTTTTGTTAGCCATTGGTCATCACATATTACTGTTACCTTTGGTCTTTTTAAATCTGCCATCATTACTCTTGTCCCATAAAACTTTTTTCAAACCTTTGGTACCCATGTCCCCACTTGTGAAGTACTTTTTCTCAAGAATTGACTTGACATAGTTGGTCACCATTGTGCACTGAACACTGGGGGTTCTGTTTATCGTTCATTTTATGTGATGTCTGGATCATCTTCCAGAATCACCACTGTTCATTTAAAAGTCAACAGTGTACACAAGTAGGTCAAATGCTTCGTCACAATTTGTGTTACCTTGCATTTTATGTGTTGCTGTGCTCTCAGTTCACCCAGCTTTATTGCATCCCGCTAGAGTGCCATACAGTCTCTCTAGTCTTAATTATCCTCTATAACTTCATGGCATCTGCAGTTTTTAGCCACCTTGCAACTAGTTTTTAGATCTCTTATGGATAATATGAACAAACCTACCTCACTGTGGGGCTTTGGGGCAGCCACTGACAACTTTTGACACATTTTAATTTGACCGTTATTCCTCTTTAATTTCTGTCTCACAGCCAGTTTCTATCCAATGATGGGACTTCAGCTCTGGTTTTGTGTTTCCCACTGTACCTGTAAACCATAGAGGGGTATTAATTCCTTTAATGCTTCCCTGTGTGGCAGCTGATTTTCTCTTGTCATATTAGCTATGGATGCTAGGCCACCCGCAGCTGTTCCTGACTCCTGCAAGGTGGTAGGCTTGGCCTCTTTCCCAAGGCAAATGCTTTCCCCAAATTCCTAGTTCCCTCTAGAAAGATCGTGAGCTACACAGAGTTGTATAAAACAATAAGAAGAAGCTGTCCTTCCCGATAAGGGAGGAAGGCTTCTCTCCAGAGCGTCCCAAAATCCACTGAACAAAGCGGTTTTATCTGAGGCAGTCTCATCACTTAAGGGAGTGCAGTAACATTGCAGTAATATCACCACACAAACAGAGATTTCTCACAGATCCAAACTCTCTCTAAATAAGAGCCATTCATAATTCATTGCTGGCTGGTCTAACAGTAGCGGTCATTATGATGAAGCAGTTTGAGGAAAACCAGAATCATAGGAAGCCGTAGCGACTTGATAAATATTAACAAGTTAGTATCACACAGGGCATAAATCATCTTACGCACTTCTGTCAGCTCTAAAACACTGCCTGTACCTGCCCTTGGATTTAGTGGCACGGGCAGCTGCACGGGTCTTAAAGTTTACTTCTAATTCAGGCTGGCAAGGGTGATGGAAAGCACTCACCAGAGGGCAGAGTCTGGTTCTTGAACTGTAGTTATTACTTAACATATACTTAATTAATACCTAGTGTTCCTTGAATGATAATGAGTTTTTAACACTTACAAGCACCCACTGCCCGGGAACTCTCTGGATCAAGGTTGTGCTGTCTTACAGCCAGAGGATTCTTTTCTGTAGAAGCAATTTTTTAACCAGTTTTGCTGTCACACTCCGTCTCTAGCATAGCACTGAGGCTGCAAACAGTGCAGAAAACAAGTTCTCCAAGACCTTTAACTGGAAATATTGCTTTCCTTCCTTCACCTTTTCCCACTGGAATTAAAAATATTTTAAAAAAGGTGACATTCATTTCTACTGATGTAAGTATTTGCAAATCTCTATATTTGTGAAACTTTAATTTTAGGCCTAAGTTGACCTGACATGTCTTTTTAAGGAGCTTGCCCAAGGCCATGCAGTGGCTCTGTGTCAGCCAGGATTAGACCTCAGGAATTGTTGCCTTTCAGTCCAGTAGACCAAGCTGCCTCTCACGCTGCCGTCGGAGCTCTCCAGGCCAGATCAGTCTGATCCGTTTCTACACAGGGCTGATCTTTGAAAACGTGTATCCTAACTGGCTGAGAAACCAAAATAATACTTTTCTTTACCAATAGAGGGCATAACCTTTTTTTAATTTTCATTTTTGTGTGTGATGGAATTAAATCATACCTGTGCCATACACTTTACAAGAAAAAAGCCCTGAGGCACTTAAAGCTCCAGGGCTGCTGGTCCACTGTGTGTACTCATCACTTCATCTTTACATTTGGACGGGATTGCCTTTTACCATTTGGCCAGCTCCAGAAGTGATGTGGATTGGCATTCAGAAGATTACATGTGCAAGAAACATGCACAAACTCAGGATAAAAGATTGTGAACTCAATTAAAGCTTTAACATTGGTTCTTCATTATCATTTCAGGCATCCCTGGACCGCAAAACTTATTATCCAGAGATGATATTCTGTCCTTTCCCTTGTCTCGAGGGCTGTGCAAACCAGATGATGTCTGTGTTCCTGGGTATATTATGCTCCTTAAAGAACAGTGGAAATCTGTTTCCAGCAGGGTCCAGCTCCAGAATTTGGCTCCTTCCTCTTCCTCCCCCACTTAGTCCAACGTCTCCTACTCTCCAGGACAGGACATGTTGCATTTAGCTTGTCAGCCTGCACCAGGACTCATTGACTGACTACCTGGCATGTCAGGTGCAGGCTGCAAAAGAGGGTTTTTGCAGCTGTGCTGCAGCTGGTAGCACACCTAACACACACACACGTTCCCCGCCAAAGGCCTGTGCAGGCAGGAATACCAATACCACGCTGCCTTGTGCTGTGCTGGAGCTGTGCATCCATCCCAATCCAAGCACAGGCTTCCGTTGCTCTGACATCCAAGGGATGAGGGTCATCCCCTGCAGAGAGATTTGGGATGGTGATGACATGGCAAACAGAAAGATTCTAGTTTTTTCACAGTAGTTGTGGGGAAAAGAAAGTATTTGGAGCATGAGAAGAAGAGGCTTAGCAGAACAGAGGTTTTGAAACCACTAGGTGAAGGTCTGACACTAATGCAATTAACAAAGCAGGATAGATTATGTAGATTTCTCTGGATCTGCTGGGAAACTGCTGCTTACTGCAATTTTTCAAGGCTCTTTAAAAATCTCACTGTGCAGAGCTGGACTAAGTAGAAGACCATTGCAGCTCCTTTTGTGATGTTACAGGAACTTTGCCAGCCTTCAGATTTTCATAATATACACACAGTAGCTGTGGGAGAACTTCTTACCATCTGTAGGTAATAACAATAATGTCTTGCACTGTTACAGTGCCTTTCATCTGTAGATATCAAAAGGCTTTCTAAACATTAACTAGTTAAGTGACACCGCTCCAGTGAGATGCACTTCTAACTTGGATGGTTTGGGTGGCTTTTATTAATCTAAGAGGTCTGAAAAGGCTGTCAGCCTCCTTGTGCTTACAAGGCAATGATGACAGACAAGATGTGGTGGTTTTGGAGGCTGTAGACTAGGACAAGTTTAGGTAGGGAGGAATACTTTAACTAGTGCCATTTTTATGTGTTTTGACTGTGTTCTTAAAAATCCTTTATTCACCTAAAATCTGAGTAGCCATGTAAAAGGAGGTATATATGCATCTAGCAATAACTGAAAGCAATGCTTTTTGTAGGGGAAACAGTATAAAAAGTCTTGATGTTGACTCAAGGTAAGACAAAAACTAACCAAACTAGTCCCACAGCAAACACTAAACCTTTGATGGCCTGTGGTGATGTTCCAGTAAGGTCCTGAAAGTTGGGATTACTTTTGGAAACTTTATCATCCTGCTTTTTATCATGTTTAGGACATAGTGCAAGATCTAGAAGCAAAAAACTGTACATATGTATGGAGAGTAGCATTAGAATTCAGTCACACTCAAGAGTGAAATACCCTGATATAAACCCAGGTTACCTTAACTGTACTTTTAAGCATGTAAAGAATAGCATTGACTTCAGTGGGACAGTTTGAATTCTTGATGTTAAGGATGTGTTAGAATCCATGGGAGGAAGGAGACTAGGTATGCATGTGATCACCTCACTTTCCCCAGACCAACACTGCTTTAGTGTGGAAAAAAAGTAGTGGGTGCTATCTAGCCACTGTGAGTCCCTAAGGGAGAAGGAGTTATTAAGTCACATCTTAAAAAAAAAAAAAAAAAAAGTAAAAAAAAATCCACTGTACATTTACTATGCGAAGCCATCACAAGAACAACACCCTAATAAACGCCCAACACCACAGCTGAAGTGAACATACATCTTTGCAGGAGTGAGTACGTAATTATCAGTTCATTGTTTAATTGTTGTCATGGCCCCAGGACTCATACCATTTCAGAGATGATACAGGTAGCAGTCAAGGTAAATGCAGGATAAAATGCTGTGTGTTGTGATATTTTTTTTGTGTTAAATGTGCGTTCCCTTGTGTTAAATGGATCTTCCCTTAAAATACTCTCCACAGAACTGGTAGGTGTTTCTGACTGATACTGCTGGGGCTGGAAACTCTCTTGTGCCCTCTGACAGTTGTTCATCTCACAATTGTAGATTTTAGCATTGACCCACAGACCCTGCTTGAGCCCCCACGCTAACTGGGGACTTCCCAGCAAGAGAGGGCTTATGCAGAGTCCTAGTGGTGTTTCTCAGGAGCAAGGAAAAGGCTTTAAGGAGCGCTCGTACCCTCTTGCTGCGCTCAGCTGGAGTTGTGCCGAGCTGCTCACCATTACTCTGAAAAGCAGAGAGCAGAGGGTGGCCATCAATCTCAGAAGAGAAGAGCCAGGCAGCTTCCCTCAGCAGCTGATGCCAGCTTTAGAAGAATTCTTGCTAAATTTCTCTTGAACTCTTCCTTTTTTTCTCCTTTCCTCCTCGTGTATATTTTTTTGTTTTAATTTATTACAGTCATCAATATCCTACTGATGACAACAAGATGGGGATAAGGGGAAGAAATGTTTTACATAGAGAGTTCATTTTCTCTTTATTGTTTGTGCATCCGGATACCTTTAACACACATACAGTGCATGTACAGTTCTTGCTGTAACTGTAATATAGCTCACTTCTCATGAAAATTTATAGACTCTTTCAATCTTTAAAGACAATCCCAACAACAACTTTAAATATGCCAGAAACATCACACTCTTGAAGGAGGAGAGTCACAACAAATTTCTTTAGCACTACATTGTGCTTCATCCCAAGTATTGGGTGGCTTTTATTTTTGAATTTAGAAATGAAAGGAAATGCTTATCATTTGAGTATCATCTGATATACTAGTGTTCTATAGGGCAAGCTAGTCCTATTTCAACACTGTAAACAGGCATTGATGCTCTTGAAGAATTCTAGATGTTGGTGGTTGATTAATATTCAGTTTACCCATTTTCTCTGTGAATTTATTTGGGAAAAAAAGGGAAGCCATAAAGAGAATACATCACATATTTCTCTACTCAGAATCTTTCTGCAGCTCTCTTATCCCACTCTGGATGCACAAAGAAGTTGGGAAAGGATTCTGATTTTTATTTTCGTCCAAGAACAAGCCTCAGGTGTTGCAAGGCTCCTCAGCATCACCTGTCGCTCAGCTTGTGTGAAGTGCCGAGGCCATTGCTCAGGCGAGCAGTTGCAGACAGGCAGCGCGTGTCCCGTGCCGGGTGCTGCTGCGACAGCAATAGGAAGCGCCTCGTAGCTGTAGGGGGATAAGGGTAAATGCTGAAGGGGCTGGGAGGATGGGGAGCACGGGTGGATGGCTTTCTCTGCACAAGTGTGGAGGTAGGGGTGGGAGGATATGGGCAAAGCGGTGGAGTCCTAAGACGTGTATATGGGAGATTCAGGTGTGTGTGCAGCTGGTCCCAGAGCTGCACTAGTTGTTAGAGGTGGCTTGCTGGCCATGTGGGTGTCTGTCAAGTAATTCGTTGCTGCTGTTTGGGGGTGGAAGGTTTAAAAATGTACTTTCAGAGGCAGTAGATTTGAGGTCACATAATGACATGCCAATGACTTTCTAGGGGAACTGCAAGCTTTCCACAGTGGTATCTATGCCGAGCTATTCTCCCCTAGATATATAGAAAAGAAAAGAAGAGAAAAGAAGAGAAAAGAAGAGAAAAGAAGAGAAAAGAAAAGAAAAGAAAAGAAAAGAAAAGAAAAGAAAAGAAAAGAAAAGAAAAGAAAAGAAAAGAAAAGAAAAGAAAAGAAAAGAAAAGAAAAGAAAAGAAAAGAAAAGGAAAAGAAAACCTGCCACATACATAGTCACAAGCCATGATTTTGCTTAATGAGAGCACTATTTGCAGTAGAAACTCACTCTCAGCCACCCTTCTAAGTACTGCCATCATTTAGTGTAAATGGTTTCATAACAGCTTGGAACAAAAATGATTTCAAGTCAGAGATGTGTCATTCAGAGCAAATCCAGAGAGAAGTCAAGTGACTATCATATGTGAATCACTTTGAATTTAGCTGACTACAGGATATAATTACCTCCATTTATTGTGTTTATGCACATTTCTTTGTGTGAAAAAGTATTTTTTAAGTTTTAAAAATACTTTTGGTGGACACATTGAGATAAATTCTGACAGAGTGGAAGAAATACATCCTTGCACTCATATCTCCATAGCTAATGTCATTAATTGCATTAAATAGCTCAGTACAAATATGCTTTGTATTCCTACAGTTTGTATTTAAAGCCAATGCAAAAGACAAGATAAAGCAACATTATTAACACAGATAAATTGCAGTGAACACCCTTCTCTGAGAGGTTTTAGTCATCATATTTTCAAGCTGTGTTATGTTTAATTGTTAAACACGGAGCACAGTTTTAGATTAGTGTCTGAATAGCCTTCTCTAGTATATTGGAATTGCATGGTAAGGTTTTGGTAGCGGGGGGGCTACAGGGGTGACTTCTGTGAAAAGCTGCCAGAAGCTCCCCCCATGTCCGACAGAGCTAATGCCAGCTGGCTCCAAAAGGGACCCACTGCTGGCCAAGGCCGAGCCCATCAGCAATGGTGGTAGTGCCTCTGAGATAATAGAGTTAAGGAGGAAAAAAGGTGATTTCTCCTTGTCCTTATCTTGACCCAGGAGCCTTTTGTTATATTTTCTCTCCCGTGTCCAATTGAGAATGGACAGTGATAGAGCAGCTTTGGTGGGCACCTGGCCTCCAGCCAGGGTTAACCCACCACATCTAGCTAAGGTTTACCTTAGGAAAGAGAGGAAAAAGTAAATCTGTCTTCTCATTGCCTGACTGCTTGGTAGTCCTTCTGCCTTTACATCCTTGATGCCTAAAGGCTCTGTTTCCAGGTGGAGAAAAACTCTTCATGTTTCTTGCTTTTCACCAGTGATGTTATTTCAAAGGTTAGAGGAAGGGAGAAGATTTGCAGAAAATGACTCTTAAAGAAGTAATGTAGAAAAGTTACTTCCTTCTTCCAAACTTTCTCAGTATATTCAAATTTGAGGAGAACTCACAATGTGTTTTTCTGGCAGTGCAGCACAACACTTTGAGGAGAGGGAACTCTCAGTCCATTGGAGCCAAACATTGAGACAATAAAGCATATGAACATCTGGCTGTTTCATACAGTTGGTTTCAGGGAACTCTCTTTCATCAGCCCTAGGGTCTGCAGCTGTACCACCCAGGGGTTTGCCATAGCACGTTAGAAGGGGACAATATGTGCCCTTGGATACATGCTTGATGTTTGAAAACTAGAAGTGTTTCTGTTTTTCAAATGCTGGTGTGCTGACTTGGTTTGGGACTGCTCCAGAGGCTCTGCATCTACAAGATGGGCTTTTCTTCCTGGAAATACAAAGATGAGCTGCCATGGGGTGTAGCAGTCAAAGGCTTTTGTTCTCCTGACAGGAGGACTCTCAGGATAGGACACTATGCCAGATGCATCAAAGCTGTCTGCAAGTGTCTACAGCTGCACTGTTCAGAAGCTTTAAGTAAACCAACTCTTTCCAATGAACTTTGCTCTTGATCCAGGACAGTAGTTGTTGGACTCTGTGTTTATTTAATCACACAGACATTAACATTTTAAACATCTCTGTCAACCAGGAACAGCCAGGAAACCCTGATTTCCAGAACGCCTGTGGGTAGCAGAGAAGCAAGCATATTGGTGATTGCCATGTTTCTGAATGCATTTCTCTCGCTTTTCATCAGAGGAAACATGACCAGAAATCTCTTCTGTCAAAATGTGTCCTTACACCTGCCTCTATCCAGAATATGTTTCACTTCACGCACACAGATTACAAATGGACAAACACTGTGAGGCTTGGTATTTCAGTAAATGAGGGTGAAGAGAACTGCTGGCATGCTGTGGCATCCACAGGCTCCGGTTTCCTGGTTCCCATTTCTGTCAGCCATCATGAAGGATATCATCCAACTCCTGGGGTCCTCATTAATGCCTTCTGCACTGGGCAGCAGGAGGCAGTGAGGAAGTTAAAGAGTAAATGCTGGCTTTTGTGGTTTTGCTACAGAAGGTGAAGTTTCTTAGACTGGCACTAGCTACTCGGAGACAAACTCAGACCAGCACACAGATACAGCCAGCCTATTTTTCTCTTTTTTTTAAAAGTATCATCCATCCCCCTTGAAAAGCCCCTCCTGAGTATACTGTGTCTACCTAGATGTATTTTGCAGACATACCAGCAGTTGTCTGTGAGAAAACAAAACACCACCGTGCTATTGCCGCCCCGCAGGTCTGGCTTCTGAGATTCATAGCAGAGGAGGGTGTAGGGTTAAAGAGGAGAGGGGACATAGAGGACAACAGCCTCTGCCCTAGCAGCATGAAAAGATTTGTCTGGGATGGCCTTGTGCTGGCTCCCAAAGTTTCAGCTGTCATACCACTCTTACCCACCCCAGCCCTCCTTTTTGGGCAGATGCCGTCAGGGACAAGGCTGTGCAGGCGTCTGCTTCCTCCTGACAGTTTTCTGGGTGCCCCGTGCTGTGCCCACATGCCTACTCAGCATGAGGCAAGAAGCACAAGTTTTTAGGCTGCGAACCTGACTTCAAACCCATGTGGTGCACCCCCTGAAGGATGGCCCTTCTCTAGAGGGGTCTGGTGCAGCGTTCCTGCTCCTTCAGAGTTGTCTGCAATTCCTTGCCAAATGGGGAAGAGTCTCTGGCAGCGCACACCAAACTTTTTCACACTGAACTGAGTTCACATGGAGCGCATACTCAGGATTTCTGCATTCAATTAGCTCTCAAGCAGTATGATGATCACTTGGTCCTTTTCTGATAAATGGCATTAATTCACAGGAATATGCTAATTAAATCATTTGCATTTTTTCCTGTTGATAGAGGAAGGGGGCTGAGCCATAACTATCATAGCCCAGACAGAGACACCTCTCGCATGCTGGTTTCATGAAATACTTCTCATGGGAGAAGGAGGTGGGCCGCACAGGGCTGCTGCAGAGTGCAGGGGACTATCCTGCCCGTGAAAGTTTCTCCAAATTTCTGTAAGAAAACATAAAGGTTAGCCTTTTTCTTCTTACTTGCATCTCCTCTGCTATCCATTTTGTTAAGCTTTTGCATTTATATTCCTAATTAAGTGAATTGTGCCATTTAATTTGGCACGTCATATATCTTTCTGGAGCACACTCTTCAGTAGTAAAGTGGCATTATATAATGATTTTATTTTTCAAGCTTTGAGTCTAGATCAAATAACATATGATATCTTTGAAGACAATTTTATTGCTGTTCTTAAAACATATGAATATGATAGTAGTTTTTTTCACACACTGGAAATCAACCCCACTTATTTGCTTTGTTTTGCTTTGCTTTGGTTTAATTTGATAGGAAGTATACGTATAATTATATCTCTCCCTTTTGTCTGTCATTTTTCCTGAACCCAAATGGAGCATGCTTCTACACAAAGCAGGCAATGAAACGAATGGCACCTCTTGAAAGACGTTTTGCCTGTTGCTTAAAAGCAATGTCTGTTTCCAAACAGAAATATTTTAAGGCAGAATGACTGTTCTGAATAGGTTGGAAACAGACTTTCATAACCTCAATTATAATGCCTTGATAACAACATTTGTGAGATTAGAAATTGAATTAGCTAGGTTGAGATGTATTTGAAAATAAGCAGAAAATACACAATTCATTCTGGAAGTGCAAACTCTAAAGCTGTTCTATTCATTAAAATCCTATTTATTGCTGCATGATTTATTATATGGTGTGTAAATAAGTCACATTGATATGAGAGGAGAGAGAGAGAGCTGTGTATAACATCTGCAGCCACCTCAAAGCTCTTGAAAAGGAGTCTTTCACAACTTCCACTGTATGTAATGTAATATAATACAGAATATAGATGATTTGAAATCTCTCCTTGCTCTCAAGAGACCGGAGGCTGTAGGGTTTTCAGTTAGAAGCGTAAAGAGGGAAGATCAGTATATACAGCTTTGCAAAGGATGGTGGCAGAGTCTTCTGCTGTCTATATGTGGAAGGTGTTCAGGTTTTGTTCATTTCCAGGCTGTATGATGGGATTAGGAGAGTTTTCTTTCCATTATCTATGCTGTGCTTGGCACTTTACAAATGAAAGTTTGTTTCCACCATCAAAGGATTTACATCTAGGTCAAGACTTTACTAGCCATTAAGTGAGCTTGTGTGAATTAGAGCTGGATTTGCTGATGGTAGCTGTAGGTACAGATAGGTTGTAACAAGGCTGCACTTGGAAATTTGTAAAAAGAGCAGAATTACAAAGTGGCAGATGGGAACAGAATTTCCAGCACCAGCATTTAACATCGGTCTCAGGTCCAAATTGGAACTGGGTGGAAAAAAGCACAACTGCACTGATGTCTGTGGTTTTGACTACATGTCCAGCTGCTTTGCTCTGTTGGAAAAGCCTAGAGCAACTAGAACAAGCTTGTGAATCTGGCCCATTACTTTCAAGTGCTTTGCTTAACACTCTCACTTTGGGGTTTTGTTCGTTCTTTCTTCTTTTCTTTTTTTTTTTTTTTTTTTTAATGGTGAATAAATCCCATCGGGCTTGTTAGTTTTCATAGCATGTTTTGACTTTGTAGTATTTGGCATAGACATGACCAAGTGTGAACAGTAAAGAGTCTATTTCTTATCCAAACCTTTCTTTTCTTTTGGCTTCTAATGATAAATACTGCATGGCAGAGCTAGTAATTTTTTGTGGCTCTGTTTTGATCAACAGAACAACTGAATTTCTTGAATGGGCTCTCCTTCAATTTGAAACAGTATTTTCTTATTGGCAATATTAGGAATTGACCTGAAATAAATTAAAACTTACATTAGATTATTATTCTCATCAGACTTACCTCTAGTGTCTAAGCATTGATTTTACTGCAAAGAGTAAACCTCAATGCCTTCAGCTGATTAATGTCCCATTCCCAATTTGCATGCATGGATAGTATCCACCCAAAGGTCAGAACAGAGGAGTGAGGTGAGCTACGTTAGTAGCTCTTCCTCAACTGTGGGCTTGGCAGCAAAGAGAAAGAGACAGAGGAAGAAAGCATGTGAAGATTCATGCCCAGGGGAAGGGATCAAAAAGGTAATTTTTAGCTCCATGATGTGTATGTTTCTTTTAATCATATATGATAACAATCAAACATACATAGCAGCAAAAATAAAGGCTTGTCTACTTCTGCTTATTCAGCATTTACCAAATTTAGCTCATCTCAAAAGATTGTTTTTTACTTTGTGACTTTCTGGTGCTGTTGTTTTCTAAGGCAGAGAAAGTGTGCATACAGCAAGGGTGACCACAGGCAGTGATTGCCAGAAGGATGTTGTGGGGTTAGTAGGAATGAGAAAGGAAGATGGGAAAGTGGAAAAACTGAGGTAAATTTACCTTAAGTGTCTGATATTTCCAGCCACTAATTAGTGAAGGAGGTAATTGCATAGCTGAAATTAATTTAGTATAATTACATAAGTCTATTTCTTGGAAATGATGGATGCAGAGAGGGCCACCAGTTTTTCAAATGACTTTAAAAGAATGAACTATGGAGCAATTTCTACAGTAACTTGCTGCTCCTGAAAAAAAGGGAAAAAAAAAAAAAGAAATTCGTCAAGAAAATGTTCCCTGGATAATGCTTCTCTGCTTCCAGTGTGGAGGACAGTCATTTCCACAGTGCAATGGATCCCTCTTGCTCTGCAAGATTTCCCACACTGCCCGTCAGCTCATTTCTCAGTGATGCTGCGATGCTGCTTGGACTCAGCAGAGGAACATGAAGGCGTATTGACCAGGCATCCTGCCCCTGCACCAGCTCCTTCAGGCCATCTGAGAATGAGACACCATGTGCGAGCAGAAAACCATGTCCAGGTGGAAGCTTATAGCTGAATGCAATTGATGATTGCCTTGTATTACTCAATTTTAGGAAGTGGTTTAGGTGATTTAAAACTTAGGTCTAAGTTCTGCAATCACTTGCATGTGGTGGGAGTCGCATGAATCAGATTATGGGGTCAAGTTCACCGTGGTTTTTAAAATGCCTAAGCAGCGTGTTTCCTCTCAGGATTTGTACCTCAGAGCTATGGAGGAGAGAGAGGCTTATACAGTGTTTAAACTAATGGGAGGTCTGTCTAAAGGATGAATATATTTCAACTTGTGGGTAATAGGGTATTAAGACAGCTCGAGAGATCACTTACTGTGTCCTACAAAAGGAAACTGGAAAGAAGATTGTGAAACTGTCATTTGTCTGTCCTCACATGCCATACAGGATTCTCCCATCTTTCAAAACATTAACCCAGTCTGTCTGTTGCTGGAAATGCAGTTTTGTCCATGTTTCACACTTGGACCAGTCCAAGGCCCTAAGTTAGGCTGTGTTGCCCCTGCCCTGCCGCCTCCTGGGCCGGCTGGACTCAAAGCCAGTGGGGGACTGTGGCACGGGGGTTCCCACTGCAGCAGGGCGGGCATGGGGGGCACATGCAGGTGTAGGAGGGGAGAAATCCTCCCAAAATGTCAGCTGCTGTCTCCGCACCACTGCTCGAGCAGTGGCTGGCATGACAGATCCAGCTTTTCGGGTACCTCAACATCCCAGATGCTGCCCTTTGCCCTCTTCTCACCCTTCTATTTAGCAGGGGAAGCCTGGTTTCAGTCTGGTCCATTCTCCTCTTCATCCTTTTGGCAGCAAAGCCGTCTTTGCTTACACTTCTGACGAGCTTTGAGCCAGCCCTGTCTGATATACCTGTGTTTTGCATATTTACGGTATCTTGTTACATTCCTTATGAGTAGTGACATCTCCAGGTGTAATGTATCCAGGATCAATAAATGCCATTAAAATCTTTATGCATGTTGTAGCTAAGAGATTGGGAATGTTTGAATAAGTCTCAAGTTAAGTGAGCATATAAAGTTGACAAGCATTCATTCTAAACTATGGTTGTGAAGGCCCAATCTCAAAGATGGTTTAGTTCTTCATCTGAAACACCCGTACTTTTCCTCTCTGGCTTATTTTGATTAAAATAGAAAAGATAAATTTATTGAAAACATAAGGCATATTGAATTTTCTTGCTTTAGACTATTAAAAATTGACCTTTTTATATTTGCATTAAAATCTTGAGGGTGTTTTTGATCACTTTCTCTCTATTTTTTTTAATCAGCAAAATTCCTAAAACGATTCCCATTTTATTTGATTTTGGTTTCTATTTACCCTGAAACAAACTTCAGCTTTTGGTAAATAGTGATTCAATGCCCGTTCAGGGAGTGTGAAATTAAAAGCTAATCTTAAGGAAATTTTTTAAATGTATGATTGTGACAGTATTTTAATCTGAAATTTAATTTTTGGAAAAAAAATAAATGCTTCCAGAACTTTTCAAAATTGTATGGAAGGAAAGACTTGGGCAACATGGTCTAGTGGAAGGTGTCCCTGCCCGTGGCAGGGGGGTTGGAACTAGATGATCTTTGAGGTCCCTTCCAACCCAAACTATTCTATGATTCTATGATTCTATGAAAATGTGAAGGAGAACCCCAAATAATCACTTTCTGCATGTCCGTGAAAGTAGCTGATATCCTTGATAACCAAACACAGTAGGGAGGTTTCTAGCTTATCTTGGTCTGTTTTCCATTTACTTGCTTCAGATGTATTTTACCTCTCCCTTCGGCACGTGATGTTGTTACTTTTCAACCCCAAACCACTTTCACCTGCCATACTGATATTCTTTCCACTGCAGCAATCAGCCAACTCATGTACAGAAAAGGTTTCTACCACCATTTCTTACAGACTGAAAAGATTGTATATGGTGTGACATTTTCCCTCTGCATCCCCATCCCTCTGCATCCACCCAGTCTGCGAGGAACAACACAGGATTTTTTTGCAGTGAGTACCACTCCTTTTTCCCCACAAGCAATCCCAGCATCAAAACTGGGATGTGTTGGTGTTTGTTCCCAACCCAGATACATCTCAGGATGTGGGACACCCTCTTGCTCTCCTCACAGATCTTCTCTGTCTGTGAGCATCTGATGAAAGAAACTGGCAAGGTCTACCTTGTCCAGAGTCCCACAGAGTGTTGTAAAAAAGTTAGCATCTGATCATTGTCAAATGAAGGGATAGGGGAAACACTGTGAAAATATTTTGAGATGCAGAGTTCAGTAGAAATGCACATTAGTCAAACATATGCCTGTGCCTCAGCTTCATACATCTTCATCTCAACCCTCCCCCTCCAGTTTGACATCCATATCACTTGCATAAAACCTCACATACCTCCAGCACCTGTTGCAGGAAAAGAAGCTATTCCACTTTGTTAAAGACACAGCCCACAGTATGATTCATTAATTTATCATTGTAGCAAACACTTGAAGCCACATCGGCTTTATGGCCACCATAAAGTGTCCCACCTAACACAGAACAGGAGCACCTTGCAGTACCTACCTAATACTGAGGTGATAATTGCACCATTGCACTGTTTTATGAGGCAGTAATCCAGTTCCTGAGCAGATAGATAAACTACAAGGCTGAAAGCTGAGTAGTTTATCTTGATGAGGGAACTATATTATTGCTGAGTAAAACAGCATGATGGTACTATTGCCACTTTTCTGTGCTTGGGGTAGGGATTGTTTTGTTTTATGGTGTGGTTTGCAGGGTTTTTGTCTTTGAATGTGCCTTTATCCAACTACCAAAACTAAATTAAAACCTCTATGGATTTGGGTTTAATCTCATCGTGTGTTTAAAATAGCTTGCAAGGAAAAGATATTTGTAGTCAATACAAGCAATGTAAATGTGTTTGAATGTTGTGTGTAGGTAGGCAGCATTAAAGACTCTGGCCTGCAAAGCAACGCGCTGCTGGGCTGAACTCCTTTTGCTTTGTTTTTGATATGCCTAACTGTGCGTTTATGCGACATCTGATTTTAATATTAAAAAGTGAAACAGTACCGGCTAAGGCTTAGCATGGGATCAGCCAGTGCAGACATGCACACTGTGACCAGAGAGGTTACTCGCCGCTCTCTGCACGGCGTGGTGAGCGCCTGGGGCTGCCGCCGCTCAGGGGAGTCTGTGTATCAACTGCAGGAGGCAATACTGACTGTGCTTATTTGGGCATGGGCATCCGTAATTTGGCCACTGCTGAGGCCTGGGCAAAGCTCCCAGGGGCTGCCCAGCTGCCTGTCACATCACAGGGGTAAATTCCAGCTCCCCAGGGGCTTCTCACCCCTTCCACAGAAGCGCACACTGTGTACGAGGGTGTTTGTGTGCATATTCCTCTCACAGGCAATAACCTTGTGTGGTTTGGGGGTTTTTTTCAGCAGTTGTGTACCTAAGTGGTTCTTGATGACTTGGTCATCTTTCTTAAGCTGCTGGGTTTTGTTATATGAAGTTTCCATGCTGAGCTGTACAAAATCAATAAATAACAACAAGAGGATATTTCATCTCCTTTTTCTGCAAGCCTCTGTTCCTCTTGACATACACTGGGAATGTTGAAAGGCAAAATTATTTCCAAATCAAATGATAAACAGTGCCCTTTGATAAGTTTTGCTTATATAGGAGATTCTGAAGAGAAAACAAAAATGTCTGTCTCTTCCTCATAACTTCTTCCCTCAGGCTTAATAGAAAAAGATAAAATGAGAACCATTACAATGGCATTTGCCAATTTGCAGGCAGAATATATTGCAGGTGAATAGGCATTCACCTTCAGAGATAAAACTGAGTCAGAGAGAGAGAGTCCACATTGCCCTTAGAAGGAATGATTGTTCATGTCGCACTGGATGTTTTTTATGCCAGCCGTTTGTCAGTCAAGCAGCAGACATCTTTTTGCTGCACTCTGGCCCCACAGTTCAAATAAAAAGATGCCATAATAGAAGAGGCTGTCCAAGTCATGAGAGTTATTAAATGTCTTTCTTTTTCACCTAAACCTTTCTTTTCTCCACACAGGATGAATGATATGGTCCCTGTAATTTTTTTATTTTTTTTTTAAAGAGTTTACCTTTATGTATTACTGAGGGAAAATAGGCAATCATGAGAAGAGATGACCGCAAAGTAAGGGCCACTCTGCAATACCATTTGCAAGGGGGTACCAGAGACCAAAATGCTAGATCCTCCTCTGTGTCACCTGCAGAAATCCTGGATGGCAGCCTGAGGAGGAGAGCAGCCTCCACGGGTCCCCTGTGTCCCCTGCCCTCCCAGAGGGCTGGACAGGTCTGGAGGTGGGTCTGTGTCTGCTTTACAGTCAGCTCTGGCAGCCGTGCAGGCAAACGCTGCCCCTCGTTCAGGCATCATTGCAAGGTCTGCAGTCAGACTGAGTAATGTACATATTTTTCTGTGGACTCAAATTCTCAGAAGTGCCTGTTACATCAGGATGCCCAGCTTGAGATAAATTAGAAGGGCTGGCTCTCAGAAGGTGCTGAACACATCTTTCCTTTTGCCCTCTTTCCCTGCCTCCTTTTGAACAGGGCCCTTTCAAGGCTCTGAAGTCAAGGATCTCCAATCCCTAACCCGTTTTTAAAGACTGGTTGGCCTATAGGTATTTCTGAAACACCATTCCTCTTATCTCTGGTCTCCAGCTAGAAATGTAATGCAGCACATAATTGCACAAGTGTCTCAGTAATGGTGCAAATTCAAATTAAATCATTGGATATTTCACACTGTGCACATAACTCCTGATGCCTGTTTTACAGGCTGCACAGTTTAGCAGCATGCTTTTTAAGATGTAGCACTACAGTAGACATTAAATACAAGAGAAATAAATGTATGGTCTTTGCCACAGTATTTTTTGCTTTCTAGGGATGACATCAATGTATACCAAAACAATCTAGTTAATTCAGTTTAATTCTTCCTGGCAATAATGTCTAAAAAAAATAGTACAAGGAAGGCAACCAAAGATGCCCTTGGCCAGCTAAGTTAGATTCAGATTTTTAGAACAAATATTTACCCTCTTGGACTCAAGTAGGAGAAGAGTATTCACCGTTCTCTGAGCCTTCTCCCCTACTGGGCTGCCACAGCTCATATCCTCATTCTTTCTGTGGGTCACAGGTCATTCTTTCTTCACAGGTCCACTAACATCTCCTCTTTTAAGGCTAAAGACTGTCCCTCAGCCACTGAGCCTTTAAGGATGTGGTGGTCTGCAGTGTGTGATGCATGAATACCATGTTGCCTGTATTCTACCCACCTTGGGAACAACAATGACCCAAAACCACACCACGACCAGCCAGCTCCTGGCATCTAACCACATGGTCAGACTGGCTCTAATGGCCTCTCACAACTATGGATCACACTACATTCACATAGCCAAAGAAGTAATGATAACAAGCAAAAAACCTACTGTTTATCCTCCATTAGTTTTTCCTCTTCCTAGTTTTTCACACATGAAGGAGGGGGATGAAAGAACAAATCTCCATTGCACCAGCTCACTTTACAAAACTGCTTTGACTCAGAGGCAGAATTATTCTTGATTCTGCCCAAACAAATTTGGGCAATGACAGGTTTGTACTTCAGAGCACAGGAATATTCAGGCATCAGCAGACTGGCTATTTGTTTAGGTTTATTTTTTCATATGACATAATCTTCCAAATAATGTCTGCCATCATCTCGGATGATGCTATTCCTACATGTGCTGTTCACAGTAGCACTTTCAGCACTGACATTTCAATGCTAAGGACAGCTAAAAGCAGGGAGTTCATTACTGAAGCTCCCATCAGGCTTTTGGCAAGATGTAGTGAGATGCCAGTTGTTCCCAGTCATTTTCTGTGAACGAGAATATACTGGAGCATTCAACCAAGTAGAGTATATTCAACATTATTTCCTTATGGTATATACACCATATTTTGTCACAAGTGCAATGTAAGAGTTCAGTTGATCATCCAATCTCTTACGAGTTTTTTTCCTAGTCTCTTATAAACCAGTGTTTATTCAAAATGTAAGAAACTTTTGAAGGCTGCCTGCTGCATTTGGTACTCTTGCCTTCTTTCCCCCACCTCCTCAGTAACAAATAGAATAAGAACAAAAACTGAAAGGTATTCAAACCTATGCTACCCATCAGAAAAGGCAGGTGATATGAAAGCATTTTTTTCTTTTCTAAATCTCCCAGCTATATTATTTCTTCTAGCATTTCATCTACTAGAGCTTTGTTGTGTTGCAACGGTAATGTATTACTTTTTTCCAGGCACTTTATGTGTCATTCTAGTATTTGGAGGGGTGATAAAAAATTGGGTTTAAGCACTTATGTTTTAACTACTGTAGCCCCATCATACTTTAGCCCTATTTGGTTTTATCATGAGATACCCACCTGTCTGTTTAGATGCAGCTGTCTTCTTGCTTTCCCTGACCAGAACCTGGCACTCCATCAAGGTAGGAAATCTGCCCTGATTTCCCTAGTGAGCGAATGGCACTAAGCTTTCATCTGTGGCTTCCTCAGAAAGGGATGGAAAGGTAAGAAGTTGGATAAAAGCGGGAAAAGTCCCCAGACATGTGCTAATCCGAGACATCCTACTTGTTCCTGTCGTCACTGCTAACAGTTCTGTTCCGCTCTCCTCCGCACTTCCAGCACTACCAGGTTGTTGTTGCTTCTGGGTGGGCTCAGATCTGCTTGCAGCCCGTTGCTGAGCCACGGTACTCATGAAAGGCAGTGATGGTCCATCTATACTGTAAATGAAAGTATGAGGGCCTGATGTTCCAGCACAGCTGAGCAAGGTGTAGTCCAGCTGGCTCTAGCACAAGTAGGATGAAACCAGGGCAATCGATCCCTGCCTCAAGCTGGTCACTGGAGTATATGTCATGGTTTTCACTGTTGCTCTCAATAGCCAGTGCTCGGGTTTCTGCTGCCCTAGGTACATTGTCACTGGTACTCAAACTAAATAAACTGACAGTAATTTGGGTATGACTGCACATGCTGCAATAGCACCTGTAACTACTTACACAAAGGAAAGAGAGAGGCAGGTACTTACACAGTCTGATTTTAGGCACCCAGCTCAGGGCCCCCCTCTGTAGCCCACGGGGAGAATTTCCTCTTGAAGGGTGCTTTTGAGCAGGAAGATGTCACAGCCATCAGGCTGGTGTTGTAGCAGATGCATGGCATTCTCCCACTTTTAGGCAGTATGAGTACCTCCCAGAGGCAACGGGCTTCAGAAAAGGAAGGTATCTCCTTTTCCAGCAGCAGGACCATTTTTGGAGGCCAGCTGGGCACTCTAAGGACTTCAGTGGCATGTCAGAAATGCCGAAGGTGATTATTGACTTCCAACGTCTTTACATAATAGGTAGAAGCACAAGACCTCCCACTGCTCCCCTGTTTGTCATTACTATTTGTATTGGGTTTGTGTGGCAAGGTTTTGGTAGCAGGGGGGGCTACAGTGGTGGCTTCTGTGAGAAGCTGCCAGAAGCTCCCCCCATGTCCGACAGAGCCAATGCCAGCCGGCTCCAAGAGAGACCCACTGCTGGCCAAGGCCGAACCCATCAGGAATGGTGGTAGCACCGCTGGGATAACAGAGTTAAGAACAGGAAAAAAAAACAAACACCAGGAGGAACTGCAGCCAAAGAGATGAGTGAGAAGATGTGAGAGGAACAACTCTGCAGACACCAAGGTCAGTGCAGAAGGAGGGGCAGGAGGTGCTCCAGGCACCGGAGCAGAGATCCCCCTGCAGCCCCTGGAGAAGACCATGGTGAGGCAGGCTGTCCCCCTGCAGCCCATGGAGGTTAACAGTGGAGCAGATATCCACTTGCAGCCTGTGGAGGACCCCCGTGCTGGAGCAGGTGGAGGCACATGAAGGAGGCTGTGGCCTCATGGGAAGCCCGTGCTGGAGGCAGCTCCTGGCAGGACCTGTGGCCCCATGGAGAGAGGAGCCCACGCTGGAGCAGGTTTGCTGGCAGGACTTGTGACCTCGTGTGAGGAGTCCTCCCCCTGAGGATGAAGGAGCGGCAGAGACAATGTGTGATGAACTGACCACAACCCCCATTCCCCATCCCTCTGTGCCACTGGGGGGGGAGGAGGTAAAGAATTTGGGAGTAAAGTTGAGGCTGGGAAGAAGGAAGGGGTGGGGCGGTGTTTTTCAGATTTTGTTTTATTTCTCATGACTCGATTCTGATTTGATTGGTAATAAATTAAATTAATTTTCCTGAGTTGAGTCTCTTTTGCCCATGACTGTAATTGGTGAGTGATCTCTCATTGTCCTTATCTCGACCCAGGAGCCTTTTCTTATTTTTTCTCTCCCCTGTGCAGTTGAGGAGCGGAGTGATAGAGTGGCTTTGGGGGGCACCTGGCCTCCACCCAGGGTCAACCCACCGCACTATTCCTGCCTTAAATAAGCCAGTTTATTTTCCAATAATTGAGGTTTTTTTAGCCAGGATATCTTTTTTCTGTTTCACACGAAGATGGTGCAGGTCTGTAAACACAGTGTTCAGAGGACTGGACTGGTTTTGTGATTTCTGCTTTAATTTTTTTCCCTGGAAACTGCATAATTTGTTTCTTTCTGTTGTTATTGTATATTTTAGCATGCACTGATGGACATTGAGGTTGTAACTTTTTATATATTAGTTAATCAAGGGGTCGTCTTGCCTGCCTTCTTTCTGCCAGTAACACGTTTGTCTGGAGCTGCATCAAAGGATTTCTATTTCAGTGGCCCACCGACATGCATAAAGTCTGAATTATGGGTGGGTGGTGATTTAAACTAGAAAGAAGAAAAACATATTGCAGCCTTTGTCCTGCCGCCTCTCCATTAATGAGCACAGACTTCACAATCTGGGTTCTGTAAACCTCATTTAGGTGTGTCAGCAAGAGCCAGAACTATATTAAAGGCCTAAAACTGGAAAAATAATTAAGAAGGCTCAATGCCAATTACTTTTCATCTTCAAACTGCTGCTTACAGTTCATTCCCAACAACTACTGAAAGGTCATCAGCATTATTTTTTTTTTCTTCTTATGAACAGGTTATTTAGATTTCTTCTTGGTGTTCTCAGCACTCCGTGGTGTGGTACAGAAAAAGAGCCCAATATACTACAAGCAAAACAGCTCATCTCTCATACTAAATGGAAGTCAGACAAGGACAGTCCATTTTTCTTTTTAATCACAGGTGGTATTCATAGCACTTCCTCTATTTTCTGTTTTCTTATTATCATGGATAATGCAATGGAAATGTAATCATTTTTAATCAGGTTTAATTATATACTTTATTCTCATTCTTTATCTCTCCTACTTGCTAAAAAGGTGAGTTTCTGTTTCATTCTGCTTCCTTTGTTGGAGTGCTATAAAACCATTCAAATAGCAATATGTGGCTTCCAAAGCTAATGCGCCTGCACAGACACTGGTGCCCACCCTAGAAGCCTGTCCTGACTTTGGCATCCTCGTATGGGCTAGTCTTGCTGTGGGGATTAATGTCAGATGTGTCCTGAACCACAGTGAGTCGGTGTGTTCCTGTGTGCCCGTGTGCCCTTGGACTTACACACCACATCACACAATCAGGAGCGTCTCTCACGCGGGTAATAGGTATGCCTTGTACCCATCGCATTCGTCTCAGGGGTCTAACACTTCAAAGAAGGTGCCAGGATAATTCTCATAAATATTCCTCAGTTTATTAATGCTGAAAGGTGTCCCTCTCATCTTTTGCTATTTCAAAGTACTGTTCCGAGGAATAAGAGTTACAGTCTTGGGTTTAAAAAAATCACATTGTTAAAAATAAAATGTTCTTACTTGTGTTACTATGAAAACCTTAGATGCTTAGATAATTATAAGAAACACTTTAAATTCATTTCTGGTTTTTGAGGTTTTACTTATTTTTCTTTGCCTTATGCTGGCCAATCAAGGTTGATGAATTTACTACATATTGTTCTCTATGATTTCTAGCTCCAGTTTCATATGCTGGCAGGGTTTGAATTTCAAGTGCTACATATTTGTTTATTCACTTTAATCACCACTGAAATAATAATTAAAAAAATCTACACTGAGATATTTATATTTCATCAAGTCTTGTGTTTAAGTTACAAAAAAAAACTCGAATACTTGGAAGGGGGAGGAAAGCTTTGTCCCCAATCTTTCTTTAATCTGTCTTGCCTGGACATTCCTCAGCCAAGGTTCAAGGATTCGTAGTGCAGGTCCAGTCTCACATAACGTCCTCGATCCCTTTTACATCCTTTTCTGGCTGCCGGTGTGCAGTGCATCACACTGCTTCCCTCTTTTTGTAACCTATTGCCATTCTGGTGACCTTTCCTTTTCTTCTTCAGCTTTCTCAGAAGTGAGCCACAGGCCAAAAAAAAAAAAAAGGGGGGGAATGAAAATGGAAACAGAATTGGCACTCGCAGTTTCATCCAGCACATTTTTTCTGTTCATAGGGGAAATCTTTATAACCTTGTCCAAAATGTCGACATATTTTTAAACAAATGTTGACAGGGGTGGGCAAACTTCAGCAAGAGTGTTTACTCTAGAGCTCATTTCCTTACTCACTAAGACATCTACGGTTATGATATATGCTAAGAAGGCATTTTCCGGGTTGCAGTAAGATTCTAGACAGTCTGATAACTCGGCCATCATTCTCCCAGTCAAATCTGAGAGAAATGTGGGTTGGCTCCTAAGGTTGGTTTCTAATAACCCAGTAGAGAGTAGCTGTGGGCAAGGTCATTTAACAGCCGAATGGCCATCATTGCTTTATGAGAGAGCAAAGTTATAATAGGGTGGAGTGAGTCACAGCTATCAAAAGCATAAAGTAAAGTAAGAGCTCTTAGACAGCTGTAGCACCAAGAGAGGAAAAAATATACATCCTTAACCACTGTAACACAGATCTACTGGACCTGTTACTCATGGACAGAAGGTCCCCAGCACGCTGTGCCAGGTTATTTTCATTAAGACTGGAGAAATCTAATGAACGTAGAGGAAGCAGAGCTTTTTTGTCAGTGTGAGGGATGGTCTCGCTTCAGAGTGGGGGTTTCAGCCATATGGGGGTGGCATAAGCCGGAGGTGAAACCCTGGCTCTGTTCAAGATTTGAAGAATATGGATTTTTTTGCCTTTGACTTCAATGAAGCCAGGATTTCATGCCAGAAAACTAGTGCATCTAATGTTGTAAAATGTATCAGTCGCATAGCCAAAGAATAGATTTAGCTGATGCAGAATTTGTCATATAGCAGTGCTGTAGCATCTGTCACAGCGCCTGACGATGAGAAAGTACTAGTAACAACAACAGAAATTGAATCTGTGTCCCTTTCCTGACAAATGTCACCTGAGTTAGCTTTATGTGTGATTTTGACTGAAAATCTGAAACTGGAAATGGATAATGGAGTTGTTTATTTTTTGGCACTTGGTGAAAAGTGCAGAGGTAACTGCTGTACTTTAAATCAACTGTTGGTATTTTTTATAAGATTAACAAGGATTTTAAGGTTCATGAGGAATGGTTGAGGCTGTTATCCCTGCACGGCACCATAAAAAGGATTTTATTTTTAATCCTGTGAAGGGCACTGTGAATTGCTTTGGTGGCTTTGACAAAATAACAGCTGTGGTGACTGACGGTTCTCCAGATGGGGAGGGGGGAGGGAGTCAACAGTTTTATTGGTTTACTTAAAAAGAAATATGGAGTGAACTTCCTACCTTTTCAATGAATGAGGTACCGAAAAACCTCATGTGGGAAGGTACTAGCACTGGCAAATGTCACGGAAGTTGTTAAAGTGATTAACCTTGTTAGAGCGAGGAACGGAGCTTTCAACGGCTATCACTCTGTCTCTGACACAGAAGTTGCTGAGAACAGAGTTTGGGGATCGGTTTCTTCAAGTTAAAGTGTAAAATGAGATATTTTGAGAAATGAGAAATATTTTGTCCTCTGACAATTAAATGTTAATTTTCATGATGAAGCCTTCTGGAGTCAATAAACTACTGCCAGACATTATCAGCACAAATTGTGCAGTATTGTTGGTTTGCATGGCTTCGCATTTGCTTATAAACTAACTCTTACCTCAGGTTTCTTTTTAATAGAAATGTTAAAGTCATTGGAAAATACAATGGGCAGAAGAGAATGTCTTCATTCCAGTTATCGGATATATTTCTGCTAGAACAACAGATGAAAAATGATTTATCCATAGAAATTGTTAATGTAATTTGGTTTTTTGCTGCAGCTGGGGTAAAATACTAGCTGCCACATTTTTTTCATATATCCACACGAATTGGCGCATATGAGTCTGAGACAGGAATACTGTAGACCTTACGCAGACAAAATTTTTACTGGATTCAGCAATTCTTGCAGTCAGTCCTGAAAGAGTAAAACATGGTCTGATATCCAACAACACGCATGTTTCCACAGTCTGTCTTTCACTGTGAAGTTTGAGTAGGCAACAACTGTGGGATATAGAGTTAAATGCTCCAGCCTGGAGACGGCTGAAATAAGGGTTTTAGCTATGGGGATGGAGTAACAGTATAGAGAATTGCAAAATCAAGCCCCCATCATCCACCCTCCTAAATTAGTTACATCATGAAGGTAGAAGAAAAATGGCAGCAAACCTGGTTAATGGGAACTGCCTCCCAAATGTTGCCCAAAAATTAGAGGAGTTTGTTTAAAAAAAAAAAAATTTAAAAATTGTTCATTTTCAGGAAAACCAGTGGGTAGAAGAACTTCCTGTGAATTTTAAACTCAATAAAGTGAAATAAAAAAGCTAAAATAGATTTATCTGTGTCCTTTTACCTCCTAGGTCCCCAGAAACAACTGTTAATGCAGATGTAGATAACATAATAAAGCAGAAAACTACTGAAGTAATCTTGTCACTGGAGCCCTTCTTACTGTGTCAGAAATAAGTGTTTCTGTATTTTATTTATTGCATGTTTTTTGCGTTAACATTCTGGAATCCTAACAATCTTTTTAAATTATTAGTTATAATAGGCCGTTGTGGGGAGAAATGGGGAAATGAAACCAAGCCAATATTTTTTCACATTAACCCAATTTTGTGTCAGTGGTCTTGATCTTTTGTCAGCTTAAGAGTCTTATTTTGTTGCAGGCTATGGCAGTATTACAAAAAGATAATTTGGCTTTTCGGTATAGGTAATTTCTGTTCTAAAGGAATTCCCTCCACCTGGAGGAAATGTTGGTATAAATAAGACCAGACAAGTGATTGTGCCTTTCTTGAGAATTACTGGTGCTGTAAATTTTAGCTAATCCCAGACCCAAGGAATCAGCGCTCTAAAGCTCCAGGCCTTTAAACACATGAATAGCTCTATTGAAAGCAGTGGCACTTTGTCTGTGCTTAAAGCTAAGTACCTGCATAAGTCTTTACGAGATCAGAATCTAAGGCAGAAATCTATTACCCTGGTAGCTCAAACACCTAATTTCAGATCTATAATGCTGGTATTGTTTGACCCTGTTGTCACACTTGAGTTGTCCTACCTGTTCACTGTAAGACCCCCAAGAACACAACACAACTTTCATGTCTTGCCTCTTGATGCTATAGAAGAGGGTAGGTGTACTACATCTAAGTCAACCCTTGTTTTCTACACATGAAGTGGACATCATACTCATCTCCTCCTTATCCCCAAAACAGGTAGGCTGCAATGCAAACCATAGACTGAAGTTTTATGGTTACTCCCTTAATTACAGAAAGCTGGTACTTTGCCATGTCTCTCTGCTAAAGGCAGCTGCTTAAAATCACCATCAAACCACTCACCTGCTTCTATGTTGTGTTATGCCTGATGCAGTAGATGCTAAGAATGACTCAGAGGTATTGTAGATCAATGTGAGTGGTAAGGAGTAGTAACATTTTTGAGAAAAGCAGCAAAACTCAGTGCTCTGGGATTCTTCATGTTTGTGGTAAGTACTTTAAGTCGATTTTGCTTTTGCTTATTTATTTATTTATTTATAATTGGCCATCACTTTCATATATGGGTATGTTTTCTGCTTAATGAGATAGCACTCTGGAGTTTTTTTAAGGAGTAACATGTTCTGCCTTTTAACTAAAAGTATATGTGGAAGACTTTGTAAAGGAGGAAGAGGGTGGGTAAAGAGGACTTAGACTACTGAAGTCTTCCTGTCTTGAAGAGATGAGAGGGCAGAAGGAATGCTTTTCTGAGAATAGGATATATGTAATGTAACTCTGCGTCTGTTTCGTGGAAGGATACTGCATTTCAGTGGCTGGTCTGGGTATGTGATGGATGACCCCCTAATAGTGTTGTTTGAAAGAGATCCTAGCATGTGCCTGGTAAGTCTGGGATGGTCTTTGTGCTAGTGATTCATCTACCAAACCCCCTGCTGTTTCCGTATGAATGAGAGACAGGTAGAGGCATGTTTGTTACCTGCAGCACAAGGATACATTAAACTTGCTCCACGTGAAATCCCCTGGAGTTCCTAGCAAAGTGCTGGGTGTAAAGCTACTACAGCCTGGCAGAGATAACTGAAACTGATAACCTGTTCTGCTTGGTCTTTTGGGAGTATGAAATGCAGAAGAAACTGATTGTCTGTTAAGTGACATGTAGAAACTTTTTTTTTAAAAGTTACTCTGAATGTTTTATTCAATCAAATTATGATTGATATAACCTAAATAATGTGGTGCTGCAATAATTCTGCAGTTGATGGTGTTACCTCTCTGTAAGTTACCAGGACATTTATTTCTACCTCAGTATGCTGTCTTTATAAAGGTATTCATAGATCTTCTCCAAGACTTTGGTAGTAGCACCTGCATTTTTCCAATGAGTGTGAGAGACTGGCACCCACAGCTCCTCCAATTTAAGAGCAAGCAGCAAAAAATCTGGTGGGAGATCTGGGTGGACACTGCTGGGTCTCAGGCTGAATAGGTTTGATGGATGGACTGCTCAGTGGATGAGAAATTGGCTGGATGGTTACATCCAGAGACTAGTGGTCAACAGCCCGATGTCCAGATGGAGATCAGTGAGGAGTGGCATGCCTCAGGGGTCTCTGTTGGGACCAGTACTGTTTAATATCTTCACCAGTGACATAGACAACGGGATTGAGTACACCTTCAGCAAGTTTGCAGATGACACCAAGCTGAGTGGTGCAGTTGACGTGCCTGAGGGACAGGATGCCATCCAGAGGGACCTGGACAAGCTTGAGAAGTGAGCCCCTGTGAATTTCATGAGGTTCAACAATGCTAAGTACAAGGTCCTGCACCTGGGTCGGGGCGAACCCCAGTATCAATGCAGGCTAGGGGATGAAGATACTGAGAGCAGCCCTGCCACAAAGGACTTGGGAATACTGGTGGATGAGAAGCTCAACATGAGCCAGCAATGTGCACTTGCAGGTCTGAAAGCCAACCATATCGTGGATTGCATCAAAAGAGGTGTGACCAGCGGGTTGAGGGAGGTGACTCTCTCCCTCTGCTCCACTCTTGTGAGACCCCACCTGCAGTACTGTGTTCAGCTCTGGGGTCCTCTCACAGGAAAGACATGGACCTGTTGGAGTGGTTCCAGAGGAGGGCTACGAAGATGATCAGAGGGCTGGAGCATCTCTCCTGTTGAGGGCAGGCTGAGAGAGTTGGAGAAGAGAAGACTCGGGAGACCTTATTGCAGCCTTCCAATGCTTAAAGACAGCTTACAAGAGATGGGGACAATCTTTTTAGTAGGATCTGTTATGATAGGACAAGGGGTAATGGTTTTAAACTAAAAGAGGGTAGATTCAGACTAGATATGAGGAAGATTTTTTTTTTTTTTTTCACAATGAGAGTGGTGACATACTTGAACAGGTTGCTCAGGTGGTAGATGCCCCCTCCACAGAAACATTCAAGGCCAGATTGGATGGGGCTCTGGGCGACCTGATCTAGTTGAAGATGTCCCTGCTCACTGCAGGGGTGTTGGACTAGATGACCTTTAAATGTCCCTTCCAACCCAAACTATCCTATGATTCTATGACACAGAGGGGGGAAAAACTTTCTGCAAAGATACCACAGTCATTGCAGGACTGAGGAGGGTAGCAGGCAGGGGGCATTTTGGTAACAGGGTTTCTTGGAAGCAGCAGCTTGGGGTAGGGTGCCCTGAGGACAAGCTGTAATGGGCAATTCAAGGACCAGCTGTGATGTCAGTTGATGCTTTGATTTGATCAGACTTGGGAGGCTGTAGCACAGCCATGCTGAGTGCAGCCTCTCGGCATAAAAATTCCAAAATAACTAGTGACTTTTGCTGCTTCAAAACACTCAGCTTGAGTCTCATAACTGGGCTGAATCTTCCAAAAGTCCTGAGCATTCAGCCTCTGAAAACTGGGATTCAATTTTTAATGTATCAGTTTGGCTCTTAAGTTTGTGGGGTGAGGTTTTTTCTCCCACTTTTCTCAAAAAAGAAAAAAAAAAAAAAAAAGGAAAGCTTTTGAAACAGCCTTTAATCTTAGTAACTTCTGAACCATCTTCTATGTGAAGAGAGGAGATAATTTATTATGGACCTATTTGAGGATTTACAGCACTTTAACTGTTCGCTGGCTGACCCACAACATTTGCCTTGAAATACAGGGGCTGGTGTAGAGCTTTCTGACGAAGCAGGTGTCATGTTCCTGTGTGGAGTAAGCAAACAGTGTGTTCAGGGGAGGATATTCTTTGTCTGTGCCTTAGAAAATCTGGATTTATGACTGCTGATGCCTTCAATCCTTTTGCACATCCCTTTTGTGCAAACACTTGAATTATTTGATTTACTAGTAGTGCTGTACATAAGAAGTGAATTTCAGAACTGGAAGTGCTTGTTTACGGTATATAACAAAATAATTTCTGGCCTTTCCTGTTACTTGTTACATGTCGGTTTTATTTAATTTTCATCCTGGCCTTCTGTGGCTTCCCTCCATCCAGTGCCTCCCTGGGCTCACTCAGACTAAAAGCTCTGTTCAAGTACTGTATTTCAATATTTCTTTCTTTTCTCTGGGGAAAAAAAAGTCATTGATGGGGAAAAGTAGAGCAGCAGGGAATTGACCTGGCTGTACTTCAAACCAGTGATGTCCATGATAAGAATCTGTTGAACTGTGTTTTAATCTAGCCTAAGATTATAAGTATAACTGCAAAAATGATAGATCTGTTTAATTATAATGTGTCCCGCTAGATTCAGTCTTATCCAGAGTGCTTAGGCAGGATGAAAGCACCTTATGAAGGATGCATATTACAATATCCAAGTGTGTAAATCTTCATATTAATCACTTCTATAATGCAGTAGCAATACATACATACAAATATTTAGTCAGAATTTTAAATTGTTACAGTAAAACTGGATCCCGTGGGCAGAATTCCTAAAATTCTAGAGCCTGCAAAATGGGGATGATGGACACAGAAGTGTGTGTGCTAGAATAGCTGTTAGCATATGGGTTAATCGCTTGGGGTGTATAATTCCATCTGTGGTCACTGTCCTGCAGCTCAGATGGATGTGGAACTGTTTAACTGCTGTATTTGTCTCTACAAACGTCTACATAAGCAACCAAGATCCTGATGCTGAAGCAGGAGGGAGTTTGTGGGAGGACCAGGTTCAGCCCCTTGCTAGGAGTCAGCCAAGGGCATCAAGTTCGTTGTTTTGCCTTTCTATAGCTTTGCTGTAAAAATCCACCTGCAGAGTGAGGAACCCTTTTGAGCCTCTCCTGGTCCCTTCTGCGGTAGGTTTCTCCTTGTTGCAAGCCTGATCCAAAGGCAATGTCGTCTTCATCCTCCTCCCTCCTCAGCAAATCAATATTTTCTGATGGTGGAAGAATTCTGGTGCCATCAAGCACCTCTTTGGTGTTGAATCAAAAGCAGTACCATTAAAATAGATGCTTAAGGTAAACACTAACATAGTATGTTGTAAGTGGGATGGATGACAGATTTCAATGACCTGGATCTCTTGCCTTCATTTATTCAGAAACATGGAGATTGTCTGAATGCATAAGGCTGTTGAAAGATGTAAAAGTCATGTTATTTTGGGGGTGTCATACTTTCAGAGGCTATAGAGGAAGGCACAAGTGGTTTCCTGTGCAGACTTAGGACTTGCAAACAACCCATTCTATATGATTCTCACAATCATATGGTACAATGCTCTGGTTTCCATGTCACCAAACATAGCTGCCAAATCTCTGGAAATACTAAATATCATAGCTGTGCAGTCACCAATTTGATGGCTGGTCCGTGCAGTCACAGTGAAGTTGCTGCCTTTAGAAATCATGTGGCCTTTGAAGTGGAAACCTCCATGTTATGCTCTGTGGAGGATATTTTGCTACCCTTTCTGGAAAGGAGCCATATACTTTTTCACTGAATTGTTGGTAGGCGAAGCTAAACCCTGAAGCTGAGACTTGGCATAACTCTTTCAGCTGACAGATAGGAATGCTGCACTGTCAAGTTTATAGTGGTAAATGACACTTCAGTGTTAAGGGAGGCAAAATTTATATTTCACCTCCACAATTTTCTACTGTTTCCTTGTGAATGACACCAACATAATCTTCTGAAGATGGAAAAATGGTTAACAGTTACCACACTGAATTGGGGCTTGTCTGCTTTCTGTGCACTCTGCATCACATCCCTGTGTTTTACTTTGGGTGGCAGGCTTTTTTTTTTTTTTCTTTCCCAAAAGAAAACCTAGGTTGGGTCAATTCAAATTATTGGGATTCTGGTTCTGTGGATTCTATTCACATTCTGCATTAAGGAAAAAAAAAAAAAATCAATCTTCACACAAAGGCACTTGTTGCTGGATGCTGTCTTTGCTTCACCCACTTTCTAGCTGTGTGAAAGGAATTAATGAGGCTCTCATGGATCACAAGCTGATGTTTGTAGTTTTCAAGGGCTTTTTCCCTTTGCTGAACTCAACTAAATAGGGACTGTTAAATCGCTGCTAATTTCTTAATACTAAAACTGCACTTAAAAGTATTTTCTCATTAATCTGTGACAAACCATAAAATGTAATATTTTCACCACAGTCATGCTGAAAATAGCCATGAAACTTGTCAGCTTTGTCTCAGGCATATACAGTGTTGTAATAATGGATGTTATCCTCCTAAAATATTTCTGTTTTCTGTTTCATTTGCATGCATGAATTATTGTACCAAATTTGGTTATCAGTGAATTACTAGGTCTTTTTATGGGAGTGACACACACTGGAGCTGAGGCCCTCTCTATCCTGTGACCTAAAAGTCATTCCGCCAGAGATGCTTAACTGTTTTCTAACTGCCTCATTTTTAAGTGCGAATGACCTTTATAAAAGGTGCTGAAATGACAGTGCTGAAGAATGGAGCCCTATTAATCTTTCAAGGCAACTTTAGCATAGGCAAGACATAGCGAAGGTACAGCAAGCTTGCATAGCACTGCGATGGCAGAACTTGCAAATGTATCAGCAGCAGAATGTGGAAAAGGCAAATATCAGCTGGGCAGGAGGCTCAGCTGCAGGTTTAGACAAAACCGATGTTTTGTGTGAAGTCAAAATACATAAAGTATTTTCCAGACCAGCAACAGACAGACCTAACTGGGGATGAAAGTTTTTGAGTATTGTTCCCAGTGTACTGATGCATTTGGTCCTTAAATCTTTTTTTTTTTTCTTTTTGAGCTCCTCAAGTGCTCTTAATTGACTGGTTTCAAGATAGAAAGTCAGATCCACCCACAGATGCCAATCAGTTTGAGGTTTTGGCAGGAGGAGAACTGCATCTCCCTTTCAGGTCTTTCTGGCTTGGATACTGTCACGCTAGTTGGTATCTCCAGTTTGAGGTCTGTCTCTCTTGGGGAGAAAATGCATGGTGTAGGCATCATCAAGGCTAAGCTTTGAAATAATCAGTGGGAAACTGTAAGTTGTAAAAGAAATTGTCCTGTGTCATGAAGATCTCTGATCACTGGAAAACACAGGTGTCAGCAAAGAAGTTCACAGTGCTGGGCACATTGTTCTCTCATCCTGTCTCTTCCCACTATTTAAATGTTTGCTGAAGTGTACTAAAGTCTGGTGCTTCATGCTATTTTATTTTTTTCCTACCCCTTGAGTCAGCTCACTACATTTAGGCTGTAGGAAGCTGCCTGTTTTCTGGCTGAACGATGGAGGTTTAGAAGGATGAAGATCAACCTTGACAGGCGAATGTTTGTATTTGGTATCTGACTTAGAGAAATCATCCAAAAATGGTGGAGAAAATAAGTGCTGAGAGAGAACATAAATTAAAAAAAGTTCCAACAGTGTAGGCTTATAAAGGGCATGTTGACTGAAGATTTAGATTGGATATTAGGAAAAATAATCTTCTCTGAGGGTTGTGAGGCATTGGAACAGGTTGCCCAGAGAGGCTGTGGATGCCCCACCCCTGGAAGTGTTCAAGGCCAGGTTGGATGGGGCTTTGGGCAACCTGGTCTAGTGGAGGGTGTCCCTGCCCATGGCAGGGGTGTTGGAACTAGATGATCTTTGAGGTCCCTTCCAACCCAAACCATTCTGTGATTCTATGATTGAACTGGAAATTTGAGAATAAATGGGGTTTTTTCCTTCCTCTAGTTCCTTGTATTTTCGTGACCCAAGAAGTAACAAAGTCATTTGGTGATAATGCTTTTAGTTTAAAACCTCTAACCAAAGAAGTTGTATGGATTTAGAGTAACTGTAGGGCTCACTAGGGGAAGTGCCTACTGCCACTGGCGTGCACCCAGGTAGGTTTAGCCAATGCTGATGTTATGTGGGACCTGGGTACCTTTGAAGCACTCTCTTCCAAGAGTTCCTCAGCTGGCACTTTATATGCTATTTTTATACAGATATTTATTTAGACTGGCCTCTACACAACATTGAGAAGTTCATGTAGTCTTTTGTACGTACATTCTCCCCCTTCCCCATTTTAAAATGACAATTATAATACCATTGCAATGTTATTTATCTAGTGCTTTATGCAAGCCTCAAAAGGAATTTCGATATGTAGAGTACGCTTTGTCTGCTTCCAGCTTTATTCTGCTGAGTACCAGCATTGCTGTATATCTCCAGTTCATGAGCTAAGAGACCAGATTTCACTCCTAAAAAAGCAATGCCTTCTGGTCTCATATGTGTGTGCATGTAGGTGGATATGCAAGGGAACTCTGATGTATGGGGGAAGCTTGGACATTTGGTAATGTTGAAATTGCTGTAAGAGGAGCTCTCGTGTTTAGCCTTGTTGTGCTTCCTCCTTCTGTGTTCATTTGGTACTTTAAATATTTTATTCCACTTCTGGTTGAAACAGCAGGATAGGAAGTACCTTGAGGGAGAAGAAAAGGTATTACTTTATTTATGGTTCATTGTTCTGCAGGGGGAACTTGAAAATACAAAGCAGTACACAACCCATGAACTGAAAACCTACAAAACTATGTTAGATTTTTGTTGCTTGTTTCTATCTAGAAGAGGAGGCTGAAAATGATTCATTAAATGGAAAACGGAGGAGAACTATGACAAATGTATGATGTCTCAAGTCATCTCAGAAATAGATTTGGCATTGTCTGCTGAAGAAGATATTACGTTATTGGACAAGACTAATAAATTTGTCTTAAGCTTTTTTTGACAGTCTTCAGCTCTCTGTCAGTATATATGAAATGCTTAACCTGCAAAAGTCATATCTACTAATGTCTTAGCTGCTCCTTAAAGACTAAAGGAAGAGAACTGGTGCAAGTCTAGACCAGAAGATATTTTGATGCATCATCTGTAGTTAGGTGCCCATCTCCTTAAAAAAAAAAAAAAAGTTTGGAAGGTTCTGGTGCTCAGTGCTTGGAATAGATCCATGGTTGATATACTTCCCAAATGCTGTGCGTTAAATGTAATGCAAGACCTCCTTCATTTATGATTAAAGATTTCTATACAGTAGGTGCTTTTACTATGGTTTTGACAGTTGTTCTTCATCTGCTCCTTTGTCTTCTTTATATAATCAAAGACAACCACTGCTCCATTTCTAATACATCTTGCAATGTGCTTAAAAATATTCTTCCTTTTGTTTTTGCATAATTCTGAGCAAAAACCCATCATTATAAAACTTCCACTGGAAAGCTAAATCTCAGGTTTTCTAAATTTCCCAGAGGAAAATATATTTATCCTGAACAATTCCTTATTTTTCACATAAGTCTTGAATGTATTACACAAATTGAGGAGGTACACTCAAAGCAGTGGGGAAAAAAAATCCTAACAAACAGCAACTTCAATAGCCCAATTATTTCTAAATTTCCTTTGGCTGTGAAGTAAAATGTCTGCTTTATTTCCTTGAGCTTTGGTTGCAGTGAGATTAGACAACAAATATTGAATTTTGCTGTAGACTAGTGCTGGAAGCAGTGTCTCTATCCTGGGAAACTCTTTCAAGATTATCCAAAATGTTTCCTTAAGTTCCTTACAGAGATAGAGGAATGTTGCTTGCATGTCCTCCTGATCCTTGCCCTCAGCTATACCAGTAGCGGGTATAGCTATTCCTGCACTCCAAAGCACCCGCCTGGAGTGCAGGAAACAGCAAGCCATTTAAACCAGGCAGGCCATCTGGATTTCAGTGGGAAATCAACCCTTCTGTTGCCAGTCTCCCCCTACCCTATAAAGAGCACTGGTCCTAAAATTGAGCCCTGGGGAACCTCGCTGGCGACTGGCCACCCTGTTTGCTGCGTGTCTTTGAGCCCGACCCATCAGCCAGTTGTTCACCCAATGTATTATGGGCTTTACCTAGCTGTGCGCTGGACATCTTGTCCAGAAAGATACTGTGAGAAATGGTATCAAAAGCTTTTCTCAAACCCAAAAACCCCCATCTACTGGCTTCCCTTGGACGACTAGATGGGTGACTTTGTCATAAAAGGAAAATAAGTTGTGAACCCGTGCTGGCTATGACCAATGAAGTTAATTTCTGCTGTATTTGGTGGGTTGACCCAGGCTGGGGGCCAGGCACCCACCAGAGCCACTCTATCACTCCCCCTCCTTAACTAGACGGGGGAGAAAAGGTATAATGAAACGCTTGTGGGTCGAGATAAGGACAGGGAGAGATTACCTGCCAATTATCGTCATGAGCAAAACAGACTGAACTTAGAGAGGAAATTCATCTAATTTATTACTAAGCAAAACAGAGTAGAGGAATGAGAAATAAAATCAAATCTTAAAACACCTCCCCCCACCCCTCCCATCTTCCTGGGCTCAGCTTCACTCCCAGCTTCAACCTCCTTCCCCTCTCAGCGGCACAGGGGGACGGGGAATGGGGGTTACGGTCAGTTGATCACACGTTGTTTCTGCCGCTTCTTCATCCTCAGGGGGAGGACTCCTCTCATCGTTCCCCTGCTCCAACATGGAGTCCCTCCCACAGGAGATAGTCCTTCACAAACTTCTCCAATGGGAGTCCTTCCCACGGGCTACAGTCCTTCATGAACTGCCCCAGCATGGGTCCCTTCCATGGGGTCACAAGTCCTGCCAGCAATCCTGCTCTGGCGTGGGCTCCTCTCTCCATGGGTCCACAGGTCCTGCCAGGAGCTTGCTCCAGCCTGGGCTTCCCACGGGGCCACAGCCTCCTTCAGGTGCCTCCACCTCTCCGGCGTGGGGTCCTCCACGGGCTGCAGGTGGAATCTCTACACCCCCTCATCCTTCCTCCATGGGTTGCAGGGGGACAGCCTGCCTCACCATGGTCTTCTCCAGGGGCTGCAGGGGGATCTCTGCTCCGGGGCCTGGAGCACCTCCTGCCCCTCCTTCTGCACTGACCTGGGTGTCTGCAGAGTTTCTTACATCTTCTCACTCCTCTCTCTGGCTGCAAAAGCTCTCTCTAACTTGTTTTTTCCCTTCTTAAATATGTTATCACAGAGGCGCTGACGGGCTCGGCCTTGGCCAGTGGTGGGTCCGTCTTGGAGCCGGCTGGCATTGGCTCTATCAGACACAGGGGAAGCTTCTGGCAGCTCCTCACAGAAGCCACCACTGTAACTCCCCCAGTACCAAAACCTTGCCACACAAACCCAATACATGTATAAAGGGAACACAGTGTTTCATTGAATAGGTTCTGCTTGAGGGTTTTAGGCCTGGTGCTTTGACTTGAGCACTTAGTTTTGCAGGGTTGAGACAAGGTCACATAAAATGTAGCTTCAGGGGTGCTGAGAAAGGTGCTTATCACAGATGTTTATCTTTGAAGTCTCTTTGCTTTCTCTTTCTTTCCTATTCAGATGATTAGGCACTTGATAAACAGCTTGGAAGAAATGTTTAATCCTGATTTGCTGGTGGGTGCGAGGAATTATTATCTGGCATGGATGTTCAGCCCTTCTGTGGAATTTCTGATATCAGAGGCTAAGCACTTTTATGTAGTTGGGTAATGTAGGCACTATTGCACAGTAATTGAGAACCAAACCCTTTCGTATCAACAGAGTGTTTACATAGGGGATATTAGTCTGTTTCTTTATAATATATATTAGTCAATGGAAGTCTTAGCTAACTTAATTTTTCTTTTTTTTTTTTTTTCCACATAAGTATATACATACCTATCTCTCTTTTCTGTCTTCTATAAAGTCTCTCATCACTAGAAATAAATTTCTTCCAAGTAATGGTTACCGTAACATAAGTTAACAAATCTGTGCTCTGTAGGCGCACCCTGGAGTATCATAACCACAGCTGAGGTTTTGTGGCTCATGATGGCCTGAGGCATGATGTTTCATTATGGCCAAACCTGAAAATTATGATTTGCTTTAAGACCTTTGTTACTGGGGGCAGTGACTGGATTTGTTCAAAACTAGTCTTTCTTGCAGTGTTTTCCCCCAAAACTATTTAGCCATTGGGATTGGTATATACATTGAAAATATTATGATTGCCATCACTGTTGCAAAATATTCCATAAAGGCACATCAACAACTCAACTTCTATGACCTGGTTTTAGGGACTTACTCTGCATGTGTGTGCACTGAAATTAAATAGACTAAAATAAAAAAGATTTATTTTTTTGACAGTGCCTTGGTTGAAGTAAGCAAGAAATTGGAAGCTTTCCAGACAGTCATCAATCAATGACCTAGTAAAATTGATTTAAGGGTAGAGAGGCTCGGAGAATGTTGTTACTACACCATGTTATAATGACATGAAGATCTCCCATTTGGACCTGACTTTTCCAGGTTTTTTTGCAGGGGAGTCCTAGACAAATAATCTGTTTTATTTTGCATTGAGTAAGTCTGTGAGATCCTGCTAATGCATTGATCCCTAGCTCCAGTTTCATGTTGGGCATTAAATTTTCTTGCCCTCTATACTTCATGTTCATTTGAGGGTAAGGAGAAAAAAACCAAACCCACAACAAACCATCCAAAAAAACCCCAACAAAATAAAATGTTGAAATCATCTTTCTACCAAGATCACCTAATAAGCCTCCCTGGGTTATTACTTCACCAATGTAAGGACTACCCATTCTTTCTACAGCTCTTCGGCTGTAGGATCAGCTCTGAGACTTGCCTGAGCATCTGTAGCATGAAGTTCGGACAGCACAGGTTCTCTATTCCAAAAGAGAAAATTTTACTTCTTTCTAATGAGAAAACACACAACACTTTTCTCTTTCACTTTCAAACAAAGCTTTCCTGTGCCCCTGCTTTCCCCTGTGTTCTATTGCTGAAGAGTTATTCCAATTCATACTTGCAGAGTGCCTGGGTAGATGGAGATTTTTAGGGATGCGAACTTTTTTAAGGACTATACTACTGTTCATTTGCAAGTTGCAAAGATAATGTAATATCCAGAAGTATTAGATTTTCTAATATACGAGTTCCAAAAATAATGGAGCATGTCCATTAAGTCTTTGATGTTTGTGCTACAAAGCCAGTTCTTGGTATAACAAAATAAATGTAACTTAGTCATGCTTTTAATCCAGGCACTCTTCATCCTGTTGAGTGAGAGAGGCTTTAGCAGAAAAAGCTGATACGTTCAGTGCTCAGCTGAGTCATTTAATGCATGTTCTCAAAAATTTGTCAGTATTGATTTACTTGCACTAAAAGCCCCATACAAAAATGATCAGGTACAAAATATTAGATGGATGGGGGAAAAAAAAAAGCAACGTGCAGCTTGCAGTTTATTTTTTGCTACAAGAGTTGTCTGGGAAAGATCTGGAAAATCAGTCCAGTACAATAGCTGCTCTATATGGTAGGTAAAAGGAAAAGCAGACAGGGGTTTTTCTTTGTTTAAATCTCTTTTACCCCATGCATAACAGCTTGAATTATAAAAGCTTCTGTTCTAAATAGTCACCTTTGTGAAATTAACTGGAGTCAGGAGAGGCTATAAGCAGTTACATGCTTTAGGCAACTCTTGACAGCGAATATAAGGTATGCAGATTTGTAGAAGTGCTGTCATACAAAAGTATACTTTCTTCAGCCCCAATTCCTCCTTTCCCTTCTCTTTGCAATTTTCTTCTGCAAAACACAAGAGTTACAAAGCTCTACCTGTACTCCTTCTGTGCCCTTAAGGGAGGAGCCCATTTCACTCAGTTACCAGTCACTTTTCAAAATATATCATCAGCATTGACTCAGAGAAAATGGAAGTTGCAAAAGGTGACTTTCACAGGAAGATGGGCAAACGGTGCTCTCCTCCTCTCTGACGTACAGAGCTTGCACTCTGAGCTCATACAGGGTGATATCAGGGACATCTTGCTCGCCAGCCTCAGCCCCAGACCCACGTGCACGCTAACTTAGGAGGAAACATAATTAAAGTCATCTCAGTGGTACGGTAGAAGTTCAAATGTCCACCTCCCCGTACATTTTAACTTCAGCCTGTCAGTTTATAGACAAACAAAGCTAGTTCTGCTGGTGAGGCATCTGACAGCTCTAGGATGGAGACAAACCTCTTGGTGACCAATAAATCTCAGTCATCATGAGCAATTATGCATCTACCATTGTAAACTAAGTGATGCAGTTTTCAATTTCTCTTATGTGCTCCCATAAATAGAAGTGTATTTCATGTTTTTACAAACGAACAGATTCTTGTTTGATATACTGTGTGCTCCGGTCTATGTGAGCATGTGTGAAAACTGGTGAGCTTGGATTGTCAGGTGAACTACATTGTTTTTTCCTTGTATAGAATTACAACTTAGTGAATCTTTTATTTCTGTAAGAGAAACTGAAAATAGGTCATCTAAATTCTCCATTACTATACTGTATGTGCCCTTCGGATATCGGAAAAATTGAGACATGTCAGTTAAATACAGCAGACAAAATAATATGGACATCAATCAGTGACTGGAAACAGTGTCCAAAATGTTATTTATTGCAAGTTTTCATCAAATATGCATTATTTTAATGATCGACACATTACAAAGACAGGCACTTTGGAGAAAAATTATATGGAGGAAGACTAAAAAAGATTGCAATCTGCTTGGTGGGAAAATGTGGTTTAATTTAGAAATCATATAATTGTTATGGGAAGAGCCAGATAAATCAAATGTGTCAATGTTGACAAGATTTTTATCAGGCATTCTGGCCGTCTATAGTCTCCCAAATATTACCCAATGAGTATGTATAATAAAGTCAATTTCCAAGCTATTACAGTAAGAATAATGTTGTAAGTTTTCCTTTCTCTTTCATTATTGGGAAAGTTTTGCCTTATTTATCTGAACGACATTGGTATGAATAGGGAAAAGTGCATAAATAGAAAGAAACCATCCACTGTGCTTATAAACTTACATACAGTACATTGCCTCTGGCACAGCCATGGTTCTTACAAACTCAATACAAAAATTCAGTCCAGATTCTTTTCCTCCCTAGTTCAATGAATCAACTGAGTGGAAGAGTCCTTGATTTATTTTTTTATTTTTATTTTTATTCTTATTTTTATTTTCCTGGTACTGGCATGAACAGGTAACAAACAGCTTTTCCGGAAAATGGCCACAGGTAATAGAGCAAAAAAAAAAAACTCTCAGCATCCTTTCCCACACCCACCTCCCCATCTCTGAGGTGCACAGACACACATGCACACTCTACCCATTGATTCTATTTTTCTCCCCTATTTTTCAGTAGGTTCTGTGCATTAATTAGCAATTGTGCATGTGGCTAGATCTCATGTTTGATTTTTCATAAATGAAGCTGTATGTACACTGCAGTTCTTGTAAAATCCTCACAAATCAATGAGGTTTTTGGAGGAGGAGGCTGAATTTTAAGACAGAGTGTCTCTGCAGGCCAGTTAAGGACCAGTATCAGTAAGTTTTGAAAGGGAGGACAGTAGCTTAAGGAAGATTTAGGTACTTCCTAAAGACAGAGTTAACTGAAGAGGAAGGAAGCCTGAGGACTTCAGGAGCAGTTTCTAACAACAGGGTGACTTAATTTCACAGAGCTACTTAAGAATGAAATGTGGGGGGTTTTGATTTTATTTTTTTTAACTAAGAATTGCATATGAAAGACAAAACAAATTCGCATTATTGGGGAGAAGATGGAGAAGTGCGAAGGGAAACTTGTTGCCAATCAGGCTCGCACCCATGCAACAACCAACTCTTCTTGGAGTTTAACTTTTAGAGGGTTTGTGTGCCAGCTCCCTAAAATTAAAAATGTATCCAGAAAAAATTACTTCCCAAAGAAGGATCTGGGCACTCTGGTCAGACTGGACAGGAGCCATCCACACAGCTGCCTGTGGCTCCAGCCAGCTCCTGGCCCGCTCGCTGCTAGCGGGGTCCCGTGTCTGCCGTGGAGCCGCAAGCACGCCGGCCTTCCTGCAGCTGCCTCAAGCAGAGCAGGAGGGAAAAGTGACAGCAAAACACCAGGGTTTGCTTTGTTTAATTATAGTGGATGGGAGAACTTTAAATGCCAAGTAAAGGTGTTTTAAGATGTGTGTGCAAAAAAAAAAGCAGGAGGAGATTTTTCCCGGGAAGGTGGGTAATCCTCCTTAGCCCTGTGGCACGGAAACATATTTTGCATGAGGCTGGCTGATTTTATTGAATGAACGTTTCAGAATGGCTCCTGTTCCTGTCCTCTGAGTAAACTCTAAACCACATAAGCAAGCTGCAGCAATCTGTGCAGGGCCAGCAGGAAAAGGTGGTGTTCATTTATTTTATTTTTTTTCCCTACTCTTACCTTTCCTGAAGCCCTTCAAAACTGGGAAAACAAAATCCCAGTGATAATTTTATTGCTGGTCAAAAATAAACTTTGTTATGGACAGAGAAGGAAGAAGAGCTTTGCAAGCCTGGCATGGAGACTATACTGTGCAGCTGTATCTGGTTATAAACAGGTCACAAACAGGGCTGCTCACCAGAGATAGGTCTAATATTGATTGAAATGAGTGTGAGATTTTTCCTTTCTCTCCGGTGGTCTGGAGAGAAAGAGTACTCTAAGATCTAGTCCAGGAAGCTGTGGTTTATACTGCTGTACACGCAAGAAGAGGCAGAACTACATAAATGGCAAGAGTATTTGAGTTACCTGCTTTTTTTTTTTTTTTTTCCAAGGGAAACAGTTTGAATGGATGACATCATTCCAAAATGCTGCATTATGGCTGTGTTTTGAGACATTTGTTGCAGCTTGATTAAAACTATGTTGCAAATATGTTGCCCTTTAAAGGAAATAAATAAATGTGGATGTGTCGTCTTACAACAAAAACTAGTTCCAGGTGGGGCAAAGCTCCATTTTTCAATTTCTTTTACTACTGTTTAGTTTTAATACTTAAGTTTCTTTGGACATATGCGGTCATTTCTATCACTGAAACATGACAGAATGTGTTCCCCATTTGATGTAATAATAAGATCAATTAAGTGGGTGCCTTTATCCTCCTGTGTTACTATGCTCTTTTCCGTTGTTCTACTATTTTTCCTACCTATAGCTGCTAGCAAAAATCTTCCTGGACTTCTTCCAACTGAATGAGCAATTACATGTTTTCATTATTCCTTTTTGGTCTGTCTTTCAGTCCTCCCCATCCTCCAAAAAAATATGTGAGTAGTGATTTCTGCAGCAAAAAGTGTCTGCCTTCTTTTTAGGGAAAAATACATGAGATGTACTGTTGCCTAATCTACTGGTAAAACACCCATTCACGCACAAGCATTAAAGTCTTTTCTGTCTATGGCTATAAAATTGTATGTATACAGTGCAGCCCTCCTCCGTACAATGGAAGATGGTCTTTCCTAAGACTTCACCTTTTCTAATTTTTACTTTCTCAAACCATGGATTTTCCACCTTTTCCTCTGAAAAATAACTCCTATCTTAATGGATCCTGCTCCTTTTCCTACTTAATGTAGACTTTTTTTTAATGCATCTCAATACTATTAATTTATGTCCTCTTCCCATCTTAATCACTTCTGTTCGCTTCCTATTATTGCAATTCCGGAAACACAGAGGTTAAGGAGCTATGAGCCCATTTCAGCATCTTGGTTAATTAAAGTTGTGCCCAATTTTCAAATCTTATCTTGTAATTACTGGTGGATGGCTTTAGAAGCAGAAGCTCTGATTTTTGGAGTAACTGGCACAGGATGGGCTAGGTCTGGGAAGGCTAAAACCTTTGAAAAAGTCATGCTGTAAGCTTCAATGAAGTGCCCTAAATCCAAACCTACATTAGCAAATTTGGGTCAGAACTACTCTAAGCATAGTTTATTCATGTTGAGAAATAGATATTAAAATCCTCTGCATATCCTGGCTGCTTTCTACAAAGGCCTTGAATTCAAAATGCTATTACGGGACCATGTGCCAATTCTGTTCTTAATTAACCCATTAAGCCTCATCCTGCCATCAGTGGATTATATAAATACAACCAAGAGCAGACCTACCCTGCTGACAAGAAGTAGTCTTGCTACTATTAGTCCACTTATATTCTGGTTTGGTGTTTCCACAGCCACTGTTCTCCTCTGGAAGATGGTGAGCACTTCCTATGTTTGTGACTTTGGGCTGGATTCTAAAGTAGTGAAAACTGTCATAAAGTCTGCAGATTCCAGTTCTGTCACACCCCTGATTTACAGGCTATTGACCTTTTCGCCTGGGAAATTTGGTCCCAAGTGTATGAGTTGAAAAACAGTATTAACAATTCTGTGAAATCAAGACCTGAAACAAAGCATCATCTTCCCAATCTCTTACAGAGAACAGCATAATTCCAATTAAATGTCTCTGAAGAACTAAGAAAACCTGTTTAAGGTTGCAAATGTCTTTTAATTGTGCTTTCCGTTCCTCTGGGAGAATTCCAGCTGAACAAGAGCCTTGTGAGAAAGCTCAAGCAACTATTCACTTTAACCACATTATAACTAAATTGAGAATCTGAAGATCTCATTTCGTTGTGCTTCTCCCCCCACAAATGCTTGTGTTTAAGATGTCAAGGCTGTGCCCAGACTATAAAGGGAGAGAGTTCTGAGATAAAACAATCGTTTTGGGAAAGCAAAACAAAAAGAGTCATTTATCTCTCAGATTGGGACCATTTGCCATGATCCTGCTGCTATGAGAAACATTCTTCACACCAGGTCTTCTCAGGAGATTATCCACAGGGAGAGGAAAGTGGTTCGTATGGTGCCAAAAAGTCAAAACATCCATCAAGCATCATAACAACCCTCTCTGAGGCCTGTTGAGATGCGTTGCTTGGGAATCCCACGATGGCGACAGTGAGGTTGAAGGGGAAGAGAAGGAGATTTAGAAGAGAAATTCATTTTTTAATAGAAAATCTCCTTTCTTGGAAGCATACATATAAGATGCAATAAGCCATTTGTGCTAATGCTTACATTTTTAATCACAAAAGAAGCCTGCTGCTTGCAGCCAGGAATTTGCAAATATAAACACCATAGGCAAGCTGCTGAAGCGGCTCTGTGTGAACAGCCTGCTGCCAGGGCTGCTGCTGCTGGAACTGAAGCTCGGAGAGCTCTTCAACATGTGGCACCATCTTCCTGTGCTTCCCCATGTGCCTGTTCTGCTCTGTAATGACCAGCTAACTTGAGTACCACAAATCTACATGTGGGTGCATCATAACCTCAGCCATAGCTTTGTCTAAGATTTCATGTTGCCTTGGAAATGTTTAACTTCTGAAAATCTTTGTAAGCACATTTCATTGGGCAAGGTGCATTCCAGCACATTAGGAGATATTTGACCTACTGACCAGTTTTCCACTTGTGCTGCTCTTGTAAAGAGGCTGTTGCTAGGGTTATATTTACTATTCGGGTACCCGTAATTGTACTGAAATTTTTAGAGTAATGCAAATGAATGAAGAATGAGATCCATTTTCTTGGTTATCCTCCCTGTGAGCTCACAAGAGCTGAGACAGCTTACTTGTTTGCCATAACTCAAAGGTCATGAAAAAAAGCTCATAGTCTGCATAAATAAGATGTACTATATAGAAAGGACTAATAAGGCCTAAGGGCTTGCTGCTCAGCATGGATTTCAGCCATCTGAGAAGGTCTGCAATGCTGAACTTAAGATACGAGCTCCATATCCTGTACTGCAGTGGGATTGCTTGAATACCTCCCGCTTTCATTCTCCTGAAGACTGCTGCTGCTTGCCGATGTGCTCTGATAGCTGGGAGCATTTAGCCTTTATTTACTCAGTAGCAGACCTCACTACTTTGATTTGCATGTATGAATCATTTAGGGATGACCATGGCTCTCCCTTCCACAAGGATTCCTTAAACCAGGCCTTCAGCTGTGGCTGGCTCTAGATGACTAACTCCAGCATGAAGCTTACCTGAGTCCCGTTCATTGAGGAGCTGGCCCCAACTGCTTTCTGCCAGAGTAGGCTATGGCTATGACTACACCACCTTGATGAAAGAGGGAATACCTGCAATTCTTTCTCACTTCCAAATTATGCTTCCATTGTGTAAACAAAAAAAAAAAAAGAAAGAAAGAGACATATCCAAGAACACATTTTTATTAATGGAGGCTCCACAGAATAGTTATAAGCTGTACATTAAGGAAAAAAAATATTTCTGCAAACAGTGTAGCAATAGCTGTTATCTCTGTGTGGTTAGAGAGAGGATTACTAGTGCCAGGACGCACCAGTGATCTATCTTCAATGTGTCTCTGAACATGAGGTTCCTTTGCTTTGTATTACAAGTTCAAGAAACAGAAATGGGATTACCCAAAAGGGACTTGATGCTGCAATGACTATAAAAAAAAAAAAAAAAACTTCCCTTCTCACCTTGCAACTTCCTTGAAATGGTTGGTTTGCCAAAGACTTTCACAGTCTCAGTGCTCCACTACAATTTCCTTTGCAGCACTGCACACTTTCACCCTGCTCTATATTTGAGATCTTATTGTACTTACTACTATACATTTGCATTGTCTTCTTGTAGCAATGCTGTGTTGACCCTGGGAATCTTGCCCAGGCCCTGAGTGAGATGAATGGACTTTGTAATATGACTGTGAATATCAATAATGTTAATATTCACGCAGATGCTGGCTTCGTCTCAGGAAGTGCAGAGGGGTGCACCATGTTTGCTTATTGATGCTGACTCTTCTCTGCGAGACTCAGCTGTTTCGTGGTGCCGGCTATAAAGTTGATGCTTACGCTGTTCTTCTGTTTAAAGAAATGATCATTAACAATACTTAAGATTCATAGTGCTCTATTGTAAATGCTGATAGGTCTAGAGGTAATTTTCACTTCATATTAATGTCAGCCATAAACCTGATGAGTTCATTAACTGGATTTATGCAGTTTATTGCTGATGACAAGAAAAATATTAAAGCTTTAGTTAACACCTTTTTTCATGGTTACAGAACAGGCTGAGCTTTTGATTTGCTTATTTGAACTTTCAAGTCACTGCATATATATAAAGTTTGCCTGTGTGTGGATTATGTGCTCTTAATGAATATTAACAACATTATTCTCTTTATCTTTGGATTGACTTTGACTGTGAAAAGCAAAGAAGGCTCTGTTCCGAGCTTTGGCAGTAGATGCCAGGTGCTTGTTGGAAGAATCATAAGAAGTTTCAGGTCCCAGTTCTGGTACCTCAAGGTATTCAAAAGCCAGGTGCCGCACGGAGGGCAGAAGGAACCCCAGCAGCCCAGGATGGGTACAGACTGGTTACGGGGCAGCTTTGCGCGTCGAGAGCCGGGGCCGGCAGAGCGCCCTGGCAGACCTGGTGGCTAGCAGGGCAGCCCTGGGCAGCCCCAGCAAGTGTACAACCTGCAGGTCCAGCAAAGGGGTTGTTCTCCTTTACTGGGCACTTGTGAGGCCACAGCTGGAGCCCTGTGCCTGGTTTTGGGCCCCTAGATGGATTTGTTTATCCTTAAAGAGAAAACTATTGGGGAATCTAATTTCAATCTTCTACTACCAGAAGCGACTTCACAGAGAAGACCGAGCCATAGTTCCCTCAGAGGCACACAGCAAAAGGACGAGAAGCAATGGTCAGAAGCTACAGCACTGGAAACTCCAAGTGGATTAAATGGAAGGGGCAGGAGGGGGAATTCTGCTGAAGCTGGTCAAGCATTTAATTAGGTGTCCAGACATGTGATAGGATCTCCATCCTTGGAGATCTTCATAACTCAGCTGCCAATGCCCATGAGGAACCTGATCTAGGTTCTGAAATTAACCCTGCTTTTACCAGTGGATTGGACTACTAGAAGCTTCTAGGTGTCCCTTCCAACCTCAATTTTTATATGATTTTGTGAGTATTCAATTTAAGCAAGTTCTTGGCATTTTTAAGTCTCCGTTTTCTGGACCTGCACAGAATAATGTACGTGGCACTGGAATAAGACCCCTGGACGATGTTAGAATTTCGTCTCTCACTACCAGAAGTAGTGGTGCACCAGCAACAGTAAACTGAAGAAAGATCATAAGAACAATCTCAGTCCAGGGTAGTCAAGGGTTTGTAAAAGAGAGTCTTGCCTTTCAACTACAGATTTTCTTCTTCCTGAGGTGCTGTGTTCTCTGAGCTTGACTTTGAACTTGCAATTCCTAAGGCAATTAACCAGCCTTTTGAGTTGTCCTGGCTGTGTATGCCCAGTGTGGAAAGATAAAGGACAATGGCTTGAAATGAAATTTACTGATTTAGATTAGCTTGAGGCCTTTTCCTCTGCAAACCTAATGCTGTTAGTAGGGCAAGGAGACAACAAGCAGTTGAAACAAAAGGCCATTTTATGTGGCCTAATCAGAGGATTATATTGAGAGAACATGCACTTGACATGAAAATAAAACAGCAATTGGAGAATTTTGTCACTGTAAAATTCCATGCCTTCCATCAGAACCAATGCGGTTTTGCATATGTGATTTCCAGTAGCATAAATGTCTGGTGAATAGAGACTTGCTCAGAAATTCAACACTATGGAAAATGCAGAAACTATCACTGGTTTATTTCTAAAAAATGTCAATTACATTCTAGAGTGATATTTCATTTGAAGGATTTAGAGGCAGGGGAAAGGATCAGTAAATCGTTTTCTAACCTACTTTGGAAAAGGAAATATTTTAAATTTTTTTAACTAAAAATATATATTTTGCTAAAAAAAAATATCCAGCGTTGATAAACTCTACCCACATTATTTATTTTTAAAAACATTTTTAATAAATATTCAATCATGTAATATCTGCAAACTCTCTCAAGAATACAAATCTTGTGCCATTTAATAAAGCACTAATACAGCAACCTATTGAAATAAAATGTTTATTTACCTGTAGCATCTGACAACAGAATTCACTTGGGTAAAATTTGTGTGATTTATCCCCTGAGCTTCAGTAAATATTGCTGCAGCTGCATGCTTTAGGCCATTGAACAGAAAAGAGAGACATTAATTGTATCTTTTAACATGGCCAAGGCACACATTTACTAGATTACAGTAATCAAATAGCATACATCTTTAAAAAAGAAAAAAGTCTGTCTACCAAAAAATGCTTGTGTAGGGCATCGTGCACCAGATATTTTCTTTCTCAAAGACCTTGTCATCCTTTATACCAGTTGTCACACTGTCAGTTCTAAGATTTGATTAATGTTTGAGAAAACAGGGAGAAAATAAGTAGTAGAAAGAAATTCTGCACCCAGGTAGTGGCTTTGGGGGCTTTTCTGGCTACAGATACAGTGAGAGAGGATTTCAGAAAGGGATGCGTGCTTGTTTACATCTAGAATGTGTAGTTAATGCAGTACTGATCAGACCTATTTTTCAGGAGATAGCTGACTCAAACCAGTAGATTTGATACAGCTATATCTTTGGCCATTTCTATAGCCATTTCATTTGGGAAGGTGATATTCCAAAATGTTTCTATCTCTTGGACCTCTTTCTTTGCTTGCTTCTAAGCTTTCCTTTTGTCATGTCCACATAAGACAGTGTTGGCTGGAAGCCAGAGGAACAGATCAAATCATTTGGTACATTGACCAATGTTCAGCATCTTTAGAATATATAATGCCTGTATATTTAATAACTTTCTGTCTTTGCCGTAGCATAATCCTAATTTTTAGCTTTTGCTAGGCCTTTTGCCTGATTTTGTTTATATGTCACTTAATATAGCACTGCAAAATTTCTACCTAAATAAGTTAAGCAGTCTGACTAATTATCTTTGATTCTTTCCTCCCATTCATTTCAAAGGAAAATCAAGAAAAAAATAGCTGTTCTTTGTGTCTGTGAGATGGTATTTGTATTTAAAGAAAATACTTCCTGGATCCTTGTCTGGCAACTGGTGGTTAAATCTTCACCAGAGAAGGAATGGCTTGTCTGATGGGACTTTGTAGGTATGCATCATGCTATGCTGTCTGCTGGAGGGAAGAAGTTAGGGAGATCACTTTTCAAAACATGCTTTCTAGAGATGTTTATAGCATTGGGACTTGCATGCATGTTCTTGCGAGGTTATAAAATATAAATTTTATAAGCTTGATTCTGCTGTCATTTATGGCACTGCACCACTGCTAACGTCTTAGGGGAAAAACAGATGCACGCTGGCATGAATAAGGATAGAATCAGTTTCCGTATATGTTCCCAAAGCTCTGGCCATTGAATATCTTAAAACTTTCTTGCTGAACAAAGACTCATGTTGTCTATTTGTATATGCCTTGTCCATTTAAAGCTCTAACTTTGCTGTTCAGCAACTCTTCCTCCATAGTGCAATGAGGCTCACCTGGGCTGGAAACTCTGAACGTGAAAGGTGGTATTTGATTTTCTTAACTTTCGCCCCCTAAAAGTTAGATGATAAATCATTGAGGCTTTCTCTGTGATGAAAAGCATCAAGTGGCTTCCATACAAGGAACTACTTAGTAGCTTAGGACTCTTCAGCCTGGAAAACAGGATAGCTGGTTCAGCCTGAGACAGCTGATTGATGTGAAAGTAAATGTCTATAAAAATCACAGACTGTTTGAGTACAGCCGATTGCTCATTATCTTCCAAGACATGACCTAGGGGTCATCAAATGAAAACACCAAGTGGATGGTTCAAAACATACACAAGAAGGTGGCTCTTTTCAATGTGTGAGGTTAGCTGGGCAGTTCTTTGCTACAGCAGCTGTGGTAGCTGAAAGTTGGCATGGGTTCAAGAAGAGGATAAGCTAATGAAAGGAGAAATTTTACAAACTACATTTTTCGTAGGTAATTTGCATCTGCAAGCTGTTGAAGGCCGAAACAGTATTTCAGGGAGTAGCGTGTATAGGTTCCTTATTTTTATATTCTGAGCTTTTTCTTTTGGCTAGCGTGGCAAATACAGTGGGTTGGGGAGACCATTGGTCTGATGTTGCATGCCTGTGCTTATGTTCTTGACAGGATTGTGACCTGTTATATTTACCACCAGTCAGATGAGTATTGTAACGTAAAGTAATCCTGTCACGACGACACTGAGTCAGAGCTACCATACCCTTTTTCTCATCAGGGAAAGTAGATGGCATGTGAACAAATATGCAATTGGATTTTTCTCTCCAGTCCTACTCTAAGACAGTTCACCTATATACAGATTTTTTAAAAAAAAAAAAAAAGGTATTTATTCATGCTTTACTATATCATACAGGCATGTATATAATGAACAGAAATATATTTCCAAGGACTTGATGAGAAGTGATGATAAGAAGTTGATGTAAGTGGAATTCAGATCACAAGAGGTATGGGTTTTTTTAGGGGGTGGAACTAGGCAATGAAATTACTAATTTATAAATATTTTGGATCCTTTATTAATCAAACTTTAAAATCAAGACTAGACCTTTTTGAAAAAAGATGCAGTGCTACTCAACAGGAAGTTAAATATTTGATGTAGGGGTTTTTAATGCAGACTTCTTTGTGTGACAGCAAAGAGATTCTTCGACTTTTGTCAGACCTTCTTTGGTTTTAAAATTCAGTGAAACAAGTACTAAGAAGTAAAATTAGTTTCAGTTCTCATGAAGGAAGTAGATGCACAGGAAGATTTACAGATTCACAGATTGGTAGGGGTTGGAAGGGACCTCTGGAGATCATCTAGTCCAACCTCCCTGCTAGAGCAGGTTCACTTGGAGCAGGTTGCACAGGATCATGTCCAAGCAGGTTTTGAATCTCTCCAGAGAAGGACACTCCACAACCTCTCTGGGCAGCCTGTTCCAGTGCTCTGTCACCCTCAAAGTAAAGAATTTTTCATCGTACGCAGATGGAACTTCTGTGTTCTAGTTTATGCCCGTTGCCCCTTGTCCTGTCACTGGATGCCACTGAGAAGAGTCTGGTCCCTTCCTCTAGACATCCACCCTTTAGATATTTATAAGCATTAATAAGATCCTCCCTCAGTCTTCTCTTCTCCAGGCTAAACAGACGCAGCTCTCTCAGCCTTTCCTCATACGAGAGATGCTCCAGTCCCCTCATCATGTCTGTACCCCTTTGCTGGACTCTGTCCAGTAGTTCCCTGTCTTTCTTGAACTGGGGAGCCCAGAACTGGACACAATATTCCAGAAGTGGCCTCAGCAGGGCAGAGTAGGGGGGGGATAACCTCCCTTGACCTGCTGGTCACAGTCTTCTTGATGCACCCCAGGATACCACTCTCCTTCTTGGCCACACGGGCACACTGCTGGCTTATGGAGACCTTGGTGTCCAGCAGGACTCCCAGGTCCTTCCCCACAGTGCTGCTTCCCAGCAGGTCAACCCTAACCTGTGCTGGTTACCTGGAGTTATTCCTGCCTAGGTGCAGGACCCTACACTTGCCCTTATTGAATTTCATATGGTTCCTCTTCACCCAGCTCTCCAGCCTGTCCAGGTCTCACTGGATGGCAGCGCAGCCTTCTGGTGTGTCATCCACTCCTCCCTGCTTAGTATCATCACCTGATGATCAAGCGATCCATCCAAGTTTGTGTTTGGATGGAGAATAGCATTCCTGACAGCCAACTTAGTGCTTTGTTGGCTAGACTAGGTATCCTTTTGTGAAGAGCTTTACAATTCTATAAGGCTTCACTAATAAAACTTATACTCAGCTTCTGAGAGAGTACAAGTAAGGATAATGCTCTCGATGCAGATGCACAAATTTATACCAACCAAAGAGCCAGTTTACAAAATCTGTCAAGGACAGAGTAGGAAAAAAGAAGGCATGCTTTAAATCTTGTAATTGTTTCTTGTGTTAATTTGTAAGAAGGGAATGCACACAAGTAATCTAGCACTGAGCTGAGACAGCATTATCTCAGATTTTGTTAGCTAATCTCCCATCTGTAAAACATGCTTTGTTTGGATTATCTACAGGGCGCACATTTCTCAGTGAATTTGTTTTCTTTGGGTAATGGGAATATATTCAAGGAAATTAATTTGCAAACAGATACAGTCACTGCCGGATGAATGGATTCTTTCTTGGCACTTGAGGTGTAGTGCTGTTGGTATCTGGACTGCTGGCATGCGCAGCAGTATTTGGCTTGCTTGCCAGAAATCCTCCTGTAATGTTCTCAGGAAATGAATGTGACAACTTTGTAGTCTGGAGAGTAGATAGGAAACTTCTGTCTGCCACCTCAGGGCTTAACTAGTTGGAGTTAGAGGAGGGGGGAGAAAAATCACACAATAGAGCGTTTCTTTTAATGCAACTGCAGGCGGTAACATATATATGGCTGCCAGCAATGATTTGTCCCCATCATGCTTCTCCCATTTCAAGTCTTTCCATGATCCTGCTGTGGAAATGCACAGTAGAGCTGGTTATGACCCAATTGGTTTTATTTGACAGCATTGGCTCCAGTACGTTTTTGTTTCATGTTTATACTCTAGGCAAACTGGAGACTATGCATCTCTCACAGTCTGGGGCTGAACACAAACAGTTGCCAGACATTTTTCTGCCTGAAGGAAGGAGTAAAAAGCCACCTCAGGATCCCAGAGATTCACATAGTTGTGACTTGTCTACAATATAAAAATAAAAATCGGAAGTGAAATGGAAAAGAGGGAAAAGCTACTTTACGCTTGTAGCAAGTAAGGAAGTAATACAAAGAATCTGGTTACAAACATCTTTAGAAAAATGAAGGATTGGATACATTTATGAATAGAAAAGTGACTCTCTTGAAACATGACTTCCTGAAGAATCCTATCTCTTAATAGCGACCTATCTTTTTGATCGCTAAGGGAAAGAGATTGGGAAGTTCATTGCTATCGTTAGCTCTGTGGAAGTGGCATTCCTGATGCACAATGAACAGTGTGAAGACTCTGGCTTCTGTTAGAAGGCTCTCGTTCTTGTTTAGGGCTCAGCTTTTAATGCAAATATGACTGAGAAGCCTGTTTCAGAGTAAGAGCCTGGTTACAGGCTTCAGGGCAGGATTCCTCTTGTCTAGCTGAGGGACTTTAAAAAAATGCATCTAATATAAGCTAGTTATCCAAGCTCCCTCCATAGTTGCTTCAGAGAGAAAGGCATCTCCAAAAAATGTTTCTTCCCACCTTAAGATACATGTCTTGGTTAGCGAGACAACTAATTTCCAGAAAGAGCCTTTATCTGTCCTCTAGCAAAAACAGGAGGCCTGATAACTACATTAAGCTAAACATCTAGTTACTACACAGCTAAGGTTAGGTGAGACGAATCCCATCATTAGCCAGAAGCATAGAGTCATAACTCGATTTATAGCTCCCTGGATTTTTATTTTTTTTTCCCTGTTGGGTAAACAGTGGCAAAAATATTCTTAAGAAGTGAAGATTTGTGAAACGGACACATGGGTAGTTCTTTTAATTTTTCTTTCAGTATCTTCTGTACAACAGAAGAATAAAGAACGTGCAGTCTATTTCTCAGCTGGGTCAGATGCTGAGACAGTGGATGCCACGGAGAAGTCCTGGGTGGTCTTTGTGTTGAGGTGCAGAGGCACCAGGAAGAACTGTCAAGTAAGACACATTCCACTATGCTAGAGAGCAAAAGTCTGAGGAGGTGAGACCAGCTCGAAACACTATGGAAATCTGAAAAAAAACTTATTAAAACAGATTCCTCAGAGTCCAGAGATGACAGATCTTCTCTAGTAGGAACTAACAGAGCTAGGATATAGCCCAAGTTAAGCGTTTGGGGGTTGTGTGTGTGTATATATATATCCACACATATATAAACATGTTTGTTTCTGTAGTTGTCTGAAGGGAAAGGACAAACATTAATCTTGAGGTTTAAGGAAAAATGATTTTACCAAAAAATACTTTATTCTGTTTGGTTGGATAAAATTACCTCACTGTCTAGGCTGGGGTCAATTTTTCAACTTGTATAAATCAACATACTTCTGTGGAAGTCATTCGTGTGCCTTCCCCTTTCATTTTTCATAATTCTTTAGTCTCATACCAGTACTGAAAAAGATAGAATAACATCTCATGTCCTTGAGAGATTTAAGGCCTTACATTTAGCTATATCTAAAGAAAAATATATTCCAGGAGACCCAATTACAATATCTTTATCCCTGCAATACAATTAAAGCATGACTCCATTTCTGCAGTGTAGAAGGGACCTAAATTCTGCCTTCAACCATGATAAAGCCTCTTTATTCAAGGTTATATCATGGTTTGGGAATATGGTTGAGGCTTTTTACACAGTAGAAAGGATTGTCCTTTAACTGTATTCAGGTCATGTTTGAAGCTGCCCACACAACAGAGTCTGTGACCTTCATGGGAGCACAGTGGTGGGGTAGAGATCCCCTTTGGCAAAAAGCGTTTTGTAATGTCATGGTTTAATTGCAAGGGTCACTTCGTTTGCCAATAAACTTGAAGGCTGTTGAGGAGCCAGTGATGTTGTGCTGTATGTGAGGTGACAACGAGTACAGCTCCTTGAACCGACTCTATTATAAAGGTCTTGTAGTGTAATGTGGGTGATGAGATTCAGGGACAAGCAAAAAGTTTGTAAATGTGTATCTAATTAACTAGCAGTCAAAAAGGAAAAGTTTGCACAGTCTGAGCTCCTCTGCAGAGGAAAAGGAAGTGGTTTAGACAGTCAGGAGAGAACTGAAGTCTCTATCTAGTAAGTGGCATACCTTTGCAAACATGCTCACATTAGAGAGTTTGAGGGCAAAACAATACAGATTTTGTGATGCTAAAACCTTTCATGAAGCTATACCAGTGGTTTTTTTATTTGTTCAATAGTGTGAAGAATACTTAAAAATATGACAGAAAATGAAGGAACAATTTATTCTGACATTTTCTGAACAAATACTTTCATATTTTAAAGTTTTTTCATATTCGCCTTCATTTTAAAAAGTGTTTTAAATGGTGTAATATACAAGAGTGAGAGGAATGTATTGCCTCACAATTAATTCTTTCATTTCATCTGAATATGTTTGAGCTCTTCTATTTGCCAAAGATGAATTCCAGTTGCAAAATTCCCAATCCCATCTTAAGCAAATTATTTAAAATAAAGAAACATTATTTCAATAAACCAAAAATATATTTACTGCAATTAACTACAGTAGTCAGTAGCTATAGCTCTCACTTGAAGCATTCCTAGCCATCTTGACTGATCTGTCAGACTGCATACTTAATGCTGCGGAAAGTTTCATCAGTTTCTGTTTCTGAAGAAGGTAGGCCCTACAGAAGTAGAGCTACGTTACTATAAAACCAGTGTCACAGAAAATTGATTAGCTTACTTGAAACTGTGGCCTCTTTAGCTTGCTAGCAGATTTCTTGGGACTTTCCTAGCACAAACAGTCAACGATTCAGGAGGATCAGAAAGTACCTTAGGATTCTCTGGGTCTTCCCACCTTGGTGCTGGCACATATATTCATGCACGTTTGTACGACACAGGTGCACACACAAAAATACAATTTAATTGAATGGAGAAGAAAAGGCTAAAGCTCTTCAGTCCCTTCCATGCACAAATTATGTCCTGCTGTGACTTTATTCTTAAGCAAAGAAAAAACAAAACTAAATGTACAATGCTACATCACTAAGATCATCTTAATGGTATCTGACAACCTGCCAAAAGGCAAGGAAGAGGGACGGACAACAGAATGCAAAACTGCACAATAACTGTTGCTGATCTGCCAAAAAATATATTCAGCCCTTCTGGGAAAAAGTTTGGATTAACACAAAAGTGATGCTGTTGTGCTTTCCATGAGTTGTCTCTAGAGAGCTGGTGGGATTTGCATGTGATGAGAAATAGCCTGAGATTATCCTGCCAGAGAAGGAAAAAAGGATAGAAGGTTTGGCTGATGTATTGGAAATTAGTCAGGTCCTGGTAAAAATTAATCAGTACTGCCTCTTCATTCTGTCTGCTAACATGAGGAACAAAGTATATTTTACTGAACTGCAGTACTGCAAATATAGGAGGCCAGAGCTGAATAGTATTTAGCTGCATATGTCAATCACTAAATATCACGATCAGGAAAGCTTGTCATATTAAATAACGGGGAAGGAGTTTTAGTAGAGCAATTTCATTAATTTTATAGAAAAAATTTATGCCAGTGCAAGCCAAACTGGTATGAACAGTAACACAGAGTGCCAGGCTCAGCAAAGATCAGGGTCGTCTGACCAAAACCCTCAGCCCAGTTAGTCTCACCCACGTGAAATCAGTAGCTCCTGGCTATGGTGGACACACCAGCCCAGTGCTCTGTCTCCTGCCTCAGCTCTCCACAGGCTCTGCACTCGCTGCCAGCAGTCAGGAAAACCCATGAGACCGCCCTGATGGTCACAGAGATCTTTCTGCACCAGCTCCCGCTTTCCCATGCTAAAACACGAAACAGAGAAGAGGAAACTTAGGTAGCGGCAGAGCTTTCACTGCTGTGGGTGCATATACTCCTGCTCCCGTGAAGGAGAACGCTGAGCAGGGCAGGCTCCTGTCAGAGCTGAACACAAAACGTTTCCTCAGTATTGTTTTCCCTCAAGAAACATACAGTGATTGTCATGTGCTAACTGCTAAACAATATCTTAAAAAAAAAACCAAAACAAACAAAACCAAAAAAAACCTCCACACAAAACCAACCAGCCTCCAAACAAAACAAAAAAAATCAGCCAACCAACAAACCAACCAAAAAAAAACCCCACCCAACAAACAAAAAAACTTAGTAAAGCTATTTATTTCTTCTCTAGGAAGGGGAGAGGGGGAAGGGATTAAGGTTTGGTAGTTGTGATTTTGGGGGGGGGGGGGGGGGGGTGTCCATTTTTTAAGTACTGGGAACAGCAAGGAACTGAGCTACTTACAATCCTAACTACATGTGCAGCTGTGTATAGTAGTAACTAGTAAAAGACAAGAGACTATAAAGAGTGATGGGCTGGGGAAGGTGATGGGGAAAGAGACCCTGGAGTGCTGTGAGTGGAGAGAGATGTTTTGGGACCCCTGACGGAAATATTGGAATGAGGAAGAGGAATCATAGTGGAAAGGAGAGAGATGGAAAGATAATGAGAATTTGGAAAGCAGGAAGGTAGTTAAACCTGCTTGAGGCAGCAAGAAGTAGAATGGAAAGTGAGAAGAGGAAATGAGATTGAAAAGCTCTCACTGATGCATGGCAGGGAGAGTGCGTAAGAAACTGAAAGAAGATATATGAGGAAAGCAAGATCATTACATGTATTTCTGATACAGCTGAATGGCAAATATAAATCATCCTGCTTATACGTGCGTGTGTGCGCACATGTGTGTTAAAATAAGGCATTCCCTGTCTGAAAGGTTTTCTTCTTGGTCAGGGTCCCCTTTTTAGGGGTATAGATTGTGATAAGGAAAAGTACGTAGCATAGAGACTTCATGACTGACTCCATCCCTTCACCCCACCCTGCTATTCAACACCTTTCATTTCTGATCATAGTTTTGGCAGAGTTGCATGACCATTTGAGCTTCTGGATTTTCCGTGTGCGTGCTGGTGCAAACCACTCTGCACTATATAGGAATAACTGGCTCTGACAGCCTCCAGGGAGGGTTTCTTCTCTCTCCATATCCTCAGCATGCAAAGTAGATCACTGCTAGATGTCTACAGATGGTGTGCAATTGAGGTTGATTGCTTATGGACAAACAGTTCCTGCTTGGAAGTATCACCAACTTTGAGCCCTGTTACAGAACATAAGGAGTTTGGAGAAAAAAATAGTATCCAAATGCAGGTCAGCTTGCATTTTGGTTCTCCCAAGGAAAAAAACCAAAACAGACAGACAAGAAAATTGTACTGACAAAACCAATCCTGGTTTGCTCGATCTGTATTTATTGGGTTCTGAAAATAGACGGAGCATACAGAGCTCTCCCATGCACTGGCAGCAGGCAAAGTTCAGTCACATTACATTTTTCCTTCCTCTTCTCCTCTTTGGGCAGTATCATATAAAAACCATGTAAATAGAAATAAAGTTTTAAAAAGCTTGTAACAATCCTCAGCAACGTTTTAGCAGCCTTCATATACTTCTCAAATCTGAAAAATTCTTTCTAAGCACTAAATGGGTATTTCCGAGTGCTACAACCAACTTGCAATAGAAAAGAAACAACTGTGATATCCTGGTAAAGGCTGTGACAAAGATTCAGAATCTTTGTAGGAAGTCAGTGATATTTTGGGCTAGATGATCAACTCTGCTCTTCAGAGTTCAAACATGAAATGCATACTATCATTACACCAGAAATCTAGTTCAGATATCCTTGCTCCAGTAACCTTTGAATCATTAGCTGTCGTCTTTGCTGTGTGTTCAGACAATATCCCAACTTGATAACCTGGTTTCCCTTGCCTTACTCTTTTTTTTTTTTTTTTTTTTTTAAATATACATAGGCTTATATATTTATATTTTATATAATTTACTTTGTTTAGTACCTTTGGACACATAGTTTATGTGTCATCTTCTTAACACAAGAACTCTGAACTGGTACGCCAAATGCTTCTTACACAGTCATGTCTTAATGCAAATTATTTTACAGGTGTAAAGTTATGCTAAAGGAATATTAGTGTTGCAAAGTCACTCAGAATTGAGTAGGTACCAAAAATTACATTACCTTCAACTTTATTTAGTCTTGTGAATTAACTGCTATGCGTAGTGGTATCCTTTCATAACATTATCACCAAGTGGAGTTTCTGTAGGATTCCTGCTCCACTTGCATGTAGGTTGCAGTGTGCCCCGGAAGGAAATGAGCTGGAACTCCGTAGTGGAATTGCCTCTTTTCTCCTAGCATCCCTGCTCATTTGTGGTAGGAAATCAGAGGTATGAGCTGAAAGAAATAGAGGACCAAAGAAAGATGAGAGAGTATTGTGATTAAGGAAGCTGAAGGGCACCAATTCTACCCAGAGTACCAGCATAATATTTGGCAGGTCACCAGAAATATTTGTCTCTCTTGAAATGCCTCTCATTTTTTTTGGCATGATGTTTTAAATTTTTGGTGCTGGAATCTTATCAGTAGAAGAGCTGCTATCTGGCTAAGTAGGAGTTAGCCTGCACAACACTGTATGCTGCTTATTTTGATCTCGTTGAAACTCATTTTCCCACTTATGACATACTATTCTGTACTCACAGAAGTGTTGAGAATTATTATTTATGAAACACTTAAAAACAAAAAAGCTATTCCAAAGCTGACATAGAAAAAGGCCTAAAGAATTCATTGTTCAATTAAAATTTGGGTCTTGTTAAGTACAAGTTGCTCATTCATGATTTTTAAAGCAAAAGTGCAGCATCTGCAGAAGCAGTGTTCTCTATGAGAAAATATCCATTACTGCAACATTTTTCAATTGTTTCTCAGGGAAAATCTAAACAATATATCCCTTCATCTTTAAACTGCATAATGTGGAATGCTGTCTTAAAGGAGTTGTAATTTGGGGCTGCATATGGTCCTATGCTAATAAATTAAGCAGCTGCCAGGAATGTTCCCAGACACTAAAATGCTATTGTCTGTGTCATAAAATTGTAAAAAATATTTCTTGGCATGACTTTGGCTGAGCCAATTAGCACTTTTCCCAAACAACTCCATGGGCCGGGGACCATCGCTGGTAGGCAGTCAGTATGTGGCTGTCCTGCTTTGAAGGATAAGAGAGTTTAACAGCGTGCTTGTGTGCCGTTCCGTGTCTGTCAGTCTCAGTAAGTAACCTTGGCCCCGTTAGTTTCCAAGTATAAAGGTAGCCATGAGAACCAGGATCCCAGGCCAGATTACCTATTCAGAAATACCATTCATTTTTCCCTCTAAGCATGTTGTTGTGTTATGAGACCCAATGGAATCTGGCTACATGGAGTATACCATGGAAAATACCACTTATTTAGGGGACGTGGAACTCGAATATGACTTTCATGACATAGCAAACAACTGCAAGGCAATACGTTTTAATGTAGGTAATTTTCTTCTGAGGGGTGAGGAAAAAGGGAGGCAAGACCAATTTGTGTAAATAGGTCACACTGAAACACTTTGCTGCAGGGATGCTGAAAGGATTCATGAGCTGAAAATATCTGAAACTTCTGATTTACAAAGAATTACAATATTTAAACATTTAGTTATGATGCAAGACAAAATATTTTTGAAATGTAAGCGTTTCCTCTTTGCAGTTGTTATAAGACAGACTTTCTGTGCAGGAGAGTGCACAAAGGTGGCTGTATCTAGTGGGATTTGGACTCCATAAAACTTTTCAACCTGCTTTTGTTTCATTTTACAGTTGCAAGGTAAACACTGCCCAAGTAAGGGCTGTGCAGCTACCTGTCTGCGCAGAACAAAGGGCAGTGATGTTCAAGGGCGTGGAGATGATGTTCTGCACGCAGTCAGAAAAACAACTTTTACCCACTGAAGAAAAAAGTTAGGTTTGAAAATCTGGCAAGAGAGTTGCCCATGAAACCGCAGCTGAAAGAGGAAGTTTTCAGTGTCGTGTCTCTTAGTAGCAAAGCAGCAGAGAAGCCTGCCCACTGCTGCAAAGCCATGCCCCAGGCTGCCAAGGAAAGAGTGGAGGCAATGTCCCTGGCTCCCACACAAAGCAATGGTCATTACTCCCACCCGCCGTGACATCCGTGAGGAGGAGTACAAGGCATAAGCTTTCATCTTCTTTCTTCCCATGAAGTCCAAAGGACTTCATCTGATACACGAAGGGGGAGAAAGCCACGCGTGCCACTTGGGAAGGTCTGTTCAATAACTGTAGTCATTTGTTTGGAAATCTTGCCTTATCTTCACCATTTCTGTGTGCTCAATTATTCTTATCCCTTGATGAGGGATGAGTCATTCTCATCCTTGCTTTACTTTCTTTCTTGTGACCTCACGTTCTTCCTTGCTTTGTCCTCCAAGAGGAAATCTTCCCTTGAAGCAGCCCTTCAAGCTAACTTCCCTTGTTGTTGTCCACCATAACAGCCATCTTCTTCTTCTCTTTGCTCCCTCAGTAGTGCTCCCAGCAGCTGTCCTTTCAAGATTGTCTTCCCTTCGTATCTTCACTTGGGCAGAACTTTTTCACAGCTGACACTCACTCCCCAGGCTCACAATCCCCTTCACCCATGCTTTGTGCTGGTCCTCGCTGTTCTCATTGCTGGTGGCTATGCTTGGCAGTTCTTCCTCCTGTCTTCCTCGGCACTGACTCTTCAGAGCACCCAGTATATACGTAGCTCCCCACGGTCCTCTTCTCCATTGCCAACTTCATCTTTCTCTGCAGACCTTTCCCTGCAAATTGATGCAGTTTTGGAACAAATCTGTGCAAGCTCACCTGCCCTTTCTGGTACCTAACACCGTAATGGCAAGAAGATGCTGGGCGGCAGCTGGGTATGAGCAGCTGCTGTTAAAGCACTGTGGGGTCTTCTGCCATGACAAAATATGTCAGAGAGAGTTGTTGTTCCTCACCAGACAGGCACAGGCAGCCTCTTCCCTGGTTCTGTTATCTCACATGGTGCAAGTGACAGATGGGGCTTATTGACAACTATTGCATGCCCTTTTCTGTCCTTACCTTTCAGATCCTATGGACAGAAACAAAATAGATTATAAGGTATGACTCAGGCTTCGTTTACTCTCTGCTGTCCAGCCCAGACCTAGAAGTCTGCAAGTGCTGTAAAGCATGATAATCGTTCCTTCTTTCTTTTGCTTTCACTACTCAGCTAAGGGACAGACTGTGGGCACTGAGACATTTTCAGGAGGCATTCATGAGTCAGTTTTACTCTCAGTCATGTCTTCTACAGGAGACATACCATGGGCATATATAGAAATGAGAACTTTCTCCAAAAGAATTTCATTCTTGGGAAAAAGATAAATCTTCCCTCCTGTGCGAATATGCCTATTATTTTTTCAATTGCTGTTTCTAAGCACGTGAAATTTAGAATATTTTTTAAAATATTTATTACTTGAAATTAGAATTCATCCTGCCATTATGACCAAAAAAACTTGTAAATGTCATGCACGCATCTGAAACCCGCACAGCTCTGACATCTTGTGCTCATTTCTCTGGTTAGGTTGATACCTCAGGCGTTGCAATGCAGCATCAGAGCCTGTGCCTGGCTGCCCGCCCCAGCACACCCACTGTAATGGGACAGCCCAACTTCATCTGACCCAGCATCCAGCTGAGCTTGGCATAGGTGGCCACACAGCAGGAGGGAGATGTCCACTGGGGAAGGGTGCCACTGAGGGAGGCCTTATGCTTGAAGGCTCCTCCACTGAAGTCAAAGTCTCCAGCTGCAGTCAGCTGCTGTCCTGCCAGGTAACTGGGCTTGCCAGACATGTCCCTGGCAAACGGTACTGTCTCACAGGTGGAGTAAGAAGAACTTCAGAGGTCTAAAGTTAATCATCTCCAGACTGGAGGAAATGCAAGGTGCTACTGTCTCAGGCCTGAACCACAAAATAAACTTCTCCATTAGCATTTCACAAGAGGCTCTGCTCAGCAGTATCCCACTGTGACTGTGTGCTTCTATCAGCCAAGTGACATGGGCTGAAACCACCGTTGCTAGGTCTCCATTGGTGTTCTCCTATAGAGTATTATTGTTCATTAAAATTATCCCTTTTGTCCCAAAAGAAATAAACAATATCTTCCCCCCAGAGTTCCTTAGTTGTTAACTAGCGTAAGGGATTTCATGTCTTTGCCGAGGCCAGTCTGAGCTTTTCTCAAAGCACTGAGCCACAGTAGAAAGTTGCCTGGTCTACATGGTGCAAAGTCCTTGGGTTTGGGACAAAGGACAGTCCTGCATATTAGTAGAGCAGCTGATACAGTCTCTGGTATTTATTTACAATAAAGAAAAGGAGAAGTTTCATGAAGGTGTGTAGGATTGTAGGTATCAGCAACTTATGCTGGTTTATGAATATTAGAGTATTAATAGCTGTGCTGCTTTTTTCTAGTCTCTATCCCAGGGCTTTCATGTGTAAGGCTTTGGAAAAAAAAAAGATACCTTCTTATTATCCTGTTATGCTTAGACAGGTTTTCAGGTATCAAAGCCTGTTTGTGTTACTCTTTCTTCATCTTCATATAATGGAGTACATGAGAAGAAAGCCGGTGTGTTAAAAAGCCACCAGCCACCACACAAATTGAGGTCGCTTGGCCATACACTCAAATCAAGAAGTTCCACTAAGAAGTAAAGTTTGCTTGCGCCCCCTTATTTCAGCTCAGCTGTGAGCGGGGACTTTGAGATGATCCTTCATCAGAAGATCAACTGCTGTTTTTCCTGCAGAACCCTGCTCATCCAAATCAGACCAGGAAAATCCCCCCTGGGCCAGCAGCTGGTGATCTTATTTCTGGCATACTAAAGCTGTTTTCAGCGTTTCACTTTTCCACTTCGCGTTATTTTAATGTAATGCTCTTGCACATAAGGGAGATTCCCCACCTCCTCTTACACAGCACTCTCACTCCAGGTTTGAGGAACAGCAAGCCTCCTTTGCCCGCAAGGTCTTTAAAAAATGTAACCTTAAATCTAATTTACTGCTTCTGTCCAAGATTTTGGAAAATTGCACTTTGGCTGCAGTCACTCCTCAGTGGGAATGCCAGTTTCAATCCGTTTCAGAGAGGGCTTTGGAAACCTTTCCCAGCTCCAAAACTGCTTTGCCAGCTGTTTCCTCCCTGCTGGAAAGCTGCAACCATCTCTCACCTGTAATTTTCTTGGACTCCTCTTGACACAAGGACTTTGCTCAGATCGTTTGGTAACTCATGCCGATCTGATCTGGTGCTGCTTGTGAAGGGTTTTGAATGTCAGCTTTCTCAGACATGTTTTTGTCTGAGGCTCTGTGCATTTGGGAACGTCACCACTGTGGTTATTTAACTCTTTGGGCTGAGCATCTATTCTTGGACCCCATGATGTTTAATAGCTTTAAATATGCTGCTTTGGGGTGTTGTTTTCAATTGCTGCACCTTTCATGCTATGTAGCTGCAGCTCAGTTATTCTACCTCTTACTGACAAGGCAACCTCAGTGAGAGACTGTGGCCTGGGACCTCTCTGAGCAGATACCTTGCAGAGGTTACACATGAATTACAGCTGAGCATCAACAAAACCTGAGTTGCCATTCTGAGTCCCAGTAAATACTCATTGTGATCATATATTATCACCCACTCTATCCTTTCAAAGGACGTGAATGCATTTTCAATCATTTATCAATTAAGCCTCAAAATATCTCACTGAGGTACTGCAAATTAGGTGATAAAAGGATCAATTTACCTAACACTGATATGCACCTATTTCAGAAATTAAATAGCACATCACAACTACCGAACAACAGGCATTTAAATCCCTGAGTGATGGCCTATAGCCACAAATGAGGAAATTAACTCCTGCACTGCAGCACTGCCTGGTTCATTTATCAAAAGCCTCAGCCAAGAGTTTTTGTAAGTGAACTCTCTGGGGGAGAAAGGACCCACTGAATACAGGAACTCCCATGTGTAGGCATGTGAAATGTGTGGGAGACAAAGCCTCAGATTGTGTAGGAATGTGAAATATATGGGAGAAATAACTTTACCTCTGCCAGTCTTATCTCTGGTGAATGACTAGACCGCAGATCTACCCATCGGTTGGTTACCCAAAGCCTCCTCTCCGAAAATTGCCTTCCTCTTTCAATATTAAGACTGCAATGATGGAAAAATTTTGCTACCTTAGATTGCATTGTTCCTTCTTTGATTACTTCCTCTAAATCCAGCCGTAAGCTAAATTTCAACTGAAAACTTACAAACAGAAGTATATACAATATACTGGGAGGTATATGTGTACAGTGTATGGAGGTATATACACACATACATGATCATACACATAAATATAAATATAGATACACATATGTATGTACATATATATTTTATCCTTATATATATATGAATGATTTGGTATATATTTTCTCTACAAGGGAGATACATTTACGTACTGTACAGTGAGTGGAGTACTCAGGTGTTTGAATTTTGCATTGTTGATCCATTTTCTTGAGATTGCCAGAAATCAATGGACAATATGGCAAGGAGGGAACAAATGGTTTTGTTTATGGAGCAAGAAGCAAAAACCTGCTGGTTTTAAACTGTCACCAGGGGGTGGAAACTCCTCTTACTTCAGGAAGTGTCAAAATTTAAGAGTCTGGCAGAGAGAGCTAGTATGATCTTTTCTTTTGCTGCAACAACAAAGTATTCTAGGGTTCCAGTTTCCCATCGTTTGCAGAAAAAATTTGGAGCAACACACCCTCTTCGGAAGCTGTGAGCTTCAAGGGAAGCTAGACGTGGTCTTCTCAGGACTTTCAAGCTTAGAAAGCACAACCACCATACATTTGTTATGCTGCACAGAAGGGCCAAACCTACGTTTGTAAACCCAAGAAACCCAGGGCTCCCAGCAACTGTTTAGATGAGCTGGCAAAAAGGTAGATTTCTGACAGAAATCCTTTCTGTGGCTCATTGGCAGCTCATTAATTGTATTGCTGAGAGATATTTCTGTTTCAAGTAATTGACAACTTCTGACGCAAGCACATCTCATTGGAAAATTCCCAACTGCTTTCCCATTTTCTTCTTGACAATTATTATAATATGACAATTTTCTCTTTTAGAGCCCTGATCATCTTTGCACCAGGGTAAATCAGCAGTAATGTTATTGAAATCATTGGGTTTACATTGGTAGAAAATTGTTATAGAGGGAAACTGTTGCTCTACTCTCACTTTAGACTCGCAGATGAATGTCTACAAGGTATTATTTCTATCATTTAGAAATATAGATAAATATGCCCTTTAAAAAAGGATAATTTAGATATTAGATTTCATGTTCTGTGACCTTGCAGTCTGATTACAGCAATTCTTCCTTGATCCTCTGCTAATTGATCCGCAGGTTCTTGTTTATGCACAATACAACAGGTACCATAGATTTTTGGCTAGCTCTTGGCCAGCATGCTGCTTTACAGCTGCATCTTGGTGACACTGCTGCTTCAAAAGTCATTTTAATTGCGTGTGTGACTAGCCACTTTCTGAAGCATCTTCCCAACTCAGCTGCATTTATCCTAATACCCTGAACACCAGGAAAAGAACCTCTATTATTTCTATTTCTCAGGCGAGAGAAGAAAAATATACTCTCTCTTAGGTGATCCATCACTCACTGATGCTGATAACAATCAGGCTATTGACTGCTGAGCAGTGAAGAGCTCTTGCTTGTCACTGTCAAGGCTCCTTTGTTTTGTATTACTGAAATGCTCAGTGAAGCAGAGACTGGCTCCTCAGCGCAGCGCTTACGGTGTGCACATGGCGTGTGGAAAGCCAAGGTGTTAGGCTTCTGTGCGGTAGAAACTGGGGTAGCTCTCCCATGAGAAGTTCAGACGCAGGCACCTGGAGCAGAGGACTACAGCATCATAACTTGGGCATTCATCGTGGAGGTCAGTGACTTCAGATCAAACCTTTGGCCTGAACCAGAAAGAACAGTGTTTTGTTCTGGCTCCTAAGTGTATTCATTAACCACCAAGTTACTGGCTGGTTTAAAAAAAAAAAAACCCCAAAAAATTACATCCTTCATTGACAAGAAGTTCTACATTCAGTCTGAAAAATTAGTTCTCTCAACATTTTTAAAAAAAACAATAACTTTTAAAAAAAGGTTTTAAAAAACTTAAAAATTATAATATTTTAAAATAATAAATTTACAGTTGGAGTTTTTTTATCAGAAATTTCACAGCTGGTTCTGCTCCATTCAAGACACACACATCCAGGAGGAATAAAGAGTAAGGTATCAATGTTCCTCTCCTAAAACCAAAGGTAACACCAGGTTGTCTTGCATTTCTCAGGCTTTATTATATTTTCTTCTGGGGTAGATGATGTTTAATTTCTTTTGGCTGTGGGTTAAAGGGTTTTTTTTAATATACCAAACACCAGTCACAAGTGGATAGGCCTATTACTGTTTGGCCACTGTGCAGAACATGGTGGAAAAACTGATGCAGTAAATCCTCCCAGAGATTTTGAAACAAACTGATTTGAAAGCCTCCTAGTTCTCTTGTAGGGTTTAGGTCCAATATAGTGCATTGTAGAAGAGCACAGTAGAAGAAATAGGTTGCTTTGGTCCTGTGTGAAAAATCCACCGAGAATGGATATGTGTAATAAGGCAGCTAACAATTTATTCACCGTTAGGTCTTTATATTCCAATTTAAGATTTTTTTTTTTTTATTGACTGATGCCAAATCCTGGAGATAAGATTTTCTCTGTCCTTTCATTTTTCGCTGTGAATGGCTGATAATCTGGTGCTTTACAAAAACCTGTCTGGGTCCCTAACCTTGGGCAGCTTTTGTGCTCCACTGTCAATTCCTCTGAGCGTTATACCTGCTATGCATGAATGCTGTAATTTTACAGCATGACCTGCAGACAGGAACAGAGGCAACTGGAACCTATTGGACCATGAACTTCATTTTCTGAGGACCTGCAGCTCCTGTTGAAGTTGCGTATGTTGGCAATTTCTGAAAATGAGACCCCCTCCCCCACCTTTTTATAAGAAATTTTGACAAAAGCCTCTGGGGCTGAAGTATTGTTGCAGGAAGGCTGATAGTTAATAAACCTTGTCAACCCTGCCTCGTTCTTCTAATCACATCTTACAGTATGTTTTGGTTTAGTTTTTAATCTCATCTGTTCTCTCCTCTCTCATTCTGCCTGTATTTTTAGCTTTATGACTGAAAGCCCTTGATGGGAAATGCATACACATGCATCACTTGCAGAAAGGTGAAATGTGCTTCTACCACTATTTTTTTAATTTACAGTACATACTACTTTTTTTTTTTTTTTTTTTTCTTCCTGGAAAGCTTTACTGTAAAGCATTGCCCTGTCTTCACAAGTGTAAACCAAAGCTTATTTGTCATAGGTACATAAATGTTTCCAAAAGCAGATTGTTTCTTTTTAATAAAGAACAGATGCACCCAATTTTGTCTAACTGCTCCTGAGGATGCAGCCAGCATGAGTCCTGACAAGTTGGGGGATTGCATTCTGTGGTTTAGAAAGTCAACTAGCAGAAATCAATATAGCTGCAATCAATTCAATGATGTTAATTATCATTAGATGTAAATCAGGAGTCCATGCTCTCAGTCTCCTTTAAACTCTGGGAGATCTTACTTTCTTATACCATTAACTTTGATTAATATAAGGAACCTGTGTGTCTTTATATACACACTTCAGTTGAGATAACAATTTTACGTGGGTTTTTATTAATAAAGTAGCATAAAAACAACACTTGCAAATAATAGGGCTGCACTTACAAGCAGCACTGCACGTGCTGCAGTAATAGATTCTGTAATTTAAAAATATAACAAAGAAATATCTGTAAACGACTGACTTAATCCAAAGTAGTAAGATCTGCAAAAGCCAGACAATTTCTTGATTGTGCAATGCGTTTATGAGTGCTTCAGTTCACTGTCAGTGCTTGAGCTCCAGGACAGCTCAGTGGAGTCCTTTCCAATGGCTACAGGAAAGGTGCGTTTTCTTCAGCTTCGGCTGCAGCAGATTTTGCTTTCCCCTTTGGGCAGCCTGTGGCAAGCCAGCCAAAATAACAACTACTGCAAATGTCTGCATCATTGATGTTATCTTTGAACATCTATAATCAAACCCGTGACTTTAGGCAGAATAGCAAATGAGCATAGTAGTTTAATATAGATGCTGCAAATCTGTACCCTGCCGGGTGGTTTGGTCCCGCCTGAGTGCCCCGAGTCCAGTGAGTGCTCACAGCCACCACGCTATGTGACAAAACGAGCTTTGCTTGCTGCCATTATTCAAGAGCCACCACGCAGCTGGAACAAAAAGGTCACGCAAAAGTGACAGGGTCAGGCTAAATGCACATGTAAATTACCCTTTCCCCGAACAACAGGCTTAAGCCAATGAGAAGTTTCCCTAGATGTGTCTTCCTTGGTGCCACTAAAAATCAAGCTATTAATCGGTCCCTGAAAAAAACAGCTGTTGATCTTCTACTTAGTTGAATAACTAGTTCATAGAGATATCGAGATGTGAAAGAGAAAACTCTGAGCGGCAAAGTCAGCACAGCTTGGGTGGAAAATATAGGAAGAAGCAAGGGCAATTGTGGAAAAGTTGCCGAGAGGTTTGCTAGAGCGTGAAGCAAAATAATGCTCTATCTTTTCATATTCACTGTTGAATGTACAGAGAGACATTAAAAGATCCGATGGCTGCAATCTGTTCTAACCTTTTATCTGAGAGGAGTGATCTAATAACTCACTCTTGGCTGTACCAGTTATGAGTTATCACTTTGCTCACTCGTGAAGATGAATGTAAAAGTCTTTACAGCTCTCAGCCATCATGCATTCTGTAATTCTCTCTGTGTGTGAATGAATAAGCTATGTTATTAAATTAATAATAAAATTTGGCTTCACTTAAGTTACAGCAGGGGATGGTTTTTTTTCTTTTTCTCTCTTTTTATTAGTAAATGAGAATTTGTAGCTGCTTGAGTGTTAATCATGAGCTAGTAAGTGCCTACCCACATCCTGTCTGTATGCTGATGCAAATGAGCTGATAGGAAATTATATATTGTAGATTATAATTTTTTTGGGAAAAGTAAAAGCCTATATTTCATGCAGGAGAGGAAACAAAAAAACTCAATTGCTCTTCTGCAGCAAGTAGACAGCAGAAGCTTTTTCCTGTAAAATATAATACTTTTAAACCATTAAATATGGGGTTTAGTATGGTACCAGTAAACTCCACAAAAGCCGTCATGACAGCATTTAATGACTGATTTGATGTAGCATTAGCACATTAGCAACTCAGAGTTTGCTTAGGATCATTAAATAAGTGTGTTATTAGCTGTCGATAATAACCAGTCTTACAAGCATTATTTGATAATATATACCTTATGTATATCTCGTATGCAGCTAAGCATAAAGACAAGACTCAGTGGAAAACAGATCGCCTAATTCTATCAATTTTTTACACTTCATAGATTGAATTTTAACACTGTAGTGATTCTGGTGCATACCATAATTAGGAAAGACAATCAGTTCTTTCTATATTTAAAACACGTCTCTGTTCCTGAAGTTTGAAACAAAGGATTACCTTCCAAATAAATTGTTGGTGAAGAAGTAGTCCTTTCCCCCACACTGGCACCCGCCCACTGCTGCCCTCACCCCTAGATACTTCACTGAAGAAGTAAAAACGTAACTGTTTTTGACTTTTAGCCAGAAAGTCCTCTCCTCTCAGAGAAAACTCACTTTTCCACATCAAGCGTGCTCTTCTTGCATAGAAATTAACTCATCTGCAAGCCCAGCTCTAGGTTGAAGAGGTAATATAAGGTAACGCGTCTGAGCACCTCCACGCAGCCCCGGCGCAGGGAGGGCTCGGGAGGCTGAGGCGGAGGGCTCGGGGCAGCGAGAGGCTGGCTGGAGCGATGGGAAGCTCCCCGAGCGCTCGGGGGGCTTCTGTGGCTGCTCCTCACCGCTGGAGTCCGGCCGGCTCCTCTCCCCAGCCGCTCGTGTTCGGCAGGAGAAAGCTCCTCTCGCCATAAGGGAAGGCTCTTCCGTGCACACCTGGGGAGGCTCCTTTCCAGAGACCTTGTTTTATTCCTGCCTTTTTGAGGAGGAGGCTCCTGTTTTGCAAACTGCTTATACTGGATGAAGCCTGGCTGGTTCATCTCTGCAGTTTTTCCCCAAGGCCACATTACTGCGTAGTTCTCCCACAGGATTTACTTGCGCAGCTTGTTCCAGTTTCAGAGAGATGACTGATTCTGCTGAAAGTACTGGTGCATAAAATTGGAGTGCCAGGAGGACCAGTAACATCTCTAGGATGAGAATGGACTTTTTAAGTGCAATCAGAATGACTCCTTCACTTAACAGGCAACTTTCTGCAATACCTCTGCTCAACTTTTGCACAAATATCGGGTCATAAAGCTTCAGTCTAGCAACAAAGACTAATAATAATAGTTTCAGCTACTGAAGCCTTAATATTACAATAGGTATAATAAATAATCATTAATGCCCACAGAGTTTATGTATTTACAATCTAAATTTGCAAATAATCTGTCTTAAATGGATACGCTTTTAAATTGTCCCCATTCAATAGAGTGACAAAACTTTCTCTGATGTCAGTGGTATAGGATCAAGTCCCATGTTTTAATGCTGCTGCAGCAGCTAGTATGACTTTAGGATTGTTAAAAATGGCATGTAAGACTTTTAGTGTAACTTGTCAAGAGAAGAGACAGCTCCTGGCATTCCCAGTGTGCTGTACTCCTCCCGTCGAAACCGGGTTGTCTCCATTGCACTTGCATCCTGAGCTGGCTCAAGGTTTTTCAGGGATGTGGGAAAGGTCTGTTTCACTGCTGTGAGGTGTGGGGGGAGCTGGGGAGGAAGGTGAGGTTAAGCTGCTGTTTCTGCAAGAGTGAGGGTGGGGGAATGGCAACGGTTTGGAGAGCTGGGGCAGGGGTGAGACCTGTTGCTCCCACCATGGGTGAGGGGAGAAAAGGTTTCTGTGAGGAGCTGCCCTGCGCCCACCAATACCCTTAACTGTGACAGCAGGACAAGCCTACTTTCCGATGCGGTGATGATCACTCTCACCAAGGGTGGTTTGCTGTTCTGGGTAATTGCCTGCTCAGCCCATTCCACAAGCCGACCCTGTATCATATCTGCATGGTTTCTGCAAAGGCTGCCTTCTTTCCTTTACAGTTGTCTCCCCACAGCCACATGTATCCAGAGTTTTAGGTATTTGGTTGTCCATTTTCTTCAAAAAGCTCTTTGATGCACCGCTGCAGTTACACTGCTCCGTGTATCGGGCTTTCCGAACACGCAGGGAGAGGTTAAACAAAGAGCAACCCCACGGAAGAAACGAGTCCCTTAATAAGAAACTCAGTGAACAAAGTGGAGCCTACTTTCCCATGGTGTTAGATCTCATGGTCAGGTTCCTCAGTGTCTAATAAGGCGTGGGTGCCACCTGAAGATGTCTCTTCAATGGAAGGAGCCATTTTTCAATCAAATGTTTCTGCCTTGTTGAATTCCAGTATTGGATAAAAGGCGAAGTTACTTGCAACTGTCCCCTCTATGGGGATGCTAATAGGATCGCTCTTCTCCCAGCCACCTGTTTTCATGTAACTTGTGGGAGCTTAATATCTTTGAGTAGTTTCAACCTGATTTGACAGACCAGTGGTTTCAGAAAGTACTGGGGAGACGGACACAGAGCACACGCTTAGGTAAATGCGTAATCTCTGCTTCCATGGGGAACCAAACCAAGCAGCGCTCTTACAATAACAAGACCATTATTTACCAAAACAAAAGTCTAAACTCATATAAAGTAGAATGAAACAAACATGCAGAACACCATACAACACCAATGAAACAAAACCTTTCTCCTCTTCTTATAGAATTGGTCAGGTTTGGCCTAGCACTGCACTTTTTTAAGCTAATGAAAGTTTTAGGGCTCATGAAATAGTTTCCACCAGCATGTTTTTGTTGTTTTTCTAATTTATTTCTTTATGAAATGTCTATTTTCTTCTCTTCTTTTTTTAAGGGAAAAGTAAAGACTGGGTCAACAACATTATAACCAGTTCAAACTAGGTTTTGAGACTCCCCAAACACTGAGGCTTTTTTCAGTGGCCAAAAGCTGAAGGGGAGATAATTTTACAGTTTGAAGAATTTGAAAAAATATTTTTAATTAAAAACCAAAATATTTGAGAGAAAATGAGAGGATTTTCAGAAATACGTAAAATAACTCACAGTCAATTCTAGCTTTAGTATTGATTCAAATGGGAGCAGAGACTAAATCAGACTACATTTTAAAATAGCCCTAAATGCAATTTAGGATTTTCTAGAATGGCCGTATCAGCAAAGCTGGTATGCAGAGTGTAATAAGATGACGTTCACAGACCAGGAGTCTGCCTGAGTGTAATGGGACACATCCTGCGTGTGGGGTGTGAAGGAGGCCAATATTGAGTTTTATGGTGAGCCTTTCCAATTTGCTAATACCAAGCAGTTTTTGCATGCCTTGTTGTGTACTCAACACTGGGTGCACAAGTCTTCAGCAAAACAGGACTGCAGTTTTGGTAGTGGGTCATGCTGTTGTACTGATCCTCAGTACCTCCAACTAATGGAACTTTTCAGTCTGTGACTGGTATCTGGTACTGTACTGGACATGGTAAAAGAATGTCAGACTGTATTAATACCAAAATCGGCTTTGCCAGAGTGTGAGAATGACATCAATAATTGGCAACCGATTACCGTTGGATCAACCATTCTGAGGCTGTTCTCAAGGGTTCTAATGGCAAGATCGACAAAGGCATGTTCCGTCAATCCACAACAGAAGGGGTTTATAAGATCATCAGAATGTGAGGAAAATTGGAAATTATTACAACTTTTAATTCGAAATGCAAAGAAGGAACATTGACCCCTGCATGTAGTCTTTGTCAATTTAGCGAAAGCCTTTGATACCGTTGCTTCAAACATACAAACCACTGTTGTCTGTCACACTGTGCGACCAGACCGGAAATTGCATAGTTAATGGACTAAATGCTTAGCTGTGCTCTCCTCTTTGACCACTCACTGTATTTTATCTTTAGTGCACTGTGCTGTGTTAGCAACAGTATTTCTATTAAGTTAATTTGAGTTTGAGTGGTTTTCACTCATACTTGTGCAGTCTGGCTAATATCTCCATGAGCTGGTCTCTGATTAATCTTGTCAAATATATCCTACCATCACTGCATACCAAGTTCTCATAAAGTACTGACATATATTTGTCAGCAGATTCAAGTATTTTCCGTGCACATAGGCAAAATTTGGATCTCCTTGAGGTCATATTCACATTTCATAATAGGAATGTAAAAAAAGCCCATAAAGATGAAAACTGCAATTGCATACTCCTTATTAGAAAGAAAAAATAGCTGAAATATATGATGACCTTCAGTATCTGGACTGCAGATTAAGTAAATTTCCCAGCATATGAAAGAAATCATCTCTACTAATAACCAGAATACACTTCTCTAAAATGTAAACACCATTGCTGGTCTGCCAGGGCAGAGTATAAAACAAAGGAGAGAAAGTAATTATGAGAGTTGTTACCCTTGTTTATCAAAAATATCATACGCTGAACTAGAACATAGTAGAAGGTCCTGCACAACTTGTGGTCGACATAGTTCACTTTCTGGATGAGATTTATGTCCAGCATTGGTGCACGTGGGTTCTCCCTCACAGAAAGAGCAGTGCTGGCTGCACATCACCAAGTCCATCCAGCTCACCTCCACTGAAACCCAGATGACGCCAGGACTAGATCAGGTCAGCTGCTGCTTTGTCTAGCTAACCCTTGCAAACCTCCAGGGGCAGGGACGTGGCAGCCTCTCCTGCTACATTGTTCCTCTCCTGCACTACTCTCCTAGCAAAGAAGGGTTTGGTTTTTTTCTTAAATTGTCCTAATCCAACCATCCCAGCCACAATCTGTGACTGCCATCACTTGTTATACCATCTGCTGACAACAAGAAGTTTGAATCAGATATCTTTGCACCTTCTTTTCAAGTACACGTAGGCTCCTGCCATATTGCTTCTTACCCTCTTCTTCACCAGACTTTGTACAAGCTCCCTCCACCTCTCCTTGTAGGGCACATGCCCATGGCCCCTGCCCATCATGGTAGCTCTCTGCAGGACCCTCTCCAGTTTCTCCATATCCCTTTCAAACTAGGAGGCTCAGGACTTGGTGCAGCACGCCAGGGCAACCTCACTAATGCTGAGCAGAGAGGGATGAGAGCTTTCCTCAGCCTGCTGGCCACTCTCCTCCAAAAGCAGCCCAGTGCCTGGTTTTCAGTGACAGTACTTCATTGGCTCATCCTCCACTTGACGTCCACTGTAACCCCCAAGTCGTCATCTTTGCCCCACCTCTCTGCTACTAATTTGTTGGCTCTTTCTTGAGTCATTAGTTCTATTTGCACATGCTACTCATCCCTGCTGCTTCAGGGTCCCTGTCAATTTGAAATGAGAGCTCTGTGTAATCTCCAGGAGACTGTCTCACACTACATGTTTGCACAGCACTCAGTACAGTGGGGTCCCATAAGCTTGCTTATATTTATCCTTATAAAATGGAAAAAAATTACTTTCTATTGCTATTTTAATATATACATTAAATAAATTATAAGTCATCTCCTTATTTTAGGACACCAACAATAAGAACCATACTGTGAAGGATGAGCATGATAAAAGTGCAAGGAATATAACAGATTCCTGTCCTGTTTTGAGTAGACTTAAATCTGTATAAATGTCCAAAGATTCAGTAATGGTGGAGCCTGCTTCATTGACCTGGAAGACGACTAATCACAGTCTAAGTTGACATTAGTAAAATACTGCCCAGGGATTTTTCTGAGCACTGGAAAGCAGTGATTGGTACTCTTGAATTGTTAGGACACTGGTTTTGCCCCATATCCAGTCCTCCCAAACAACTCCCAGCCAAGTTTGGGGAGCTGGAACTGACCAGAAGCTACTCCTAGCAGGTAATTTGTGATCACAACATCTTAGAGACTAAAAGAATTTAGTAGCATAAATTTGTGACATGTCATGTAGCTTAGGTACATTCAGTGCCTAGGCACAATCTTGGGCACATTTAATTTACTAGTAGACACAGCCATACATGCCTGCCCTGTGCGATTATGTGAAACTCAAGTTCTGTATTCATACAAAAGTAATTGAGAAATAAATAATTTTTCTTCTATGACTATGTTCCCATGTTACTTGGAATGAAGCACCAATCAATAAAGTTATGTCAAACAAAATAAAACCCTGTTAAGACATAGCAGAAATCATATCACTTGCCATAATAGGCTTTATTCCCATCTCCGTAATAGCAAAAAAGGAGTCCTGTGATTTAGAAATAAGGGAAATTTGCTGCTCTTTGCAAAACATATTTTTATGTCAGCTCATCTCTTCCATCAGCCTTTCCTCCTAAAACAAAACAAACAAAACCAAAACCAAACAAAAAAACAAAAAAAAAAAAAAGGAAGAAAAACAGCTATTCATGGCCTTGGAGCTCCGGACATCTCTCCATCTCACTCCCTGGTTCCCTGCATCCTGCTCCCTCCTTCAGCACACGTAGTGCATACCTCTGCTGTCCAGGGCAGAGAGGTTCCAAGTTCTCCCTTCTCTTTCCTTCTCTGCACTGACCATGGCTCCCTCACTGCTTCTGCAACAGCACAGATTCAGTGGCTGCGAAGAAGGTTGCTCCATCATCTCCGAAGTCTGATCATCCAAATTAGGAAGGGACCAACTGTGCATCAAGTGTCACTGTAGCGGTGCTGGGGTTGCACAGCTCAGCTCCTGCTGCTGCAGTGACAACAACGAGCTTTTTAGGTTTCATTATAGTTTTCCATGAGCATATACAGCCAGCTCCCAATCTAATTCACCTCACTGGATTTTCACCTCTCTTTCCTTCTTCTACTTTTTTTTCCCCTCCTTTCTTTCTTTCAAAGCATTTTTACAAAAATACATCATAATGTGGATGACATGTTGACATTTTTTAAGGGTTTATGGCTCAGACAAAACATCCACAGTCGATATTTCTTCACTTGACATGGCCATAAGAAATAGCTCATCTCCTGAAAGGCACCGTATTAGCATCCACATGCAGATGGGGGGATGTGTGCTGGTGTGGACGCGGGGAATTGAGCACATAGAGCAGGAGAAGGGAAGTGAAAAAACCGCAGTAGGACACCATCACAGAGGCAGGTATGCAAACAGAGGAAAACACCACCCTGAACATAGTCTAGTGACAGAAGTAAAAAAAAATAATAATAATAATCTACAGAATTTGTTTTGGCTGTGGTGTGACCTGAGAGGAGCTCAGAAGCATGAACTGTCTCCTACTGGTGAACAGGGCTGTCAGCAGTTTTTGTAAATCAAAGAGATTGAATCGCAGTTACCCAATTCTTCCATATGCTTAAGCCAAATTAATACATTCAGTGGAAATTCAGTTAATCTCCGCACTGAACAGCTACAGTTCCCTCTGCTCTATTCCATTTCCTCGCTATAATGAGTCAGTGTAACCCCTGACTAAAATGTAGCGCAGGAGATGTAGTCAAGCCAGAGAGACCAACACATCCAAGAGAATAGGACTCTGTGATTTAGAATTACAATTTGCGCAAACCTCTGTGACAACTCAGAGGAGCGGAGTTAAGTTGCCACTCCATGCAAAAGCCGAGTTCCTTGACATATTTAAATGAAAGAAAACTTGCAGAGTTCCTCACTTCTGCTTTTAGTCTCTGTTTTCTCTTTTCATTGCAATTCAGGATGGAAACGGTATCCAAGCATTAGAATGGCCTGCGGGAAGGGCTCATATTCCAGCCTCCCTAATGCCTGGTGTTATCCTGCACGGCGCTAGAGCAACTGCAGCTTGGGCAATGAGTAGCCCAGAGTGCTAATAACCAAGTCCTTTCCCACTTAACTGAATGTCTAAAAGTGATAATTCCGTGGTTCCAGTTGAATACTTTATGTTACTTTATATTTGCTCTCAAAGAGGCTTTAAAAGAAGATTAACGATGTATCCTGCATATGCATTATCTTTAGCAAAGGCACGTGGCATGTGTTAGCAGAACCGTCCAGGACTGTTGTCACATTCCAACTTGCTTCAGCAGGTGTTGTCCCAGCTGTGTGTCACCAGACAGGTTGTCGAGCCAAGAATTTACTTCAAGACCTTATTATTTTTCTTTTCATTTGTGGTCTATCAGTTTTTGAAAGAGCAGTATTTGCTTCTTCCATCAAAGTTGTCCCTTTTTTTTTTTAGTTTCGGGAAGTTTCTTTATTGGATTTTGATGAGATCAAACTTTCTTCAGAGCCCTTAAATTGGTTGTCAAGGTAGTGTCTTATTCAGTAATATGCAAATGCACAAGTTCAGTCTAGCTTTCAGTGCGTGTGTGTATAAAATTTCTTTTTTCAAGCACCTCTCTAATAATCTAGAAACACTGGCCAGCATAGTTTATCAGAAAAATTGATTAAGTAACCCATCGAGTGCACTTCAAGTATTAAAAACTAAGTCGCACTCAATCAAACCCTCTTAGAGGAAGTTACTTCACTCATTTGAGTGCAAAGAAAACCAATCCCATCCATGTCAAGGAATAAAATGTTTACTATTGTGTTTCAAAATCAGAATAAAAGTGATTTTTTTTTTTTTTTTTCAATAGAGCCCTGTAAACAGTGTCGTAGCTTACCAGTTCACAGTACAGGACCCAGAATGATGTTGATAAACTTCATGGGTTTTCAACAGACCCTCAGAAATTGCCATGTGAAGTTCACTAGGTGAATTACTAAAATTGTATGACTGTCAACACTTTTGAGCTGAAAATGCAGCATATTTAGATGCAGTGCAATATTTTTAAATGTATATTATGTATCAAAACAGTAGTAAAATGGAAACAGGAGGAAAAAACCACTAGTGATAACATCCCGTAGGATACACTTTTACATTTTGATCTGAGAGGTATCAACTTTGGCTTTTTGAAAACACTGTAATATATTTATGAAGGTTCTGTTTGATAGCAGCAGCTAATCTGCATCAGGGCATAGATGCGGCTGACAGTGTCACGGTTTGCATGAAGTCATGGTGATGAGTCAACATAAAGTTTGGTGGTGTTTTGTCCTCTGGGAATTATCTCTGGAGGTTCCTAAGAAAGATACCGATGGGAAAGCCTTAAGTATAAAAAGGAAATATCGAAAAGATGGTGTAAGTGGTGTGATGTAGTAGACGAGAGATAAAGTGCAGTGTTGCATCCAGCATTGTTAGCAGTTACAGGAACTGAAGGCACAAATTAATTAGGTATTGAGTTCTTCCAATTTCCGTTAAGAAAAACAATTGATTTTTGCTCTGTTCCTTACTGACAGTAACTTTGTAGAGAAGATAACAAAGGGCTACCGCATTTGCCTTCTTTCTGCTCCTGCTCTCGCAAGCTGGTTTAGCCAAATAAATCTGGGATATATTTGCCTACCATCATAGCCAAGGCTGTTCTGATTGAACGCCGTGGGGTGCCGTGGGGTGAGAACCTCGCGCCCCAAGTCTGGGCAAGTAGAGAAGGGAAGAGGCAGACGCCGTAGCACAGCTGAGCGTCAGCGACAGAGCTTGCCGGAGGGGAAAATTAAGCACTGGTCTGGGAACACGCTATAATTTTAAGAGCCTGTTCTACCGAGTCTAACTTACTACCTCTAGCATAGATCTGCACACAGCAAGCACAACACTCTTTCTGTACTTTTTCTAGGATGGATGTGCAGTTTCGAAATTAAGATGTTAAAATCTTGCATTGTGTCTTCAGTGACTAGGGGAAGCGTGCTTTTGCACTGAACTAGCTGTCCCACATAAAATCCTACAAAGGACAATGCAAAAGAGTGGAGATACAAGTTCGTATTTCATCACTGCTATCTACACTCTGAGCAGGAAAACATTAAGTGTTAGGCTGCAGCTTCAAGAATGATAGGGGGAATTCTTAACATTATAACCCTGGTAAAAGGTGGGAGAAATTACACAAAAAGGAGGTGAAAAGATGTAGAGGAATTCATATAGTAGGTGTTATTCTTGAGATTAAATTAAATCTGAACTTTCTGATATTTTCAAAAGCAAAGTTGACTGTAAATTTCTAAAAACATGCACATATGAGGTTTGTAAAGATTTTGTTTTCACCCCTCAAAATCTGCCATTCCACTCTTATACAGCATATATAGTTGCATCATTTTTTGTTTATTTATCCTGAGATCTAAATTCTCCTAGGGAAACTATCTTAGCATCACATAAAATGTGTCTCATTCTGAGCTCTGCTTCATGCCAATTAAGAGTTCACATGCACTTAGTTCACCATGAAACACAAAGAAACCCTCATAAAATAATAAGATATTAGAATCTAGCTCAAGGTGAGCCCCTCATCTCTCCTTGCATAAAAGCCACCAACTCTTGCAGTATGTTCCAGCAAAACTCATATGAAAAATTATTCTCAAGTCCAGTTCGTTAGCTAGATAATTAAGAGACTGAAAACACAGTTTCTATAGATCTGAGGACACCAGGGACAGCTCAGTTCCCAATATTTTTCTCAACCGGTTTGGATATGTGGGCTTTAATGACTGAATCAATGTGTTGCAGGAAGGACATCAAGATTTTAAAATATTGCTGTATCATACTTAATTTGCAATGCTTTTCCTTTTCTGTCAGCACAGTTAAGATTACATCGTGTGGTGATTTAGTCAAGAACAAAATGTTTTCAGGCCTTTCCCAATGGGTTTTTTTTATGTAAGGAATAATAAACATTCACTCATAATTTTTTATATATAAATGCAGCTACTTCATATTGCGTAGAAAGATCTGTAATGGGCTTTGGTACTCGCATTTCTTCTGTTTTTACAAAAGAAAACATATCTATAATTAAGCTTATGCCATAAAGGATTTTCTTATTGAATTTTCCTTTTGACATGATTGATTTCTGTATTGACTCTAGGAAATGGAAACCAGTAAGTAGAATCTGACATAAAAGAAATATTTGGGCTTTACAGTAATGTCATTTACTACAATAAGAGCTAAAATAGAATACAAATTGCCATCAGCTGCTTCTGTATATGCAAATGCATTTTTTTCCTCAGGGTCATAGTTGCATCCTGTTTGAGGAGGGCAAATAATCACAGCCAGTGATTCACCTGTGACTGCAACGGGGGTGGATGGGAGGGAATTTGTACATAATTAGGATACCTGGCACAGAATTTTGGCGTGGAAAACATTAGCGTATAATGTGTCAGAAAACCTACAGCCTCCCTCTGCTCTTTCACATGGAATAAGCATGAGAATAACCTGCAGGTGAATGGATTTCTGTGCCAACCTGAAACAAGCATTGGCTCTGCTCCTGTCGCTATTATTCACTGCTCCAGATGACCAGTGATACTGATGTTGTTGTTCATCTGTGTTGAGCAGCAGTACTACTGTGTGTCAGATGCGCTGTAGGTCATAAAATTGCAAAGTGATGGTGGTGATGTTCCAAGTGAATCTTTACCTACTGTATAATTTCATAAAACAATAAACACAAATCTCCTGCATTCATCCTGTAGCATAGTTAATTTGCAGAGCATCAGGTGAAAAATCACTGCAAGTTGCTCACCTAATAATAATAACGGTCAGCCAGAATGGCTAATAAATCAGGCTTAGACGCTCTAAGACATTCTATCTAGATTATTTATTTTTTCATTACAGGGCTTGATTTTGCAATTTATTATTCCTTTTATTATTTACATTCTACGGATACCCATGTTTTGCTCTGTTACGGCCCAAACTCAGCAGAAGACGCACACTCCTGCCCCACACCGGCTGTCACGACCCAGTTCACGCTTTGTTCAGTGGTAAATCCTGCGCAGGGATCCATCTCTGGGCATCTTCCCCCAGCCTGTTCCCGCAAGTGCCTGGCACAGGGACCACACGCAGGTGTGGAGGTCTGGAGGAGCAGGTCCAAACGCCGGGCAGCGTCTGGGGCCAGCGAGGCTGCCGCTGGTGGGACAGGAGTTTGACTCCAAAGGGCATTTCTCTAATAGACATCTCTTGGCGGAGTGGTGGTGGCTGGGTTCGAATAGGCATTTTTCAGCTGAGACAAATACGGCAAAACGTGGAGCGAAATGCCAGTCATTTCTGTATCTCTGAATTCATAATGTGAGGAATAAAACGTTAACATGTAACATTTGACTGTTGGAAAAGATGAAAAGAGGCTATTTTCAAATTCCCCAAATGACATGAGTTCTGCAATTAGAAGTAAAGGAACTTCAAAGTCTCCCAAAAATGCTACAATAAGTGTCGTAATGCCTCCAGGGGAGAAAAGCAATAAAGCTGTCATGAGACACGGATCTTTCTTTGCCTTCCATTTTGTTTCTGGGCTGAGCAGTCGTCCGTACAGCAAATAAGTGCATACGCAGTTATGGCTTGCCTGAGTCTTGGATGTCGCAGAGACCTTCCCTTTCTCTTCCTCTGCCTACCGCTATTGGAAATAAAATCGGCAGAGCTGCTTTAACTAACAGCCTGAGGTTTAGAAAGAAAGCTGGGACAGACTGTGGAGGGCATAATCTACGAAATGTCTTTGGAGATTCACTCCCCCAACCCTGATCTGACAGTACTCAAAATCACTGATTTTTCCAAACGTGCTTAAGCTCATGTATTTTTCTGGGCTTTCTGTGAAGATGGAGTGAATGGAAATAATTGAGTTGCAAGGAAAGGCTTTCGTTTTGGTGCACCAAGAGGCTTGTAATAAGAACATTAGCACACTTATTAAAATGTCTTGTTTGTTCATGCCCCGAGTTTCAGACAGGGGTATTGCATTTTCATTTTTTTAAAAAAGAAATCTAAATAAAAAGCTAATAGCCAATTTCTGAGCACGGCTGACCAGATGGAAATTTGCTAACATTAATATATTCTCATTAGAGAAATTTTATCATGCTCCGGTCAACAGAGAAGACATTTGGCCACAGATAACAGTCAGTTTAAAAGCAGGACCAGCTCCAGCGCCTGAGGTGGCTGTTTCCCAGTGCACTGCCAGCAGTTTCTGCCGAGAAACCTGCCTTCGCCAACCCTGGGCGAACCACCAGAGCCAAGAGGCAGCATATGAGCTGCCGCGTTGTACCTGCTTTCCTGTTGGTGTTGGGGATGTGACCAGCGGTCCCCCGGCTGTCATTTATGCACCCCGAGGTTGTTGTGGTCGTCACTGGACCCATCTGGAGCCTTCCCCAGACCTGTTTCCAGGGAAAGGGAAGACTGAAGGACTCTTCTCACGGTTTCCTTCTCATCCTCCCACCGCACCGCTGTGTGCAATGGGGTCCTGCCGTACGATGCCACCCATGTGCAGATCTACCCATGAACAACAGATTTCAGTGTTCTCGTTTGGAGCTTGCAGCCCAACTGCTTTTTACAGCCTTTCTCTTTGTATATTAATTGTGTGACTGGAATGTCTCCACAGCCACCGCATGAGAAAAAACAAGTTAAGACTCAGTGCCAGCCTGGGTTGTAGCTAAGCGGAGGGACCTACTGCTTATTGATGGGTTTCCACAAGGACTTGACGTGTAATGCTGAGCTCCAAGGGACCACGCCACTGCGACCCAGATGATACATTGCAGCCTTGCAACACGCGGGAGCTAGTAATGGGGTACACCCTCCCCGTGAAGGAAACACCTGCAAAGATCCAAACCCTGAAGTCATAGCAGCTTTTCCACAGTTAGCAGAGATTATGTAAACCCTGAGCCAAAGCCCCTAACATCTATTTTACTTTGAACAGAAGGCTAAAATTTGAATGCTGAAACGTTCCAGATTCAGCAACCATAAATACAGGGATGACAGGAACAATAAAATTAATAGCAGGACCTCATACAAGTGCTGCTACCTTGTAAAATAACAACAACAACAACAAATCTTCTCCATATCCACACACATTTCTAATTAAACCATCCAGAAAAGAAAGAAGAAAGGCAGTCTGGGTTGGTTGCCCGAGCCATAGAAAGATATTTTGGCACTTTGAACCTCCTCCTTCTAGCTAGGCTGCTGCCGGGGGGCATTGAGATGCTTTCCTTGGCAGAGGGAGGAGGGCAGCCGCCCTCAGTGCTTGGGGTATGCGTGCCCCATTTGGGGTCCCCCTTCCCCAACTGTCCCATAGAGCGATCCATGCAGCAATCCCATTACCCACCTCTGCCGTGGCCTGGCTCGAGGGGAAGGGCCCCGCCATCTCTAGGGCGTTACTTAAATATCTGTTCAAAGAGGAGTTTGCAAGTAGTTTCTGCATAGGCTAGAAACTCTGACAGTTTTGTGTACAAGTAATTACACAATAGCTTTATGGTTTGCATGGCCTCTAAGCACTTCCATAATTAAAATAAATATGTAGATATTTTTACTGTAAATGTTGAAAATCTGCAAAGTCAAAATATATCAACAGTGAACCTAATGTACTGCATAAATTTGGAAATATATCCCTTCATGTCAAAGTATAAATAAAAGCATCTATGCAAAGTGCAAAGACTATGGGAAATTCTGAGTAATGACATTCAGATATAGCAGAACAGCAGTTTAAATTATATTATTTACAGGAAGTTTTTCCCCTAGCATCAAGAAAAGAAATGTAAACCCATCAAGGAAACTATAAATATTTTGGGTTTGCATCTAGTAAATCATGACAGAACTGAAATATTATAACAGTTTCTCACATCAGATGATTTACTTTGTTGGGGACAAAATAATATTTCCTGAGTTTTTTAATACTAGGCAGCTGTTTTGGAAAGTCACTGAGAGAGCAAAGGTTATGTTATCTTTCACTTGTTTTACAGTTTGATGAGGAATTGATTCAAAATGGCCCTCCTTCTGTCTAGTGGCTATATTCAGTATTGGAGTATAAAAACAAAAAAGAAAGAAGGAAAACTTAGAGAAGTTCTGCAAACTGCAGGGTGAAGAATTTCCCCAACATAATCACAGATATCTGCAGAAAACCCTTTCAGATGTTTATTAGCCTTTTGTACGGGGATTGCAATGCTTCTGTGCTCTGTGCATTTCTGTGTAACACTTCATTTGTTATGTCTTAAGTGCCTCAGCTGCCATTATTCAGCAGGCTTCATTTACCTCAGCGGAGCAAAGCCAGTTTACATCAAACAAGGATCTGGCACACAATTCTCTGAGTAGTTTAAGAAATGCATAGCCCTTTTCTGTGGGGTTAGAAGAAGCAGAAAACTTCCCTACGGATGTAACGTCATGTACTTTTGTTGGCAAACCACTGCATAAGTATTTAAGTAACTGTTGGCATAAAACACTAATTAAAAGAAAACACAACAACAACAACAAATAACCAAACAGATATGCAGGCACAGATAAACACACAGATTCAAAAAAACTGAAATATAAAATATCTAAAACCTGGACCTACAGAAACATGGGTGAAACACCCCTTCTCCAAACTGACAGATAAGAGTGACTTTATCCTATGATACTAAGAGTATGATGGACACTGGGCTGTAAACAGAAAATGTTCCAGGTGTAGGGAATCTGTGCCCTTCCCTCTCCCAACTTTTGCTATCAGGGAACTAGCCTCTATCATTTCATAGTTTTATGGTAGCTCTTTTTCTTCTTTCTATTGCTGGGTTCTAAAAGCTAGCAAGGAAAAAAAAATGCTGATGTTGGTGATGGTAACTTTTTAAAAAAAAAGGAAGCATATTAACATTTCAAACGCATTAAACGAAGGGAAAACAAAGCCACAAAGATCTCTGGGTAAATCTGCAGCTGGCGTTAAGCAGCAGAGTGTCACTGAGGTGCGTGACGTCTTCTTCTAGTTCAAAGAGAAATTAATTCAGTGAGGCTCTGCAGTTTTATGTCATGTAGGTCAGACTGGATGAACACTGTGGTACCCTGTGGTTTTATATATAGACTGTAGAAAGTGGCCAAGCTTGTGTCCTTTCTTTAAGTAGCATCATGTATTCCCACCACTGAAAGAGAATCCTGGGCTAAAGGGACCATTGATCTGACCCAGTAAGATATTCCTTATGTTTTTATGATCTTATCCATAAATCTCCACTGGCTGATAGTAGCAGAAGTTCCAGCCTATGCTTATGTTATGAAATATTTATCAGTCTGTCTACCTAGACTGTATCCTTCCTCTTGTATTCCACTTCTTCCTTTGCCTATATTTATTTGTTCTGTTCTTCAGTTAAATTATAAGTTCCCCAAGGAAGGGCATATCTTCCACGTGGTTCCTGCAGTGTGACTAACATACTTTTGAGCCATACAAAAAAGAGAGTAATAAAGATATTGTATTCTCCAGAGCCATCTATTTTATTTCCCATATTGCAGAATTCCTTAAATCTGAGTCAAGGAAACTGCTGGTAAAATGCACGTGTCAGAAGAAGTAACCACAGACAGCATAACCCTCACGATTGTGCTAAGGGATGGTTTGGCAGATTGATGCCTGTAGTTCCAACAGGACAGGGCCTCCAAATTTGCTTTCCTCTCTAGGAGGCAAATTCAGAAGGTGCCGGCCTCTAGTTGATGGAAAACACGACAGTCAACAGGTTTTGTCTATATTAAAGTCAATATGGCTTTCAAGCTATCCAAGCCTACTTGGCAGACAGTCTATGTGCAATAGCCAGCTGGAGAAAACTCCAGACTAGACCACTGACAGAAAACACTCAAAACACTGCAAGTGAATCTCTGTCAATGGAATTACCAGTACTCATATGTCATTAACAGAGGCTAAAGATGTGTAAAATAGAGAAGGAATGGAGCAGTTAATTAACAAAGGTGAAGTTATATTTAGTGACCCATGTAAGCCCTAGATTTTATGGACTAGAAAAAAAATTGACAATCATTATTTAAATAATTGGAACACTCTTATAAAGCTTTTCCTGCAAATATCTCAAAACCTGTCTTGCTTATGGGGGCAGCGCTCTGTCAGCGGCGTGCTGCCGTTTTGACCTGCAGCCAGCGTTGCCTCCGAGAACCACCCCAGCAGGGCACTGTGCAACCACAGAGCAACAAGGGGCAGCAGCTCGCGTGTGCGGGAGATACAAGTGTGCCAGGCAATGAGGGGCCCGAAAACTGGGCTGTAAAAATGGAGCTGGTGGAGGGAGCACTGGCTGTTGGGTGAGCAGGGGACAACATTTCACTGCTGTTCCTATTCCAGTCTTGCTATATCTGGGACATAACACATCCATAAGCACAGTCGTTCCCTGCATCTGTGTCATCCAGGCAATACAATAGCCACAATTTGCCAGCTTTTTGCTCAGACGTGACTTGCAAACTCTAACAATTATCTCAAATTAGGGTTTTGGGTTGGGATTGGTTAAGCGTGTTGAGTTACAGAAGCTGAATAGTTCCTACAGGCAAACCCCAGGGGGGTAGCGTGAGATGTTACCCTCCTGTTTCCCACCCTCATCCCACGACACCTCACAAGCCTGGCAGAGGACTCAGCAGACGGCTTCACGTCACAGTCTAGCGTAACAGCTCAGAAGAGCAAGGGTTTGTTAATGAAGTTTGGGCTGAGAAAGCAGTTAGTGAAGGGGTGCAGCTGGCACACCAGTCCACATCCGATGCAGCAGGAGGGCAGGAGCCTCTGGCAGAGAGTCTGGGTAATAACCCTATGAACCACCCCAGCTCAGTCTGCCGGAGCTCATATGTCAGAGTCCCACACACCGTTTGCTTTCTGCGGTGCCTAATATTTGCTGAACCAAGTCAACTATTTGCAGTAGAGTTCTGCGAGCCAGAATTTCCCCTGAGGTTTTAAGAACTGATAATGCAATATTAGATAGGATAACATTAAATTAGGGAAATACAATCTCATGCTTCAGGGCATGTGCCAACTTAAAGCCAAAACAGGAAGTGAGCTGAGCTGTGAGCGTTTTAAGCCATAAATATTGCACACCTTCTCCTGAACCACCTACTACTGGGTGTTGTCTGAGACAGGAGGCTGGATCAGAGAGACCAAGTCTGGTCTGATAGCTACTTTTCTCATCATTTTTAGACTAGTCTTATGATGTTAGACTAGATCTTTTTGCTGTTTCTTGACTTTTTATAGGTTATGTAGAATCGTGTAAACAATTGCACTATACTCTGACAAAAGTGCAACGTAAGAAATAATCATGTAAGCAGTTTCAAGAAAGAGCCATGTGGTGATGTGCTGACAAACAACTGTCTATTTCAGTGCTCCCACAGTAAATACAGCATTTGGCACTTACAGCTATTACAATGCTGATCTGTGTCCCTATGTAATTAGAATATGCCCAAAAAGGTGCTGTACAAAATCATTCTGATCTTCATTTATCATGAATTCCCAAATAGCTTTGTGCATGAAAGTAGCATGAGGAAAGATAAACAAAGGACTTCCAAATAAGTACAAATTTCGATCTTTTTATGTCCAGCTTTCTAGTTATTTTGAAGGGCCTTACCGTACAATACAGCACTGGATTTCTCCTACAGTTTCTGCTGTAATAATGTACATGAGCTGTGTACATCTACATATGTATATCATTCAGGCAATATTCCTTGAAAGTAATGTGTTTTTTGCCCCTTGGTAATAAGAAAGAGCTCTACAATTCAAAACCAGCCAAAAGGCTATTTAGCACACATTATCTGTCTTGATTTCTATGGAACACTCATTTCAGACAAAATTAGAGGAATCCATTTCTTTTTCCCTGGAGTAGCTTCTAAAATTATAGGATTTTTTTCACAATCTGTATTTTCTCCCTCCACCTCTACTTCTGTTCATCTGTTGAGGTGAACGGATAAGTAAAAATTAAAATGGGTCTGGGCTGTACTGGTTTTCTGCAACCATGACAGTAAAGTACTAGTCACCTCAGCAAGCGTCCAAAAACTGTGACATTATCCATGTACTGTAGAAACATATCTCTTCAAAAACCTATAAGAACCTACATCATATTTTAACAGACACCTAAGAGCTGAAAGAAATACCCAGCTCTACTCCAAGTCGGTTCAGGAGTCCTGTAACTATGTTAATAAGACACTGGACCTAAATTTGGTCGCTAGGGTTGAACTCAACACCACATTTAGATAGATACGTGACTTCCAGATGGAAATAGCTCACTTCCACCATGCCTGGAGCAAACACACAGTTGATCTGCACCTGTGTAAATCTACCCTCTGTCTGAACACTGATGAAATGAATGCTCTAAGATTACTTGTGATGACAGGAGTACAGGTTTTAATTTTGCCTTGCAAGTACAACCAGTCACTGATTTGGAAAGAAAGAAAAAAAAAAGTTAATAAGGTCATAATTCCCAACCAGCCCGTGCAGGAAATTGTTGCCCACTTAGAGCTTCTCTGTGCACCAACAGCCAATCTGGCATTTGCCCCATAAGGAGGTGGAGATCTTCCCTGGCAGAAACTGCAGTGGGTGCAAAAGGGCAGCTGGAAGTGTCACCAGTGGAGGAAGGGAAGGAACTGCCGATAGTCAAGCTGTAACAAAGGAGGGAGGTTCTACACCAGCATCAACACAGGTGCTTTAGGAAGGTCCTGCCATCTCCCTTCTTCTTACACCTTTCGCTTCTGTTGTGCTAAACATCTAATAACTGTTTATGTGGTCATTCTCTGAAGGACAGAGTAATATGTACAGGGACTGAGAGAAGGAACACCAAGCCTTTAATAAAAAGCTGTAGTGAACCAGTTACCAGGTCCTAAATTCAAGTTAAGTTTGTACTGGGTACTGGAAATAAAAAAGTAGTCAAGTGTTAGCCAACTAAGGAAAAAAGAGAAGGGAAAAAAAAACCAAACCAGACAACACCAAAATAAGTTCCCCAGACTCCATTTTTCTCATATAAGAGGAAATAAGCCTATCCAAAAGAGAGTTAGCCTGATTTCTGCTGAATTTCATAACTTTAATAAGCAATCTTCCTTTAAAATCAATATAAAACCAATAGAGTGATATGAGGAGTTTAGTATTACAGTATAATATAATAGCTGAAATACTACCATCCTTGACACCAAAGGTCACGTTTATGAAAGATTTTACTCCCACTATCCTTTTACCTGATCCACATTTCTCAATTCTGCTTTGAGACACTTGGCAAAAATGTATTACAAGGAATGCCTAACATCTAGGTTCAGATTAGATTATTTTTGTCTCCAACTAAAAAGTGTTACCTAATAAAATCTGTTCTCACACCCCTCAAGAACTGTGTTCCATTATTCATTTGGAAAAGAAAAAATATTGAATGACTTCAAGTCCACATGAAGTAGAAATCTGCTTTGTCCAGTGGCAGAATGACTGTCTCCTGAAGACTGAATTCAGTGAAGCAGTTTTTCTATGCTGAGGGAATGTTTCCTTTCCTGAATTTCTACAAAAGTTCAAAAAGTGACAACATCCATAACTAAAAAGTCCAATAAAATTTTTAAATTAATGAAAAATCATTTGGTTTAATGTTGTGAAATGTTTAGGTTGGTTTTCACCTTTTTGAAGTACTTTCTATGTTTGGCTGCACTTTTAAAATTTCAAATTGAGGATATTTTGAGCTAAAAAGTAGAATGCATCATTAAAACAATGTTGAAACAGATATTACATTAAATGGCCAATTCACTCATTCACTTATTTGCTTTGGCTCTGAAAAATTGGAAATGAGTAGACAAACTTTCATTGAAAAGCCCCTGTATTAAAAGGCTCTAGATGAGGTAATTAATGTATAAATTAGTTTGAAGTTCCAATTCAGATACTGATTGACCTGTTCATAGTTGTTGAAGAAGTCTGAAATGCAAAACTGAAGTTTCATGTACCTGGCTACATAAAAATCCTAATGCTGGGACATCACCCCAGTATTGAAAGAAAAATTACAACACATCATAGAAATTTTCTAATTCCTCTGTCTTATGTGTCCCACTATTAATTGGTCATTTTGATCCAACTACAAAAAAATAAAGTTAAAAAATTGTAGACATTTACTTCGTTCATTTCACTAAAACCCATTGAAACGTCTGTCTTCACATTACTATTATTTCATCTTCTTCCATTGTTCCCATAACCAAGTGGACTCTAAAATCTCTTCAAATACTATCTCATGCTTCTTTAGACATCAGTCCTTTGGCCAGTGGGTCTATTCATTTGGCAGAAATACTTTATAAATACTTTATAAATCCTTTGCAAGATAAAGTCCTCGGCCTATAAAAGAGCAGTGGCTACCTAGTATAAGTAGTGTCCTGGGTTAGTGTAAGTAGTGTCCTAGGTTGTACAGTACTCAGTAAAATGAAGTTGTCCTTTTGGAAGCATCTGAGACTTCAACATATCAATTCATAAAATAAAAAGAACACTAAGAAAGTGATCTCAAAGAGCACAGAGTAAAATCCAGTATTTTAGAAAAGTAGGATTAGTTTCTTTAGTGAAGCTAACTTCTTTTCCTGTGTGAGTCTCATTCAAATACTCAAGATGGAGCTTACCTAATTTCAGCCTGGGTTTGTTTCTATCAAAGTTCATACTCCTTCTGATGGACAGTCCAGGAATACTTGAGAACAGTGTTTATTTTCATATGCATATTTTTAGCAGTCTTCAGGATGTATGATCATATTCTTGTAGTAATCCTTTCCCCATTTAACCACACAACATTTCCCTTGTTTCTTTTGCTCCTTCCACATCTTTAAATTAGATTTTAGGGCCTGGCTCACAAAAAGCATTTTGGTAGCTGATTCCCATCAGAGTAATATTTAACCTGTTGATTTCAGTTGAGGAATCTGGCCTTTATTGCTACAGATAGGGAAGATAATTAATTACATGCATCAGCATTTTCTACGGTTTGGACTGGCTACTGTTCAACACAGAAAGCTTTTTTGTTGTTGTTCTCCCACATACTAGGGCATTTATGAACACTTTGAAACATGTTATTCCTTGTACTTCCGACAGCCAACAATTTGAAGTGTATGTATGTGTGTAATTAATAGTGTCAGAAACAGGGACAGACATATGGTTAATTTTTTTCTTCCGATGGAAATCAAAGCTTTAATATTTCATTTCAGAAAGAAGATGCCAGACCAAAGGAATGCCCTCTGCTTCTTGCCTTGATAGTCAGGAGACATGAATAATATTATTGATGTGCAAACACAAAGAGCTGGAGGCTTATAACTCTGTTTCTATGTGATTAAAAACCTGCAGGAGGTACTTTGTGCCAATAGGCACAGTATGTTGATGATATAAGGGAGCAGAAATGACAACTGACCTTTCCTGGAGTCATAAATGAGCCCGCAACAACTTTGGGGCTCAATTTCCCTGCCAGTGCTTCTTTCTTCTTCCCACCCCACAGGATTCCATCCTTTTGAATTCTTAGCTTCATATTACCGTGCCATAGTCAAAGAGTACATTTTAGTCACTAAAATTTTTAGCTTCCCATGAGAAACCTTACCTTGTCTTTCTACCAACAATCCTTCTGATGATGTTCTTCCTCTACTCCTGTCTTTCCTTTCCCTCAGATATCAGTGAGCATGCTCAGTCCTACCATCCCTCCCCCTGCTCCCAGTCTTCGTAAACTTCCAAAGAGTCAAGAAGTGACAAACTTAGAAGCCTTGGATATTTGCATTTCACTTGAGTGATTTTTTCCTTCACTTCTCAGCACAGCCACCAAAGTAACCCTGCTGGCACCTAGCAAAGCACCACGTGTGAATCACTGAGGTGGCTCCTGAGCTGGCAGCAGCACCCTGTTGTAGCCTGAGAGCATCCCAGATACCACTGAGTCTTCAGTCACACGTAATCACTAAAAGTTGCCGCCACAAGGCCAGAATGAGAGAAACCCAAAATGAATTATTTGGCTGCAATGTACAATGTATGAATATACCTGTCCACTTTCTGAGCTTAAGGAAAGTAGGCTAGCACTCATGTTCTCTGCAGAAAACAGTCAGCAACTAATAATTTGATTAGATAGAGGTGCTGTGATAAAGATGTGATGATAGGATACAAAACCACAGTCTCTTTATTTTTCCCTTTGACACAGTTTTTATTTGTCCTTGCTCCTTTTACTCTTCACAAATTGCACAAAATGGTAATAGTCATGCTCATTGGTAAAGTATTTCCAGGATTAACGGTGCTGAGTATTGCCCTCATTTATTAAGAGGATAGGCCAGGATATGTCAGCTATGATACAGCACATTAATTGTGCCACAGACACCTTTAAATTCCCCTGGCTTTGGTCTGCATTATGCTCCTAACCTTAGAAATGTAGTGCAATGACTTTGGAGTCATCCAGTCTCTAGTTCACATAATTCCATTGCTCAATGCATAAACAACTGTATCAAATCAGAAATCCTGGTATAGTTGCCCTACTGGAGTAATTTAACCTTTCTCTTAAACAAATATATTAAAACGTCAGTAAAACTACCGTCATCCCTATGCCCTCAAGCATCTCTCTTTTTTTCCTCTTTTGATTTTCTTGCTGTGGTAAGGTTGACATCAAAAACCTTCCACTTATGAAGTGCTCCATAGGTCATCTTGATAAAGCTGCTGGGTCACTGTTTTGGTCGTTTCACTTGTTCCAAGAAGCGAAAGCCTCATAAATCTTTGGTGACATAATCACCGTCTTGTAGCATGTGATGGCCACGGGTTGGACTCCACTTAATTGCCTTTGCGCTTCACCACTGGTAATTGTGGTGGAAGATAATGGATTTATTTTTAAAAATAAAGTAAAAATTCCCAAATTAAAACTTTTAAATTCTGTTCCTGCTAGACTGCAAAGGCAGCAGCATTCCCTGAGATGAATAGCAGAAGACAGTGTAACAAATTAATACAAATGAAGTCATTCCTGAGTGACTCCATCTGCTTTGGAAATGAGGCTCGGACTTTCCAAAATGTGGCCATGATCCAGATAATTAGGCCTGACTCCAAATGAAGCCACACAGGTAACTTATAGCTTCATTAACTCTCCTCGGGAAGGCAGGCATCCAAAAACTAACCTTAATAGAGCAGCATATGATCCATTGACAATCTGTTTGATATTAAAAAATTAACTTTGCTTTTACTATGTTACATGAGTATTAGGCCAATAACATATGCAGAGCAAAATGTTAGGGATTGGATGTGTTCTTGCATCTTGCGTTACATGCCAGTCACTATATCCAGAGAACTGGGATCATAATTTTTTGTTTACAAAGTTTAATCAAAATACATTAATAATCTACAAAACCTAAGCAAGGCACATAAGGTTTCTGCAAGTGTCTTTCCTCTGTAATCAACAGGAGGATTATTAGGTAATAACAAATGTTATTCATCTTCATAATGGCTAAATGACAGCCTGCTTAAAAATAACAAATGACTACTCTTCATCGACTATTACAGGGTGAATACGACCTTCACGTACTTTAAGCAAACAAGTCCTCTTTTCAAAGACTTCCCTAGTTCTTTAATTGATAATGATGAGATGCTTTATCTTTGCTGAGGAAAAAAAAGCTCTAGTTACACCATTTATTTTAGGCTTGGAGTCATTTGATATAGCCCTCTCTGTCAGAAAAGATGCTCAGATATAATACCAATTTTTTCATCAACAATAAATTAATGTATAATTAAAGTGGTTAGTGAGGTGCATAATGAACTCCTGTGAGATGTTTCCCCTTAATGTTTGTCAGTCTTCTGATTTTTTCTGTTGGCATAGTGCTGCTTTAATGCAATGGAACTGGAGAAAAAACTGGAGAGAAGTTCTCTCGTACATCTGTCCATCCCCAGACAAGAACAGTGATGCCTCAGCCATCCCTGGCAGAAATCTCTCTTACTGTTTCTTGAAAACCTCCAGCGTTGACAATTCCTCCCACAGGAAAATCAGTTCAAATCCCTGCTGCTAGAAATATTTTTATAACATTGAACTTGAACCTCCCTTGTTGCTGTTTAAGCCCAAGCGGAGTAGACCCTGGACTTTCCAGACTGAAGCTCTTCTATATATTTGATCTTACCTTCTAACCAGGTTTCTTTGAGCCTGAAAAGAGTAAAGCATGTGCAACAGCTTACATACATCAGTAGTCAGACTGATGAGGCAGCCTAAACAAGTGCTGCTTAATACAGTAAAACCAGCCATTCTTCCTAGCAGAATTTTAATTCAAAGACTTTCTTTGGTGTTTGGGTAGTTTTGTCAATTTAGGCTGCTCCAATCCTTGCAAATGATGGTTTACAGAAGTTCTGGCCTTTTACAAATATTGACAGCCAGAAAGGTATCTGTGCCTCTTGCTAAAGTAGTGCACAGTAGTTAGACCTTCTAGTAAGGTAAACTGGGGCACCCTTTTGTGAACACTGTCTATACATAAAGCAAAATGCTTGCTTCTGCAGTTTGAAAGATGTTGCTGCGTTTGCCAAGTCACAGCCATATTTGACTCATTTGCCATACAATTTACACCCACAGGATTTGAGATAAGGTGGAATTAACAGCTTTCTCCTACCTCTTGTTTCTCTCCCAGTACGATGGGTGTTGCAAACAAAATGTCATTTGCCAGATATACTCAAAGCAGAGAAAAAGTGATACTAACATTGATGGAGATCATTTTACTGATCTTAGACAATCAATTGGAGTGAAGAGTGCTGTGCATTAGAAGGAACCTTTTAATCATGCTCCATAAAAAGTAATCCAATATTGAAACAAGTGCAATATTGGCTTTGCTTAGTCTTATATTAAATATAGCAGAGCCTAATGCTCTGTGTTGAAATTTTTGTTTTTCATTTTAAGGGAAAACAGTGATCCTGATAATTCCAACTCAGTCTGGTTTGCTCTAGTATCTGGCTTTTCCTGCAAATCAGTGTGTAATTATTTATCTCTGACTTTTCTTTATACAGGCACATAATGCAGGCATTGATTTTTATTTTTTTTAACATGCTTATTGAATTATCTCCATAAATCAGCTATTAATTGAATAAATACTGTCACAAACAAAAGTAAATTGTATCTTTTTCACTTTCTCAGGCTACAAATATGCCAAAATGCAAACCTGTGTTAGAGATGTGCGCACATACACTCATACACACAGGCATAGAATTTTTTCTTATAAATATATAAATTATAAATTTATTCTGATCATCTTCCCTTTTGACAGATATGACAAAAAAGATCTCAAGACCATTCATTAGATGTTATTAGTAACTTTCTGATTATCCAGTTCAAGCTAACTAGGCATGGCAAAGGCAGACAGATGGTTTGATGTTCTCAGACAACACATGGTCAAAAGTTAACTAATATTTGCTGTAAAAGGAACATACCAGTTGTGCCTTCAGCCTTAAAGAGATGATTTATTAAAGTTATCAGCATCGCCTCCTATAATAACAGAACTTGCCTGTTTGTGCCAAATTTGAGAAAGTCAGGAGACAGAAAGAACAAGGTGAAAGGGAGTATTATCTGAAAAGGTTTTCCTTCTGGGTTTTTTTTCTTCCGACTCGCCCTCCTTCTCAGGAATATTTGCCATCAAACTACTTGTGTTTTCTATATTTCTTGCTTGAGTCATGATTTTATGCCTATCTGTCTTCTTGTGAAATTACTGAATTATCAATGTGTTTTTAATGTGTAAGCTTTCTGCCTTTCTTGTTAGAATGGTGAATTACAGAGTGGCAGGTAATATTGAGCAGGAGTCTGTTTTACTAACCTTTCTCCAAGGCAGAATTTCAGTCATTTGTTAAATACACTGATAACAGTATAAAATTAATGCTGATCACCTCTCCACATATTATTTATTGCATGCAAGATGACTACAGGACAACGACTGCAGCAATGTTAGTAACAACAGGGTCACAAGCTGAGGACTATCACACCAGACTTCATTTACTGGTTTGTGCAGAGGGTACCATATTTTGAAGAGCTGTAGTAGAGCCAGGGCTTTGCATTCCTGGTGACCAGCCAGGGTCTGGCGTGTGTCCCCTTGTATTTGCTTCTTCTAAGCCCACCAAAACCAGGCTCTGTCTCAGGTAAGACATTATTCAGTGAAAGTTACTGGCAGAGTAACCTGATATAGTGTTGATTAGCAACAGGAAACTATTATTAAGGTTAGAAAAGGTAAATAAAAGACCGTAATGCCATGGATGGCCAAAATGTGGGGAGTTCCTAGTCTGTGTATGTGGGCATGGGCGAGGCATTTTCCCTGGGGCTCTTTGCAGCAGGACGCAGAGAGGTATGGGATGCCTGCGAGACCTTGCCATGGCTGCAGGCTGAGCAGTGATGCACCTGATGCTCCGGGGCAGGGAAGTGAAGGAGCAAGACAGCTTCGGGAAGTGAGGGAGTCTCGGCTTCACCCGCCAGCTCTCCAGGGAGGAGATGTGCAGCGCTGAGAGAGGAGTGAGTGGTGCACATTAATGCCGAAACACAGCGGGTGGGAGTCAGGAAGAATGAACAGCCTCTGTTTCTCCGCGACTCAGGTTTACTCCAATTAATTTCTGCTTTGCACAGGGCTGGTGACAGTCGCACTTGAGCTCTCAACAGACAAATAATTCTGCTCACTGATATTCCCCTTCAGTTTCCTGACCCAACATTTTTTTTCTGGTGTTCTGCAGCCAGCTAGGGAGGGACCAGTTTTCTCTCCAGAAAGGGCTGCATTTTTGGTAAAGGATGCAGTGCGTGTTGTAATTGGAAATCAATGATGCACTAGGAAATGAGGAAATGGCACTACATAAATCAATCAGCTATCGATATTATGCTTGTTGCTTAATAGCATAATTTTAAAAGAAAGTTGTCTGCAGACATTTACCTTTAGTGTCTAGGTAATTGTTTAAAACAGAAGGTTGTACGAGGGCTTGAGCTTTTCCAAGTTCAGCTGACTACTCTTCAGCATTTTTTGTAAGGCTTATAGAGGTAGGCAAGGAAGTATTTGTTCCTTTATTTTAGGAGCCAGGATTCATCCAATGTTTTGTATTAGAGAACAGTGTCTTTCCATATTGTAAGGAAGAAGGATTCAAGTGATTTCTGTGGCTAGATGGCAAATTATATTTGGACCTGGTGAGAAAGAAAACATAGGTACAAATACAACAAAGTCACAAAAATTTGAGTGAAGTCTGATGAGTACCTCAATACGAAAAGCCATATGTATACTATGATAATGCAAATACCATCATGAATTGCAGTTCTTAACAGAAGTACTTAAATGAGCATAGAAAGCTGATGAAAAGATTCCTAGTGTCATTGCATCAAATCTGGTTGATTACAGGTATTCTTGATTCAGTCCTTTGGGAGCATTTCTGAAATGAGCCCTACAGAAACATGTCTGTGTATAGCTTATCTTCAGTCAATATTTACAAAAGCCATAGATTTTATCCCTAGAGATACCTGGCATTTTAAAAAAAGGAAGAATGCACAAGTCCTTACCAATACCACTGCACATGATACAAATCACAAGAGTAAAGATTTTGTTTATTAGCAGCCTTCCTAGAGCTAATCAGCCCAAGAGAACTATATTACATAGAACACATTTAAAGACAGATCTACTGAAAAATATTTTTAAATGAGCAAAAAAGTGTTACCATATATTTCCAATATACCTTCTTTATTAATGTACACCCTGAAGCAGATTTTTAAATGGACCTTAATTATGCAGGCACAGTAAGTTGTGGGAGCAAATGTCTGATTTAAAAGTCTGATTTGTCAACACAGTTCTTGTTTGCATCCAAAAATCAGATAGATATCTAATATCCTTATTTATGCCTACCATTTAAAGGCCATTTGGAAAATGAGACCCATCTGCAAGTTTTCTCTACGTTTACATATGCCTTACAGTCTTTCCTATGTCTTTCCATAGACCTGGGGCTAGTCCAAGAAGGTAAAATCTAATGATCTATGATAGAATCAGCCTCAAGAGGTAAGATAAAAGGTAGAGATTATTGTTATATTTGCCCATGCTGACTGGCAGTACAAAATGCCCCACAGATCTTTTAAAAGCTTCCAGACAGGTTGATTTGGGTTTTTGGGTTTTTTGGGGGGTTTTTGGGGGGTGGGGTGGGTTTTTTTGTTGTTGGGGTTTTTTGGGGTTTGTTTGGTTTTTTTTTTAAAGTCATTTGATCTGTCCATTACCTGTGAATTGTCTATGGAGGGGTTATTCACATTGCAGATAGTCTATGCTCCAAGTTCTATGATCCCTAGCTGTCTCTACCCAGCAAGCTAGGTCTGGAAGCAGTATTAGGCAGACTAAGAGGACTAACCTGCACAAGTCATTGCTAGCCTGAAGATCTTTATCCTCCATGGCAGCAACATCACTATCCTTTCTTGTTTCTCTTGTTACTTCCCTGTATACCGCTGAAACCTCACTTACTTACACTAGAATTGTCTGGGTTTTGCTTTATCCAAGTTAACACACTACCATTTTCCCTCCTACATTAGCCTGGATAGTAAAGACTTACCTCAGATGCCTTCAGATACCACAGAAAAAATACCAGATGCTGGACATTATTTGGGCAAACCAAAGAATGTTTCCTCCAGGGCAAAGATGAAACACTGCACTGTAACATCTGTATGAAACAACTTGCATTTTTATTCTGGAAAATAAACCCCATGATACAGAAAAAACAGTTACCCTTGTTTACTTTGATCTCGCAGCAGAACAGTAACTTCGTAAGTCCATGCTCAAGACCAAGTAGTACACAAAAGCAACATCATCTCCTCAATTCGCTTTGCGCTTCTCTTCCAAGGAAACAGTACCATCAATGTCCTTCTCCCCTCCTTCCCCCACCATTGCAAACAGTATTTTCTGCTTTTTGACCAGACTGTGGTCTGGTCTCTCATGTCGTCCTCCATCAAGTCTGGGATCTCTGCCCAACACATGAGAAATGTATCACTAGAAATACTGTACTGGTTCTGGCCGTACCCAGCTTGTTCAGCTAAGTGCAGAGAAGAGTAACTATGGAAGAGCTCTCAGATCTTTCTTAGGGGCACTAGGAAGAATTGTGAGGACAAATCTCTCTGTATGTACATCGTATATCTGGACCGTCCCTCACCTTTCAAAATGGGGCTTGGGCAAATGGCTTCATCTGTTTTTTTCCCTCCTAATTGTATCTTAAAAACAGCCTTGATGAACATAGAGCTATGCATGATTTAGAACTAGACCTATTTAACCTACCTGTAAAATGTCATTTTTTTCTGCAGAGTGGCCCAGAAGACCGTAATTAGGATGTTCTAGTCAGATACATAGTGGAAGTTGTCCTCAGCTCAAGTGGGGCAATGACCTTTGATTCCTGGAGGTGAAGGTCAGTTTGTCCTGATGGCTGTGTAGACCTTTCTATCCAGGAATGTAAAGACTCCTGGTAGGATAGGACAGGTGGCCAAAGATGTGAGGAGGAAGCCCGTGACTACGTCAAATTGCAGGGAAGCCAACGAGACAGCAAGCAGAGGCAAAGGTTTGTGCATACGGAGCTAATGCATGTAACACTTTGCTCATCCCTGCTAATGTGGATCTGCACAGAGTTCCACAATGGACCCAAGAGGCAGTTAGCATTGTTTTCTGGTATCTTTTACAAGTTACATAGTAAGGAGAAAAACTTTGGGCAATATCTGATCTATTACCTTGTCATGTGTCACAAAGTTTTGCCTCCTGTCTAGACAGTGGTCTTATTACACAAGCTCAAGCCAAAACTTAACTAACTCATTTGCATAAGAAAAAGTCATCCCAGGGAACCCTTCATGAGATTTCGGAACATATCACTTGGTGCTGTTGTATTTCTCATTAAAAAATTAAGAAGTTGGGCATTCAGGTACTTTTAAAAATTACTTTTAAATACAACATTGTGAAAGTCAGTAATGGGCTGGGAAAAAAGGCAGAGCTAATTAAATTAAATTGCAGCACTTTTTTTTCTTAAAGTACTTGTTTAATATTAAATGAGTTATTTAAAAATAACTACGGACAACAAATGGATAAAAAAAGATAGCTCAGGTGGACTGAAAGTTAAAAGTGAAACTTAAATATTCATAGAGATTTTCCTCTCGGTGCTAGAGCTGGTCAGAAACTTTTTACTGCAACATTTCCTGTCAGAAAATGGTATTTTATCAGAACAAAACAATCTCTGCGGGAATATGTCAATTATGACAAAATGGAGGGAGGGCCAGTAAATGATTCCTTTTAGTGGTATCAAAACATTCTGTTTTGAAGTGTTTCTGAACATTATCAGCATGGTGTTTCTTTTAATTATAATAATTTTATAGTCTGGTTTAAAAGTGAAGATTGGAATAAAATATTCAAGCACTATAAAATGGGTCTTTCCAGCCATTCTAAAGACATTTTTAAAATTTTATTTTATTTCACTTGCTTTGTCTTCAAAATTACATTTTGGAAAATTATATTATAATTTAGGACAAAAATGTCTCCGCTCAGAATTCTTAGAGGAGTGAAGTTTCAAATTTCATGGGGCTTTACTTAACATCTGTTCATATCTTTTCCCCCGTTATTTATTTTAGGTAGGTTCACACTTGTCTCAGGAGATGACATAGAGGACACCAAAGATGTTGTGTATTTTTTTTTTCTTTGAAAAGTTCATTTTTCAAACCGAAACTTCTTCATTTAAGAGATTTCCTCACCTTCTTTTGTCACTGATCCTCCATTCCTGTACCATCCCCACCCCACCTGCCTCTTGTAATCTAAATCAGAGCACAAAAGTAATTTGGGGGTTTAATGAGAACACAAAAGTTTTTTGTTTGTTTGGGTTTTTTAATCTATTTCTTTAAAGTAGTGGGGTTTAATGCAGACCATTTTGATGAATATGCCTGCAAAGTAACTGTAAAAAAGGTATTGGTGCAAGCTGCCAGTCCCTGCAGGACAGGCAGAGACCAGCAGTGGTTGGTAGGTGGGAGCAAAAGCAATGAGGAAGGAGAAGAGAAACAGACAACTCTTCTGCCAGCCTCAGAAAACTACTACAGAAAACATGTTGTAGACTTCTGCAAAGGTTCAGATCTATCCACAAGGATGAGCCATGGAGTTTCCTGGTCTTTACTTCTTTTGACCAACTTGTTTAAAGCGAGATAATCCCATTTGGTACACACAGGCATGTGAAATGGAGTAATTTCATCTGCTGTAGTGATTTATCTTTGCACTTAATGTAATAGTGAAGTTGCTTAAACTCTGAATACTCATGACTTTAGACTAAGCTTCCAAGTATTTACAAGATGTCTGTATACACTATTTACACATTAAATACACCTCTATACTACACATGACATCAATATCATGGTTAAAAATAGTCACGTTGTCTCATTTTTCAGATGATTGAATAGACACCTAAGTGGGCTGGGATTTGGTATGAGGACTCTCATCTCTGAGGTCAAGGGATCAAATGTATTCCAAATCAATACTAACTGAAAGTTATTACCTTTGGGTGGCCTGTGTAAAATGAATGGTGTTTCTAGCCTAATTTCTAGTTGACAGATGTCTGTGCCATAAAAAAAACTCCCATCATTACATTTGGCATTCTTCACATAAGCCTCAACATAGAAGCCAAAGACAGACTGGGCACAGAGGTGGAATTAATCTCTTATGAAAGGACTATAGTTGGTCCTTCCAAAACAGAGATAAAACAGATTATTCAGGCAGTTAGAGGAATGCTGAAGTGTTAGTGCCTGCAGTTTGCTCCTTCCCATGAATAAAGAGAGGGCAGAATTTTCATATGTTTTTGATCCAGCATCTTTTCACAAGCCCCAAATTCACTTTTGTGGGGGAAAAGATATAAGCGGCTTATTTGTGCTACCAAGTTAAGATTGTATCAGCGTCTCCCTTATAAAAACCCACCAAGCCGTAAAAATTTAATATAGGCTAGAAGTTGTCAGAGATGTTTTCAGCTCTGAAGTATATTTTAAACCACATTAAATAATATGTTAGGCCACTTATAAGTTAACTTACAGTTAAATAACAATAATAAAAAAGTCCTTTCATCTAAGTGTGGAATATAAAGAGGAAATCAACTGTCAAATATTATATGGTTTAAAAAATATTCCCATGTCTGTGCATCAAATGAGGAAGCTTTGACAAGTCTTTCTGATTAAGTCTGAGGATACTTGAGAGTTTCTTCCTGCTTGAACTGTTGGGAACATGCTATCAGCAGGTCCTGGAGACATACCACAGAGATCTTTAAAAAATGTGAGTGATAACATTTTGAAATGACTGCAGAACTTTACTGCCACGAAGGAAAAATATGTAGATTTGGCTTACTCCCAATGGAAAGATGAGCTGCATAGTTTTGTGCAGCTTGAAGGTGTTAAATTTGCCTAGTGGGAAGACCAGTTAAAAGAGAATTACAGCAGTTTAAGCATGAAAAATAAGAGTACGTTGCACATCAGCACTCTCAGTTCTCAAGCAGATATTGTGAACCTTAATTCTTGCCACATTTCTCAACTGAAAAAGAAAGATAACTGATGATTTTAAGAAAAACAGCAACAACAAAATGTCTTCTTATTCGTGCATAATAAAAGTACAATATTTTTCTATATGTGGGTTCCCCCTTCATCCTTCAAGATATCATGAGCCTGAAAAAGGGTAGATCTTGGCACCAAAAAGCTTATGAGATAAATGCTTTTAAATTGGATGTAAAGGGCTGGATCCTAGGGCCATCAGGGCTAACTCTGAGCTCCGGACCCTGTGATGCTTCTCATTTTCTGTGGCACTTTGCTGCTGTGCCTTGATGCCAGAAGAATGCGACCTGATGTGAACCACGCCGGGAAGGAAACTCAGGTATGCAGAGAGCTGCTGTCTTCTCTAAACTGGTCCCAGCATAGGCAATGGGAAAGCAGGAACCCAGAGCTTGATGTGGACAGCATCTTGCCCGCAATTTCAATGTTACCCAGATGAAATGGACATCAGGCACAGCACAGTTTTGAGCCAGGTGCCCCAGGAAAAAAAAAAAATCTCACCAAAAGCATTAAATAGTCCGAAATCTCCTCAATTGTCTCGATTAAAAATTCTTGTGTTTCATGTGTGTTTAAAGAGAAAAAAAAGCCTTTACGAGGCACTTCATGGAGAAATGACACATTTATAGGAAATGTACTGGATTAGCCAGTATATTTTTTCCATCCCTAAATTGTACGGAGCTAAACTTTAGATAAAAATAACAAACTCAGAATATGGGGTGTTGATAGGAGAGTTAGTACGGAAATACCAGTATTCCACTCACAGTTTCCAGAGATCATACAGTCTTAAATAATTCCCAAAATAAAAGATTTAAGTGAATGTCTGTAGTGGATGAAATAATCCTTAGATGAGCTATCTAAGTAGTCAGGCAAAAGAAGAAGGGTACTTCATCTTGATTTGGTTCCTAGCTCAAGCACTACTTGTAGAGGCCTCTTTTGTGGTGATTGTGCAGGGAAATGCACCGTTTTGTTGGTGCCCGGTGCGTGAGAGCTGGGGGTCCAGCCGACTGCTTGAAGAAGGGCTGGTGTGGCAGAGAGAAATGATGTCTCTTAGCTCCCAAAGCAAACAAAAGGTTTGCAGAGATGAACAGCTTTTTTTCTATCACATAATTAAGCCATATGTATGTATTTACATCTGTATTTGAATTACATGTATGTAATATATATTTAGTGCATAGGGGGAACCATCTGGAGATCTCCATACCAGGTGTGGGTGCCCAGGTGCGGCCCCTGTGTGGAGCGGCCGGGGCTGCCCGGTGCCAGACACAGCCGGTTCCAGCCGGCTCCAAGGGCCCCACCGCAGGGCACAGCTGAGCCCCTCAGCCACGGGCGGGCGCCTCGGGGAAAGCCTGGGTAAGAAAGGGCAAAGCGCTGCCCGGCAGCCAGGGCTGAGGGAAACGGGGTGACAAAGAGCCCTGCGAGCCCTGAGGGGAGAGCGGGAGGAGGGCAGGAGGGGCTCCAGGCGCCCCAGCTGAGGTGCCCCTGCGGCCCCGGGAGTGACCCCAGTGGGGCAGGTGGACGTGCCCAAAAGGAAGCTGCAGCCCATGGAGAGCCCACGCTGGATCAAGCCTACCCCAAAGAACTGCAGCCCATGGGACGGCCCCAGGCTGGATCAGGGGAACAGTGTGAGGAGGAAGGAGCGGCAGAGAGGAGCTGATAAGGGCTGACCGCAGCCCCCCATTCCCCGTCTTCCTGCGCCGCTTGGGCAGGGAGGAGGTAGAGGAGTCAGAAGTGAAGGAGTGACATTCAGCCTGGGAAAAGAGGGAGGGTGTTTTTGGTTTTGCCTTTGTTTCTCAACCCAACTTTATTTTAATTGGCAACAAATTACATTTTCCCAGGTTGAGTCTGTTTTACCCATGACGGTAATTGGTGAGGGAATTTCCTATCTTTACCTCGCCCAGGAACTTTTCCATCTTATTTTCTCCCTGTTGGGGAGGGGGAGTGAACAAGCAGCCGGGCGGGTGTCTGGCAGCCAGCCAAGGTCAATGCACCATGATCTCACAGCAGCAAATGAATTCAGGGCCCCAGTGTGTACAGTGTTGACTGTAGTATTTAACCATAGAAGGGAAAGCTGTTTATTGTCTCAAATTACCTATGAGAATTTGATTATGGTACAACATTCAGCATTTATGACCCAGAGAGGCATCAGTTGCAGAACATCTGCTAAAAAGGGAGCTCTTCTGAAACCTGTCGAATAACATGGGAGAAAATAGGAAGGCTCTTTCCCAACATTGTCACAGAAGCACTGCTCTGAGGAGGCAGTTTTCACAACCTAGAGTGAGATATGTCAGCTGAAGACTTGCTCTTGTCCCTGTGTGAGTGTCCACAAGATGACAGCTACAACAATGCAGTGCTTTTTGCCTGGCAGGCTGCAGAGTCCAGTGTACATCCGTTGGGCAAGAAGAATATGCTTCTCTGACAAGGTGGAGACTCTACCAGGAAGTATTTGTTACATTTGTTATTTTATTTTTAGAAAATACAAGGATTTACCAGCATCCACATTCTGGTTTTGCAGTGTCCTGATGTGCACACAACTAGTGGGATGTATCTCTCTCCTCTCCAGATGTTCTTCAATACTGTGAAGGTGCGAAGAGGTTCTATATGACAGATTCCTGCTCTCTTAAGACATCAGGGGTGAAAGCAGAATTACACTGTGATTGAGTCTTAGTCCTCTCTGCTACAGGGAATGCATAGCTCTTTGAGTTTATCTCCACTCAAGGGAATTTTTTGTTTATTTTTTTCCCCCTCCAAAAAACTAGGTCTGATATGTTGCTTAGTCTAACTGTAGGGTGGCAATATGCTTGCTAAGATAACAGACCCTGTTTACCTTCTGCTCACTGTGATTTATAACTTTTTTCATTAGGAAAGATTTGACTGCTCCTGAGAAACTAAAAAAAACCACCTCTTATCCCTCAACTCAAAGTAATATAATTGCCTAATGAAGGGGTTTTTTTTTATAAAGAGTTGATGTAGCAAGGTGTTTAACTGTGTCAGTCAGGGTTAACTTTTTTCCAGTTACACGTGCTCAATTGACGATATATGCTACCAAAAAAACCCCACTCCAAAATCTGGATTGCTCACAGGCCCAGCTCCATCTCACTTCTTTGAGAAACCTCCAGGAGGAACCCTGTCTCCTGCAGCTAATGATGCGCGGTGGCGGGGCGGGTCTCTCTGTTCCAGAGAACAGCTTCCATCCTCCTCTCCTTCCCCATTAGGTATAAGAAATGAGAAGAAGCACAGTTCCTGCTGGTGGTGTTTCAGCTAAGCAGGATGAATCCAGTAAGCTTGAGTCAGGAACTCATAAACTCTTACTGATGTAATGCGCAACCTAAATAGCAAAGGCTGGAGCCAGTCATCCTGAAGCAGCCTGAGTACTAAGCGAGCTCTGAGAGCTCCATGGCTCCAGAAGTAAAAAGCAATCAAAATATATATTGTGCTGAGTGGTAGAAGCAAAAATGAGAGTCTTGAGATTGCCTGGAATTGTAGAAAACAAGGAGAAGAAAGTGAGATGGCTTTTGACTCTATCTACAAACAGCATCCACAAGTGCATTACGAATGGAGACATTCAGAAGGTAACTGGTTTTGACATAGGCTAGTCCATAGGCGTAACATTTTGTTCTGCCGAAAACAAGAATGCCTGGCTGTTAGGAACAGATGCCAGAGTCTCTGGGGAATTACATACATGCAAAGTGACAGTTAAGGCAAAATAACCTCTCGACTGATGTGAGTCAGGGGCCTCAGGGCCACCACTACATTGCACAAAGGACCTGTACCTACCCATGTCAGTAAATGCTGGCTGTGAATTGCCACAGTATCACCAGAGGTAGTGGTTATCTGCATTTGCCTGAAATTGTCAACTCAGACAGGAGTGTCACCTTCTCAGAGTCTCAGAGAGGAGAGAGGCTGGGGCTGCCTGAGGTCAGCCAGCAACCTCTGAGGGGTCCTCAGCCAGGTGGTGAGCCTGGCAGGCTGACACAAAAGGGACTTCCAGGACACAGATGTCAGAGACATACTGTGAGGTTTACTGCCTCCCTAGGCAAGCAACATTGAGGTTGGAGGGGAAGTCTGTGAGCTTGAGCAACAGTGCAGCACGCTGTCTGAGCCCCTGGCGTAGGTGTTAGTCTGCAATTGTGTAGAGCTGGGTGTTAAAAGTATTATAGGTGGGCATTTTAAAGGTAAGGCCTTTCGTTGTAAAGGCGGGGGGGCGGAAAGCTGGGGTGTGTGCTCAGCTCCCAAGACGGAGCTTGTGCAGAGTACTGAGGATCTGATGAAGTTATGCAGAGCTGTTTGGTTCCAGCCACGGACCCAGGAGTTAGCTCTCTCAGGAGCCTTAAACCCTGAATGTCTAATGAACATCAGGCCCTGCTGGCAGGTGCCAGGACAGAGCGTCCCTTCCACCTCTGCAGAGCAGGGAGCAAGCGTGCTAGGCAGCACTCAGATGTTGGGGGCCCTGATGAGTGCAGGGATGGAGAGGAGAAAGGAAGAGGAGCATATAAATACATACATAAGGAGATTCCAGACTGTTGTTTGGGGACTAAAATGAAAAAAATGTGCAAATATACCCGACCAAATTTTAAAGATACTGAACGTGAATCGGGAACCAAAGGGAGATGAGTTACCTCAACTAAGAAGAAACCAAGGGATCTGCAAATAGCAAAGACCAAGCAAGAGGACTGTAAAGCAGATGCTGTATAACAAGACATATAATTTTAGACACTGTCACTTATTTTCTTCAAACTTGCCCTTAAGTCACTGGATGTTGCAGAAAAAGAGAAGGCTGTTATGGGTTCTCAAAGGTAACTACCAGCAGTTTTGCCTATTTGATTCTGGTTTAGTTTAGTTTAGTTAAAATAACTCACCAGCTGATTTTATAAATAAGGTAGCAACCCTGAGGTTCAGTGATGAAAAGGTCAAGATTAAGACCACCATGTCTGTGAAGTGAGTTAATAATGGGGAAGAGATGTTACAAAGGTGCAAAATCAGTGAAACAGAAGATTGAGAATATGACATTTTCAATGAGTAGAAAATCATCGTAACACTGTGAGATTCAGAAGGAGTAATTGAAAGTTTTGCCATTTAGATTAAAAAGTAAGGGTTTGAGCTGCCAGCAACACTGGCAGCATGGCAGTCTGTTAGAAAACTCTCCTTTTCAGTATATCCAGGTAACTGCAATTACTACAGCTGCATTCCTTTTAACATAAAGTACTGGTCAGATATTGTTCTCAGCAAAGCTGATATACATCTGAAGTAACTATATTGACAGGCAAGAGCTAATCTGGAGTTAGGCCCAGCACAGCTGATAGCAGCGTGTCGCACTTGGTTGTGTTTTCCCCTCCTGGTGGGAATGGCAGGAGCATCTGCAATGGGCAGCCTTCTGGCTGTGCAACGTCCCAAATGTGGATGTTGAGACAATCAGTTCTAGATTGCCTTTTGCTCAGCTGCAGCTTTAGATATAAGAACAAGGTGCTAAATGTCATTAGCACTGCTGGAAGGAAGAATGCTCTGATTCTGGTGTTGTGGGAGTTATTATGCAGGTTTTCTCTCTCATCCTCTTCAAGGCTACGTTCAGCCTCACAATAGCTCACTTCTGAAATATGATAGTGTCCAGCAGTGGTTTCTGTGATGCAGCCAGTAACTGATTTTTATAGCTTGCTCTTTCTTTCTACCATTGGAGCATGAGGAAACCTGTATTCAGCTGTTTTATTTTCTGTCTGTTTGGCTATGTCTTTATATTACGTGGGTCAAAGAAGTCTGCCCCTCCAGAAAGGACCTGGGGTGCAGTTTGGTGTGTGTACATCAAGCTTACATGATGTGTTTGACACAGCTTAGATGATGCAGGAATTTATTGCTTGGTTTAGGATCTGAAGGCTTTTGAAGTCAGTATAAAGAGCCCCACGGTCTCTGAATCAAGACCTTACATTGTCCTTTACACTCGTGCCACAACAGAGTCCTTCGGGATAACTGGACATAAGAATCCAGAAGGGAAGGGTTTTTGTGGACATCTCAATACAAATTTGAATAAACCAATCCAAGCCAGAGGTAAACATTTGAGTAATAATGTGTTGTCTGATGAAAACAGGTGGAAAGGATGTAAGTCATACAACAAATACTTTCTGCCTGACTCTAGATAGGTTTTCTGGGATTCATCGATGTGTCATAGCTCAGTGAAAATATCTGCTGAGTGAAAAACCTCAGCCAAAATGGAAGCACACAAGATTTTCTTTTTTTTTTTTTTAAAAAAAAAAAAAAGGCATAAACCCAAAACTGACTGCATTAAGAAGTGTCAGGAGAATAAACCTGAAAATATTTTACCGATATTGTAGATATTGGTAGCACACTTTCATCCTCAGTATTGTCCTGGATCTGGTGGTCTCCACCTCAGAAATGATGTGACCAAGTATGTCAGTTCATGTTGCTCTCACGTGATACGTTTTATTACACCTATTACAGTTTGTTTGTGGCAGAGACTCCAGAAGCCTCAGTTACCCTCTGCTGATGAGATTTTATGCCAGTCAACAGCAAGGGTCTAGCAACAGAAATAGATGGAAATGGGAATTTCTCCTTGATTTTTACAATGTCTGTCCCATGCACTAAGCTTTAAATATCATCTTTACTGAGAATATTGTTTGAACGGCTGTTTGTGCTCCAGGGAATGACTAAAAGCATTTTTATTTTGTCTTCTTTTTGTGCTAGATTTTTAAAAAGTTTTATTTCCTGCAGTCTATCAGCCAAATTCCAAATGTTTCACAAGCTGGAATATTACAGGCAGCTCTCACCTATTCAGAAGTGTATGTTAGTATATCTCATTTAGACAGAGGGTCACAGTCTGCCCTTACTTACAGCCTATGAAGCTGACGTGATCAGTGTCAAGTCCCAATTTATCTTCCTCATTAATACCTTGGCCTTGACCAGATCTGCCCTCTCTGAGATAAGCTGTGAGGTGCAGGTGTGCTCTGCCTTGCACCACATGGGCCCCATCTCCCCACCGTCCACACTATCTGACCACATCCACTTTCCTTCCAGAAGGTGCACATCTGGATGCCAGAACTGAGTGTATACACAGCCACTTGAGACCTATACTAAAATTCATATGGAACCCTGTTTTCAGCACTAAAATTAATCAACTAAGGCCTCATAGTATGGATTTCTTTTGATTCCTTATGTAGAAAAACAATTGGTCTCTAAGGTGTTTCAAATAAGTGTTTCACTTCAGATAAGGAATGAGTTTAAGCAAATTTCTCAGTTGTCACCCTTACTCTGCTCTGTTTTGTATTTGTATTGAAGACATGCTAACTTCTGGATGAAAACAAATCTAAAGATACATTCTGGCTGCACAGTGATATGCTCCAAACACTAACAGGCATTCAGTTCACAGGATCAGACTAGACCTAGACCAAAGTAAGCCCTTCCAAAATGTACACAGTGTTCATATCAGGTCATCCGTATCAGCTGTTTCACTCTACAGATCTTTTCCTATCATGCAGCACTATTTGCTAATGTAGACCTAACCTAAGAGGATATTAATGCAAAAGTATTCCAGGTCACATTAAACTGTGTCAGACAAGTGGCATGTATTTGGCAATTGAAGGGTGTAATAATGTAGTATGATAAATGCTCCAGAGTTATGTAAATTCCAGCATTTAATTTTCTGGTACTTTATTTCATAACAATCCAGATGTGGACAGTATCAACACAGTTGTAGCAATGTTTGTGAATACTACTAATAATATGAAAACCTTGCATCTTGAAACACAGTAAACACTCTGATTTAGATCTCCTGTTTCATATTTTTATATAACCTTTAAAGGAGTCTCCCCAAAAAATATTAACATGAAGCACTTTCCAGAGGGCTTTATCCTGCACTCAGAACTGTGCAACGAGACATCTCTGTGTCATCCCATATGAGCCCATGGCCTCCATGAGAGTAGAGGTGCCCATCACCTACTGCTTGCTGCAGGAGTATAGATAGGGGCTTCACTCCTCAGAAACAGGCAGCTAAATCTCAACAACTTTGATAAGAATCAACTGTAACATCTTCTGGTGTCCTCAGCTCAGTTCTCCCATGTTTTCAGTCCTCTCAGTACCCAAAGTCATGGGGAATTTCCATGAGAGGAAACACAATGTTCTTCCACAGGTCCCTGAGAACACTCTACCAGTGAAGTGCCTCAGTCCTTCATACACCCATATTATCTACTAAACCACATTCTGACCCAACAGACCTTGGTGTTCGCTACACACTGTGCTAAGAATGGAAGTTCTTGTGTTCTTCTGTAACTGGTCAAAATATAGAGAAGCCTTCCTTTCAGTTGGCTTTTGAGTCTGTAATGTTTGGGATGAAATAAATTAAAACCATAATAAGCAGGAAAGTGGGGGAGAGGCAACAGTAACCTCATACTGTGGAAGTGATAGTGTTCATGACAAGATAACCAGAAGAGGCAGGGGGGGGAAACACAGTAAAACCATGGAGATGGGCACTGCATCTTAAGTCAAACATGTTAATCCATGAGGAACTGTTAGACCCATAAGACCTTCAAAACTGAAAGTGGCCTTAATAGGTGACTTGGTCCTAGCCCTGTGATCCTCAGTATGTCAGGTATAAATGTGATGTGGAGGACAGCAACCTCTCTGCTCCTATGTCTTGTTGAGCAGGTGAAAGAACATGAGGAGGGCCAGTTCCTCAGCTTATTTACCCAGAACTTGAAATGAGAAGAAAATTCAGAAATGAAGGAATTCTTTGCTTACTCCTATTCAGAGATTAGAGAACTCAGTAGAAAAGTGTCTCCTTTATATCAGCTTCATAGAATGGTTTGGGTTGGAAGGGACCTTAAAGATCACCTAGTTCCAACCCCCCTGCCATGCGCAGGGACACCCTCCACTAGACCAGGATGCTCAAAGCCTCATCCAACCTGGCCTTGAACACTTTCAGGGAGGGGGCAGCCACAACCTCTCTGGGCAACCTGTTCCAGTGCCTCACCACCCTTATCATAAAAATTTTCTTCCTTATATCTAATCTAAATCTACCCTCTTTCAGTTTAAAACCATTACCCCTTGTCCTATCACTACATGCCCTTGTAACCAGTCCCTCTCCAGTTTTCCTGTAGGCCCCTTCAGGTACTGGAAGGTTGCTATAAGGTCTCCTCAGAACCTTCTCTTCTGCAGGCTGAACAACCCCAACTCTCTCAGCCTGTCTTCATAGGAGAGGTGCTCCAGCCCTCTGATCAGCTTCGTGGCGTTCCTCTGGACTTGCTCCAACAGCTCCATGTCCTTCTTATCTCAGCCCCAAAGCTGAACACAGTACTCCAGGGTGGGTCTCCCAAGAGTGGAATAGAGGGGCAGAATCACCTTGGCTAAGGTTGGCTTTCTGGGCTGCAAGCGTACTCTGCTGGCTCATGTTGAGCTTCTCATCAACCAACACCCCCAAGTCCTTCTCCTCGGGGCTGCTTTCAATCCATTCTCCGCCCAGCCTGTAGTTGTGCTTGGGATTGCCCTGACCCACGTGCAGGACCTTGCACTTGGCCTTGTTGAACTTCATGCAGTTCGCAAGGGCCCACCTCTCCAGCCTGTCAAGGTCCCTCTGGAAGGCATCACTTCCCTCCAGTGTGTCGACCACACCACACAGCTTGGTGTCATCAGCAAACTTGCTGAGGATGCACTTGATCCCACTGTCCATGTCACCAACAAAGATGTTACACAGTGCCAGTCTTAATACTGACCCCTGAGGAACACCACTTGTCACTGATCTCCACTTGGACATCAAGCCATTAACTGCAACTCTTCGAGTGCAACCATCCAAACAATTCCTAATCCACCAAGTGGTCCATCCATCAAATCCATGTCTCTCCAATTTAGAGACAAGGAAGTCATGCAGAACAGTGTCAAATGCTTTGCACAAGTCCAGGTAGATGATGTCAGTTGTTCTTCCCTTATCCACCGATGCTGTAACCCCATCATAGAAGGCCACCAAATTTGTCAGGCATGATTTGCCCTTAGTCTGTCACCAATCACCTCCTTATTTTCCATGTGCCTAAGCATAATCTCCAGGAGGATCTCCTCCATGATCTTGCCAGGCACAGAGGTGAGACTGACCGGCCTGTAGTTCCCTGGGTCTTCCTTTCTTCCATTTTTAAAAATGGGGGTTATGCTTCCCCTTTTCCAGTCAGTGGGAACTCTACCGGACTGCCACAGCTTCTCAAATAGGATGGATAGTGGCTTAGCAACTTCCTCTGCCAGTTTCCTCAGGACCTGTGGATGCATCTCATCAGGTCCTATGGATTTGTGCATCTTCAGGTTCCTTAGATGGTCTCAAACCTGTTCTTCTGCTACAGTGGGTGGTTCTTCATTCTCCCAGTCCCTGCCTTTGCCTTCTGTGACCTGGGCAGTGTGGCTTCACTTGCTGGTGAAGACTGAGGCAAAAAAGTTGTTGAGTACCTCAGCCTTCTCCATATGCCAGGTAACCGGCTCTCCTGTTACCTTCTGGAGAGGGCCCACATTTTTCCTCGTTCTCCTTTTATCACTGACGTACCCATAGAAGCTTTTCTTGTTGCCCTTGACGTCCCTGGCCAGATTTAATTCTACCAGGGCTTTAGCTTTCCTAACCTTCTCCCTAGCTTGGACAGTTTTTTCTCTGTATTCCTCCCGGGCTACCTGCCCTTGCTTCCAGCCTCTGTAGGCTTCCTTTTTGTGTTTGAGTTTGTCCAGGAGCTCTTTGTTAATCAATGCAGGCCTCTGGGTGTTTTTGCCTGACTTCCTTTTTCTTGGGATGCATCTCTCCGGAGCTTGGAGGAGGTCATCCCTGAATACTAACCATCTATCTTGGGCTCCTCTTCCTTCCAGGGCTTTGTCCCATGGTACTCTACCAAGTAGATCCCTGAAGAGGCCAAAGTCTTCTCTCCTGAAGTCCAGGCTAATGACCTTGCTGTGCACCCTCCTCACTGCCCTAAGGATCTTGAGCCCCACCATTTTATGGTCACTGCAGACAACGCTGCCCTTGAGCTTCACATTCTTCATCAGCATCTCCTTGTTGGTGAGAGCAAGGTCCTTCTGAACTTACTTCTGAGTTTCCACTGGTGATATTGTGGCAGCCACCATATCTACAAACAGAAGCAGAATTGTCTGGGGAATCAAGCTACACTGAGAACAAGAGAAAGACTGTTATTCTCCAATGTTCCTGGCAGGGTGGCCGTTTCCCATGGAAAGACTGAACAGCTGGTAGCACTGTTCAGTGTAAGATGATCACGGACAATTCTTTGGTCAAGAGTGACTGAAATTGTCCTCCTAGTGAGACACATTGCAAACTGCAGAGGATAAGAGCAGACCTTAGTGTATTTTTATGATGGTCCTCCTGCCTCTTCTTGTAACAAAACAGAAATCATCAGAGATGTGTTAACTACAGGAGCCTCAAAGCAAAACTAGATAGTATTTCCCAGTGGAGTAGGGTGCCACCAAACCATGAATAAAGTTTACTGCATGGGAATTGGGATATAATAAATTACCCTTGCCTTTTGCATGTTCATACCAGCACACGAAAAAAAAAGGTAATGGACTATAGGTAAAGTTACTGTATGAGTGAGATTCACTGGTCATTAAGGAAGGTATAATAATACCCAATCTTTCTGCCTTTTGTGTGTCCCTAGTTCCTTATGGTTTCCTCACTCCTGTGAGCCCATTTGTTATTTGTGAATAGGTAAATATTCCCTGGTAAGAGCACTTGGGAAACATTGAGTGATGCCTGTTAGATTTAAGAAGGAGAAAAGGAGAGGAAAAAAAAAAAAAGAAAAAAAAAAAAGAAAAAACCCCACCCCAATACCAAATAAAATTATTTTGATAAGCTTTTGAAAACTGCATTTTTATTAGCTGTGCAAAAGGGAAAAGGGTATTTTGCAATGCCTACTGAGGATCAGATCCAACAAACTGGCATCTATCTGCAAACTGATCTCCACAGAAGAATGCTACAGTATGCTGCTTACTCTTTCAAATGAGAGAGCAACACATCCTAGAAGCTCTAATTTGCAAAAATTTCTGAAGTGCAGAAGGAAAAAAGCTGATGTATATACTGGTGTGATTTATTTTTGTTTGTCATGAGCAAGGGAACGAAGCTTTTCCAATTCCTAAGTCAAAGAAGCTTCATTAGAGTGTGTGTGTAGCAAATCAGATTAAGAAGAAATTCCGTGTTGCAGCTATGAAAAAAGCTGGATATTTCAGTTAAATTTTTATGGAAGGCAAGATCATAAATGGTACAAGCCATTTGGCCCAGCTGGCTGCTTAGTAAGGCAGGGAAGAAGGCAGGCATTCAGGTAGGACTGAAGACAGGCAGGAAGGTAGGCAGGACAGAAGGTAGGCAGAAAGAAAGGAAGGGAGGAAGGAAGAAAGGAAGGAGGGCAGAAAACCAAAATCTTACATTCACTTTGCTGTGTCAAGTCAATTGTTTAAATTTGCTTCGCATTCGTATGTCTTCACATACTATATTTACCTGTCTAGCTGGATTTCATTTGCTGGTTTCAGTACCCTTAATAAACTTTATTATTGCAACGAAAACAACTGCCAATGTCATAGACTCCTGATGGCTATGAATTGACATCTCAGCTCAGTGAAATGCTGTTCAGGAAATCAGTTAAACCTGTAGTTAGGTTATGTTAAGTCCTGAGTAATGTGAGGCATGAAAGAACATGAGGAGTGAATGAGCACTCCTACTCCTACAGAGTGGTTCTTGTGCATTTGAATGGAAACATGGTTTTGATGTCTGTACCAGATCTGTTTGCAACTGCAGGAGTGTAAGTGCATGAAGGACATTTTTATCTAGTACATTCAGTCTGACACCTTTTGTCAAAACAGAACTCAAACACTCATGTGTCAGCCAAAACAGGTGTTTGGCTGCTAATAGAGCTGAAGCAAAAGTTTAAACATTGTGTAGGATGAAAGATGAGCTTGAGGAAAGTCTAGAGAATACCTTTAAGTGTATAAATACTCCAGGCCCCTGTAAGCTTCTCAATGTTGCCCAAGTCAAGGAAAAATACAAAGACAAAGCCAAGCCTCTGGCAACCTCCATCGCCACATCTTCCTATCTGCTTACCTCCAGCAGGGCTAAACCTAGGCAAATAGAGAAGGCCAATATGCGGAAGAGAGTAGGCATGTCCACTACTAGCCAGTGTGCTGTCAGGTCTCAGTTGGAGCTCAGGCAAAAATGTACAGTGCAATTTGCTGAATTTTCTTTTTTGCTTCTGAGGACTGCTTGTCCATAGTCCCCTTCCTTTCCCTTCTCCATCAGCAATGCCTATCCAGCAGGCTGGCAGGCAAATGTGGTGCCAGGAAAGAAACACTCAATTTCCTGGCAGCTGTCTAGCAGCCAGCTCGTCAGAAATGGCTTTATTTTAGACAAGTTTCAGGTAACAGATCTGGCAGAAAACAAGTGAAAGCTAAATAATTTATTCTGATTTGGCAAAATGTAAAGTATTTCTTGGATGAATTTAAGATAAAATAAAAATCTGTGGTCTACTCATTTCATGTAACAGCCCCAACACTCAGAATAAATGATAACATATCAGCTAGTGCATCCATTTGACAGTCTGCAGTCCTTAATCTTCAGCCCTTCTGGTTCTCTGATTGCCCCTTCTCTGATTCTTAATACCTCCTCCTGAGTCCTAGTACCAGGAATTATCTGCAGTGATTCTGTTTCAATTACAGCCAATTGTCCATAATCTGAGTTTCTGATATGCTTCATATAAAATTATTGTCAGACTGGTACGTTAAGTCTGTGTTTGTGTACCTTTCCTTTAAAAAAACAGAAAGAAGACTTTTATTTGCAAATTCACAAATTATCCAAGTTTGTTCATGATCGTGAAGGCAAATCAAAAGAAAAAAAACCAGCATAATGTATACGACCAGTCTGTGAAGGACACTGCTGAATCTGTCAAAATGGGATAAAACTTTGGGGTGCTATCTGAATCGTCAGCTAAGCTTGGATGATCAGCTAGTACCAATGATTACTAAATGAAACACCTCCCTCCATACCCAGCTTCAGAGTTCAAGGTAATGCTGATCCTTTCTGCTGTGTGTGTCTCTGGTTCCTGTGATCTAGATCAAGTATTTATCAGCTCTTGACTGGGTTAACAAAATTCCCTGTACCTAAAACAATGCATCAGCTCCAGCAGCTGCAAAAGTCATCTTTCTGCTGTCTCCAAGGCTTGATCACTGTCTGGAAATATTCCAGAATCTGTTTGCTAAGTAAAGTTATTCTATTATAGTGACCATGGCAAGGATTGTACAACATGAAATGGGACCTTCCTTATTGTAGATTAATTTACAGGAGTTGTATTGAAAGACTCCTGGTTATCAAAACAGCAGGCCTAAACCCTAAAACCAATAGTGAGTATCTACAGGCTTGAGTAAAGATACATGGATCTGAGAAGATATTTGACTGTCCCAAATTTGACTCATCAGCATACCACAGCATCCAGCTGTGTCTCCCTTTCTCCTGTTACAAAGCTTATTAGGACATGAATGAGCTCACATCCCTTCCCATGCTATCAAAGGGAAACTGTTGAATCCACACAGCCTTGGCTTGGAAATACCATCAACTGGAAAACTGTTTTCTAGAGACTTCAGAACAAGACTTCTAGACATGTGATTGGGCTACAGCATAAAAAGATAGTGACTCCCTGCTAGATACTTCTGACCTGCAGCAGACATCCAAATCCCACCTGCATTAGCCAGACGTGCGCCCTGCTTCCTGCAGAAGGCTGTTGCGTTTGTAGCAGGGAAGGCAGGGAGCACAACATGCACAGTGCCTCAGCCATCACAGGTCACACTTGTGCATTATTAGCAGAAGTCAAAGAGGAAAGCAGATTTGTATTAACATGCCAGAGTGTGACATGGTACAGCTGAGATACGGGCATATTTTTGCTGGCCCCTGCAGTCTGCTGTCCGAGGCAGCTGCCTGCACTCTCTTGGGTGGCAATAGCCCTGACACACAAGGAGTGCAGAAAAAAGGCGCAGGATAAGAAACTATTCCAGTTATGGAATATAAGCCTGGTTGAGGTTTTTCTGTGGAGGAGGCAAGATTAGGAACAAATCCTAACAATTGGGAATTTATAAATAGTATTATTTCTTAGAAATATATATGTTATAGGATAAAAGGAATTACATTTTGCATTGCAGTCTTTGTATACATGTGTTGGGTTTGTGTGGCAAGGTTTTGGTAGCGGGGAGGCTACAGGGGTGGCTTCTGTGAGAAGCTGCTAGAAGCTTCCCCCATGTCTGACAGAGCCAATGCCAGCCGGCTCCAAGAGAGACCCAACGCTGGCCAAGGCCAAGCCAATCAGCACCTCTGTGATAACGTATTTAAGAAGGAAAAAACAGCTAGAGAGAGCTTTTGCAGCCAGAGAAAGGAGTGAGAAGATGTAAGAAACTCTGCAGACACCCAGGTCAGTGCAGAAGGAGGGGCAGGAGGTGCTTCAGGCGCCAGAGCAGAGATCCCCCTGCAGCCCCTGGAGAAGACCATGGTGAAGCAGGCTGTCCCCTGCAGCCCATGGAGGAAGGATGAGGGGGTGTAGAGATTCCACCTGCAGCCCACGAAGGACCCCACGCCAGAGCAGGTGGAGGCACCTGAAGGAGGCTGTGGCCCGTGGGAAGCCCACGCTGGAGCAAGCTCCTGGCAGGACCTGTGGACCCGTGGGGGATCCACGCTGGAGCAGTTTGGTCCTGAAGGTCTGCACCCCGTGGGAGAGGCCCACACTGGAGCAGTTTGTGAAGGGCTGTAGCCCGTGGGAAGGACTCACGTTGGAGAAGTTCGTGAAGGACTGCCTCCCGTGAGAGGGACTCCATGCTGGAGCAGGGGAACGATGAGAGGAGTCCTCCCCCTGAGGATGAAGAAGTGGCAGAAACACCACATGATCAACTGACTGTAACCCCCATTCCCCGTCCCCCTGTGCCGCTGAGAGGGGAAGGAGGTTGAAGCCGGGAGTGAAGTTGAGCCCAGGAAGATGGGAGGGGTGGGGGGAGGTGTTTTAAGATTTGAATTTATTTCTCATTCCTCTGCTCTGTTTTGCTTAGTAATAAATTAGATGAAATTCCTAAGTTCAGTCTGTTTTGCTCATGACGATAATTAGTGAGTGATCTCTCCCTGTCCTTATCTCAACCCATAAGTTTTTTGTTGTACATTTTCTCCCCTGTCTAATGAAGGAGGGGAGTGATAGAGCGGCTCTGGTGGGCACGTGGCCCTCAGCCAGGGTCAACCCACCACAATACATATGTCTACTGTCTCTACTGCCTACTTTTCCTGGTTTTCTTCTATACCACGGCTCTTATTGATAGCATGTAACCTTGCCATTTTGGTAGCGTGTTCAAGACAACCTTACTTCTGCAGGTGTAATATGGAGCCACTCTAGGTATGTCTAAGAAGTCTAGTGAATCTGGGCAATTGCAGAGCTGTTGCACATGTGAAGATCAATTCTGCACTGCTGGAGCAATGCAGTTCCCCCCTCAGCCCCCCACCGTGCTACTGTTTCTAGAGCTACACATACTGACAGGGAAATATGAACATAAACGCCGTGAAAGCAAAAATGAAGAGGCTGTGGGACTTGTGCTGTCTGAACAAATATAAGAGCCCCCAAGTTTCAAATGAAATGGAGTGACACAGTCTTGTAAAAAATTACCATCAGGGAGAGAGAGAAATATATTAGATTGCTTGTAGGTCATTGTTAATTAAAAAAGCATCTGATTATCATTAACATAAATTGTCACTGAAGGAAATGGGCCCTTCATTGCAGGAGACAAACTGGCTGAGTTAGCTTAAATTGTCTGGAGTACATGTACCATGTGGTGGAACCAGTGAAGAAATTGAAAGCAAATTATAAATTTGCATGTAGGTAACTAATTCAGAAAACCGTTATGCTGATGTTGAACTTCAGGTTTTTGTTAAATTGCAGTAGAACCAGTATAGGTAAGAGTTGAGCTAAAGCTATATGAGCAGCAAATTTACTATAGCTGAAAACAACATCCCTACATTTCCAAAAACTAACAAATGAAAAAGAGCAATGTAAAAATTCAGAAACTCTTGATATTTAAAGGTATACCTCAAGCAAATAAAGTCCTAGCACCTAGATTAACTTGTATCTCTCCACTTGCCAGACAGTTCTGTGCCAAACACTATAATACTTTGATTTAGTAATTCTTTCCTACAGATAATTCCACCTAGTTAGAATTTGTCTTGGAGGTATTTGGTCATCATCTTGCTCCAGAATTCATTCTGCTTTGCTCTTGAATTGCCAGTGGCTATACCAAGAGGAGCCCTGTGACTGACATAGCCTCCAAAGCACTCAGAAAAATATATCATCTGTTTGAAACTCCACACTTTGGAGAACTTCAGAAATGAAAATGTCTTTTGTTTTGTTTCCCTGGAAGAAAGAAACTTGAAAAATCATCTGAGAGAAGGAAAAATACTATATCAAGGAAGAAAACTGTAAGCACTACTCAAATCTCTCATTTAGTTCCTGTGAAACTCTCAGTGTTTACAGTACTGTACAATTGGAGCAGATCTGTCTTGATATGAACCTTTTGCATAACTTGGAATTTCCTCTTACTATGTCTACAGGGAATTTAGCGGTTGGAGGTTTTGGGTTACTTTAGTAAGTTACCTTATTAAGTAATGCTATCGAGTACTGTGAATTTTATTATAGTCTCTTCCTTTTATCTGGCGTACATGTTGCTACATAACTTAGCAGCAAGTAGACTGGTGACATTTGCCATCAGAGTACATAGCATTACAGCGTAGCACTGCAAAAATTGTAGTTTACAAGTATGTGTCTCAGGCAATGTAATTCAGCAATTCCACAAAGTCAGTTTGTGTGACCAGAAAACAAAAAGAGCTACCATGACATATACACGCACAAATGTAGGAGACAAGCGCTAAGATAATATATGTTATATGTAATATCATCCACAGGTAGTAAACTTGTGGAAATCAACATCATTCTGTTGACTTTGTTGGAGCTAAAATCATTTACATGAACCATGCATTTGTCCCATCTCACCTAAATGTATTTCTCAGGGTACCATATCCCTTTTCTAAAGCAGTGTATTTGGAGAGCAGTTCCTGTGGAAAGTGCTGTATCATTAAACATTAATTAAACCATTTACATTATGATAAATTAATAGCTGGTAGAGTTTAGTAAAGAGTGATGTCTCTTCTACAGATATTTTTAAAATAGATGTCTTCTTTCATTTAGAAGTCATTGGGCATTTCTTAATCTTTTATCTTTTCATTTTCTTTCTTAATAGTCTTTCATTTTCAAACACACACAAATCTTACCTTCAAATGCGCAGTGCTGTTTTGGACTGGGGACTATTTCAGCATTTCTGAAACCATTTGAAAATGTCCAGACCTGTCTCTTCTTTATTGTTGCTAAAAATGTCTGCTGAATTTGAAAGTAGGTTGCGCGCTCTGGAAACTCTTTTTTATGATTTTTCAGCTAGACTCTGACTATGACAACCAGTAAGGTGCTTCCTGAAAATGTTCTTTTTGCTCCTCTTTTAGATTTATCTCTAGCAGGCACCCTTCCTCCACAGAAGGTGACTTGGGTCTTCTCTCTTCCCTCCAGCTCTTGGACCCAAAGGTGCTATCAAGGGTGAAACCCTCTGTGCCATGACAGTTTATCACAGTTTGTTTACCTTAAAACTCTAAAGTTGGAGTCTATGGTAGGGAGGTGGTCAGACCTGGAAGGTGAAGAGCTGAAGTGTATGTCACTTCCAGCAAACAGACTCCAGCGGGAATTTTGGCCTAAGGACACACTGTCTTTGACAGAATGGGCTCTGGTCTGGGTACAGTCCTAAGTAACACTAAAGAAAACACCCAGGATGCAGGTTTGTTGACTAACAGGTACTGGTTTGAACCCTTTGGACATTGAGTGCAGGCTTCTCATATTAAAATTATTGCTTTGCAAAAAAAACCAAACAACCACAAACAAAAAACCCACCAGATTCTGAGTGGTTAATACTCATGTATCTGACCATTGTGACTTGTCTATAAAGGAACTTGCTCTTCAAACAATTCTCTATACCCACCTAAAAAACCCAAACCATTCCAAGATATGCTAAAATTATAAAAGTAGTCCCTATCAGGATTTAAAGGAGGACATTTTTTATTTTTCATTCCCCAATGCCTTGATCCCTGAGTTAAGGAAGAAAACGTATTTTGTTTGTGTTGCAGATATTACATGATACTAGAATATGAATGTATAAAAAAGGCTCAATTGTGTACAGATTCTTTGGGGAAAATGTTTGTTGACATCAACAAGATTTTTTGCTTGAGTAAGGTCCACAGGATTTGGTCTGATAGGTGTCTTGAGGTTTTCTGCCTGAATTGTGCTGTGATGACACCTACAGTGACAGCAGTAGCAGATCGGACTTTTTCTTTTTTTTTTAAAGCCTGTAAACCCAGCTCACACATGGGCATACTGGAAAGCCCACTTCTTACGCTGGGCAGGTACATTTACATATGCAAAACAAAGTTTCAGTTGCCTTTAAGCATGTAAATTAGCCTCTTATGCGTCTGCTTGTGAACACATGCCTCAGAATTAGCCAACGTGCCCTGAACACAGATTTTTACTATATTCCAGAGAAAGTAATGTCTTCAAAGGAAAATAAAGAAGAGACTTTTTGTTGACTTTGCTCTTATTCTATCTATTCTAGGAAAACTGAGGACATATTTCATTTATGAAAAGCTACTTCAACCAGCTTAGCAATCAAGTTAGAGGCACCTCAACAGTAACATACTGCCTTTGTCATTTTTCATACATTTCTATATTTTATGTACTGCACTGATATGGAGCTTTTCTTGGAGAGTTTTCTTTTGAATCACTAAATAGTTGAACAGACTGTCACTAGAAAATGCTTTGGAACTTTTACGAGCATACTTTTATTGTAAATATTCATTTACAGTGGAGCTATTTCAGTACCAGAGCTTAAGAAACAGTGCCACGAAGATTCTTAGCTACAATAATCTATAATTTGTGGGGTTTATTTAGTAAAGTGCTCAGTCACAGATGGCAAATTTTAGTCAGAATTAATAAACATATAAGTATGTTGATTTGCAGTATTATTTTAATTTGTTTGCCTCTTCTGAGTATCCATAAAATCTTTGAAAACCTTAAGCTTTATCACTGTCTTTTAGAAAAAACATAATTATGGTATAAAATTAGTTTTCTCTCGCTCTGTCTGTTGGGATCTCAGTGCATTTCCAGCTAATATGCAAATAACTGTTTTCCCACTTAACTTGTCCCCCTCCTTGAAGACAGGAATAGCATGCCAGAAGACCAGAAAAGGTACTGTGGTTAAATACATTGTCCCAGACCTGCATGCACGGCTCTGGTCCGTCTTTGGGCTCTATGTATGCCAACTAAGACTGTGGTCTGGCATGGCACGTTTCAAACTCTTGCCTAAATTTTGCTTTAGGTGGGACACACAGTTCTGTTCCTGGGGGTTCCCCGACTCTGCAGCAGTGCTTACTGCAACGGGACTCAACAGCTCTGCCTCTCTCTGCGCCATACCCACCTCTGAGCTAGCGGGGCTGAATGAGCCCCTCCATTTCCCCGTTCAGAGGGGTGAGCTTGAGGCCCAAGGCAGTAACTGGGGCCTTTGGCTTTCTTCACTGTGAGCTTCCCCTTTTCATTAGGCTTGAGGTGGTGACTGAAATTTATTAGCCTAAACCGGGCTGGGACTGATGAGATTTACAGTGATATATAGAAGAAACGCCACGTTGGAGAAAAGAGATGAAAAATTGAAATGATAAAGTTGTATTGGTAGCTTGTTGAGGTAATTGAAATGCCTTGTTATGTTGTACTGTGATGGGTTCAAATAAAATATAGGTGCAATTTGTCTAGATCATGCCTGTAGCATGCTACAAAATAGATTCCTCTCTTCTAGTGTTAAGGACATGTTCAATTTTTGCCTGTCAGTGGGAATTGTGAAGGGGTAAGATGAGACTAAAACTTCTCCTTATTGATGTAGTTGACGGTTCGGCATTGTTCACACTGCACTGCTTCCAGCAGGTCAGTAAGCATTCTTCAAACCACCCAGGGGGATTTCTGCAGAGAAGTCCAACGCATCCATTTTTGTCCCCAGCCATCTCCCATGCTCTGTTCCCTGCTCAGAGAAGATTGACCAGCTCTGGTGCAGAGCTTCGCCCTCAGAGCCACCGCTGAGGCTCCAGGGGCACCGAGGGATGGCTGCACTCTTCACCCAAGTGGTTCCCCACTGTGAGACAGTTTGTCCTTGGCTGGACATGACTTGCAGGTGACTCTGTTCTGAAGCTCCCTAAGCTGTTTGGCTCAGGCCCTCAGCAGAACCAAAGTCCAGAAGCAACACATCTGAAAAACAGGGAAGGAGCACAGTCAATGAGATCCCTCTAAACTGCAATGAAATGACTTACGCGTTATGATGTAGATTTCAAGAGGAAAAAGATGCTATGTTGCTCAAAAAATGATGTGGATTTATGAAGCTCAAGCCAAGCACACATTAAAAATCCTAAATCTTACCTGAGTCAGGACAAGAGACTGAGGACCCTGTCTGGCTTATCTTTCATTTATTCCCTTTTTAGTCGTAAACTCCACTTAGAAAACATGGACTCAAAGCTGTTCCCTGCAACAGCAGTGATCTCAAGGAAGAGGCAAATATAAGGCTAGTAGATCACCTGCTAACTCTTTTTGTTACCTGTGGAAGTAAGACACAGGAGTGACAGGGTATACCTACTGCCAGTCCAAGGGATGTAACTGCTTTCTAGCAAACTACTTCTAGCACAGCTTAATACCCCGTGGCTGAAAATTGCTTTCCATAAACTTCCTCAACACTTATAGGCTGCAATTTGATTACTCCAGGTGGTCAGGAGATTTTGTCTAAGTGTATTCCCAATACAGTAGTGAAAACATGTCAGACACTATTAATAATGCAGAGGAGTAACCAGGTTCCCAGATAGGTATTTTATAATTACATAAGTAGCAGCATTGTAACAGTCACAGTGATCTAAGGCTGTAACAGAAGCTAAGTTTGTGAGGAGAAATAACATCTTTTATGGAGCCAGCTTGAGTACCCAAGGAAAAAAACAGACCAGTTTTCGCTCTGGGAAGGGCTTGTGTGCCTGATCCATCTTTCCATTCTAATCAGTTGGTCTAATAAAAAATATTACCTGTGTCTACAAACCTTGCCTTGCAAATATATGTGACTTGAATCAATAAATAGATCTTCTTTGCACAATAGATAATCATATGATAATTCACTGCCAGAGAGTTTATGTCAGTAGTGACATGTAGACTGCACACAAGATCTTTTTAAATATAACCATATTACATGTATTTTGAAAAATACTTTGTGTTTGAAAAAAAAAGTAATTTTATTTCTATGAATGGAACCTGTAATGTGCTTGTGCAATGGAATTCATCTTTCTCTGTCACTGTAGTATCTTTCTCTCTTTCTCCATAATGCCTTTCATTCTTTGCTTTGTGCTAAGGATATGTATTGACTTTGCAGAATCACTGTAGCAAGCTGTAAATGATGTATTCAAAGAAAAATCACTGCCCAGTTCCCATAGAGAGAATATGAACAGTGCTGGGCAATCAGAGTTATGCTTCATTTTGTATTGTGACATTCAGTGCAATCAGGAAAAGCAACCCAAGCACAGACGTCACTGACTTAAATTCTGACAATAGAAGCCTGTTCCTTTTAATATTCATATAGAGTGATCTGAGGTGTTTTTCCTTCTTTACCTTATTCCTTTCCCATTAGTCCCTATCACCATGCATGGGGAGAAGACAATCCTTCATTACCCACAGTTCTCTCACTGCAGACAAGGGTGCAGCTAGCACCCTGACAATTGCTTGTATACCAGCCAGCATACTACCTGTGGTTTGTCCATAGTACACACATCATATCCTGTGGTAGATACACCACAGCAAACGATTCACTCCTTTTGCCTAACTGGTGCAGTTAGAGATATTGAGAAGCATTTTACTAAATGCCTGGAAGAGCAGAAGAGCTGCTCATCAGCATTCCATAAGAAATGTCGTCAGAGAAAAATTGTTAAAAGTAAATAAAATTGCAGTAATACACTTGCGTGTATTTTGCATTTGGAAATTCCAAAACGGAATTCCATAAGAGGAAGCAATCTGAAATGGTGGGGTCAGGGAGGGGCCAGGACAAGGCCAAGGTGCCATGGGTATTCCTCGGCAGCTGCCTCTGAGACTTTCAGCCATGCAAGGCTCACGGTGCCCTCTGCCTGGGGTGAAATTTTCAGAGGTGGGTAGGACTCTCTGAACTTTTTTGCTGCTCTCTTGAAACTAAATCAGGTTTCAAACTAAACTAATAAAGTCCAGAGCTTTAATGTTGACTCCTGTTGGGATTCCCTGGCATTGCTGTGGAGTTTCAAAACCTCAATGTGAAAGAAAAGCTAATGCATCTGTCAGCAAGAGAAAAGGCAGTGTTTTCCTCAGTGGCTCCAGACAAATGAGGGTAGCAAATTACTCTCCTGAAGATACTGATGGAGACGGCCATGGTGATGGTCTTTTTGCAAAAGGCAGAAATAGAAGTCCATTTTCTATTCAGTGCTTTCCCTAAGGACAGATGTTGAGAAAGAAGATGCTGAATCCTACATCCCTTCAAAGAGACAATAGATAAAGAAAAGATTAAAATGATAAACTGAGAATTAGGTTTAATAAGAGGTGTAAGAGACAAACAAAGGCTTTATTTTAAAGAGCAGTAGATAGTCCAAAACAAGTCTGTGCTGCCAAATGGCCAGTAGCTTTGAATATGTGTTTGAATAAGGTTTTCTTTAACTCAGGTAGAAGAAAAGGCAACTAAGAGGAAAGCCTTTTTGGATTGGTCTTCCCCTACCCTACATAAGCAACGTAGAAGATAAGAGACTGAGTAATGCAAAACAAGGAAAGAAGCAGAGCAAAGACACACAGTTCTTTGGAGAGAAGACCTTTAAAAAGAAGACCTTTGGAGGAGGAGACCTTGAAAAAGTTTGCCTGACATTGGTAAGCTCAGGTAGCCCCCCTGAAAAGGCTGAAAACTCAGACTCTAGTACTGAGCTAGGCCTGGGGACTCATCACTGGTTACTTGGAAGAAAGGGAGAGCGGAGACAAAAAGAAAGGCGCGTGACTGAGAAGATAGTGTCTTGGAGCCTGTGGAAGGACGGGTTCCAAGGTACATCCATATACGGGTGGTCGTGCTGCTGCTGTGCTGTTGTCATATTAAGTTTTCCACCAGATTTCATGTGCACGCAGACTTTGTAAACAGACTGCGCAGCTATCAGGAGTTTCACCATTGTGGCATGTGCCATCTTGGGTTTTCTTGGATACAAGTAGGACTGGTATTCTTGCCTGTGGACATGACAACTTGAAAGCTATTCCTATTACTGGTTTAGTAACATTTTACAGAGGTGGATGTGATTTTATGACCATACATAGTCCTTTCACCATTCTTGTTGTTATATATGCATTGTCTTTATATGTCACTTTTTCAGTAATGTGCAGTTTTGTTTTATTGCTTTGGAAACTTCTTGCTTTTGGGTGATGGCCTCATTTTATCATTTGGGATATGGAATTCTTTTTAGTTAATATTCACCTTTTCCCTTTCTCAAAAAGAGACTCTGTAGAACCTTTAAAAATTGTTGTATTTTGAAAAGCCATGATTTATTGCACAATAAAAACCAATGCAGTTTAGGTCATGATTTACGGCAAAAGCAAATCAATGGTTTAAGGAGCACCCAGTATTTGAAAAAGCCATGAAGGTGCTACAAAATCTACATGGTATCAATTCCTCCAACAAATACCTGGTTCTAGTATTTGTAAAGAATGAGTGTTTTGTTTTAGCCACCTGTAAAGTGATACCACGACACAGCCCACATCTGCAAAATCCAGAAACTTGTTGTTGTTGTTGGAAGAATCATGAACAGAGCTGGATAAAATGAGGCAGAGGTATTAGACAGAAACATAAAAGCTGCTGTATGACATGAAATGACAACACAAAAGTGGAAAATAGTTGTTTTTCAGCTTCCTCCTCTCTTTTCTTTCACCTTTGTCATTTAGGTAATGTATAACTCATTCCTCATTTCAGTCCTGCAAGACAGAAAACTATATGAACACATAAGCAATATCCATATATAATGCTGCTTCTCCCAAGTTTTCCTTGTAGGAGAACAGCGTAAATAGCTTGCAGCATACAAAATTCTCTTGTTCAAACCGTGATAGCAAAATGTTTATTTCATCTCTCAGAAAGCCTCTAAATTTTAAAACTACTCAGCATGCTGCATCCTTTAGTATTTTTTACTCTGTTTTGCATGGTTTTAGCATTATGTATAATATGGTGGCAGGGAGAACACCAGGTATTGGAGAGAAAAGATTCAGTCCTTTCATGTAAGGGCATTTAATCACAACTGTGCTTAATAAAATGCTCTATATTCAAGAATTGATTTTTATGGTTCATGTCAGGTTTGTGAGTTAGGGTCAGTTTCTTTAATTTAAAATTGTAATTTTATTTTTTGTTTTTGAGGAAGGAGGTGAGATGATAGATTTTCACCCACCTGTTCTGTACATAATGTGTGTGTTCTGCATGCGAATGTTTGAAACCTTCTCTCACTTTTTCCTGAAAAAGCCTGGTGGTTGAAACCATGTAATGTTGAGGCAGGTGAGTTGATGGACACATTCTTTGCAATGTACTCTCAACCCTGATTTCAGAGGCACACGACAGCACTCTTCAGATTGCATGATTCAGCCCTGCACTAGGGGAGGACCATGAAACACTTAGTGAAAATGTAAGTTCCTCCTATTTTACTGTACATCACGTAACAGCTCTTACAAAAGATGTCACAGGCACATTACTGAACCGTGCCCCTGTGAAGGAAGACAACACATGATGCAGAAATTAGAGTGTGCAGCCACATCTGCTTTAGTAAACACAATGTTTGGATAACCCACTTGGCTGTATATGTGAAACAGAGGAGCTCGTGTATTAAATGTGTGGATATTTTCCAGTGCTCACTCTGTATATCGTAGAATTCTCTTGGGTTTTCTGTGTCATATATGAGTGCTGCATTATGTACTATATATTAATCCTAAAATATAACCTTAAAAAAATAGACAGTATCTGCATTTTATTTTCATGGTGCTGTGGTATATGCAATAATCAAAGAGCATCCACTGCAGCCACCATTCCATTAAAGCTGTCATATGTATTTTATTCCAATTTTTTTCCCCTACTGGAGTCCAACTTGGGGGAAAAAAACAAACGCACAGACTACACTCAAACTGAGTTGCCCACTTTTCAAGTGACATTTGTTTAGCCTTTTAAATTATAATCCCACATATTCTGAGTATACTGTATTGAAGCAGAGAAATGGAGATGTGTGTATATGCCACAAGAAGTAAGTTTTGTGATTAAAATCCTAGTCTGGAAAAAATTACACATTGACTCAATAACCAGGTCAATTCTAGCAAGAGATCATTGCTCTTGTAATCAGAATCCCAGTAGTAATGGCGTACTGGTAACTTCCCAGGATGTTATTACAAGTATTCTGTCCTAATATTGGGGAAAAGTACTGAGGGGCATATTTTGCCTTCTCATTATCAGAAGTGCACAGAGTCTCTGACGCTGACCAGCGATGCTGAGAAGAGCCATTTCTGCCTCCTTGCACTGTTAGGCTAAAAATGTACAATTAGCCCGAGGAGCCCAAAGATGAACATGCAATAGAGGAAACTGGGAGAACAACATATTCCTTCCCAACACATCAGAGTATTCATTTATCATAGCTGTAATCCATCATTTGTTTTGGGCACTTTGCCAGCATACAAACTTCCAACAACTTCTCTCCAGAGATTTGACTGCCCTTTTTCTTTTGTAATGCTGGAATGACTATGTTATGATCAATATGAAAAATGCGGGGCCAGAAAACTAGCCAGTGTGACCTTAGTTCTGCAAATAATCATTAGTGCAAATCTGGAGAGAAAGAAAAAAAAAAAAAAAAAAAAACAAACCAAAACAAATCTTGACTGTATAATCCGAATCTTCATCTCAAGATCTAATTGTTAAGGGACTGGCAGCATCCCAAGGAATTGATAATGAGATTTAGAGTCTCCTACTGCCAGTGACTGGCTTGGCCACAGACTGCCGGGGCACTGCTCTGCTCCGAGCTTAGTGGAGCTGCTTGAGATTTACCAATTTAACTGAGACGGGGAACGGGCTCTGCGCTGGCAGAGAAAAGAAGTTATTACTACAGGGAGCTATTACAGAGGTAATAACCTTCTCGTACCCAAGTGGACAAGTTTCCCTATCTCTTTCACACGTACGTCATCAAAGTTGGTACAAGTTTGCTACCTTCCCACACTGTGCAGAAAGATGAAGGCTTGCACAGGGACGGTGTAAGAAATATCTGCCCTCCTAGTTAACTTCAGGTCGAGATGGAGGCAAATTGGTAGGCAGGGAGGATGCCTTGTCCTGCTGCTGCCTTTGCTGCTGTCGTTCTGTGGGTAGGGAGTATTTCAGCAAGTCTGGCAGCTTTTATGAACACTAAAATGATCTTTAAAAGTGGATGTAAAACCCCTTTATTATTTGGTTGTTTTTCCAAAGTCTTACACAAACCCTCCAAGCAACTGTACTGTTTACCCTCATAAAAGTAGCTCTGACATTAGTCTCGGGATGTTTATTGACTAAAATTGAGCCTTCTAAAGAAATCCAGCTTTTGTCTCCGTACCCTCTTTGTTAAATAAAGCAATGCTTCGTCTCCCCAGCGTTACTTTTGGTCTACCTCAGCAGCCCATTTTCTCACAGCCCGTGTGGTGCGTTTTGGAATCCTCCCCAGATGTAAAAAGCCTTGCAGAGGGGAGACACGGGGCTGCTTCTCCCGCTGCCGGGGAGCTGCGTGGGGCCCGGGGGCAGCAGCTGGGGGGGTTTCCCCGGGAAGGGAGGCGGGGGGGGGGGGGGGAAGGCGGGGGAGGGCGCAGCTCCCCGGCACCAATCGCCTCCCGCAGGTCCCCGCGGTAGCGTTAGACCCGCCGCGATATTCACGGGCAGCGGAGCCAGGGGCAGCGGCGGCCACTTCCAGCGGGGACAGCTCCGGGGAGCGGGGCGGCCGCGGGGGTCCCTCCTCCTCCTCCGCCGCCCACCGCGCAGCCCCCGTGTCCCCCGTCCCCCCCCCCCCAGCCTCCCTCCGCAGCCAGAGCCAGGAGCGAGCGGCAGCGCTACGCGGAGGCGCCCGGCGCGGCCCCTGCGGAAGGAGCGAGCGGCGGGGGGCGCGGTGAGGTGAGCGGCGCACCCGGCGGAGGAGGGAAGTCCCATCGCCAGGAAGGCAGCCGGGAGCTCCTCCACGCTGCAAGGTAACCCGTCCTATCCTTCGGGGACTTTTTCGTCTCCTTTTTCCATCTCTCTCCCCCCCCTCCCCGTTTTTATTTTCTCGTCTTTTTATTTTTCTTTTATTTTTTTTTATTTTTCCCCGTTCCTTTTTTCTTTCTAATTTTTCTTTTTTCTTTCTTCTCCTTTTCTTTTTTCTTCTTTTATTTTCCTTTCTTTTTTCCTTTCTTTTTTCAATTTTTTTCCTATATTCTTCTTTCCCCGGCCCGCTAGCTGCTCAGCCGCAATCAGAGGGGAGAGGAGGAGGCGGTGGCGGACGGAGCGAACCCAACACTGGGTCGCTCTGGAGTTTGCTTGGGACGATCTTCTCCCCCCGCCTCGCAGGTGCACTGCCGCGGCGGGCACGGCAGGGCAGGACGGAGGGGTGTCCCGGCTCGCTGTCGGGACCCGGCAGCAATTCGGAGAGACGGAGCGGGGGCAAGAAGGACCCGCCCGGGGGGCACGGAGCGGCTCCCTCCAACTTTCCCGGGGCGGCGACGGCCGGGAGCCGCCGCGGGGGGCTTTCTGCAGGAAGCGGAAAACCTATAGAGACAAAAAAGCGGGGGGGGAAGGGGGGGTGATGCACAGCAGGAGCTGGAAACTAACCCCCCCCCTCCCGCTCCCGCGCCTCTCGACTCGCCGGGGCTCCCGAGGAAGAAGACCCCCCACCCCCCGGGAGGTCCGGGAGCTCCGGGGCTCGGCGGGCGCCGCGGGAGCGGCGCGGAGGGTGTGCGGGGGCGGGGGGGGACACACACACACACACACAAATGGTAAAAGATACGGAAGGAAGAGACCCAGTGGCTGGGACATAAATCAGGCAGAATATATGGGGAGTTGATGAGAATAGGTCTTTTCACCCTTAAAAAAAAAATAGCCACTTTGGAAGAGAAAAAGGAGGCTGATTATTGGCATCCAGCTCTGAAACCCAGGCAGCTGATGCTGAGGGGAGCCAAAGGGAGCAGTTCTTCTTGGTTTAAAAACAGCAAGACAGTCTCTGCCAAAGATTGCTGTAAACACTGAATAAAGATTTCATTGTGGCTTGGTGTGACTGGAATAATTAGGCAGTTAATTGTTCATTCTGATCTTAAAGTGCAGTAATCAGTAGTGCACAGTAGGAAAATACGGGGGAAAGGGAGGAAAAATAGCAATAGGAAAAATGATAGGAAAATGTATCACTTTTTCCTCTTCCGCAGGTTTGTTTTTTGGTTTGGGGTTGGGTTTTTTTGTGGGTTTTTTTTTTTTGTGAGACTGGGAGCACGTGGATCCGCGTCTATTTAGATCGAAAACACCTTTGTAAAGCTGGGGTGTAATTGTGCTTTTGCTGCCACTGTGTCAACATCATCTCGGGCTGGACAAAATCAAATTATGAGACTTAAAGAAATCCTATTTTATGGAAATGATATCTGAAGATGCCTGGAGAATGAACATCTTAACTAGATTGACTAATACCAATTAATGCATTTTACTTATGTGTGCACTTTATTGCCAACTCAGCAGGGATGAAAGCTAATGGTGCCAGCTTTTGTGCTGCTCTAAGACATTTTTCAAGCAGGCACGCAAGGTTTTAATGGTAAACTGTTTTGAGTTTTTAACACTGTGATTGTGTCCCTGTTCAACTCAAATTCCTTGCAGCGGTGACTCTTTCATGGTAATCTAATGAAATGATCTCTTGTTACACTGTGTTAGCTATTCCTTGTGACACAGCAGGAAAATACAACCTGTATGTATTTGTACTGGAGGTGGTTATAAGTTGTCGAGCAAGATGCAGTTACAAGCAATAGAATATGACTTGCTGATACTAACTGGAAGATGGCACCATAGGCAAAAAATGTTTTTCTTTCCTATATAGCATGTTTTTTCCATATATATATATGTATGTTCATGATAAAGAAGCATAATAGTGGATTAATTATCAGAAATGATGGAAGGATGTTATGTTTAAAACAAAGAAAAATTACAAAGCAGTCCATAGTCATTTGAGCAAAGTAAAAGAATTGCTCAAAGTCTAGTTGTAAAGGAAACAGACTCATCCTTCATGTAACTTCCTTGACTTTAGAGCAGTTATATGAAAGATTCATTTGGCTTGGAGATATCCATGTAGCCTGCCCATCGATCATAAATAAATAAATAAATAAATAAATGGTGGAATTGGGCAAGGTTGAAAAAGAAATTCAATTAAGTAAAATTTTCTGTCACTGCACATGCAGAAAGCTAAGAGCTACCCATTACAGGGAAAACTAAAAAAAAAAAAAAAAAAAAAAGGAGCTTTCATTCAATTCTGAAAAGTAAATCAATTTGTTATATTTTGTTGAAGCTGTGTTTGTTGAAGGTTTTGACCTGCACTTTGTGAGATTTATGTGGAAAGACAAGTGGAGAAAACATGAGGCATATTGTCTATCTAACAGTATAAAACACTGCAGTCTCCGCTCAGGTCACAGAGTTTAGAAGAGCAAGGACAGAATGGTGACTCCAGAGTCTCGTTCAAAGTGATGGTAAAAAAACCTCATAACTGGGTATGTAAGGCCAATGTTAAGATCCACTTTACAAGCATTTTTATTAAGCTGTTGAATGTGCTCTGTCCTACCACAGTGATACTCAGTATTCCTGATTTAATTGCAAGCTGTACTGAAAGGATGTCTTCAAGGCATTTTACTTACTAGTACAGCGTAGAGGGGGATGTTGCTAACTTTATTTGCACCTGTTTAGTCCGAGAAAACTAAAGATGTTCTACTCTTCTTACAGAAATCCAAAAAGTGTAGTGATCAAGTGATCGCGTAAGAGAGACTGCTCAAGTTTCTGCTTGCAATGTTCTGACAGAGAATGTTTCTAAAAATCTGCAGAGTGTACCCCTTACACAAATACCACGATAAACTCTAGAATAATTTGAAGACCAGTAACAAGATTTTGAGAGAAGTTTAAAGTGTTTTTTCCTCCATTTTTAAATACAAAATTTACCAAGTGGCTCCTCATTTCTATAATAAAATGCATCAAAAGCACACTTTGGTCATCACAGTAAGTTTGGGAAGAGGTCTTCCTTGCATTGTTATAACATGTTTAGCAAAATATACAGAGGATTATACAATTTTATTTAAGGAAAACATTTGACATCAAATTGTAGTTAAATCCTGAATACTATCTTACACCTAAAAGTTGTTTGAAATGCACAGTACATCTTCATAATAAAATTGCATTGTCACAGACATAATTGTTATTCATAACAAGTAGTCTCACAAACAGATTCCATCCTTGTAAGTATTGAGTCTCAGTCAGGCCAATTATGACTAAATTACTGCATGTTCTCTGCTGTATCAACTAATTAAAGGGTAATTAATAAAATTATAATTTCATTCCATGGCAATGTCTACATCTGGTTGTCATAGCAGAGATTGTTTGACATATGGTTAAATGGTCAGATACTACATCGTATGAATGCAACATTTGCACAGAACACCTGGCAAGCCAGAGGAATTTTAACCCTTAAGACATGAATTTCAAGAATCTGTGTCAATGTGCTAATAGACTGGTTTGCTCATTCTCTCCACCTAGTCTTTTCACACGTTTAAGAAAATTTAGTTCTCCAAGTTAATGTAAGTAACTCTCTTGGGGTGTGGGAAGAAGACTTGGGATATTAGGTTGTAAGTGAAAGATAAGATAGTATTGACTTGTCATTATGGGAAATAAAATAGGTGGGTCTAAATTAATTTCTGAGAGGAGTCTCTCCATTGGTTCTCGTACTACTGGGAGCTTCCCCTTTAAGGAAAATCAGGCTGGAATTAGCATGGAGCAAAATTATCTTTTTTTCCTAGATACAGTTGTGTGCCAGGATTAAGGCTGAGGTTGTGGTCCCAACAGCATGGAAAAATCTGCATTGCAGCCTTCCCACACTGTACCTGTCCTATGTAGATAAAACAAAACTTAGCTCCTCAAGGGCAGTAACCATAAAATTCACACATGCTAAAGAAATGAAACAGTCTTTTATCAAGTCAACAGATGATATGAATAAACAATTCTACTATAGATACCTGATGTACAGCATAATGTATGTACATACTCTGAAATATTAGTGGCTGAAATTTTCAGGGCAGCTCATACATATGATTTTATACATAGCTTAAGGGAATGTATCGTAAGCCCCAACATTGCTTTGAAAAATTTCAACCACTGCTGTTTCAAAGTATGCGAAAGACTGTATTCCTGTCCTTTAAAAGCATAAACTGTAAGTAGTGATACTGTAACATGGGTTAAATGACAGTTTCTTATCTGTACTGGGTCAAGCTGAGTCCCTCATAAAACTAAGAACAAGAAATGAAGTAACAGGCATAACGTTTTCCTTCTCTTTAGGGGGAAAAAAGAAAGGCATAAAAAGGAGAAAATAGCTAGTGCTTTTTCACAAATAGAGCAAAGTAAAAAGGATGCAGTAAACTGCAGGAAGACATGAAAGTCTGTCTTTTCCCATGCAAACGATCCTCAATGAACAGTTCCCCCAGTGAACAGTCAGGGTCCCTCATCACCTCGCGTGTGGTCAGGTGCAGAGCGTGGCCAGTGATGGTAATAAAGCGCTGTTTGTCTGTCTCTCTGAGAGCCTGAGTCCTGCTTCTTGAGAATTTCCAAGCGCACGGATCCATCTCATTTTCATTCTACTCATGTAACTCATTAACACCTGGAAAATCTTTTATAGCATTTAACTGCATCAGATGCACTGTCCGGCACATGTTTTCTTAATAGGGCTTTCACTGTGGTATTGTCAAAGAGCCCTTATGTCACAGCTGGGAACATGAATCTGTCATGTCAGTACTGTACCTTGTTTTAGGCAGTAATAGTGTATGAGTGTGTTTTATGGAGGAGCCGAACATGCCCATATACTGCGTTAGCAGGGAAGAATGTGAAGCTTGTTCTCCTAAATAAAGATTCAGGCTGGTGGTAGTAGAGTACTTTGTACCATTTAAACACTGCTGCCTCTAAGGCATTGCACTTAAGGGAAGGGAAGTTTGAGGCAAGCAAGACGCATCTTAGTGCTTTAGTGGTGTAACGCTGCTAGTTAATGATATGTCATCATTTACATTTCATTGGGAAAAAATTGCCAGAGGTTTCTAATTCAGCAGAAACAACTTAACTAGAAGTTGATATGAAAGTCCTTACCCTGGGAATATTTGTTTTTGAAACAAGTTTGATTTAAATATATTTGGCAATATAAGAAGAAGGGGAAGAGAAGTAAATGTTTCCTAATTCTATATGCTTTTTGTGCCCATTAGTTCACTGTAAAACCTAGTTTTAATAGATTACTTTGTAGCTCTGTAATCAGAATGTCTTGGGTAATTAAAAAAAGAATAGTACTGTGAAAACAGACTGCAACTCATGTATAAGACCTACTTTTTTTCCCCAGGAATTTTTAACAGTTACATTTCATCTGAAAGTTAAACACTTAACATTCACCAGCGACAACACGCCAAGCATGTTATGATGATATTCCAAAAGATAGAGCCCACCTTTGAAAAGTGTTTGCAGATTTGAGAAACCGTAGCTGTTGTGAAGGAGTTGACTCAGGTCCTCATGTAGGGAATGAACGGATGAAAGGAGCATTTCATGCAGTCACAGGAGGTTCCAATTTTTAAACTACTTGTTTCGGTTTGAAAAGCATACATATAGTTCATATGCCAAGAAGTAAGTTAAAGGGATTTCAGACACTCAGGGTAAAGGTATGCTGTCATGGCTGAGCATGCACAGTTTGATACCCCAAACCGTAACCAGCCCAAGCTTGAGCCGGAATCAGTGAAACACCGAGGTGTTTGGGTTACAGGACCGCCTTCTGAATTTCTCTCTTGATTTTCTCCTTTTTACCGTTTGTATTTGGGGCTCCTGGTTTTCCTAATGGTGGCAGCATTGAGGTGTTCTGGTGGGCCCATGCTCTTACCTCATGCCCGTGTCCTCACCAAAGAGGGCAGGAATAGGGCTAGTTAGGGCGTCTGTGCCGCCCCTGGGGAGCACACATGGATTTGTTTCTGAGTTGGGCCTTTCTGTAAATCATTTCTCTTTTTTCAGAAGGACTGAAGCCCTTCGTGCTTCTGAGTTTCTGTGTAGGTACCCAGTGGAGCAAGCCCAGTACGCGCTCACTGGCTGTGTAAGGTTTGCCCTGCTGAACTATGCAGCACCTGACAACGTAGCCCAAGAGGTGCTAACAGTTTTCAAGCTGAGAGCACACTGGGGCTGAATTGTTCTACGTGATTGCTTTTAGCCTACTACAGAAGCAAATAAAAGGTAAAAAAAATGAGTCTATGTAATTAACCTTTCTACACACCTAGGTATTGTGGCACACAGTTAAGAGCCCTTGCAATATGTAACTTAGCTACAGCGAACCAAGTTAAGGATTGAATGAAGGGCTTAACTATAAATTTCCTTGCTTGTATGAGTTTAATTTAGAATTGCAATCATGATGTAACATAAATTAAAATAGCAGTAGTAAATCACTACTTGGCAAATGTCTTAAGAATAATATAGGTACCTCATTAGGTTATTATAGAGAAAGTGCCTTCTGTGTGCTTAGCTGAAATTAGTCCATTTTTTAATTTTAAGATACTTTTGAAGATGAGGGAAGTACTTTAACAGGTTCTGCTGACTATCAGTGAGAATTAGGAGACTGACTTTTGGAAAGCAGAGCTTCCTAAATGTTTTAGAAGTATTTCCCTGAAAAAAAAATAAATTCCATTTTGCTCCAAGTGTCCTCCAATCCACGCATAATCTGGAGGACATTAACCATTCAAGTACATATTAGGTATAATATATTAAGGCTTCACAGCAAAGATACATTTTTAAGGAACAGAATAAAGAAATAAGAAATCAGCATGCCTCATAAAGGTCGTGTGACAGGCAGACAAATACCTCTTCAGAAAGGGGAGTTTGGGAAGAGTGTGTATCAGTGGTGCATGTCTGTTTTAGGTGAACACTCAGTTTCTTTCAGTGTCAGAGAAGGGCTACATACATCAACCACTACCGTAACTCTTGAGAGGACCCATGGCACCTGCCTGTTTGGTTCATACTTCCCATATGGATTTGCTGTACTCTTGTGTCTCCTTCAGAAAGTGATATGGAGATGAGCAGGCACCATGCAAACAATTAGAGGTGCCTGCTCTCCATGAGCATCACTCTCTAAGGCAAGTGGGAGTGAGCACAGGCTGGAAAATTTTTTCTGATGGCAAGCCTAAACATCTTCTTTCCTGGGCACCCCATGGACACTCAGGGGAGATCCTGTCAAATGACTAGTGCACATCCTTGATAATGACAAGGGGAAGAGCTACCAGGCCTGTTGGAAAGGCAGCAGTGAACTATTGACATTATCAGACTAGCTCCTGCGGCCCACAGCCCGGCACACCTCACATCCCCTCAACCCTCCTCGAGAGGAAGGGCCACGAGGAACAGCATTGCCGTGGTAGAGCAAGCTCCATGCTAAGCACTTGTAAGCGGAGGAGGCGCATGGTGCTGTAAGGAAGAACTGAAATCAGCCTTCAAGCTGATGACAAGAGAGGATCTGTCAAACCAGCCTTCAAGAAGGCAGAGAGCATGTTGAGAGAAAACGATGATAATAGCAACAAAACCTTGCAGAGACTGAATAGAGGAAGAAGCTGCAGGAGGGCAAGAAAACAGAGGATTTGTATAGCGAGGCAGAGAGAAAGAAATTACAAATGTCTTCATAAAATAACAGAGACACAAAAGGACAGATCTGATCAGTGGCAGGTATAGAATTTGACTCTGGCTTGGAGAGGGACTAATACAAAAAGAAGACAAATAACTGTTTCACAGGCTTGTGCATGAGCATGGCAGAAAGCAGAGCAGTTTGTGGTAACAGAGAGAGATTGGAATAACAGCATCTGGATCCCGCAAGAGGTCTCCAGGGTGAGTACAGGATATTGGAGGACTTCTGTAAGAAAATCAGGTTCCTGGATTTGCATGTGGAGTTTCAGGTTATAAGTCATCCATATGCCAAGAGAAAGGCATCTGTCAGCAATGTGTCATAGATATTAGGGTTATATACATAATGCAATGTGTCATAGATATTAGGGTTATATACATAATGGAACCATTATATAGAAATGCTGGACTGAATCATGGCTAAACCTTGCTTGTGTAGTCTGGACTTGGGAAAGGGTAATCCTCGTTAGGGTGAGTTCAGGGGCATTGCTAAGGGCATGGTGGAACCCTGCTGTGTTAAATACACTGTGGTTGAGGATCCAGTTTTAGGTGGGCTAGTTGTACTGACTCTGTGCATAGTACATCTCAACATGAAGTCAAGGACTAAGGAACTGGATGTTCGATTCAAATGTGTAGAAGAGATAATGGGGAGGGGAAGAAAAAGAAAAAGAGCAGCTCAACGCTGAGCTGTCAGTCTTTGCCTGTCTGTTTTCCTTGCCTGTTGGCCCCAGGTAGCTCTTCAAGTGTGCTCTTGCTTGCTGTCATGCTGCTCTAGGGCAATGCAAGGAGCTCCCATTAAGAGTCATTTGTGTTATGATGACTGTTGAGTACCTGACTATTAGTGAGGCACTGAATGAACCAAGCTAACAGAAGTGATGCCCAGTAAAGCTATTAATTGTTCCATATTAACTATTTGCTATCTCCATCCCATTCATTTGTTTCGCACCTTTGGGAGAAGGCCCTCCATTGCATTACCTCTGTAATCCCTTCCTGGGTTGTATAGGTGTTTATGCAGAATAAACATATATAATGATGTGCGGTAGGTAGGTGTTTACTTTTTAATACAAATTCCCAGCTTTGAAAAATGCATTTTGATTAAAATCTGTGGCCACTTTAATCCTGTTGCCAATCCACCCTTTGATTAGGAGGTCCGGGTTTGGTTGAAACATCAATAATTGTAATACCAAAAATAACTTATAGGGTGCTCTATTTGTTTTCTTCTTCATGTGTCAATTCAATAAAACATTAGTAAAATGGTTGTAGATAACCATTTGAAATATTTTTTGTGCAATTTGTTCTCTTTCTTTTCTAAGATATGAGTGCTTCAGTGTTAATATCTTTGCAGTGGGCAAAAAGTGAATGTCCCAGGAGTGCATGTCTAAGAATTTTGAAGCTACTGTAGGATGTGGACACTTAAATTCCCATTATTTTTAATGATCGTTGAGCATCCAAATTCCCCACGTAGTTACAGTCACCTACCAAATTGTCCTCAAAGAGTTGGTGGACCAAAACTGGTTTTATTCTGAGATAAATTACCTTGTTTTCTCCAGGAACTTATCAAGTTATTTATTGAAGAAACAATTACCAAATGTCATAACGTATTTGACTTACTAGCTGTAAATATCCAATCTATCAGCCATTATGTGCATTTAAAAGTGTTTTTAAGTCCATTGGTTTTTCTTTAGCCTCTTTAGGAACTCTCAAGAGGGGACTGAACCACTTCTGATTTAAAATATCATCCTATGCTTGTTGGATGATTGTTTTATTGGAAGACCCTCTGCATTGCAGGGCTCCAGGAGAGTTAGAAGAAAGTCTCTTTTCTCATATGTTAATGATTGGTGTCATCTCTGGCTAAAGAGATATCTTTGGTTCTGTATGCTCACAGGCTATTCAGACACATGTCTGAAATCATTGCTTTGATGAACTTCTTTCTATGATAATTTACTCATCAGGGTACCATTTCACAATGTCAGTCTGTTACTTCAAGAACATTTACATGACGTAGTGAAGCAGAATACAAATTAGAGCAATATTTTATACAGAGATTTTTCTTTTCTGATTTCTTTACAGCATAGATAGAGACCACTCAAAGAGCATCCCCCGCTGCATAACTCCACTGTCGATAGTAACTTCAGTGGCAATCATACGGTTCTCCTTTAATGCTAGCAATCTCCATAAGGGTAAGAAACACAGGGTAATGTAACGCTGCATAATCTGAATGTTCAGCATTAGAAGAATCATCAATGAAAAAAAGGTAGAAAGTATTGAGAACAGAGATAATATCAGCAAACTGCAAAGGAGGATACGTTTGAAAGTTCTGGCCATATTGACCGATAAACAATTTATGGAAAGAACGCAAACAAACCGTTAGAATATTTTAAGACCGTAGCTTCTGACAAGTATACTTTATTTATGACTTTGCAGTACAATCTTCTCCAGTAATGTTTACAGGAAGTAAAAAAGAGGGAAAGGGGGAAGAGGCAGCAATCCCAGGGTTTTATCCTCTTGTACTCTGCCATGTGTGGGTTATTGTCAACATCAATAACATAACCTCAATATTCCTGTCTCAAAAACCCCAGAACCTAGAAAAATCACAGATGTGACCTGCTAAATGTTTAAGGAAAAGGAGAGGAAAGAAAGGTGCTGCTTTATCTGAAACTTGTATGATACTGGTGTCGATAAATGAGCCGCCGGCAGAGCCAAGGGAGGCCGGGTGAAAAAGGAGGCAGGGATGGGGTGGGAGAAGGGTCCAGCCTTAGCACAGCTTCTGCCACTGTTAGCACCCTACTGGCAAAGCCAAAGGTTCACTCTCTGATGGGATTGTACATCCAGATAAGGGCAATGTTTGAGTTTGGCTCCAAATCTCCTGATACAACAGGGGTTTTGTTGCTTTTGTGCACACAGTTGATCTGCGTGCTTGAGGAAACACATGGGGTTTAGGTTTCTGAGACCAAAGCACCAGGCAAAGGTAAAACTTCTATTAGAAGTTCTAATTTGTGTTTTAGAGGTGCCTGCAGATGCTAGGTATGATGCAGACCCCTGGGCTGTACAAACACATAGGATGTAGTGCTGCATCGAAGTGCTTGCAATCCAAATACCAGGGCTGGGAGATAACAGTTTTGTTTTGCCAAAGCCTTGATTTCAAAATCATCATGTTTTAGAAGGAAACCAAAACCTTTAGAAAATGCTCAGACAAAAGAGCTGTCAGAGCATTCACATTTAGGAATGAATAGGTCAAGATTTTGATTTGTGTCTCTCGGAGAGTCACAAGAAAGAGCTCTGATCTGAGAAAATTTTCCCTGGAAAATGTTGAAGTTCATATGTTTCTGGTAAAAAAAACAAAAACAAAAAAACCTGCTTTTTTTTTACTTGAAGGAGAATGTATCTAGAAAATCGAAATGTTGCTGAATGTGTTCTGACCAGCAGCCTGAAAACACAAGGCAGAGTGAAGGTAGGACAAGCCCAGAACAGCGTGAGCCTTCAGGGAGCAAAGTGGGGAGGAGGCCAAACACTGGAGTCAGGTCCCTGCTTCCCAGTCCTGTACCACCAAGTTCCCATCCCAAGTCACCAGACATCTTCCTCTTTTCAACCTTAGGCCAGAGTTTCTGAGCCACGGGTTGTAAGCCCTGGGGTCAGGAGGACAGCAGTGCAAGAGCTGGACAGAAATAAACACTTCAGGAGGGCCTTAACGATATCTTTCTGCTTTAAAAGATACTCTGACAGTTTTAGTTAACTGGACAAGTGTGCCTCTAACAAACCTATCGAGCTTGATAAATGGTTCTCTATTAATATCCTAATTTTGCTGGATCTGATGAGCAGCCTTCAGAGTTCAGAGGCAGAAAAAGACTGCTTGAAAGATGGCTCTTACAAGAAACTAATTGCATGCAGGGTTTTCAGAAATATTAGGTCAGTTCCTGTTCAAAAGTTGGGTGTCTGTTCTTCTTTAGTGGCAACAAAATTAATTTTTCTGGGCTTGGGGAAAAAAAGAAGTACTTTGATTTTTAACAGTTAATGTACTGTCAAATCTTACCTCAAATAACATTTTTAAGTTTTAAAACATTCCACAAAGGAAGAGGTATCATTTCAAGGATGAAGGCTGGTGTAAAATAATTCCAAGAAAATTGATTGTGTTATAGGCACTATGTTTATATGACTTTTGTAAAATACTGCTTTTTTAATGTTAATATTTCAGCAGTAGAAAAGAAATATTGCAGTTGAGTTCTCTTCTGGACACATACATAAAAATACCATTTACACCAGTACAGCAATGAAAACAATGTGATTTAAGTGGGGGCAGATCTTTCCCCATAGGCCATATTCTAGTTTTAATTACACCCTATCTATCTTAAAGATCCAGGATTTACTATCTCAGGACAGACTGGTGTCTGGGAAAATGACCCGTGTCGGTATTTCAAAGAAAGATCTAAAAAATCTTTACAACATGGCATGTCTCTATGTTACTCTGCTCTTTAATGCAGTAGTGCAAGCTCACTGGTTTCCCTGGGGTTATGCTGGTGAAATTAGAACGAGGTTTCATTCACAGAGTTTCTGAGTTTAGTTCATAGTAAGCAACTGATTTTTGATTGATTGATGGTCTCTGGTGGTTTGGTTTTGGGGTTTTTTTAATTAGTTTTTTGTTATAGTTGTGTTACCGTGATGACCCCCCTTTTGGTTTGGTCATTTTGTCCATGGTAGACCTTGTACAGATTCCTATTAAGAGTTTAATAGGAAAAGTGCTTATGTGTGTTCAAGTGTGCTTCTTGATTCCCAGGTGTAAAATAATTTTTAAAACCATCATTATTCTGAAAAGAATGATGAAAAAGGTTGCTTATAAACAGTACTTTTAAAACTTGCGCTTGTGAAGAAAGATTAATCTAAAATGCTTTTCAAAGTCCTTCTTTATCTACACGTCACACTGAGACTCTAGCTTGGTACTAGTGTTCTTACCTGGTATTCTGCCTTGATAGTCCCACTCAAAGGATTCAAAAGGCAAGCTGTAATAAAACAACTAGGTTTGATCACAAAAGTGTCAAATTAAGTATTTTCCTGTTGGAAAAGGGAGTTCATTAAATTTGAAGATATTCATAGGGAAAATAGACCTTTTGGCAAAATGTTCCACAGAGAAAAATCTGGCTGACACATATTTTGTATTTGGGATGAGATTTTTGCAGTGGTGTGAAGTATCTTGAGAACAGCAGCACTGCGAGACTGTCATGCCTGGTGGGGCTCTAAGCCTGACTGTGGAGAAGGATCCATGGGGTACATAAGAGACAAGTGGGCCAAGAATATCAGCTCTCAACTGGGGCCATTTAGGTGGAACCAAGGAGCAATGTTGCCACATCCCTCCTGCCCCCCAACAAAAACATTTTATTTCAGAAACTTCAAAATGGCTCATTTCATAACATAAAGTCAACATTTTTGTCTTTTTAAACGGATTTTTAAAAACTTTATAAGGAGATAAATTGCATTATTTTGGCTTTTTAGCTTGACTTGGGAAAAATGCCAAATACTATAACCTCTTGCAATATGGAAATTTTGTTTTTCAATCTGATATAAAAATTGTATGGTCATAGTAAATATTCTATCTTAAATCTCTTGTAAAAGGAAAAATAAAAGTTACTGCTACATTTCTCTTCAAATGATCCTTAGCTAATCTAGACTTTATAGTTGGAGTGAGGTTACAGCCATCACTCTGCGTGTGTGTGTGCGCAAGACTGGAGAAATCCTGGTCATCTGAACCTATGCTCTGAAGTTTCCTTCGTGCAGAAGAATAGCTTCAATATTAAAGCCCTCCAATATCAGCATCCTATAAAAAATGAACTCTGGAAAATTCATCAATTAAAAATATAATGGAAGAGAGAATGAGTAACCTCCAAGAGAACCTCCTTTGTGAATGCACAAAGTTTTGAGGGTTTAGGAATCAACCCTTCCCAGTGAGATGAGCCCTTCCAGTGGGATGAAGAGCAGGAAATTGCAAACATTTCTTGGCTTCAGAAAAGCAAAAGTGACAGTCTCTTATGCAGGGTGAGAGGTCCTGCCCTGTACTTTTTATCCACTAAAGACTCATCGGACTAATGTGTTACTGCTGTTTTTTTCTGTGGGTGATATAAATTAGATCCTTACACTGCAGTTCTGCCATATATCCATCTTCTTTTCAGAGCCTTCTGTTTCCCTGTCTTACTTGATAAGGACCCAGAATTGGGCTTGCTGTTACGCATGCTTTTAGCCTGAGCTCGTCCGTAGTATTGACCTGTAGAAGTACTGTTTTGTGCAACCTGTACAAAGACAAAGACACAAGGCTAGAAAAGTGGCATCTGTCTTCCTTTGTGTACTTCTTTCCTGATCTATACTGAAGGCATGCAATATGCTTTAAATGTTTCCTGAGCATCCTTGCATCTCTAATAGCACATTTGCCCACTTACATGGTTGAAAACTTAAATTGATATCCTCTTTTCTATGCTTCTCTAGTGACTGTTTGGAGATAACCTCTAGATGACATGACATTAATCAGAAAAGAAAAGGAAAAAAGCCAGTAATCGATAGAGTAGGTTTTACTGTGTATTGTCCCAGTGCGTAATGCACCAAAGCAACAGGCTCTTTAGAAATGTTGTGGTAGGTAGACACGTGCTCAAAGCTGGACTTGAACCACTTTCACACGTGAAGGAGATGAGACTCTAGTGCATGATCATCTCCAGCTCCCTGTGGCAGTCTGTGAAGTTTGCACCTTTCTAGCAGCCAGCGGGAAGCTGCGCCTTCTGGGAAGCCAGGCGGAGACCTTGGCACTAGCTCCCTCAGAAACTGATGACCATTGCAAATGCCACCACCTTCTCCTTCACAAGCAAGGCGCTTCTGTTTTTTTTTCTCCCTAACATATGGCAGCATGTAGGTTTAAAACAACAAAAACAAAGCCCTGCCAAAACAAAACACTACACTGCGTACCCAGTTCTCCCTTGGGAGTAGGATGAGAGGGAGAATGAACCACATATGACAGATGTTGGTTGTTTAATGCTCTACAGGAAAGCACTCGGATGCTACCGTGACGTATGACCCCATGGGGAGCAGAGCAAAACAACTTCCGTGTGCCCCCTTCTCAGCAGCGTGAGAAACGGGGCTGATGTATGTGTGGAAAGCAGTCTACCTAAAAAGATGACCAGGAACAAATGCCAACACTAAGCAGCCTTAGTGTTTCCACTAGGTAAAATCCTTGTGCTGGGTTTCCTTCTGGGCTTGGGTTCCACTCCTGCGTGCGTGTGCGTGAACATCACCCAGTCCAACCCAGGCAAAAGTTCAAAGATCTTGAATTCCTCTTCATTGCTTTTTTTAGGGGTTGCCTCTGATCTTTGCTTTTCATCCCTGGATTTATTTGGAAGCATTTCTCCCGCATTTCTTCATGTGGTGGGTTGCATGCAGATTAGTTTTTCCGGTATTCAGTGACCATCCACATTGCTTCGTACGTAGTTTACATCTTCACAGGCCGTAATGAAACCGAGACTTGAAGGAATAACTGGATAAGCAGGCCTCTCTCCAGCTGTCATGTCTAGTTGTGGCAGCAAACTGGTGTTTCATTGTAAAAGATGTTAATTTCAATCCGAGCTGTGGCTGTGTTGAGAGGAGCATAAAAGGAATTCTTGATTATCTATATCAGTACCGTTGTCCCCAGGGACAGCCTCTGAATCTTCAGATCACATATGGCAAGAGTGCTGTGATAAAATATGCATCAATAAAACTTTGCAATTTATGATAATAAAGGAGTGGAAAGTTTTATACACTGTGATAATTATTCCTGACTAGTATTTTTTCCTTCCTTTCGTTCTTCTGTATGCCTTATTTTTAAGCCTTTTCTGCGTGCTGTAGTAACAATAGCATCATTGAAACTGCAGGTTCACAAACTGGGGGGCTCACCTTGTTTCTAGGTCCCCTGACCTTCTGTAGGCATCAGTCAGCTTGTGAAGCAGCAGAACTTTGCCCTCTTTGAGAAGGCTCTGCAATACTATAACTCCGCTCTTCTTCCTCTTCTGTGCATGCAGACACATTACATCCAGCCTGAATTTCGTAGTAGCTTCCAAAAAGGATCAAATTATATTCCTCTGATCTTTCTTTGCATATCTCATTACTATAATCGATGAGAGATGCATATTTTTGCATGAAGTAAAATCCCATATTGCATGTCACCTGCATTGTTTAAAATATATTTCATTTCAATAGAGGTTTTATTCTTTTGAAGTGGGAAAAATAATGATATGTTTACGGTCCTGGGAAGTAAACAGTGGACTATTAAATACAACCAATATATTATCTGTGACCTTATTTTTTTCCTCAGCTCATTATATCTTTGGTGGCCATAGTATGAGAGACCCTGTCTTCTGCTTCAGCACACTTGATAGCAATTAATCATATAGCTTGAAACGTATGGCCTGACAATACAAACTGCTTGCGTGCTTGGGTTCTGGCTGACTTCAAAGGGACTTCCACATGTCGTGTTTACAGGCAGCTCTCCTTTACTGAACACCCTCACTGACATGTTTGCACAGTGTCTAGCGCAGTGGGATCTCGGGCTTTACTGGGACATCTAAGCCCTGCTGTAACACAAATAGTCATTAGTACCGTCTGTCTCATGTTTTCCTTTTTTTTGTTGGGTTTTTTTTTTGTTTTGTTTTGTTTTGTTTTTTGTTTTGTTTTCTCAGTATTTTACTTCAGTTGGCCTAACAGAAATAAACCAGCCGCTTTTATCCTTTTCCAGGCTTATTTCTCCACAATTAAGCATTAGCTGGGAAACTACTTACAGGAAACAGTTTAGCCATCTCAAGCTATCTGAAGAACGTTTTCCTTATGCTCACTTGACTAAATTGTGTGCTCCTGTGCAATGGGAGCGAAGTACTTGAAGCGCATGCTTGTTTCCTATCGACTTCAATAGTACTTAATCACCTGCCTGAGGTTCAGCATGTGCTGAAGGGCTTTGCATGTTTGGGGTCCAAGGCCCCCCTTCAAGAAATCCATACCTATTCAGTCCCGTGCATTCAGCCTTTCCCCAGGTTCCTGTAGGTGCTTGAATTTCATCAAAGGCAATGAGATTTAGATCATTTGCGTAAGTGCATAAGTGGACTTAGATATCTTTAAAAGTTCTACCGAATGTGGGCCTACCTGACTGAAAAGGACCCAAACGTTTAGCAAAAAGAACACATCGATTTATAATAGGAAGGCTATTTGCAAGTACATTCCTCTTTTGTACAGCTGCAGTTGAAAAGACAAAATGTAATGCTATTAGTTCCACTTTAAGGAGTGATGAGAGATTTAGGTTACAAAAATAATAATTTCTAATTATACAGATGTAAGAAGGAGTGGATGATAAGGCCAGCAGTGGAAAAAAAGGATCTTGTGTGGGTTTTTTTCTACTTCTGCATTTGTGTGAATTAATAGGAAATTACAGACTATTAGAAAGTTGATTGAATTTTGTTTCTTAACTTCGCTGTTTTTCATTAGGGTGATCCTAAAAGCAGGTGGCTTTCAATTAGTTTTGTTGACAGTGCTGGCTAATGTTGTAATGATCCTTGGGAGAGGGAAAGAAAAGAGATTTATTGCAGTAGGGATAAGCTAGGCCAGGCAAAGAGACAGAGTACATAACCACTAATTAACTCATGTAGTCATTAAAAAAAAAAAAAAAGAAGACGAAGAGGAGGAAGGAAAAACAACATGCAACCTGAAAGAGGATTGTAAAGCATTTCTGCACTGCAGATCAGACCCTTGAGCTTTCGTTACACTGTGCATATCATATTAGATGGTATATATGAGCCAACTGCATATAAATCACATTCTCCCAATCTTGCAAGTCCTTGTCACAGAGCATATTTAATTTAACATTGTAATATTTATTTTCTAAAGTAGTAAGTAGGCCAAAACATACCCAGTAGAATGAGCATTCTGCCACAGCACAGCGCCTGACCTACGCTCCAGTAGAAAATTAACCCTAATTCATCTTCATGGTGACCCTATGCCAAATAGCTATTTCAGATGCTCCATTCCTGCCCTTCGCTGACTTTGTAAAGTGGAGCTGTAGCAATTTTCCCTAATTCAGTTTGGATTTTTAATTACATCTATTCCATTCATTTGTTTCCACTTAAAACCATCGTGTTGCGCTTGGGTGACTTGTAAGCAAGCTTTGCTTGGTCTTAGTATCCTTTAGGGACACGCTTAAGGCAGAATGCGCGTATGTCTGTTGAAACCATGTCAAATGGGAACTGCTATCTCAGATTCAAACTAGAAGGCTTTGTTTTCTGACACAAAGGGTCAAAGTCTGCCTAGTTATTTCCATGTGTCCCTTCCCTCCCCTTCCCTCACTCCCATCAGGATTATTTTAAATTCACATTATGGATAAGCATTTCTGTGCGTACACACAATTCACTGGAAAACAGAGGCCCTTTATTATTCAAAGCTCTTCTGGAAGTGATTTGTTTCAGGCGTTCCTCTCACAACCGTTTGCACATCTCTAAGACCAGCAAGATTTCAGTCAATCTGCTAACAAAGTCTGTTTTCAGACACCATGTAGAGAAACCTGAGAAGCTTCAAGTGTTTTGTCTGATTTTTTTTTCACTCTTGATAAGAATTAGTAGCAATTGATTAAGAACATGTGTGCTTATTTTGCCTATTATTTAGCGATTAATACTTTTTTTTGCATTGCATCACAATACAGCTGGTTCTTCTGCTCCTCCCAAGATTAACAGAGACTGTGTCTGATTTCTGTAATGTTTTCTACATTTGTAGAACTGGGAATATTTGGACTGCAACAAGGATGCAAAGTGAGAAGGCTGCAGAAAGGACGCTGAGATAAGGCAATCTGAGTCGTCTGACTGAACTCCTGCCAGGCACAAATGAAAATGTTTTGTGACAAAGTCTATCAAATTGCATTTATCTTGTGAATGCAAATTATTCTTAAGAAGTTACGGTATGGGAGGAAAAGGTGAAATTTATTTAAATTAAAATTATTTTTAAAAAAAAAAACCCTGGATTTATCAAAGTCAGGTGACTTCAGGTTTTGACATTACAGGCACGAAAGTAAAGCTTTAGCTGTCATTTTCTAGCTCTAGTACAGCTCTGCTTATGAAGAAAAATTGGACCATATGGGAGCATATGGAAAAACCAGAAGGTTAATATTTGCAGGAAAGTACCTCCTACAGGTGGCATTATAATTAACCTTGTGGGTCCTGAGCACACACGTCAGTCAAGCGTGCACGCGTGCTACGTCCCAGCGTGGGACAGGAGCACGGTTCCCCTGCCAGGACCACCGGGAGCTGCCCGGCCGCCCCAGGGGCTCGGGGCTGGTCCCAGGCAGGGGGGGGAGGCTGCTCTGGTGCCCCTGGGCCACCCTTCCCCGCCACAGAGCCACCGCCGACAGCGTTCCCCCGTGTCCCCCACGCACCCGGTGGCCAAGGTGGAGGGTGGCTGCTCAGGGCAGGGCGTGGGGCCCCCCAGGGCCGAGGCCGTGCTGTCAGGTATCTCCGCTGTCCTGCAAACCCTGTTGAAATAGCGGTTGGGAAGCTGCTTTCTCGCACCCTGCGACTTCCCGCTCCTCCGTGCCCTGGCACAATCCCAGTGCCCGGGGTCTCGCCAGCTGGGAGAGGAGGGGGAAGCTGTGCCGCAGTCTGCTCGGTCTCGCTTCTCCTTGTTGCTATTATTACAGGACTGGTAGGACCCAGCTTGTTATGAGGTTTTTGCACCCTCCTTCCCACATTTGGGGCCACAACCCTGTGGCCACTTCTCCAGCCCCATGGGCAGCTGAAACCACACTGACTTGTGCCCCAGACAGGCAAACAAAAATGAGGAGTAGCCATATACACGGAGGGTCATGCCTCTGGGACATTGGCATATCTGTTGGGGGAATAAATGGTGCAAATGCACGTGGGGCCCTGAGCTGAAGAGGGAAGATAGGGAAAAGCGAGGTCAAGACTGGGCAAACAGCTGGACCTGTGTTTTTCCATGCAGCAATTTGTGCCAAACTAAGAATTACTGGGGAGGGTGCGGAAATATGAGTAACAGAGTAAATACATCTTAAATAACAAGAACCAGCACAATCAAAATGTACTCACCTTTGAAAAGACTTGAAGTTTTTGCATAGCTATTATAAATGCAATTTGCAGAAACAGTGCAGTGTTTTAAAATAAATGAACCTCACAGAGTCACAAGCTATGATTTACCTTTAAGCATCCTCACGCAGTGTGGTTTATTAAATTTCAACCTGGGTTCTCAACTGTTCAGTTAATGTAGATAACTAATTTGATTATCATTCAATCAGGCTGTTTTGTGACTGACTGAAACATCCCCTATTGTTGCTACAAATATTTCAGTTAGCTTGTATGAAGAAATCATTAAATTCCTTTTTTTTTTTTTTGCTTGCTTGTTTGTTTTATTTTATTTTTGTCCTCACTATCTTTCTTTCTGGCAGTGAGTTGTTCTAAAGTACATACTGTGGGATTACTAATGCCTGCCCTAATGCTTTAATACTCTTTTTTGAGCACACAGTCTGTATTCGTTCCATGCTATGCATGCATCTTCTAGTCACATTAGGTGATCTTTTTTTCTTTCCTTTTTATTCATGCAGAAGATAAAGGAGGAGGAGAAGTGTAGACATCCTATGTATTACATTGTAGTTCTTAATGACTATACATGTATTATTACTTTAAAAAAAAAAGTAGTACTAATTGTAAAAAGCTGTCTGGCTACAGTATAAAGGATAAAAAGTGTTATGCATTAGTACATTAGATTCTATTAGACTTCTTGGTTGCAAAATTATATACTAAGTACATTAGTTTAGAATTAAAGCAGAATGTAAGTACCTAAATATAGTAGGAGACTTTCTCATCCTATTTACTTCTTGTGACAAAATAAGTGGTTTGTTTTTACTCGCATCCATTAGATGTACTCTGCTGTAAAACTTCTACTGAGTCCTTGAGATGGAGGTAATTTTATGTGGTGGTATCTCACCAAGCACTGTAGGCAGTCTGCACACCGTGCATTGCAGACGACACCTAGTCCAGCCTCTTACTGGAAGGTGCTTACTGCACCTCTGGCTAGCAAAGGGACCTTTGTAAGAAGAGGTAGTAACCGTTGTTGGGCCAAATGATAAACTTGGGCAAGCTTTTGGACCCATAATTTTGATTCAGCTATATCAGCCTATCTAATGAAGGATATTAATTCTGCTCACAAGACTTGTTGCATGACACCAGTACTATTCTCTCTTACTATACACTGCACTCTTCTGACGAGTTCCTGCAACAACACTGAAATCCCTCTTTGGGGAGCGGTACAGACATGTCAGGGCTAGGAAGGCAGAGCACCAAAAAATTAAAATAGGGCTTTTTAAAGTGATGTGGTCCTTTTTCCCTTCCAAGACAAATTGCACACTTTGAATCTAGGGTGTTCGAAATAATTTTTTTCCCGGATAGAAATTCCACCTTGAACTTGTAATAATAGCGTAGCATGGATTGTTGATTTCACTTATGAAAAAGGTCTCTAAAATTGTGTTCAGTCTTGCTTCAAGCCTGCACAAGTATTTCTTCCCAATTTATGGAGTGCATTGCAGCGCATGCTAGTAAAACCAATTATTTCATGAAAGTGACTGGTAGACTGCAAGGAAAAGAAAGTCCTTTCTCATCTGGCTAAATGAGATCATTAGATCCCCTAACTTGTTCATTGTACCAGCACAGGTAACCTATTGCAGTTCAGACCAATGGGCAATGTTTCCTGCAGAAGGAGAACAGTGGGAGCCTGTAGCAATTGTGTTTCTTCTCAGCGCCCTTTGCCTCTCCCCAGCTCCAGACTGGGAATGTCTTGGAAAGGTTACAGGGAAAGACTGTGATAGTGGAAGTGCAGAGATGTCTCTTCTGACAGCAGACTTCAGTCATTGCTGGTGCCGGTCTTCACACATGAAATATTTGCTTATAAAGGTCAAATTGAAAATTATCAAAAGTATCTTAAACATCAGGTCTGAATCCAACTCCGCTGAGTTTAATGAGAATTTTAGCACTGAATTCCATTGAAATATTAGGCTCACTAATACTATAGGAAAGAGTAGACAATATCAGTAGACTCTGGAGGAAAATGAGCTACCCTACATCCTACACTATTATTCTTTATTATTAAGGGCCATCTCCCAAGGAGTGCTGGGTACTGGGATGATACACTCCACAGAAACGTGTAGGAAGACTCAACCCCTGTAGCAGAGAGCTTCACACTCTAGAGGACCAGGTCTAGGTCCCTGTGGAAAGCTAGGAGGGGTTTGGGTTTTTTCATTATATTTGACCTGGCCAACAAATAGTCACAGATCCTCTTGTCAGGTTCTGTATGTCATGGGGTGGACAAGTTGCATTCTTTTTTCCAAAAGCTCTGTATCCCACATATAGAGTAGACAAAATGTATTTTTTCTCTACTTTTTTTTACACTATTGACAGTAAATTTTATTTAAAGCACCATTAAAGTATTGTGCATTATATTATTTTGTTTTTAATAAAGATATAGGAAATATTCTCAATTAGTACTATGGATCAATTTAAAATAACACTGCTTTTGAATTGCTGCAGAGGGCACAATCTTATTCTTGTATTTTCACGTAGTTTTCCGTTGCAGTCCTGTATTACTGTTGTTATTAAATTCAGATAGCATTCAGGCTGTTGTGGGTGCTGGAGGAACAAATGAAAAAAGCAAGGTTGATGTTCCTGTGACTAGAGAACCTGAGTAGATGCTGTGTTCAGACAAGCTATACTGGAAAGAGAAGAGTTAAGGCAGCAATAGGTCATGGTAGCAGTATTGTAATATTGGTAATGTAGTTCTTGATAACATAATGGCTTTTCTCTTGAAGGTAGGCACCTGAGAATTAATAGATTACAGTTATTTGCCCATTAGCCTCAGTGTTATTAGGTGCCAATGAGCAATTGGAATTGAGCCTTCAGGAGTTATCTGACTGTAAACTAGAAGATACCATAGGACGGCATTTCTTGTACACACCACGGAGACAGCTTTGGGGGACCAGAGAATGTCCTGGCAGAGAACTAGGAGCAATGCAGATGAAAAAAATGGGAAGTTATATAGGAAAGCAGAACAGTTTAGGATCTTTAAAGCAAAAGATGACGCTTCATCCCAGCATACCTTGAGTGTTGGTACTTTAGCCTAGTGAAACATGGTATTAACTGAGACCAAAATGTTTGATTTGGGAGCTGAACCAAACCCCCTACATTACAGGCAGATTTTCAAGAAAAATAGATGTGGCTACTTGTCCTGATAGCTAAAATCAGCCTTTATACACTCTGCTTATTACTACAGAATTAATGGGCATGCACATATCTTGCTAGGCTACTTTGAACTATATTGAAAGACAGATGTTTTATTAATCTAATTCTGGTTAGACTACTTTGAACAAGGTTGTAAAGGAAATACTAAAATATTTTTGCTGAGATTATAATAATTTACCTAAGTAACATTAGGAAAGCAATAGATAATGGTGAGAAATTACCACGGAATATTTTAGGCAGTAGAGATCAGGCTTACAAGAGTACTGAATAAAGTCACTAGGGACTGCAAAGGTAAAGTAAATTCCTGAGGTCTATCCCATAGTGAGATGTGAGAGCTCATCAGGGATTTGTTTCACATAACTTCTAAGTAAGTGAGAAGTAAGCAGAGAAACAGTTGTTATGAGATTTAACAAGTTGCTCCAGGAGCAGTGCAATTAAAAAAGCCCAGAGTCCTATAGATTTGGTTTGTGTACCCATAGGTGCCTGTCCCTCCTCTGGAGTAGCCTTATGGCCCCTGTTCTGGCTCCCATAGTCTGAGCCACCCTGACAACATCTCAAGTTTGCCTCCCGGTATCCCATCAGTGTCTGCACAAAACTCCAGACTCTTTCAAGGCCCCAGGGATCTGCTCCGTGACAAGGTCCAAGCCAACAATGTGCTAGATGGCCAGCCACATGCACAGGCTGCCCAGCATGGGCCAAGCCCAAAACCACAATTAACTGGGTAGAACTTGCTATAGGTTTTCTCTCCGTGGGACATTCATTTGGGTCTTTCTTCTCTCTGTTGCAATTTTGTATAATATTTGTAGGGCCCTAATGATTTCTGGTGCTGTTAGCTCAGAATTAAACCAGCTGAAACTGGCTGAAATAACTGAAAAAATAAGCCAACAGGTTTCAAACTAATTACGGACAGCCTGGATGGACAGGCATAGATGGAGAGCCCTGTCTTAAGGAGCGGGCTGTGAGCGTGTGAGCTCCCAGGGCCCCAACTTTGGAAAGGCCCTGGAGACCCATCAGTCAGTGCTGGGATTGTGCTTGATAACAGAGATGATCCTGTATTATGCAGTCCTGTAGAGATGATCCAATCCCAGATCTCAGATGGGAAAACCTTTTGAGGGGACAGGTATTTTCTCTATTTTTGTGGCAACAAGATGCTCAGTACGCCAGGCTGCTGCACATCCAGAAACTGACTGCTGTTTGCTTGCAGATAAGTCGGACATGGGCTGTAAATCTGATGTACTGGACGGCATCTGCAGGGAGGCTATACCTCTCATGGGCAGCGTGCCTGCCCAGATCCTGCTCCACATGCACGGGAAAGTCATTTTCCTCACGTAACACACATTTATCCAGAACCACTGAGGCCCCTGGTCCGCACTGTCCTTCAACATTTGTACGGTGACTCTGCCACAGACAGAGGGATGGCAAAATTGTATCATTTCTTTAAGAGACCATGCCTGAAATGGTGCAGTCACTGAGAGGGATTATATTCCCAGAAGGACAAGAGAGCAGAGAGACATTGGCAAGGCAGGAAACCCCCTGCCTAAACTGCAGATTGATTTTCCTCTTTTTTGTTGTAAAATGGAGTGAATTCTGGACTGACCAGTTTAAAAATTAAGGTGATGCAACTGTCTCGTATGCAGTAAAACTGAGACATAAGCCTGACCCTGTTTTTCAGTAGCACCCCATCCTCTGCCACTGTCTATTCGGTTAAGGACATGCTTAAGAAAAGATGCACGTTTCTGCCTTGGTGAATTTAATGGTGCTGAAGTCCATCCCACTGCAGGACAGCAGTTAAGTACCTGCTTAACTTTCAGAAAGTCCCTAAGTACCTGCTGTAATCCGCTCCTGAAGCAGATGATCATCTCAAGTACAAAGACATCTGCCTAGAAATGAACGTCATTGAACTGTTCATTTCATTTACCTCATTTAGGAGGTTTAATTTTATGCACTTAACATGGTAATACACTATTATTTTAAAATTTATTAATAGGTATTAGATAACAATATAACTAACGCTTACCTGCAATTAAAATCTGTGTTGATTAGGGTTGCACTATACATTGGTGCTGTTGGAAAAGCTTTTGTAATGAAATGTGTGCATTGCCAAAATTGAGCAATCCTATAGTCTGTTATCCGTCTTCCAAAAACTGGCAAAATAGTAAATAGGAAAGTAAAACCTCTCTAATGGGCTCATTCAATTATGAAATAATGTGGAGGAAGTGCAGGAGGAAGAGAAGAAATTCTTTCTAACCCTTGCGGTAATTAGTTGTTTGGCCCGGAGATGAAACCCAAAGTCCCTGACTTGGATTTAATCCTTGTTTAAATAGCAATTGCTCTTGTGTCCTAGAAAGGATGCAACCCACATAATGCCTGTAATCCAAAACCAACAGAAAATTTTTCAGATTTCTCACCTTAGCCTGTCCCTTTTAGTGACCATTGCTTTCCTTCTTTTTAGTAACTTGCCTTACCCCTCAAATGAACAGCCAAGTTCTGTCTCCAGAAAACATAGGGCTGAGTCATTAACTTCTTGGAGTCAATGACTGAATGTGCCCTTGCTTCAGTGGGACGAGGCTCACAATGAGCTGGCGAACAAAGCTTTTCCATTTATGCACTCAAGTCAAAGAATAGGTTATTCAGCTGGTCTAATTACCTGTCCAAACAGGACAAACCAAGCAGAAAAAGAAGACCATGGGTCAGATTTGGATCTGTGTTACACTGCTGAAAGCTTCAGGGTAATCAGTAATGATACTTCATATTTAAATCTGGCTCTATGTCCACTTAGCACATTAGTCCCAGTCTCAGAATCTGTAATCAGCAACCTGCAATTAACTCGCTGTGTTCATACCCTTCTGATTAATCATAACACTCCATATTATTACTAATGCAAACAGTTACCATAAAATATTTCTTCATTAGTTCTGGCTGGTCGACTTTCTGTTTTTTCTCTTTCCTATTTGAAAAAATAATTAGCCAGGAATAATACAATTAAGAATGTTTTAAATCAGTTCTATTAACTTGCTTTGTCTAATCAGTCGTGTGTTCCTCAATCTCCTTTAAGTTTTATCAGAGGAGTTTCTTCTGCACCAGTGCTTCTTCAAGGACTGTCGTGTGAGCTGACTGTCCTCCCCTGGTGACTGTGCGACGTACGTATCAGTGGGGGCAGTGCCATGTAAGGCCTTGACCTTTAATTGGGATGAGTGAGTTAGCTGGACAGTGCTTGCATTTGAATTGCAGCCAACACTATTAGGCAACCCCAACCTGAGCTACATCCTCCCCCTTGTAATGCTTCCATCTGGCATCATCAGGCAATACCGCTTTGCAAAATGCCACGGTATTACAAACCCAGTGTGCAATGGGCAGGAGCAGCCAGTTGGAAAGACAAAGGATTGTCCTTCTCCTTCCCCTTCCTTATGGATGGGCTGCCAGGGCAGAGAGATGGATTTCGCTGGAGACGGGTGCAGTTCTGGTACTGCAATGGGCACTAAGCACTGAGCTAAGGCTTTTCTAGAACAGTACTGTAAATTCACGCTAAGATGATAGCATGAAATCATCGTATTGCAGCATCTATATTTGCAGAGTGCAGACTCCATCCAGCAGACTTAAATTTGGTTAGTTTGATTGAATTGCTTCCCTTCCCTTCCCTTCCCTTCCCTTCCCTTCCCTTCCCTTCCCTTCCCTTCCCTTCCCTTCCCTTCCCTTCCCTTCTCCTTTTACCTTTTCCTCTCCCCTCCCCTTATCTTATATTTTCCTTTTTTTCCACTATAAGACAAAACCAAGTCTTCAGTACCTCTATATGGGTAGCTAAATTATTTTAGTACTAGAAAACAGAAAGCCTTTTACCTAATGGCCAGGGGTTCAAATGCAGACTACACAAAGGTCAGAAAAAGTGGTAGCCCTTGTGTGATGTGTTTTGTCATCAGTCTTTTCATTAGTGAAGAGTTAACTAGTGAAATCTACTGGCCAGACTACCTTCTCAGTCACTGTGAGGATGAAGGGTGCCGGCAGAACCACGTAGATGAGCACAACCATCTTCTCTGGAGTCATGGAAAACATCAGTCTCTAGGACAGAACCCAAGACCCACCTGGCCAAGTCTGGCTCCTCATCAGTCCAGAAGGAAAAGGTCAAAAGGAAAGGCATGGTTTGTTCTGTGTGACTGGGAGTGTGCTGTACAAGAGGACAAAAGCAGGAATGAGATTTGCTTGATGCCTCCTTAAGCCACCATTTGGGAAGATTCGCTCTGGAGAACATTCAGTAATTCTTCAGACCAATTCTGGGGCAGTAGGCATGGACTAGGAAGTATTGTCTTCATATGCAGGCAAAGTCATTTTGTTGTTGCTCTTCTGGGCTCCTAGGATTTAAATAAGACATTGCCTTTGGGTATTACTTGAATATGAACAAAACCAGCATTTGATTTCCAGGAATTGAAGCTCTATTACTGCTCAAGCAGCCTCCTGTCTCTTGCCTCCACAATTTCTAAGTAGGGCAAAATCCTAGCTCCATTAATGTCTGGAAAAACCTAGGGAAGAGTTGTGTTTTGAGCCTATACAATACTTTGAAAGCTTAGGGGCAAGTTTTGTTCTCATTAAACTGAGCTGAAGCCAGGTTGCTTTACATTCATGGTTGTTACTGGTTTATTTCCTTGTACTTTGGTTCCTTCAGTCCTCTCATTAGTTAAGTCAGACCTCTCTTCCTGGGAAAATGGGGAGCTAAAAGGTCAGCCCTGGCTTTCTTAAATCTCCCCAAAACAACATATCAGTTTGGTAGAAGGCATCAGAGGAGGGAGATTTAAGAATCAATTGTGTGACTGAAATGAAATGGGTTAAGGCTTTATTTCGGGGGGGAAAAAAAAAAAAAGCCCAAAAGTATAATCTTTCCTCATCACAGCAGTGGATAGAGACATTATTAATGCCAATGACATATTAGGATGAGAAGTTTGTAACTGGAGGATTGCTGCAGCCAAGCTAAAAACGTAGTTACTTAAGCAATTGCCAGTGGAGAGAGAACCAGACGTAAGCAGTAACATTTTCAGCTGAGGCAAATTAGCCTTTGTGGTACCTGAACATGATAACACCTGCTCTACCTCGGTGCTGCTGGGGTCTGGTGCAGAGAGGCAGAGACAGATGCCACAGAGGTAGATCCTTGATTAGGAATAACACGGGAGATGGCCAAAACCTCTGGGTATAGTGAGACAACCAGCATTAATGCTTTTCTCTCAGAACACCTTTACTTTTTTAATTCCAGAAAGAGTTCTTAACACTGAAGTGTCCTGCTGGGCCTCATGGTAAACTTTATTGCAGAAGACCACTTAAGCTGAACAGAAATTAGCCTGCTTCCATGGTCATTTGGCTCTTCTGTGTTTTACTGTTTCCTGCCTTAATTTTTTTCTTCAGTAGCTTTAAGCTTATTCGTTTCTGGATTTAGGCTTGATCTTTTCTATCTCCTTCTTCTTGGCTCGGACTTTTTTCTTTTGTCTTTCCTTCAGGCCTGACTAGTTTGTTCTTTTAACGTTTTCTTTAACACTTCGCTCCCAAAGGCAGGTTTTCCAGATGCTGGGGTGCAGTGCAGGTTGGGGATGGTGATTTCACAGTGTTTGCCACTGTCTGCTTCCCATCCCCAAGTCCTCCATCACTGCTGCTCCCCATTCCTCACCTCCCCAGGCTGTGCTTAGTGTCCTACCATTTTCTTTTGCCATCCTATAGCAGCTGGTCCCAGCTTCCCTGGTGGAAGGGCTTGTAGGCAATGCCATCCTGCTGCCTGCCACAGTGGAGGAGACTGGCTTTGCTCCAGGAAGTCTTGGAACTGCAGAAAGCTCCCTGAGAGCAGCCTCTCCATCCCAGCCATGCTCATTTATCAGCAGTGGCAAAGCTTCCTTGTTTGGGGCAGGGGAGAGGGGGAAAGGGATTATGAAGCCCATTAACTCCAATGCCTATGAAAAATAACTTCTGCACCTTTAATTCTTCACTTTATTTTGGTCTTTTCCGTAGCAATGTTCATGGTGTGTTTTTCTTCTCCCCACTCCTGCAGAAACAGTCCCCTCTCCCATTTTTGTCTCTGTGGGATCTGCTCTTACTTGCTGTTGCAGCTTTTTCATTTTGACTTTCAGCCCAGTTTCTCCACAGAAGACATCTGTAAAAGGAGATACTACTTTTTTACTATTACTTTAACTTTCTTTGACCTGCTTGGTTTTTCTCTTGTTCCCTCTCTGATTTAGAGCTTTTCTTTTTGCAACCATTCTCTTAGCACGTTTTCACTCTTTTCTTATCTTTTACACTTGCAGCAGCCAGGAAGGAGCCTGCAGCTTAGGATGAGGTGCAACTCCTCTTCTTCCAGACATTACATTTTGGTAGTTTGGAGACCACCTCAGCCATGCTGCGTACGGAAGATAGGAGCTTGGAGAAACAGTGCAGCTTTGCTAGTTGTGAGGGCTCTGTTAATAATAGCCTGAACATGACACAGAAAAGCAGCAGATTTTCGAGCAAGACCCTCCACTGCTATGCACTTCTGTACAGTACATGATATCAGAAATAAAGCCAGGTTTGAGTACTTTCTCTTTACAGTAGCTCTGTAGTAATTTAAACAGCTGCCCAAAGACCGGAAAGACAGGCGAGAACCCTTTTAGTACCTCTCTGAGAGGGTCTCCTGGCTACAGCTCTTCTCCTTACCCTCTGCACTTTCACAGATTTCTCCCCTGAACCTCCAGGCATCTCCAATGGCCCATCTTTGTCAGTCCCTGTGAATGTGCTACCACTGCCTTTGGTATTTGCCACATCCTTCCCTAAATTCTCCAGTCAGGTGAGCATAGATGGTCTCATTAATTTCCATGCTGCAGTGAGCACGAGAAGGGAAAATCTTCTATTCTTAATGCAAAAAGAGTTAGCTTCTTAATTGCACTCCTGATTCAGGGGAAAAGGCTGCCTACTCCTGCTTTTTTTCTACCCTTCCCCCTTTCTCTTTTCCCCCTTTTAGGAGTGCCCTTTATTATAAGAGTGACTTGTATCAGCAATGTAATTTCCCCAGCAAACTCACCCTGCTAATTTCAAGAGTCTGTTGGTGCTGTTTTATTCTTGTCATGTCAGATGCAGTAATCCAGTTTGCATTCACGATTAGATTAGGAAAGACGTGAAATACCTGCATTTGCAAAATTAGTGTGGATATTTACCAGTTGGCAGCTTGTTCTCTTACTTCCTCCCCACCTCACTGCTGGAAGCCCTTAATCCACTACTCAGATGTATAAGTTGATGCCTTGCTGTGAATCAAGAAAATGTCTTTCTGCATTGTTAATTTCTGTGGCATGATCTCACCTCATGTTGTCTTCATAGACACGTGCCATAGCATAGCCTGATGAGATGTAACCTGTAGTCTAATAGGCAGCGGGGAGTCAGTACGCTGACGATGCCTCCCAGCAGCCTGTCTTCAGAGAGCCTTGCAAAAGGGAAAAAAAAAAAAGACAGATTGGCTCACCTAGCTCCTATGGAAAGGCGCACAAAACCAACACTACCTCCGGTGAGATGTGTGTCATTAAGAGGCTGATGCTCTCTATGGAAAATAATTGTCAGAGACCACTTTTGCTTTAGGATCTGCAGGACAGTGAACAGATAGAAAGCACAGGGCAACATCTGAGCCTGCAGCCCACCCAAGGCAATGAGTGTTAACTGGGTGCTGGAGACAATCAATGATTTGAAGGCTCAGAAGCTCCCTAAAGCCAGCCTCAAACTCCATCTGGATTTAAATTGACTCTTTTCCTTTTTTTACATAAACAGGGTTCCCTGAACCTTGTTAACTGTGTGTCATCCCTCTGCGGAAACCTTAAAGATAAAAATTCTTCTGAGTGTGCAAATTGTCTGTTTTCATTATTAAACTGCAGATACCTTTTTACTTTCCAGCACTTCTGTATGAACATTCACAATAGAAATAAGCATGCTAAGCCATGAAACTCCACTTTATACTGGAAGCTAATTCCTGCAGTTTAATTTCTTGCTCCCATTTCACCCTCACGTGATCTCTCCTTCCTCCAGCCCCCAAAACTCTCCTAACTCAAATTCTGATCTCTTTCAGCATGTTCCTCCCTGGCTAGACAAGAATCCAAAAGCAAGAGCAAGAAATAAAGGCATGTCTCACATCCAGACGTCAGTTTTGCTTGCAGTCAGCAAGGGATAAATAGATGGGCCACGCAGCATTAGCCAAGGGCTGTTGAGGTGTTTGTTCTTCAGCACCAGCCAGGGACATGTATTTCTAAGGCAGTAAGTCCCTTGTGAGAAAACACTTCTAGTAACTCTTTTATGTTTAATCTGCTGGGATGCTAGTCTCAGCGCCGTGACGTATTATGACAATATCATCCCAGAGTTACAAACCTGTGTGCTGTTCTGCCAAGGAAATGTTTTTTCCAAATATGCTGAAAGCTGCCAACTAGCTGTTTGTGCAGCTTAGTAAATTCTAGGTAATTTTCTTCTTAGAAAAGTGGAAAGAGAGTAGGGAAAAACAATAAAGAAAAATAATGTGCAATTCCCCAGAAATTACCCAGAATCATCCCTTAGGAAGAGCATCAGGGGATGCTTTTTCCTCTCCTGCCTGCAAAGTTGTTCACATGCCACTGCTGCCCCGTGGTGTTTTCACCCTTCGCCCCAACCTCCGCAGCCTCCCTCTCTGCTCACTTTCTCCCTTCATCCTTCATAGAATCGTTTTGGTTGGAAAAGACCTTTAAGATCATCTAGTCCAACCATTAACCTAGCACTACCAAGTCCACCACTAAACCATGTCCCTAAGCACATATCTAGGCATATTTTAAATACTTCCATGGAGGGTTACTGGGCAGCCTGTTCCAGCACTTGACAACCCTTTTGGTGAAGAAATTTTTCCTAATTTCCAATCTAAACCTCCTCTGGCACAACTTGAAGCCATTTCCTCTTGTGCTGTCGCTTATTACTTGGGAGAAGAGACCAACTCCCACCTGGCTACAGCCTCCTCTCAGGGAGTTGTACAGAGTGATAAGGTCTCCCCTCAGCCTCCTTTTCTCCAGGTTAAACAACCCCAGTTCCCTCAGCCACCCCTCATAGGATCTGTGCTCTAGACCTTTCGCCAACTTCGTTGCCCTTCTCTGGACACGCTCCAGCACCTCAGTGTCCATCTTGTAGTGAGGGGCCCAAAACTGAACACAGCACTTGAGGTGTGGCCTCACCAGTGCTGAGTACAGGGGGACCATCACTTCCCTAGTCCTGCTGGCCACACTATTTCTGATACAAGCCAGGACGCTGTTGGCCGCCTTGGCCACCTGGGCACACTGCTGGCTCATATTCAGCTGGCTGTTGACCAACACCCCCAGCTCCTTTTCCGCCAGGCAGCTTTCCAGCCACTCTTCCCCAAGCCTGTAGCCTTGCATGGGCTTGTTGTGAGCCAGGTGCAGGACCCACCACTCAGCCTTGTTGAACCTCATACACTTGGCCTCGGCCCATCGATCCAGCCTGTCCAGATCCCTCTGTAGAGCCTTCCTACCCTCAAGCAGATCAACACTCCTGCACAACTTGGTGTCATCTGCAAACTTACTGAGGGTGCACTCGATCCCCTTGTTCAGATCATTGATAATGGTATTAAAGAGAACTGGCCCCAAAACTGAGCCCTGGGGAACACCACTTGTGACCGGCCACCAGCTGGACCTAACTCCATTCACCACAACTCTTTAGCCTGGCCATTCAGTCAGTTTTTTACCCAGCAAAGCATATGCCCACCTAAGCCATAAGCAGCCAGTTTCTCCAGTAGAATGCTGATGGCCTATGCCCAAGATGGCCTCCAACCATCACATCACCCACAAGTCCTTCTCTTTCACGAGCAACAGGTCCAGCGGGGCGCCTTCCCTAGCTGGCTCACTCACCAGCTGTGTCAGGAACTTATATTCTACACACTCCAGGAACCTCCTAGACTATTTTCTCTCTGCTGTATTGTATTTTCAGCAGACATATGGCAAGTTGAAGTCCCCCACAAGAGCAAGGGCTAGCAATTGTGAGACTTCTCCCAGCTGCTTGTAGAATATTTTGTCTGCACCTTCATCCTGGTTAGATGGTCTATAACAGTGTCCCACCGTGATATCTGCCTTGTTGACCTTCCCTCTGATTCTTACCCACAAACACTCAACCCTATCATCACCATCGTCAAGCTCTAGACAATCAGTCTAGAGTCATATAGAGCTCTCACCAAATGCAGACTGCGCTTTCCCAAGGAGTGGCCTGCTCCTCTCTGATTGCCAGAAGCTGCCTCTCCTATGTCTTGCCCCTGCTTCCACCCCCAGACTAGCTGCCTGCAGAGATGTGCTTCCAGCCTGCCGGTGGCTGGACAGGCACAGAAGCAGGCAGGCAGCCTGCAGCACCATTTCAGGGGGCGGCATCAGGAAAGGAGAGCAGCCTTTCCTGGGGACAGGCTTTTCCCAGCCAAGGATTCATCCGGCCAGATCAGGGCAGTTGGTTGGTATTTCCCAGGGCAAAAGCCTCGGTGCCTCGAGCAGCCAGGAGTTTAGACACTAAAATGTCAGCAGCTGTGTCGCCTCCCTGGCGCACACCACACAGAGGAGAAAAAAGCTGTTTTCCTTCCTGTGGTGGCCTTGCCAGGGGACAAGAGCTGGGTGGGAGCCTGTGTAAGGTGCGTAGACAAGGGCTGCAGTGCTCAGGCCCCCGTGAGTAACCTCTGTCTCAAAGGGTGTGGGATTAGCCCCAGTTTGGGTGGGGCAGGGTGCTGATGGGGTGAGCCAGGGCACTTGGGGCTGTCCCTTGCTCGCAAGGAGCGAAGCAGCCTGTCTGTGGCTGCCGTTGGTACGGGTGGTGTGTATGTCATCTCCCGAATACTTCTCCCCCACTGGGAGACACCGCTTGCCTCCGAGTTTCCAGAAGTGCTCTGGGTTCCCCCCGGGGGGGCATCATCCTCATGCAAGGTGCCACCCCACTACTGCCAGGTTACCTGGAACAGAAAGATTTGGAGATGGAGGAGTCTGGCCGAGACGTGGCTGAGCAGAGAGGGTGAGGGAGTCATGAAAAAGCAAAAACAAAAATAAAAGCCTCTCTCAATTTTCATATAACTGTGTTGACATACGAAAGCTTAGTGACAGTTTATTTAAAGCGACTCTGTTACCTATTAAATTGCAAAAGACTCAGTCCTTTCGTATTCACGAAGAATAATTCATGAATTACATAACGGTTAACTTTAAAAACGCAGCAATATGCTGAATGCTGATTACTGAGCTGTGTAAAAAAAGGGGGAAAAAAAAATCAGAGCAGTATTTTATTCTGTTATTTTCATTCCAAGTTGATTTCATTACTTTGGTGAGCACAGTGCTAACAAACAGCTGTAACCCTATACTGCTCTCAGGAGCTGCATTTCTCCTGCTCCAAAGCCCCCTTCTCTCCCTGCCGTTTGCCCACAACACCACAAAAGAGCACGCTTGGTTGCCAAGAAAGGCTTGCAAGAGCTAAGGATAAGAAAAGAGCAAGGTGGGAGGGGGACTGCCAGGCACAAAGTCAAGAGTTAAAGTGTGCGTTTGTAACGTATCGGTGGTGCGCTGGATTATTCATGCTCCTGCTCCACAACTTGAAATTGAGGGTGGTGAAAACAAGATGTTCAAAACTCATCTAGATGATTTCTCAGGGGGTACTGTATAAATGCGATAACCATCACCAGTGAGAATAAAGCAAACAGCAGGAAAAAAAAGTAAGCAGCCTGGTCTTTGGTGAATTCACTCCGAGTCTTGCGTGTCAGAAACCATTGTACTTATCATCTGAAATGCGACTCCCAGCCTTATCCCAGCTCTCTATCAGCCCTTGGACTGCAGTGAGCAAACTTCTTCTGAAGGATTGTCGGTTTGTAGCCAGCGCAGGCAACGCGTCTCTGTCAGGAACAGTAATGCATGTCGACAAGTGCACATTAATTTTAGATTATTCATCCTGACAAGGCTGTTGATTTGGAGGTTTGCTGCAACTGTTGGTTTAAACAGGCACAGAAGGAAGCTGGAGGCATGAACAAAACCCAAAAGGGGACTTCTGGGAGGGGAGCTAATATCCTGATGAAAAGTCTTCCTAAATTTGTCTAGAGCTCAGCTTTGAGCTTGGAAAGCTGAAGTGAAATAGAGATGTATTTCAAGGTCTAGCAGCACAGGAGAGGTAACCATGGCAATTTAACCTACTCAGGCTGAGATAGGAAGAAGCAGGATCGAGTTCCTTCAGTCCTTTTATACAGAAAATGCTTCATATACAATAAAGGATGAAGGAAAGGTTGTCAGTGAATGAATAAAGGAAATTAAATAAAATCCATGTGGCGGGAGGCTGTCCTGTTCTCCAGAGCTGCTGGGGAGCTATCCTACTCAGCCAGTCCTCACAGCTAGGACTGACAAAAGTGCAGCATTAGATTTTACCCCCAATAAAGTTAATGATAAAAATCCCCCTGATTGGAAAGAAAGGATTTTGCTTTACATCACCAAGAGCTCTATGAGGGACTTCTCTCACAGAAGCATATGGAGAGGTACAGCTCACCGGCATGTGGTTCAGAAGGGCCTTCATCTCAGAAGGAAACAATAGAGTGCACTGGAGGAGTTTTCTTCAGCTTGTGCAAAGCATCCACATCTGCCGTCTGCTGTGCAAAACAGGTGTAACTGTCTCGCTGCCCACTGGACTCCGCATACTCCTGTGCACCCAGGGCCATGGAGCACTTCAACGAGCTGCTATCATGTCAAGTGATGCAAATGCATTCAGAAGACTTTCAGAACAACTTCATGGATCAACCATTTTCATGGATCACAGGTCATTTTAAAAAAAATACTAACAAGCAGTTGATAAAATTATTGAGCTCCTATTCACACTCCTAAATATTTATCTCTCTGAGTTGTTACCCTGAAATCAATAAAACTTAGTGAGTAAACTCTGGTCAGCGTGTTCAAGGGACATGCAACATGTCACAGAGTAAAATTGTCTGCCATCCTCATGGGCAAGAGGAGAATCTATATAAGAAAAGGAGGAGTGGGAGATACCGTGCATTCAGGTTCTATTATTATTTTTTAAAAGATGCAGGCAAATATCAAAAATACAGGTGGGTGTGATAGCATCAGTGTGCCTTGCTCTTACAGTGGTGAGGAATTTCACAGTTGTGGAGCAGGAGGCTGATTCTGTTCCTCCTACCATCGAGCATCACTGTTTGCTTTTCCCGGAAGACTACATTTTTAATGTGCATTGCACAACTACAGGCAAACCTTCTTTCACATTGTCTTTTGATAACCACAGCTTAAGGGTCTTCAAAGTCACATAGTCAGACAATAGTTCTTGTCCTGCATAAACTTTCTATCATTAAAATAAAATTCTGGTAAAAAATAAAACTTTTTTGAGGTTTCAACACAGAGAGTACAAAGAACTAAAACTGCCATCCTCTTTGAAACTTCAACAGCAAGCAGACTCCATTCCAGAGGTCTAAGTATTTGATGTTCTCCTTAAGGAACAATTTAGCCCATGGACTGTTAGTATTTGCAATAGTGGTTATTTTGGTGAATATGGACCGGACCTTTCCAGATGTTCAAGGCTTTGGACCCAGGTTTCATTCATTCCTACAAAAGGGCCACCTTCTTGTACTGGGGGTGGCAGGGAGGGATGTTGAGGTGGTGCACGGGCTTTACTACCGAGGTTAGTAAGTGTCAGCGCTGTGAAGTCTAGCAAAAATACCAACCAGGTCTCAAGAGACTGATCCTTCTGTAATTTTGGTTGTGAGTACCAAAACTCGCAACAGTGACGGTTTAGCGCTATTGGCTAATGATTACGGGGTGTTTTTCCCAGAGACTGTGTCACTGCCTATTTAGTGTACTCCTCACCTGGAGCACCCATGCTATTTAAGCTCTGCTCTCCTCTGCAGCAGGAACAGTGCTGGGTAGTGAGGTGGAGAAAGGGACAATTTCACAGTTAAAATGGGTAAAAAATAGTGATCTCCCTCTGTGTGTGGAATTAACATTAGACACAGAAAGTAAACCAGTTGATGAACGTTGATGTAGAGCCAGCTTGTTGGAAGGGTCGTGAAGGAAGGCTTAGGCTTCAGGTGCTTTTACGTTTGTGGTGGGTTGACCCTGGCTGGGGGTCAGGTGTCCACCAGAGCTGCTCTGTCACTCCCCTCCTTCACTAGACAGGGGAGAAAAAGTATAACGAAAAGCTTGTGAGTCGAGATAAGGACAGGGAGAGATCACTCATTATTGTCACAAGCAAAACAGACTGAACTTAGAGAGGAATTTCATCTAATTTATTACTAAGCAAAACAGAGTAGAGGAATGAGAAATAAATTCGAATCTTAAAACACCTCCCCCCACCCCTCCCATCTTCCTGGGCTCAACTTCACTCCCAGATTCAACCTCCTTCCCCTCTCAGCGGCACAGGGGGATGGGGAATGGGGGTTACGGTCAGTTCATCACGCGGTGTTTCTGCCACTTCTTCATCCTCAGGGGGAGGACTCCTCTCATCGTTCCCCTGCTCCAGCATGGAGTCCCTCTCATGGGAGGCAGTCCTTCACGAACTTCTCCAACGTGAGTCTCTCCCACAGGGTGCAGACCTTCAGGAGCAAACTGCTCCAGCGTGGGTCCCCCATGGGGTCACAAGTCCTGCCAGCAATCCTGCTCTGGCGTGGGCTCCTCTCTCCATGGGTCCACAGGTCCTGCCAGGAGCTTGCTCCAGCCTGGGCTTCCCACAGGCCACAGCCTCCTTCAGGTGCTTCCACCTGCTCCGGCGTGGGGTCCTCCACGGGCTGCAGGTGGAATCTCTACACCCCCTCATCCTTCCTCCATGGGCTGCAGGGGGACAGCCTGCTTCACCATGGTCTTCTCCAGGGGCTGCAGGGGGATCTCTGCTCTGGCACCTGGAGCACCTCCTGCCCCTCCTTCTGCACTGACCTGGGTGTCTGCAGAGTTTCTTACTTCTTCTCACTCCTCTCTCCGGCTGCAAAAGCTCTCTCTAACTGTTTTTTTTTCCTTCTTAAATATGTTGTATCACAGAGGCACTAATGGGCTCAGCCTTGGCCAGCGGTGGGTCTGTCTTGGAGCCGGCTGGCATTGGCTCTGTCAAACACCAGGGAAGGTTCTGGCAGCTTCTCACAGAAGCCACCCCTGTAGCCCCTCCTTCTACCAAAACCTTGCCACACAAACCCAACACAAGGCTGGTGTTGGGAAACACCAGTGGCTCACAGTCACAGGCAGCTGAATGCTCTGCGAGGGCAAGGAGTGTCTCCAGCCATGTGGACTTTCAGAACAAGACACAGAGCAAGGTGGGTGCAGCTTTCCCAGCAGAGGATGAGCAGCTCAAGTGAGTAATTGGCTAAAGAGCATGAAATCTGGCAATACTCAGTCATCTGAATTCAGGTGAAAAATCTAGGCTGAGTTACTGAACCTGCTGCTGCTCCCAGCAGCAGCACTAAGCTGAGAAGCCGTTAACGCGCTTTCCCTCATGCCAGGCTTACCAGCCACTTGCAGCTGGATGGGTCCAAGGCAGAGGCCCCTAATCTAGCCTGACTTCTTAACCTTAGGAAATTGCTTATGGCGGCATGTGATTTTTAAAATTTTTTTATTTTTTATTATTTTTTAATCCCTGAGCACATTTGCCCCGCTGCCTGAACTTTATTTTCCTTTTACATGCAGAACTCTGTACCCTGCTGTTGCTTCCCTTTCCTTCCCATCCTGTCTGCCCTGGCGTGCATCCTGCACCTGCGGGCATAGGGAAGGGGTGACCAAGACCGTGCTACGCCCTGCAGTTTATTCTCTACTTGGAAAGGGGGGGAAGGGGCAGGCAATTCCCCATCAGACTGCAGCAGACTGTGGAGAGGGTCATGTGGCGTGTCTGAATATATATGCAAAAACCTTGTTTTGAGTCCCAATCAATTACAGCTAACTCATTTTGAAAGATTATGGCTTGTGAGTGCAGTGGCATTGCAGGGAAGGAAAGGGGCAGAAAGGTACCAGAGAGTATGTGTGGGGTGGAAGGGTGAGGTTTGTGGGCCCTTCCTTCACTGCCAAGGAAAGCTAAAGGGAAAAAAACAGACTAGAGCTGCGAGTGGAAGAGGATTTTGTAGGATGGCCCTTGAAATGAGATAAACACTGAGTAAAATCTGAGTAAGAAACTCTTCACTCACCCGTCTCCATTCTGTGCTTTCTAATGCCTTACTAACTCTTTTACATACCGATGCTTACAGGATTTTTCTTTTTCCTTTAGCCATAGCTGTTTCACTAAGATTAAATAACAAACTCCAGGATTTTCTAATATTTTAGTGTGTTGTAATTTTAGTGGTCATCCTTAATCTTTTTTCCCTAGCACAGCTCTTTCTCTCATCAGCTTAATATTTAAACTGGATTCATTTTTAATGCCTTAATATGCAAACACATTTAGGTCAAAATTGATTCAATATTTAAACTTGTTCAGTTTCAAACACATTTTATGCTTCAGCTGCTTCAACTTGTAGATTATTTCAAACGTGGAATTGATTCCAAAATTAAGCAGGTTTAAATGTTCAGTCAATTTATTTTAAACTATGTGTGTGTTTTAGAGACTTGTATTGAGAAATGATAATTTTTTTTTTACTGGTGCTTTTGCAGTTCACAGTGTGTCAGCAGTTTGAAAGTAAGTCTCTGTGCATATATATGGCTATTCATAGCTTGCCTAAAGTTTAACCAAGTTTAACATGACTTAGAAAATGGCAAATGGTTACCCCATGCTGAATATGGTATATAGACCAGCTACCTTCAGAAACATATTTTTTTCTGTCTTCAAAGATGTTTGTTGAAAATTAGGATGGAAACCTATCTGTTTGCCTGTTTATATTTAAATACATAAAATAATGCCCTCATTTCCAAAACATGCCATTTCCAAATGTAACTGTGCATCTAGGTTGTATTTGTGGAACAGCTTGGACAGACAGAAATGGCACATGGCGGTGTGTTAGCTAAAAGGGAAGGGGGTCTGCAGTCACCACTGGTGTCCAGTGAGAGGATCCCCTCAATCTCAGTCAATTCTCTCTTCCGTGTGAGAACTTGCATACTCTGAACCCTGAAAAAGGGTACTGGGTATTTCAGGAAGCAGCGTCTTTGCTCTGTAGCTTAGCACTGTTACTCCACTGTGTAGAATAGACAATTATTATTTGGAGTGGAGTTTATAAGCAGGTTTCCAGACTCTCAGGTGAGTATCCTAACCACAGAGCTATAAAGTCCCTCTCTTTTCTCTTTTGTACTCACGGTTGCTTAATTATTTATGCAAAGTGGCATAAAATAAACATGAGAGATTAAAGGCGATGCATAACCAAACATTTTACGACCCTCTGGCTTTGGAAGTCCAATCTTTCCTTCTTTCAAAGCTGAGATTTGAAGCCTGTTTTCCCACTTCTTCAAGTACACATAGAATGCTCCAAAGTGTATTATTAGAGCTTTAATTTTTATTGATTGCTTCTTTTTTTTTTTTTTTCCCCAAAAAGCTCAACCAGCACTGAAATCTCTCTTCAGTGAAAGTGAAGAGAAAGGGAAGAGGAAGAGTGAAGTGGGATGTTTTGATTGATTTTTGTCCATTTCAGTGGTGAAGAGCAGAAAAATAAATGTGGCTTGACATAGTTCTCTTTTTGTTTTGGTTTGACTGTTGAGAAAAACCCTCTTAGGAAGACTTAATGTTTTGTAGCTGTTTTTTTATATAAAAATAGAAGAACAAAATCTCTAGTTTTTCAGCTGGCATGACTGTCTTGTAAGAGAGAAAAAGTAATGAATGGTTGCAATTTGATGCACAGGTGATGCGTTTTTATAGTAGATGGGGAAAGACTTTTTTTTTTGGGTTGTCTAGTTTGTATAAATGACTAGAGGTGCTCTGCTTCTGCTGTTATTGATCTGGTATTTTTAATGAGTATTAAAAGAAAAAAGGTTATGTTATTGTCAGATGACTGCTTGCAATGTTGTTGATACTTTTTAGTAAGACCTCTCCTTGCAGCAGTTCTTTCCTGTCCTTCAGAGAGTGCTAATTTTGCACATACTGTTTATACATTGCAATCCAAAGGAAAAAAAAAAAAAAAACTCAGGTGAATTACTTCTCTGGTTGGTTATAATGTGTGAAAGTAGAAATTAGTTAGAGTTTTGGCTATTTTTCAAGACTCCTATAATTTAAAAATAGTTTTGTTCTTCAAAATGAAATGTTGTGTAACTGTTAACGATGTAGATGAGCTTTTTTTTTTTTTGTTCAAATTAAAATTTCTAAGTTGTTAACATCTGAATGTTGGCTAGAGCACACATATTAGCTGCTTTTATTTCAGGACCATTGAATACACACTGGAGGATTAGCACCACAATGCCTTCACATTAAGAACTGATAGGTTAGATATACCTGCCAACATCATCTGTAAAAACAAGAAGTAGGTTTCATATTTGCATAACTTTCTAGATTTGCATAAACTCAGATTTACAATATCGGACACATTTTATTTAAAGCTATACTTTAACAAAACCATAGGTAGATCCCACAGGTTTATGAAGAGTTTAGGGGGTTTCAGAAGACTCCACACACAGACACACACACACACACATACACACACACTCTCCTACTGAATGAGTAAGCTATTATGCCATATGCACATATTTCTTTCTATCAGTTTGTAATTTATGACATTGCTGAGTATTTTTTTCATGTGAGAGACAGCAGCAGTAAGCCAATGAAAACATTCAGGTGCTCAGCAGTAGCAGAATCTGGGAGGAGAGTGAGAAATGCAGCCAGTCAGGATCTGGGCAGATGATAAAAGCAACCTGAGGCTACATCTATCCTAGTTAATTAAACATGCCCAGGGCTGCTCTCTGGCACTAAGGCCAGTATGCACGAAACAGCCCATGAGACTGGAGACTATTCTGACAATCTTGAAAGACAGACAACCACCTTCCACTGCCCAGGCATCATTATTTATTTTGCTAAGGTAAAGATAGCCTCACAGTTCACATCCAGAGCTAACTTTCTCAGGGCATACCCAAAACTCCAACGGTAGCACATGGTGCTATGCAGACTTACCTGCCTGTTTCCAGAAACAATATAAAGGCTCTTAGATTAAAAGCTGCCATTCCCCTGCAGCTCCCTTCCCAGTGGATGCCACAGTGCAGCCCTTGGTTGCAGCTGGACTGCGCCCAGAGTCCCTGCACTGCACCATCCTGCATCCCAGCTCTCCTGGGCATCACCTCAGCTCATCCAGGGTGCAGCATGGCCTTATTATTGAGTTTCAGTTCCCTGTGTTGGAGGCTGATGGGGAGCCAGCTCTACAGTATCAAAGGCGGCTTCCCAGGTGGAGCCAGGAAAAGGAGGAGCAGAGCATGGTCCAGGAATGAGTGGGTGGGCTGGACTTCTAAACATGGAACCTCTGTCCATCTGGCAGAACAGGCAGCCATTGGAAGCTCTGCCTGGGACCTAGTGAGGAGGAGCAGCCTTAGTGTCATGCGCAAAGTCTGCTCTGCTGGAGAGAAGGATGGCAATACTCAGTCTACCGGTGGGAAAACATAATTAAGATGCAATCTGAAGGGAGATGGGGAAAGTTATCTGGGTGTGAGCACTGTGAAAAATTAGGAAATGGGAAATTTGGTAACAAATCAGTGTCTGATTCTATGTAAAATGCCCTCTGTGCCTCCTGGGACACAGCCTGGCATGAAGGAAAAAAATAACTGAATTCTGTGTTGGTTTCAGGGGGTTAACGGGTCTAGAGGCTCAATGGTGTTAACATGACCTTGTCACTGCAGAACATTAGACAATTAAATACATTCATGGTTTTGACAGAGAAATCTCAGTCTGCTTAATACCATGGTAAACAACTAGCTTAAAAATCTATCATCCTTTATTAAAGATGCAGAATAAGAAAAGAAAAAGATTAATGCATCTGACATATAAACAGCAAAGTAACTTCTTTTTTAGCAATATACCACATTTCCTTAGACTGTAGCTGTAGGGAGACCATTTGGCAACCATTTGGCTGATATTAGAGGTGATAGTAATTGTTCTTGTTAAAGAAAAGACAAAATGTCATCAGAGCTGGGTTGGAGCCATTTTGTCACATCTTGGTTTCCTGGAGACAAGAAAAAAAAAGGACAAAATGTGCACCAAAGAAGGAGCAAAGAGCATCAAGGACAGAAGAAAATTGGCTTTGGTCTCTGAGACTGGTTCTTACTTGCAAGAGTGCTTCTAGAGAATGGCAGGCACCGCACACACTCTTCTCGGGCCTTTCAAGAGCTGGTGTCTTTGCACTGGCTTTGGGCTGACTTGTTGGTAGCTCCCTTTTTGACAGCACGCTGTAGCAACAGCAGCCGCCATCTTAGCCAAGCACATCAGATTAATACAAAAAGACACAGGCACATCAAAAAGCACCCAAATGTACGTAAGAACATCCAAAAGAAAAAAAAATATGGAAAAAGGACAAATAGGGATGGAAAAGAGCATAAAAAGTAGAGAGACAACTAGGAATTCATTCATTACACAATAGATCTTAACCAGAAGTTGTCCTGAGGCAAAAGAGCTGTTGATATCCTCTAGAACCCTCTGATGCTTCCTTGGTTCAATCTCATAATTTACCAGGATCAGGGAAAGCAAGGTCCTACAGTGTTAGAGTGCATCCTGTGATCAGAAGAGGTGTCCCCATCACACACTCTACTATCTGCTTACTTATATTATACTAATTATACGTCCTTCCAACCAGCTTTCCAAATAGAGCCCTCCCAAAGGAAATGGTAGGTGGAGCAGCATGTCCACTCTTTATTTTGTTAGCGTATTTCCCAGCACACTGTTTTTATACCATTGATTTGTGTCTTATTTTCTTGTGCCTGTTGCTGACTTCAGCAGAGTTCCTGGGCTTATCAGTCAGACACTTCACTGTTCTCCATGACTTTTGCTGACCCTTATGGTCAATGTTGTGCAACAGGCTGAATTGGATTCATGTGACTTTAGAAAAGGTAGTTTCTTACTCACAGCCTCTCAATTACTGTATAAAAGACCATAAAGTGAAGAAAAACAGCCCTACCAGATCTGCATATTCACAAGTTGCAATCCAACATGCACACAGTCATAATGGGTCTATAGAGGTTTAGAAGGAGCAGTCAGTGACACGTGAATCTGTTCTAAACTGTAGTTTGATACATGAATTTCAAATAAATAAAATGTATACTTTTATCCTTCCAGTACTCAAAGGTTGGGAGTTCTGAGTGCATGCACTCTCTTCATGGGTGTCGTGGTTTAACCCCAGCTGGCAACTAGGCACCGTGCAGCCGCTCACCCACCCCTCTCCTTGCCAAGGGGATGGGGAGGAGAATGGAAAAAACCTTGTGGGTTGATTAATAGGATAACAAAGGAAGAGAATAAGTAGAATTTTTTATCTCTAACACAAGTGATGCACAAATCCAATTACTTACCACATGCAGAATAAAAAACCAACACCAAACCAAAACTGATACCCAGTCTGTTTCCAGCACTATACCAGCTACTAGAAAGAAAATTAACTCTGTCTCATCCGAAACCAGGACAATGGGTTATTTGCATTGTTGTAATATCCAAAAGGCAGATCAGCTGCAACGCTATGTCCCTATTACTCAAAGAAAGCTACCGTGACCCAGAACATCTCAAAGAATTAGATTGAGATGAGCACGGGAAATGTTAAAAGCCATCTGTCCTAACTTGCAATATAAATTTATGAAATGCACGATGCATTAGGTGATATGGGCTGCTATTTCATTAACTACACATTTCGAAAAGAGATTTTTCTTTGTCTTTTAAATAGCTCTGGTAAGAATAAAGAATATCATTACATCAAAGGAAATATTCATATAACCCAAAAGATCTGACATAAGCCCTCAAATGCCAGGCAACCCGTAGATGATATTAGAATTCTGTATCTACCTCTAGCCATAATGCAAATCAGTAAAAAGTTCCAACAAAATGTCATCTTTTATGCTATAATTCTATGACAAAAGGACCTGAAGGCAGACAAAGTGAGTATGCCCAGCTGATCACTTTTCACAACGGTAACGTTGTCATTGAAATATTTTTTAAATGCCATGATTTGTTACCTCATAAGGCAGGGTTTGATACCTCTCGAAGACATAACCATGCATTAAGAAAGCTTGAGATTCACTTTCCCTCTGAAGAGGCCTTGGGATGTTCTGCCCTGTGGGAACCTTCCTCACTTCCCAAACATTATGGAACCCTCCTGCTACTATTACTTTTGCTGATGGGGGCAGTTTTGTACTTCTTATATTGCCAGTCAGCTCCTCTAGCAAGGGTATGGAAGCGGCATTGAGTTTGGGATGCAGTCATGTCTTCTCAGCCTCTGTCTGGCTGTGTTAGGAGTCAGGACTGTACAAATGCCAGCAATTTGCTTTGGAGAAGAAGTGCAGCATTGAAGCAAATGTGCAAATTATCACCATGCACCATGTACTGGTTGAAAAATCTGCATAGTTCTTAAAAAGATAGACCAAGGACAAGAAATACAAGGCTCCTATTCATATATAGCAGACAAGCAGAGAAGAGCATGCAGTACTTTGGATGCTGTTCCTTATTTCTTTATGTTTATTTAGATTAACTTTTAATTCTGTGAGAGAAAAGAATAATCTTCAATTCAGTTTTTTGCTATTCATTTAAAATGGAAGAACACATACCACGTGTAATAGAAATTCTAATAAGCTAATTAAAAGTTATCAGGATTATCTCTAACTATCAGATTTTATGGGCTTGAGAGTCAAGTAATGAAGAAGGATCAATATAGACAAAGCACTGTTTCCTAAGTTCAGAACAAACTCTCAGAATTGTCTATAATTCCTCCACTGTAGCCATATATTTTGAAAGGTGTGGAAATTCAGCCATGCAAAAAATGTTCTAAAACCAAACATGAACATAAAATTCTCCAAATTCACACACACAAAAAAAAAAAAACAAACAAACCACACCCCACCCATGCATTTGCTTTCCTTGCTTCAGTCAGATAAAAAGAGATTTGCATATGCTGGTTAGTCCAGCAGAGATGATTTAGGGACCAGTGATGAAAATTACTACAGACACAAAAAGATTTCCCTACGAAGAGAGTGAAAATCTTGAAGCTGCTTAGTCTGGAGATTAAACAAATAACATGGAGCATGATAGAGGTATACCGAGTAACAAATAATATAGAGGAGGCAACTTGGGAACTCCTGATTACCTTTTCTTTGTAACATGTAACTAACTGCTAAGACGAAAACTATTTTTACCCAAAAGCACAGTTAAATGTGAAATTCATTGCCACTAGCTATCACTGAGGCCAATAGTCTAGTAAAAAATGTTAAAAGATTAGAAATGTGTACATTGAGAATGTCTTTTGTTACCCTATGTCAGCTTAAAAATACAACATATTATAAAGACATATACTTCCAAGAGGAAGCCAAATGGTAACATGTTTTTGACATCCTGTTTGTTCCACTATTGTGTGTTTTTGCACGTCCTCTGAAACCTCCGTTACCAGCCACTGGCAGAGGCGGGAGCCTGGGAGAGTGGTGTCAGTGCTCTGGGCTGGCTTAGCAGCATCTGTACATCTCTATAATGGAAATAAAGCAGGGCTGCAGGGTCAAGAGGCCACCCCTGCCCAGACACAGGATCAATTATACCTCCAGTTTAGCCTGGTTTTAAAGATGTCTGGGAATGGAGGTACAAGAGCCTCCCCATGCAGCCTGCCGCAATGCTTGACAAGCGTTGTCCTTGCAAGGTCTCTCACGTCTGACCCGATCCTTCCTCGCTGGCACGGACGCCTTCTGCGTCGGCTGGCCACCGTGAGCACGGACGGTGGGTTGTGTCTTTCTTCTTCCCAACACACTTTTATGTGTTTGATGACTGTTACGATGCTGCCTCCTTAGTTCTTTCTTCTTCAGGCTAATTAACTGCAGACTTTCCTCTGAAGTCATGTTTTCCAGACATCTCATCTGCCTCAGTGCTTGCCTCTGCCCTCTCTCCAGTTGAGCCACACGCTGGTTGAAGTGTAGTGCCCAAACCTGGACGTAACCCCACGTGAAGCCTTCTCAGTGCCAACTGTAATGAGATGGGCTGTTTCAGACGTCTTGCTTTTTCCCTGTTTGTATATCCCACTACGGCATTTCCTTTTCTTGTACCTCCAGGACATTTTTGAGCCTTGTTGGGTGTGTGATCCATTACAACCCCTGAGCTTTTTCTCTAGATGTGCAAGTTGCAAATTATTTCCCCCTGCATGTGCACAGCTGATTAACCCAAAGAAAGTATATACCTTACTTTTCCCCTCTCACATTATGTCCAGTGTAAAATAAGAAATACCCATTTTGAATGACTGAATGTTGTAATACACCACGTCAACAAGATAATGTAAGGAGGATAACGAGTCACTTAAAGAGCTCTTGTTCATTCATTTGCTAAGTGTAATTTAGCTTTCATTATTTATTACAATAGCAAATCATCTACTTGTAACATCCCATGCTGACGTCTGAATTCTCTGTGACTGAGAATCTCATGACAACATTTAGCAGTATTGAAAAATTTGGTTGTCTGTGGATTTGCAAAACAGAAACTCTTTTGCAGTTTTCACAGAAGTCAGCAACAGTCTTATGGAAATATGTGATCTGACTAGTTAACTTCCCTCAGGAGTTGATGGTTATTGATCTTCTAGGAAAGATAAACTACAGAAACGTATCAAATCATTAAGTGAGGGTTTTGACCTAAATGTGAGCAAAGGTTTTGTCACTGATAATACAGTGATACAATAAATGGAAATTCTCAGGTATGTTAAATTCGTGATAGATGCTGAGATTAAAAAACAAATATTCAAAATGTAATGAAGGGACTATTGAAAGAATAATTTGTTAATTATTAGTTTAATGTCTTGAACTAATTTTTTTCAGAAGTTGCACCATTCATTTATTTTTTTGTGATTTCCGAATTTGATTCTTTTTGCTAATTCTATAGAGAGAAGTTTTCGAATATCTGTAAAGAAGAGATGCCTAAATTGCATCTTTGCTTTCCAAATGACACAATTGTGTAAGCCATAAAGAGTGTGGGACTTTCTCGGGTAGATACGTTGGCAAAATTTCTGGTATAGCCACCGCTGTATTCACATTAAAATGCCTACCTAAGTAACTTTTGTTTTCCTTTTTATGTAGAAGCTTTTATACGGACATGCTAGCAGAAGGACGGGGTTTATGCAGCTTTTCTGAGGGTTAAAGCTCTCCAACCCCAATGAAGAGACAAGCCCAAAGATAACCCACACACTCAGTGACTTGACAGTTGGACTTGATGATCTTAGAGGTCTTTTCCAACCTTAAAGATTCTATGATTCTATGACTTTCAGTGCTTATCAGCCTCCTAATTAGCTCCCAGGACCCCTTCAAAACTCCCAGCTCACGTCTTGCCTCTGCACCTTTGCTTCTCGGTTGCCTCTGATCATTTTCTGGCTCCAGTCTGGGAGGAAGAGCAGGAACTCCTGCCTCCCACCTCCTGCATCCCGCCATGGGTACGGGCGAAACAGCTGGAGTTGGGCAGTTATTACCTGGCCAAGAAAAGACAGAAAGCCAACCTCTCTCAGGTTGGGTTATTTTATTCTTCCCAGAAGAAAAGTAGAGAGTCAAAGAGGAGCCGTACCCCTTTCTGAGTCATTCACTTGTTCATCTGCTCTTACATCAGCACAGATAACATGCCCATCCTCAGCGTAGGCAGACGGCTACATTTCTGTTTAGGTTTTAAATATGGGGAAATTTTTTTATCGGGTCTTAAAATTTGAGCCCATGCTTGGCAGGGTATGTTGCTGCTGCTGTTCATAGCTAGGGATTGTGCTCAGCAGTGGGGGAGAGGGGGTGTGACTAGACAGAGGTGGTGTTCTCTTTCTCTGCTTTATTCTCAGTTTCTGCTAATCTAGTGGCATTGATCTGCTGCTATTAATAAAAGCAATTGTTTACCTTGCTCATCTGCAGACTCCTAATATCCTTGCAAACACAACAGTGCTGTTTGCTTTCTTTTCTATGAAAGCGTGTTCCCTCTCAGTACTCCCACTCACGTAGAGATGAAGGCTATTAACATACTGCAGCTATCTGATCACAATCAGGACCTTGCAACTTGATTTTACTTAATGGATCTTTAAGCACAGGAAAGTGTTATTATTTATTCAAACTGAGTCAAGTCTCTTGTTTTGAACATAAAGGTTCTAATTCTGCAATTCCTTCTTTCTTTATTTAAAGTTCAAAAGAAAAATAAAACAAAACTAACCTTTACTTTCCTTTGTATTTAAAACAATACAACTTGCAAAGCAGAAATCCCTTGAAAACCAGTCCTGGCGTATTACTTAGTCAGACGTTAGACCTCCACTTAAAGAAAATATCTGCGATTTGCTGGGCTAGACAGGCCGTGGGAAGTAATACATCCTGGCTGTTAAAAAGTCAAATGCCCTTCTACGCAGAAAAAGACTGGCATGTGCCAGCACTGAAATATCAACTCTGGGTAAACAGCACAGAGGTCTGTGGTCTCCACCTCTCTGGTCTCCTTTTGTCCAAGCTGTTGACAAGCTTTAGGTGTATTTATCCTCACAGCCTCCTTAGAATATGGATGATGCCGTTACCCATGTTTTCTGCCTTCATGAAAGGAAAGTAGCAAATGTTAGCCATAAGCAACTTGATGAGAAGGCGTGTTATTTTCCAAAGGTCTCCATCGCCATGTTTTGTTCTTATCTTCAGGCTATGTATGATCCTCTGAATGAACGGGAATGGAAGGGAATGGATGCAAATTGCTCACAAAGCGCTTTCCCTTGGTTTCTCCCAAAAGCTATCATGGGAAGAACTGGGAAATGCATTTTAATTCACAGTTCCCTTAAAATCCTTCCTGGCCTTGCGGTTGAGAAAAGGGCTTGTGAATGCTTGGAGTGAAGATCCTGAATTATCATTCCAAGAGGCTGACAATCCTCTGTCAGGGATTCCTCTTACACTGGGAGAAAAGCATCTATCTAATAAGGCATTCAGTAGCCCAAAGGCAGGGGAGGAGGGGGATTTTTTTCTATTTGTATGTACCTTTACTCTGAAAAATTACCACATAAAAGGAGCATCTTCTTGCTGAGGGGGTCTAACAAAACTCTAAGTTTCTTCTGCTGCTTTTCCTTTTATTTTGCCCTGCAGACTCGATGCAGGTAGGCAGACAGAAGCTGAGGTTTCTATTCTATCAATCATATGCATCATCCTCAGAAGTGTTTACAGAGAGCTAATTAGTCGCAACCTGCCTAATTGCAGTGAGGCCAATAGAACTGCATGAGGCTCAACAGCGGCGCAGTTTGGCCAATTAGCCATTCGTGCTTGGTAGCTATGTAAAAGACATTGCCAGACCAGATTACATAAGGTTTGCAAGGTCTGCAGTCAGGAAACAAATAAGCATTTCATTCTCAAGCTGAATGTATTTTATGCAGAAAATAAACATGAAATAATAAATATAAACACCCATGATGTGGTTTTTGCTGTAGCAGAACTTCCTAGGATAACACTGCATTTTAACGCTCTCGATTATGCTGTGGGACATAGAGGTCTTGGAGGTCTTCACATGTAGATGCCTTTTTACTTTTTTTTTTCTGATTTTAATCATGGAATTATATCTACCATAGTATACATAGGCTTAATGTTTAATTCATTAGGTCCCCAAGGAAATCTGCAGGTTCTACACAAAGCCGTGAAAATCTTCCTTTTCCATGCAGACACCCTATTGTCAGGCCGACCTCACACCTCTCCACAGCTAACATCTCTTGAGGAAAACAGTATTAGACCTCAGCAGTGATGCGGCCATTGGGCTGTTTAAAGCTCCTCACTTCGGCAATTCAGAGTAATATTAAAAAGTACAATCCTTAGTAATTGAGACCAGAATTAAGGACAGACCTGTAAAGCAAAGTCAACTTGGTAATGGCAATAATAATTTTGAGTTCCCCTGCTTCCCCTAAACATGAACTGCTGAATGTCCAGCGGTGGCACAGGCACTGCAGGATGCAGAAGAGGGAGGGAAAAGAGAGCATTTGGGCAAAAGCAAACTAAATCTATTTCAATCAGAGAGAGCAGGCACTTCAGGCCAAAGCTGAGGAGCAGAAATAGCATTTGACACCCCTTGTCCTCGCAGCAGGATGCGTGCCAGAATGGTCCCTGGCACCTGCCCATTTTACCTGCACTTCAGGGCTCAGTTCAGCCTGGTAGGGACGGGGCAGTGCCTGCACCTCCACCCCCCTCTGGGTGTTCAGCTGGGTTCTGGAGGGGTTACGGAGCACCTCAGGTGCCTGGAGGGCTCTATGCCGCTGAACTTGCACAAACACGGCCCCCTGGGACCTCACCAGGATGCTGGGGGAAAGGAGAGGCTGTTAAAAAGACCCAGACCAACAGAGAGGCAGACAGCGAGGAGAAGGAGGAACCACAGACAAAACAGACTGGGAAAAGAGGAGAAATAAAGACAAAGGAGCTGGCCACGGGTGGCTACCCCAGACCTGCTTCTCATTTTGCCAGTGCTTCCTCGCATCTGCAGTCTACTGAAATTCATTTGCAGCTCTGTCCCTTCCCAGATACACCATAGCTAAACCTCTTTAAGGCTGAACCACTCTGTAAGACTTCAGAAAAAAATGAATGAGTAGAGTGTTCCCCATCGCTACTTTGCTTAAAACATACACCTACAATGACTTCAGTCTTGTGACAGTCATTCCTTCCTCAGCTGGGTCCTTTGAGTTCTTTTCTCACCCACTTCTGTTCCCCTTTCTGCTTCTTTTATGTGATATTTTTGGTAGAGAGGCCATGAAAAGGAAAGGCAATAAATACAGTGTGTTCAACCGCTGCCAAAAGCTGGAGTCACTTCACAGAGACAGCGGGATCTAGGGTTTACTGTGTCATCCCGAACATGTGAAAACTGAAACAGGTCATTGTGGGGCTCAGATCACAAGATGCATTGGTACAGCCTGTTTGGTTTTCTGTCCTGTCAGTCAATGCTAGTCTTAATTTAAAAAAAAAAACAAACACCCAAACATTTCATGCCTTAATAATCTGGTGTGCTGGATTGGAAGCAAATTAATTTCATTCATTACTCAGAACCAATTTATAGTCTTAAACTTTCTTTAACAGGTGTTGCTGCTGTAAATCATATACCTCAGTTTACTTGCTAAAGAGTACAAGTAAGCCAACACAAAGCTGGTTGTGACTCACATGTAATGAAATGAAAACAGTATCATCATCATCATCATTAAACAGCAAATAAAGCTATTGATTCCTTACATTATGCTGTCAGGTTTAATTCAATTGCATTTTTTTCTCCTTTCAGTCCTTAATTACGCAGTTCATGCTGAATCCTCATTTTAATGCACAGAACGGAGCGATGCCTTACCTTCTTACCTTAGCATCTAAAACACAAACCTACTGAAGCCCAATGTATCTTTGTTGGACTTAATTAAAGCCAAACATTCACAGCTTCTGATAAAGGCAGGTATTTCAGTCCTGACACTGTTGAGGGGTGGCAAGACCGCAGACCAACTTCATGTGCAACGTCGGCGCTGTTAGGCTGCGTCTGGCTCCTTCTGCCCATGCCCAGCTGAATGCACCAACAGCGCCTTCCGTTGAGCTTGCAAAGGTAAACCAGGCTGCTAACAAATGGCCTGTAGAGCTGGAGCAAAGGGGAGGAGGGCAGAAAAAGTGCTGCAGTAGTCAGAACGTGAAAGAAAAATACCGAACAACTTTGCAATCTGGTCAAAGGGGCAGCGGGGAGCAGGGCATGAAGGATGGAGAGGTGGGTGAGGGAGAGGGGCATCTCCTCGGAGGCCTTTGTACGAACAGCAGGCACAGAGAGCATTGAAAGGGAGCGCGCGGACACTGGAAGCCCTTCATTGTAGGACGTGCTGTGCCTCAGATGTACTGTCGGCATGGGTTGGGCTGCTGGTTGCTTACAATGACAGGGACATATTGTACCATTTCTGGTGAGCAGAGCAAGCTGAATAGTGGGAAGAGGGGGAGTTTTTGTTGATTTTTTTTTAAATAACAACCATACAGATCAGCTGAATAGTATACTCACTGGATATTATTCAAGCGGCACTTTTCCCTGCTTGTGGCCAGTTTGCAATACATGTATTCATGCTGAGGGCTACCTTACTCTGTGAGCTATTCATAAACTACTTTCTTAATATGCATCAATGGCAAATTTGGTCCTGGTTGAGTAGCTGTGTTAGGAACAGTCTAGACTGATGCTTTTTTTCCACTCCTGACTTTCTGATGAATATGGCCCATGACTTATAGATGGTTCTGCTCTCTTGCCTCAGACCTTCCAAAGTGATCTCCCTTGGCTCCAGCTATCGCAACACAGACTTCCAAGGGGCTGCTCATTGACTTCACTCCTGCTCGCTGCAAGCCAGGGAGTCAGAGCACGTGGCAGACAGTGAACAGTGATTATCTTAGAGGTGACATGTCTGAGTGATGTTTCTCTTCTGCCCAGATTCACAGGGATTTCCAACACAATTACGGGAGTATGTGAGGCCTCTTCACAAGAACTGGTGAATCATTTTTTTCTGCTCCTCCAGATGAGCATATCATAAAAGGAGGAGATTAGAATAAATCCTCTGGCATAAATTCAAGCAAACCATACCTGCCAAGATCTTAGTTACTAAGACAGAAGGTATCAGATCAAGTGAATTTGTGAAAATATTGACTGTGGGGAAAAAAAATGCAGGAAAGAACCTCAAGGTGTTAATTTCCTTACGAGGTCCTGGGCTCTGTGGTCCTCGTATTCTCTGCAACAGCTTCTTAGACCATGGAAAAAAAATCTGCCTTCCCTTCTTCTAACCCCTCCTCTTTGTTTCTCACAAGAATGAGCTGATTGAAATATTAGGAAAGTTGATGTTGAAGTACTGTTTTCAGTTGGGGTGTTTTTTAAGAGTATTTCAACTCTTGGGAAAGCTGTGATCATCTGATGCTACTTAGGTTTATTTTTTTGGTATCCTACACCACTTTATGTAAGGACTTTCAAAGCAGTGGAACCATCTCCACCTGCAGCAGAGCTTAGAGACTTGTCTGACAATATGTAGCCATGAACAAACTGCAGAGAAAAATTAAGGTTGGTTGAGTCTCCTTCAGTCTTCTGAGGATGCCACCTCTGAATCTCACAAAACTAAGTTTCAGCAACAATTTCATAATGATCTGAGGTTACTTTCCCTTAAAAGATGAATATTGATTTTTGTTATCAGTTGTCATCACCGCTGTTTTAAGCTTCACCAACAGGCTAAAAGAACATGGCATAAAATGCTTCTGAATTCCATTTCATATCCTGTACAGGTCTGTGTGGGCATTGTGGAGCCTGCTTCCATTCTCTAAACATATTTATTATTCTGCCTATCATGCTGAAAATGCAAAACAGAAAAGAAATACTGATTTGGGATCTGTCTTTTGAATGAAGGAGGCTTAGATCTATGTAGGCTTAACTTTCCTGCAGGATGATAATAATGCAGAAGAGTTTGATGAAATTAATACAAGTGGGTCCATCACCTCAGTGATTTCCTGCAAGAGCACAGAGATATAATTAAGCTCATATTCCTCTCCTATATAGGCAGGATATTTCTTGCTCTGTAGATATTTCCTTGAACATCTGTGAGAAAAAAGAAAACAGCTGTAACAAAAAAAGCCCCTAATGTTTCAAACTGCTTTATAGTTTTAAGGTCTCTCCTTTAGATTGCTGCACAATTTTCATCTCCTCCCTCCTCCCCCATTTTGTTTTTCTGTTGCAGTATGCTATATCCTGAATTAAATAACAGCAGTTATTTGCAAACTTATAGATGCAAGTGATAAAGCCAGAAACACCACATGGGAATTTCCCTAAGTAGGTTTGTTTGCAGCTTGTTTACTGCTGTTTGCAGCTGTTTCCGATGATCTTTCCCCATCATCTGCCTGCGAATGGTTGCAGTGGAATGAGACAGTCCTGTGAGAAGTGGATCTTCCCAAATTCCCTGCTCCATCAGAGAAGCCCTCACCCACCACGGCTGCAGAGGGTGCTTGGCTGACTGTGAGACAGAGCCTCCAGGCAATAGCACTGGAAGCAGCAAATTGTTTTGGGGGTTTTTTTCCCCATCTGATTCTCCAACTCAGTGAATCATTAATATGGTTTAGAATGGAAATGAAAATGCCACAAAAGAGCATCTCATTGCAGGATGTCTGTAAAGATATATAAAAGGATCTTTTAATGGGTAATTATTCAAACCACTTCATATAACTGTCACCATTAAAAGGTCACCAAGTTTTACCACACAGGGATTGCTGAAGACGCAGTGTTGGCGCCATCTTCTAAAACAAGGAGAAGTACTCTAGTGTCTCTCATGGTCATCTCTGATATTGCCTGGTTTTAAGGTAAAAACTCAAATCCACTCCACTCCACTCAACTCAACTTGTCTTTATTATGTTAGTAGAGAGGATCAAGGTGACCGCTGTGACTGGCATTGTACAACCTCATAACAAATAGCAGTTCTTTCCCTGAAGAACTTTCACTCACAAAATGATAGACCATATCTCAGGCACGTCATCCTTTTACTGGTAATAATTGCAATTACAACCTACAATGTTCTCGCTATATTTCATTTCAGATTTTAATTGCATACTATCATTCTATTTCCAAATTAAGGTCCCAGTGAATGTTTTAAACTGTCTGTAAATACACATTAAAAAGATGACATCCATTACACAACCATGCAAGCAGCATATATGTGGCACATTAAAGAAGCAGATATACTTGAAGAGCTTGCTCTCAACCCAAATGCATGCATATACAAAGTTTCTCTGAAAAATAAGTCCTTTGGGTATGTAACACATAATCCTCTTCCTTATACACTATAACAACTTCTCTGTCAAATAGGGTTGAAATTGGCTAAATGGATTCCAGTTTTATTAGATGAGGACTGACAGGCAGAAAGAAGCTACTGTACACCCATTTCTTTGGGAAATCCAGTTAAAAATCCTTTATGCTCAAGGTTGATGATACAAGTGGTATTACTCCCAGCAATGTGATATACAGCTGTATTTTGAGGCTGCAAAAAAATGGCAGGCTGCACAGATGCTGTCTATCAGAGACTGCTCTCCTGCCGGCTAAGTCCTGGGCATCCCTGAGCCCTTTGAACATCTGCAGAGCCTAGGGAGGTTGTCTATGGACACAATGGGTGCCAGCAAACATTTACAGTCAGACATCAGTGCCCCCATTGCACTGTAAGTCAAGTGAACTCTGAGACTCACAAAAGGCAAAAGACAGGAACATTTATGTCTGTGCTGAAGAGGTGCTGAAGGTTTGGGAGTTCAGAGGAAGCTGCAAAAAAACTGCAAAAAACCCTCATCTTGCTTTAGTGAGAATTCAAGGGAGATTTGGAGAACCCAAGGACAAGAGGCAAAAGTCCACCTTAGTGAGATGATAGGCAGGGCAGAAGTGGCCCAGAGGATGGAAAATTAGCACAGAGTTTCCTTCCTCAGAGAGAGAAATTTTCCGTAAGGTTAGCTCTTCAGAAGAGTGACTGTGTGTTTGCACAGACCAGAGTAGGCTGTGTCTAGTGTTTACAAGACAGCCTGAGAAACCTGCTGTCGTTCAGCCTTTCCTTATTCTTGCCCTCTGTTTATCCTTCCCACCTACCCAATAACCAACAGTAAAGGAAAAATAAAAGACACACAAAAAGAAAGGGGGGGGAAAAATGCTTGAATTTATAATAGGAAGCCTGGAGGAAGGTGTTTCAAATGAAAATTATTCCTGCAACTATGTTATACTATGGGAAAATTATGTTTTCCAATCACATTAACTGGAGATTAAATTGTCCTAAAATGCATGCTAACTTTTTCACAGCCAAGTTGTCTGCTAGCACACCATACTGAGACATGGTCAGTGAATGTGTCTCTGGATGCTTCATTTGGGAGCTGCCAGTACTGAGGGTCCTTAAATAAGTGCACAATTATTAATCCAAATATCTAATTATAAACAGCTTTTGGTATGTTGTTCTAGCACTTGTGCTCAAGTTTAAGTAGCATTGGAGATTATTTTTGGTACTATAGCCTATGTTTCAATAGATAATGTAGAAATTAGTGTAGTGTTCATTATTAGTGGAATTACTGGGAATGCTTGTTGAACGGGCCTTTCTCCTGCACCAGTAATGGGTGGCTGATTAGTGCTGATTTAATGATGTATAGTGTCTTATCTCCTGATGAGACTGGAGCTCACAAAAAGTGCCAGGGATGCGCCTTTGAGAACCTACCATGGGCTGCATATTTCATGTACTGCTGGAGAGTGCAGGCAGGCATGTGTAGTGATCAAACCCCAGAAGATGTACATATCTACAGTTTTCCTGTGTAACAAAAATCCTGTCATCTGTTGACATAAAAGACGTGAGATAACAGCTCTGTGACCCTGCATAGTTCTTCAGTCTGGACAGATGAGACAAATCTAAATAATTGAGCATGAGCTTCTCTGATTTTCTTCGTGTTAATGTAGTGCCACATCCGAAACATAAAATGATTTTGAACTTACCACACTCATTTCCCGCTTGCAGGGATCATTGTATTTTCCAGTCACCATCAATGAAAAGGCCAGCAAGGTAAATGTTGGATTTATGCAGGGCGCTGTCGGTAAGGCTTCCCCTCCGGCCAGCAGCAGCTTCCTGCTCTGCCTTTCCTGCCACGCGTGTTTGTGAAACTGCCGTTTCCTCTTGGATTCAGAGATGTTAGGGTAGCTAAAAATATATACCCAGGTACATCTAGGTACACAAGCATGCTCATGCATATACATACGCACATTTTCATCTAGCAACAGGATCACATCCAACACTCTTTCTCACCTCACTGCTCACTTCATTTCACTTCAACCTTGGGCTTTGTCAGGCTTGTGAGGAAAGAAAATTCCAGCTTTGATACCCCTTTATTGAATGGAAAGCTCCTGGCTGCCTCCCATTTGAAACTGGGAACAGGCAGTTGTTTCGTCTGTTGTGTTTACCACTGCAGAAGATTCCTTTTTACAGCTTAATCTTATTTCCTTTTAATAGCATCTGTTGGTAGAATTTAGAAAAAGTGAAACAACAGCAGAACGTTTACCCACACATTCATAGCAACCTAATGCCAATGCTTTTTTATTGCTATCCCGATTTAAAATGACTGCAGTTTGTATTGAATTTACCTGAGATTCACAATATCGTTTCCAACTTACTATCTGATTTTGAGTACTCTTTTTTTTTAAAGCTTTATTTGTTAATGCATTTTTCTATAATTATACCATGATCACTCCTAAGTGCACAGTTTACATTGAACAGAGCCATTAAGTGTTACTGCTGGTAGTTGATTGTTTCACACAGTTGTGCAGAGATCTTTGTATTTAGACCCAAAACAGCTTTATAGGGCAAAAATATATTTAGCTTAAGGAATTTCCAGTTGTGGTGGGTTGACCCTGGCTGAGGGCCAGGTGCCCACCAGAGCCGCTCTATCACTCCCCTCTTTCATTAGACAGGGGAGAAAAGGTACAATGAAAAAAAAACTTACGGGTCGAGATAAGGACAGGGAGAGATCATTCTCTAATTATCATCATGAGCAAAACAGACCGAACTTAGAGAGGGAATTCATCTTATTTATTACTAAGCAAAACAGAGCAGAGGAATGAGAAATAAAACCAAAATCTTAAAACACCTCCCCCCACCCCTCCCATCTTCCCGGGCTCAACTTCACTCCCGGCTTCAACCTCCGCCCCCCCCAGCGGCACAGGGGGACGGGAAGTGGGGGTTACGGTCAGTTCCTCACGCGGTGTTTCTGCCGCTTCTTCATCCTCAGGGGGAGGACTCATTGTTCCCCTGCTCCAGCGTGGGGTCCCTCTCACGGGAGACAGTCCTTCACGGCCTTCTCCAACGTGAGTCTCCTCCACGGGGTGCAGACCTTCAGGAGCAAACTGCTCCAGCGTGGGTCCCCCACGGGGTCACAAGTCCTGTCAGCAAACCTGCTCTGGCGTGGGCTCCTCTCTCCACGGATCCACAGGTCCTGCCAGGAGCTTGCTCCAGCGCGGGCTTCCCACGGGGCCACAGCCTCCTTCAGGTGTCTCCACCTGCTCCGGCGTGGGGTCCTCCACGGGCTGCAGGTGGAATCTCTACACCCCCTCATCCTTCCTCCATGGGCTGCAGGGGGACAGCCTGCTTCACCATGGTCTTCACCACGGGCTGCAGGGGAATCTTGCTCCGGCGCCTGGAGCACCTCCTCCCCCTCCTTCTTCACTGACCTTGGTGTCTGCAGATGTTCTTACATCTTCTCCCTCCTCTCTCTGGCTGCAAAAGCTCTCTCTAACTGTTTTTGTCTTTCTTAAATATGTTATCACAGAGGCGCTGATTGGCTTGGCCTTGGCCAGCGGCGGGTCCGTCTTGGAGCCGGCTGGCATTGGCTCTGTCAGATACAGGGGAAGCTTCTAGCAGCTTCTCACAGAAGCCACCCCTGTAGCCCCCCCCGCTACCAAAACCTTGCCACGCAAAACCAACACACCAGTCCCTATTTTTGTTGACGTCAGAAGTTAATCAGGCTGGACAGCCTGCAGGGTAATTGTGAAACTGGTGTTAAGCAGTTCTGTGCTCAGCAGAGATCTCAGTATCCTTGCTGTGCATATGGTGATGTGCTTTAGTGGCTGGCTTTGAACTGTGCTCTATCCGATGCTAAGACTTCACCGTGCACTAGAAGCTATCAACAATGAATATTTTTGAAATCTGTTGCGTCTTTCTCTAAACTCATCCGTAGGTGGAGAAGGGATTTTATATTCACAAAATCTGATCTTGATCCTACCTCTTTGGTGAAATTCATTTGAGTTCTGTGCCAAATTTAAATGAAAAACTACAGCTCTTTAACATGTTTACAGCTCAGTGGGGTATGCTATAGTTTGAGGAAAACATTAGTATGTATAATACTACTAGTGATGAATAATTAACATACATTTATAACACCTTTCATCTTTATGGGTTTTATATGTGCAAGAATCTCATCATTTTTCCCCAGATCATATCTGGAATAAAACAGAGCAGCAGTTAAAGAGGATGTACACTCTCAAATAGTCCAGGGTAGGAACTGAAGGCAACTGCTACACAGATGAAACAACAGAGGGAATTTAGTCAGGCACAAAGTATTAGCAGGAATCAGGCACCTAGTGATGAAGCTTTGCACAGGGCCTTACACGTGTAATTAACTGAATTGGAATTTGGAAAGGACACAGAAGACTTCACCACTGCCCTTGCTGAAAGGACTACTGCATCTTTTAATAGTCTCACGTAAGCAAGAGCTTATTTTAATGTCCTGTTCAGAAGAAAGAACATGCCATCTGCAGAATTAGCAAGAAGTATCTGTGGCAAGTGGGCATTCCTTAGGGATTTCCCACTCGCAACTTGTTCCAGCCCTTCCCTAGCTTTTAAAAGCCCCAGGAATCATAATGCAGAGTGACATGAGTGCTTAAAAGCTACTGCAGGATGCATCTAGGAAGGGGTCTATTTCTATCTGGGCACTGTAGGTTTGCTGAATCAGGAGAAAAATTGTTGTAAGTGTATGAAGAGAAAACCTGAGCAGCCGCAGTGGCCTTCGGAGAACTCGGTGCTCTGAGCATGAGGTTAGCAGACACAGAGGCTGTCAAGATGAACGAGGTGTCATTTCTGCCTCAGTACATCAAACAGCAAAACAGGCGGTCCTCAACAGACAGGAGAGGGGATTAGGCTGTGCTGTCAAGGGAAAGCCAAGCCTCTTTGGCCTGATGTTCAAAAATAGTTAATTTAGAGTTGCAGAGGGGAAGGAGATTTTGGATTCATTTGCAACCAAGGTCAGCCCAAAGTGCTGATAAATTAAGTGGTTGCATGGAGCAGTTGACGGAGACAAGCGGCACAGTCATGGGAGCAGGAGAGCTCCACCTAAGGCTCAGCACTGAAGGCTGGGGCTCTCCATCCACTCATGATCCCCTGCTCCAATCTACATGGAGGACCCTTCACCTGTGCATTCACTGTTGCTTCCAGTTTTTGAAGGGAGAGACTGTGTGAGAAATGATCTGGGCCACCAGTAATGAGGGCAAGGGGGAAAGAGGTGACCCAGGCACTGGCTCCTCTCCCCCTCATCTCCTCTGACGTGGCTGGTGATGCACCCTGCACCTCCTCCCAAGACTGCCAGGATGGAGAAAAGCCCCTGATAAAGGACTAATAATCAATTCTGCCGTGACTGCTTTGGGAAAGTTTTGTTCTCTGCCCAGCCAAGTGGCAGGTTCGCAAGGCACCCCACGTCTTTCAAAGCAGTTGGGTTTGTTCCTGTTTCAGGTAGCAGGCCACACAGATTTAGTGCCACAACGAGCAAAGTCAGTCCTCTCTTCCCGCGGCTCTGGAGAGAGGTCACCAGTGGGCAGGCAGATGGGTGCTAATTCCTCCCGTGAGCGCTGCCTCTTCTTTGCTTTGTGTTGGCAGTCACTTCAGAGGTCATCCATAACTTCATCCTGACATGCAATTACTCTTCTATCTTTATCTTTCGGCAAAAGTTTTATTTACTATTTTTGCATTTGTCTGTTTATAAAATGAAAGGACAACTTTATTCCATATTCAGATTTCTCTCATGTGGCACTAATTAAGGCCAATGACAACCTAGCCCATTTTATAGACATGGAATCCCCTATGCTGACTCCTCCTAAGTAAGGAAGGTTTCTAGACTATAAATAATGACTGAAATTGATTGTATTTTCTTTGCAGGAATGTAGGTTTTATTGACTTTGCTGTGTTTTCAAGTCAGAAACAGAGAAGTTGAGTTCTGTCTGGGCTCTAAAAATACCCGTTTCAAATGTGAGCATTTGTCCATTGGATGGGGACTAGCCCATGTCTGCCACAATCAAAAAGAATAGCTAGCAATGAGAATGTATGGAACTAAAATATGGCAGAGTCTCTGAAGTGCATGCTTCTGAAAATGTTGAATTCACAGGCTTATGACTATAAAAAAGTCAATTCAAAATGGATTTGCCATTCCAGTTTTGCTGACTGTTCACAATTTTTAGAACTGAAGATCACACTGTAAAACTTGCACTTTGCTAATTTTTTTCTTGAGTACCTAATGGAAAATGAACCTATTATGAATTTTGGATAGCTTCCTCCAGAGACATTTAAAAATGATCTAAATTTATACCATCTCTTTAGGTAATTAGTTTAGTTACGGGCTGTTTAAGAAACACAATTGCTTATTTAAGATTCAGAACTTACAGAAGTTATTAAGGTCAAAGGGGCGCTCTCAGGATTGACAATACAAATTGAAAATGTGACTTTGCATTTTACTTTTTTTCACTCTGTTTTTTCCCCAATGTTTTCACCTCTTTTACTATTTTTTTGCTTTTTTGTGTGTGATGTTAAAATGAACTCATCTCTATAAAAGACAAAAGCATGATCCTAGTACTTTATTGTAGTAGGCGAACATTTGCCCCAAGTTCTACACAAATATTCTACACCTCGACATTGGCGTGGCCTCACCTCCAGTGCAGTGTGCAGTTTTGGGCTCCACAATATAAGGATATGAAAATATCAGATTGTGTCCAAAGGAGGAAAACAAAGATGATGAAAGGTCTAGAGGGCATGACTTTTGAGGAGCAGCTGAGGATACTAGGTTTGTTCAGCTTAAAGAGAAGACTGAGGGGCATGACCTCATTGTCTACAACTCCCTCACGAGGGGGAGCAGAGAGGGAGGTGGTGATCTCTTCTCTCTGGTGATAGGATGCGAGGGTGACCTTACTGATAGATACTGCATCCAGTTCCAGTAACCTGAAGTTACATCCTCTGGTCTTCCTTAATGACTGTATCACAACTTCCTTCTCGGTTTTCTGACATGGAGCAGAAACATAAAAGCTTGAGAGAAAAAGAGAAGGAAAGCCGACAGCACTAAGTACTGCTGGACTGTTTTTCATTGTTGGTTTCTCACTGACTGTGAGGCTGGAAGAACCTGACTGAGGCAGAATGGTAGTTGAGAAGATAGTTTACAGTGAATGATGGCTTTTTAGAGCTTGACTGACAACAGTATGTTGAAAGGTGTTTGACATATTCTCATTTGATACCAGTAATCATGTTGGTCAAGAGAAGATCCTAATATTTCTCATTGGCATTCAGCTGCCCCAAGAATTAAGGATCCCTTTCAAATCTGATGGTTCACATTTCTGTCTGTCAGGCACTGTCAAAGAATTCATTTCTTTTGCGTGGTTTCAAGTCTGTCTTTGCCTGGAGAAAGCACTTTGAACTCACTTTATCTCATCTGCAAAGGAAGATGACAGCTCTTTGCTATAGAAAATATGTCTGATAACTATATTATCTCTTAATACACTCTTTTCAGTCCCAGACTGCCAAATACTCACTGCAGAGACAGGACAGAACTCTCCCCATTGCTCTGTCAAGGATTAAGACTGTACTTCGTGATGCTTCGTGATGCCCACGAAGCACAAGACTAAGGCACAAGGTGTATGTGGTGGGGCACAAGGAGACAGAAGAAGCTGTGTATGTGTGTGGGGAATATCCAAAATTCATTGTACACTTCATTTCTATTTTTCAAAATATGCCGTGTCTGTCCTTTTACACACTGCAGTCCACTCTGCTTTTCTGGGCTGCACAGTCCAGTCCTTTATTCATCTCCACCTGTGACAATGGTGACTAGATGGACTGCTCTTAACCTCCAAATCATTTTTTATTCTTTGTTACATCAGAATGACCAGCCGAGTCCATGTAGCACAACACCACCTCGCTCCTCAAAGCGGTGTCCTGCCGCCGCTGTCTACAACATGACTTCACACTAGCTGTATCCAATCTATTTCTACACCGCATTGTCACCAGTTAAAATTGGTCTTGTTCCTCCATTTTCAAGCTGAAAAGAGAGAGGAACAGATAAGCCCCAGTTTAATTTGTTCTGGCAATTATTGGAAATCTCCCACAGAGAGAGGAGCCCTTGCCTATCGGTGTGGAATGACATACAGCCATACGGGCCCAGACAAAAGCAGACCCTGCTTTTCTGCAAGTCTATTCAGGCATGTATAGACATATTGGCTGAGGTACCAGCCCATTCGCATCTTAATGGGGAAAAAAGAGAGACGAGGACCTTAAAAAAAAAAAAGAAAAAGAAAAGAATAAAAAATACCAAGTGAGAACTGGCATTGAAGCCTTGAGAACAAACTGTGCACTGGTGAAGAGAGGGGGAGGAAACTCTTTTGACTATCTAGTCCAGTAGATAGCTACACTGCTGCTGTATGTGTTTTAGAAGTATCAGAATAATTCTGTTATTACAGATAAAGGTTGCTGTAAGATTGATTTGGAAATGCAAATTGAAGATAAGTGTGTTTTGGAGCTGGGGCACAAGCGAAGCTTCTTTTTTTCCCCTCTTTCTATCCCTCTCTTCCTCTCCCTCTATTTCTACAAATCAGGATTCAACATTAATTCAATCCAAATGAAACTGTTAGAATAGAACACCTCTGAGAAGCATTTTAAAACATAATTTCCTGCAAAACGAGTGTGTAAGTTTATTAAAAAAAATACCAAAGTGCTAGTCAAAAGGTGAAAGAAATATATTACATGATTATGGAGGAAGAAAGAGGTTATTTAAGAAATAGCTGAAATGGCAGTTCTTTTTAAATTGTCATGTGGGTGCTTTTAAAATGCAATGACGATGGCAGCTATTCTTTAAGGCTTTTTCCTTATATTCTGCTCCTGAGCCGAGGGAAAAAGTGTTTGTGGAGCAAATCACTTCAAATTACAGGTAGAATTTTTTTCCCTGCCTCTGGATTAATTTTCTCAATTCATCCCTTTAACAATACTTAGTAATAATTCTTATGGCCACCTGACTCATCTACACTGAAAACCGCTGACAGGAATAAATGTCAAAGTTTGGTCATCGACATCCCAGAAATGATTTCTCATTACATTAATAACATGTTACAGAAGAAGAGCCGTAATGTAAACTTAGAAAACAACAGAACACCACCACCCCCGCCAGCCTTGTTTTTAAAGAAACTGTCGGGACTGATCCAAAGCTTATTGGATTGATTGAAAAAGCTTTTGCTAGCTTTGCTGGATTTGGAGCTGATGCATTGTTTATAGGGATTATAACCTCTGCTGTTGTTGTTGTCTGCATCAAAAATTTAATAATGTACAAAGCTAACAAAAATCAGCTTTCTTTTTGTTAATGGTGATTTCTGTGAGGGATGATTAGGGAATAGTTTTTCTGATGGACCAATGCTCTAGTTAGACAAGTTAAAAACTGAAGTTTAAAAACAAAAAATATGCCGCCAGATAGTTAGAAAATGCATGTGTAATTCTAGGGAAATTAGTTCTTATTGTAATGCCATTGTGTTTGAGCATTAATAGCCTGGGGCAAACATAATAAACCAGTTCCTAACTATTGGTAGTGACAGATTTCTCAGGGATTATTACTTAATTAACAATAATTTGAAAGGGTGGTTCAGCCGAGATGTAGCATTCATTTATGTGACATATCTAAACAATACCAGATCAAAAGAACACATAGTCTGCTAACATTTCTCTTAGTCCTTTGGTTTCATTTGTCTATGCCTGCCTGCCTGCATAAAATATTATTTTTGCATCTAAGCTTCTTTTTTGGGAGGGGGGAGGTCCATATAACGGTAACTGGTTCCCCCTTGGATATTTGCACATTGTTTTCTCATCATACAGTGTCTACTGAGTCTATGCAGACGATGATTTTAATTAGAAATGCTAACTTGATCAGGAAAGTACCTCCCACGCCCACTCTTTCCACCCCCTCCACACCAGAATGGGGCAACTGTTTCCCCAACACATGCATTGTTCATGCATCATTCACCTCAACATGAAATGTTTGCTATTGTTGCCACCATCCACCCATGTAGCTTATGTTCTCCTGGCATCCTTTCTAGTGAATGGCATCTGTATACCTCACCTCGTGGATTACCAGACCCATTCACATACTGGTGCATCAGTTGAGAAAGAAGCTAGATCGTCAGACAAAGAGTGTTCTGATTGGTTTGGGATGGTGTATTTTCCTTTTCCTGAAAGTTGCTGAAATGAAACTTTTTCTTTAGAGCGGTTTGTGTAAAAAGAGGACAGAGCTGCTGAAGTGCCTGTTGCACGTAGAAGCGCACAAGAGAAAGGCAGTATGTAAACTGAGCTGCTGTAGCAAATGACAGGAGAACAGAGAAGTGCAAATATAGTGAAAGGTATGTTCTAACGCTACTATTTATTTTTCTCCGTGACATAAAGTATATTTTCTCTATTCCTTCTCGCTGAATACAATGGATTGCTCAAAAACAGGAAAGATTTAGAAAGTGCCGTATTTTTGTGTTGGTAAGAAACATGAATATATTGTGTTCTCTAAGATATGGACAAGCTGTCTGAAACAGTGCTTCAGAAACATTAGGTAGCTGTCTGTTGCACTCATTGGTATCTATATAAAAGGCTCAGGAATAATTCCATTATTTGCTCCTCAAAGTCTGTTCAAGGAGGCTGTAAGTTTAAACCCATGCATTACTTGAGAGTGACAGTGACATGGATGTGTTGTTCTTAAACAAGTTGTAAAACTCTTCTAATTGAAAAGTTGATTTGTAAAATGGGCATTAGGCACATACATTTCTATGTACATTTATGCTTTCAGAAAATTCCTTTTCAAAGAGCTAATCCATGTGTCTTGACTGTCTAGTTTGGAAGCTTATATTTGGAAGTAGATTAGAATGGCACTTGTGCAGAGCCCAGACTTCTACAGTGGATCAAGATTGATTACAGTGACACAGAATTTCACTTCTATTTCAGTAGAAGTTAAAGATTTCTTTAGTTCGCACAACATCAAAGGTGTCCTTCTAAATAAATATCTGTGCAGTGCTCTATCTTAGGGTATATCTTATTATGTATGATATAATCAGATTGATATGGTATTGCATCAGAAACAGCACGTTGTTTTGAAATGTGTCTTGTGGGAAAACAAAATGGGGGATATATAACAATATATGTGTTTCTTTGAAGAGAAAGAATGCTTACAGTGAATGAAGCTCATGCTAATTAATAATGTTGGACAGACACTATAGCTTTTCTTGAAATATTGAATGAACATTAAACCAGAAATCAAAAGTTTCATTGTCCTTGACATGCTACTTTCCAACTCACTGTTCACATTTTTCTAGTTTATTCATTTCTTCTTCATAGCAAAGTGACTAGGAACTACTGCTCCAGAGTCCACCCTCTGAAACTCACGGGGTGTGTGTATTGTCATTAAAGAAAAAACTCCTGCATTTTTAAATGAAAGTTGCAGAGACAGGTGAATGCCTGTTAAAACCCTCTGCAAGCAGAGCAGTCCGGCTCCTGCACACAGGGAAATTTTCGTTTTCTTCTTCCCACCTCCTGCACAGCATGAGGAGCAGTGATTATTTTGCTGCTCCATCAGGGACATCCCTCCAGCTTCCCAGCCAGCTACGCTCCCCACGTGGTGGGGTGGCACTGTTGCAGGTGGGCTGTCAGACCTACCTGGGCCAGAACAGGTAGGGACCCTCAGCCCTTGGGGCAGCTCCTGGAAAGGAAGGCTTTAGATTAGATATTAGGAAAAAATTCTTCACTGAAAGAGTGGTCAGGCATTGGAACAGGCTGCCCAGAGAGGTGGAGTCACCATCCCTGGAGGTGTTCATGTAAACATGGCACTTCGGGACATGGTTTAGTAGACATGGTGGTGTTGGGTCGATAGTTGGACTCGATGATCTTAGAGGTCTTTTCCAACCTTAAAGATTCTATGATTGTATGCCCAGGACAGCCATGAGATGGTCTCTCATCTCCATTTCAAAATGGCTGGAGAAGAGGCTAACCCAGGCACCCACTGATTGCTCATGGCGCTTTGTAGGCACCTCTCAAAGCTCAGGGTGCCAGGTACTGTCTCTGCCAACTGGGGCAGGTGGGAGAAGCAGGCAGGCAGGGCAGGTCTAGCGGACAAACCCCAGGACAAGAGGAAGACCTCATTCCAGCCGTGGCCAGCAGTGCTTGAGGCTGTCTCTGTCCAGAACTGGGACAACCCTCTATATCTCCACATCACTTGAGCAACCTGCAATGCTCTCTATGAGTTTTGCAAGATACCGCTTTCCTGTTTAAACCCCCCTGAAAATGCAACTGTTCACTGGGGCTTCCTGAGTCAGTCACATTCACTGGTTTATTACTCTACCTTCGATATTTATCTAGAAATTAGCAGCAACTGTCTTTAATCAAATCCGATTGTTTCTTCACTGCATCTCAAACTGTGGACTTAAAGGTGGCTCATACCCCCCTTGCCTTAGAGCCATGCAAGTACTTATGGATGTGAGCTGCACGTGTGTTCGGTTTGCCCTTCCTGGTATTATGAAATGATGCATATTCATGAGCATGTCATATCTTCTAGGAAAAATGGACACCATGCTTTCCATATGTGTCATATTATATTGTGTTATATTATATCACTTTATAGTATATTATATTACATTATATTACACTATTTTATTTTAGGTGAGTGAAATATTGATTAAGAAACCCAGTCCCCTTCTATTACACAAGTGGAGATCATTTTGACATTAAAAAGTAGAAAATTTCATTTAAGCTGTATTTTGCTTATTATCACATGATTGGCAGGAAAAATATTTCTTGAAGGAAAGATATTTTGGTGGCTGGAGAAGAGGTGATAGATTTTTGACAGGTAATACTATGAATTTATATTGCACTTCCATCCAAAGGAATGTCACAGTAATATAAATAGTATCTGAATAAAATTTTAGTTTCTTCAGACATATTTTGTGCCTGCAGTTATTCATTGTTGCTAATGAGACAATTAATAGGCTAATGGGCACAAATGATATAATATAGGCATTTAACTCTGCCATCTGAATGCCAAAGCTACATTTGCACCTACAAAGTCTATAGTTAGGTGTTGTAATTCTTTTATGTGTCTTTTATGTGCCTCTGCAGAACTGCAGGTCATATCTTCATGGCTCTGTTCACGTGAATATACTTACTGAAGTCAACTGGAAGGTGCAAACGAGCAAAGCAAGTAAGATTTGCACTGTGCAAAATATGTACAAATCTAGAGACTAGGTCAGAAGTTTTTTTGGGATAATTTGGTCTTGTGCACATGGAAACACTTCACATCATTGAAATACGGCAAATCCAAGATTAAATGCAATAATGTAGAGCATTGCTGGAAGACTGAATTGGCCAACAGTGAGAGAATCAATGCCAGCTTTAAGTGGATTTAGATAAACAGAAAAGGGAGTTTACAGGACATGAAAAAGAACACTTCTACTCTTACAGTAAGTGTCGATCAATTTTTAAAAGGCAGAAATAGCTAGGATCTCTTTTATATCTTAACTGACTAATGCAAAGAGGGGTGTCTTACTGTGCCCCATGATGTACTGTGATGGAGTCACTAGGGCTCAAACTTTGTTTTATTGAAAATACGTTCTACTTAATAGGAAGGGTCGGTTAATTATTTCTGCTTGGATACATAGACTGTGAACCTATACTCTGAAGCAGGAATCAATGAGAAAAGTGGGTGGGTAGTCCTTATCTTCTCATATAGGGATTTGAAAGATAAAGGGGAATAATGGTCTTTTACAAAGCTGCAGGGAGTTCAGCCTAGTTAGCAATTTTGTATGCTAACTTAGACTTTAAAAAAGTATCAATTAGCACACGCAGAAACAGAAGCCCCTTCTGAATCAATAGAACATCATTTGATAGTCATTTTATGAAGTAAGGCAACAGTTCAGTGTGGTTAGGGAGATTACAAAGTAGTTTGCACCACCAAAGTCCTTATGCTGGGCAATCAAAGTGCAGCTGGAGTGAATGCTTTATTCCCAGTTAGCCCTACAGTAGGGCAATCACAGCCAAGCACCTTCTGATCATCTCTTTCCTGGAAAGACCAATTTAGTATGATGGTCAAGGAAAGCTGAGTTTTCTTCCTCATGTTTTTTCCCAATTATCATGAGAAGCACTGATCATCCTAGGGTTCATGTGGTATGTTCACATAGGCTTAAAATTATTATCCATGCCTGGTAAGGTTTCTCTCTACCACTTAGTAAAACTGACTGGTTTATTCCAGCATTTACACAGTAGAGGCAATTCAGCCTAACAGAGGAGGAGGGGAAGAGGTGAAAAGACTCAAAGAAATGATAGAGGAAGACTAGACATAATGAGCACTCAACCCTTTTGTTTTGCATTATAAGATGTGATTATATATGCCTTTCAGGGTCATAGAAATGTAGGACTTCTCTAAATTCTTTCTGGTTTGCTTCTGATACAAAATCAGAAGTCACCTAAACAACTTCCAATAGACTACTCTCTAGCTGTTCCTTAAAAGCTACAAAAATGCAGATTTCACGGTTTCTATCAGATCTGTTCCAACACTCCACCCATCTTATACATAGAGGTTCGATTTGCTTATAACCTGCATTTCTCTTCCTTCAAATTAGGTTTATTGCACCTTCAGCTGTCCCTGGAAACTAAGAAAAGTAGACCACCACTCTTCTTGTTATATCTGTTAGCATGTATTACACTTTTTTAAAGTCTGTTTTTATACCCTCCCCCAAATCTCATTTTTTTCCCAGACTCAACAAATACAATTTTATTAAGCCTTTTGTAAGTCCTGTTTTACCAGACTTCTGTTCAAATTCTTACTGTCTTCGTGACAGTAGTTTGGGAGTCCGCCCATATCTTCTTTAAGCTGTGATGTGCTGCCTTTCCGTGCTGAGGATGCCAGTAAAAGTGCTTCACACAGGCAACATGAGCAACTTGCCCAACATCCTGTTGATACAGCATAGAGTGGCATTTTGCTCCCTTGCAACAACCCGTGCATCAACGTGTAGGCTTCTATTCAGTTAGTGGTCAGCTCCTTTCCTCCATTGCTGACTCCCAAGCCGTTACTCACCTCTGTATGCCTAGGCATTTGATTTCATCGTTCCAAAGCTCGTGCTTTCCACTTGTCCTTATTGAATTTTCTGGTATTGATTTCCTACCACTTCTCCAATTTTTCAAGATCATTTTGAATTTTGTCTTGTCTTCCCAAGTGTTTACAACATCTCCCAGCCTATTGTCATCCTCACATTTTGTAACTGTACTGCATCATCCAAACTGATAGCATAAACATTGAATAGTACTGGTTATGAAGCAAAATCCTGCAGGACCACTTGATGTTAACTCCCCATTTGACACTGAGCTACTGATGTTGGTTCTCTGAGTTGTTTTCCAGTCTGTCTTACTCTCATTTCACCTGGGCCATATTACCCTATCTTGCCTTTGACAATGAGTTGCGGAGTTGTGTGAAACATTTTACGAAGGCCAAGATGTATTGCATTTTTCTCATCTCACCTCTGCTAGGCCAGTTGTCTTACCAAAGAGAGGAAAATCAGGCTGTTTTGTTGTCAACTTGTTCTTCAGAAATCCATGCTGGCTGTTCCTTAGCACCTCATTATCCCCTAGATGCTGAAAAATTGGTTGTTTGTTCCAGTAACTTTCCAAGTATTGAAGTTGGAATGAAGGCTCTATAATTCACTGGTTCCTCTTCCCCACTGCCTCCTCCCCTTTAAGTATTGGTATAATGGTTTTCCTCTGCCAGTCCTCTAGGAACTCCCTCATCGTCTATCACTGATGTTTTGGCTATTGCTTTAGATGGTTTCTAAAGTACCTGAGGGTAAATTCTGTGCAGACTGATTGATTTGGCAAGAAATTTTAAAAATGTAGGTTATACAGCTTGAGAGAAGGCAAAACATAATATCTAAATACCCTATCGGTTTTCACTGGGCACTAGATTAGGCTTTGGACTGAAATCAAGCTAAGTTGATGGAGTAAAAACGGACCCATCCTTTTGCTTCACGCTTCCTCCAAATTTAAAAAGAGAAGATGTAGTAAAAGACTGAAATTCTGAGATAAACTGAAGCTGATATTTATACTGCTAGATGTTTTTAAAGACGCAAAATTATTCTGCAGTCAAAAGGAAAAAATCAACACTCATGCTTCAGTGCATAAACTGATCACAAGGGTCAGCAAGGAATTCTTCTCACCATTTCCAGCATCTCACAACATTACAGTCTTCTTTTTTAGTATTAAGTAAAGATTATGTATCAAGCAGTATCACAGTATTGACCTCAACATTGAGCACTGATGCTTATTCCCATTGTTCTTTATTTTCCACTTCTACTTCCCCTCTCTGAAACTTCAAATACAAAAAATTTAATTAATTAAATTTGTCCTACAAAGAGAAAGAAACAAAATGACGTCAAGGCTGGATTTTTCAGCTTCACCTGGAAGAAAAGTTTCCTCAAGCAACCGTCTTTCAGGACATTATTTAAGTTTGCATGGTCATGTATTTCAAGTCTCATACATTTTCCTAGCAATCCATAGATCAATCTCTCAGAAAAATATCACTTTTCCTCCTTTCTTTACACCTTCTCTAGTTAGGATTTCACTTGTGTCAGACTAGAAGCCCACTCCATTTCCACTTGGGAAGCACTATCTTTCCAGCTTCTTGGTATAATCCTCTTTGCTGCTATTAATCACAGCTATTCTGATGTCAAGTTTCTTTTGCCAGAATTTCCTTCGTTTCTGAACTATCACCTCCAAAGCATACTGAGAGGGAGTTTAACTATTTGGAAGTAGCAGTTATTGGCAATTTCCAAAGGTAAAAATCTTAACATTAAAGCAGAGATCTGGTTTGGCAGGGCAATCCTGATATCTTGAAAAAGTACAGTGCAGAACTTGCTAATAAAAATGCAGATCCACAAGTAAGAAAGAATAGATTTAGCAGGTACATAAGAAAAATCTTTTTTGCTGCAATGCACACACAGATGGGCTAACAGCAAAGCTGCAATCTCATTTGAGAAGTTCTTCTGCAACGTATTTTAACTTGCTTTCCTTTAAGCCCTCCTGCATTTTCTTCATTTCTTTGCCCTCTTTTGATAGCATATTTGCAATTCTGTGTCTGAATTCTTGAGAATTAAGAAAGGATCTTCAAACTATTTGAGGGATTACATGAAGTGACAACCAACAGTGGGAGAAATGGGCCTTGATGTCCCACACAGTTCCTGTCAGTAGGGTCTTCCTGTGCTTATGTGCTGTGGTCAGGATCATTAATTCTTCGCACACTGGCTGATGTCTTCCTACCTAAAGGCAAGGTATGCTTAGATATTAAAGAGGCCCCATATGACCTGCTGGTGACCACCACTGAAGAACAGTGAATGGAAGCCACACATTACTCTCAGGCCCATACTCAGAGTTTGCACTGGCATGCACCACTGGGTCACTAAGAAGGCCTTCAGCAGTGGGGTGACCCACTTATATATGGATAAAATTTTCCTGCAAGGCTATTAACAAACAATCAAAGAGGAGCGGAACTACAAAGCCTGGTTTATTATGGTTATGTCTTTTCCCCGTAACTCTTCCTTCATGCACACAATAATTGCAAGTCCTTCCAGCTCCCTTAGCATACCAGCTAAAGCACCTCAGTTACTACTCTGGAACCACATGCAAGGTGACCACTTGGCCAAAGAGATTGTGTAACTGCCCATCCTTTCCTCAGTGGGGACATTAATCTGGGTCTCTCTTCCCTACTGTACCTGCTAATTCCCAGGGAGCAGACAGAAATACAGTCATCCTTGGGATCTCTCTCTTTCACAATATTAATGGAATATCAGTGCAGTTACATCACTGCATAAACTCATTTCCTTGGGAAATCAGACTCAAAACAGCTGCAAAAGATCCTCCCCTCTGAAGAAGGACAGCAACCAGATGGTTCACAGCAGATAATGGAAGGATGGGAATTTTGGCCAAGAGGTATTCAAGAATACCTCAGCTCTTCTTACAAAAACTGCTATTACATCACCATTACATATTGAATACTAAGACAGATGGAGCACTGGGTTCTGGAGTCCCCTCTGAAAGAGTCACCTGTAACAAATTGCCAAGCCAACACTTTGCCAACAAGATGAAGCCTAAGAAATCTTTTGTATTCTAGTAAATGCTAGCTCTTCTTACATTAAGTAATCCAGACAGAGGAACTGCTGCATCTAGAATACTCACCTTCTGAAATGAGATGGGGCTGGGAAAACTGGGAAAATGTCCCAGCAGTGGATTATGAAGATGGAAAACAGATAATGGAGTCCTCCTCATGAGGGGTATTGTTAGTGCATGTCACATTTATAGAGGACAATTAGGTAATACCTCACATACACTCCCTGCGGACACTGAAACACATCTGTTTGAAGACCAAAATCTAGAGCCTGACATGCAAAGAATCTGAGGTGTTTTTGCAGGCTTTATGAACCTTATTCTTGCTGTATTAGAACAGTTCTGGGACAAATGAGGTCAGCACATCTTTATTCCTTCTTACTTTATTCTTTCAGCTTGAAAGTGTCCTGTGAAGGCCAGGCACTCCTATTCTGTATTTCTAGAAATACTTTGAAGCTAGGTGATAAGAACAAGGTAGACTCTAACAGTTCAGATAAAGAAGCTGTAAGACTTCTGTTTCTTTTGCTGGTTTGATTTCATAGACAGCAGCTTGAAGTTGGCTTGAAAATGTTCATCTTGTTGGTTAGTGGCATGTCTTCATGCTCAGACAAGGCAATCAGTGAGGTCAAAACAAGGTACAAAAGCAAGTGTTGTACAGCTGAATCAGTGTCAAACTCAAGAAATAAGAATTAGAGGAAATATTTTCACCTCTTAGAGCACCTATAGCTATTTTGTAGCTTAAAGACAATCCTCTCTCTATGAATACAGACACAATTGAAAGAAAGAAAGAAAAGAAAGAAAGAAAGAAAGAAAGAGAAGAAGAAACCCACTATGTGCCATTGGGTGCATAGAATTATTACAAGAGATGGCCAAATATTGTTTTCTGGTTGGAAAAAGAAATTACCCATGCACTTCTTTGTCTTCAACAGCTGCTTTTGGAAGTGAGTTGGTTTGGGTCCATTTCTAATATGTCAAAACACTGTATGAAATGACAAGTTAACCAGGAACACAGTCATAATGAACCTAGGAAGTTGTCTTCACCAGTGGCAGCACATAGGCCCTTACCTATCATTATTATTGATCTTCATGCATGGGAAGAAATATTACCTCTATTACCAGGCAGACAGCTGCTTCTCATATCTGTCTCCAGAAAGGAGATAATACTTTTTCCATTTTTGGCATTTAGGGGGTATCAGAGAGCCTTATTGTCTATCCAGCAGCTGTGGGATAAGAAAGATTCCAGTTTTCACTGCTGCATGGAAATATGTCATATTCTGGACCCAAAATGCAATGTTTAGTAGCTAAAGGACATGATTTGCCACCATGCAGCACAGACAGGAACACCTCAGGTTCAAAATGCTTTCCAGGTGTGCAACAGGAACGGGTTTTATCCCATTGCAGGGGAACGCCAGATGAGGCAAGGCATCTGCTCAGGACCTGGAAGAGGAGAGGGACGTGGGCAGAAGGAAGCAAATGAAAAAGGGAGGAAAGGGATTAGTACATTTTTCTCAAAGAGGACTGTAACTGTTGCGTGTAGGTCCTGTTCAGGGCGTAAGTACTGCAGTGCCTGGGGCAGCAGGCTGCATCCCTGAGCTTTATCCCTGCTGGCTTCTCAGCTTGCAGAGTTTGGGTGGTCACAGCAGTATTCACCATCTCATCTTCTTGTTGCCTTCCCAGAAACCCTCGCTCTCTGACAGGCACCAGCTCTTCACTCCACACCTGATCCATCCTTCTCCTTTGTCCTTTTTCATAGCAGAGGAAATTCCACCCTTTCCACCCAGCCCTCTCATTCCTGGCAGGAAACTACGGATTTTGTCTATAATGCTTAGGAGCCTTGAGACGGGTCTGAGCAAAGGCTTCAGGTACAGCTGCAAAGCAAGCAAGAAAGGTCACACTTTCGGGGAGACGAGGGACTTTATGTTTTAAAAAAAAGATACGTGCTTGAGAGGGTTATCACAGTTTACATGAACATCAAGTCACAATTTAGAGTCACTTGTACAGCCTTTTTCTTGACAGCATGGGAAAAGCAGTCAGAAGACTGAGAACTAAAAGGAACTTTTCCTTAATAATGAAAGCTTAATTAGTATGATTTTCATATGTATTATATATTTTTGCACATTCTTGATTGAAGAGGGGTTGTTTTATCCGGCATTTTCCAATGTATTTGCAATGCCTCACTTAGTTCCTATGGAGGCTGATTTCAGTAGAGTTAGTTAGACCAGCATGGAGCTTTTGAAACCCTCGTGTACGTCTGTCCTGCTCTTTTGCAGTAGTATTTACAGTACCTCACACTGAGTAAAAGCTGGGGAACAGATCCTCCCCTGATGTAAGTTACCAGCATCATTTTATTTGGAAATGTTTACTTTGTGATTTTGTGTGTGTATTTCATTCTTTTTGATCTTTTTATGCGTCTGTAACCATAGGGCTGGGATTTATACGACGAGACTCCCTCTGTCGTTCTGTGGGATTTTTTGCTCAGCAGGCACTCTGCAGCTTTGAAGGACTTCAGATCTTGAGCAAAATGAGTTCACTGATGTGTCCCAGGAGAGATTGTTGACTGGTCTGTAGATGTAATTTTATGACAATGGATTGTATTCTGAGTTAATGTTTATGCACCATATGGTATGTTGTCAAGTTTCATTGTATTTATGAAGATCTCAATAAAATGAAGAAAAAATAAAAATACATGTTCAGGTCCAGTCTATTTTCAAGAAAAGTAACAAATGCCTCAAGATTTTTCCTTTTAATTTAGACTTGCCCAGTAAGTCTAGTGATAGGTAATAAGAGTAGGACTGGCCTGGGCCAGAGAGAAAACATAAGAAGTTCTGGAAGTAGTACAAAACCATTTAGGACTATAATCAGACAGCCTGTTTACAGGTACCTAAATTGGGTACTGCAAGCATTAGGAGTTCTAAAATGAGACAAGTACTACATAAATTGTAATTTAAGATATTTTAGATCCTGGCTCAGTGGAGTCTCCATCCCTGGGGGCTGGTGTTAGGCACCTATTGTGGGTGGTCTGCCTCATGGAGAATACAGCCTACACTGTCTTACTGACTGGCACTCCTGTGGGGTTATTGCAAAGGCATTTTAGGACAAAGCTGTGAGCAGCTGAGGGTATGGGAAACCTAAGAAGTAATCTCTGAAAACATAAAAGAATAATCCATTTAATGGGGGATGAAAAACTGCGCAATACTCACACCCCCACCTTGGGTTTAAAATACTGCAAGAAATTCAAGGAACAAAGTAAATAGCTCACTTGGAGAATTCTTTTCATTCAAATTTAATTTCTTCCTACTGTGGCCATTACCGATTTGTTTGGTTTCTTTTGGTGAAATAGTGGGGGAAAACTCTTTAAATGTGTCATTAAACACAGAAATAATTTGCCATTAACATATTCGTAGTGCAATGTATGTACTGCTGAGAAACATTTACATACATACATTAAAAATGTCACATGTATTTTTGTATTTCTATACAGGGAAAGTGGAGGAGGGGGCTTAAAAGTGATTGCCTCTTTCTTCCCCACTTTCGCAGTGTAATGTGTCTCCTGCAAATGAATTTCCTCGACTCAGGCAATGGCCCTGCATGGGATCTACTAAGGTCTGTAGCATTCTACAGGAGTGCTGGGTCCACACAGCAAAATCCATTGGAAGGATCAGGCATAAGAAAATATAAGCATGTAATTAATTTTATGAAAGCAAATAGTCCACTGACTTTCTGGGAGACCACTTGCTCAACATGATGAATACACTAAGCCTGTGTATAAACCTTTTCAAGTCTGAGATATTTTACTATCAAATCCTTGGCATTTATGTAAATATGTATTGAGCACAATACATTTCAATCCCAGTGGAACTCTCTGGATGCCCATACGGTCATCCAAACTATTAATATTTTTATCCTATCTTTGGAAGTACTGTTCTCTTCAGAATTAACAAGATAAGTGGGTCACTTGCAAGAAATGCTAGAAGTTGGCTCTGGCAGATATTTCTTTTTCCTTTTCATCTTTGCTCAGAATTAGCTATTCAATTAAGAACAATTTAATTACAGTACAAATATATGGGGGGGGGGTCTTTAAAATTGGAGCATGAAGAGTAGCTCACACTTGGAATATGCCTACTTTAAATCATAATATGGGCTAACTAAGAAATTTGTCATTGCATTGGTGGAAAGTGCATTATTGTGACTCTTTTGTGCAGAACAATTAGGTAGTTCCTTTGTACCATGTATAGACCAGCGGTTGCACAGAGTTCAGTCAGATCTTCATGGGTTTTATCAAGCCAAAAGCCGTATTTGTAACTGTCGAGTGACAAGAAAAAGGATTTTCAGCAATGTTTGCAAGGCAAGAACAGAGCTGATGGTCAAATATTCATCACAAAAGCAGGGCCAAGAAAAGCATTCCCTTTGGGTCAGGGATCTAAACTGCACAGACGGAGCTAAACCTGTTACAGTGGAGCACTCAAGTCTGGGTAACAAACTAGGTTCTGCAACATTTAAATTGTTTTTGAAAAATAAAATACCTTCTGCAGAAAATCCACAGGTTTTGGTCATGTGGTTTTCCTGGGCTCAATAATTTTTTTGTGTGAGCAAGGAAAACAAGATTTCCCTCCCTTTACTGCCTTCAAATCCTTTGCACATCCCCATGCTGAGCCGTAAAATGTGTTTCTGTAATCTATTTCATATGACAAGCAGAGGCTCATTGATTCCATCTTTGCAGATGTCCTTCAGAACCCATTTGAAAGGCTCCAAGAAACAACTTGCATTAAGAGAGTATTACAGGTTCAGTTCTGCCTCAGTCATGTCAACAATTGCCTTCCTGTATGACTGGTCCCCCTGATCTCCCTGCAAGTAACTGCCCATCCTGAGGCAGAAGAACAGACTCTGCCTCATAGCCTGTGTCATCCATCTGCGGCAAAAACCACTAAGGTCCACTTAAGGCTAGAGATCCCACCAAGCTATCACACTCAAAGCATATGGCTATCATCCCGACCAACTGTCATGTCTACAGTCTAAGTGACCTCATACTCATCCGTCACACTCAGCTGGTGAAGAAGCCATATGCATGAATCCTCTGAAAGACTCAGTCAACCATGACCTTAACTGTAGCTCAGCCATCACTTGTGCAACCACACGATTCAAACCCTAAATGTAAGTGAGTGACTTTTACACTGCTGAGAAATACTTTGCTTGACCAGTAGACCTTGCAGATCCAGAGGCCAATAATACACACCTGGGGTTGGTGAAGCTACGGGGAAAAAAAGCCCCAGAGATCAGCAGCACCTCAGGCTAGAAGTTAACAAAGATCTTTTTTGTTCTTTTAATACCAGCTGAGGACCTGAGACAGAAAAAAAAATCTCGTTCTCCTTCAGTCTCAGAGATAGAGGAACCATTCTTGATTAAATAGTGTTATTAATAGTAGTAATTTGCCTTTAAGCAAGAAGCAAAACGTGATGAGTTTGAGCCTGCTGCTTGCTCACAGTTTTGGAAAGGCATGAAACACCAGAAACTCTGGTATTAACAAAAAAAAAAATCTGTGCCACCTCAACACTAGAGCTTTCTTCCATTCCTATAAAAATATATGACCACGTCACTGTGGCATTAAATGGAGAAATTACTGGTACTCAGGGAAGGAATATCCTTTTACAAGACTTTATTTAATGGCAAGTTTTCTGATAGTTGCCATACCTCAGAATGAGATTGCTTTGGGAATAGCAAATGCTCTTAAGGATGTTGCACACTGTTTTCAACAAAGGTTCCTCATGGAACTGCACTGTCATGCCGAGTGACATTCAAATGACAAAAGCTGTTATCACAGAGATCCTGAAGCATTTATGTCCCTACTCTTGCCCTTTATTTCACTGCTTCTACTTACTTTGCTTTCTGCTGATATAATGCACGTGCAGAAAAAGCATCCTGATGATCAGATTTCTTTTGCTATTTCCTCATTACAGTATACCGGTAACTCTGCAAGTTTATTTAACCATGTCTTGATACTACCTTGCCAGAGTGCTGTTGATCCTTGTTGGCTGAATTTAATTGCAGGAGACATCTAGCACCATCAGTTTTGAATTTGTGGTTTGAGAGTTCACCTACAAACACAATTGTTGTTGCCACAGGAATTGGTCCATCATGTTGTATCACCTCTTTTGTCACATGACCAAAAATGTAACTGACTTGTACAGTAGATGGAATTTCTTAAAGTAAAAACTCCAGGCAGGACCTTAGCTGCTGGATGGGAGGGGTGGTGGGAGGCCTTTCCCCACATTTACTCACCAGTAAAACATGGGTAGTCAATAATGTCCCCCTGACTTTGCTAGAAAAAAAACTTGGTGTTGACAACATGCCAGAAGCAAGGTAGATGTACCTATTACGTGAAGATGACTTCAGCCTCCTTTCCCCAGTGCAAATGTACATTGGCTATTGGGAGCTAAGGACTCACCGTGCAGAGAGAGGCAAGCCCTGCACGCACAGCTCTGGGACTCCTCTAACCGCGGGTATCCAGCAAGCTGAGCCTCGTCCCTGCCTCTCACAAACAGCTGCCAGCTTCTTCATGAAGTGACAGACACACAGAGATTACTGTGGTCCTTCTGGGCTTGTACTGCTTAGATAAATCCCCATTCTTTGCCTTTGCAGACAATAAGCCCTAGCACATTACACAGCCCATGTCTAAACAACCAGCAGTTCTGTACATTGCTCTGCTTAGAAGAGATTTACCATGTTCTGTGTTTACAGTTTGTCCTTTCTTTGTTGTATCTATTGAGCCTTAGGTTGCAAACTTGTCAAGGTAAAGGGCCTGTTAGTTGTTTGCTACACTTCACAACTGTATAGACTAGCAGCACTATGTAGGCATATTCCTTCTGAGCTTTATACTTGGAAACATTATTTTGTGTAGAAATTAGTCAAAGATAGATAGTTATTTTGTCTTTACTGCCCCTGTGGACATCTATTCCAGACTTATGCTGCCTTTTTCAGATTTCAGCCAACTTTTGGATTAAATTTTGAATTTCTGTTTCAGTAGATTTCTAAGTGTACCCAGTCCTCCAGTTGTACCAGCTTGGTTCCTGGGGATTTTTCAAACACTCTCTTCTTCTCTGTTGAAAACATTGCATTGTAACAGTCTTCACTTCAAAATATTATCACGCAACTCTTTAAAATCTTTTTTATGATTTTGAAGTCTTGCAAGGATTTCAATTATAAGTATTTGGCTGACATCTCCTGCTACATTTTATTTCTACAGGATAAAACAATTAAGCCTAAAGACTTACGTATAGAACCGCAGTAAAATGAAGTGTGAACTACTTGCTTAAGCCTCGGAGCCCCATACACCTTTCCTCATGAGTCTGTTTGTCCTGCAAAGAGAAAGAAGAGTTATTAAAAAGAACATCAAAAATACTAGGCCTACAGAGGATGTACGGAGTATTTTGACAGAGTAACTTGAGTGCAGCGCCACATCATTAAAGTCAGCAAAATGGTGAAGGAAAGGTTTGCTACAATCCACAGCCTGGAGTGAGGTCACCAACTAAACTGACTTCATGACAACAAAAGATCCTAGACTGATGAGAAAGTGTCCTCTGATAGAGGTCAGCATTCCTCTGCCTAAACGAGTCTTTCAGGCTTGTGGAGGATAAAATGTGTTAGCTTGACTTGCTTGGGCATATCACACAATAGCATGTGACCATCAGCACTGTGAAACCTTTTGTGGGTTATAAAATGATTAACTGACCATTCAAATTCTAGAAATGCTGCATTTGTAGCAGCAATCAGCTCCTCAGAGAGGAGGCAGCAGAGTGTGAAACCTGAATTCAAGCAATGGGGAGGCTGAAAGAATAATTAAAATTAGAAATAACTTAGAGCTGCTAGAAATTATATTCAAGGTTTGCAGTATAGCAATATCTATATTTATTGATGTGGTTCAGCCCCAGCTGAGCCCCACGCACCGCTCGCTCACCCCTCCCCCGGCGGGATGGGGAGGAGAACGGGAAAGACAAAGGCAAAGCCCCGGGGTTGGGGTAAGGGCGGGTTACCGGGATGGCAAAGCAGAGGGAAACAACAACAGTACTGATCACAGAATATACAAAACGGGTGATAACAGAAAGCCACTCACTGACCCGATGACTGACTGGACGCCCAGCCCACACTCAGCTTGTCCCAGAGCCACGCCAAACCCGCCCTTCCCCGACTGCCCCCCTTTTATGGTGAGCATGACGTCACATAGTATGCAATAGCCTCCTGGCCAGCTTGGCTCACCTATCCTGGCTCCTGGTGAAAACTCTATCCTAGCCAGGACATTTATGTAGATGTGTGTGCGTGCACGTGTGTGCAATGACAATGACATAGTTTCCAAACAGAAAGAGAAAGATAATTGCCAAAAAATGTTCACCAGCTATTACAATTTTCCAGAGTGAACTGTTTTTAAATATTCTCTGAGGACTTCTGGTCATAAATATTTCTAGAGAGTATGCACTTAACTCATGCCAATCAATACCATAAAGCAACACTACAGCTAAGTTAGCGAAGTAGAGAACTCTTACTTATTGACTAAAACCTGATGATTCTTGTATCTAAGGCTCCAGTTCTGCAGCTTATATGGTAATAGTATTCCTAGTTTCAGAAGGTGTGCATGCTGATATTATATTTTTATATATAAGACTAAATATTTTATAGCCTATTTGCCTATTGAGGAAACTTTTCTACCTTGGGGAAAAAAGCATCCTTTTATGAATTTTCTTTAACTTTACAGGAGACTGCCTTTCTCAGAACCAGGATCTCTCTTGGACATTTCTAAGGACTACACACAGGACCTACTTTCTTCTCAAGGGACCTAAGATACTGTGTTTGACTTTTAAGTCAGCCCTAGTATACGGATGTGGACTTCAGGTAGAATGAGCAATGCAAAGAACTTGCTTGGACTTGGCGTCTCCTTGTATTTTTGGGGACTGATGGACCTTACTACAACTGTGCTGTCAGGAAGTGCCAGACCCGTCACTGAAGGACAAGAAGACAACCTGTCAGACAAGCTGCATCAGCGTATGAAGCGGAGCTGGGTGTGGAACCAGTTCTTCGTTCTGGAAGAGTACACTGGAACTGACCCTCTCTACGTTGGGAAGGTAAGACCCGCACCAGGAGGATATCTGGCAGAGTGTCTGTGTATCTGCAGGCCATGGTGAAACACAGGAAGTTTCCCTAAGTGCCTTTACCTTCTTTCTGGCAGTAAATTTATCCGCATTAATTTCACTTCTGCTTCCAAGAGCTTTTGACCAGTGTCACCTTCGTTTGGGAAGAATTTCTGTTTCAAGGGGTTGTCAATATTTTTGCCTATTTCAAAGAGATCTGCTGCATCAGTCATCATCTGTAATTGAGGTAGTGTTAAGATCTGCAGTGATCTTTCCAGGGACTCCTACAATGTCAAGGCAAAGCAAGGTTATATTGACATATGGGGATTAGGAAAGAAAGGGAGAGTTTGTGATCATCTTTCTGTCTGTGATCAAGTCAGCTGGAAGCTAAAACTCACAATCAAATTAAATAGCCAGTTTCTCTTGAAAACTGACATTTCAGGTTTTGTTTCCTGCAAATCTCTAGGGTCAGAGTATCTTCTTGCTTACCACAGCTTGACTGCAAGTTAATTCTGTGGAGTACAGAGAAGTTGCTCCAGATCTAGAAGGGTAGAAGGACAGCTCATTAAATCCAGCCATGCAGGGTCTTATTTTTGCCTTATACCTCAAGAACCTACATATCAGTACAGATATGTGTAAAATGGATCCCTAAGCTCACCCCATCTACTTGGTAGTATTCTGCATTCACTTTTCTGTAGCTCCTTGAGGAACAAGCTGATGGAAATCAGACCAGTGATGTCTGCCATCACAATCTGCCTCACTATAACCATCCTCCTTTTTCTGTTTTCTGTTTTTAAAAACACTGAATTCTTTAAAGTATTGACCCTTTTATTCAAAGAGTTATGGTCAGCACCAACTTTTCTAGTCCACACCAAGGTGAAAAATCTGGAAAAAGTGGAGAGGGGGAGACTTAGTGTGCTTAAGTGTTTGAACAATACAATTAAGATTTTACATGACTAGAATATCAGATACCACTATGATGAGTGCAGACTACATATAGGTAGATGTGAAAAATTAAGAATGAAGAAAGAATGTCAGAAAACAATTCCTTCAGATTTCATTGCTTATGTTTACATGATCAAGTCTCCTTCTTTCCTTCCAAGCTATTCATGTGCAGAAAAAAAAAAAAAGAAAAAAAAAACATATCCAAAGGCCCATTTTGGACTTGTGTTTATCATTCTACAACCACACAGAGCTAAACTGTGTCCTCAGTCTCACCAGTATAAATCAAAATGAATGCACAGGCTTCAAAAGACCTCCTCCTGATTTGTCCCTGCGTGACTGACAGCAAGATGTGCTCTCCTTCCTCCAACAGCAATGGCATTACTAGCGATTGCCACCAGATGAGACCTCATTAGTCTTCATTCATCTCTGCACCTAGCTTTTCAGCTCTTGATATCTCTATTGACTAAAGAAATTAATATTTGTTTTTATGCAATTCCCAGCTTTGGAACAAGGGCCAGACATATTATTTCACATACTCAACTTCATCTGAAATGACTCCAGACGTGCACTGTGAGCTGAATTTTAGCTAAAACAAGTACTGGAAGAAACTGACTCATCTTTGTTTTAGACTTGATTGAGTCATTAGGAGCACAAAAACTTGGCGCGGTCAGCAGTACTCTTGAGCTCGCTACCGCTCAGCTCTGCTGAACCAGGGGAAACAGAGGTGACTCTTCAATGGTCTGTGTCCACCACACAAAGGCCCAAGCTGCCGTGAGTGAGCTCTCTCCAGGACCGCCTACGCCAAGGCTGTCTTAGCATAGAGGTGTGTAAGGGCTAATTAGTTCCCATGGTTAACAGGGCCAATTAGCCCCATGCACTGCTGAGCTCACATGGCTGATGTCTCTGAAGGCTTCCTAACTCTGCATTGCTCTGCGTACACCAGACACCAGGGAACCCTGCTGCCAAAATGGGCCTCGAGGGGTTAAACATTTCATCTTCTCCCATCCCTGAACTGGGTGCAGAGCACCCAGCCAAGCAGTGGGATGAAAGCAGTGGGGGCTGCTGTCAGGGAAAGACTTCCCCTCTTCTCGTACAGCCAAAGGCGCAGGCCCTCGGCAGAAGCTGCAGCCCACCATGATTCGTCACCCCACCTGCGTTCATGCTGCCTGTGTCTTAGGGATCCTTAGGAAAGGGGTCAGCAGGGAATAGACTGTGGGCTGAATTAATTGTTCTGGCAGGCCAGAAATTTTTCAGCCCAAGTCACCCCAGGCTGACTCAGAAATAGCTCTGGAAGGGCTTGCAGAGAGCAGGGCGGAGGTGCAGAAGGACTCCCAGCCTACTGCTCATGGCCAGCACCAGCCCTCCAAACAGCCCTGGGTCCCATGCCTGGCCAGGCAGAGCCTCTTCTAACCGATACCACCCACGACACCCTGAAACATCCAGCTAGTCAGGCCTTGCTTTTATCTACCTGCTTTCTCCAAGCCTGTATCAGAAAGACTGCACAGCATAGATCCAGTTGTATTTACTTTATAGTCTAAAGGCTTCCCATAACAGAGGGGCTCTTCTGATGCTATTGTACAGCTGTTTCTGGCTGGCTAGGTATGACTGAAGCAACCCAAAAAGCACTTCGACTTGAACCATAGGTCTGGGCTTGCCAAATATTATTTTCAAGGCTGCTATGAAAAATGTATTTTGCTACATAACTGTAAGGCAAGTTGCAAAATATCTTCTGGACAGGGAAATGAAAAGAAACTTCTTGAGGTGAAGTCAGTACAATTTTTGCTTTTCTCCAGTGCTCATGATCCTAATTTAAAGTATTTTAGCTTCAGAGGGTCCCTGGTCCTGTCACAGATAAATACAAGGCTCCAACTTACCTAGAGGTTGCCATTATTGCCTAATAAGATGAACGAGGGGAACCAAAGCCCCCACGTTTGCTACAGCAGGTATTTTCCACATTCATCCAGCAGCCTAAACTGCGTCAGTAATTGAACTGGGGACAGACTTCACCACTTTGCTGTGTTGGAGACTCCCTAACTCTGTTTCAAAGGAAAGAGGCATTTGAACCACAGCAGCTGAATGAGTGAATAAAATGCATCCTTTTTACAGACTATCACTGCAAATCAACCAAACTCATTCGCGCATCCTCATAAAAATCCCCTGCAGGTGCTACCTCCCTGGAGGCAGAGAAGGGGGAGCACGTCAAGGATGGTGTCACAGCTAGACACCGCTAGGTTAGTGGAGCTGCACGAGTCCTCCCCTGAGCTGCCCTCGGCAGCACCACTCTCTTCCACATGCCCTTTGCCGGGAAACGTGTCGTTCAGATGCAGATGTAGCCTCCTTAATCTTTTGTACTATCGTCATGAAAAGCAGCAACCCAGGTTGACATAGTTAACAATTTCTCAGGAGTTATCGGCTTTATTCCTCCCATAGTCCATTCTTTAATATGGAGGAGAAAGTACAAATGAATTCCTCCTACTTCTGTGTCAGCCGCATAGCAGCACAATTTATTGCACCACCCATAAACCAGAGGCAACTTAAAACTTGATCACCTTTTCACCACAGTGACCTCTGCATACACCCCAAACTGATATTGGGTTTGGTGTGAGCAATGGTGTGAGCTTCGGTCCCTTCAGACACCAAATTCTTTCAGATTTATTGCAGTCTGGAAGTATTAGGTCTTTTATGCTCTTTTTTGCTTTGTCTAGAAAGAGCAGGTTATTCGAGAAGCTGCAGAAGTGCTGCTAGCATTTCTTACTGCCTAGCCTTGGTTGAGACCCAATGTTTTTAACAAATCACAGTTAGACAGAGATCCTCTTGTACTCCCAATTTCTTATTAGCGTGCCATGTTCATTCCTTGTTTGCTCCCTACACAACTGCATTCATTCCAAATAGGGCTCTGGACAGAAGGTGTAATTTAACCCATGAGTTTGATTCAGTATCTTCCTCTAAGTCTTTTAAACTTTCCCAAACACCTTCTGCTATTTTAAAAGATGCTTTTTTTTTTTTTTTTTTTTTTTTTTCTTTTTTTTTCTTTTTTCTTTTTCTTTTTTCTTCTTTCTCTTTCCCTTTTTCTTCTTTCTCTTTCTCTTTCTTTTCCTTTCCTTTTCCCTTTCTCTTACCCTTTCCTCTTCCTCTTCCTCTTCCTTTTCTCCTCTTTTTTTCTATTTCTTTTCCATTTTTCTTTGCCTTTGCCCTTTCTTTGACTTTGAATTCGACTTTGACTTCTTCTTTCTTTTTCTTTCCTTTTTCTTATTTAACAAGGACTTGTTGATGTTCCAAAGCACATTTTCTTCCATCAGGCACAGCTCTAATTCCCCAATCACGTCTAACATCTGTATCTGTCTCAGCAGCTGCATTCTCTCACTGACGCACTGATGCACTAAAACAAATGCCCAAGATGTAGCTTAGTGGTTCTGAATCAATTTGAAAAACTATAATAGTGTCCTCCTTCTGGAAGCATCCTGTTTACTAGCTCCTACAGTGATAATCTCTGAGTTATGGGTGTTTAGGGTAAATAATGACAACCACTGTCTTTTTTTTAAATTAATCACAAGATGGTGTTTGCTGAAGATACGCTACTTTGCAGTCCTGGCACCTGCATGTGAATTAGTACACATGGCAGTCATCTAAATTTGTCTGTTTGCCACTGCCAAATTTTTCTGGGCTTGTTCTTCCTCCATTTAGCTGACACATCACCTGAGAGCTGCCAGCATTCCTCCGAAGGACCGATGTCTCTCAGATGCAGTAGCCCCTGCAGAGACCAGTGGCAAAGCGATGCAATGAAATACCAATGACCTGGCATGGCAGTTGTCACAATCTGTGCCTTCAGCTCTTGCAGCCCCTTTGCAGTGCTGCTGCCCTTAACGCTCGGTGCCCCAGCAGTCATTAAGAGCCGATGGGCCGCCTACCTACAGACCTGTCTGCAGGGTGGGGTGTGCCATACAAAACCATATAGATCCCACCTCAGCTGAAATCAGTCTTACCCTAAAAAAAGGAGTAGGCCCAAGTTTTGCGTAGGTCATGTGCTGCACTCTGAAGGGCTAGTAAGGAAAACAACCTCCGGAGAATGAGTATCTTCCAACCAGACCCTTCACTGGGGGAAATGGTCTTTCAGTTCCCAATTCAATGGCTCCATGTGTCCTAAAACAGCTGAAGAGCTGGTCCACTGGCATTAGAAAAGCTTAGGTCAGATAACCCAATTTGTCCACATCCCTATAATGGTTCTTCCTATGTGAAATGTTATTGTACGGTTTTCAGCATGCTTTTAAATAGCTCAGAGATGAGATTTCTTCTTTCCTTCTCTCTTCAGAGAATAGCCTGTAATCGAATGTATCAAGTTTGACTTCTGCTTTTCCACACGAATTATCCATTTATATTTGGATACTTTCTTCAAATCCTACCAATCCTGTGTTCATATATTCAGGTTATTATTCCAAGATTTTTCTCTCCAGTACAAGTAGTTTCCTATGTTTGGCCCCATCCTCCACAATTATTCCCGTATGTCCTTTGAGCTCACCAAAGCATTAAATGCACACTTAATTCTGACCATATTTCTTGAGATAATTAGCTCATATATGCATTTTTAAATGTGCTTAACTGAATCCAGCCCACTTCAAACACTTTTTTTTTATTATTTATCTGGTTTTTATTCATCTCTCAAAATGATAATCACACCGGAAAACAGTATTCACACCTGAACCATTCTCAAAAATCCCATTTTGCTTATTGCACCTCAAGTCTATTGCCTTCCTGTCTTTTGGGACTGAACCAATACCATCTCTGGGCATTGGTCTTTATGCTCTATTCCTCAAAAGCAGGGAAGTTTGAGCATACTGTTAAGCATCTTCATAGCGTGAGTGAAATTAAGTGATTTGTTTGTCTTTTGATAGTCATTCCCATATTTCATGGGAGCCAGGTGTTTAACAGAATGGTAGTCCCCAGGATGATTTGTTTCTCTGTTTTAGGTGATAATTAGCACTGCATTTACTTTTCTTCTGTTCTGTTGCATTCACAGCTATCTGTGGCTGCTCAGAACTAATTAGCAGTCATGCAATAAATCCATTTCCTAATTCCCTAGAAAATCTGGGATGCCTCTCATCTCTACAGCCTTCCATGGCTTACCTTACGTACTGTTCAACAATAATTCGTTCCTGAAAATGTAAGGACCCAGCCTAATTTTTTTTTTTTTTTTTTTTTTTGGTGGGGGGGCAGGGGGGGATATTTCTGAATCATGACAGTTACTGAGTAGCTCTCCCATCCCGCTTTCCCCTTGATCCCAGATTTGCCTTATCTGCCCCAGCATTATACTGCCTCTGGAATATATGCCTCCTTTTAAGCCATGTGAGCAAGCACAGTCTGCAGCTTTGCTGACCTCACCTTATCCCAAGCCTGGCAGTGAGTCTTTCTCAATGGTCATTGCAACCAGGCAAAAGATAATTATTGTGTTGAGTGAGATTTCAAAAAGGCACAGAGACTGTTCCTGTTTGGGTGTCTCTGCCTTTTCTTCTGGCACAGCTGTGGGTGAAGAAATGGGAAGACAGGAGAGGGGTTTTAATTGCAACTCTGTGATACAGACTTTACTGAGTATCTGCCTTTTTCAGCAAAACAAGTTCATTAAAACCAGCTTGTGAGTCCCAACAGTGAGACCAAATTGCTCAGGATGCTCACATGCTTAGTGTCTCTCAGCAGCTGCTTGCCCAGCTCATGGTCTAATTGAATCCTCTTCCTTTCCGCAGCTCCACTCTGACATGGACAGGGGCGATGGTTCAATCAAATACATCCTCTCGGGAGAGGGAGCTGGCATTGTGTTTACAATTGATGATACCACAGGGGACATTCATGCCATTCAGCGACTGGACCGGGAAGAAAGGTCGCAGTACACCCTGAGGGCACAAGCTTTGGACAGGCGAACGGGTCGGCCGATGGAACCGGAGTCAGAGTTCATCATCAAAATCCAAGACATCAATGACAATGAACCCAAGTTCCTGGATGGACCTTACGTAGCCTCTGTTCCAGAAATGTCACCTGTGGGTAAGGCAGATTTTGTGGAGTCCCTTCCCCCTGTACGCAAATTGGAGACGGTCATTAAAACGTAAATTCCCTGACTTCTTGGACTCAGCTTTTGCCTCTTGCGCAGGAGCTGCAGGGCAGGAGAGCTTCCCGCAGGGTGCCTGACTGCCGCAGAACAGGGATAGCAGGCTTTACACCACCGTCAGCTGGGCCCCTCTGAAAGAAAACATGCCAAGGGAAGCAGGAGAGCTGAAAAAAGGTGTAATTCGAACATGCCACCCTAAGACAACTTGCAGTAATGTAGTGCCCCTTCTCTCCTGCCGTCAGATGTAGCAACAGTGATGCCCATGAGACATCCATTATCATCCAGAATATAACACAAGTCTAGGAACCTATTCTAGTTCATACTGAGAGCTAAAATACTGTCCAGGAGACCTTGAAATCATGGAGACATGACAACAATTATTATCATCAGCTTTGTTCCTTCTAATCTGTTTAAATCTGCAAGGAACACAATTCAGTGGATCCCATTTGCTCTCCACCTTGAGAGAGTGGGATCATGTCAAAGACAGTTCCGTTATTGCAATGGAGCCAGAAGACATACAGCAGCTTTCCTATATACAGAAGTCAGGAGAAATGATTTCCATATAACTAATCCAACAGTCACATAAAATACTGTTTTCCTGTACTTTTGTCTGTCTTTGGAGATCCTTATTGCTTTTAGGTCTGTGACATCACTACAAAGATAATACCATATAAATCACATGTCCTGAAGTTATAGATATGCTTCAAATTCTCATTCTTCAGTATTATGTCAACATAAAGCTAGAGACAAGCATCAAATACAAAAGTTCTGTTCAGAAATAATATTTCTTAATGGCAATGGCTAGCTTGAATTCGGATTTATTTTCCAGCTAGTATCTAGTAACACTAGATTTGTTTCTAACATAAGACATTATGTAGAAGGCTAGATGCATTCATAAAGGCATTGTCTGACATTTTAAGGAGTCAAAACTCACATATATTTCAAACAGTTATGCCTTACCTTCTCCTTGTTCTTGATAAATTACATCACCTGCAAGCCATTATTAGCTTCAGAGGAAGCAGACCTTGAAAACCAATTGAAGAAAAGAAATACATACGCATCTGTGCAGGTTCCAAAAGGCACTTGAGCAGGATATAATCTCTGGGCCATGCAATGTAAATTGCAATCCCACAGAGAGATTATCTCAGACATACAACCCTTCATGCTCGCTATTTGTGTACAGTTTTCATCCCTTAGTCAACATGCAGTGTCCATGGGCCCGCTGCAGCAATTCGTGATTTATGTCAGCAGAGCTATAGATCTTATTTGAGGTGCCTTTAAATAACATTTAATATCAAGAAAAGGGGAAAAGAAGCAAGCAGTATATAACTGCCAGCTCTCTGCAAACCATAACGAAGTACTGTTAGATCAGCAATTCTGTAACTGTGGTCCATCGAGTACTTGCTCTTTTTTATCTTCTTATAGATGCATGATGAATTTATGCCTATTAATTCTTTTAGCACTAATGAGATACAAGTATGAGCAGTAAGTACAAGTACTATGAGCATCAAATGAAGAAGTTCAGTGTGAGAAAGCTCATTAGGCATTTCTATTTATTTTGAACTGTGTACTTTTCATGCCAGCTTTTTATCCCACAAGGTCTTACCTGATGGGTTTTTTTGTCAGGCACCTCTGTTATCCAGGTGACAGCAACAGATGCTGATGACCCAACCTATGGGAACAGCGCAAGAGTAGTGTACAGTATTCTCCAAGGACAACCATATTTCTCTGTGGACTCTCGGACAGGTATGTTATATCATCAGGGAATGAGGCATTGTGAAAACTGAAAGAAAAAGTTTCAAGCAGAAAGAAAAGGCAGTGTATCATGACTGTGGTCAGAGAAACGTATTTCTATGGTTTGGAGCCAAGATAGAGCAGCACTGTGCGAGGGTTGAAGCAAGGCTGTGGTAATGAGCTCCAGAAGAAGGACATGCTTTCTGCAGTGATACATTCATCTGAATGACCATATTCTGCAGCTTGGGAGCTCGGTGAGTTTGGTGCTGTAAATACTCTTGTTGGCTTCTATCATTGCAACAATGTCTTCAGCAGATCTAGCTGGTAACAAGGAGGGGGGAAGCAATCTATGAACCAACAAGGATTGGAAAGTGCAGGCTAAAGGATGAAGTTATCTGGAGTAGTTTTACCTAAGGGTGTTCTTGTTAAGAACCTTAAATTTATCTATAGGACACTCTCTCTGTTTTGCTTGCTTGCTCTCCCCCTTTTCTGTGTATATCCAAGGTTTATATCCAAAAGAGGAATCTGACAGGTTTTGACAGTTTCTACAGGGCATTTGTAGTGCTAAGGTCAGAAACTCATGAGACAATAGTCACTGCTGAGCCCTAGGCGACAAAATAGAAAAAACACTGCATAATCTACTTTTGAAAGTTAGCATTTTATTGAGTAGGTGCTTTAGCCAAAGACAAACTTGTATGTGGCATGTTATGTCCTCTGCTCTTTACAATGTAAATAAAACAGTAATGTTCATTTTGTAATCAGGTTATCAACCACAGACAAATAAGGGCATAATTATAGATTTGCTAAGTACTGAATGATTTCTAAGAAAGCAAAGCAGCAATATTCAAGGTCAGATCCAGTACAGATTTAATTGCTAGATTGCAACTTAGAAGATAGGCCCTTAAGTTCAAAATCATGTCCTTGATTGGTATTTAATCCAGAAAGGATCTTTTTCTCTACTTACTAATTTCCCAGTCACTTAGACCTGCATATCTGGACATGTCCAGAGCAATCTCAGCCTTCACAAGGGCACCCATTTAGGCTAAGCACAGTTGTGAGCCAGAAACTGTTTCCCCATCCCAGGCACAGGACTCTATGCAATTGCAGCGCTCACATTCTTCTAAAACAGAGCTAGAGCGTGAACGATCACCAGGTCCTTTATATTGATGGGTAGTGATTAAAGCATCTAATAGTGGGCAACCCATTTCAATACACTCCTCTGCTGGAAGCACTTGGGGTCCTTATCCTTCACCTTCCGACACAACCTCCTGGTTCCTGAAGCGTGCTCCTGTTCCTGTTCTGTCACTGGCCTCACAGATGTGGAACGAATGTATATGTGAAGGCACAATTTCAAAGGAAAGCTGACAGCCTCCTCCTTCTTTTTTCCAGAATACTTTTACAGCCTGTCCATGATCATATTCCCCTAGAAGGTAAAAAAAATGTGGATTTAAATCCCCTCAGGCAGGGTAGGAAAAGGCCCCTGAGTCTCCCACTTCCCAAGAAACCATCTGGCTGTTACAGAAAAGAAAGGACATCACCTCTGCTCTTTAATACTTTTTTTAAGAGAGTGAACTTCAGTCAGTTTGGTGAAAGAAATGGTATCGGCACCTTTACTTTGGAAGTTCTGAGGGTCTGAGCCTTTCCCATAGCCCTAAGGAACGTTTTAAGGTTCATCACCATCCTCAGCGTTTCCTTGCTGACCTGTTGTGTGCAGCAGCATCAGAGGCTCCCTGCTCAGCACGGCTGCTCCTCTGGGTCGCATTTGGAGGAGCATGAGCCCCAACCTGGATCTGAGTCCTGGTGTCCTGGACTGGCCCTCCTCTAGGGACCAGAGGCTGCAAAAACCAGGCATGGCAGAGCCTGGCTTTTAGGGACTGATGTGGTTTTTTTAGATCCAGCCTGTTCTGTATTAAGGACAAGCCAAGAGTGGAAATTACCTACAAAGTATTCATATATGGAGAAAATGCTCCCCCAAATGCTAAGCATTTTCATGTCTTATTTATATCTGTGGGAGTTGAGAACTACAGCACTTCATGGGAGTCACTCAACTTTGCAGTATGAGACTCTTAAGGATTCCACAAAGCAAGATTAAAATAGTGCACTGTGAATTGTTCAGTACTGGTCACTATTTCTTTTCTTCTACATACAGTGATAATTGCCAATGCAATATCTTTTTACTGCTTTTTTATTAAACCCATACATTGTCTTTTTGCTAAAAATAAAGACTAAATGCAGATCACTCAAGCTAATAGTGTCCCGATGTGCAAGTATTGCACGTTGAGCCCTGCGACTGGGATGGTGCCTGGAGCTGAAACATAATTGCCCCCACAGAGGAGGGCACCCCAAATGTGTCACGGCCCATGTCTAGAAAGGGCCATTAGTGCCCTAGAAAGTGTCCCCTGGCAGTAGATCCCCTGGGCTGCATCACCAGCCGCTGCTTCTCTCCTGCTAAGGGACCCTCCTGGAGCCGAGCAGCCTGTTGAGGAGTCATGTCGGGCAGGCGTGTTGCGAAGGAGCTAGCTGCCGGCACGCTGTGGGCAAGGAGATGCTGAGGGCGTGAGGAATGGTTCGCACTGGGAGGACTGGAGGTTTGACAGCTCTGAAACGTAGGCTTCTGCACCTTCATCCTGGCAGAGAGACGTGGGGAAGGGCAGGAGTCAGTGGGGGCAGCCGGGTGAAAAGGACGGGAGCGCATTCACCGACAGACGTGAAGCCCACGGGAAAAGAAAGAGGAGCACTCAAACCCCGAGGCAGACACCCGACAAGCTCGGGTGAGGCGAGGCCAGTACCGCAGGCAGAGGCCGGGCACGGCGGATGCGGGCAGCGGGAGCGGGCAGGAGCGCCCGGCGGCGCGGCAGCCCCCGCGGCAGGAGCCGCTTCCCCAGGCGGCGGCGGCAGCGCTGCCCGGGCCGGGTGCTGGCAGGCTCCGTTAGAGAAGTGTTGCTGCCACCTCATGTCCTCTCGCAGTAGTGTTACCCCGAAGGAAAGGGACCTTCTGCAGGGTGAGGGGAGCAGGGTGACCAGCCCCCGCCTCCAGCCGCCCCTTCCCAAACCAGCGGTAGCTCCCCAAATTCTGCTCTCATAGCCCCCAGCGTGGGTCCCGAAGGGCCCTGGCAAAGCCCGCGGGCTTATGTCAGGCTGCCGCCAGGACTGCGTGTGTAGGGACACTCTGGAAAACTCGTCTGGATGTATCTTTTAAGTAATCACATCACTCCCACCTTTTGTGGGGACATATTTATCCTGAGCAGGGCCTTAATTCAGCACAGCACACTCTGTTCCAGAAATATTTTTCCAGCTCCCTTGGAAGGCAACATTTTAATTTTGAACAGACAGCCTGCCCCACAGCTGATGCATTTTCACTGGGCTTCTTTAAAATTCACACCTTCTGTTAACCTAGATTTAATTTGGGTGAGTTTTACTCTGCCAGGAAAGGTGAAACCGAATACGGAGTCTGGTCTCATTCTTGACATAGGGAGTACAATGCAGGAGGAAGACCACCCCACCTTGTTTGCGTATTCTTTAACTGCCATTTCTTTTGTTCCCTAACCCCTTCCCCCCACACACCCCCCAATCTCACAGGCTTAATTAGGACAGCTCTAATGAACATGGACAGAGAAGCAAAAGAATATTACGAAGTGATTATCCAGGCCAAGGATATGGGTGGACAGCTGGGAGGATTAGCTGGAACAACCACAGTCAACATTACCCTTTCTGATGTCAATGACAATCCACCCAGATTTCCACAGAGTGAGTACCCGCTGTGTCAGGATGGGCAAAAAGGGGTGACTGAGTTGTACAGCTGCTGTTTGCTCTCATTTCAGCCATTTTTCAAACTCGGGATAGTGACAATTAGAGACGGGCAGAATTTCAGATCAATGAAGGAACTTTTCATTCAGAAAAATGTCAAAAGGGAACATTCATCAGCTTGTCTTTCAGAAGAGGTTTCTGACCTCCAAAATCATCAAAAAACAACACTTTTTTTTAAAGGATGGGAAATTAATTTACAGAAAAAGGAAAGGAGTTCTTTTGTGTTCCTAGACTGCTCACAGCCATTGCCATTGGCTGCTAATTGCTGCCCTGCTTCTGTTTTCATCCTATCTCCGAAAGGATGTCTGTCAAATCAGGGACATGTGGCAGTGCTGGAAGTTGAAAGGTAATTCATTCAACACTCCAGCCAGGCCGCTGCAGGGGAGCGTCTGGTAGCTGTGCCACCAGTGTGGAGTGCGTTGTCATACAGGCAGCCCTCCAGTGAAGGTTCATCTAAACCTTGGCAATACACAGTTAAACCCTAAGATATGTAAAAGTCACAGTTAATGGAATGCAAAAATAATAAGCAACTCCATTCTTATCAGTAATGTTACTTACAAAAGTGAATCTCAAAGCAAGATTTGCAATATTTTGCTCTTTCTTTTAAAATTTTTTTTAGATCAAATTTACCTACATAATTCTGTATTACTGTTAAAAGTTTGACAGCAACTTTTTGGGTTCGATTGAACTAAATCTCTCAAGGGATATACTTTTTTTTTTAAAGAAAGCTGATTCTTTTGGTGGTGTAAATCAGTCTCAAGCCATCTTGGTTTTGCTGTTTTTCTCATCTAGCTGAGAAATGAAAACTCCTGCAGTTCTTTTTGTTGCTGTTTTTCACCATCTGTTTTTGCATGTTGCACTCCTAAATCAAAGCATTCCACTAAGATCAGCAAGAAGCCTCAACTTCCAATTGTCTTCTTCTGTCAGAGCAACTTGTTGAATGCACCATTGCCAATCCTGTTTTGAAAGTGACATGAATTGTAACTGTTTGATATCAAACTCTTGATTAAGAAAAATGAGAACAGATCAAACCTAATCCTTGGTGTTATTCTGCCTTATAAAGCTCAATAATTGGTGTAGGCAACAGAATGCAGCAAGAAAGATTTGAACATAATGTATGATGGCACAGAAGTATTTTAGATCCAACATTTATATTTTTAAACACATTTTTAAAATAGCAGCTCTCTTTTTCCCCAGGCTTGCTGCTAAGCAAATTAGTGATGCACCAAATGTGCTCAAGACAGGGTTTGTAGGGAGAGGTAGTATATTTTAATAGAGCACCTGGTAACTTTGGAAGAAACAGGCAGGCGTCTGAGCTCCCAAAGCCTTATTCAAGGCTGAAAAGAAGTTTGTACAGACTTGAGAAAGGATTTGTGGTGCTCGAAACCTGTGTGTTTATTCCGGCTGTACAAGCCGATCTAATAAAAGATGCCTGGCCTATTAAATCTGTTTCATATCCTGCTTTCTATCATGGCTGCAGCAGCACTGGTGTTAATTGCCCTATTTTTCTAGTTGAAGTTCCCATTTTCAGGTATATTGCTGTTTTGAAAAGAACCCGTTGAACAAACCTGTTGATATGAAAAACACCTAAATAAAACTTTCCCAGGCAATTCAGTCGGGCTGTGGCTTTTTAAAGGAAGTCACAACGCTGTTGGAGCTTTGGGAAAGGTACTAGAGGCTCCCTGCAGGCTATGCAGTATTGTGGCCCGCCCTGATCTACCTTTTGCATCGCTGTGCAGTTTTCCGTTCCTTTTCACAGCCTGGTTTTTGCTCCCCTCTCCCTCTCTGCTGCTTTTGCCAGAGCACTATCAGATGAGTGTGCTGGAGTCCGCTCCCGTCAGCTCCACTGTGGGCCGCGTGGTTGCTAAAGACCTGGACGAAGGCATTAATGCGGAGATGAAATACAGCCTTGTGGATGGAGATGGTCTGGATGTATTTGATATTAACACTGATCCTAATTACCAAGTCGGCATCATAACTGTGAGAAAGGTAGTAAAGTTTCCTTTTTATAGTAATTTATATGCCTAACAGTCCTGGTTATATTTTATGTGTGCAATATTCCCTTATGCTTGTAGTAACTTGCTTCCCATTACATGACAGTAGCCCCTTTCCTGCTATAAAACACAATTTTTTTTTAACATTCATTGCTAAAATATGAAAGCAGACTGCGTTCCTAGGAGCAACCTTTAAAAAGTGGGGACAGCATTAGCATAAACATGTCTTTTCCCACCAAAGGAATGTTCTGATTCACTATTTATCTATTTAAATATTCTCTGTAGCTTAATTATCCTACAATGCAAGAAATTAGATCAATATTTGCATTTGAACTGTACACATTTTTCACTCCGGTGTCCCACAAACAATAATAAAGCATGCCTTAGAATTATTTATAAACCAATAAAACTCAGGCAGTTTTTTTTTTTAATTGCTGCTTGAAGATCCATAAATGCTAATGAGGCCAGAAGAAGCTGTCTTTAAAATGGCAGCTGTGAAACTGCTAGTACTCTGTACCTCAGGCTATGCAGAAAGGAATAGAGTATTTTGCTTAGACTCCCCGCTATAGGATATTTATTCTACAATCTTACATAAATGCTAGAAGTTCAGCTCTGTTTCTAGGTTATGAAATTGTAACCATATTTCTGCCTAAGCATAGCTAGCGTACTAATAAGGAAGTATAGTCTCCATTTAAATAGCCTGGGACTAAATTGTGCACTAAAAAAGAACAACACATGAGAGAGGTTTGACCCTGCAAGCCTCAATGCCCTACAGCAAAGCATTTAAGCATGTATTTATGGTCACCTTTCTCCAACTCTTGTTCACACACACACTAGTCTCTAAAGTAAGTGCGTGCTTAAGTGCTCTGCTGGGATGAAATAGATGTTGAATGCAAACTTTAATGTAATTTTTCACTCATTTATTGATGAAAGAAAATTGTTTGGAATAAGTGTGTCGATAAGCTTGACTTTTGTTATTATGAATACAGTTTTACTAGATGTTCATTGTGTGTCAGGAGGAGGAGTTATAATTTATGGCATCAATTTATGGCAGATATGTACTGGCATCAGATACATACTGCTCAATCCACCTACTGTACATAAATGTTTGTAAAATTCTATATATGCCTGTAGCTTTTTGTAATGTTATGATTATGAATAGCCAAACATTGGGAAAGTTGTCCTTTGGATCCACTCAAGAAAAAAAAAATAATCAACTGGTGCTGATAGAAAAGGATATCAAAATGGGGGAGTGAGGGGAGAGAGAGAGAAAATTTCTAAACCCAGTATGAAATCTTCTTTGAAAGAAAGCAAAACTTTCCCTTTCATTTTTCTAGACAGATTTGCCAAACAAAATAACTAACACTTCTATCATGGGCATCAAAAAGTCAGAATTTACAGTTACAGATCAGACCACTGCTTGTGGTCTTGTGACCACTTATCTCAGCCAACTAATCCCACAAAATGTTGAGTGCTTCCTGAAGAGTTACAGCTCCTCCAGAGCTCCCCGCCCGTGAGGCTGATACTCACTCCAGTGACAGCCTTTCCCTTCTCCCTGCCTCCGCTTTCACGCTGCTCGGAGCAGGCAGGGGGGTGGGTTACCCAGCCAGCACGGAGCCCAGCGCCCGGGGACCCCCGCTCTGCCCTCCTGCCCGGCCGCTGCCCCCGGTCAATCACTGTCTCACGGCCGTTCCTGCTAAATCCTGGCCGCGCGGTGCAGCTCTCGGTGTCTGTCTCAGCACCGGGGGAAGGAGGACAAGGACAAGGTGGGGTGTCCGTGGGATGCCTCTCCTCTCGGCTGTATTTTGCGGCACGCTTGGTTCGCAGGAGAAGGCAATCTTCCTGCTCTCGCCACAGGACCAGTGTTGGAAAGAGGTTTGAACACACCCATGGAAGACAAATCTGATGAGGGGGGCGGCCATGTTGAGGCATTGGCATGTGAGAGGATCAGGAGGGAAAGCCAGAGCAAACTGTCTGAATTCAGGAGCATCAAAAATGTGATGACCTTGCACACTTGTTTGATTTTCTCACTTTTTCAAACTAGGTAATTAAGATTTTTCCTAATGCCGTTGGGTTTTATAGTTATTACGTGCTTGTGTGATTTAACTGCTCTTTTTATTACTTCGATTTTTAGTGTACATGCAGTGTTTCTTACACAGTTTTCTTCACATGAGAAACCATGAGATACAATGGCCTCTTTCTTAGTATATGTTTAGGCAGCTTTGCATTGCACATTCCTTGCCAGATGGACAGTAAGTGTTGCTTGGTCACGTGAATATATTTTATTGCTATTTTTACAATGCATAAATATGGTAGACCGTAATGACTCTGCAGTAATGGGTAATATGTTTGTAGATCTAGCTAAATCCTTGCTGACAAGTGCTATGCCTACAGTAGTCACTGATCTACCAGGTGGAACTAAGAGGAGTAGGAGTAAGTTTCAGATCATCTGTTTGTACCTCCTGCCACAGGTTGCACAGTTCATACTGTATTGCTGCACAGCATCTCCAGTTATACTGGACTATCATCTCCCCCAGCACAAGAAAACCAGTTCCCATTCCAGTCTTCATTCCTCCCTCCCATGTACTAAATGCTGAGTGAGTTTTAGTTTTATAATTTCAAGAACTCCACTCTTTCATCAGACATTCCTATGCAGGACATCAGTACTGGTAATTTTACTGTGAAAGCTTGATCTTTTGTATGTCACTGCAATGTTTCCACTTCTGAAGAAAGAAGCTGTTGTGGCAGTAGACAAGTATGGAAGCCTCCACTGAATTCAGAGGGTGTTTTGAGGCCCATAGTATATACTCCTGCCATGCCCGAGCATGTGAAACTTCTGCAAATGCTGCTTAAGCTAATACATGTCTCATGGCCGCAGAATTGGCTGGCTGCACTATTGAGCAAGGCAGAAAAGAGATGGGTTATGACTGGACATGGAGGATTGCACTGTTACAGTAATGATCTTCGCACCTTTGACTTCCAGTTGCTTTGGCATTCTCCTCCTTCTCTATTTCCCTGCCCATCTCCTTGCCCCAGTCTGGTGGTAGGTCTTCAAAAAGAAAGAGCTGAATAGGGAGGGCAAAGCTGTTGGCTGGGAACAGCAGTGATCTTGCTGGAGTCTGAATGAACAAAGGCTGTGTGTGATAGTTCCACACACAATGCTGAAATCCCTATGTACGAATAAAGCCACACATTTTGAAAGACATTCGTGTAACAAAAAGGAGTATGTCCCATTGGGTGACCCTGAGAATTGAGCCATTTCTTTCCTGGTACAAAATTTGTCTTGCTCAGGATCTGTGCCCGCTAAGGGAATCCAGTTGTGCTGGTTTTCAGCTTTAAAACTCCCCAGATGATACCAATGAAGGGTTGTGACCATTTAACCGCAGCAGGATTGCTTGGAACTTCTAAAAGTGCAACTTAGGAAGTATGATTGTGTCCTCTCTAAGGTGTACTTCATCCAGTGAAAAATTTTTGTTTGTTTTGGAATGATCCTTCCATACTGTCATTCTGGTTGTCAGATGTTTTTAGTTGTCTTTTATCAAGACTGGTAAATTGCACGTTAAATACAGAACTCTCCATTTAGGTCTAAGCAGGTTTTGGAGAGGCCCTATTTTCTTCAGAGATCTGCGAAAAGAAGGGGAAAGGTAGAAGAAAAAATATTATTGAAAAGTTCAGTGCCAGCGTCAATTATTTCTATATCCATGTTCACCAAATAAGTAGTTTTATCTAGAAAGGAAATCAAATTCATGAAACTACTAACAGAGGAAGCTGCCTGCCCTTTATGCATTATCCCAGGAAAGAGAATTAAGCCATTCCCACTCCCTGTTTCAAATGATACTTGAGTATTTAATACAAAGTGGAAGGGCTCTCGCAGGAAGAAGTCAGGGTAGCTCATAGTGCTCCGAAATTCAACTATTCTCTAGGCAGGGAGGAGATTCAAATCCTAACACTCAGCACACCTGGACTATGAATCTGTGCTTAAGTCACTTATGGCAGAGGTGAAAAACCCCACTTCTAGAAAGGATGGATTACTGATACAAACTGGAGCAGGATCCCTGAAGAGAGGCTGACGGTGTTCCCTGCTCCCACTGGAGCCCTTTAGCAGCATGGCAGACAGGAGACAAGACTCCGATCTCCTCAGGGAGAAAAGAGGATGCTAACTGGGACCTTCACCTCATGTGTGAGCATCCTTATCCCTGCCACCAGGACCCATTTTTGAGTAACTGACTCTCTGTGTCTTTACCTTATTTTCAAGTACTCCCATACTATCTGTTTCTGCCTGTATTTTGCTGAGAGCAGCATGAATCACACTGCATGAATCACAATGCAATGGTAGTGTGGCCACTTTTATTTTCATTTCAGCAAGAAGAATGAAAGAATATGTATCCTGAAGTGATCTGCAAATATTTCTCCCGGTTTTTTCAGTTCAACTGTCAAATTAAAAAAAAAAAAAGTAGACAGCCATTTGTAGTACTACTGTCACTCAATGCTTTGTCTCCATCTGCAAATATTTATCTTTGTTACCCTTATGATTAAAAATCATAGTAAAGACTTATTTTAAAAAAGAAGCATCAGTTTGTATTAGAGGGCATCTTTTACTTCTGTAAATTAAAATTATATGTCCTAAATCATATGGCTCAGTGTGCCTAATGCCAGATATATTTTTCTCCTCAGCCTTTAAGTTTTGAGAGCAAGAAAAGCTACACCTTGAAAGTAGAGGGTTCCAACCCCCACCTGGAAATGCGGTTCCTGAACCTGGGTCCCTTCCGGGACACGACCACAGTCCACATCAGTGTGGAGGATGTGGACGAACCTCCTGTGTTTGAGCCCAGCTTCTACTTTGTGGAAGTGCCTGAGGATGTGGAGATTGGAACGACTATACAGATCATTTCTGCCAAGGACCCGGATGTGACCAACAACTCCGTCAGGTCTGACCTCTCTTTGCATGTTCCCCCAGGAGCACTCCCTGGTACTTTTGGTTGGTGGGGCAGTGATGGGGCTGAAACAGGAGGAACTCTCTCTTTTTAGCCAGTAGGTTTTGTCAAACCAGATCTCACACGCTGAGGGGCTCTGCTATGACTGCCAAAGCAATGCAGGAGTTCACCCTTGCCTTTTCTGTGGTATGGAGAACGTCTGCATCTAGAATTGCAATGAACTGGTCAGGCATGTCCTGATAGCGTACATTAAAAACAAACCCCAGACTCTCGTGCCTTTCCTGGCAAAAAAACTGACTGCATTGCTGAGAATCTGCTGCCATACCAAGGGGAAGGTAATCAACTGACTTCTCCTCTTTCCCCCTTCTATTTCAAAGCCTGCCTTGGTCAACAGCTCAAATACACAGCTACTTTTGGAGTAGATTGAATGCATACTAATAAATATTCATGAGCCATTAAATTATATCAGCAGTCCTGGCTAACTGGGGAGGTCCCAATTGACTGCAGGTTAGCAAATGTGACACCCATCCACAAGAAGGGCAAGAGAGAGGATCCCGGGAACTGTAGGCCTGTCAGTCTGATCTCGGTGCCAGGGAAAGTTATGGACCAGATCATCTTCAGTCACATCACGTGGCACGTACAGGACAATCAGGTGATCAGACCCAGTCAGCATGGGTTTATGAAAGGCAGGTCCTGCCTGACTAACCTGATCTCCTTCTATGACAAGGTGACCCATTTAGTGGATGAGGGAGAGGCTGTGGATGTTGTCTACCTAGACTTTAGTAAAACCTTTGACACTATTTCCCGCAGCATTCTCCTGGAGAAACTGGCTGCTCATGGCTTGGACAGACATACACTTCACTGGGTAAAAAACTGGCTGGATGGCCAGACCCAAAGAGTTGTGGTGAATGGAGTTACATCCAGTGGGTGGCCAGTCACAAGTGGTGTTCCCCAGGGCTCAGTTTTGGGGCCAGTTCTCTTTAATACCATTATCAATGATCTGAACAAGGGGATCGAGTGCACCCTCAGTAAGTTTGCAGATGACACCAAGTTGTGCAGGAGTGTTGATCTGCTTGAGGGTAGGAAGGCTCTACAGAGGGATCTGGACAGGCTGGATCAAGGGGCCGAGGCCAAGTGTATGAGGTTCAACAAGGCTGAGTGGTGGGTCCTGCACCTGGCTCACAACAAGCCCATGCAAGGTTACAGGCTTGGGGAAGAGTGGCTGGAAGGCTGCCTGGCAGAAAAGGAGCTGGGGGGTGTTGGTCAACAGCCAGCTGAATATGAGCCAGCAGTGTGCCCAGGTGGCCAAAGCGGCCAACAGCGTCCTGGCTTGTGTTAGAAATAGTGTGGCCAGCAGGACTAGGGAAGTGATCGTCCCCCTGTACTCGGCACTGGTGAGGCCACACCTCAAGTGCTGTGTTCAGTTTGGGCCCCTCACTACCAGAAAGACATTGAGGTGCTGGAGTGTGTCCAAAGAAGAGCAATGAAGCTGGTGAAAGGTCTAGAGCACAAGTCTTCTGAGGAGTGGCTGAGGGAACTGGGGTTGTTTAGCCTGGAGAAAAGGAGGCTGAGGGGAGAGCTTATTGCTCTCTACAGCTACCTGAGAGGAGGCTGTAGCCAGGTGGGTGTTGGTCTCTTCTCCCAAGTAACAAGCAACAGCACAGGAGGAAATGACCTCAAGTTGTGCCAGGAGAGTTTTAGATTGGATATTAGGAAAAATTTCTTCACCAAAAGGGTTATCAAGCATTGGAACAGGCTGCCCAGGGAAGTGGTAGAGTCACCATGTCTGGAGATATTTAAAAGATGCGTAGATGTGGTGCTTAGAAACATGGTTTTGCAGTGGACTTGGCAGTGCTAGGTTGGACTTGATGATCTTAAAGGTCTTTTCCAACCAAAAAGATTCTGTGATTCTATATAGTGTCTCATCAAAGCTCCAGAGCTAGATATTCCCATAAGGAGTTAAGAAAGGGAAAGGTGTATTTACAGCCATGGGAGCTTCATAGCTGCAACTCAGCAAGGAGCCAAAGGAGCAGATTTGCATGATCACAACTCTCTTTTCCATAGTGGGTGCCAAGTCAGCCCAGTTTATCAGAGAAGAGTGTTTTCCTCTGAGGCTAGCCCACATACTGATTTTCACAACCTGCAGAAGTTCCAGGTGACTGCAAGTTAATAATCCCAGCAGGTTGGCTGCTTCTGTCATCTGATAAATGCTTTGGGTGTTGAGCTGCTGTTTGCCTAATCTTGCATCAGTCCAGCTTCTGAATTCTCTGCATTCAGCAACAGTCCTGGGAAATACAGGAGGGAGTCAAAATGCCAAGTATTTGGAGGTTTAGTTAAATCCATATGAGCAACACTGTGGGCTTCAGCTAGGAGATCTGAGCAGACACAAAACCTGTTCTTCTTAACGATATTGCTTTCTGTGTTGCTGCTTTAATTATTTTTTTCATCTCTGCTACTTTAATATACCTATTTTTCTACCTACATTATAAGGTTATCATATTTCTCATGACATTGTCTCAAATTCTTCAATAAAACTGTTATACTGTCTGCGTCACAATTTCATTACCCTAAACTTTTTTCCACCCACATCCTATTTTGCTGATTACTGTCTAGCATTATCCAAACACTGCAGTGCAAACAGCTTTGTGCTAATCTGCTTAAAATAGTGTAAGAATAATTCTGCGGACTATCAGAGGGTAGAAGTGTTCATTGTTATTTTTAATGAGGTTTTTCTTAGTTTTCTTCAGAGCTTTCCAGTGACTACCCTTGATGAAACAGCAATCTATAAGACACGGAATGCATCACCAAAGATGTATTAAAAAAAAAAAAAAAAACAAACAACCCAGTTGCAAATATGCAGACTCCTTTGTAACTCTGCTCCTTCCCAACTTCCTTCCTCCTTTTCTTCCCATCTTCCTCCCTTCCCACTTTCCTTCTTTTCTTCCCTCCTTCCTTCCTTGTATGTACAAGCATAAATGATTGGGGTAGACGAAACAGGAAAAAAAAAATAATGTAATGTAATGCTATCTAAAATGCAAATGTTAGGAACTGGTTCTCCTTGCCTCTTATGTGGTCTCCTCCTTCCATGCCAAGTCTGTGCAGTATCAGTCTGGCAATGTTTCAGGCTTCCTCTGCATTCACTTTGCACAGGGCAAGGCACGATAAGAAAAACAAAATCCCAGATACATATTTGGTTACACAAGATTAAATCCATCTGAAATTAAAACTGTGATCTGACCACTCCTTTTGCCATTTTTTCAAGTATGGAAGAGACAGGACACATTTCTGCAAGGTTTACTATACACGGGGAACTCTCAAATCCTCATTTTTCCAGCGTCCAGTATCTGGACTCTCACAACATGAAATTCTGACTGTTGGAAATATGCCATGATTGTTGTTAAGTGATTCCGGAAGATTACCTAAAGAGTACAGCAGAAACGATTGCGAAGGAGCAGGTATTCTTAACGGGAGAACTTACATGGAGAATCCAGACAGACTCCACCTGTGCTTCTTGACACCGGTGATTAACACCGCACTGCTAATCACAAGGCCATATTCAATTTCAGATACTTGCTGGCCTTAAACTGTCATAGAGAAATCCTTTTTATAGCCCTCATACAAGAATAATTATTATAGCAAAATATAGCAACACTCGTACTTATTTCCTAAATAAATCAAATGCCTCAGAAATCTCTTTATTTAAGAAGAGATGGGAAGGAAAAGGAAGAAAACCTGCCATCCCACCCTCTTTGATTTTTCTGGGGAAAAAAACGTGTAAAAGAATTTCCCATCAACATAGCTCAATAGCATTTTATATCCCAGTTTATTAAGTGCCTATATAAAGATCAGGCTGGCGTGCCTGTATCAGCGAATGCATTTGTGCTGAAAGAAGAAAATTCAGAAGAACAAGCCCTGTTCAGCATCTGTTATGACTAATGCTTTCAATTCCCATCAACTTTGAAGAAAGAACCAACAGAAATGAGAATAAGTCCGGGCTCTGTTCTGGGCTGTGGCATTTACATAGGCACATGCGTGGGTTTTGCCAAAAGATCTCTCACCACGCTGACACAGCGGGCTAGGAAGGCAACTCCTACAAACTGCTGTTAAGAGCAAGGTGGTGCATATGAAGGGTATTGAGTATTTTACACACCCTGCGAAACGGTCCCTCTGACCGCATACAGCAGCGACAGCTGTTAATCAGCTGCCTCCCTGCCCAAGGTACCACCACACTCCCCTGCTCACAGGTGCGAGAAGCTTGTTCCCAGCATTAAACTGACATGATGTTGGCCAGGCGGGTTCAGTGATTATGATGAATCACCCTCACAGAGGGAGCTGGTTTTCTGGCTGGATGACATGAGAAAGCCAGTTGTCATCCCCCTTGTGTTGACATGGCTCAATAAGTAGGATGGTCCAGGATGCAGGTGGAGTTTATTCCCCTCAAGGAGGAGAGAATACAAAAGCATGAGGGAGGGAGTGGTTCTTCCTTGTCAGCCTAGATTGAGCTGATGTAGTCATTTTCCTCCTGTCTGAATTGTGCCCAAGGAAAGGGCATAATTATTTTGCTTAGAAAAAGAAATCACACTCCTCACTGACAGATTTTCTCTGTAAAGCAGATGTTCCTGTGCTGAGCTGTGCCTTGCTTTGAGGCTTCTTCCTCTAAATCTTCCTGTCTTCCAGCTCCATCAAAGTACTACTCACTGTTAAATGCCGTTAGCCACGTGAACTCCTAGTTTTTCGAGCATCTCACTCTGTACCTATACAAGTCAATGAAGCACACAACTAGGTTGTGGAAGGATGTGGATCTGCTATGTATGACATTATTCCTGCTGGGGTACTTCGTTGGCTATAGCACACATTTTTCACAAGGGTTGCATAATATTTTTAATATGTACTCTTGCAGATACTCGATTGACAGGAGCAGTGATCCGGGGCGGTTCTTTTATGTCGACGTTACATCAGGAGCACTGATGACTGCAAGACCTCTCGACCGGGAGGACGTTTCTTGGCACAACATCACTGTGCTGGCTGTGGAGCTGAGTAAGGAGAATGCAGACTGTACATAGATTAAAGAGATACAATAGAGAAAGCAGGCTGAGAGACCTGAATTCAGCAATTCGCATGTTCTTGTGCACTGACTGGGAAGCTGTATTAACTGAATTACCCTTCTGACATCAACAAGGGAATACTGCATTTTATTTATTTTTTTATGCTCCTTTTCACAGGGTGGTGGGAGGACTAGAGGCTGGCAGTTAAATGCAGAATGCTACTTTTTCAATTCATTAGTATTCAAGGGATTTATTTAAAACTCTTCCTGATGTGTTTCTGCAAGAGCTCTATCTCTCCAGAAGCGCTGGGCGGCTAAAGCAGGTGCTGCAAAGGCTGCACAGCTGCCGGAGCTGCCAGTCCTACCTGGAAGGATTGAGTGGTGCAAGTACTGGTAGGCAGCAATGATCCCGCACTGCTAGGTCGCTAGTTGAAAGCTGCTCTGGATCAGCAGCAAGTAAATGTCATCACCATCTGCTTATTGCATAAATAATTTGGTCCAGAGTGCTTTGGGATCTTCTAGTATGCTGAATTCGTTACGCTTTTGGGTTTTACAATGAGCTAAAGTTCAGCTCAGGATTCATCCATGCCAGGTATTTACCGAGGCTATCAGAACAAGGAGATGCTGATCATTTCATAGCGTCAGTATGAAAAATTTAGCTGAGTTTGAAATACTAACAGATGTGAGCTTCATAAAGGAGTTTGGCATTTATAAGCAAATAAAATAAAAGGTTCTCCCAGTCTTCACCTGAAATCTCTTTTGTCCACATAGCTTTTGCTCAGGATCTCAGTTCATCTTATATGGGGCAGCAGCTTTTCAGAAGTTTGCTGCCAATAGCTGAGTCATTCCTCATGTCTGAGAGAGCTCTCTGCATATCCAGGCTGTATCACAGATATGGGGCAGTTTGAAAGGAAAAAAGTTCCAAGAAGCTTGCCCAAAATGCTATCAGCGTACTTGAAGTTAGCAGAGGGAATATTTCACAAGAGTCAGGGGTGACTCTGCCATGTATTTGTAGGCACAAAGTACTTCCAGCACACAATGCCTTTCTGTCCCCTTTTTAGTAGTGAGAGGGGTTGGTGACATGATAGGATCTCACCCTCCTCTATTCCGATGCTAGTTTTATTTTCAGCCACCCATGGCCATTGCAATTCCATGTAAATCCACATACACACACGAGTCTGTAAAAGCTGCCCCTGTAGCAGCCCTCGAGGGTGAGAGCAATATGAAGATATGTCTTCCTTTGACTCATCCTCCCATCAATCCTGGCGGTTTTGCTCTGTACATGTGCAGCACAATATTGTAATTTAGTGAATAGTTTCAAAAATGTCATAGTTGTGCACTCCTGAGTAAAGCTCCTAGTTTTAAAAGTTAGATCAATATTACTAAGAGTGTAAATGCAGACATTCATTTGCTGCAATGACAAGTGTGTTAGCAAGATATGTATGGGTGTGTGGGAAGCTGAAGGATTAAATTATAAATTAGGGAGAAACAATATTGTTTAAGAGTATTATCTCAATGATACAATGTGACACGTATTATGGATACAGTACATTGAACATTTAAGAAAATTTCGGAGTGTAAGAAAATTCTCTATTGTTTATATGAACATATCATTTCTTGCTATAAAGGGAGATATATTTGGAGATAAATCCACAAAGTGGTATGGCTAAAAAGAAGACGAGAATACTGATTTTTAAGAATTTTCTGGATTTTTGCACCTTTTCTGACCTCTTAATAATAAATATCTTTTTTTTTCTTTCTGCTTAGAATTTCATTTTATCATTAAATAAGGGAAAAAAAGATGTTTCAGGGCAGAAAAACACAGTAAGAAAAAAAAATATTATGTGGCCACTTAGTTTGGAAATCGTGAAGGTATGTGAAATGATGTATGGATTTACTGGCAAAGAAAGCTAATGAACCAGTGGGACAGAAATATCACAAATGATGTCATGCAGAATGTAAAATTTTCATTGCAATTTTAAGCTTCAGTGAAAGCTTTTCTGTACAATTTCATGTGTTATTAAATTTTAAAACCCCCTGTACAAAGTATCAAAGACTTGACACTATTTTTGAGTTCAAGGAACATAAATTCTGAGCAAAAACATATCTGAACTGCAGAATTACCACTTACAACAAGCTCTAAATAACAAGCCTATCCTTAAAAAGAGTCCCTTCCTAATTCATGCCACCAGTACCACAGCTCAACAAACAGTACTGCACAGTGAAATGGCAATAAGAAAATATAGGGCATTGTCTAAAACTTTTTTTATACAAACAGTCCCATTGGACTGAAACAGATTGAAGTCCTTCACAGAATTTGTTTGAAAAAGATGTAATTAGATGAGAAGCCAGGACAGACAGAGCAGCATTTCCAACTTCACTCCAAGTCACACAACCCGCCAGCCACCGCAGTTCCCGATGGGAAAATGTCATTTAACGTGAGTCAGTAGTGGAAAAGCTGCTTTACCTCTTGAGCAGAGTGAGGAGCAGCCCCTTCCCCTTCCTGTACATTGCCTTTCTTTACGTTGTGCCTCCTCTTTCCAGACAACCCCTCGCAGGTGGGCAGCGTCTCTGTGACGGTCAAAGTCCTGGACGTGAACGACAACGCGCCGGAGTTCGCAAGGTTTTATGAAGCTTTTGTTTGTGAAAACGCCAAAGCGGGTCAGGTGAGGAACGCTGGTAACGCCAGGGGTTCGGGAGGGGATGCTGTCCTACATGGAGACAGGGTGCCGGAAAGGGTGAGTGTTGGAAAGAGAGCTCAGCTAACCACACGTTTCATCTGAACTCTCATCAGTCCGTGCCGCTTTCCAAAGGCAAGCATGTTACACCGAGATTAGCACCGTATATAGCACATCTTTTTCTTCCCGCAGTAGCTTCCAGGCTCACTGCACAATACACTTCATGGCTGAAATAAAGCCTTCCCTTGGGCAGGCGCCAGCAGGCAAACACCCAGTGTGTCCTGTAGCAGCAACAACGAGAGAAGTGTTACGAGAAGTGCCACAGCGTCAGCCCGGCCTACGTGTGACAGACAAGGCTTGCTGTTAAAAGACCCCGTTTATAAGAGCCTTAAGCACCCCTGGACTTAGGGGAGCTGGACATAACACACTACATCAGCTTCAAAGGAGCATCAAACTGAATCTGTTCTGCTGTGAACTGGAGATGACAGAGAGTCATAGACAACACGGGACTTCCCGCTCTGCAGAGCATAAACCAGCACCTCCAAATAAGCAGCGAAGCCTCTTTGCTCCTTTCCTTTCCAGCACCCCATCAGAGCCCTTGAACAAGGTCTGCCTGTGTCGCAGATGGACGTGAACTCTCCCTTGCTTGAGCCGGTGCAGGCTCTACTGCTGATTGCTTGCGGGGAGGTGACCTGGTGGAGACTTGTCTCTCCTAATGCAAAGCTGACTAGCATAGTTTAAACACATAGATGCACCACTTATGATTTGTGAAGGAAAAATTACGCTAGTAATATCACTTTGTGTTCCTTGACACTTCTCCCAGCTTGCTGTGAAGCAGAATGAAATAGCTACTCACTGCTGGGACAACTGTCCTCACAACTACTTTATATATGGGATAATTTCATCTCACTAGTTTACAGATGTCCTTAATAACACAGGGAATAGAAATCGTTGCCTAGCCTTTTTCCTGGTTTTGAAGGGTGTCCTAAATAATAAGCTTTCTGAGAAATGCACGCTAATTTGGACTGCTTCCTTCAGTGGAGAAAGCTAAATTCTGTTGCTGCATTTTGAAAAGTTTTGAAATCAGTTTTAAGATGGTGCATAAGACTGTGGGTCTGTCATTTTCCTTTGAATCCAAAAATAACTTCTGAATGCAAAAATCCAGGTGAAGATTTATTCCTTGTCTAAAAAGATGTCAGAATGTTTATTCAGACAGAGCTATAGCTCACTGTGCTTCAAGCTGTTAGACCTACTTTACTAAGTCTCTATAGGTGAGGTGATAAATCTCTTTCTGGATTTAGCATTGTTTTAGTTTCTTTCCATGGTGTTATTTATTGCATATGCAGAGTGTCTGCATGGTTGCCTTTTCTTTCTTTCTTTTCCACTGACATCTTGGGAAGAATTTAATTGATTTAAAATTAAGAGAGTGATAAAATAATCAACCTGAAGTCCTTTCCTACCTGCAAAATGAAGCTGAAAATAAGTATGGCCTTTCTTACAAGCTCTCTAATGCACAATGAATCTTCTGAACACCCTGGGCCCTCAAAAGAAAAAAGAAACATGCAACAAGCTAGGGATGCATGAGAGAAAAGTGTCTGTCACTCGAAGCAAACTGACTATCATCTCCTCCTTTGTTTAAAAGTGATTTGCATGATCATAGCTAAATAAATGAAGCCTGCAAGGTTTTGAGTCTCTTCTTGATTTATCTATTGTACCTCTGCAAGACAGTTTTATTAAAATGCTCCTGTTGCTTATATATATTAAAACTATACATGTTATCTGTTTGTTTGTTTATATTATATATATTTTGCCTCTTACCTGTTTCTCCTTTGTTCTCATATTCTGTAGCTGATCCAGACAGTGAGTGCCATCGACAGGGATGACCCACAGGAGGGTCAGCACTTCTACTACAGCCTGGCTCCGGAGGCAGCCAACAACCCCAACTTTACTCTAAGGGACAATCAAGGTAATCAGAGTGGACACAGACGGTTAGCTACTCTAATTTCTAATGCCTGAGTTGGACTTGAGAGGCTGTGACTTACAGTGTGTGATAAGACTGCCATTTCAAATAATACCAAGTGACACCTGGTCCTTAAAGGCAGTGATAAAATGACATATTACTTAATACACTTGAAGGTTATATGATATTTTCTTCTCTATAAATATTCTCTAGCAATAGGCCCCTTTTTCTTCTTCGAGGAAATGTGCCAGTGTTTTGTGCAAATTCAGGTCTTGTGGTCAGGCTGCAGGCATCTTGGATTACCGGAGTGGAAATTGCATTCGTTCAAAAGGAGATGCTTAAAGGTAGGATAGCAACTGGAACTAGGAGACAAATCTGAAGGGAATTACATTGCTCTTTTTTTGTACTCTTCATGTTTTCTCCCAGGCACAGAAAGGGAAGGTTCTTGTACTGTTCCAGTCTTTTCCCCCAAGCACTTTTTTTTCTTCCTCTTTGCACATCCTCATTTCCCTTGGAAAGGGAGGGAGGTAGGGAGGAGATGCAGAGCCTTAGGGGGGTAACTTGGCATACAGCTAAAAGTCTGTGTAAGATGCACTGAGTAGAAACTGAAACACCAGTGGGAAGACTCATGGCGAAGAGCTGGCATTTGAGTATCCTAACCAGTGGAATTTGCTTCTTCTGGGGAAGCTTTGGTGGGTTTGGAGCCTGCAGGAAAAGCCCTGCCATGGCAGGCCTTCACATGACTGCTGCTGATAGAGGATCTCCATGGGCAGACAATGGTGCTGAGGTCAGGTCCAACCAGCCTTCATCAGGAAAGAAGGACAACCTTGAGTGACCTGGTGCGGAGCTTTGAAACTCAATATGAAGGGGCTGGATTTCGGTAGAAGTTTGGTGTGTAAAGTACCACAAATCAGCAAGGAATTCCCGAATAAATGGGGAGAAAGACTGGCCACCTGCAGCATCCGTGGCCAGTATCCAAGCAGAGTGTCTGCCCCTGCTCCCTTGTGACACCCGCTTGTCACACTCATTTCCATAAGCCCCTATCTGTGTCTCTGCAGGCATATGAAAGAGCAACATAGAGGCTAATAAAGAAGCCCCCAGCTTCACTAACCAAACATGTCTTAAAACATGCTACTTGCAGAGTCGGGAGCCCTCCTTCACAGCATGCTAATGCTTTTTCATCCCCAAAACAATTTTTTTCTATAGCATCCCTGAAGCCTGCCCACAGAATTTCTTGCATTCTTATCCCTTTCTTTCTCCCATTGTCTCCCTCTTTTTTATTTTTGAATACATATTGCCAAAATAAGTGAACAAATAAAACACAACTATTGCTAAAACATTTGGCAAACTAGGCTCATTTCATCCTCAAGGCATTGTTCTAAAAAAAGAAACTCACAAAATTCCCAGCATCAGATGCACTTTTTGTGTCTAAGGCCATACTTGCGATAATTTATAGTGACAGCAGTGACTGAATGGCTGTGCCTCCCGCTCTCTGTAAAAGACCGGTTTTCCAGAGATATATATCACAAGAAGCTTAGAGTACTATTGGTTACGAATTTGAAATAAAAATGTTAAGTATCAAACCACTGACTATTTGAAATATACACATTAAGGATTAATTTAGTGCCTCAGCAATTTGGAGTGCAGTAGTCATTTCAGTAACAATAATTTATATTTATATTTTCATCTAGGGACCACTAAGGACTAGATAAATTATATTACTTAGTCACAGAGGGGGTAGCTATACTGTATGTCACAGGGTGGCAAGACAAGAAACAGAACCCACCTTGCTAGTCACAGCCTGTGCACGTAAACACGAGACAGCAACGCTTCCCAGGCTGTGGGAAGGCGCTATTAAGATTAGCAATTGCACTGATTACTTGGTTGTCCAATATAGCAGTAAGAGAAACTGCAAGACATGCAGCCTTCCTGGCAACAATTGAAACCTTGATTTATATTGAGCAACAGATAGATCACAGTTTGCATTCTGATGAGCTGTTTTACATATTTCTTTGGCCCTTGTCATTTTAGTCTCTGAGAACTTCTTCAGTCTATTCATTCTCCACATATCTCTGGCAGACAGAGAAATCCTATTGTTCTCCACTTTAGAGACAAGGATTTGGGGCAAGAAGAAATTAAGCTACTTACATGCCTGGTTTCCTTTGAGTTCAGTAAAGTCAGTGGGAGATAGACATGTAAGTATCTGCAAAGATCTAGGCCTAAATGACTTCCCATATGATGAAGCAGGGAATTGAGCTGGGGTCTCCCATCTCTTTGGTTACTGACGTAGGGCACTGGCAAATCATCTTCTCCTGCTTCTAAATCCAGGTGAGATTATGCTGGGGAAAAATTGGCAAAAGAGGCTTGCTGTAAGAATGGGATGAGCCATGAAATAAACTTACTGCATTTCCAGATTAAACCCTGAGCTGATCTTCTGTTGACCCTTAACTGCTGCCCTCTGTCTTTGGGTACCAGGAACTGATGAAGAGAGCAGCCATTTTAATGGGTGCAGGCATCAGCGTCATACCACCACCAGGCCTGTCATTGAAAGCCTCTGGCAGTCCCCTCCATTGCATTTAAATTTGTCCTAGGAAAATTTTTAGCTATTTCTTCCTTCCCTAAAACTGTGGTCTACCTCACATTTTGGCAGAGTGCAAAAGCAGTGAGCTGAAAATCCCCAAGAATAAATGTGACTCCTTCCTCAAGCTGTTGGTGTCTGTAATACCAATTTCCTTGTGCTCTTTCTCCCACTCCTAGTGAAATATTTCTTTATGTTATTCCTAACTATTCATAATTATTACAATTAGTTTTTAAAACCTAACAGTTCTGGTCTAATTATCCCCAGTTCTTGTACAAATGCATGCAGAAAGAAACCAAGCCTTTCTTGTGAGAAGAGCGGTGGTTAGCTCTGATGTCAGGGTTTGAACCTACACAGTGGTTAATTCATCACTTCCAGTGGTGCAGAAAACTGCAGGAAGGAGACACTCCATGGCTTGCTGTCACAACCACATGAAGACACCACCCTGTATGCCCGCAGGAAGTACAGCTTTCACCTCCTGCTGATCACACAGGCGCGGGACCCACCATGCTGCAATTTTCAGTATCTCTGCTCAGTGTTGTAGCTAAGCGCTGCCATCCAACCCTCTGCAAGCCAAAGACACTGTTGGAAGTTGTGTTGCAAAAATATTGTGCATTCTGATCATGTTTTCTTTTTTTTTTTTTTTTTTAATATAAGGGGGCTTTCATGTCCTCACAAGCCCTCTTCTCTTAATGGCTGGGGCTTAGCAGATAGCAAATTTGGAAGAAAATCATGTAGTCCAGTTCCTGCCATGCTGCATCACATTCCAGCATATCCTTTGCACTGCAGTAGCACGTCAAATCACATTGGCTTTTGATGAGTCACACAAGAAGCTTTGGCACCAACATATTGCAGTTGCAGAGTAACAGGTAGAATGATTCTTTAGGGATGATTTGGATGCCTGCCTAGTACAAAGCAAAACAAAACAAAAGGGCCAAAACATAATGCCGAGAGTCACCAAGATAATTTTATCACCAAGAACATTTAAGACATGGGTGATATGGCCAACACATCACAGCTAAAAAAATATGTATAGCCATATATATTTTTCAATATTTGATTATAGAAACTTGAGTCTGGCCTGAACAACATTATGGTTAAAAACACTTGAGATCTCTGCACAGCTTCAGACAGGTTCACTGCCTGTGACTTCTTCTATTGGCAAAGTATGACCAGCTCAGAATAATGAAGTCTTTTTCCCTCACAAAGAGCAATTTTACATAGAATGAAAATTTTCTGTCACCTGAATAGAATTTGTGACTTCTATTGAAAGTCAGTTTAAAGAGAGTGAGTTTCACCCATGAAAGAGAAATGCAGTCAAATTACCACACTGTTAAGATGACTCAGCCATTTCCATTGACACAGCATAAATCCAGGCACTTTGCCATTTTCTGCCCTTTGGGCTGCTTTTTCTCATGCTAAAACAGGCCCAGTGATGAAAAGATGTGGTATTAATAGCTGGGGAGCACATCCTAGAGGGCACATAAACAGCCCGAGGGAGAGAAAGCACTTGCATGTACCCCAGGAGAGAGGACGGGGAGGTTTGCAGGAGGCGAGGGCTCCTGCCTGCAGTGCGCCCCTTGCCCAGGACCCGTGGTGGGAGCTGCAGGGTGTTGCTCTCTGCTGGGCTTTGGGACACATTCCTGAAAATCAGCTATGTCTGTCCACACCCGCTGCACATCCTCAGAGCTGCATGGCATATCAAAGGGTGGTGAAATCAGTAAACACTGACACATTATCAGTTTTAAGCAACTTTGGGGATTTCATCTTGCACCTGGTGGTCTCTCCTTAAAGCTCCAGCTCTTGGGATCACATGATTTAATGACACACTAATGAGTTTCACTATACATTCACATACGGACATTCGTGTACACATCAGAATTTTACGCCTTCAGAGTAAAAGCTTGAAATATCATTGACATGCAAGAAATAAAAGACCCTGAGATTCCTTTTAAAAACATGTCACAAATTCAAACTAATCTCATGAACTGTGGAGCCTGATGTCTCAATAGTTATGTGTGCCAGTACTGTCTGATGCCATAAGATTTGCAGCACAAAGTATAGAACTTGGAGCATAATTTAAGTCTAGCAGGCAAGTGTAGCGAGTCTAGCTTGAGTTTGCATATATTCCATAGCTGGCTGTATGTAACACTCCTGATTTCACTCCTAAAAGCCATCAAATCATTTCTGATGTTCAGGCTACAGCAGATAATACAGCTGATTTACCTGCATGCAACCTGAGTCTCTGCACTGAAGAAAATCACCCAAGATTTAAATTTTAGCAGTGAATTGACACAGAAATAATAAAGAAATGAACAATTCCTTGTTGATCTTTTGGGGGTTTTCACAGTCTACTTGTGATCAGAAGGTTTTTTGCCATTCCCAGGCAGCAATTCCTGGAAATTTCCATTGTGCCAATCCACCTGGGAACAGCTGATTGGCATCTTGCATTTCCAAGTATACCAAATGTACATTGGTAACAACCTGGAGATGCAGACGGCCAGACTGTGACCTCTCTTGAACCAAGGGAACAGGAAACAAAACGAAGTACTAAAAGAAACTGCATGAAGCTCAGCTCCCAAAAATCCCACAGCACCGCTGCACGAGGTCAGGGCTTGTAGGTCTGCCAAAGAGAAGTACCTGTGTTCCCCATTTATCTTAGCTGGCCCAAGATTTGTGTTTGTAAGAAGGGACGATTTTCCTGCAGGTTCCTTTAGATTCACTGGTGGCCCAGATCACACTGGAGACATACAGCCTTGTGCTTTCCAAAAGTATCTGAGGGCAAAAATCTTGAAAGTCAGCACTGACAAAATCATCACTGATCTCCAAAGATTTTTCCTTGGCATTTCTGAGATGAGAACTGAGAAGAACAAATTCCTGAATCCAATTTCTTTCTGATTAGGAAACTTGGTGCACAGTCTGAGGAATGTGAGGGAGGGGCTAGACAGGAATTCAAATGCCACTGGGAAATTCTGACATTTTAAAAAACATGCTGAATATGGATGAAAAAGCCCCAAAGGTAGGAATTTCCCTTGAAATGACCAACAGCAACTGGCTGTTAGGTCACTCTCTTACTATTTTGTTTCAGCAGCATCGTTTTGATTCCTTTTGATTCAAGTTCTTATAAAAAACAGGCAGTCACACTAAATGAAGCAGAATGGTCAAATCAAAGCAGAATAATTCTGACAATGATGACATGAAGAATTCTGACTTTTTTCAATGGCAAAAGTGCCAATGAAATTGCATGTATTTCACTGAAAAATGTTTAGTTGCAAATTTTCAAGTCGCAGCTGCATTAGGATTGCAAGGTGCTTTTCTCCTTTGTCTTCTTGTTGCCTCAAGCAAATGCCATGCCATGTATCAAAAACATAAAGAGAACCTTAACATGTCCATAATGGTTATACACTCGCATCTCCAAAATGGTGGCAGCACTTAGAAGTGAGGTCTAGAAAAGCTGCTGAGCATCAACAAACAGGGACAACAAGTTGCCTTCAACTGCTCATTTCTGTCTCGCCTTCTGAAAGCTGTTTTAGCTAAATCTGAAGGCTATGAGTTTGCTCTGGGCACTTTATGTCAGAAAGGGTAAAGGCAACTCATAAGGTGTGTATGCCTTGCAGGTTTGGAGCTATGGCCTGAGAAGATACTAGAATAGGGGAGGCAAAGGCAAAATGCTGATTAGTGACAAACTGATAAAAAACAAAGGAAAAAAGGAGAAAAGACAAATGGATGTGGGTCTAGGGCTGATTTTTTTAATCTTCCTTCTCTGCTGAATATATTTGCTCTGCACATAAGCTCTTCTCTCCATTTATTTTCTACCCCTAGACAATACGGCATGGATTTTGACAAGGCGTTCTGGCTTCAGACAACACGAGCAGAACATTTTTTACCTCCCCATCTTGATCAGCGACAATGGCCGCCCCATGCTGAGCAGTACAGGCACGCTGACTGTGCACGTGTGCAGCTGCGATGATGACGGCATGGTGATGTCCTGCAACGCGGAGGCCTACGTCCTCCCCGTCAGCCTGAGCAGAGGGGCACTCATTGCGATCCTTGCCTGCATCTTTGTCCTGCTAGGTAAACCCTTGGCTTCTTCTTGGGAGAGGACAAACTCTTCGGTTCTGGACAGGGGGTTGCTGATCCACCAAAGGTGAAGGACACAAACACACACACATCTGTGTATATGTATATATTATATGTAGACACACACATACTTAAAGGGCCAAATCAAAGACCAGATGTTGTAGTCAGCTGCATATGGCTTAAGCCCCTAGGGTGTAGGAATGGGGTGAAAAATATGGCCTGCAAATATTTCTGCCAGATCCCCAAAGTGCTAGGGTGTCTGGTATGGCCTTGCTTTCCAGGAAGGCATATGCCAGAAGGAAGTAATGAGAGCTGTGGCTGGAGACAGGTTACTTTCTCATCCTCAGCAGTTTCGGATTATATGCTCCCACAGGAAACAGGAGTGGTAAGTCCAGTTCCACCTCTTGTCTTTTGGCAGGAGATATCCCCACCTCCATCCTTTTTCCTCGAGATGCTACATTTAAATGGTGCCTGTGCTGCTATAAAGGGGATGAGCATCTTGTGTGTGTTTTGCCTCCACAAATAAATCTCATCCTTCCCTTGCCCAGGCCTTCTATGTCCCCTGTTAGCTGTTGGTATCAAAAGAACTTCAGTTCCCTCATTCACTGTCTTCAGTCATGAGATACTAGTTCAAAACACACTTTCCCTGAAATTTCAGAGGATCCAGTTTGAGGAGCAGTGAAGTAGGACATAGGAAAAATTCTCATCCTCTGCAAAGGACCCTAGATACCTCAGTCCAAAATTTCAGAATTCAAAACCTTTGCTGAGTTCTAGCCCAGGAAATACAGTCATGAGGTGACATATTTTTACAGACAACCAGGTAAAGACCTCTCATGCCCGTATGACCACTTCTCCCCATGCTAAGAAGCACCTGCATCTCATTAGAGCCAAGCAACTGACAGTAGGTCTACCCAGCCCAAGGCAGTACCTTGCACATAAACAAAAAAAAGCTTTGGAGTAGACTAAGGAGCTAGCTCTGCATTTTGCCGTGTAGGCAGACATATCACCATGGTTCTTCAGTACCATCCATCTATGTCACGTGCACTGCCCAGCCCAAGAGGTATCCCCAAAGCAGGCTGCAAAACCCAGCTATATATCAGGAGAAAATTATCTCTGTGGAGCTCTGTGCCTTGCAGACAGATCATTACTGATACCTCATCTGGTTAGCTTAAAATTAGCTCAAGTATTGCTGCAGTACAATGGCAAACACCACTGGATAGACACGTGTCTAAGTGACTAAGTGTCACTGAGAGTTAAGAATTAAGGTGAGAAAAGGGATAGATTAGCAGAACCTCAAGCTACTAATTTTGACAGGGGAGGGAGGGGTGGATTTCCACACCCCTCCACCTGCAAACACCACAGCCCTTTAAATCCAAGCGGCTGGCTGGGCTCAGTGAAGGGAAAACTGGGCAGCAGAGAGTCTGAAGCCCTTGCAAGATCTACCTCCTTGCTGACTGCTCCGTGTCTCGGTTGCCTCCCACAGTGCTGGTTCTCCTCATCCTCTCCATGCGGCGCCAGCGGAAGCAGCCGTACATCATCGATGAGGAGGAGAACATCCACGAGAACATCGTCAGGTATGACGACGAGGGCGGCGGGGAGGAGGACACAGAGGCCTTTGATATCGCTGCCATGTGGAACCCACGGGAGGCCCAGCTGGTGGTGAAAAACCGTCAGGACATGCTCCCTGAAATAGAGAGCCTCTCCCGATACGTGCCTCAGGCGTGCATCATGGACAACAACGTCCACAACTACGTGCTTGCCAAGCTGTACGAAGCTGACATGGACCTGTGGGCGCCTCCCTTTGACTCCCTCCAGACGTACATGTTTGAAGGGAATGGCTCGGTGGCGGAGTCGCTCAGCTCCCTACAGTCGGTGACGACAGACTCAGACCAGAGCTACGACTACCTGACAGACTGGGGGCCGCGCTTCAAAAAACTGGCTGAGATGTACGGTGCCACGGACAGCAGCGGAGCTCTGTGGTAACGCACAAGGAACGTCAGAGAGGTTTCCATGCGAAACAGTGTCCGGTTAAGTCCATTCTCATCAGATGCTTCCATGGACGTGGGCGAGGCCTCCTAAAAAAAATAGCAATACGGTGCTTGGATGAGAATGGGAAGAAGGGTGCGAATGAAGGTCTCTCTGGATCAGCTTTACTCAGTTAAATTAAGTCACGTTTTTGAAACAGCGAGAAGCAGAAGGAAGAAATGTTTTTCCTGGGTTTTACAGCAAAATTGGAAAGCTCCATGACTGGAATATAATGACATTACTCTCTCTCTGTTTCCCTCTCTCCCTCTTTCTCCCTTGTACACGGCAGCTTACTGAGCTCTATACGTCTGGGTTCGAAGATCTGTGAACTCCAACTGTAATCTCTAACTCACTGAGAAATTGCCAGCATAGAAAAGTGGTTCCCCACCAGTTATTTTTCCCCCATTAAAAAGGAAAAAAAAAATTGCTTGCTAACAAGAGGGAAAAAAAAAATCCCACAAAGCAGAAAATTGAAACTGGAATCTCAGAGGGCTCTTTGTAAACTAAACCTCCTCTCTCTGTTGCTAACAGAGTCCTTTTTTAATCCTTTAGAAACAAGGCTGAGTTGTTGGGTTTTTTCCACCTGGCTGAGTGGGCTGGGGAAGAGGCTTTGAATTTCTGCTCTAGTTTAATGGCTGATCTATGAGCGTTAACACTAATCCATCTCCTATCAAGTTTGTGTAAATTTATTCTCGGCTCTTTACAACCATGACTCCGCTAAACTGCTCAGAACAAAACCAGAAAATCTGCCTCTTTTGCACTGTAGATGTCTCTTCCATGTGCCAAATGTGAAGATTAGATTCTACCAATGAAAGCCAAATAAATTTTAAAAAAAGAAAAAGCTATATTTGGTAACTACATGGGTTAGATGGGCTTTCCTAATCTGTGTGAGGTCAATCCAAGGGATGTTTACATACTGTAGATAACCTACTTGAACAAATGCAGTATTATAGACCAATAAATGGATGTAAGAAAATTACATGTATAAGTTTTGTATATTTGTTAATTTTGGTAATAAATATGATGTACTGCATACAGTACAATACCTTAGCACCTCTTTTAATAAAAGTTAAACAGAAGGGAAAGTCTGATGGCAATTTATTGACTACTTTGCATGCAGAAGTTATTGCTTATCTGTGGCTTTACATGCCTCAAGCATCACGAAAAAAATGGCTCATCAGCATTGTGTCAAGGAGACAAGCCTTCAGTTTGCAGGTTCAAGCAGATTGTCTGCCTCTTTTATCGGTGTTCACTTGGACATTGTCCTTAGCAGTGAATCAGCCCAAGTGCAGCCCACCAGACTAGTTACTCTTCTATTCCAACCATGCTGAAGTCAAAAGAAAGCCTTGGCTGATTTTTTTGAAACATTATGGCTGGGCCATCGAGAAGCTTGGAAACCAGTTACACAGCCCTGACAGAATCTCACGCCTTCAGAGACATGACAGATTGTAACATGCAATATCCACTTACGGTCATTCTTACTCTGCAGTCAAAGTTTTGAGCCTGGATCTTATCTTGTTTGCATATGTAAATGGAAAGGGCCAGTGAAATTACATCAACACAAGTTTCATGGAAGGTGGTGAAAGGCTTCTCAAAGCAGAACAATCTGCAAGGACAGTTGCAGGTTTCTTTCTAGCTAAGGACTCTCTCCATCTCAAATTGCCCAGAAAATAGATGTGCAGATATAACCACGCAGTTACCACACTTTCACCATGTGCATACTGTGCTTAGTTTCTGTTGTAGATGTGCACAAAACACTGCTACCTCTGCCTAATCTTAACCTGTACCAACTTAAGACAGGAGCTTTGTTTCCACAGACTTGTACACAGTCATGCACCCCTGGAAAACCAGGCAGCCAGAAAGGAAAAAAAAAGTTCTAGTGACTTCTCAAACATTTACTTATCTGACATGATGAAAATCTGTGCCTTCACAAACGTAATGTGCCATGGGTTCTGCTTATCACCTGAACCTGCCTTACACCATTGCAGAAAGAGCACTGAAAATTATGTGATAATGATTTTTTTACTTATCCTGCAGCACTTATCCTCGCATATCATATTGATTTTATAACACTAGACAAAGAACTGCAACCACCATGATCAAGAAATTGGCATACAGCACACAAAACTGGTGTGAAGACTTCTGAGAGCTTCCTCACCTCCTGACGCAACAGGAATCACAGAACATAGGGCAGGAATGAAGATAGAGAGGACATCTATTCCATCACTTCTCTGTCTGAATTAATCATCAGTTTTATGTATTTTAAGCAGATGCCTCTTTATTTTTAAAACCCCCCAACTGTTAAGGCTCTGTAACCTTTCTAGGCAATCTTCCACTGCATCAATATATTCGGTCTTGAAAGCCTTCCCTGGGAAGTATATGGCAAGTATCCCTTGCTGCCATACAAGCCTGCAATGCACACAGATGACTTTGTCCCTCTGTGAAGCTATGGTTTGGTATTTTCAGACCATTACTCTCTCTCCCTTTAGTCACAGTCTACAGTAACAAAAAGTTCATGTCCTGATACCACAACAATGGTTTACTTCTCCCATTGTAGGCAGAGTGGGAGGAAAGGGGGTAGAATGCAGTCCAGCATCATACTGCCTTCAACTTGAAGATACCTACTGCATTTACTGAGGGTTTTCCCAGGACAAGCTGCTCCAAGACCTGGTTTTACTCCACAGAAGCCCCCAGCAGTGGCCGCTGCAAGACAGGCTATGCAGCGGCTGAGACTCTAGCTTCCAGGGCTGCGTTACCACCCGGTGGGGAAGGACCAACAGCACTCGCGTTAGGTGCGTGCATTCACACCACAGGGGAGCCTGCAGGGACAGCAGGCTCTGAACCCACCTTCCCGAGCTGCATGTCACCGTTAGGCTATCTGATTATCCTCAGGTTTGCCTCAGCTTGCAAGCACAGTCAATAGCTGGACAGCTTGATGCTGTGACACTTACCAGCTGGTGTTTAGTAGGCACTTGGCAGCCTGGCTTTTTTTTTTTCCCCATTTTATGGAACAGGTGACAGTGTTTCTGCAGTCTGTGAAATCTCTGTGCAAACAACCAACACTTGTATCTATCACCCTCCCACAAACAAAACTGAAGAACGCTCTGGTTTTACTGATGAGATATAAAAAGGATCCATTCACGCACACATCAGAGCTCAGCAGGCCTAGCCCAAAATAGAAGAGGGGAGAAGACTCTAAGCCCAAAGGAAACGTATGATGCTGCGGGCTGGCAGTAAAACAAACGTGCTGATCACGCTGGTCCTCAGTCTCCTGCCCTGGGGCTCCTCAAGGCCAGGCCTGGCACTGTGCATGAACGTTCACAGCACTACATAAAACCTGCTAGTGGTTTACAGCCAGGGAGCTCAGCCTGCCATGGTGGAGGGACCGGGCTTTGCCACACCAGCAGGCATCTCCAAGTGGCAGCCCCAGTCCTGCATGGGACTCGCAGTCTACCCGCTGCCCTGGTATAAGGCAGAAATGTCAGAGGGCCAGGACAAGATCCCATATGCCCTCACCAGTGTTCCCATGCTCCAAGCCCGGTCTGAGTGCATAGAGCTTTTATCATTATTCATTTCATTTGGTTCCTCTGATGACCTTTTTTTTTTAATTTTTCCACAGCTGCCAGTGCTCAGGAAAAAACAAAAGGACTTACCAGCCAGGAACAATCCCCTAGTCTCAGCTGTGGCTGAAAATAAATGGTTCTGAGAAGAAAATAACAGAGGGTGCAAGTCATTTTACTAATTCCAGCCATTTAAAAATTGAGCACATGGCCTAAGCAATCCATCTAAATTCTCTAACTAACAGAGCTAGACAAAGGGTGATTCGTTGCCTCTGTCTGGGCAATCTGTACGATGCTATGGCCCTCTGGAGCTGCTTCTCTCTCAGTTAATGGCCTGGCCTTTGGGGATTTATCCATCCGGTTCAGAGAGTGGCCCTAGGTATGACGTTCTTAAGCCCTCTGCTCTACATTTGGTTTTATGAGTGACCACGGGCAAACACTACAGTCTCTGATGTTTCCCTTTTTCCCTTCCTATCACCCATCTCTGTCTTGTCTAAGTAGATTGCATGACCTGCCATCTCTTATATTGCATTGGTCATCACGTCTAGGCTCTGAGTAGCAGCTCTCTAAGTTGTGTGTCAAGAGCCCAGATCCCTTCAGAGCAGAATGCAGAACTCAAGAAAGCATAAAAAGAGTTAACATCATTCTTTCTGGCATAAATTTTCTTGCAACACTGCATTTCATTTGCTGCTGCATTGCCCATTTATTCAGCTTTATTAGCTCCCTCTTGATTTTGTCATTTCTCCTCCAGCTTTTATTGTCCTTAATCATTTTACACCACCATCACATTTGCTGCTTATGATCCCCTTTTAGACCATTCATTAAAACCAATAGTGACACAGATCCGTGGGGGACCCAAAAGTTATATTTTGGTCACCTTGAAATATGATTTATTAGCCCATGCCTGGATTTTGCTTGGTGCAACTGTCATACAGCACAAAGTAGAACCTGCTTCATTGCCTTGCTGCCTGACCACAGCTCCCAGGAACCATCAAACTGGAGGGACAGATGGGTCCCAGAGGTCTGCCCTGCATATGCACCACATCTCACCTGTCCTGGCCATGAGTATGAGAAATAAGGCATGTAAAAGAAGCACAAATGATGCCTGACATCATTTGATGACAGAAAAGTTCTGACCTGGACAAATTCAAAGTTGAGGAGATTCAGCTGGTTTTGCCTCCATGCTGCCAGGGTGTTATTACTAAGATGCTGTGAGATGCGATCACTTTGGTTTACGCTAGCTAACCCAGGAGAGGCTGCTGCTCCCCAGGAGAAAAGGTGGGTTCTGTAACAAGCGAGGATGGCACGTGAGGAAATCCATAGTGTTGTAAGCTAAATATGTTGCTGCTCTGCTGCCTCCTGTCTGTCAGGGTGTGAGGCAGCCCATGGCATCCTGCTCCATAAATAGCCCTTCATGTATTCTCCTCACATGCTGCTGGTGTAAACAAGGAGTGGGTCGGTCGGACACATCCTAATTTGTGCCTGCTGAGATCTGTAGCGCTCAGAAGAGGAGGACCTGCCTTTCACTCGTAGTGCCCTGTCTCTCTCAGGGCAATGCATATGCCATCAGAGTGCTTCAAGATAGCCACTGCTACGAAACAGCTGTATCACCTAAGGGATTCGTTCTCATGCATACAGGTCAGTGATTTGCCTCTCATTTGGACTGTAATGCAATAATAATCTGTATCAGTGCATCCTCTTTAAACAGACAGAGGAAAATTTACAGGGACAGCAGTGAACCTGAGGTGGAGTCGGAGCTATGATCCAAGGAAAGCAATAAGGGCTGGAGAGTCTCCCTGCCAAACCAAAGCTTTAGGGACAGATTTTCAGTTTTGCTTTCCTATATCAACATTCTAAAGATCTTGCCCCCACTGAAATGCAAGATATTTTACTGTTGGCCTCAGAGGTGGCAAATCAGGACACCTGCATTACTGACTCTGAGCAGAAGCAGCAGTGCAAATGCTGGTACTGTATTTCCCAAGAAATATTAGAGCAACATGATGGAGGAGGAGGAAGAAAGTCACTTTACAATGACTTTAAAGAATTATGTGGAGGATTTTTTAAGAGCTGATGTAGAAGACAGTACGCTGTCAGAACACCATTTTCAGATCTCATTTGTTATTAAGCCCTCCATTAAGGAATAGGGTTAATAACAAATGGGGAATATGAATTTTCAAACTAGCATCTTAATATCTATAGGCCAGTCCTATGATGACTGATTCTATAATTTTTTCTGACAGGTGCATGAGCTACAACATTTAATACTAGAGGCAGAAGTGCTTGCCATGCTATATAACAAAAATTAATGACAACATCTATCACAACGGGGGGTCAGATTTTCTTTCTGTTTTGTGGGAAGGGTGAAAGACTCACCATGGGACTCAGGAAGTTAAACACTTGTTATTTCAAGGTGTTCATCCTGCCAAGAAGACATGGGTAAGTCAGAGTACAACATGATCCTCCTTGGCACCAGAGTACCATGATGAGTGTAGAAAAGGAGATTTTGCTTTTTCCACCGAGACTAGTAAAGAAAAATCTGGAAAATGGACTCTCCTGACACCAGTCCTTCAGCACAAGGGCCACTCATCCCAGGTGGGAAGGACAAAAAAAGGGAAAGAGAGATCCTCTTGAAACCAGTAGTGAAGATAGCCCATGGCCAAGGGAACCTGTCCTCCCTCTTGCTCCCACACTCCTTGCTGCCACTCTTACAGGTACAGCGAAACCTCTCTGCACCTCTTCTTTCCCCCTTACAATGGGAAGAGGGTTTACTGCCATGATTACTGCAGAGCATCAAAGCAACTGCTGGTCCCCAGAGGATCTCTGAGTGCCCTAGATTGCCTTAACCTGGCCCTCATTCAAATCAGTTACGATCAAGAAATCAGGGAACACAAGAATCCCCTTTTTCCATCAGGTGTGGAGCTATTTGCTCCTGGATCACCTGGATGTAGTTCAAAACAGGAGAATTTTTACAGCCTCATTACCTTCATGTTGCCTTCCTGAGATATAACATGTATCACCATGAACTTACAGGAAAAGTGTTTCCAAGCTCCGAGGAGAAAAGCTACTCTTCTCCCAAGCAGTAATGCTAACACAGGATGGGTTGTTTGGGTTTATTTCTTTTTCATTTTGCATGCATTCTTCTTGGAGCAGTCAAAGAAAGACAGCTTGTCCAGAAAGCCCACTTCTTTTTGAAGGACCTCAACCAACTACTCTGTAAGGTCATAAGTATCACGGATGGAAAAGGTAGAAAAAAAGAGGTACAAAGCAATCAAGTAACTTTTGGTAATGGAAACAGGACCCCAGCCTGCATACGACCTCTTCCAACCTTGGAGCATCCTTTCAGTTTAGAAAACTCTTGTTTACTTTCAGCATGGAGCCACATTCTCAGAAAGAAAACTAACTAGTTGAGGTACGTACAGCCTCAATCTTGTGCCTACTGTCCATGGAGAAGTGTCTTGCATTTAAGATGTCTGCTAGAAGTAAGGAAAAACATGCATATTCTACCTTCAGACTGTATGCTCTTGTCCTGAGACTGCAAAGTGTTTTGCAAACTTCAGTAAGGTCCTCATATCCGGTACAGAATAATCATGGGGGTTTTTTACAGACAAATAAATGGAAGCACACAGAAGTTCAAAAAACGACTAAGATTTCAGAGGAAATCATTGTAGAAATGGTAACCCATCCCAACAGTCTGTTGATCTAAGCAGACCTCCTCTTATAATTTTGTAAATTATGCCTTACAGTATGTGTGGCAGGTGGGCAACAGAATTTTGAGCTTTAGCTCAGATGTAAAGTTATTTTTTAATTGATAATATAAACATGTCTATGGGTTAAATGAGAAATATGGTCCTGCAACAGAACATTATTTCTGCTACTAATCCAAAGAAGCTTCATTTCATGATTCCTGTACATTTGAAACTCTCAACTACTACTCAGCCAGCTGTCCAACCACTAAAGAATTCAAAAGTCAATGTTGCATTTATAACCCAGAACAGATGAGTAGGATAAAAATGTGTGAAAGCTCTTATTAAATCTTATCATCCAGAGTTAATTGCAAAGTGTTTTCCTAAACTGTTAGAGTAGTGAACAACCACAACATAAATTATGTGTAATTTTGAGAAATTAGAGATGATGTTAGCATTTTAGAAGCGTCACTCACAGTGAGAACTCCAAACTGACCGATTTATGAGACACTGAGCCTCCTTCATCTTCCGTGAGAAATTTCAGCCATCTCATGGATCTGCTTGCTGGATGAACAGCACATTCAAAGATGTGGTAAACTATTGGCTCTGCTTAGAACAAGACCAAATAAAACAAGCATTTTCTGTCAGCGTTTTCTGATGGGGGCTAGGCTCAGCACCTTGCCAGCCCTGACTTCATTTGCAGGTTGGTGCAAGAGAAACTAATGTCAGGAAGGAAAATGGCTCCATCCCACACATAGAGTTAGACTGTATAAACCAGTGCAGCAGCCACCCCCATAACACGTCTGGTGGAGGAGAAGGGAAGGCTGGAAACCTTCCCCAATGGTCTCAGTATCATGCTTTTATATCTGGGCTCACAGAAAACAAGGCACCTCTCACCAACGCTTTGGTGAACAGCCATAACCCTGTATAAGCCACATATTGCTCAATGAGCTGCTTTCCCAGCTCATCCCTAACAAGCAACACCAAGGCACTACGAGACTTGGGGTCTGGTTTTGACTCTGATGTTGATACTACGTGCGAGTATGACAAATTTTCAAGGTCTCTCTGTGCTGTGGCTTTCCACTTGGTATACCACGGGGATAAGCATCTTTGCTACGCACTCTAAAGTAGCATAACAATTTGGAGAGTTTTAGTATTTATTTAAGCAGACTGCTAAGCATTTTAGGGCCCCAGGCAAATGCTATATAGGATATAAAAGCTGCGTATTTCTTTTCAAAAAGGACATACTCTTCTAGGTCTGGGAAATGAGGAAAATAAGGATGACTCACAAGCAGCAGATGTCAGTAGCATCTCTCAACACACTACTGGAAGGCACTCAGAGATTGTAGTGATGCAGGCTCCCTTAAAGCCTACCTGGAATAGATTTGAGCAAAATGCTGTAGCAAGCCAGATCCTAATCCATTCCTTTTGTCTCACTTTATCAGCTGTAGTCACAATAATTTGCTTCTTTGTCAGACCTTCTCTCCAGAAACATCAAAGCACACAGCAAATATGAATTACTGGAGCAGCACAGCACCCTTGATGTGTGTGGTGACTCTGCTATTAGTAGCCCTTGGAGAGCACTTCATGTTAATACTATTGCTGAAAAAATCAACCAAGTGTCTTGGTGCAGCCCAACAGGATTTGGGACCAGTAATACAGCAGATCTCATTTCTCCAGAAAAATGTAGAACAGATCTAAAAATTAAATGTGAAAGCTCTTTCTATAGACAATAGAGAAGAGGTGGATTTCCCAGCAAGAAAACCATAGTACTTCAGACACCCTTCTCAGGAGTGGAAGAGTTGGCCCCTGGAAGAATGTTTATCTCTCCCCAGGTGATCAGCTGCTGGCCACACAGGAGGTGTCCACATGGGCTGGAGATGCCCAGGGGACTGCTGAGGGCATCCTGACTTCTGTCTGCTCATCTTTAACAGGGACAAAGAGGGCGTTTCACTGAGACATTAGTGCAAGAGATGCTAGTGAATAGTAAAGTTTCAGGGGAAGCCAAATCGCCAGGTTGGGTACCTGTAGTGCTGCACACGCTGCTTCACAAGGATGTACAGCCCAGAAAGGAGGTGAGTGAGACCTGCCACTGCCAGTGAATATACCTGCTGTCAGCACCAATTACCACCACCTCTGCTGCTCAAACTGACACACGGTGATAACAAGTTGGCCAACCTCTCTTTTAAATAAAAGACATTTGTACTGAAGACAAGATGGAAGAACATGGCACTGGTCTTGTACATAGTTGTGGTAAAGATTTTCTTTAGAACTGTAAGAAGTAATTTATTCTATTAGTATCAGATCCCTCTCCACAAAAAAGAGATAATGGTCTCCTCTACCTTAGCTACTCTGCCTGTAAGGCCAGGGGAGCCTCTCTCATTTTGTGTGTGAATAATGGCTACTGCAATGTATCAGAATTATAACAAGAAAAATTACACTATTTAGCTACTTTTGCTGTAGCATCCTCCCTACCAGCCTCCGCCTGCAACTCATTGTCCTGTCTCTGCAAGTAAATACTGTGATAGCGTCTAAAAGCAAAACACAGCTGTAGTGAAACATCTGATCAGCTTGCAGCCATTAAACAAACAGAATGCCAGCTCTTTCCTTTTGTTTAAAATATCATTACTGGGAACAAGTCATCTCTCTCGCTGCCTTTGCACTTCAGTGCACACATTAGGCTTTTAAACCTGACCTAGTTTTGGCTGGAAAATTGTGCACAGAGAGCCCACAGACAGCATTGCCACGCACGTTATTTTCCCTGCTAATCAATACATTATAAAAGCTAGAGTGTCTCCCTTTTTGCTGAAAATGAGGTAAGGGATCAGGAGCCGCAGTATGGTCAGGCTCTAATGCAACTTCTTGCAAGCCAACTGCACCATTGCACCTCCTGGCCTCCTGCCTCCCCTCATCCCTTTTGACTTCCCTGATGCTCCACATAGCTAACGAAGTCCACTCCAATCCTACAACAGCTCCAACAGCATCACTCTGAAAATGGGAAAAGCTTTGCTTTCCCTGCAACAAGCAATCAGGGTTGACACACTGCAGTAGTATGTGTGGAGCCTGGTGACATTTTTTAAGGTGTTTGGACAAGCTGAGTTTATAACCGAAGTCTTCTGTGACTGGAAGCTATTGCCTTCAGGGCTCATTTGAATTAGGCAGAGGAGAGAAGCTGGAGGACAGGCAAGGCAGAGTTCACAGTGGATAATAACTACTTTGCATCCATGATAGCCCTGGCAAAGGGTAATTAATTCCTGAGGCTTGTGCTGGAGTGGGTGGGGTCCATCTAGAAACACCAACATCAAAGAGGATCAAAGTGCATCTGATGATCATGAACTGAGACCCCATGGAGGCTGCACAAATCCCAAAATGCCATCGGGTGCAACCAGCCTCTCCCTGTTGCTTCATGTCGGTCCATGGGACCCACACAATGGGTCAGCCAAGGCAGAGGAGCACACGACTGAAATGTGTGAGTGGACTCATATTAAGGGGCAGTGCAGCTCCCACGAAAAGGGAGGACATAGCGTCTCAGGGCTGGGGAGCATGCAGATCCAAGAGCAGCAGGAAGCAGGAGGGAAGCTGCTGTGTGATCATGAGATTTGGGGCACATCAGACAGAAAGCACTACTTAAAAGGGCTGGGAATCAGGCAGAGGAGAGAAGCTGGATGTTCAGTTTATCCCTGCAAAAAGCACATTCAGAACGTGAGGACAGGACAACAATAATAGGAAAGCATTGATCCCACTTCACATCCTTTTAGCTGAAGAGGGAAAGGAGCTGACAGTGAAGTAATGACCATGACAGAAATGCCTGAACAAAGATCTGAGGGTGAACAGAAAGTGATGGCTGCAGCAGTTACTTCATGCTGGAATTTCTGATGCAGGTGAGGAGGTTACACAGTCATGCAAAGCCATGGACTGAGAGAAAAAGGGCCCCCTATCCTTAAACCTCCGCTTCCTAATTTGAACATTTCCAGAAGCCCTTGTCTGGTAATTGTTCAATAATGAAGCTAAAAGGTGCACAATAACAAAAAAAAACCCCCATCAATTTCTATTTTTAGTATCATTAATACCAAGTATCCAGATGAAGGGTAAATCATACTGGAATTAGAAGGAGATGTGTAGGACAGTTAATCCTTATGTACCTCTGTGGTTGCTGTTGTAGGAGGGAACAGTTATACCAGTTACAAGCATTCAAAAAACAACAAGTCAGCCATCCCCAAATTATTAAAACTTTCTTTGTTTCATCGTAATACACATTTCTCTTAAGAAAAAAATGTATTTTGTTTTTAACAATTTGCCACTAACACTGGCAACTTTGGAGCTCACGTCCCAGAGCTCCCACTCATGAAAACCTTGCCTCTCTAATTGAAAATCTGAGCTTCTTTTTTAGGAGGCTGGTTTTTTTTAATGAAAACACACAAATTGCTAGAATTTTGTGACGAAATCCCCAAAGCCAGCAACACTGACTAGGACTCCTGGAGTCAGGTTTTAATTATAAAAGAAGGGACTGATTTTCTCAGTATCTCATACCTAAAGTTAATCCCTTGACAGGAGGGAAGGGCACGTGGAAAGAGAAATAAGACAAGCACAGGCTCATCACCCACTTCGTGGTGCTGATGCATCCTGAGAGGCAACGGGTTTCACAGGCACAGTGCCAGGAAGCCCAGGCTGAGTCAGCATCACCTCCAGACAGCTGCGTGACATCACAACACCCCACTGCACTAATAGAACATGGAGGGAAATTGGCATCGTTTGTTGGACCAATGTTCTGATGTCCGGCCTTCATGACATGTCCTGAGGCATAATGTAGTATATGCCATAATGAGATGTGTTTCATTTGGGACTCAGTTGTTCTGCAAGCGAGTGAGGTCACCAGGACATAGGACAGACCTACGTGAATAATCTCCTGAAAGATGCATCAGACATGAGGCACTCCAGCAGCTATAAACATCTTCATCACACAGCATAGATACTTGCATGGAATTACATGGAGTCTATAGACTTCATTGTCTGGCACCAGCTGTTTATTGGCAACCCACATCTGTGCTAGAGTGGCACAAAGGTATTTACGGGATGCAGTCCACGCTAATATTACCTACAGTGTCCTTGCTTTCCTGCCTGTGTCTGAAGACTGCAAAGCCTTTCTGCAAAATATATTAACATCCTCCCCATCTCAATATAGTACAGTTTGTTTCTTTGCTTGTTTCATTTCATGAACTTACAGGCTGCCTTTAAAAAGCAGTCATCAAATGCTCAAGCAATATAAGGGAGAAAAGAGAAGAAAAAAAAAAAAAGAAAGAAAGAAGAAAAAGAAAACCCGAGGGAGGAAACAGATTTAAATTTCAATTTCCAAGAGGCTAATATAAAAAGTAAAGGGGTGGGAGGGAAGCGTTTGAAATTTTCATTTTTAAAAATGCCCTGGCAGCCTCTTCCCAGCAGCATCAGTGGGGCTGGATGGCACATTTGTAGGTGAATCGAAGAACAAAAGAAAAAAAAAAAAAAAGAGTTCTCGGCGAGGTGCCCATCGCTCCCACCGCAGAGCCCTCCACACCCCCAGCTGAGCGGCTGCCGGGCGGTCCTGCCGAGGCACAGCGGAACCTAGCGCCGGCACCCGCGGTGGTCTCCCCGTTAGAGACTGCAGGTCCCAGCACATGAACGAAGTACGAAATTGGTCGTAAAAACAGCCAGAGAGTCACGCTGCCAACCTAACCACCAAGTCGGGCAAAAGGGTCTGCAAGTCCTCCATCCACGGGGTCTCGGCAAAAGCGGGGAAATGACGGGATGGCCCGAAGCTGGCAGAGCCCTCGCCCCTTCAGACAGAGAGGGTTTTACTGGGAAAAAGAGGGTTTGGGAACATGTTTTGCTCCCAGGTTTCCACAGTTCCTGGAACCATTCCTCAGCACTAGAAATAGGCATAAGTGAGCACAACCCCAGAAATGCCCCTGGTACCACCAGGTTAGACCAGGTACCCATAACTTGGTTGGACCAAGACAATGTTGGCCAAGAGCTTATGTTGTTCTTCATAAGCCACCGAGAACCCCCCTGGCTTCCACTGGAAGGGACCAGCCAGCATTTGGCAGACACACTTTGGTTCTCACGGTGGTGTAACAGCCCAGATCTGAGCAAATGGCTGTATTCCAGTCAGCTGCAATACAGGGTTTTGCAACAGACCTTGTAGACCCTCTGTAGGCCGTGTGATAACTTTCACAAGACAAGCACCAACACTGGATGGGAAAATAAGCTGCCACTGTGAAATACATGGCATTTTTTCTATTCAGTTGCCCAGTATGGTAGACATGCTCACATGAGGTGCTGTCATCATATGTGCAATTTAAAAATACAGGTCATGAAGATGAAGATCAATTCTGCTTTACTCTAAAGAATAGGTTCATAAATTAATTATAAGGTTTCTTAAATTATTTATAGCTGTTATAACCATTTTACAGATGAGTAATACATTTTATAAGTCCATCAACAGAAGATTTAATAGATAGGCAATCAATCAGCCTGCATGATAACTAATTAACCTTATATTAAAACATCTCTCAGTGCCCTATTAACCCCTAATGCTCTGGCCATGAACATACCCTTAGCACAACCCCAAGTACAAGCAAGAAAAGCCAGCTGACCTACCCAGTCCCCGGAAGCCATTAATCTCTGGCTCTTAACCTGCAGCTCAAGGGCGAAGGAGCATAGCTAACCTGACAGCCTGCCCCTGAAGGTCTACAGGCTCCTGCTCTTCTGGAGCAGTGGGAAACACAGCATCTCCCTTCTCATTACCTGGATTTCCATGACTCTGGGACACTGATATTCATCCTTTGCTCTTCAGTATTAATACTTTGCCTCTGCCAAAGGCCAGCAAGGAGGCATAAGAGCACGCTGCTGCTCATTTAACAATGAGGAACTGCACTTTTCAGCTCTTGCTAGACAACTTTCTACTCTATTTCCCACACACCGTAAGCAAAACTCTTTATCCTCATCCAATAAAATATATAGCAGAGAAAAGATGACACTCAGCACCCACTGGCTCAGGAACATGTCCTTTAAGAAAATAATCTACCCTCTGCTCCAAGTCCTATATAATTCTGTATATGGTTAGGCCACTTATTCTATCTGCCAAGGGAAGAGACTGGTGCCGACATTTCTATGAGAAAAGCAAATGTAATCAAACCCTTAGGCCTGTTTAGATCCACATCAAATGTCTGCATTAAGCGCAGCCACTGCAGCCCTCAGCTGGTTAAGGTTGCACTGAGCTCACCTGCTGAAGGGTCACAGGCTGTGTGAAGGAATGTGCTTCCTAATCAGAAAATACTTGCAAACATTTGAAAAGACACACATATGCAATTTTAAACACACACACGCACAAAAAGTTACAGTCCTTCCCTTGCACAAGCTTTCAGAGGCCCCATGGGTTACTGGATACTCCTGTCCCATAGAAAAAAGTTCACATGCTAATTAGCTGCAATCTGGCTGCACTAAAATTTCTTTTTTCTCAAAATAGTAACCCCTTCTTCATAGCAGTGCTAGGGCAGAACACCACAATACCTAACTGTACTGCCCCCAGTACGTGAGCTAGGTAATGAGCTGTCCTATGCACGTTACATGGCATTACGGGGTATAAATATCTTGGCACTTGTATATTCAAACAGCAACAGCAGACTGGCCATTTGCCGCTGCAGAATCGACTTCCTCTAGGGTCTTATCATTGGATGTATCTGTCACTCAGCACAAAAAAAAAATCACATTCACCATCATCTGCCTTTTCTGATGATCTGTACACACACACAGGGGCTGGGAGGGGGAACCAACCTCTGTCACTGTAATATACCCATGCTTAAAAGAAATCACCATCTAGTCATTGCCGCAGACTGGGGTGATGCCTGTATTATTTTTTACTGCACTAGATGTGCAACTCAGCTTCCCTATCCAACTGTGTATTGCTGCCAGTCTGATTACTCAGATTCACATCACAGAGGCTGTACAGAAGTTTTCAAAAAACTAAGAAGGAAGGGTAAGACAGAGCCACAAAAAGGTGAGCCTAAGGCACCCACTTTTAAGAGTGGCTGGATTCCCTTCATGCAGGACATCTTATCTTCCTGGCCAGCAGCCCGTAGGAAAGGCAAGCAGTTATATACTGCCCCAATGAGCGAGAAAGCTGACAAACCTGGAAGACAAACACACAGTGTGAGGAGGAGCAGACCGCAGCCAAGGGGCTGTTTCCTCTCAGAGTGGAAGCAGAGGACAAGCCAGAGAAGCCTCTTCAGTGGAAAAGGAGGTCTGCAGTTTTGGGGGGTTATGATTATTTTGTTTTTTACACTGTGGTCTTACACTTCCAATGAAGAATAAAATTACAGACAGCCCTTCCAATCCCATGCAGTGATCCATTCAGTTCTTTAATTTTCAGTTCGGTACTTTTTGAGGCAAGTAGTTAACAATAATGTGAATTAGTACAGCTATAAATTGCTGGAGGTAGCAGAAGAATAGCTGAACTTAAAGGGAAAAACAGTTTTCCTAGTGAGAGACAGAGCTTATAAGCAAAACTCTGACACTTTTGGGCCTTTCTGCTTGTAGTGGACAGGGATGATCTTGAATATCTGGTGCTTTTTTTTTTTTTTTTTGCTTTCACAACCAAAATTAAACTAGCCACACAGCAAACCCTCCAAAACCAAGGCATTTGCATCCATTGATTTTGTAAAATCAGAGCCAAGATTTTGTGCCCTGCTCTAACAAGATCCTTTAATTCCTCTGTGTGAAGCTGCTCTCACACAAACTCCCTCTTGCATTCAGGCTTTATACACATCCTTTCTAATCCTTCGTTCTTTTATTGGGCTTCTATCTTGAGCAGGTTCCTTAGCACTAAGGCAGGCATATAATGCTGTTACTGCCATATCCTTAATTATTCCTTTTTTCTTTTTTATTCATAAGCACTAATTGAGTCATGATCTCTTTGCAAATGTGACTTAACCTGCTGTTCTCCTGCTTGTTCAGGCACCGCAAATAAAAAAATAATGGCACTGGTAATTAACTGAGGCCTGGCAATATAACTTGCCTCTCAGCCTATGACGGGTAAAAGTTCAATTGAAAACAAAGGTGTATAAATGCATGTTAAGTGAACCAGAACTAAGCACCAATCTGTCATACAAGAAAAGCACAGGCAGAAAAGAAACTAACTTCAAATATCAAGTTGAGGAAATTGGCAAAACATAGATGAGCTTTAATTTAAAAAAAAAAAAAAAGGAGAATTATTAGTAGCTAGATGGGCAGACAGACAACACACACACATACATTTCAGTTGCATGTGTCATGTAGCATCAGCCTATAGAGGAATGCTTTTTACCCAGGAGAAAATTTTTGAAAACTTATAATCAGGTATTCATAGGACACCTTAGCATTGCCTGGCAGGAAAGAAACCAAAAGAAATCAAGAGATACAAGGTACAAAGCTGCGGTTCAGTCTGAAGCAAGCCCAACTGAAAAAGGTGCTGCTTCTATATCCACTCTCAGTGGTGTGAAGCCTTTGCAGTCAGAGGGGAGCATCAGGTTGCACAGAGGCTGCTCCTTATGGGGCAGGAGAGAGAAAACGCACACATGCTCAGAGCAGAAGAATACTTCTAACTGGGGAACACATGCAGGCAAGGATGCAAGAGGTGAGAAAAACTCTTCCAGCTTTCTTACTGGGGAAACCAAACCCCCAGGTAGTGCAGATGATGAACACTGTAACTCACCATGGACTGGAGAACAGGCGTAGTATAAGTTCAATATTTTTTTGCCCTCACTCTTGATTTTCTTTGCTATTCCCCTGTAACTATCTCCCTCCTTTCCCCTTACTCTTATGCTATTCATGGGCCAGTTAGAAAGCCTTCATGCAGCCAATTTCATACCTCTGAATCCCCATCAGTTATAATCACAGCTGTAGAGTCTAGTGGATGAAGAGGCTGCCTCATATTTCAAAGTTTAATGAGTTCCATTCCTGTTAATATTACACTTCTATTAAAATTCATGGTCATTTTTTCCATTAATTTAATTTATAAATTAATTCCTTCTAATTTTCTAAAGCATTAACATGACCACTGATTTATGTAGGTCATCCCAAATGAGTGTCAGTAAAACCTTTATAATGCAACATCTTGTATTCTGTATATCTTGATCGTGACCCTCCCACAATTTATAATTGGGATTCACAAGGCAGGGAGAAAGAAAAGGGACAGGTTTTGTAGTTTATGTTCAAAGAATGGTGAAAAATTAACACGATCCAAGTGACAAAAAGAGCTCTTGTACAGAGGGAATGCTATGCCTATGAACTAAGAGAGTTCTGCTTCACTTAGTAACAGAGAATAATATATGGGCAGAAGGAGTAAAAAGCCTGGATGTTACACTCTCTTCTCTTCTCTTTCTGCTTGAAGACTGATCAGCATGCCAGAAGGCAATCATGTCCTGCAGATAAGTGGAATAAGAAATGAAGAATACTGAAAAGCATCTATCTAAGGCTGCTCCCAGTGCAAGAACACCCGAAGCAAAACTGCTGAAAGTTTACCAGGATGTTTTTGAAGAACTAGGGTATCGTAGAAGATACATCACATATATAAAAATTATTCAGCCGGTACGGTGCATGCCTACTAAATTCTGTGAGAAAACACAGAAGCAATAAAGTAAACAAAATAAAGACACAGAGTCCACAAGTGCCAAGAGACAACATGGCAGTCATTGGAAGGCTGGGCTTCTGTAGAACCTCAGCAACTATGAGCTTTAAAGAGTCATTATTGCCCAAAGCTTAACTGGAAAAGAAAGACTGCAAATGTATCTCAATATTTGATAAGACACATTTGCAGTGAAGCATTTCTGAGAAGTGTCATGTTCCAGTCTTGGCAGTTGTGACCTACAGCTTTCACCAGGACGTGCAGTGTCCTGCGAGCACTGAAACAGCAGGGGCAGCTAGCATCCCACCAGCAGGTACATCGGGCTGCAGCTGGCCAGACCATGAACTGCAGTCAAAGTACAAGACCTGCTTCATTGAAGCTTTTTCACAAGGAGGCCCAGTAAAACTGGGTAATTTGCTACCCGAGCACAGTAACTTGTTAGTCATCAGTCTCTGAAGTGCCTTCCTGCCCTGGTAATGTGCCTGCACCATACTATCAGTATGACAACTTACTGGTGCGAGCAATCACTGCAGAACCTCTTTGTTCTCCCCAAATAGTCAATAACCCATGACAAGTCTCAAAGGCTTACCTTACACAAAGCACAGCAAAGTGTAACGCACGGGGCTGTGTTTCCTTCACACTCACACTGATTCGTCATCCCATTGCTGCAGTTTAACACAGTACAGGGACTTTTCAAGAATTCAAAGTTAGTCTTGGACATCATTTCTGATGCTGCACATGAGTTAGTTGAAACAAATAAAACAGTGTGAAAAACATTGTTTTCCTGCTCCAAAGCATTTGCACTGTGGTATCAATGCATTCACTGTTGCTATGCACACCCTACTCTACATATGTTTAAAAGATTGCCATGGAGCTGCTCACAATTTACAGGGAGGAATTAATCTTTAGCTGCACAAGTGAAAGCTGTAGACACTAGCTGGCAGCTCTCGGAGCTTATTATACGTTGCTTCCTCAGCAAAAAATAGTTCTGTCCATAAACCTGCAAATTTTGGATCACCAACAAACTCTAAGTACGTAGTTATTATCAGACTAACTCATCTAGCTGGAAGCAGCAGTACTTAAAACACCCAAAGATATCATTATTTTGTTCCAGGGAAAGCTAAATTACATTAAAATCTCAGACAATGTCCAAATCATTTGCAAAACTGGGATTGTCTGAGCTCCAAGGAAACACACAGTATTGTAAAGCCACTGTAAAGAAGGTTTTATAATTCTGATGTTTCCAGGGTCAGGTGGAAGTATCAAATACAAAGTGTGTTCACTGCTCCCTAGTGTAGCTGGAAAAACTAAGGAAATGTAATCTCTGCCTCTGCTTTTGGTCTAGAGGAATTCAGGGACCACAAAACGTTATTCACACTGCTTACTGCAGTGCCAGAAGGAACTCAAGACGCTAGAATGATGTATGGCCCTGTACAGAATAGAATAACAGTGCTTTGTGGACATACAAATAAGACAAGAATCCTCTCTCAATCTAATTATTTGAAAACTTTGGATTCTCCAAACACAAATGCATTGCCCTCCACTGCACACACAACTGCTTTAAAAAGCAATTATTATTCACACACAGGAACCTGAACAGTTTGGGAAGAAAACAATCAGAACAGTTGTTGAAGAACTGAATTTATTATCTTGTTAGGAAAAGAAAAAGAGCGAAAAAGAAAAAGAGAGAATGAGACCATATAAATATGGCACATATACATTTCAGTATTGAAATTCAAGTCTAAGAACTATCAGCATTTATGGTAATACTAACCATTGTCTTAAGCAGCCACTGATGAGTACACAGCTAGTTAGTGTAGCTCTTCTTTTAACTGTCTGGACAAGATTTTAATGATTGAAAATACTACATTCAGTTTCATATGATCTGCAACATTCACTTTTAGGATCTTTTTGAAACCTAATTTAGCAAAAGAAATTATGTTACCCTTTGACTCAATCAAAAGTTCTAATGTGTGGTTCAAGCAGAAATTAAAAACACCCACTCCTAATGTGGCAGCTATGCACTTTTCAAACCTCGGTTAGAAGTTACTGCTTCTACTGCACAATACCCTATGATAAAGGCTGCTCTTAGTTCATTTTCAGTCTCAACAGCAATGCTGTATTGGGTTTGCGTGGCAAGGTTTCGGTAGCAGGGGGGCTACAGAGGTGGCTTCTGCAAGAAGTTGCTAGATATCCACGTCCAACAGAGCCAATGCCAGCTGGCTGCAAGACGGACCCGCTGCTGGCCAAAGCCAAGCCCACCAGCAACGGTGGTAGCACCTCTGGGATAACAGAGTTAAGAAGGGCATGGGAGGGGGTGGGAAATACCAGGAACAACTACTCCTTAATACAGAGCAAAAAGCAGGATCAGGCCCCACAGCTCCACACAAGCACTTTTTGGAATAGTCTTTCTGAGGGGTTTTGGCTGCCTGAACATAGGCATGAAGTGCCATTTTAGATGCCCTTAAGTATGTGAGACATCCACGTGGGGCTGACACACATGACATGAGACTGCAAATCCACAATCTTCTGGAGAAGCAGCTGAAGTGTAGGAGATGGAGGGCATCTGAAAGGGCATTATGACACCTCTGTTTTGGAAACTGGGTCCCATTCCCTGTCTTTTAAGCCTCCTTTCAAATGCAATTTATTTGGACTACATTTGCTTGCTGCTTGTATGTGTGATTCACATCATGCACTCTGTCTACATTACTTTAATTATAACAGTTCTATCTGCCCTGATTTTGTCCTACAGCAACTTCTAGTTCAGATGAAACAGTCCTGGGAAAAGATCTTTTGATTCTATTATGAAAAAATTAACAACTTCATCCACTGCATTTCCAAGGAGAAAAATTAAGACGACTCTTTCCCACAGGTGCATAGAGAGGTTGAAGCCACATGACACTGCCAATAACCTGTATGGGTTTTTTCTCTTTTAAGTCATCAGCTTGAATCCCATTCAGCTTGAGAGGATAGCATGGCTCAGTCATGAATGAATTTCTCACAGTCAGGGCTACGTACTGGAATAGACTGGAAAAAAATATAATCCGGAACAAGTTTTTCCTTAAGCAAATTGACACTATCACTACCAACACCAGGAGAACCAGGCATAGAAGTAGCCAGGTGAGCCTGTGCTTCTCCATGCCACCTGCCAGCCAGGTATTAGCAAGGACAAGAAAGCACAGGCTTTCTGATGTAAGAATTCATCATAAGTGGATGCTCTGGATGCTTCAGAAAGTCACTGTGTCTGTACATGCCTGACCCATAGGCATGACAACCCTCAAACCGTTTCCCCTTCTCACCCTTCCCCGGTAAACTGCATTTGGTGGAAGAGCAACTTAGCGACTCAGTTACACTCTGTGTTCTCTAGTTCATCTTATCCTCTGTGTATTCCACCATTTCCAGCACACTGCTGCTCTCAATAATTAATAAGAAATAACACTGGAATGCTTAGCTGAGCAAACTCTTTGCAAGTTGACCACCAGCCCTGTTTACTTTCATTTAGTGTCATCATTACACCAGAAATACTTTTGCTCCAAAGAGACGAGAAAGGGGGAAAAAGGGAACACTCCGGCTTCCTTGTCCTGATTTTGCCTTGGGGCAAGGCACAGCTCCTGCTATGTGTTACGGGCTGTACCACAGGTTAAGAGTTCTGCTCTGCCTGCGCTCAAGGGAAGCGGCAAAGCCACAAACACAAGATCAGCGTTTTTTAAACATAACTTGGATCATCATTTCTGGTTTTATTTCCAAGGGAAATGGCTACAATGCGTTAAACAGCACACTCAGACAGGGAACATGGGTAGTACAGTAACCTGAAAAATTCATGTTCAGTAACAGTTAAAGTGACCTTGCTGGATGTACTGATGCAGTCAGTTCTGTATTCCACCAGCTCAGCTGACTGCAGGTGAAAGGAAAAGAGGGTATTGATACTCTAAAATGACTTCTTTACTCATCAGAAAGCATAAGATGTCTGGGTTGTGTGCAGTGAGAAGAGGCAACATCTGAAATGAGAGAGGAGTAGGAAGAGTTCTGTGATTCTTTTTAATTTTCATTTTTCCAAATTTTAATTGCTGTGGCAGTGCTATTTGGTGGCACAGGTCCTGGGAACCTGAACACACAGAGCTACCCATCAGTTTTGCTTTGACTCCTGTTCCAGCCTCCTTTCCATCAACAGTTTCCATGGAACCTGTTGCATTATTATTGTTGTTGTTGTTGTTAAAATGTTACCATTACAGAAAGTGCATTCTTTCCTTGAATACTACTCTGTCTTCATAGGAAAAAACAAAGAATTCACTTTTTCAATGAAAAACTGAGATCATCTGCTGAACATTTTGACAAATTATTAAAAATTATTTAAATTCTACATGAGAAAAACTTCACCCAGTTTCCAGCTGGTTCTTCCTAATGTTTCATCTACACTACAGTTTCTTCAAGGTAGGGAATCAGTTTTTAAACAAAAGTTTAATTTGGTTGATGGGTTCTTACAGTATGTGCAAATAGCACTGCTCTAAATATCCATTTTTCTAATCAAAAATGAAGGGACAGATTCACAGGGGAGAATCCCCTGCACAGAAGCAATTAATAAAAGGCAAACACTATCGTTGCTTTTATTGACTTCAATAGCAGCTGGTAGGTGCTGTCTTTCTGATAACCAGGCAACTTACTGAAAAATAAGATGGAAAGAATGAACTTGGGGAATTCACTTGTTAAGCTTTAACCGAGGGCGTATATATCAAGAGAACATAAAAGTCTTCTTCCGTTCCCAAAACAATGTCGTCTTTGAAGTTATAATTCAACCCCGCTCCACCCTGTGAAAAATTGTATTTACCTATTCCAGCTTCATCTTTTACTCATGCAGAGGGCAAAGGATTCTTTCTTATTTCTTGCATTACTACTCGTACCACTGCTGTGTGTGGCAAACTCCAGCTCTTGGATTCGCTTTGCAGCATGGAAGCGACCTTGACAGGAGGTTCCCTAAGTTTCAGTTTAGCTCTAATGAGGGCTAAGATATTACCACCTACTTCAATTTCAAATCTTCAGAACCAGAATGGTCATGCAACTGAGCATACTGAATGCTGACAATCAATTGCATTCCGGTGATTAAGAAGCCCTCAGAGTAGTAAAGACTCACTTAAGAGTTATTAAAAAAAAAAAAAAAAAAACCAAAACCAAAAACCAAAAAACCATACCACCAAACACACAACTCCTCCTGCAGCTTGTTTGTTTCCTAACAGCACAGTCTTGTCTTAGGCTGCTTTCTTTAAGGAAGAGAGGACACGTCTGTTCAACTGTAATTCACAGGAGGCTTTTCACAGCTGATACAGGGAGCTGTAAAGTGCCTTCTGCTTCACTTTCTTACCTCTTCAGACGATACCTCGTTGCAAACAGTTGCATGAGAATATGAAATGTAGGAAAGGGCATATCTTCCTGCACAAAAGGGGAAGAAAGCATCCAAAGAGACAAGCATTCAGTAATGAGGAGTGGCTCCAGGAGTTATTCAGTGGGAGCTTACCCAGTTGCTTACTGTCTCTTCTAGTTTGCTTTGGTTGTAGGAAGTTAATTCCTTCCTACCATGCAAGAGGAGTTTAACTCTCCAAATGAGACTGGAAAATTATTTCAGATGAGTAAGAAAAGAGAGGTACTCAGTGAAGCCAACAGTCATTTAGTGTGACTTGTTATATCCCCACAGTACTATGAGGAAGTTTAGGCTCCAGTTCCCAAACTAGCAATGCGACGTAGACGCTGTGAAGCCATTTCTCAAGGGCTACGCGTCAAACCAGCGCCTCAGCTCTGAAGTGCAGAAGGGTCCGAACTCACGCCTATCTTCTCACTCTGCTGGGAAGGATCTGCACCCCTCCCTAATTGCAGCTCACCTCAGTGGGAGACAATGATGCCAGAGCTAGTGTGAAGGTCAATTCGTAAATGATTGTTACAGGTGTATCCAACCACATACACGACTGGTGGAATAAAAGAAATGCTGTGAGACGCCTCCCCCTGCTCTGAAAGTGAGGAAAATGTTGTTCTTTAACTCCCTGTACTAAGACAGCATGGGTCTATTCATCAGCCGCAGGGAGCCTAGTCTGTATTTAGGAAATGGTATTTATAATGCAGTACTATACTCGATGTCAGTTCCCAGAGGACAGTCTGTGCCGTCTCTGTTGCTCTAGTGGAAGCGAACAGCTGCTTTCTAGATTTCCCAAAGCCCCGGTGCAAAATAAATCTTTCTCTCTCTACTTAATTTTAAAGAGCAACGATGGCTGGGCAGGGATTATATGTGGGAGAGAAGCAAAAGCAAGGAATGAATTGGTTTGTATCATTTTGCTTTTGTATTATCTGTAAAGTTATCATTTAAACTACAAAACTGACAAAACTAGAAGTACCACCACGGGTGCAAAAGAGTAACTGCCACAAGGTATAAACATTACCTCCCTCTTCCCCTCCCCAAGCTACATTCACCCTTCCCTATTCCACAAAGTCTTTACTAAAATGAAGGGAAAGAAAAATGAATTTGTAAAATTAAACATATTTCATCCAAGAGAAAGAAAGAAATTGAGAGCAAACAATATATAGATTTGCTTCAGTTCCTGCAAGCTAGTCTTCACAGGGCTAAGGTCAAGACTGACTTCTTGTTTCCATTTCACCCTTATTTTTAACAGGTTTATACACCTCTGTTGACTTAACATACTGCAGGCTGAAATCCAGTTTACAAAGCAGGAGAGCCAACTGTTTAATCTGAAGTGGGCACAAAACTAGTCTCAGGGTTACCTTATGCTATTTTCATTTCTGGCCACGTGGGACTTTAAAATTCAGTCTTTTAAAAGCTGAGGCAAGTCTTTACATTCTTCTGTTTAAGAAAGCTGGAGGGGCCAGCTCCCTGATCTTTTTGTTCCCTTACTATGTGTCCTACATGTTTTTAAGCTTTCCTTATTTTTACTAATGAATAGAACGTCTGATAGAAATTTCCCTGGTGCCTGAACTTCACCTGAAGTTTAGTAGCATCCTGCTGTATCTCCAAATACAATTATGGTTTAATGGAGTAATGTCTCATCTCTCATTTCCTAACTAGAAGACAAAGTAAATAAATAGTAACATGTACACTTCTTTTACACACACTCTGCTCTCTCATATATGTGTCTGCATTTACTTACATGCACAGAGACACACAGAACTCACATGCACGAACTGCATATTATATATATTCACACATATCATTTTAATGTCCTCTCTTTAATCAATTATCCATGATAATCCATTGTATTCCCCCAGGTATTTAGTCATCAAAGCCACTTTAAACCTCTTCTTGAAGATCAAATGGCTCTTTAATCCATTTATTTACAGTTTACTGAGTTATAGAAAATTAATCAGGATCATAAGTTAGCTACTCCAGCAAGCCTCTTCTGAAGCCTGCTATCATTACAAACAGCAATTCTCAGGGAGCCAACGGGATGGGGGAAGAAAGGAACAAATCTCCTGACGTCTGTTCCTCCCATCAGCCGCCGTCAATGACTGCCTCTCTCTGATCCTTATTTGATCAAACCCTACTCCATCAAATCCATTTAAATGAATTAGCACTACTAAGGTAACAGAAGAGCTAAGTATTCTTAAACTTCATAGTTAAGTTGTTCATTTAGTGTCTTCTGGTGTCTAGCAGGCTGAGCTAGAGGTTTTCCTTCTGAAGTTCACTGGGCCCAATAACACGTCTGTGAGAAAGTGTGTGAATTACACAAGAGAGACCACGTTTCTTTGAACTCTGCTAAAGTTTCTCTTTATTGTTCCATGTCTTCATCCAAATATCCCCTTCCTCTCACACAGTTCTGTATAGTCGGCAGCCTGACAATGAATATTTAATGGCCATCTTTCCGGATGTTACCAATACGGAATCACTATAATCATTCATTGACTAGACTGGGTTCCACAAATTTGGGGCCCAACAGTAATTATTACACATTCACATGTGAGCCATGCATATTCACACCAATTCTCTACCACGGCAGAGAAACTCAACCAGCAAAAGTGATACACTGTGAGCACCTGAATTAATTTCTTACCAATTCTGCAAAACCTTATAATATTATTAGCAGTTATATTCACAAACACAGATACAGCAACCCCTGAAATGCTGTCACTGCTTTTATAATTGCAGGAGCAGAGACAAGTAACAAAACACAGCTGTTAAGATGAGGAAGTGAACAAAAGTGCCATTGCCAACTGGTTCTGCTAGAGGTGTTGATGTAGACCCAATGCTATTTCACAAAAAAAAAAAAAGAATTGACTGGACTGGGAGGACAACTATCTTCCTGTTCTTCCTTTCCACATCAATTCAGCGGCACAAATTACCAAGACTTCAGTTTTGCTTCTTCTCCAAAGAAGATGTTACAATCATGACCTACATTTTCCAAATGTATATAGTGCAATAAAATAGACATACTAAAGCTTTTCAGATATTGCAATAAATCCACATGAGGAGATACCACATAAACCTTTTCTTCATCACAGACGATTTAGATATGATGTCACCCTACTTAGAAACTCAATTTTTTTTTTTACATGGTGACTCCAAACAAGTTCACAAATGACCTCTCCATTTCCAATTATTTCTATGGGTAAGCGATAATCTCATCAGACTAGAACACTGCCATAGGATAACAGTCCCCTTCTATATAATGTCTATTTACTTCATTTCTATTACATCAAATAATCAAGACCAGATAATAATCAGGTCCTGTCCGAAAGACAATGTGTGTCTGGTAGTACTATTGCTGAAAAGCTGCAGTCTGGCTGCTCCTGAGAACAGAGCGTTTCCATGCTACAGCTAATTCCCAGCCAGACTATGTGCTAAAATACACATTGTGTTGTGGGGTTTTTTTAATTACACGCTTTCGTAAATAAGCTGGGTCCTGACAGCTTCTGTATCTTAAAAACTGTATTGATAAATAAATGCTATTTAGGCAACTAGACTGCTTGGTATTCATCTAGTAGCATTATTGAATAAAGGCACTTGGACGAGGATGTCAGAAGGAGAAAATTAAAACAGATCCTCCTAATTTAATGTGACAATTTCTTCTGGCTCTCTGCCAGGAAAAAATTGTACCAATTTGTATTCTTTTACAATCATGTATCAATAAGCATCTATTAGTAAGTCTGGGTGCTATCAAAGCATGTGGCATCTGCATCAGAGCACCTAACTCTGCCTTTCCTTGCACTGATGTAAACCTTCAGAAGTACGGTTAAGTCCACATAAAAAGCTGCATAGGGGAAAAGAAAGTCAAGCCTAGTCAATCTAACCTTCAGCACCTTACTCCTTTTTTCCTGATTACAGTCCTACTATATAATTACCTTAATCATCTCCCAAAACACCTACAGTTATCAGGTAAGGCAGTCGGGTAAAGACACAACAGAGCCTTTGTGAAGGATTCAGGCCACTGTCACAGTTTCCTTGATCGTATTCACCTTCAGCATGGAGAGAACAGCCTGTGAAAACCGCACCTGGTCTCAGCATGCCAGGGACTTGCCCCGGAGTACACCTGTAGTTTCTCCCTCTGTTCTCCCTATTTCCAGGTTTCATTCCTAAACTGCCCAGTCTAGAGCCATAGCAGCACTGAAAAAAACCTCTTCATAAACATACAATAAATAGAAGCAGGATGGAAATCTTATCGGAAGATATGGGCCACTTCAAAGAGAGAATTGGATTCACATTTCCCAAAAATGTACAATATCAAGTACGATATTCAGAGCACGCTTATTAACCTCATATCCTAAAGGATCTCAATACAGGGTCTCATAAAACCACCCTCAATGGACTGCGTAAGCATTTTTCAGCAGAGCATCAAACAACTCTGGCTATGCGTAGTTCATTCTTCCTTTTGCCTAAGGAGAGAGCTGTGTGTGTATTTCCTGGACAGGGGCAGGAAGGAAAATAATGCAGCACTTTCCAAGCACCGAAACTCCCACCAAAATATGGAGATGTGATTCTCCGTGCTCCTCAATGTAATACATTGCTGCATAGGATAAAATCATTAGGGTCTATAAATACCTCTCTCTCCTCCCAGACACCTGTGAGGAATTCAAAACAAATCATACAATACATTTTCCAGTGACCAAAAGATGGCAGTGTTTCAGAGCATTACACGTATCTGCGTATGGTTTGGGCTAGTTTTACGTGTTGTCCTCATAATGGTAAAGAATCAGCTGAACTGTGATTCTGTAATCCAATCATAGGGAAATGAACAAAATGGGTTTATGCCATTTCATTACAAGGCTACCTACAAAACCACAGTAACCAACTGCAAAAGCTACTAATGTGCTCTGGATATTCTTCAAGACTAGGAAGCCAAACCCATGTCCAAAGTTATATATATGCTTGTAAGATAGATACATGTGTGTGTGTGACAGTAAAGAATAGACTTCAGATTAAAGGCTATATTTAAAAAAAAAAAAAAATTGCTTCAACAAGGTCTAGGCAAGTAGTTGAGCTGAGCTAAACTTCGCATCAGAAAGGCTGTAAGGGCTCACCTTGTTGCATGGTAACCAAACACACAAAGGGAAATTAAGCTGTGTCTGTCAAAGTGCTGCAATTTGCTTTCAGTTGTGCAAATCACCTGAAAATGTAGCAGCTGCATCTTTTTAGTCTATATCAGCATCACTGTAATGTGGAGATGAGACATCATTACCAAAGCGGTCTGCCATTGTCCATCCCTTGATAAGGAAAACTCTTGTTTCTACCTTCAGCATCTGCACTCCTACAACATTTATGGAAAAGTCTACATCCCTCAAATGACTGCAGAGAACTGCAAGCTCATTAACCCTATTTTAATTGTCCTGTCACAGGTAGATTTCAAAGAACTCACATGTTTTTCAGCAAGCTGTGCTACACCCAATCTCCTATAGATGTACTATCACATTAGGTAGATGTTGAGTAATGCAGATCTAGGCAAAGGGGCTACAGAAATCTTGTAGAGGCATTCCTCATCTTCCTGTGCAATTGCCTAACTCTATCTCCAGCTTCAGGAGGAAGCAGAGCATCTGCTTTCTGTCTGTACTCATTTCACAGCTTTGTATGTTTCTAAGCTTCTCTGTTCCATACCAGTTTTCACTGATGCATCATTAAGATTTCCTTTGCTTTTACATGGGTGCATACTGTAGACATCTTTCCTGGGTCCATTCCTGATGCACAGCTAAGCCTTCTTAGCAGTCCCTCTTAAATTTCCCACCACAGCCTTGTACTAGCCATTTAGCTTTCAGGGCTTTTCCTGTATTTTCTGAAGTTTCAAAACTCTCACTATTCCATTTAATCATCTAATTTCTGCAGATTTTATCTTGTCTGCATTGACTTTCTTCATTCTACAGCCACCAGCTCATGCAAGGTCAGTACACACCATTCCTTTCAAACTGGCCAACTGCTGTGTTTCCTGAAATGCCTGCAGTCTCCCACACCCCACAAGGTTTCCACGCACAGCAGTCCCTAGTTGGAATCTTCCTTGGGTGTAACCTTCCCAATTCACTTTTTTCTCTTCATTTTACTGAATAAATCTGTTCTGTGTTTTTGTGGTGGAAAGAACATTTGCCTGTAAGATCCAAGGTTATCTGTTACAGACATAGGAACAATTAACAGTAAGGAGGCAGGAAACTGGAGGAGGAGCAAAAAGATTTCTTAGCTAAAGAAACTGGAAATCAACTGGAAGAACAGTATCTGCTGCTGGATATCCTTTTGATGCTACTGACTTTAATCTTCAGGTCTCAGTCTGCAGTCAATAAAAAGTGGATGATATTATCCCCTCTACTTGAAAGATGTCTTTGTGCTCACAGAAAATGGTCTCCAGTGACTTCAATGCAGAATATAGGGTGTTGTCAAAATAAAAATAGGTTAAAATGAAATAATTTTTTTTTTCCTTCTGCAGAGAAACCACAGCCAGAGCTCTTAGATATTAAAGAGTGGTTGGAGCAAACAGCCAAAACATTGAACAAGTTCAGCAGAGGTTAAAATTCTGTTGGAGGACAAGAAAGTTATAAAGAAAGTTATCACCTGCCTCAAAGTAGCTTTATATTCCTGGGATAGCTGTGCTGTGCTCATTAGTTCTGCAGTAGTACAATGTTACAAGAGAGCTTTCTCTTCAATTCAGCTGCCTTGCTCTTACAGAGAAATACAAGAGGTCTGGATGTGCCCACTCCCTCTCTTGATGGAAAATGGCAAATCATCTTTGAAAGCCTGAGAACAAGCAGATAAATATATGAAATTAGCTCTTTGCATCTGCCTAAGAGGTAAAATCTCCGTGAAAAGATTAGGTGAACTGGAAGGGCTCCCTTCTAACTACCCACGAACGCCACCCAGAAAAGGATGGAAGAAGCTATTGCTGGCCTCTCAGGCTCATCTTTGCTGGACCTTAGTACCCTAAAAGAAACATTTTCATTTCATTGATCAGCTTGAAAGAGCATCGGGAAGGGGAAAAGCGCTAATAACTTGGCATCACAGAATGATAAAAGCCTGAAATGAAATTACTAATAACAGCACAGGCACTGGGAACAGATGCTGTCCCACCAGACCCAGCTTCTTTTCAGAGCAGTCCACCTTGTATTGCTTCCTTCAGCCAGTTAGCTGGGGACAGTGACTCTCCACTGGTTTCTCTAGAGGTCAGCCAGCTTCTTCGCAGAGACCTGTTACTCATCTTCTCACACTGGTAGAAGATCAGTAACAACTCACAGCATCCAGAGATTAAATGCAAAAATGATGTTAGGAAAAAAATATTTACTCACATAAAATTATGGTCCATCTATTGTTTCCCATTCTGTCTTTCGTTTAGCATTTTTCAGCATCAGCAAGGTTTCCAGTAATCCAGGTTGTCATTAGTCCGTATGCTACTGCCACTGTAACCATCATCCTTTTCTCAACACCAAATACTTCTAATACATGTTTTTGAGGTAATCTCATTGAAAAAAAAAAAAAAAAAAAAAGTATGGCAGTCCAAACAAAGCACAAATCTCAGAAAATCAAAAGTGAGCCTTTGTATCTAACTGCCTCTATATCAAGAATTTTGGATTAAATGTGAAGTGCTCACATCCCAATTCTTCTTTTACTCCTTGGATGATATTTTAATCTATAGTACCACATAAGAACATGCAAAACAAAAAGACAGGAAAATCCATTTTTATGGGAGGAACAGCAGCTAGTGATTGTGTTTTCATTCCTTCCTGGGGACCAATACCTAACTTTGCTATAATAAATTCTCCCATTTTACATCTCCTCTATCAGTGTTTACATGACATTTCTCATGTATCTGCCATGCCACAATACCTATAATCATATTCAACACACTATTTATTGCATGCAGTGCTTTACGTAGTGTATACATCACCTTTCAAAATATTGGAAGATAGAATAAAACAACGCTGAATTGTTTAGCATTTCTTTGCTGCAACACCTCCCACGTAAAACATGGAGAGAGGCCATGGTGGAAGTGAAATTGATCATCGCTTCCTTCACTTTTTCCTAGCAGGAAAAGACAAGGAAAAAAAAGAAAATATTTTTCTGCTTACCCTACCCTCTCCTTCACCTCACAAACTGCAGCTCCAGTGATCTGTTATAATCTTACTTCCACACTACCACCAAGCAACATGATCCCCTGCATTTCTCTTGTCACCAGGTCCCAGTATGGTAGCCCCTTGCTGAGAATATTTACCCTTCTGGAAACCCCTGAATTAGCTGGGTTAACTTCTGAGCCATCCCCTCAATGGATGGTGGAAACTAGTGATCTCTCCTCTCTCCTACTCATCCTTATGCCCCCAGCCCCTCCCATTTTTGAGCCATGAACCTACACCATGAATATCCAAAGTTATAGGGGGAATCCTGAGAACAGACAATGCGGAGCTACGGCCGGATGCCGTGACAGCGTCCATCAGGGCTGGCACTGCAGAGGGTCATTCAGGTCTTCAACCAGGTCCTGCCTCCATGAACTTTCAGAGTCTGTCCACTTCATCCAAAAATTGTTTCAGCTTTTGCTCGCCCTCAGAAGTGCGGAGTTTTCATCTATAGGCACCCTCATTTCTGATTCCAAATCACCACCAGTGTTTTTCAGGGCTACACACATGGCAAGTCAAACACTACAGAGCATTTCTTTCCCTTTCTGACAAAAGTTATTAAAACATTCTCTCATTCTTACCTTCATTGTGACCTTTTTCTTTGTTTCTCATCTTCCACCTCTATACAACCTCTTTAACGCTCTTTTCCATCCCCCCAAGCCATGACACAACATTGCACAGCAACACAAAGACGCTGCCAGTCTCTCCAAGCAGCTGTTTTACAGGACCACATGTCTGTTCTCCTGCCAGGCATGTGATTCCTATTAGCATCAGTGCAAGCCCTGCTGCAAAGCAACGGCAGTCCATGGCTCAGAAGCTCTCCACTAGCCTGCAGAGGTTCTGATGGGTTTACACTGCAATTTTCTTCAGTTTGTTGGGAGTGCAGATTTATTTCACTTGTTTGTCTTTTAATAAGAATGAACCCTTTTTTCCAGTATTTTTACTATTATTCTACAGTCTCTGATAAGTCTGACGTAAGATATCTCAGATATACTAGTAACTACAAGACTACAAGAGTCAGAAGACTCCACTGAGCCATTGTAACTGCTAGGCCGTAGAAAAGGAGGAATATGTAATTTCTCAACTGAGTACGTAACATTTGATTGAGTTATAGCATCTGTCTAGGAAAAACATCTGTGACAGACTGGAGAATATATATCAGATTATGTTATGAATAAAGTACATAAATAGTAACCAGGATGTTTTCTTTCAGGGTGTTCTTTTAAAATTAGCTATTTATAACTGTGGTAAGTGCACCACTTACTAATAGTCCATGGGTATGTAAATTCTTGGAATACAGTTCTTATTCAAGTGAATACAGTAATATTCTCATTTCAAACTTTAGTAGCACTTAGACTTTCATCAACTTAAAAACAAGAATAAACCCAGTCCAGAAAGCTAAATGGGGTCCTCTTGGGGTCATCAAACTGGAACAGTATTATCCTAGCAGACAGCCAGCTGTTGAGACAAAATCATTGACTTTCAATGACTTTTTGCCGTAGTAATCCCACAGTGATTAGAGGCATAAAAAATATCCAGAAAATGCTAAGAAAGAGGAAAGGTAGCACTAACTGTTAAGTAAACATTAAAGAAAGTGAACTCTCAGACAAAGAACTGAAGGTCGCTGACTTAATCCATTGAATGTCAGGAAGAATTGTTTCAGGAGGATGAAGACAGCGCTGCATTCAGATAGGTATTGATTTCCATGGACCTGTAGTTCTCCTGCACTGTTTAAAGTCATGTATCTGTGCTTGGGAAGTTCCTTTGCAAATCCTGTGTTCCTTATTTCAACTGCCACAAAGCTCCCAAAGGGGTTAAACTGTAAGCTAGAATGTATATACTTTAGGATGTTTCAACACAGTCTTTGAGACGCAGGAAAGGGACTAGAAAAAAAGATGACCCCCTACGAGAGCATTTAAGGAGCTCCACATCATGAAGAGAGGAGTGAATTCAGCTTGAAGACAACAGCTCTACTACAGAATTTAAACACTAGGTGCAAATAACACAATCTGGTCACCATCCACTAGGGAGGCTCAGCCAGACCATGACAAAATTCACAGGCAGCAGATCACAGAAAAATAGTGTCTTTCATGACAGATGATGAAAGGACATGCAGAAATTTCTAGCTGAATTATGCCTGAAGTAGAAAATAGAGATAAGAAAGATAAGGCAATGGATCCTGAGATGAGGAATCAAAGGGTCTGTGGTTCTCAAGGCTTTGGCACTGTGTCACATTAAGAATATTTTCAAGTCACTCTATATTCATTTGACTCACTTTCCTCTAAATATTAAACAGAAAACAGAAATCAAAGCTAGATGTATTTTCTCTTTTTTAAAAGACAAAGCAATGGAATGTAGTGATACAGTAATCGTTTACAATGCAAATTTGAAATAAATTTGTGAGGGTTTATAGGTAGTTTACAGCCCCAGACTAACGAGCTCCCAGGCGTGCACACCTTTTGAGTTGCAGACTCAAGGGAGAGCAAGCCTTTCCCACTCTGCAGAGAAGATCACATTTACAGTATTTGTGGTCTGAGTGTGCCTTTAACAATAATCTCTCCTTAGAAATACTTTTATCAATTATTCAGAAATAAATATAAAATAGTCACCACATATAAAATTTGAAAAGTGGCACAATAAAATACAGAGTGCCATGCCCTCCTGTCAGAACAATCTATGCCTTACACAACTGAAGGATGGGGGGGTGTGGAACCAAACATCTCCTGGCCACAGCAAACAAACAATTCCATGCAGACTCCTATGCCGTAATAAAAGCAGTTGGTAAGATGCCTTGATCCATAAAGAATAGAGTCATTAGGAAGAAAAGGAGGTGACATTGCGTCTGTATTTCATGCACTTTATACTAATCCCAGACAAACATATGCAGTTCCTTTGGCTGGTTTTCTTGAAGGATGTTGAAAAATGGGTGCGAAAAATAAAACCTATTAAAAAAATTTGAGAGCTGTACAGGGACAAAGGCAATGAGTACAATGCCTTTAACAACAAATCAAGGAGCAATTGTGATGGTGAGGAAGAGGCATCCTAAACAGAAAATATTGGCCATCTCTTAAAAGAGAAGAGAAAGGTAGAATACCAGTAGCTGAAGATAAACAAGAAATTAGGTACGAGATGTGTTAGTGGTTTTCTTTTTATATTGATGGCAAAAAAACATTTCATTTTTCTTACAAAGTTAGGAGGGCTGGATGACTGTTAGGACTATGCATGTTAGGTATCTTCTAAGATCATCAAAGGAACAGCCAGGGCCAGGACAATTCTTTTCCAGAGGATAGGTGAGTGTAGTAATGAGTTTCTGCAGAGCTTCACTCCATCTGGCAGATGCGGTTGGTACTTGGTGGCCTCATAGACACTCCCAGATGATACATGCAGGTCAGGAGCACACAGCAGGAGGAAACCCCAGAGGTGATTGTGGCCTTTCGCACACCTCCCTTTCATGATCTTTCCTTAGCAGATTTACAGCCCCTCTGAACTCACCCAGCAGAGAAGCCGCCTCCCAGACATCTAGCTGTTTACAGGGTAGCAATCAGACTTCCACCACATAGAAGATAAGAGCTTCAGTGGCAGTTTGGAAACTGTTGATTGTTGATTGTATTCATCTTCCACCAGCTGGTCTTTGGGAAAAAAACATCAGGTGAAACTGGGTGAGCCATCTCCTGCTGGCCTTTTCCTCTTAATCTCACCAGTCCCTTTTGGAGCCCTCCTTTTCTTTCTCCTCTTAAAGAATTTCAAAGTACTGTGTTACTTGTCTATACAAATAGACAAATTTCTATTTGTCTTCATTACACTTTATTCTTTTACATCAGTAGAAATGTTACATGACATGACACGTTGTAAGCTGTCAGTAAATTGATGTGTTGTGATAGGACATTATAATCTGAAAATATCTATCCATTTGTGTAATCTTTCAAGATGGTTGACAGGGGAAAGTTTAGAGCAGACATCTAGGAGAAACAAAGAAGAAATAAGAACAATCTTTTATCACAGAGTGTCTAATGCATCTCTCTACTTTCACAAAACACCCAAAGCCAAGAAAGTGTGTAGAAACACAACAGAACTTGAAGTGTGTGATGCTGTCTGCAAGCATATATCTTTACTGTTTGGGCAAATTCCTCAGATAACAATAATTTTAAATTCTTGTTATCTTTTTGAATGAAGCATCAGAAAGAGCCAAGGAAACACAGTGACAGCAGTCACACAAGGAAACAAATCAGTCTGCAGTGGTCTATGATTTGAGGATCCAGAAAGCCCTTCTCCAGACACCAAAGTTTCCCCACAGGATACCTAGAGACTGTCTCTCAAATTCATAAATCCTTCCCAGAGCTCAGTCACTTGTTTCACCATATTGTACCAAGCATTCATCAGCCCCCTTTGAGGCAGATTTGAGGAGGAGGAAGACAGAAAAAGAGGGAATGAAAGAATCTGTGATCACTGAAGCATTTATGCCTACACTTGAGAGCAAGTTTTTTGAGCCCTGTTATCAGCAAACATCTCTGAAACCCTCTGGCAAAGGGTATTTTCCCCATCTTCCCCTAATGCTGTTCAAAGCAGAGTTTTGCAGAGCTCAAGGCAGGAGACGACCACTATGTTCTCTCATGTAGTGAAGCAGCACCTGTACCAAAGATAAATATCTTAGCTTAAAGGATGTTTTTCAGACCACAGTGTTACTGTGAAAGCACAGGTGAAGTGCTACTTGTGCTTGAGATTTCTACAAGATACCCCTGTCAGACTAAGCATATGGGGGAAAGATCAAAACTCCCAAGTTCTCAGCCAATCTGACACAGAGAAGTTATGTCTTCCCCAAACACAATGATCAGTATGACCCCAAGTAGACGAGCAAGACACATCAGCCAGATGGCTTAGGAAAAGCATGCTCTGTGTCAATCCATCCAATCTTCCAACTGCTTCAGGAGGAAAGGAAAAAAAGTAGGATAGAGTTGGTTGGCTGTACACTGAGAAAACAGAAATCCTTCCTGACCAATGCAAACAAACAGCTGCTCTCCTGAACCATAAACAAGGATTTGAATTAGTCTCAAAGGAGAGCTGCACATTTTAGCATTATGTTGAAGATAATGCAGGCAACACATTGTCCTCAAGACCCAAGAAGAAAAGGATAAATATGGAAGATCTGCAAACTGCTAAACCAGCCAGAACTCCTGCATCCAGCCACTCTTCCCCAATATGTGGACTAGCTTGATACTTTTTTCCTCAGAAATTACTTTAACTCTTGTTAAAAAAAACAAACAACCAAAAAAAAACCTACAAAGCACAGCCTCACTTTGAAAAGTCGCAAAGAATAGTGAACCCACCACTTTCATGGTAGCTTTTATAATAATTTCTAAGGCTCACTGCTAAGTAATTGCCTTTTACTTCAAGATAAAACTTATCTGATTTCATCTTTGGATCTTTTTGCACCTTTGTTAGCAAAGTTGTAACGCTTTCCTACCCTGAGATGAGCTATTTCCCATCAATAAGTACCTATGCCCAGCGATAAGATCACTTTGCAATTTCATTTTGATTAATGGAGAAGCTACTACTGCTATAAGTTACTCTCACATTTTACTGCAAAAATAATTGATTTTTAATACACCAGCTAAAACAAGGAATCCAACAAAAAAAAGCTGTTTCAGATCCAATCAAAACATATTTTCCAAACAGAAGCATCAACACATCTTACTTAAGGTAAACTCAAACCATTTTGTTCAATCTGAGACAACTGCCTCGTGCAATTTTGTGTGTTATTTAACAATTTCAATATTTTTCAGAAAGTTTGTTTGCTTTTAAGATATGCTGCTCTCAAACCAAAGAGTCACAGGCTTGTGTTGAACCGTTAAGCCAATCTGTTTCAGTATTTCCAGAATGTTGAATATTTGGCAGGGGGAGTTGATTTGGGGTTTTTTTGGTGCCGGTTGGGGGTGGGTTTTTTACATTTCTAAATTTCCCCTTGCTCTACATTGTTCAAAACAATGGGGATGTAGAAATATCACTATAGTGAATTTGCCAACTTTCTGAATTTCCTCTTTCTCCCTTAAATGTCTTTTTTCTGAAAGTGGTCTGGTGATAAGTGTCCTCACTCTCTTTGTAGATAATCGAAATTTTAACACATCTACAGTGTCTGACTGGAATATCATAAATAGTCCTGGCACCACCCACTAAGAAAGTATGAGTGCAAAATATCAATTAGCTGGCTTATAAAGACAGCACTGGCCATCCTGGCACTGAATGTGGGAAAAACAGTATGTGATCGTGTAATCAAAGGCTGCATCACAAAGCTCATGCACAAGGAGATTGAGTTAAGCCTGCATAGGCGAGTACCTTAATTGTCATTTATAAACTCAACTGGCATTTCCTGAACACTTGACTTTGCAATCTGAATAGCAGTAATTAATCTAGGGGTTGTGTGTAACTAATGATGACTAATATGACAGACCTATAATCATCTACCTATCACAACGGTAAGAGATGCATAGATAGCCAAGTTTTTCACATAATTTCATCTGAATAACAAAAAAGGCAGAGCCTGAGTCTGTTTTGAAGTTCACAGGGCTTTGAGTTAATAGCAGAGTTGGATAGCAGTCTGCATGTTCTTGTAATTTACACAATAGCACATACCTACCCACCATATTGCCAAACACAAAAAGGAGCATAGATTTCACCCCTTGGTGATACCTTATACTCCCCGTGAATTCTTATCTTGAACACAGTGATTGCTGCCTCAGAAAGAACACTGCACTTTTTCACTGCTGTATTACCCTGTACAGGGTGCAGTGATTCTTTGTCATCATCCACTAGTGTGGATCCACCAAATAAGAGGTTAACACTAGTGGGAAAACAATTTTCTTTTGGTGTGAACGCTTTTATTTTTCAGTGTTTTCATTTTTTCCAGTTTTTTCTCTCTCTTTTTTTTTTTTTTTTTTTTTATTCAAATCCCTGTTTAGAAGCACCTGAGTGTTGCTTTTGTGCTGACTTGGTCATTACTTTGCCCGAGACATTTTTGAAGCTGGCAGCAGTTCCATCTGTTCACAATGGCAGGAGAGAAAGGTAAGTCAGAAATAATGGTGCGCCAATCACTGCTGCTCAAGAAAGATTCTGGGCCCCAAACAGAGCCTAAAGTAGTAACAGGAAATTGGCCTTAATAGCCGCCTTCTTGGACTGCAAAGTAAAAGCCGGTGTGGCTAGAGGGATTTTCTTAAAGAAGATTATCTTCCAACACTTCATGTTAACATCCTCAGATAGTCAAAAACAGGGGAAATGAGATGACAGTAATCTTTGGAACATCCTAAGAGGTATGTTAACAAGTACTAAAGACATGCATAAAATGTAACCTGGTATATTTCAAACATTAAGAGTCTGGAATTACCATAAAGAACCATGGCAACAACAGGCAATTAATTCACACTTATTCAGATTACCATAGAAACTGGACCAACATACCAGAAATTATCTATAATTTCTCACTCCAAACATTCAAGCACAGTCTATAATTTCCATAGTAATTGACTGCTTGTAATAACCACAGAAATATTATAAAATCTCTATGAAACACTATGAAATCTTGACATAATGAAGGCCAAATATAATTTAAAAAACCTGCACAGCTTTTGCCTGTATTATAATATACAGAACGGGAGCAAACAAACTTTTCATCTTCCAACGTGGTACTGCAGGAGAAGTTAACACTATTCTGTCAGATGAAAAGAAAAATGCACTTACGTCACGACAAATCACAACACAAAAAGCTGCCAAAGCAGAGCAGAGCTGCAGCGTGCAGAGCACAGGCTCCGTGAAGCATCGCCTTGCTCTTTATTTCAAGAAGTCTCCCTTAGCTCAGAGTTTAGCAGCCATTTTGTTGTTGAAGCTTGCTGTAGAAAAAAGACATTTTCTTTCCAAATCTATTGCTCTTGCAGGTACCTCAGTAACAAGACTCTATATGAAGCCTCCTTGTCCTCAGTAGGATCGTCATTGACTCCTTCTGTACATTCATAGCTTTTTCAAATCCATTAATACTGAAAATTCTACTGAAAATACTGTTGACCCTACTATATGAAATGGGTACCTCTTTATATCCAGTATAACTAATCCTATATAAAACATACTTGGGTACTATTTACAAGAGATATTCAGCAGTTTCAATTAAAGTATTGCCAGCAAAACCATTAAAACATAACTCAAACTAATTGACACTACTAACAAGGGTGGAGAATTACTGATTCAGCGGAGTTTTGAAGGCATCAGACAGGCAGAACTAGAACAGAAGTGAATGCAAATTACTGACTCAAAGGGCTGTGACAAGGAAGAACAGCCCAGAAGAGAAACCGCCTTTTCCCTTTTGACTCTACAGGAAAACTAAGGATAACTGCTTTCCCCATGCTAAAATTAATCTCTGAACATTTCTCCTCACCACCACCATCAGCCCACAAGTCCATTACTTATTTTGCATTACACATGACATACTTCAAAACACATGGAAGTCAATGGGAACATTCCCACTAACTCCAATTGCCCTTGAATCAGTTCTTCAAAGCGGTTTCACACTAGTTGAACTTCATGGCTTTTTGACTCAGTTACTCCTTATTTACACTGGCAGTAGAGATTTCTGTCAGTGAATGTGAGAAGTCTTATACATATCTTTTCACACAACAGATGATGAAAAGACAATTAAACGTTTATTGTCTGCAGGAAAATCAGAAGGGCAATTACCTTGCGCTGAACATTTCCAAAACATATTGTGAGAAAGTCTTCTTTCAAAAATGTGGCAAACTTGAAAGGAAAAGATCAGAGTATACCAATGTCAAAGTCTTGCTGGACAAAGAGTTAGTGATAATTAGTGAAAGTGACTGAAATATTCAGAACTTGGAGCCCTGGCTTGGATAAATATCCACTTTCAACCTTTTGCATAATTCTTCAGAATTCCCAAGTGTTACCAATCAGCAAGTAAAACTTACAAAGAAAGTCTTGTATGCAATGTTTTCCTATGCCAGTGGCATAATATTTAAAAGATCAATTAGCCCACTTTTTGCTCCCCTCCCTCCTTGGAGGGCCTAACTTTGGGAAGTTCATGGAAAGAAAGGCTGCAAGACATCTGTTTCAAACACTATTGAACATCAACAATGTTTAGTTCTTATTTGTTTAGCAATCCTGGTAGATGATCATACCAAAACAACCACATTGTCTGACACAATTAGACATCAGGTATCGTGAATTATAAATTAGATACTGAACGACTTGGTGTAAGTCACTTAGTGTGGCTCTGTCATTATAACATTAGATGTTGCAAGGATATTGTAAATCATTTGTCATTGATTCTTGAAAAGCACTAATTCTTGGCTGAAACTGCTAGAGAGTGATATAGCACTGTACTTTTCATTGTACTTGAATTAGTTTTGGTCTGGGGTTTCCCTTTTCATCTCCCACATCATATTTTTCAGGAAACTCAATACTGTCAGGAAGGTACAAGTTTCTTCGGGCTGCAAATGCATCACACAAAATATTTGAAGTGAAATCCGGGCTTGCTGACAGTCATAAAGTTAATCTAGCTCTGCTTCTCAGCCTTTACAACCACTGGAGGACATCACAACCCATAAGACAAAGGCTGTGCAATTTGATAGGTAACTTAAAATTCAGGGCCTTCACAAGCACTGCCTACACGAAGTAGCGGCTGTGACTTCAGCTGTGCAAGTTGTGGTGCTTTCTGCCCGCTGTCAGATCCACATGCACATCCCAGGCTCACCCAGCCCGTCACGGGCACAGCCGAGAGGCCAGGACACTGCAGCGCCTTACAGCATGCGTCCCTTTTGTGGACGGGACCCCACCAGGAAGAATTAAGTCTTGTGAAACATTTACAAACGCTAGATTAGGGGCGGTGTGCTTGCAAGGCAGCTGAAGAGCAGATGCTCAGCATGAGCAAATTATCAGAGTAGTAAAATGTTTGACCCTCTGGCAAGGGTCGAATAAGGACCTCCTCCCAAAATTTAAGATTCAGAGACACTGTTCAGGGTGGTATAAATACATGTGATTTAATACACAAGTGTTTCCACTGAAGCTATTATGTCAGAGTATTAACAGTTTCAGTTTGATGTGCTGATGTCCTTAAGTACCTAAGCAGAAGAACTACTTACATGCTTTACATTACATATACAAGTGGAATAAGTATTTTGCTGACTCAGTGCCAGGTCCTGGATGAAGTTGATACTTGAGAAAGACCATCACTCCTACTGAAGAGGCCTGCTGTCATCTCCAGAAGAGGGCAGTGCTGGCTTAAACTAGCAGGACACAGGCCCTCAAAGTCTTGCCTTGCAAAGGGCAGTAAATTTCTTAAAGCAAAAAGTCCCAGTCAGAATATTGCATAGATGTGTAAAAACTACCACGCTACACAGGAACAACCAGTAGAGCAGTCCTGAGCAAGAGACCAAGTTTTGAAACATTTATCAACAACGTTCATATTTTGTCTTGAGATTTGGGCAGAAGGTGGCTCTATTTCTCACAACCTTTCTGTCTTTAGAAAGCCCTAGACAGGTTAGATGAATTACTATTTCTACGAAAAGGAAAGTGATTGATTTATCTCTCGTTTGATCTTATAGAGCTCAATCTGCCTGTTCCTTTTATCAGAGGCATAAGGAAAAGGTTTCATGCTCAGAGTCACCCAGATATTACTCCCCCAGAGGCACAGAGAAACTTGGAGGAAGGAGCTCTTGGTTCAGATCCTCCTCTTACCTGCACAACTCACATGTAATACCAGAAAAGAAAGTGACGTTGCTTAGAGAACTGTGGCTCGGGGACTAAGAACTGTGAAAGGACTGTTCACTTTCAAGCAACAGAAAGAGAAATGAGTTGCAGGAATCGTACAGAGGTAACCTCCATACAAGGGTAAAAAACACACTTAGAGGTCAGCCTGCTTTAGGCAGATCCTCTGGCTTTCCTGACAACTACTTGCCCTCATTAAGCAGAAGCAATGCGATTGTGAGGAACCACACATGCTCTGGGAAGAGGCAGCCAGAGGAAGGCGGTGTTCAGCCATGCACGAGACTGGGATGATGGGTTCGCACCCTGGGTGATCCAGACTGTCTTTGGTCTCCTTGGCCGCGAGCGATTCCTGAGTAATGCATAGTCCTGTGGGTAAAGCAAACTCAGAAAACACCTGAAGAGAATGGAGCAATTCAAACCCCAGCCAGAGCTGAATCTCATGGGAAATTGAAATAAAGATAGGAGGCTACTGCCAAGGATTTAAACAGAGCTTCGTTATGTATCAGCAAGCAATGGGTGCCAGCAAAGCTGAGGGCAATCAGAAGATAGCTTTGTCTCTGACAAGCTCCATTCCTGACAGGCTTTGACTCTGATCATTTGACATTTTAAAGAGCTTTTAGTTATTTCAGGTACAGAAGGTTATGAAATGCAATTATAGGAGCTGGAGGAGGCCTGCACACCAGATAAAAAGCTGGCAGAGATGCTTTCAAGCAAGAGGCTGGGAAATCAAAAGCTTTGTGCACATTTTAACGCAAAGATCGGGAGCACTTTTTGGGTCGTGCTTGTGCCTCGGGACCAAGCACAAGGAAGCAAACTTCTGGAGAAGTTGTGAAAACACAGGAACTCAACCCAGAGCAAGGTTGATCTTAGGAAACATGGACAATGGCTTCACACTGTGAACATGATAGAGATAACAATTCAAAATAAAGCTGCAAAACAAAGACCACAGAAAGGTCAACGTCAGGGCACTGCAGGGGCCGGCGGCTCCCTGGGACTGGGTGCCGGGAACATTGAGGGCTGCCCTGGGTGAGTCACGGCAGGGCCTGGCAGCCAGGGCCCAGCAGCCAGGGCCCGTCCCACCACCCCAGCCAGGAGCAGGGCAGCCAGGGGAACCAGGTCAGCCTGTGCACCTCCCCGGGGGATGGGGGATCAGGGTCAGGCCCTGTGATGGGAACCAAGGTGAGAGCGAGCAAGGCCTGATAGCACCCTCAGGGCCCTAACACTCAGCGAAAACATGCAAAATTCAAGAAAATGAGAAGCCCTACAACACATGAAGCTACTACTTTCAGAGTTAACAGAAAGCACAACCTAAGACAAGGACCAGAACTTGGCAGGGGGGGGAATTAACTACAACAGATCATAAACATATTGGAAGAGGCAGTGATATGTGTCCAGCATGGATAAGAGGGCTACTGCTACCCAGTAAAATGCTGTCCACAAAGCAATTGCAGAGTAACAAGAGATTAAACAGCAGTAACAGAAGCTGTCCGTTTAGAAGGAAAAGGCATACTTACTTACTTCAAATTTTGGCACACATACAAGGAAATGGAATGTCAGAAAAACAGCCTGATCTGCTGTGTTGAAACTTTAAAGGGGGTGAATTAGTTAACAGAAAACAGTAGCCTGCCATTAAGATGATGATAGTGAGGGGAATAGATGTTCTCTTCTAGCTCTAACATCAATGGGAAAACAAGAGCAGTCTTGGGTCACTATTACTATATTTTCCATTTCAAGCTTTGAGAAATAAGCAGGACTAGCAGAAAGTGAGCCCTCATCCAGCATCACTGCTCATTTCTTACATCTGTGTTTTCATAGTGAAAGTCGGTGCTACCAGGTACTGTGGACTTCCATGCGGTACTCCGCTCCAGTAGTCTATCACTAAAGGATTGAGCCGCAAGCCAATAACCAAAACTTTGATTATTCCCCCCCCCCCCCCCCCCAGCTGTACTCCTGGGAGGTTTGTCCCTTATATATATATAAACCACTAGGTATCTAAAAGGCTTTTCTGTGTCCAACATCATTGCCTTCGAAAAGCTTTACAATATCCAGTACTTCAGCACAACTCCCCGAAAGAGGATTTAGGTATTCCTCCACTCCCTCAAGTTGATGGTGTTCAGAAGCAGGCCTGTGACTAGCACTTGCAGAGCATTTTCCTTTGAAGGAAAATGGAACTTTCCCTTCCACAGAGTATATGTCAGTCTCATATACAGGAAAATATAGGTAAAGGAAAGGGAGAGGAAATAAGAGGGATTTATGAAGGGATGGTAAATAGACTTACTGTTTTCAGTCTGTCAACAAGACGATAATAGCACTGCCCCCATCCCAGATTCCCCTGGCAACACTTACTGCTTTTGTAATTACACTTGCCTTTAAAATTATTTTTCCTCCTTCATTGTTGTGGGAGAAATCCACATAAGCAACAAGGGAACCATCTGACAGCACATCAGGGAAAGAGTGAAATTATTCCATGCAAAAGTGCTTTCAAATACACAAAAGGAATATAATAAAAGACTTGCAATCTCTTGGATAATCTGTAACATTAATAGGCACAGTCATGCAGACAGAAGTGTGATTTTTTTTAATCTGGCACCATGACTCAGGGTCCTGAGAGCCTAAATTATCTCCTTAATCCACATACAAAACACTATTATCATTAAAATTACCTATTATCTAACTTTTTTTCTTTACCTTATCATATTCCTTCTTTTCTTAGAGGTTAGGCATTCCACTTGTTCTTTATAGAGACAAACTAATTGAGCTAATGACTGAAATCTCTGCACACGCAACACAGCTGGTGTGTTATTTCTCTGGTTTAATTCAATAAATTCAGAACAGTTTCTTAAAAAAAAAACCATATCTGGGATTCTTTAATGAGAATATTACAGTACTGACATCATATTGTAAGGGTGAACTTCATCTGGACCCTGAGTGATTCTGAGGGTAGGACACTGCTACAAAGCTACAACCAAAAGCAGGCTTTTCTAAACTAGCTCTTGGAAAACATTGTCTATGCTTCATCTGGACTTCCAACTTTCAAGAACTGAAGAGAGGCGAATATATGTGCTGTGATTTTACAAATGAAGCAGTCTAAATCCATTTATTCTGCTACTAAAGCCAGTAAGAAGGCAACCAGTGATAATGCAGTAGTCACAAGCAAGCAGGCTTTATCATTTCAAATTGGAGGCTGACTGACAGAGGAAATATGTTGCTGGATAATTCACAAGGGCATGATTAATGCAAGACTTTCAGTAGATTTATCATGTGACAGACCCTGATGGAAAAAAGCAGTGGGTGGGAAGGGGTATATTGAATACAGTGAAGAAAAAGAGGAAATGCAGCACAGCATTAGCCAGGAACACTCTCTTTGATTTCATTTTAGCAACAGTTGGACATAAAAATCCCACATAGCGCACAGCTTTCTGTAGCAAGCAGTCAGCTATTGGGTGCTAGTCTGTGATGATCTGACTCACTTATGTAACGACAATTAAGTTGCTGTGCTAAATGACTGCTGCTGATTAAATGCCACAGTGCAGGTGCTATTCTGATTTACATCCATCATGTGAAGAGTGTGGCTTAATGCAGATGCTGACAGTATTTACAAATTAGAAGCTGTGGGTGGTGGAAAGGCAACAGAACCTCAGAAGTCAATAGCTGGACTGCTTTTGTCACAGAGGATACACTCAGACCAGATGACCCTTTTAAAGTACCTCCTTTTACTTCCTCATACCAGTGAAGATAAATGGCTGGCACGGGGTCAAGCAATCTGTGGTTACTTCTTCCATCTTTTATCTCCCTTGCACCGGTACCATCAGCACCCAGCACTACAAGGGACATGGCAACTGAAGTTATAAAGAGAAGAGGCACCTAAGGGAACCTCAAAGCTGCAGAAAAAGGTTTCCACTAATCTTTGCTGCGGGCTTTCATTCTCCCCAGTGAATCCCTCTTCCCAAAACCCCTTCAGGAAAGCATCTGACATGTGGTTAGTGTTGCAAACTTGTCAGCATAGCTTGCATGTCAGGCACAATCAGTACTTTTGCCTGCTAGAGAGAAGCCAGATCTTGAGACTGGGGGAACCCCTACAGACAGTGCACGTAACTGCTGCAGAGCAGAAGCAAGAGACAGGACAGAGAAAGCAGGAGGCTCTGGTTTAAACCTCTTCTATAATTTGCTAGCAGAATCCTTGACAGGTCTTGCTGTGTTTGAAATTAGGCTATCATCTCAATCACTTTTAAAACATAAAAGAAGCCAATATAAGCTCTGATGTGAGAAGTTCCTACAGCTGGCAGCAGGAAGATTTCTCAAGGAGGTATGCCTCTGGGCTTGCCCTGCTCCTTACAATCTTTTCCTGAGAGTCTGCCACTGGCCATTGTCAGAGCTGGGGACACTGACCCACATGGACTTTTCTTCTGATCCAGCACAGTCCCTTCTGATGTTCCAGCAAAACAGTGGCTGTCTCCTCTGCCCTCCCCACAGCACCGTCTGAGGAGGTATGCTCCTTCTCAGAAGAGAGACTTTGCATTTCACCCAGCTGACAATAAGCTTCACGAAACTGGGACAACAACTGTGACAACACTATACCCTGCCTGACAGACTACATCTTTTTAATTTTTTTTTTTCATCCTGGCTGCTGCAGTATGCCAGGAAGAGTAAAATAGGTTAAAAGCCAAGGTAAATGACACAAAACCAGTCAAAAGTCAAGCCTTCCCCTGTAGTCAGATGCTCTATAGTTAAACACGTGGGAGTACAGCAACTCACCTCACAGCACTGGTTGACAATCACCCATACAAATAGGCAGAGAAGTACCCTCGTACCTCTGCTACTAGCTCATAGTTGATAAAAAAACCTAAATGCCAAGATGTTAGGAGAGAAGACTTGATCTGACACTGCAGATGAGAGAGAATCTTAAATTCCACACAAAGCATAGCTAGCAACGTGCAGAGGTAACAGTTATGCCCAACACATCAGCATCATCCATAATAACTACCCCAAGGGTGGAAACCACTAGAGCAGAAAACACATCACAGGGGGCCTGAAATTCTCTTTCTGGAGGATATCTATAATGCCATGGTCAGTATTCCTGGGCTGACAAGAACAATAAAGGCTAGTAGGCTACCCAATTCTTTTCAATGATAAAAAAAAAACCTAAGAACAGCATGAGCTACATGGGTAGACTTATGTCCCCAGCCAAGAGGTGGCTGTAGGAAGGCTGCTTGGACAGCTGGCCCAGCAACGAGAAAACGACTGACCTTCAGAAGTAACACTCCAATTATCATTCAGTACCTTTTCCTCCATCCTGAACAAGAGTCATCTGTATTTTCTCAAGTAGCTGTGTTTATTCTATGGTTATAGTCATATTTTTCTTGTTAATTCCATCTCCCAGCTCATTTTAAATGATTTCTAGTGGGTAGGAAGAGCAAATATATACAGGTAAGCATTTTCAGAGTCTAAATAGCTGCTTCACCTGCAACTCTCAGCTAGAGCTTGTGCAGAATAAAAGGTCTGCATCAGTCAACCCCAACATCCAACCTTAATCTTCATATATTATTGACTTTAACTTTGTGTATTGCTGTGACAGAAACTACTCATATATGAGGAAGAAAATGAGCAGAATCCTGTTATATTATTTACAAGGTGTCAAAAAGACGCACAAAGCTTTGCACATAAAGAAGAAAGTCCCTACCTTTGAGATTTTAATCTAATCGTGAAGAGACACTGCCAGTGGTCCCAGTTTCACGTGGGCAGCATCACCACGTGTACAGACTGGTGGTATACATGTGTGGAGAGCCCAGAGGTTATTTTACTGACTATTATACAAGGCCTAATGTTTTCAAATTAGCATTTCCACATGCGCATTTTCAGATATTAGCCTACACACTGTACCTGATAACCGACATAAATCTTACCATGAAAAGATAGAATGACTTTTTGAATTCACAGGGATTAGCCTGTGGTAGTCAACACACAGCCAGCTTTCTATACAGCCTTAAACTGTTCTTAAGCAGTCTCTGAATGTCACTGGATTAACGTGATCAGGAACAGGATCTGAGGCTGGGGAATTCTGAGGTAAGTATAGCACAGGTTAAGAAACCAAGCATCAGTGATATACAAGAAAGATGTTCAGATATCAGGTACCAAAATTGTCAGAGAAAGTGGAAGCCCTGTGTTATAAGAGGACACCAAGATTGCCTTCTTTAGCCTAGAACAGAAGGAAGGGGGGGAATAAGGTTGGCAATTATCAGAGCTGTTTTTCATGAACACGTGAAACATTGTGAACATGAGATAGGGAAAAGAACTATTCAAGCCAACGAGCCAGAGGATAAAGACAAGTAATGAATAAACTTAGCCTGCAAATTAGGCCCAGCAATGCAATTTGATTCACGACCAGCCTTCTAATGGGAGACAGAAGAAAGAGAGCAGGAAGTTCTAACTACTTTTAAATGGAGATTGATTAGTCTGTGGAAGAGACTGTATGATGTGATTGCACCCCAAAAGAAGGGCTTGGTGATCTGGGGCAGGAAAGAGTCTCCTATGACCCTACAGAGTTTAAGCCACAAGGACTGGGGTAGAATTTGAGTGCTGTGTTATGACACAGAGCAGTAAACCAAGAACCATGCCTGACACAGCAATGATGGCTTGTGATCCAACAGGCGCTTGGCCATGAACAAGGGGTTAAATCCTGCTCTGCCCTCCCTTCCACTTGTAACCTGTTCAGAAGAGCTAGTGGAGTAGCCAGGAGGTAGGAGAATGCCCCTGGGATGGTCAAGTTCCAGAGGCAGGCTCATGGGACTGGGCTGACCCTTATGCCAGGGGATTTTCTACTGTAATTTCTATTTCTTGTCAGAAACAGTTGAGCAGACAGAACAGTTGAACAGACCTTGCAGACAGGCTCTATATTTTCCTGCTAAATCACTCCTCCTCATACCATTGTGAATGGATTCAGAAACTCAGATGTACACCTCAGCAGTTTCTCTCTTCAATTAAAACTTATCAGAGAGAGCAGAGAGCTGTACAGATAAGTGTCAACAATCCATCAACTTCTACAGAAAGATGTACAACAACACAGACCCATTCTCTGAAACTCAGTGGGGCCAGGAACAGGTAAGCTTAGAAAAAGTTGCTCTCATTTTCACACAGAAAGATAAAAGCCTAGATTTGTGCTATTGTTTTTTAACCACCCCCAAGATAAGTAGCTTGCCACTGTGTACAAGTGGGGGCCAGAGAGATTCCACAAGAGATGGAAAAGCGTGTGTCTATTTATAATGTTCAATGAAACAAGATTGTTTTACTCAGAGCAAAGCAAGACTAAACTGCTGGGTTCACTGGGGCAAAGTCAATCTCCTTTCATCAACAAAGGCTGAACAAATGGGAAAGGTGACTTCTAGCTTTCACACTTAGAGGGTGATCTGTTACACTTCCCCCATCGCTATTTCTGTTTAAAGGTGAAACCTACGGGTTATACATGTTGTGACCCTTAGCTGTTGTATAATGCATCTCAAACTCAAAACAACAGGTGTCTATATTATCTGGCTTCACAAAATTAGCCAATGAAGTTGTTGCTGCTTTTTCTGGCTCTTTGGGATACAAGATCATCTATTAACAAGGATCATCTCACTAGCTGAAGCTGATATTGTCCCTACAGGTATTCCAGTCAGATGTTGCTGTGGCACCCTTGTCTTGGTATGAGCAACCAGCATACCTGGGGTGTGATGGGTGATTTCCCACCAAGCAGACTTGCCTCACAATCCTTGAACAGCAATTTATACACTGAGCCACTGGATCATAACCCATAGTGTTATTTTACCCTCATTCTTCACTGCACATCTGCTCAGGTTTCCTCCCAAACAATCTGCCCTGACCCGTTAATCAGTTACAAAGCTCTGCCCCCATACGGTGATGGTCAGTGGTAGAGACACATAGGAAATTTTATCCAAGATGTTAGTGGGCAGCTACCTATTACAGCTCAGCCCTGCTGAGAATGGGAGATCAGTGTAGGCTGTCAGTAAGCACAGCAAACACCAATGCTTCAGACTGCACCCTCAGCCATTAGAACTGAAGGGAAACAGGAGACTAAGACAAAATTTTACAGTGAAAAAAAAAAAAAAAAATCACTCTTCCGTGTAGTACCTGCACCACCACAATAGAGACCAGATCCAAAGTAGCGCTTGCGATCCACAGCAAGATAATTGTGTTGTGTAAGCAATGGAGTCCAGAAAGAGAAAGGGAGACTACAACTCAACTACTTTGCTAGGGGATGGTTAAAATGCACCAGTACCTTTGAGGTAACAGAAGAGGGACACAGGACCCTTGTGACTTGTGGTCCCCAGGGGAAACAGCTACAGGCAGCAGGACAGGGGACAATCCAGTGGAAGATTCACAGTTCTTCAAGGAGATGGGGTCATATCACAGTCAGAGTGAGGTCCTGGGCTGAACTGTGAAGAAGATCCAGGAATCAGTGTTTTTTGGATCAGCAGAACTAGTAATAGTGAAGGGCTACTTATACTTACTCTCTACATTAAGCAATGCAGCCACGGTGATGGGCACATCATCTGGCTCTCATCTGAAGGAGAAAAGACAATACATAGACAACAGCACCCTCCACTGGGCCAGTGATGCTTAGCAGATCTGTTAGTATGAGTTCACAGCACATGAAGTGGGAGAGAAGCAAGGCAGACACTCTCCACTTCTTTTGGCCAGTTACTTGGTCTTTGGGCTTGCCCCTCCACAGGCACTGCTCTGGCTTATGAAGGAAGCTGGAATGTAGCTCACTGGAAAAGCCAAGATTAGTACTTCCTGTGACACATGGGAATTGGGGCAGACTTCCTCCTACCTCTTCTTCACTTCTTGGTTTCACTTCAACATGAAAGGTTTGGTGAAGCCACTCCTACCTTAGCATTATGACCATCCACAGACTGTTGTGAATAGAAGCAAACTTCTGCTCAGCAAATATCTATAACTCTTGAGAGGCTGCTGGGTAGGCTCCTACTAGATAGTTACAATGAGAAGGGAGGAAACAGGCTTTCCTCCCCTTCATTACAAAATTATATACACCCACTGCAGTTGTAGTGAGGCTGGGGACATTAGGCAGAAATAGCTGCCCAGCAGAAAGAAATGTCTTCAAAGGCCCACCTAATAAGAAATAGTCACTTGTCTAGATTTAAAGAGTATGAACAGCTTTTAGGTGGTTAAACATAGAGATACATATATATCCAAAGAGAGGCGACAAACAAAAATGTCATATCCCTACAGTACTCTGACAAGGCCTTGAGAGGAGCTATCTGGATGCAGGCAAGATGCCAAAGAAAGCGATCTCCTGACATGAAACAAGTTCTGATGAGTCAGGAAAGCTATAAGGTCACACGAAAGCAGTGATGAAAGCACTCAGAGATGGCTCTAGTGGAGGCAGAACTCAGCAAAAGCCCTGCAGGGAACACAGCACGCTGCTAACTGTTTTACTGTGAGAAGCAGATAGCAGATCATGGCCTTGAACATCTTTCCAAGCAAGCCCAAAGCGCCCTCAACCCACCAACTGAACACAAGAATGGAAATCTTATTTTTTTTACTGATATTCCTTAGATGTCTCTGAGTTTCCCTGATGGGAGAGCGACCCTCCTTTCAAAACAAATTACAGTAAATTTCACTTGTATGAAAACAAAAGTATCAGCAAGACTCCTGCTGTGTTTTTGGACTTCCCATATTCAGTGTATGAAAACATGTAAGAAAACAATAATAGCTGTATTTTCTTAAATACTTTTAGGCAGACCGTTGTTTTGGGGAGAGTTGGAAGAACACCATGATTCAGTACTGGTAGTGTCACGGCATATAAATACAATTCTCACCGAGAGGATAACAATCACTTTGTTTTGATGTGCACAGCTGAGCAAGAAGTCATCACCAAAATAAACCTGATTCAAACACACTAGAAATGTTTTTGTTTCTTTTCTTTTTGCTCTTGGGCCATATTCACTGCTGGTATGAGAAAGTATAATTGCAGTGAATTCTATGGCATGCAATCTGCATAGACCAGAGATTAATATAACTATAAATATCTATTTTCAAAATATCTGTGGGTTTACCTTTTTAGCCTTTTTTAACTCTGCCTAAATATTTTTCAGTGTTCATTGTTTATAGTCATGTGATGAAAACCATGAGAAGTAGATGAGCACAATTCTACCTCTTTGTGGGAGAGAATGTGAGCTTTTATTTAAATGTTTGAATAAAAGCTCTGCTTGGAAAGACAGTGACTGAAACTTCTCATCAGAGGGGTCAATGTATTTTTGAGGTGTAAAGTCAAGTGTATATAATTAGTAGGGAGCAACAGGGCATTTGGGTAGAAACGTCCTATTGTCAACAGGACCCTAGATGCTTGCAAAGCCCCGCTTTCTATCCCTTCTCCCAAAAACTGCATAATCCCCACTGAAGTAACGATAGCTTGTCAGTTCATGGGCACGCCTCTAGCTTTGTTTATTTTTAAATCCTCTTCACATGGAAGGGAAGATATTCCCTGTCAGGCAATGCTTCCTCATAATTCTTTTTCTAGTCTCATTAAACAAATACTGCAAATCACCGCTTCTGCTGTGAATTCCCTCCCATTGCTTACTCCTCTTCCCTACTTTCACACACTAGCAGTGATGCAACATCTTCAGAAATTTCCTATACAGACATTAACTCTCCTGGTTTCCTCCTCTCCTACATTGTAGGAGGTAGGATCTTAGGATATGCATTGGTGGTAGTGGCATAGGAGTGATGACTTGCCACAGAACTGCTCAGGGCAGTGTGTGGCCACCACAGTGGAAAAGGACACTCAGAGTATTTAGGTGGTACTCAGAGACTGGTATTTTCTTCACTACTGAAGAAGATACACTTTAAAAGCTGCCATTTGCTATCCTCAATAAAATGTTACAGAAGACAAAGCCTCTGTAGTTTTCACTCCTAGGCAAGTCAGGAGTTTACCCCACAGGTACGGCATAAAATGCGGAGCTCATCTTGCTACCACAGGTTAAGAAATACAGATGTCTTGTTTCAACTAGGCTCTTACAGCCTAAGTATCCCATGTTAGCTCTCCTTTGGGAAAAGTCCACCTTTTTAGCTACAAAACTAATAGTAAAGTTTGCACTCTCAGTATCCAGACAGTCTACTTGCATTGCGACATCAAACAAAATACAGTAACAGAGAGGATACTCTAAGTTATGGTCAATCGTACTGAACAAAGGTTGTTATGTCTTCCCACCAAATTAAATAAAAGTCAAATTCAATATGGTATGACCTATGCCCACACACAAGCCCACCCATGATTTATGAGTGTGGTTTTGGACACAAATGGCACATATTCAGCTGCCAATTCTGCTGCAAATCTGCATGCCTATGTGGATCACCGCCAGCAGTGGCCAATGGGTTATCCACATCGTAAATACTCTTCAGGTCCCTTCACACAAAGGGACTTCATCCTAATCACAGTCAGCTCAGGTGGCATTTTCAAGTCCTCCTCTAGACTGCAGAAAGCTCCTCCTTTTTAAAATGAGAGTTTAATTCTTATGCAATCAAACGCCAAGACCAAACTTTAAAGAACAATGCTGCTAATCTAAAGGCATAATATAAACCACCAGAGACAGCAAATCTATCACTACAGAATCAAAGCTTAGCTAACTTTGGATTATCTTCTGACAAGTGATTTCTTTATTGTTCTCATAAAAGTGACTTCTAAATTAATGAGAAATACCCTGAGTGTTTATCCTATTGAGCTCCTTCTGCTGCCTGGAAAAAAAAAAAATTAATCATTGTTTAATCAATTATTTAGTCCTGTCCCTTTTGCAAAGAAATATCTTCCTGCAAGCAGCTCTCACCACCACAGACTTAAACAAAAACAGCACTCCCATCTCATTTGATTTAATAGGATATTACAAGCTAAATACCACTTTAATATTACATACTAAGCAAACACAGAAAGAAAAGCTCATCTAGGGGAAAATGGCAAGTCAGGATGATCTGGTCTTATTTGCTTCCTACTGTCATCAAGGAGAACACTTGATACTTAGAATGGCAGGGCTGTCGGCACCATGGGATGTAGTTCTCATTAAGAGGAAATACTATTTTTAAAGTGTTACACAGATGCCTTAGCAGAATTCTAAAACAGATCTACGATAACATGCAGTCAATCCACACATAAATAGAAATGGCCACAGGCAGAACGACTGATGAAATAATGCGATTAGGCAAAAAGTGAGGCTTTTCTGTTTTGATTCTTTCTGTAGATAACAATTAACTAATATAACACAAGAGTATTGCAACCTCATCCCCAGTAAAGGTGAGTGACTGAAATTGATGTAACAACTTTTCTCATTGTTATATTTCTTGGCTCAGGTGCACTTGAGAAAAGTCCTTCCCGAGTGTACTTAGAAGCTGTTCTGAAGCCACCAAATTGATGAGTAACAGCAGTGCCAAGTCTTGACTACGAACAAAGAGGATATGACAAGAGATTTCTGTTATTGCAGTGGTGCTTAGGTGACAAGCCTTGTGGAACAAGTACATTTGAGGGACATTTGGGGCAGGCAAAATGATTCAACCAAGCAGTGAACTTGGATGACAATAATTCACGTTAAAACCTGTCAGCATCCAAAAATGCAATACTGTCTGAGAAATGAAGCTATCGGCCTCATTCTCATGTTCCTCCTGTTTAAAAACATGAACTCTGCCTCTCTTCTGAAAGGCGGCAGAGCAGCTCCTGGAAGAGCAGAGCACACAGTGGGACAGAAACCATCTCCTCACTCACTGCAATTTTCAGTTACTTTTGTAGTTGTTTTCTTTCCCCAATCTCACATAAAAGAGGAGCAAGTCCTTTCCCCTCCCCACAGCTGCCCTACCACTCACACCCTACATGAAGCGGGGAGTCTCTGCAGAAGAGACCACCCAGCACATGGGGCGAAGTAGAAACTGCCCCATCCCAGGCAACCACTTACCTTATAAGGTCTAGCCCTGGTTTTTTTTCCTGCCTCTTCACATCTCCTCCCACTGCTCATCCATGACTCCAGGTTACTCCTGTGTGACTCACCAGCTCTGCAGCACAGGAGCTTTCTGACCAGGCTCCACCTCAGCACCAGGCTGTCAGGAGTTCATAATACTGCTAAGAAATGTCCCAGGACCTTCCACATCACTACTCCCTGCTTGGAGAAGGACATGTGAGCACTAGGCCATCCTAATCTTTATTACCTCTTCCCACCAGCAATGCTGCAAGGCCACGATGCCTTCAGTTCTGAGGATGAAAATCTGGATTTTGAGACTCTCCCCATTGCAACAGCCTGCTCATGCTGCCCCAAGGCCTGACCCTTCATGCCTCCACTCCACCCTCAGTCAGAAAGCCCTGAGCATTTCTCCCCTTTCCGAGAGCTCAAGGCTGGAGAGCCAGGGCTGTAATTTTCCTCAAGCTCAGAGGAAGCACTGACCATGCTGGTGGATGGTGAACAGTGGATACCAAAGGTGGGTGAACAGAGCTGAAAGTTTTAACACCCCCACAGTTCTGAAAAGCCAGGCAACACCATTCATAAGAAGCCAGGAGGTCCGGAGACAAAGCTGTGTTTTGACCAGACACCTCTGATCCTCCCATTCCCAGATTTGGGTACCACATCATTATTACTCCCACTTTTTTCCACACAGAAACCCATATTCACCACATCCCACAGGGAACAGAATAATAATCCCTACCTGTCAACTTCAGAGACTCAAGATGTAATCTGCCCCCCATCTCCTAAGGCTCTCCACCTCTTCCCTTACCTCTGCCCCTAATTTACTCACCATGAGCATCAGCTGCTTGATGCAACCCATGGAGGAAGTCTCAGCAGCAGCAACTCTCACCTGAAGGAGAGCTGAAGACTGGGGTGGGGAGGGGGAAGAGGACTCAGGTTGTTCAGAAAAATCTTTCTCCTTTGTTTTCTGAAATCTAGTATGAAAAAAAATAAAAATCAATATTGAGTTTCAATTGAAAATAAAAGGCTTTTTATTTGAAACACTTCATTTCAGATTGACTGGAGAAACAATATTTTCTACAACGAATAAGGCCTATATACTGTATATACACTTTAAAGGGAATATATAACTAATAAGTTTATTTTAAAAACTTATTTTATAAAAGACTTTTTAATATTAGCAAATTATAATTTCAAAGGTAGCAGTTAATTGTTAAACCTAAGCATATATCCAAGGTTATTTCTGTTCCGCAACATGACACTGTGTTAGTCCATTAAGACAAAATATGCTGGTTTCTTTTTGAAAGTTTTTTCCCCTAGAAATGTGTATTTCTTTTATCCTTTCATTATGGCTGTATACCATTACTGATCCTTAAGATTATGTAGACTCTTGTTTACAGAATGAAAACATGATATTAATTCTAATTCCAATATTTTGTTTTTCTGCTTATTTTAGAGCTATATTAGGAGAGAGAAAAAATGTACCTTAGTATGCAGATCAGCTTCATCTGCAGCCCAACATACTAACTTACTTTGTATGTATTAATTTTATTTGTTGTTTTGAACACTGTTATTTCATAAATATATATAAATGTAGAATCCATGTGCTAACAATTACAGAGAATATCTTTCTCATCCTTAAAAAAAAAAAAAAATCTAGGGTCCCAGGGAGAGAGGAAGGAAAGGGGATGGGAGGGACGGGGTGAGGGGGGGCGCCAATTGCTTTTCTGGGAAAATGGAGGAGCAAAGACATCTCAGGAGGTTGGACAGAAGTGGAGGAAGAATGGAGAAATGGGGCTGCATGGAGGGTCAAACTGCTATTGATGCTTCTAGAAGTTGGAAGGAGGGAGGGAAAAGAGTAAATACAGCTGCTTCCCCATGATGCCACCACACCACATGCCCTTGCTCAGAAAGGGTGTCAGCAGCAAGCCAAGCACCACACCAGGCTGTCCAGTGGCAAGCAGCCAGGGACTGCCCAAGGACCACGCACTGCCCTGAGAGGTAGCCTTCATGTCCTCCGGGGCAGGACATGAGCAGAGCAGTCTTACTGGGCCATCCTGCCCCACACAGCCATCAGCATGAGCATCACAAACTGCTCTCCAACTTCATCTCCCCATAGCCATGGGAAAGAATCAGCCTCCAGGGCTCCTTTCTGGTGACTGACTAACACTGAGGTCGAGGAGCCCCAGAGGGCTGGCTGTCCGAGCAGTTTTGGCCTAAGGTGCTGTAACGGGGCTAGCACTAAGTTAGGACCTACTGTGTCCAATTCTGGGCTCCTCAGTCCAAGAGGAATATGGACATACCAGAGTCCAGTGAAGGGCCACCGAGGTGATGAAGGGACTGGAGCACCTCTCCTGCAAGGAAATTCAGAGCTGGGCTGTTCAGTCTGGAGAAAAGCAGGGTCAGGGCAGGTCTCGTCGATGTGTACAAATACCTGAAGGGAACGTGAAAAGAGGAGTGAGACGGGCTCTTTTTGGTAGTGCCCAGAGGCAATGGGCACACACTGAAACACAGCAGGTTCCCTCTGAACATCAGGAAACACTTTTTCACTGTGAGGGTGACCAAACACTGGCACAGGTTGCCCAAAGAGGTTGCGGAGTCTCCATCCTTGGAGATACTCAAAAGCCATCTGGACATGGTCCTGGACAACTGGGTCTAGGTGGCCCAGCTTGAGCAGGGGATGTTGGCCAAGATGACTCCAGAGGTCCCTTCCAACCTCAGCCATGCTGTGATTCTGTGATACTGACCCTGCCTGTCTGTAATACAGACAAAACAGGTTGCATCTGCATTGTACATTACACAGAGGCCACGCCTCAGCCGGGGCACATGGGACCTTGGCTCCAGCGACACCTCACCTTCATACCCAAGCAAGTGTTGGGCACAGAGGAGCTTCTCTGTGTCTGCATTTGTCCTGGAAGGAAACCCTAGAGGACTTGCAACATGCTTGGCCAACCTTCAGCAAGGGTCAGTGGAGGAGAAGGCAAAATTCATTGATGAGTGTCATCGTAGCTGGTGGTCCCACTTCACTTATGGTTTCTGAATGCTACGCCAGCATTGAAAGAACTGGCAAACATGGGTGCTTTATGTCAGCCATGGTTAAGCCACCTAATAAATTAGCTCCTTCTGCTGAGAAAACAAGCCCCCACAGCTGGCACACCCAATCTTCAAGCCAATATTTCATCATTACTTTTAAAATATACCTTCCAGTTCATAATAATAAATGGAACAGGCTTTCAAAATGGATCTAGCTGAGGAAAAGAAATGCTCATATGTAAAAGGCACACAAGTATTTTGTCTCCTCTAAGACAGAAGTAATACTACAGGCACCATAGAAAAACCTTTGGATGTTTTTGTATCTTAGTATACTGGAGAGCTTGGTCCAAAAAAGTGCAGTGCTTTTCCCAGAAAATTTATCATTGTAGGTAGTTTTAAATTTAATTTTTAATCCATACAAAATTTAATTAGACATAGGTTGGAGTTTTTTACATTAACACAGTCTAAAATGTACCAAAAATATTAAAGGGAATATGGCATTGTAAAAAACCTTTTTCGGGGGGGGGAGAAAAAAAAACAAACCAAAACATGGGAAGTTAGTACCCACCCAGTAAAAGGTTAAAGGCTTGCCATATGAGGAATTTTCATTGTTTATACACACATGTATTCCTTTGGCTAGGGTGGTACACCTAAATGGCATTCTTGCTTCCTCTCTCTGTGCTCAAGACCTAATAATACAAATAGAAGTAGAGGTGAATATTACTTTTATGCTTGTTTCTCATCTCTGGCAAGTCCATAAAATGATCTCTAGATAAAGTTTCAAGGCTAAAATAGTTTCACATACTTTGCAATAAGTCAACATGGGCTGCAGAAGTAGTTATATTCAAATGTCATTTAATTACAGAAACTACACGCTTCCTATTCAGGCCCCATACCAATAGCCTGTGGCCGATCTTTTTACCTTAAAATGAAAATCCCAGAGTTCAGACATTAGATGTTCTCAGACCATCTTGGGGCTTGGAAGGCAGCTGCAGACCACACATCAGTATTTCTAGTGGCTGCCTTGAGCTGAGGGAGAGGGGGGTTACCCACCACCCCTGCAAAGGATGGGTCACTTTGGGCTTTTTCCACTTTGCTCTTTGCATTTACATAGGACTCACCACACTTCCAGATGGGAATAAATTGGCTGCTGGTGCATCATTGTTTTTTTAAAAAGGGAACGACACCTGCTGCAGTCTCCCAGGCCACTGACAAGCACGGCTGACACCAGCATCTCATTACCGCTGACAGAATTACAGTGAGTGACAGCCAGAAAATCGTTAAGTATTTCAGCAGGATTGCAGTAGACCTCTGATTAATATTTAAGCACCTATGTTTGCAGAAGCAACGTTTTTATTTGCTTTAAAAATACTTCTGATTACAATGTAGTCCAGCGTTCATAAGGCAAAATATAGCCATGTGGCATTTATGAATAATCCTAGGCTTTGTTTTGTTGTTTGAGAGATTTTTCATAACTGTATGAAAGTATCTCAGCAATTCAAACTGTAATTGAACTGGAACTGCTGGATTAAGACAATTTTCCATTTTCAATGCCTACCTCCTGAACCAATTTACTTCAGGACTTATCTCTTAATGGAATACTATGGAAATTGAAAATTTTCTGATTGCAACTATTGGCTGCAGGTGCTGGAATAGCAGGAGACCACACTCAGTGCATGAGTTCCTTTCTGTTTCTGGCTCTTATTGTAACAAAACACACCAACCATGGGGGAAAAAACAAATTGCTCCTACAATCTTGAATTATATCTTTGCCTGCAACGAAAAAAAAGTCTGATGTGCAGGTAGGGAAAGGTATTGAAAGCAGAATTATTTCCTTGGTTTGGGTATGAGTTCCTGGAATTCAAACAAGCTGAAGTGAACCTTCTCAAAATGGTAAATGGTCTGAGCCTAAATGTAGAAAATTGTAGACCTGAAATAATTGGTCTGGAAAAAAAATACATGAGCTGCTGAGGGGAGACTGGAGCACAGCTTAGAATGAGCAGGGCTCTTCCTCACCGGTACCTGTGCAGTAAATCTCTTATGCTGTCGACTGTTTCAGAAACCTTGGGAGCCTTTCCTGGCGAGCCGTAGGAGTTGCAGAAAGTGACCTTAAAGAAAAATCACAATGACAAATGTTCACCATCAGTGCCAAAATGGTTGCACTTCTAGTCACTGTCAAAACACAAAAAGCAAGGAAATTACTTCTTCAAATCAGTGCTGATATCAGCTACGTTATGGATAAAATCCTGGAAATTAAAATGCAGTGAAATCTAACAGACATCCCAGTGCCAAGTCAGGTCAATGTCAGGTGAGATTTGTGTGCATCTAAGAAAGAATCATTTTAGTGTTGCAAGCTCATATATTTATTTTGTAATTGGAAAGGACTCAGAGTTCAGTGACCCTAGATGAACTGGAAAGAGGTAAAACACATTAAACTCCATTTACTTCTGACAAGCAGTATTTTTAAACCAAAACTTGGAGATGTCATTTCTGATGTGGGGCTACAAGCATCTCCCTCCAAAATTAATGGAATTACATATGCATGCTCAGAAGAAAGATTGTGCAACAGATACATGGGGATAGACGTGGTATAAAACCACATATCTTCTTGTGTATCAAAAGGAAGGTGTTCATTTACACCAGCTGAATTTTGGGCTGCAGGTCTGCAAAGTAATTTCACAAAAGGATTTGAAAGATGAACCTCCTTAATAAAAGGGTGGATTTACTTATGATGGTTTTTATCTGCTTTACTTCCTTGCTACTAGTAAATCTGTCAGATGAGTATTCAAACTACTTTCTAAATTCATCTCTCCAATAACCTAAAGATGATTTCATGTATCTTAAAGCACTGTGCATTACTACTAAAGTGGTAGATGAAGCTATAAACAAAATTCAAACAATTTTGAAAATACCGTTCTATATCTTAAAGCTATCACTATAGCACAAGAGAGAATGTTTCTACTGAACCATACATGGCATCATGCAAAGTTTTTATAATAAAAAGAGTTAAATGGCTACCAGTGAGCATAAACCAGAATACTATAGATCAGCTCTTTATGGAAATATAAAGCAGAGTGAGTTTTGTGCTGGGAAACATTCCATGAATGAGTCCAACATAGTCAGTCATTTCATTTGATAAAGGAGATGTCAGTCTGTAATTCATAAGACACTTCAGTTCTGTGAGCATTAAAACCAGAGCCAGCTTAAAAGATTGCATATATTAAGATCCTGGTCCCGTAGTCAGGCAAAATAAAATATTTTGCCTTTGTCAAGGAAAAGCTTTGCCTTGAAGCCTTCAAGATCGGATTGTAAGGGGGAAATATTGCCCTCTGCTCAGGCAGTAAAAGGCTGGCATTCAGTGAGCCAGTACACTTCTGAGGGATGAATATCACAGGATTTCTGAGCAAGGAGTAAGCAAAGCCATTTTGGAGATGCATCTGCACACTGACTGGAATCTGAGGAGGGGACTCTCCTCAGTCATAGTGCAAATTCTACTTTAAGTGTAAGATTCTGCCTAAGTAGCCTTTTCAAACTTGATTTTGAAAGGTAATTCACAAGGAGTGTTCACACATGACTACCAGCATGGGGTTGCTGCCTTCATGGACCCTTGAAATGTAATCACTCGAAACTATAAAATAGGTTCTGCTGAGGAGAATGGATTTGCCTGAGGGGAGACGACTTGCCCACCAGGGTCACCTTTTAACACCCCAAGCCAGCACAGGCTTAAACCTTTCAGAAGTAGCTGTGATGTCCCCTTGTTGGCCACCTATTGAGTGGCCAAAAGATATCTACCAAATCTGGTCAGAGCGCGTGAGCACAAATGCTTTTGCCTTTATCCTCAGAGAAGTTAGGAAGCAGACACTCAAAGAAAAGCAAAGGTGCTGTTCCACCTGATCTCTTCCCTGTCATATAAGCCTGTACAAAAGGAAGACTTACAGACTACGTGTGGATGTGTATAACAGTGAAACTATCTTTAACAAACCTACAAAAGGTTAGCTATGAGTGCTAGCTTTCTTGAAAAAGCTAGGTCTTTCTGACCTCAGAGAAAGGTTTTGCATCATGGAAAGAGCTTCTTGCTCCACTACCTGCATCGACTTGCAGGGACTGACAGAGCTGGTACAGAGCTGATACAGCCGCTGCTGAACTGGGAGGCACCTTCTGTGTGTTCAATTCAGAAAACAATTCAGTGAGAAGGATCATTCCACAGAAAAATAAATTTCTGCTCCACCTCAAAAATAAATATCTATCCAGAGCATGCTTTAAACTCTATATTGAAGGAGGCTGAGCGGCAAATAATGAAGATACAAATCCTCATTTAGTCAACAGGGAGATAAAGGGCAGTCCACTTACCCGGGACTTTCTGGGCTGACTTCCACGCAGTATCCCAACCTCCGTGAGTGAGAGCAGGGAACTTCCAAGTCAGGATAAAACAGATCTCTTGATGGGAAAAAAATATGAGGTGCTTAGCTAGTGTAGCATGAGGCCCATACAGGGAGGTTAGCTTCAGTAATCTCAGTGTTTCTGACACCTGTGTGTTTTAAACAATACTGTTTGAAAAAGAAACTCATCAAGCAGTCATCTACTCCCAAGTTGTCCTGCAAGGCTGAGGATACATGGCCAAGCCCTTATTGTAGGATGACTCTACTGTTCCGAAATACACAGGTGAGTTTCTTTTTGTAACTGTACTGAGCACTAACTGTAAGACAGCAAATGTTTTTATGATTAATAGTATTTCAGATAATAGCGTATACTAAAAATAGAACATATTGAGAGAGACACAAGGAATTCTGCTATGTGATTTGTTCCTGTATTTCTTCATTCAAACGTTAGAGGCAGTTTTAGGCAGTTAAGATGACAATGAGGAACAAGACTGCAGAGTACCAGCCTCAAGTATGTCATAGTCTTACTGGAGAAGGTAAAATCTGGACTTGAAGAAAAAACAAGCTTCAGTCTTAGCTAAAGTGCAGCTAACTTTCCTTCCTTCACCAATTTTGAAAACACTAAAGGATTTCCTCCTCTGCTCCCCAGAGTGGCCTACTCCAGGTAAGTCCATTCATATTCAAATTGAGTTCTAGCAGGAAAAACCCTACAAGCTACAAAAAGGCTCTGACATCACTGTATTATTTTTAAAACTTTTTCTTCATGATTTAGCTATGAAATACCAAGTCTACAGTGATCTGGTTTTCTTCACAACTTTTCCGTAAATCACTCCCATTCCACAATAGCTACTTAGCAGGGTATAAACTGAGTCAATCATCTCGTACATAAACCCTTTCTTCTAGTGTTGTTTCAAAGCCATTGAGTGCAGTATTTTCTTTATCGCTAGAACCAAATGCATTGCTATCCCCAAAAGGTTGGGATATGGAAAGGGTAATAAATAAGAATAATTCCCTTGATTTTATATAACAGTGATCACTTAGAGAATCACAACATGATTTGTTGTTTAGCAGGTATTACAGACCAGGTATAAACTGTGTTATAATCAATAGAAATCTTTCCTTTGGGCTTAAATTGGCTCCATATCAAGACACACACACAGAGATTCCCCTCTCCTCCCCAGTACATCAGAAATCACTCAGGTGAAACATATGAGCCCTGTTACATCAGTTGCTATAGCTTCCCAGTTTAAAGAGAGATGGAAGCGGCACGACTCAAGCAGTACGGTGCTGCAAAGTCACAGATGCCTACCCTCTGAGAAAAGGGCACACAAAAATGGAGAATAATAATCCCAAATACACAAACTGTTTTAAAAGAGCTGCTGTCAGGCTGTAAAACCGAGCAGCCAAAACAGCCCGTGACAGAACTGCAAGTGCTTGTGTATCCTCAAAGTTGGCTTCACCAGCTCGGTGCCACCGTGTTCGCGGCACTGCTCTGCACCCTGAGCAGGGCCGGCTCCGTCCGGAGGTCTCTGCCTGCTCCTCCCGGCGCTTCCAGCTCCAGGCTCCGACCCAGGCTCACGGCTGCCTGTGCCTCCTGGCGCGCACGGTTACTGCGAGGGCAACGGCCACGCAGCCGGGCTACCTTCATAAGGCTCCTTCTTCGTGCAGGCACCGCTTGAACTGACTTGGCAGCTCTTTCACTTTGGTGCGTGGCCAGTGCTATGTTCAGCCTAGCAGGCAAGAAAAAGCGGTTATATGAAATGCCCTGACCCCCCAAATCAGCTGTCCTCTGTTCTGACTTCATTCCTCCCATCTTTCTCTTCATGCTTGTATTTTCTTCCCACTTACCTCCCACTGCCAAAATGCCTGTTTGCTCTATCCCCCTCTGGCCAAGACTTCTACTACAGCATCCTGATCAGAAAACCCTGGTACACTAATTCCTCCACATCTTCTTCTGCAAGGATGAAATTACTGGATTTCACTTTGGGGTAGAACACATGATAAACGGCCAAGCCTGAGACCAGGACACCTTTGTTTTGATGTTTAACTTCCTGTGTAGCAGGGAAAGAGCGGCTCCATCCCACACCCATGCGGGAGGAAAGCCTCCCGGACTCCACTCTAAATTCCAAAGCCAAACAACAGCTAAGTAAGTGTGATACCCATTTTGTGTTCCCCTTATACTTTTAGCCACTGTTTGCATCTTTTTATCTTATATCTAAAATTTCAAATGCTTTTTCCCAGTATTTACTGTATCACACTCCTCATAAACAAGTAAATAATAGCAAGGGGGAATACAGTTCTGAAATGAGATACGAGATATTAGTTTTTTCCCCTCTAAGAGAAACTGTAATATAGAAATGCATTTGTATTGTACAGAATGTGACTGGTCATTTCATGCCAGAAATGATCACATTATATTCATTAACCACAGGACAATGATGCCTCAAGGTTAGCGCACAAGGTCTAGGAGTTTAGAATTTAGGTGACAGCAAATGTGTGAGCCGTGAAAAAGTCCACACTCAGTTAAGCACTGTTTAACATGCTGCCTAAGTCTGCATGGCAGGAATGATGGCGTTGTGTCGAAATCCTGTGATAACATCCACATCTGAAACTGAAATCCTACATTTAAATGATAAGACGGTGATGAAAGTTATAAACTGCATGACAAAGCAGTATCTGCAATCTCAGTCCTAAACTCTGAGCTGATGGGAGAGGGACTTGAATGCTAAAGGAACGAGGAGAGTATCTATCACTTTTATATCCTACATTCATGACACAGAGGGAAGATACTACATCTGAACAAATAATAGAGAATGATCCTAATCTCTGAATAGTTTGTGATTGAAAGGAGTGAGCGTAATACATTCACAGAGCTGAAGGCCACAAAAAGCAGTCATTAATCGATCCAGTATGGCTCTCCATATTTTAAAAGTGATTAATGCTCACTCACCTAGTCTTGTACTGGAACCAGTATCTTATACTTGAAGTACACTTTCCAAAGAGGTGACATGGACGTCAGGAAGATGGGGAGAAAAATCTGTGGGGATTTTGTTATGTTGTTATGCAGAGCTCCTAGTTCAAAATCTGTGCTGTATTTGCTGTCTCCACTAGTGTAATTTTAGCTTCCAGCTACAAGATCATGTCACACGCTTGTCTAGACCTCATTATTCTCTCTCCTTGAAGGAACTTCTGCACTGTAAACCTGTCACCTCTTGATTCTCATTGCTGATAAAATAAACTGAGGTACTTAAGTCTTGCTTCAACACCAGATTCCCAAGCCCTCAAAAACATTCACTCTCATTTCCTTTATGTTTCCCCTTTAGTTTTCCAAAATCCTTTTGAAACAGCAGACAGAAGACTCTGTAACAATCTCACTGTGGCCAGACATGGCATAGGGCACAAACTATTACCTAATCAGTAAATTAGACACAAGCATTACCTACATTTCACCACTCCTAAAGGAAAAACAACTCCTGCTTCCTTTGTATCCTCCTCTCTCCTTCCTCACCTGCTTTAAAAGAGGTACTAATTTCTGAATTCCAGCGGTTTTTCAAGACTAGTACTCCACCAAAGCCTGTTTATACCTTTAACTATAACTTACTAAAACCAAAAATGTCCCAATTTTCAACAGGGTTAAGACACCACAAGTTTGACACCTGTTTCACCTATGTTCATTAGCTACTTCCACTGCCATCTTTCACTTTTTTCTATAACAGAACAAACTTTCCTCTTTTTCAGCCAATTGTATTACTCTGGGCTTACATTCATATCAGTGAACTCTACCAGGTGCTAGGAAAGCTCATGAGCTTTTATGATCACCCTTCTGAGGACAGTTTTCTTCCAGATCTCAAATTTAAACTCCTTTTCCTGAATATTACATTGGGGGAAAAAAATAAAAAAGCACCATTTTTATGTCATGAGCTGGGATGTTCTGCGTGACAATGATAACTACTGTATGTAATAAAGCACTTGATAATCTCTATTACGATATCTACTGAGGCTCATTATGTCTCAGAGTCTTAGCCCTCACAGTAATATTTTGCAGCTCTATAAATCTCAGTGTTGACATCCACAGTAGTCAGTGGGCTTGACTGAGGCCTTAATTGCATGGATACAGAATATAGTTGAAATTAAAAGAAATCTGAGTAAATCTGGAAAAACAGACAGCACATCGGGGCAATATTTTCACATTGATATGTGGAAGACAAAAATCAGACTGATCTTTGGTTATTCCCTTTTGGTGATGTGCATCAAAAATAGTCATGTATCTGGATTTGGAATATTAGTCTGAATGAACAACAAGGAATTTAGATAATGTGAAGTTTACTCCTCAATTCTACCACTGAGGAGTAAATTTTCTCTTTAATTTTAATGATCTGAATAATGCACAGTCCAGAATCTCTTGAATCCACAAAAATAGAGTGGTAGCATTCTCATGGTTTACAACACTTCTGGTGTCCAGCTCATCCTCTTCTCTTCATACTTGAATACCACCACCATTTTGTTGTTTGTTTTGTTTGGGGTTTTTTTTTGTGTGAAAGTTGTCTATAGCAAACTGTCCTTTTCAAAAATCTCCCTTATGAGCCTAAAAACTGAAACTGGTACACCCCATGCAACAGAAGGGAGCAAAGACATAAGATCAATGAGAAGAGAGACTTTGGAGAAGCAGCTGACACCCCTCAAGACCAAAAGCTCCTTGCCATTTTCTACTGACTTTGCTAAGCAGGACAAAGCAATTCAGATATAAGAGCTCATTTATAATGTCATCCTCCAGGTCAGTCTCAGACAAACAGTGCAAAGCAAAAGCACTTTTCTGTTCAATGAATCACATTGTGGGTTTTGAATATGGAATGCGAATGAGCTTGTTGCTGAGGGAGAGCAATGGGCAGGAGCCTGAAGTGTCAACGAACGGAGAAGTAGGTATGAAAAATGAGGTGGTTTGCAAGCCTGGTGAATGGAGGATGAATGGTCAGCAGGATGAGAATGAACAAAAGTGAGAGATCACTTGGCAAAACGTCATTATTTTCTACAAAAAGCTAAGATGGATATCTGGAGAGCAATCGACTATCCCTTCTCCCCGACAATCAGAAACTAGGTGGGCTTAAATTATTAAGTTGCAGAAAGCTACATCTAAGGCCAATATTGCTATGGGGAGGGGGTGCAAGTGCCACCATTTTTGGGCTAGCCAAGGTGAAATACTCTAAGGGGCAGGCATCTCAAGGGCTTGGAGGCTCAGCAGTTTCTGAAAATAGGATCCATTTAACACATCCCAGTCAGAGCACCAAAACAATGAGGCTTTGTTTCTGTCTGTCAGCAGCAACAATCAGTCAGGGATAAAGGAACAAACATGAACAAACCAAACCTCTCATTTCTGCAAAGAAAGCTATTTTTAGGTGCAGAATTCAACATAAGTGGCATACAGCCAAATTTCAGTAGATGAGTGCACGAACAAACACGTGCACACAGGTAGCCACTCAATCCTGGAGGAATTCCCCCCTAACTTCGCTAAGAGCAGAAATGGACTCTAAAGGCTTTTTCTGTGGCCTGAATTCTTCCGATTCTCTGAGCCGCTGCATTGATTTGGCCTGTGAAGTACAGTGCCGCTGGAGGTGAGAAATGGTATCATCATCCACCCCTGAGGATTTTGTGAACCCATCTGACTCTGAAAGAACCAAAGATACAAACATTTTCTGAGCTCTGACCATACAACTGATCCTCGTAAAGCTGCCAGTGCAGAAGACTGACAGACAGCAGTTGAAAGGTCATAAAATCAATACACAGACAGTCAGCTCACAGAAAAAGCTAATAGGAGAATAACTGCCCTTTGGGTCAAAACAGGAGAGAAAGATACACATCCCTGATGGTTTCTAGGTGGCAGCTTCTCTGCTGATTCGAAAGGCCAAAGGGGTGTCTTTGCTTCTCTACATCCAGCTTATTTTTGCAATCGGTCCGATCTGCAGACACCGTAATAAGAACGGTTCTTAAATCTGGAGGTAAACACTATGTCTCCTGGATGATTTACGAGTAAGGAATGAGAGAGGTGTTATCTGATCCTTGAGCTTTCTGGATGGGCAATAAGCATAGCTCCTCTGTGCAGGCTACAAAAGGAGCAGAGTTCGGGTGCCTGTGGCTGAAAACAAGCTGTGCAGCTCCAGCTCGCAGGGGAGAAAAACATACAGGCTGCAAGCACAGCCCGAATAAGCCCTGTAGCACAGCAGCGCTGTAGAGAAGCCCAGTGTTCATTCACTCCCACCCCATGGCCATGGATGCTTTCAGGACTCTGCCCAAACCCTTCCAAGGAGCAAACACAGCTGCATAGCACCTTTCCAATTGACAGTCTCTGTTCTGGGAAACATCAGTGGAAGGAAGCCCACCCTGTAGCTTACAGGTGTTTTCCAGTCTGGACCTGGACTGGTTTGCATGGCGGCCGAAACTCCATGCGTAGGATTACCCGGGAAATGATGGATTTTCTTCTCCTTCATGAGGTGGCAACCATAAGCATAGAAAAATGAACTGTCACAATGCAGGTGAGGGGGAAAAAAGTGAAAGACCCACAGAGAGGATTACGAAAGATATGACACATAACTTGCTATACTGTACGAAATCCCAGCAATTCAGTCTAGGTTACACACACATGTGCGAAATGCAAGGGGCATTTACTCCGGTGCCCTTTTCCCAGCAACCTCCCTGCCTCCAAGCCCCACAGCCTAATTTCTTTTACCTGTTAAGACCCCAACATAAAGTCTCCCGTTTTGCACGTTTTCAGGATCCAGCTCCAAGTTATGCAACTTACCTGGGCATACAAATTATTCCTCTGCAGTGTTGCCAGTGCTCTTTAGGGGTTATGGACTGTAAGTGTGAAAATGTGGTGCTCTAGCAGCAGCTGTACTTTAGAGACGCTTGAGGTGAAAAAAGTCCAAGAAATGTTGCAGCAAAAAAGGAAGGTCCCATTAATCAACAGAATAACCAGAAGTGGGCAAGAATTTCACTTGCAAATATTCAGCTGGCAGCAAAAACACACTGGGAACTACCCCAGTTGCTCTGTTAAGTGGGTAATGAGTTCAGGAGTGTCCACTTGTGTTCGCTTCCCTCAAATACTTAGTCAAAGGAATAGCTGCAAAAGCAACCATCTTAAGAGTGCGGTGGCATTTTTTATTTTTAATTTAAAAAAAAAAAAAATATCAGCAAAAAGAAAACAGATTGATATGTTCTCCATTGATCCATAGTTCACCATACTTTTGGCTTTCACATACTTCTGAATAATTTCCTGATGACTGCTAAGCAAAGAAGTATGGTTGAGAATACGCTGGGGTACTCACAGACGATATGTGGTCTACTATGATGTCCACCCAGCTCTGTTGTGAAGCGTTCCTCCAGTCTTTCAAATGCATGTTACATCAGTATATAATATAGGACATTTGCATTAAATTATTTGCAAGATGAAAGAGATAAAAAGATGGTCTTTTAACATGAGAGCATGAGTACCTAGTAATCTGAAGTCACATCATATGAGAAAGTATATCCATACGTGTGCATGGAAGAGTGAAGGAGCAGAGAGCGAACGTTCCTTGCAAAACTGAAAAGCTCCATGTTGAGGTGAGTTGCGTTTAAGAGTAAAATCTCCAATCTTATTATTATTTTAGATGAAAGGTTTTTGCAAGCTTTTCCCTACGAGTGTTTTTATAACCTTACAAAACTGTATTCTATGATCCCAAGGCTTCTCAGGGAATGCCATGTGAAATTTTACAACATATATATCATTAAAGGTGAACACACACATATATGCATACGTGTGTAAATATACATGTGTACATTTATAAATCTGCTGCAGCTTGCACTATTTCTGAATTTACACATAGAGTTAGGATAAATGTGAAAGAACACCTGACTGTGTTTTGGTTTTTTTTTAATTTCACACAGACACTTTGAAGGAATAATTTTTATTAACAAACTTATCCAGTTCTGACATGATACCTCCATCATACTTGCTGTCTGACTAAAACCATGCAGGCACACAAGAGGAACAGTTCAGTAACACCGATATCTACATTACCAAAGTAAAGGACAAAACTATATTTGTCTGAAATTTTTACTTTTGTATGCCTTTGAACTTATCAACCATTAAATAATTTCCAAAGCAATGAAAGGCTTGTTTTAGTTACGTTAATATACAGTTTTGATACATTAATATACAATTCAATTTTGTAGCACTCTTCAGATAAACTGTATTCTGAAATGCCTTTCTGCATTAAATAATGCATGGCAATATTTTAAACAAGTTTTAAGCAGTTCATTTTTAATTCAGCCATGTATTCTCAAGTGATCAAGGTCAGAACCTTCATTTAAAAACAAGAGCTGAACATATTTTTAAAAAGGCATTTTAAGATAGTTGCTGCACAAGGTCTGCAGGAGGCGTAATCTGGAGGGTTGGTAGGTTTTTTTCTTTTAGGCTTGCAGAAGTGGCCTGTACTGTATCTCAAAAAATACAGCATGATAGAACTTAAAGGTATTGGGGATCATTAGAGCATCTAGCCTGATCTCATTTAATTTCCCAGTTTCATCCCCAATATCCTGATGTTTACAGGTATGCATCACACCTCCATAAGCCAAATTATGGGGCACCTGCAGGGAGGAGGAAGGAGGTATCATGTCCACATGACAGATCTCCAGTGTCCAGGCCTGTTTGGCAGATGCGTGCAGGTGACCCCAGCAGCTGAACCTCCCTGCCTATAAAGAGATGAACCATCAACATCCATCTGACCCCGGAGAGAAATTTTCTTGATTACCGTGGCCCAAAGCGTGTGGGCAGGGCATGGTCATCAGGCATCTCAGAGGGTGCTCGGTGCCAGCATCAAGCACAACGCTGCTCCATTCAATATTCCGCCTACGAGCATGGAAAAATGCCATGTGTTTATCGGCAAGGTCGAAAAGCAGTGCTACTATCAGCTTCCCTGTGGTGTCCAGGTGCCTGCGTATGCTAATGAAGTCACGTCCTGACCTCCAAATAGGCCAGCTGAGGAAGTCGAAATCTTCACCCTCCCCTCAGAACTGGCTCTCAACTTATGCAAAGTAATAATATTTTTAGGGCAGCAGATTGTCAACCACAGGAAAACACCTACAGCTTGATTTCCTACTTTGCTTCTACCAGATTCCTGGTAAACCAAGCCAGCTGCTGGGGAAGAACAGGACGAGGGCAGGACCCTGACATAAGGGCTACTGCACCGGCAGCTGTCTCCCCGTTCCTTTGCTTCGGCTGTAGCATGCCCAACGCTCCAGCCCAGCTCCTTTTGCCCAAACACACTGCTGGCAGACGCAGGACTTCCCGGTCCTGGGAGGAAAGATCAGCAAGAGCCTCCCTCACGTGCCGTGGCAGGAGACCAGTGCGGAGCTGCTCAGGGCAGGAGGCCAGGCAGAGGCACAGGGACCCGCAACCGAAGGAAAGTTGGGCATCGGGAAGGGAGGTTGTTCTCGGGCCCAACACAGAAATGGCCCCGGGGAAGAACACATCAAGGAGAGTAGCCAAAGCAGGGCTGGCAGGCAGGACAAAGCTGATGGGGACCGACCAAGGGGTAGGTGTGGTTTCACCTACGGAGAGGGGCAAAGCTGGAGCAGCCACATCGGTAGCTGCTGCCCCGGCAAAAGGAGCCGGGACAGGAGGGGATTTTGTCCCACTGGGGTGCTACCAACTCTGCTGCAACCTCTGCAATGCAGCCTCAGGACTGGGAGTCTACCTGCAGGCTGCCTTCAGCAACCCCATGCCAACAGGGATCTGCGTTAATTTAATAGCACGCAAATGTTTGTTTTCAACAAGGTCCCTTTCGATATGTCCCGGGGGAATATGGCCTTGTTTCAGGCTACATTTTGCTTATTCTAGCTCTTCCTGGAGAGGGAACTCCTAACTAAGCCATTGTAAATTTGTTTTCTTGCCTAGGTACATTAGTACTTCAAACCCAGCCGAAGACAATAATAAGTATAGCCTTAAGATTTAACAGCTGAACTCCACCCAAGTGCTTTTATTTTACTGTGCTACTCAGACCTTATCCATCCCTTGCTCTCTGTGTGGACTTCTCTCTTATCAATATTTGAATACATACAGAAAAAAAGAAAAAGCAAACAAAACGTAATTGGAGACAGGAATCTCAGGGTGTAAGTAGAGGAAAACACTTAACTTTAGATAAGTGCTTGGCTCAGTGCTCTAATCTGCTGTTCAGTAATACTTACTCATACTGAGAGTATTTTACTCACCATTAGTCCCAGCGCTTCAGACACCCCTCCTTACAAGGCATCTTGCTCCGTGAGAACAGAGGTGGCAGAACTGGGCCTTCATGATTTATCCACCCTCCTTGCAGAGCCGCCATAGAAGGCTGCACAAGGTGCATGGCGGCCCTTACGTAGGCGTGACTGGGGCTGGTCAGAAGTGATACATTGGTGCAATTAATGTGCCCATCTGCAACTGTGACCAATTCATTAGGCTGGGGACAGGGCTGAGCTGAACAGTAGCTGGGGAGCTGTTTGCACGCCACAGGCAATTGTCCTAGCTTTCTAACCAGGACAGCAAGGGAGAAAAACATTGGTTGGTTTGTTTATTTGTGTCATTTGATTCCCCTGAATATGTCCTGAATTACAGATGCTTTTTTTTTTTGCCTTTTTTTTTTCTTTTTTAAGTTTATTCCTAAATACAGGTAGGATGTGGAGCTGGCCCACTGACTCTGAAGGAGATGTCTCATTTGTTGAAGTCTGGGGATTCTGGTCTGTACTGGACACATCAGACTTGACAACACCAAGTATTCAGATGCTTCAGTAGCAAAAGCCATATATAAGCCTGATTAAAGGCTCAAATTCATTCATATGAGTTAGGAGACTTGATATTCTGTGGTAAGAGATAGTGTCAGAGTGAAAACCACTGCATATTCATTGTCAGCCATGCCACTGTATTCATTCTACTAATACATTTCTCAGACGTGCCAGGGAACACAACCAACACCCTTCTACTCAGTAAGGTTTCCTGAAAGATTAGTTTAACCCATTGCATTTTGCAATCAGCCCCTGCCCTGGCAGCCTTCCAAGAGAAAAAAACGTGATAACCTCAGATCAGGATAGCAGTGGCAATAATCTATGTTGACTAAACCCAGCTGAGGATGTGTATTCGCCTACCACTGACAGCAAACCGAATCAGCTAGTCAGTAATACCTTCCAGTTAGGACTTCACAAGCTTGTTTGTAGCCACTCCTCTCACCTGTTTGCATCATTCCCCCTTCCATGGTGCCATAGAGAGCTTTACACTACATCTTCAAACACAGACCACATGGCCTAAAATACCAACGAAACATCACAGCCTTATTGCTCCTACAGCAAGGTCAACTTGCAAGCACATCCGTTTGAAGGAGCAGAGGGAACTGACTCTCACATAGCCACAAGGGACAAGACTAACAGGCTTTTAGCTGGCTAAATCATTACAATATCATCATCAAGCCCAGTAAAAGAAGAAAGCAAAGCAATGAACAGCATAAAGGTTAGGAGAGCTGTGTTCAGACATTAAACACACAAAGCAATATACTCACCTGGATGAAGCTTAAAAACGCCACAGATAACAAACAGCAGGCAGCAAATCAGTCCTTCAGATAGCAGGAGAAACTTTTGAAGAAGCAGTCATTAATTTGGCTATCGTGATGAATTCCTCCGTGGTGAAAGCAACAACCCACTTCAGTGCTTCACAGATTCATTGCCTAGGAAGCCATGGGGAACACTGTGATAATTTAACCTGTCTTCCTGCATAAGGCTTCAGCTACCAGCAATCTTTTATAATGCCTTCAGCTGGCGGTAAAGGGGTGGTTTTGATGAGACAACATCTTTCATACCTTTGTGTGCAGCTGTTGCTTCACTCCATTTCTCATGGGGAGCCTCCTCCCACCTTCCCACAGGGGCAAGGGAGAGAGAAAGCCCAGCAGCAGCATGGCTACAACCAGCCCCATTTTCTTTACTTTCATACTCAGAAAAGTACGGAAACCTTGCACCAAAAGGCACCGTCGGCAGAGCAAACCTGCACTGCACAATGCCCCTACACACCCCTTACAACAACCGGTACACAAATAGGTGAGCAGGTTACCGCTGGCTGGATGCTCATCCGCATTATACGGCGCCATATATGACTCCCACGTTGTAGACACAACCCTTGACTTCAGCAATGCAGCCGAGGGCAGACACAAGTTCAGGGGAACCTAGATCTCCGAATGGTTATCTGACCCCCAGGTAAGCCTAGGTCAGTCTTTCTATTTCTTTTTCCCTTCTCATTCTCCATCTATTTGAAGTAGTAACTGCTGAAACACAATTTCTGCTCCCCAGATGTGTTTTTAGTGCTTAGTGCTGTTTAAGCTATTCTAGTTAGCTTGATAACATAAGAAGGGCTTTTACTCACTGAAGCAATGCATCAAGACTTTCAACAAATCTCCCGTATATGAGACTAACACCACTAAAACCATCAAATTCCCTTTTTTTCAGCTTTACTCAGAAGCCCTATTTGGCATTACTGAATTTAAAGACACTGGAAATGTCCATTATGCCTGTCTGTTGACGGCACAGGGGAAGAAAAAACACTGCTATTTGAGAATGTTTCCATCTAGCCTGAGAATTAACAGCTGTACTGGATCCTGAGAGTTCCTCATCTGTTAGACTGGGATCTACTGAATATCAGTATTTCATGCCACATGTTAAGTTTCCCTCAGGCCTTTTGTCCCTTAACCACTTGAATTTTTCACTGGTGAAATTGCCTCTTTCACTTTCTACCTGTTCTATTTGGCTACGAGCTTTCCTCTCTCCTCCATAGATCACATCTCCCTTACTCTCTCAATACTCCAACTAAGTGGCATAACTAAGGCAAATTCAAGGCAATTGTCATCTGCCTGTATCTAGTTTTGATGTAGGCTACTCTTATTGCAGGCTTGAAGAAGATGAGCTTGTAGGCACAAAACCTCATGGTTTTTCCTCAGTTTATCACTTCACCTGACAAACCTAATTTATACTCTTAGTTCATCCCAGCTAAAACAACCATATTTACTAAGCTATCATCAATGACAGAGCACTGTATGGTTTTGCCTTGCTTTTGATATTAAAAAACAATCGAACACATCATCTTCATGTATTTCCCTTCTTTGATGATGCTTCTGTACAGTTCTGCCAATTGGTATTTGTCCCATCACAGTGAAATTGGGTGACCCAAGCTTAATTGCTTGAAATAACTAAATGCAAAGCGGTGTCATAGAAGTTGTGTTGTGGCACTACTAATTAAGAGATTCAGCCTCTTGCAACTGTAAAATTCCACTTGCCCTAGGCTATATACAGGCAACAAGTACCACCATAATTCATCACCCAAGAATAAAACATATATACAAAATGCTAGAGGAGGCTGCATTTCAAAAGAAAAGGAATTACATGAAGAGAAGCAAAAATAAAACCTAATTGCCTGTGCACTGCTGTCTCACTGTTCACTGCAAGCTCCAATGTAAGTTTTTCTTCTGCTGGAGTCATTTATTGGGGAGCATCTCCCATGTGGTCTTTCTAATTTCTAATAAGATTCAAGTCCACAGCTGTAGCTTTTTCATAGGTTTGGCACATAGAGGATCTGCCTCTCTCTTCCATCTACTCTTCTACCCACACATCATCAAAACAGAAATTTAATTATCTTTTAGATGGCTATCACTGTGTTAAATTTGGTTTGAAAGGTCAGTGGAAAGGGATACACAGGTGCAGAGCATGAGCGTGCATGTCTCATTTCCATAGGAAACCAGGCTTAAAAATGGAAGATTTACAAGGAAAATGAGCTGCGCTTTTGCTCACAGCAATACACTAATTTGAAACACCAGCGATTGCTGAAGATAAGAAATTATCTATATCTATTGGTCCTCACCCTAGGTGTTGTAAATCCTCAGAGCTCCTCTGAAGTCATTGGATTTATGTTCATTAATACCAGTAACCCATTAATTTAATGTTTATAAGGAGGTGTGTCAGTTAAGGAGGTAAGACAGTATCTCTAGACCGACACACATGAGCATAGGCATGTGTGTGCATGAGCACGTGTGCACTCTGGTATCACAGAGCAGTCACAGGGAGATGTCACAACAGCTCCCATCCCAGAGCAGAGAGATTTGCACTCAGGTCAAGACCAAAGCTGTATCAAACTTGCAGTGGTGAAGTTGTCCAGGGAAAGAAGGGGAGCGCAACCCATTCATTTTTCTCCCTCTCTTTCACAAGCTCATGAAAGCAACTTTCTGATAGACCACTTGAAAGTCACCTCCACCCATCTGAAACTTGGCTGAGGATCTCAGCTCTCCTTTATTACTGCGCAACTCTATTAAAGCTCTCAGTGGAACCGAGGAGGGAATGTCCCAGCCAATTTTACTTTTTGTATTAAAAAAAGAAAAGCACACACTAGTCTATTGAAAATCATTTTGAAGAATTTTAATCATAGCAAATGTGTCTCATAAAATCAGTGCTTCCACATGTACAAAGGACAAGACTCCAGAGATCTGCCTACAAAAATACCATGTATTAAAATGGGGGGATGGGGGAGGGGGAGGGAAGGGGCCAATTATTAGAAACTCAGCAATGTTTGAGATGTCTTCTAGGACAGACAAAGCAAGCAAAGAATGCTTCTGCAGACATTCAGATTTATTGACGGCACTTTGATTTCACCTTTATACAGTCAATATTTGGCAAGGTTTTGACATGGCAGCCCAGCAGCTGGTGTATCTGTAGGGGCTGGTTAGCCCTTTACAAGAAAAGAAGGGGGAAGTCATCTAAAACCAAGTTATATGTGTTCTTGCTTCTGAAACATGTCAAGGACTTCAGTTCACAGCCACTGAACAGTACCAGCCTGCTTGTTTAGCTGGAATATAATTAATGAGGGGTGGAGAGGGAGCCTAGGGAGGGCAAGGGACCATGTAAAACTGTAAAACAAAGAGCAGAGACGGTGGTAGAGCTGTAGGAGAGGCATGTAATACCTGCCTGCCCGAGGCTAGACTCAACCTTCCTGGCTTCTGGTGCAACTATTAACGAGCTTGAAAGTCCAGAGGGGGAGGGAAAAGGACGTTGCCCCTACCAGGCAGAAGGAGGCATTTCTGCCTTTGATTCTTAAAACAAGAGCCAAACCTTCATTCAGCTCGTTTTAATTAATGTACTAACTGCATGAGTACGTACACATGTCTTCAAGGTTGGCACTCAGGTAGAGAACTAGCTTGCACTTGAAAGCTGTGTTGAGGACCCTTCAGCTGACATAAAGATTATTCCGTATTTTTTCTTTGCCTTTTTGTCTTAACACCTGTCAAAGTTTATTTGCCTTCACCAAAAAAAAAAAAAAAAAAAAAAAAAATCCATCCACCCATCCTCTTTCCTATCTCTCCTAGTAATACAGAAACCTTTGCTATTAGCGATAGTGCAAAGGCAGGCCCTGTGGGATGGGATTTTTAGGTCTGCTCCAGGTTACAGCTCGCTTGCAATGCCTTTGTAGCGATTAGGGATACTGTAGCTGAAGTAATCTAAGCTGATATCAACTGCAAGTAGCTCAAAATACACGCTGGGAAGCTGACAAGCAGCTCCCCTAGAGAATATGTGCGTGCGTGCAGAGTTGGTCCTGCCTTCGCTGCAGCCCTGCGCCACCCCAGCCCGCTGGTCTGGAACCACCGGGACTGCAGCAGGGAGAATCGCCCGGCTGCAAGGACTGCCGCTGCTCCCCCTTCGCTTTCCAGCAACCACCACGGACCGCGTCTGCTGACTCCTGGGACTGCAAAATATTTATCTTCTCACAGGTCCTCTACTTAGCAAGGTTTAGTCTCCAAAACGGGAAGCCTATTGGGATTCATTTGGAGCATAGCTGAAATTCAGGGGCACCTCTGCTTCCTCCTGACAGAGTTTAAATAGATACGGAACAGATGGTATAAACGTGGCCTGAATGAAGAACAGCTTTACTCTTTTTTTTTTTTTTTCTAGTGCCTGTTTTTGTTTTTTTTCCAAAACAATTATAAGCAAAATGAGGCCGGGGGAGGAGGGGGGAGGATCAGAAACACTTTTTAGAGCCTATCACAAAAGAGCATCTGAGCAGCATACTAACCCTCAGCACAGCGACAGACGCAGCGCCCGGCCACGAGGCAGCCTGCTTTGGGACCACCCTTCCCACCTGAAGCTGAATAGAAGGAGAGGTTCTCCAGTTAACGGGAGGGATACTGGGCGGCCAGGAGAACTCTACGTCTGTGACAACTTCGAAAGCTGAAGGAATCTTACAGAAAGGTTCTCATGTTTCTTTTAAACCTTAAAAGTCATAGCTACAGAGATGTCATTTTGGACTAGGAGATACACAGTGTGTCCTTGCGGGCCACTGTTCCAACAGAGATTTGTGGTAGGTCACATCCATGTTTCACCCAGTTCAACACCCACCCCAGGACACCTCCTCTCCTTGGGCCACAGAGCAAACACAGGGCAGGCAGACTGCACCGGGCCGATTTAACCAAATTCCCGTCTGTCTTTGGCAAAAGTCGGGTCACTGACCCCATCATGGATTTAACAATCTCTAAAGGAGATGGATAATTTGCCCTCAAAATTCGTAAATATCTCCTTATCAAAGGTCGCTTGCTGTAGATCTGTAAAATGAGGACTGCCACTGTGTATCGGACACACGACGGAGATCCTCAGAGGCTGAGTCCATTAACAGCTTTAAATGAGGCATAAGACCCGAGTTTGATCTCAGAGAACTGACAGTCACAACTGATTCCACGCACAGTGCTCTATGTGCTCGACATCCAGAAAGTCCAGGCTCTGCACATTTCAGCAGGCATTTTCAACTTAATAGGCAGCACGTGACGTTTCGTTAAGATTTTGGTGCTATTGGAGTTTTCAGCTGTTAGGAGGTTTATGAGGTATTACAAAACCGAAGAACATACATACATTTTGAAACTCAGCAGACCTAATCCATGAATATGGATTTTTCTTCTTCCTTATCTCCATCCCCCACTAAAGAAAGTGGAATTGCAAACTTAATGCCACTAATACACTGAACAAAAACCCAAAAGAGCTGTTAATGATCTGTGGTGGGTTGACCCTGGCTGAGGGCCAGGTGCCCACCAGAGCTGCTCTGTCACTCCCCTCTTTCATCAGACAGGGGAGAAAAAGTACAAGGAAAAAAAACTTGTGGGTCGAGATAAGGACAGGGAGAGATCATTCTCTAATTATCATCACGAGCAAAACATACCGAACTTAGAGAGGGAATTCATCTTATTTATTACTAAGCAAAACAGAGTAGAGGAATGAGAAATAAAACCAAATCTTAAAACACCTCCCCCCACCCCTCCCATCTTCCCGGGCTCAACTTCACTCCCGGCTTCAACCTCCGCCCCCCTCAGCGGCACAGGGGGACGGGGAATGGGGGTTACGGTCAGTTCATCACACGGTGTTTCTGCCGCTTCTTCATCCTCAGGGGGAGGACTCCTCTCATCGTTCCCCTGCTCCAGCATGGGGTCCCTCTCACAGGAGACAGTCCTTCACGACCTTCTCCAACATGAGTCCTTCCCGCGGGCTACAGTCCTTCATGAACTGCTCCAGCGTGAGTCTCCTCCACGGGGTGCAGACCTTCAGGAGAAAACTGCTCCAGCGTGGGTCCCCCACGGGGTCACAAGTCCTGTCAGCAAACCTGCTCTGCCGTGGGCTCCTCTCTCCACGGGTCCACAGGTCCTGCCAGGAGCTTGCTCCAGCGCGGGCTTCCCTCAGGGTCACAGCCTCCTTCAGGTGCCTCCACCTGCTCCGGCGTGGGGTCCTCCACGGGCTGCAGATGGAATCTCTACACCCCCTCATCCTTCCTCCATGGGTTGCAGGGGGACAGCCTGCCTCACCATGGTCTTCACCACGGGCTGCAGGGGGATCTCTGCTCCGGCGCCTGGAGCACCTCCTGCCCCTCCTTCTGCACTGACCTTGGTGTCTGCAGAGTTTCTTACGTCTTCTCACTCCTCTCTCTGGCTGCAAAAGCGCTCTCTAACTGTTTTTTCTCTTTCTTAAATATGTTATCACAGAGGCGCTGATGGGCTTGGCCTTGGCCAGCGTTGGGTCTGTCTTGGAGCCGGCTGGCATTGGCTCTGTCAGACACAGGGGAAGCTTCTAGCAGCTTCTCACAGAAGCCACCCCTGTAGCCCCCCCACTACCAAAACCTTGCCATGCAAAACCAACACATGATCTTTTAAAAATCAGATTGTGCAAATAAATGCTAGTCTCTGACTTGTTTTCCCTTCATTTTGCTATTGCTTTTTTTCAAAAATAGTAGGGCTATAGTAAAGAAACAATAATCCAAAGTACTTATTTAGAGAGGACCTACGATAACAACAGCAGACAAAATGGTATTGCAAATAAGACTCTGTATGGAGCCCCGGAGATGTTCCTGTTTCTGTGGAGACTTGTGACCATTTTCATCACTGAAAATGCAGTAGAAGTTTGCAGTCGCTCATATATGCCAACGTTTCTCCTTGCAAATCTACAGTGAACCAGGATTGCCAAACAATGGGCTGAAAAAGAGGAAACAGGAGATGGCACGCTCATAAGGAAGCAGTACAAAGTGCTTTTTAGGCTTCTTGTTACAAAGGACGAAAGAAAGAACCCAAACCCAAAGATGCCGGGCATAAGCAATAACAAACACAGACAGGATCCTCATTTATCCACTACTCCTGACAACGTTTCTCTTGATGCCAGAGTTGTTGCATGCTTGTTCTGCCTGGATGGCTGCTGAAAGACATTCAGTGTTGCAATTCTTTGTTTATCACAAAACCACGCTCCTTGCTGGTAACGTTCTACAACTCTTATCACACTGTTGAATCCAGCTACAACTGTCCAAATCTTGTCTCCTCTAAACCAGAGGAGGTCAGAAAGGAAAAGAACAAATACTCTATGTATCCATTGCAGTTTGCCAGTTTAGCAAATAAAAATCATTAAGCAGGGATTCAGTTTTATCAACCTGTAGGTTTAGCAAATCCCTCAGCATTTCAGCACAGCAGGAAAGAAGCGATTAGAATTCAATTTATTTCCTCTGAGGTTTTTAAATCATCGTCACTCTGGATTCCTAGGGTGGGTTTTGGTGTGGGTTTGAACTGCAAGGGGTTTTTTTGTGGGGTTTGTTTGTTTTTTACTATGAGTTAGGAATTCCCAGCTATGTACGATGAGCAGTTAAAACCAGGAGTTATAGAAATACAGGTTTCTAAACTAAAACGCTTGAAAACAGCTGCCTGGGGGGATTAGAGAGTCTCCTAGTCAATATGCTTTCAAATTTCAAAATAAAACCTTTCACAAAGCGAAGCTTATTACTTCGAATGTTCTTTAAGAATCATGCAGACTAGCCAAGTATCAAGAAACAAACACCCAAGTGTAAAGTCCACCTCTATTCAAGAAAGTATTTAATCATGTGTGACCGAATCCCTTCATCTTCCTTAGACTTAATGTTTCAGTGCTTTCTCAGTTAGCATATTTTCCTAAATCATGTCCCAAATATTTCAATACATTTCTTAAGCAAATCATTGAGAAACATCTGTGACTATTATTCCAAATAATTTAAGCAAGAAATTATTCATTTGCAGTTCAATCAGCAAATTGGCCATGCTTGGGAACTGAGCTTCCTTTTATGCTCATAGTCAGCCACACGCATCTACCACATGACACGCTGCTTTCAAAGTATTGTAAGATCCAGCACCGTTCTTAAATACTTCAAAGTGAGATCACATACTTTACAATGTCAACCTGAATTCAAACCATCTTGAGGGGAAGATTTTATTTTTTTTTTCAGATCTGGAGGGAGATCCAGATTTCTCTCAAGCAGATGCAAACCCCCATGATTCCGATCTAGTCAGTGCATGCAGGGACCTATCTATAGGACAATGCTTCCAAAACTGATCAGCGTGGTGACGGCACACACACATCTTTCTGCAATTCTCAAGGCAGACAAGCAAATAACCTTGAGCACAAAACTGCTCAGGTTCCTCATTTATTTTATTTACTCCGTCTTGAAAACCGAGCCAGAAAGCTGCAGACCCTAATCTAACCCTACTCTTTTATTTCTTGTAAGTTGAGTGCAATAGCAGTACCAAACAGCCACTTATTTTGTTTCCAGCTTCTCAGATCTAACAGGCTCAATAAATACTGTCTTTAGTTGTTTGGCATAACCAACTTTTACCAACTTCATTATTTGTCCTGGGAGATGGCCACTTGCTTTTCTACGTTCAGCCAATACTCATGCAAATAAAACAAGTTTTTATTTTAAACAATGTGACACATCTGCAACACACTGAGAATTCAAGATTTTGCTTTCTTTTCTATCCCAACTTCTTCCCACTGAATTCCTGTTCAGCTTATATCTGAGTCCTGGGCTTCAGTGATGATTCAGCACCCTAAAAAATTTCTGCACGCTCATTAAGTTTTTCAGTTAGTAGAAAACTGCACTTTTGAAATAGGCAGCTTCCCAGCTCAAAGGTGTTGAAGGAAAAGCAAGATCTGGAGTTTCACTGCCATTCTCGAGATACAATTTGACAGAGATGACATATGCAGGCCACTGCAAAACATGCCCAGTAGATGTTTTTGCACATAAAGGTCTGAATTTCCAGGATATTGCTTAATCATTTGCTCATTTCCAGGTGTTCTTTACCTTCTGCACCCTTTCTCCACTCCTTCAAACCAGTTCTGTATGTTGCCCTCAAGCTTTCAGGAGTGCTTTATGCAGCTCTGTTTTGAAAGACCTCCACCTAATCTTACGGGCTCCTGATAAACTAAAAGCCCAGGCATCTGGCTGTTCCCTTTTGGGTGGACATCCCAGCCTGGAGGCACAGAGCAATGATGTGGCTCCTCACCTGAATCCCAGACGAGAGGTCACCCATGGAGCAGGGAGTCCCATCCAACAGCAGTAGGAGTCAGTTTGCGGGATACAGCTCAGAGGGGGCAGCAACCCATCCCACATGAAATCCAAGTAGCAATACCTAGGCTTCATGCTACCGTGCACCTCATCATCCCGGCGCCATAAGGCACTTGACCTCCCTAAGAGCCTGAGGCCCTCTAATCCTCTTGGCCTCTCTCTAGGATATGTGGGCACGTGCTGTGTGCATACACCACCACCACCCCAAGTATGCAAACATGTCCTTGTGCCTTGGGGGCTCCATGCATGACCGCGAGTCCCCATTATCATCCCCATGCTTGGGTCCTTCAGTGTGATATAGATGAAGACAGTGAAAACAGACGTGTGTAGATCCGAAGGGGCCTGTGGCATGGATAAGGGGATAGGAAATATTTTCTTCTGGCTGTGGATCTTACCTAGTACCTCCAAATCGCCTCTGATGTTCAGGAACATGCTTAGCACAAAAATTACAGGAATTATTTAGAAGTAAAATAAAAATGTATTGAAGCATAAGGAAATGCTTGAAAAATGCATTTTCTGAGCATTTATTAAGCATTAAATTGCACTGAACTTGGAAGGTAATTTTTTTCACTAGAGATGCTCAGGGCAACTTAAAATCGTTCAACTTGAGGACGAAGCAAGCAGCTTTGCTTGTTGACACGAACATGCAAGAGGTAAAGTGACAAAGAGAAAGAACACAACAGCCCCAGCTGTCAGGCCTACGGACAGCGTACAGCACCAGAAAGGTCACTAACACGCTGTAAATCCATCGCAGCATTTCCAGGCAATTTTGTCCTACTGAAGCTCTTGCACAAAAACCTTTGCCTTCAGGGCCAGCAGATCCTTCGACAGCCTCCCAGATGATGCAGGGACTCATTTGCTGCCATATATTTTCTTCCCTCCCTCCCCCTCTGACCATAGAAAAAGTCTGGAAAAAACAAATCTCGGGCCACGCTTTCTGTGCAACTAGGATAAGGAAGCATTTCAACCCCAACATTTTCTTGAGATGCGTTCACTTGACATACTCATGTCTCCTGCAGTATTCAGGCAAGTGTCTTGTGCCAGCAGGCTGTGTTCCCTGGGGGCAGTTTGGCTGTGGATGGTGGGCGGTACGGCCCCTTTCTATGCCTGGGAGGAGGCAACATCCTCCGCTATGTGCCACTGCTGTGAAAAGATCCAGGGAACACAGAGGCTTGGACCAGTTTACACAGTAGGCTGGTGTCTGGAGCTTTTCATACCGAGACACCTACAGAAGAGCTCAAATCATGTATGAATTCTTTGGGTTTGGTTTAGCCCTGTTGTGAATGTAACAAAACCAGTGCAACATCAGCCGTCTCTACTCCAGAAAAGCATTTGTAGTATTAGGAAGGTTGGCTGCCCAGGGCTCCAGCAATAATAACGTGACTGGGAGGGGGGGCTCAAGGGGAAGAGGGGGCCAGCGTGCCAGTCTGTACAACACATGCTTAAGTCAAGGCCAATAATCCCTCGCTTCCATAAGCGAAACGTTTACTTAAAACTTTTAAGTCATCCGATTAAAATGGAAAAAAGAAAAAAAATGTGCAGCACAGTAGTCATCAGCTAAAATTCTGTATTCCAAGGTAATTAAAGCATGAACAACCTTTTACTATTGACCACAACCCACACTTAACACTTTGCCTTAAAACGCAGAGATTCGAATTTCAGCCACCCCCTTGTAAAATACGGAGCAATGCTGCCAAATTCCCTTCCACACTCTTCATTTGATGGCAAAGTAACAGAGGTACCATAACGCACTTGATATCATTCTTTTCCTGCTAATGTTTTATTCAGACTGAGCTTCATTAATAAAGATGAAACTTTGGACTCATGATTGCTCCATGTTTACAAAACATCCAGGCTCCTTTACATCTTGGTTAAGCATGAACAATCACTGAACACACAATTTCCTAAAAAAATTCTGCATACCAAAATTGCATATTTTGAATTTTTAAAATTCACTAAACAAAATTTCACAAAGTGAACCCTAAAGTCTGTTTGCCAGGAAAGCACAAGCCAAAAATGGATGTTGGGACCCTCCAGGACAAAAAATGAAGCTGGACCCCAACACACACATCCTTCCATTAAACAAGCAAATAAATAGACATTCATACAGAGTAATTTGCTCTAAAAATGCAGGTGCTTGAGTAATTACCCACAAGTTTTAGTATAATTTTGGTTGCTCAAACAGTGCAGTGTCACACAAATTTCATTTGGGGTTGGGGTTTGGTTTTTTTTTTTGGTGGAACTGGGCAGTGACTTCTTACTGCACACTAGAGAACAAAAACTAGCCTAGAACCTGATGATTGTGACAAGTCCAAATGTGTTTTTCCACAGAGAAACATTACAAAGACATGGTTGTTTTTTAAAAAAAAAATTAAATTAAAAAAAAGTTAAGAGGTGTATGTAGCAGTATCACTTTTTAATGCCAGGTATTGGACCAAGGAATGGGACAGACTGCACTGCATTTTTAAAGTAGTATGATTATCGACATACTCAAGAAACGTTTTAACACTGTACATTACAACAAACTATTTAGTTCACTTCTACACAAGTCAGCAAAAAAGCTAGGTGATCCAACATGATATGGCAGCTGCAAATGTAAAATGATAGTCACAGTCTAAAGCCAGAACAAAAACATCTCCAGAACTCCCTATTTATAAAAAGGAATGAACATACACACCGTGCGCGCACACGCAGGCAAAAATCTTGAGGTTTTACTTATTGCTCTTACACAAGGCTGTGAGCAGGCAAATGTCTGGATCAGAAATTAGGTCAAACATGCATTTCAGCAGGCACAAAAAGTACAGGAAATTCATATTAACGAAACAATGTACTGTGTTACGTTATACAGGATGGTATTCTGCTAATATAATACTTACGTCATTAATACCGGATAAAGTCCAGGTCTGCCTGTTGCATAATGTGTTATGCAGTGTGGTATTTTAACCTAATTTCTGATTTCTCTTTCATACTGCACCCTCCACGTAGGGACGAAGAGGATGGTTTTCAAGACAGCCATTCTTTGCAAGGCCAGAGAAACCTCGGCCTCAAGAGCCTCAGTCAGGCAGGTACAGCCGGAAGGAGGTTAACGTTATCGGCACTGCATCTCCACGACCTGCTCTTTGACTGCCTCGTGTTCTTGCGCAGTCATTGACAACTCAGATAAACCAATGCAGAAGCTGGTGCAAAACCGCATCAGCGCTGTTCTCGGAGCATCTTCCAGCTATGCTAGACGCTCCTGTTACACCCAGAAATTGCTACAGGCGATAAGGCAGTAGAGGGTAGAGTCCTGTATCTGGTCACGTTCTCAAGAGTCTCATAAAGGCAAGATTTTTTTTGTGAACTGGCTTTCCTTTACACAATAAGCAGCGTAGCGTGGATGTCAGTAGAAATCTGGCTGCCTACTGGCAACAAGAGACTAGCACATTCACAAGACACAGTTCGGAATACCTGCTGTTCCCTACTGCAACCAAATTGAACATGCTGTGGAGAGGTGTCCATGTAATTACAATACTTGTAAGCCAGATTCAAGGCATACTGCACATGGGCCTTGCACGAAAAAGGCATTGAATGTGTTATCTGAGGATATTTTTTTTTTCTGTGCTATGTATACATATGACAGTAGATAAAAATCAGCACAATGGTTCCTCTCCATACATGACCCAACACACACCATAACAATTAAGCACCGTATATGCTATTCTTCAGTTAACAGGAATTAAGGAAGAAAATGGTGGTTTGGGAACACGGAGGGGAAGAAATCCAGCACAAAGATAGAGGTATGTTCCTGACAGAAGTCCTAGCTGAGAACGTTTATTGTGAACCAGCAACTGGATTTTGTGACATAACCAGAAAACCACCGACGTCTACAGGGCCAACTTGGGCACTGCATAGTCAAAATTATTTTCTCCAGTGTTATAATATGGCATTGAGCAATCTAATTAATTATTAGAAAGAGCAGTAGGTAGAGGACAGGAGATCACGCTTCAGGCAGGTTACGCCTTGTACTTGCAAAAAGCAACAGTGCAAATCAATAGATTTTTCTGTCTTATTAAAGGTCTGACATGTGCCCCTTGATCCAATCCCTACATCTCACACAGATTTCAGTTTTCAGACTTGCCAAATACCCAAATTCACACTGAGCTCTATTTTATTTACGAGCAGTACTACTAAAGCTAGTGGGACTGCTTAGAGCGAGGCGCTACTGCAGAGAAGGTTCAGGAATTTGGCTCTTTCCAAGAAGTGAACCACAAATGACCGGGGTTTCATGACACTCACAGGTGGAGGGAGACACTTTCTGTGTTTTTTTCAAATCTGTCCCTATGAACACCAACATCTGTAAGACTGAAATGTGGGAAAAGGCTCCATTATGCTCACCAACATTTTGACACCAGGACAGCCACAGCGGTTTAGGAGTAGCAGCCCAGGGTTAGGCTGGCCTAAGTTCTCCTCCCAGCTATGTCACTGCCTCTTATTAGATGATGGCATATAAGGGCCTTTGGTCTCAGTTGGGATGGTGAGGCTTCCTTAGAGCAAGTCCTCTGTCACACCATCCATGGGTGCAGAGGTGCATTTTCTAGGAAAGAGGGAGGCAAAATAAGTCTAAATTCTTTAAAAACAATTAAGAAAAGCCAACTTCTAGAAAAAGAAAAAGGAGAACAATTTGCTATCACATCCTTGCAGGAAGAGTGCCAGGACTTCTCATGACTCATTTCTTCACTAATGCCTATGCAGGCCAGGTTGTCAGGAAGCCCTGCTGCAAGACTGGAGGTAAAACAGTATGTTCAACGTTTACCATTCAAAGCCATCCTTTGTGTGAAGCTGGTTAGGCAAAAGTGTTTTGGCTGCATTTTTAGGTATTCCTCCTAGCCCGCTTTGCTTCCCTACTTGGAAGCTCCTTCAAATAAAAGATGCTGGAAGTGCCACTTCCCTGTAGCTGAAAAAAATGGGGAAAAACAGAGGCAAAACCACACACACCACAGAACAAAACGATTGCTTGTAAAACGTTTCCTTTTAAAAACTATTGTACATCTGCCTAACTTGGTTTAATTAATGTGCAGTTTAAAATATATAAAATGCCTTACCAGCTAGATGATTTCTTGGTTTTACAAGTCTCCCTCCCCCCTCATTAAAAAATAATTCATGTGTGGACTGATATTGAACATCTTGTACAGAGTCACGTGCCAATTCTCCTTTTAATTCTACATGGAGCAGTTTTGATTTTAATCTACTATGTTTAGAGAAGAGCTCATACTGTATACTTTAAAGTATAACCAGCTACATAGATGTCTTTAATATTGTAACACAATAAAAAAAAAATCACTGTAAGTTGCGGTCCCTTTGATAAACAATTATGGTGATGCATGCAGTCCTCCTCAGTGCCGCTGCCGCCAGACACGGGACGTAATTTTCTCCGCACGCTGCTGAGAGGCCTGACGTCGCACCGGCACACCACTGCCCCGGTGCACAGCGTTCTGCAGTCACTGGGCAAAGCTGCGGTGAATTGTCTCCCTCAGTCCCACCACCACACCACCACCACCAACCCAACCCCCGGGGGAGCACACCCCCCTCCCCGCCTCAGCCACAGGAGATCACCGTGAAGCGCTTGGAAATGCATGACATGTTGTGGAGGACGATGCCCAGGAGAAAGACCAGGACGCAGGCCACCAGGATCACAGTGCAAACCCCCGACCAGGTGGAGCTTTTCACAACGCCTCTCCGGTCCGGCTCCTCCGTTCCTGCCTCGGCGGGGAGGCTACCCTGCAGCGGCTGCTGCTCCGCCGGGATCGTCACCACTGTCAAGGATTTCTGCTGGCTGCCGGGCAGGAGGCGGCAGCCGATGTCTCCCGGCAGTAGCGCCCTCTCCTTGGAGAGGGGCAAGGGCAGCATGTAGCACCCATTGCTGGGGAGTTTGATGAAGACGGGGGTGTGCTCCGAGGTGTGGGGGATTGCAATGACGGCGATCACCTCGGGATCATCGGGAAGCTGCGATACAGAGTACCCCGGCGGCAGCTTGGTGATCCCACGGCACCAGGGACACCGCAGGTCCTTCTGGCTGGTCCTCATCTGCTGCAGGCACACCGAGCAGCAGGTGTGCTTGCAGTCCAGCAGCTTGGGCCGCCGGCGGGGACTGTAGTAGTTAAAGCAAATCTGGCACTCCAGCAGAGAGTCCTGGGACAGGGTCTCCATGGCAGCCGGTGCAGGGAGGCACAGCAGGCCTCGTGAGGAGCCTCACCCTGGCGCTCCGCAGCTGAGGGGCTGAGGGGCAGTGCCCGCCTTCCCGCCGCTTCTCCTCAGGCCAGCACCAGGCAGCGGCTATGGAGAGCACAGGAGAACCTCCGACCTGAACCTTTCAGTACCTGAGACAAGCAGAAAAATGTGAAGAACGGGTTACTTACAGGAACCAGTGGGAACAAGAGTCCAGCGAAAGGGGAATGAAAACTACTACTGACCTTGTGATCTGACAGGGAAAGCAAATTTGTGACCCTTCCCACCGGCTTCACCAAACCACCCAGCAGCAAACCTTCAGCCATCACCAGATTTCCTTTTTTTTTTTTTTTTTAAGCTATAAAATCCCTACCAACCCACCAGTCCGCCACTCAGTTATATTTATAGCCATAACAGGGGAGGCTGTAGTTCATGAAGCAGGTCCTTCAGCATCTACCTCCTGTCACATTTTCAGGACTTTTCAGCCCTTGCTGCACCTTAACAATTGTTCCCATTTAATCCTTTAAACCCCTGAGGATTTTTAGCTATTTGGCTCAAATGCTAAGTCTGTGTGCAAGGTGGGGGGGAAAATAAAAATATGTTTAAACGGATGTATTTCCACAAGCTCCTGAAGTTATGCCTGTGCATGAATGAGCAGCCAGGTAACTATACTGAAACACCTACATTTGTGTACAACAAAAAGGAACGGCATGGTTTTCAATTAAATTAACCGAAATTACACAAGCAGCTCGTGAACACAGCCCTCTGAAACATAAACCTTCTCAATGATGAAAACTTCACCCGAAACAAAGGCTCCGTTCAGACCCAGGACCTCCGAACGCCACAGAGAACAATCTGTCAATGCACTGAATTAATGGCAAATTGTTACTAACCTTGTTCTAAACTATTCATTATAAAGGGATTCTTTGTGTTTCCCCACTTATTTCTTTTAGCTATGCAAAAAAAAAAAAAAAGGCAGCTGTGTTTACTCCCACAGCAAGTTATTTCACTTTATTTTGGTCACTCCAACGCATGATAAATATGAAGGTGTGACATTTTTACAACTTTTTGCATTGCCTTCCTTGCCATATTTGAAGAAGTATCAGTTTGAATTTGCACCCAGAAAGTACAATAAAGAAACCCCAAAATATTTGCATGATGACTTTTTATCTTCTCTTATCGCAATGTTATTCCCAGAGTTTACACTTGAGGACCACAGCTGTCAGCAGACTTTTTCCTTTCCATACAATTATTTCTTGCTCTTCCTTCCCAATCATAGCAACACGGTTGCAACGTGCTAATGGACGTGTGACACCAGTAAAACAGAAATAACATAGTTGGGAGAAGAGATGGCAGGCATAGATGTGGGGTTCGCAATGCAGGACAGGCCTCTGGACCACACTGTCCCATATCCTGCTTCTGGCAGTTAGCGGTATTTGCATATCGAAAACAAAATAATCGTCATCTCTTCAGATGCTAACGACTGATATCACCGACATTGGCAGAACTGGCCCTACTGCTGAATTTTTAACAGCAGCGAATTTTGGCTCATAAGGCGCTTCAACAAACACAAAGCGACAATCCTGACTCAGGAGGGTGCAGTGGGTGCAGTTACAAAGGCAGGAGCTTGTGAAACGCGGGCAATGGCTGCAGGAGGAAAACAGCACATGGCAGCCGCCCGAGCGGCGCTCTCGGGATGCTTTGCCTGAGCGCAGCACACAGGCCACAGCCAGCATGAAGCCAGGACAGGTCCACGTGGCGCCTGCTCTGCACCAGCCCCATACTACACACGGCATTAAAGATACTCCCTGCACAGAGGGAGCCCAACGCTGCCACAGAAAGGGGTTATGCATTCAGCGTGCAGGTTGCGCCAAGGGAAAGTGGAAGAAAATGAGTAGATGTTTTATCTTCTCTATCCTCTCCTTCCTGTTACTATCTCCACATCCCTACGGTACAGGCTGGCACAAAGGAAGACTGTTAGAAAGGGTCACTAAAAGACTGGCGTGCAGCTGAGACAGAAAAATGGAAGAGTGCTATACACAATGTTAGGCATTGCCTGGTTGAAAAACATTAAGACACAAATGCCAGATTAGAAACTAGTTATAGGAACTCAGGAAGGTATCACTGAAACCATCACATCCAGTTTTCAGCCACAAGCAACCCAGCAGTTTTATATTTAGCACAGAAGTATCCATACAAAATCTTCACAGTTATGTACTGCCCAAGCCAAACTTCAGCTCAGACATTACAAGACACAACTCTGATCTGCTGTATCTGCAAATCTATTTAAAAAAAAAAAAAAAAAAGGTGTAACAATATTGCAGTATTATTATGAGAAAAAGCTCCAACGCGTGGAAATTCAGAAGGTAAGGCTTATGTTTGAAAAGCACTCCTGCAGATGTAAATCAGTATCTCTGCATAGAAGTTCTGCCCTCCACTTTTTGGAAGTCAATGAACTGGTGAAGTTCTCTGATTTCATTTAGCTGTCACCTACAACCATCTCTCTCCACTTACAGTGCTAAAGGTAAACCAGTGTCTATTGATGTGAATGTGATTGGGATCAAGATCATTTTTCTGACCTCATAGCCTTGTCCAAGAGTCATATACTCACGCACTATCAAGCTCCTCATCCCTGTCTCAGTGACATCCTTATAGCAGATGATCAGTGCTAGGACAGAATGAAATGAGGTATTCGGAACTGAAGAATGAAACAAAAGGCACCTCCAGGCAAGCAGCGCCCTAAAGAAAATTCATCCCAACGAGATGATCTCGGCTGGTTTGAATGCTAGGTAATGCTGTGAAGCATTATTCCAGGAGGTCAAAATTTTAAAGCATTAGTGCAATCTATAGGAAGAAAAAGGAAAAGAGTGGAGCCAAATTAAAAGGTTAAGATAAGCTTTACCACCTACTTGACATACATTGTTCAGGTATGTGCAGACATATTTGCAGAAGCTGTAAATATAGTAACACCCCATTGTCCTGGTTCTGGCAAGGACAGAGTTAATTTCCCAAGGAGCCAGGACAGGTGAACCAAGCTGGCCGGGGGCTATTCCATACCATGTGACATCATGCTCCCCATAAAAGGGGGCCAGGCGGGGAGGGGCGGGTTCGGCGTGTCGGCGGGGCTCCGGGACGGGTCGAGCGTCCGGTCGGTTGGTCGTCGGATCGGTAAAATCGTTCTCTGTTATCACCATTGTTACTATCTGTTATCAGCACTGTTGTTGATTGTTCTCCCTCTCCCTTGCTGTCCCAGTAAACTGCCCTTATCCCAACCCTCGAGGCTTTGCCGTTGTTTTTCCGTTCTCCTCCCCATCCCGCCGGGGGAGGGGTGAGCGAGCGGCTGGGGCTAAACCACGTCAGTCCTTTTTGGCGCCCAACGTGGGGCTCGAGGGGTTGTGATAACGGCAAGTCTGACCCAAGTGTGTTAAAACAAAGTTGTTAAAAGCATTTATGATGTTATTGAAACAGTCACTGGTTATAATGATGTTCTGTTTGCTCACATGGCTCTGTTTTGTAAACCCGTGTTTACTCTATGCAATCCCTGCGGTGCTGTTTATCACCTCTGGGAGAGGGGTTCGTGTTCTCATGTTGTTATATTGTGTGATAATGACCTATGATAAGATATCATTGACAGTCATGGGTCTGAGCTGGTATGTGTATGTAGCATTTAGGTCAGGCCCGTACCTCGGTCAATATCTTTCAGAATTGATTAATAATTGGACCCAATCTATGGGGAAGACAGGGGGGGATACCTTCTCCCACTTTCACCTCCTCTTTTCCCTTTTGGTTGGTTACAACAATTTTTGAGTATTTTGAATACCCTTGGAATGTTCAGGCCATTATATTCTTATTGCTAGGTCTCCTGAATGCTTTCCCACTCCTGTTCAGGGTTAGCAAAAATCTTTTCAAGAGTACCACCCAGGGATCTTCCCCAAGGCTGAATGGTCAGGGCTGGCATGGCATTTGGGAGAGTATGGGTGGGTATCTAGAGACCTTTTCACCCCCAATGGTTTGGAGCTTCACTCCTGAACAATTGCAAGACCCTGATAAAATGGTAGAATATTTGAAAGGAAAATGCTGTGGGGATTCTAAGGAGACACAACTTACTGCGCTGTGCTGGGCCCTGGCCACAATCTATCAAACACTGCTGGATAGTAGACAGCACCATCCAGAGGGAGAGAGTGGACCCACAGGCACTGCAGCTGCCCAGGCCCCTGCGACAGGCACTGCAGCTGCCCAGGCCCCTGCGACAGGCACTGCAGCTGCCCAGGCCCCTGCGACAGGCACTGCAGCTGCCCAGGCCCCTGCGACAGGCACTGCAGCTACCCAAACCCCTGCGACAGGCACTGCAGCTACCCAAACCCCCGCAACAGGCACTGTAGTCGAGCCAAAAGATCAACCCACACCAGTATCAGTTGCCCCTATACACAAAAAGAAATACACAAGGAAATCGGTTCGCTTAGTGAAAGATGATGATGAACCGGGGCCATCATGAGAACAAGAAGAAGAGCCAGAACCAGAAGTGATTACTCGATCCCTGTCCCTGAGTGAGCTGCGAGATATGCGGAAAGATTTCAGCCGCCTTCCAGGGGAGCATATTATTACCTGGCTGCTCCGCTGCTGGGATAATGGGGCCAGTAGCCTGGAACTGGAGGGCAGGGAGGCCAAGCAGCTAGGATCCTTGTCTAGGGAAGGGGGCATTGACAAAGCAATTGGGAAGAAGGCACAGGCCCTTAGCCTCTGGAGGCGCCTCCTGTCAAGTGTGAGGGAAAGGTATCCTTTCAGTGAAGATGTCGTATGTCGGCCAGGCAAGTGGACCACTATGGAGAGAGGTATTCAATATCTGAGGGAATTAGCTGTGCGGGAGATGGTTTATTATGATCCGGACAATGCACAGTTGCCCACAGACCCTGATGAAGTCCACTGTACCCGACCCATGTGGCGAAAATTTGTGCGAAGTGCACCATCTTCGTACGCCAACTCACTGGCAGTAATCGACTGGAAAAGTGAAGAGGCACCCACGGTGGACGAAGTGGCTGGCCGGCTCCGGCAGTATGAAGAGAGCCTTTCCTCCTCCCTAGTCTCGGCTGTGGAGAAACTGTCTCAGGATGTCCGGCAACTCAAAGAGGATATATCTTACTCCCCACCTGTACAGACCCGCATTTCAGCTGTTAGGAGTAAGCGTTTTTCTGCTCCAGAGAGGGGATATAGAGCATACACACCACGAGGTATCCTGTGGTTTTTCCTGCGTGACCACGGAGAAGACATGAGGAAATGGGATGGGAAGCCCACCTCAACCCTGCGGGCACGCGTACATGAGCTACAAGGCAAGACAGCTGTAAGAAGGGACTCTTCCAGAAAGAATGCTGCTCCAGTTTCCACCGGGCAGCCCCCCAGACCAAGTGAAAGGCCAGATCGCACTTCTGATCCTCTTGAAGGGACCTCTAAGTCCTTTTTGCAAGACGTGAGTAGTGACTATGACGAGCAGGACTAGAGGGGCCCTGCCTCCAGCCAGGTGGAGGAAAGGGACAATAGGGTTTATTGGACTGTGTGGATCCGATGGCCTGGCACATCGAACCCACAAGAGTACAAGGCCCTAGTGGACACGGGTGCACAGTGTACCCTAATGCCATCGAACTATGAAGGGGTGGAACCAATATCTATTTCTGGTGTGACGGGGGGATCCCAACAGTTGACTCTGTTGGAGGCTGAAGTAAGTCTAACTGGGAATGAGTGGCAAAAGCACCCCATTGTGACTGGGCCAGAGGCTCCATGCATCCTGGGCATAGACTACCTCCGGAAAGGGTATTTCAAAGACCCAAAAGGTTACAGGTGGGCTTTTGGAATAGCTGCCTTAGAAGCGGAGGAAATTGAACCATTGTCTAGTTTGCCTGGTCTCTCGGAGGACCCTTCTGTTGTAGGGTTGCTGAAGGTTGAAGAGCAACAGGTGCCGATTGCTACTACAACTGTGCACCGGCGGCAATACCGCACCAACAGAGACTCCCTGGTTCCCATCCACAAACTAATTCATCAACTGGAGGGTCAGGGAGTGATCAGCAGAACCCACTCACCCTTTAACAGTCCCATATGGCCAGTGCGGAAGTCCAATGGCGAGTGGAGGCTGACGGTAGACTATCGTGGCCTGAATGAAGTCACACCGCCCATGAGTGCTGCCGTGCCGGATATGCTGGAACTTCAATATGAACTGGAGTCAAAGGCAGCCAAATGGTATGCCACAATTGATATAGCTAATGCATTTTTCTCGATCCCTTTGGCAGCAGAGTGCAGGCCGCAGTTTGCCTTCACTTGGAGGGGCGTCCAGTACACCTGGAATCGACTGCCCCAGGGGTGGAAACACAGCCCCACAATTTGCCATGGACTGATCCAGACTGCACTGGAAAAGGGTGAAGCCCCAGAACACCTGCAATACATTGATGACATCATTGTATGGGGCAACTCAGCAGAGGAAGTTTCTGAGAAAGGGAAGAAAATAATCCAAATCCTGCTGCAGGCTGGCTTTGCCATAAAACGAAGTAAGGTGAAGGGGCCTGCGCAGGAAATCCAATTTTTAGGCATAAGGTGGCATGATGGGCGGCGTCAAATCCCAATGGATATTATCAACAAAATAGCAGCCATGTCCCCACCAACCAACAAAAAGGAGACACAGGCCTTCTTAGGTGTTGTGGGTTTCTGGCGAATGCACATTCCGAATTACAGTTTGATAGTAAGCCCTCTCTACCATGTAACCCGGAAGAAGAATGATTTTAAATGGGGCCCTGAGCAACGACAAGCTTTCGAACAGATTAAACAAGAAATAGTTCATGCTGTAGCTCTTGGGCCAGTCCGGGCAGGACCAGATGTAAAAAATGTGCTGTACACCGCAGCCGGGGAGAATGGCCCTACCTGGAGTCTCTGGCAGAAAGCACCAGGGGAGACTCGAGGTCGACCTCTGGGGTTTTGGAGCCGGGGATATAGAGGATCCGAGGCCCGCTACACTCCAACAGAAAAGGAGATATTGGCAGCCTACGAAGGGGTTCGAGCTGCTTCAGAGGTGATTGGCACTGAAGCACAGCTCCTCTTGGCACCCCGACTCCCAGTGCTGGGTTGGATGTTCAAAGAGAGGGCTCCTTCTACACATCATGCAACCGATGCTACGTGGAGTAAGTGGGTTGCGCTGATCACACAACGGGCTAGAATAGGAAGCCCCAATCGTCCAGGGATTCTGGAAGTGATCACAGACTGGCCAGAAGGGAAAGATTTCGGAATGTCGCCAGAGGAGGAGGTGACACGTGCTGAAGAAGCCCCACTGTATAATAAACTAACAGAAGATGAGAAACCATATGCCCTCTTCACTGATGGGTCCTGTCGCATTGTGGGAAAGCATCGAAGGTGGAAGGCCGCTGTATGGAGTCCTACACGGCGAGTTGCAGAAGCTGCTGAAGGAGAAGGTGAATCGAGCCAGTTTGCAGAGGTGAAAGCCATCCAGCTGGCTTTAGATATTGCTGAAAGAGAAAAGTGGCCAACGCTGTACCTCTACACTGACTCATGGATGGTGGCCAATGCCCTGTGGGGGTGGTTACAGCAGTGGAAGCGGAGCAACTGGCAGCGTAGAGGCAAACCCATCTGGGCTGCCCCACTGTGGCAAGATATTGCTGCCCGGCTAGAGAAGCTGATTGTAAAGGTACGTCATGTAGATGCCCACGTACCCAAGAGTCGGGCCACTGAGGAACATCAGAACAACCAGCAGGTAGATCAGGCTGCCAAGATTGAAGTGGCTCAGGTGGATTTGGACTGGCAGCGTAAGGGTGAATTATTTCTAGCTCGGTGGGCCCATGACACTTCAGGTCATCAAGGAAGAGATGCGACATATAGATGGGCCCGTGATCGAGGGGTGGACTTGAGCATGGACGCCATCTCACAGGTCATCCATCAATGTGAAACATGCGCTGCAATCAAGCAAGCCAAGCGGGTAAAGCCTCTGTGGTATGGAGGCCGATGGCTGAAATATAAATATGGGGAAGCATGGCAAATCGACTACATCATGCTCCCACAAACCCGCCAAGGCAAGCGTTATGTCCTCACAATGGTGGAAGCAACCACTGGGTGGCTAGAAACATATCCTGTGCCCCATGCCACTGCCCGGAACACTATTCTGGGTCTTGAAAAGCAAGTCCTGTGGCGACATGGCACCCCAGAGAGAATTGAGTCAGACAACGGGACTCATTTTCGGAACAACCTCATAGACACCTGGGCCAAAGAGCATGGTATTGAGTGGGTGTATCACATCCCCTATCATGCGCCAGCCTCTGGGAAAGTTGAAAGGTGTAATGGGCTGCTAAAAACCACCCTGAGGGCAATGGGTGGTGGGACTCTCAAACACTGGGATACGCATTTAGCAAAGGCCACCTGGTTAGTTAACACTAGGGGATCTGCCAATCGAGCTGGCCCTGCCCAGTCAAAATTCCCACGCCCAGTAGAAGGAGATAAAGTTCCTGTAGTGCACATGAAAAATATGTTGGGTAAAACAGTTTGGGTTATCCCTGCTTCAAGCAAAGGCAAGCCCATCTGCGGGATTGCTTTTGCTCAGGGACCAGGGTGCACTTGGTGGGTGATGAGAAAGGATGGGGAAGTCCGGTGTGTACCCCAAGGGGATTTGATTTTGGGTGAAAATAGCCAATAAATTAAATTGCATGATATTAATAGCGATATACTGTATCAATGGTATGACCATAAGAATCACCCAAAACTAATGAAGGATGGACTTTGAAACTGAGCAAAGTGCCACGATGATGGAACTAGAACTGCCTTCAACTGGTGCCCAGAAACTTCATCGAAAAATCACATCTTTGGCATCCAGACTGTGAGCATGGACCATACCAGATACACCGGCTGTGAAGACTCCGGATGCAGCGTGCAACAATCCAGCTGCACGCACCATTGCTCCTGCTCTGAGAGACTGTAATGGCAGATGGAACCCAGAACCCTGGACTAAATGAACTCAACAGACATTTTAGAGCAATAGCCCATAGAGTAAGGCAATGAGTTCTGTAAAATAATCTGGGCATGACGTAGATGGTATGGAATAAGGGGTGGATAATGTCCTGGTTCTGGCAAGGACAGAGTTAATTTCCCAAGGAGCCAGGACAGGTGAACCAAGCTGGCCGGGGGCTATTCCATACCATGTGACATCATGCTCCCCATAAAAGGGGGCCAGGCGGGGAGGGGCGGGTTCGGCGTGTCGGCGGGGCTCCGGGACGGGTCGAGCGTCCGGTCGGTTGGTCGTCGGATCGGTAAAATCGTTCTCTGTTATCACCATTGTTACTATCTGTTATCAGCACTGTTGTTGATTGTTCTCCCTCTCCCTTGCTGTCCCAGTAAACTGCCCTTATCCCAACCCTCGAGGCTTTGCCGTTGTTTTTCCGTTCTCCTCCCCATCCCGCCGGGGGAGGGGTGAGCGAGCGGCTGGGGCTAAACCACGTCACCCATTTTGACCTGGTGCTCAATCAAAGAAACAGTCACTTCCAACTGTGTGTCTTGAAGTTACATTTTTTCCCTTTCCTTTTTTTTTTTCTTTTTCAAAAGAACAACTATAAACATTATTTCAAGTAACAAGGTTGCTTTGTGCATATACCTATACCAAATTATGCCATTTCTTACTTTCCCAAATAATGATCAGGTGTATTTTGACAGATCAGTGGTAAGCAGAGAATTTAGTATGATTGCTTCAAAATATATCAAACGACTTAAGTTAAAGAGTAGCCACAGCCACCTAACCCCTTGGCCTTTGCTGACACTGCCTTGTTCAAAGGTTGGATATCTAGCTTCATGGGTGCAGTGCAACTTTATTCCCAACCATACTGAAAGCCCCACAATTCTCTTGCACTCTACCACAGCTTGGTTTGGGGATAAAAGAAAGTCAAGCCATCGTCTACACTCAGAATTAAACTGCCTAATATCTACTTGATTCATTTCACAGTAGATAGTTAGGAAGGAAAAAGTCACAGGAACTCTCTCAGTACTCTTCTACCACTTCATTTTAATAACTATGCCAAGAGTTAATGCTGCAGCAAACCTCCTCTTGGACAGGGGACTGAACTCTGTACTTTGTGCTCAACGCGCCCCCATACCAGTTGGAGGTACTGAGCTATCACAGGTGAACACCTCTTAAAGCTTACTCATACTGGACTCTTCTCCACGCTTCAAGCACGAAGACCAAGAGGCAGCCAGGCTGCACGTGAGGGCATGGCTGACATCAAGCATCAGCCAAAACCCACTGTTTTGTCATATTGGCTCTGGTCACCCAGTGACAGCCGAAGGCGGGCAAGGGGACTCTTGACAGGAAAACGGGGCGGGGGGGGGGTTAGAGGGAGAGATCAGAAAAGACTGTCAAAGACTGTAGGTCTCCACAAGAGAGACAGCGTACGTGTGGATAGGGGCACGCATGTGGAAGGGAGAGCTGGGGAATATGACAGTGACCATACACACACACAGATGCAACTGCAACCACAGTCATGACTGCCTGGCACACACCTGACAGCAACTGGAAGCTCTTCAGGGCTGAGATCTAACTAGTAACACAAAAAAAACTAACTGGATATGAAAATCTACAAGCTCCAAAACTCGACTGTCAGAAAGGTGCAGCAGGAGCAAGGGAAGCAAGAAGAGGCAGGCCTTGCAAAGAAGCATCAGGAGACCTCTCTAGGGGCCCCCCCACACCCTCTGCCCCTTGCTGTGGGTCTGCCCAACATCCACAAGGCTGCCTCTGGCCAGCGAGATGAGAGATTCACAAGTGGTTACAGAGACCCAGGGAGGAACCTGCAAAGCTGATGATCCTCACAGCAAAAGATCAAGGTACAGCCAGGTAGCTGAGGGCACAGCACAAAGGTCCCCTTGCAGATTTGGGCTGCCCTCTGCACAAGCCAAGAGTTTTTAACATTTGAGAAACGATCACGTGACTCAAGAGCAATAAAGGTCTGGAGAATAAAAAGGGTATTTCAGCTGTTTGTCAGTCACACTATCTTTTCTGCCAGTATGTTGTCAGCGGCCACTGCAAAGGCCCAAGCTCTCTGTTTTTGGGTGAGTAGGAGGCCAGGAATGCCAAGGCATCAGCTTCCTACTCCCCAAGAAGAAGGGGGAAGGGGTATTTGTTGCTTTCTTGCAATTCATAGCTTCCCAGCACAATGTAGGAAGGTGCTGCAGGAGGTGAACAGATGAAGGTTGCTGCAGCTAGTATAGCACAGCTACAGAGAGCGAGAGGAAAAAGAAAGCACAGGTTTGCTGCAGAGAAAGTTCTGCACAAATCCTAACTAGAAAGTGGTCCCCAACTGGCCAGGTCAGAAAAGACAGCTATTTTTGGAACCAGTGCAAAGACAGACATTGAACATCCATGATGGGAGCTGGATAACAAGTCAGAGAACAGAGTAATGGCAAATCCTTGCCTATTGACATAGTATTTTTTCTATGTAAGGACACAGCAATGTAAGACACTAAGCAATGGAAACCACAGCCTTGAAGGGGTGCTGCCTCCACTGGAGAACTCAGAACTATCTTCACACATACCTCCTAACTTATTAGGGCCCCAAATTATATTAACTTGAAAGCCCAAAAAATATACTTTAATGATGCCTGTGGAATCTAATACAATTCACAGAAGATTAAACATCCTATCACATTTTTAAAGACTGGCTTCAGGGCATGCTGATGTAGTTAGCTGATCACTGAAAGAAAGCCTCAAAAGCTTTGCACAGACTTATCCACATATTTAGGCATGCTCTACTGGCTGTACGGCAAGGTTAATAACAGACTTTCAGCAAGGCAGTGCACTGACAATACTTCACCTTTCTCAAGGAAGGTTCATTACGTAAACTCCCCAAACACATTAAGAATTCTTTGACAGTATTACTGAGTATGTATAATTTATGATGAAGAAAGATCCATTCATTTCAGGTGCCCTTTCAGGCTGGAAAGGAGATGGGGGTGAGGGGGGAGTACTGTTCTCAGTAGGGGAACTAATTGCAAGAATCATCTACCCATAGATATGGATAGAAATCTGTGCTAGAGTACCTTCAAACTGAGAGTGAGGAGGAAGGAACATATTCAATGTTTGGAAGCATTTCGGCTACAAAATTCAGCATCCGTGTGTATTTGCAACACATTTGTGCTTGGACAAAACACATTGGGACTGTTACAAATGCCCAGGACGTACTACCTGATTTCCCCTGAATATCCTTCACTAAATGCTCCTATTTATTTTTAGGCTGTTCTGTGGCACTAATTACCATAGTAACTGAGAACAGCACAATGATTAATTAATTTATTCATCACAACACCCTTGTTAAGAGAGAAGTATTATCATCATTATATCCTTTCATCATTTAAGAAAAGAAGTGCTGAGAGACAAAGCAGTTGGTCCAAGGTCATGCAAGCAGCACCCAGATTGCTCCTGGACAACTTCACCACAGCTCCACTTTTCACCTCATGAGCCACTGGGCAGAGGTGACAGATTCTTTTTTGCAACAGAGAATCAACAGAGCTCAGAAAACCACCCATTTCTCCCCATCTCTTCCAGCTGGCAGCATGTCCACGGTATGCCTGAGATTTTTTGTGGCTTTCATTTAACATATCAGCTTTTCTACGGACCATGAAAATCACGAGAGCCTGTGATCCAGAAGTTAAAAGTATCTCCACAGACGCAGCTGATCTACCATGTAGATTACAACTGAGAAACTACATGCATTTTGAGGGACATAAAGCTAAGAGTAAAATGACATAAGTTAATTCATTCTTCTTTCCAGAATTACCTATTTTCCAGGCACCTTCCTCTAAGACAGGCAGCCTACACCCACCATCCTTTCCATTTAGTTATTCATAATTGCACAGAAATATTGCAGAACAAAAGTATTTTAATTTGGCGAAATCCTTAGCCAGTGCAAGCTGGCACTGTTCCTTTAGCTTTAGTCCAACCCTTGGCAAGATGAGAATCAGGTGTACACACTCCCGGATGCATAAAGCCGCAAAAAATAAAGCTGAGCAAAACTGTGATATATGAGCCTACAACATCCTATGAACCAGCACTAAGGGATCCATGCTGATGAAGAACCTGCTCTGGATGATCTCAACGGTGAGATCAAAGAGGACAGCAGCTGTCCTGCCTCTCTGGCAGCTGAGTGATCAGAGGCGGATCACAAAAAAAGGAGCCTGGTTGCAAGGTATCATCCCACAGCATTTACCTTAGAAATTGTCACCAGCCAGCCCTAACAACAGGAGACAGAGGCAGAAAGATCACCCACAGGAATGTAACCAGATGTAGAACTTTATGGGTTTGGAGCAAAAACAGATCAGGTGTAAACACGAACCTCTGGTGTTTATAGAAAACAGAGAGAGGCTCACATGCTGCTCCTTGTTCCATCTCACCTCACCAGCTGTGCTGCTCCCTCCTTTTATCTGCAAACTTTGACACATCCACATTCCCTGGCTCCAAAGACCTTATTTTGGTCAAATATGACCAGGATAAGTTGCACTTTGTTCCAACAGCAAACACTACTAATCACCTGCAACGTGCCAGGTCAGCAAACGACGGGTACAGTTTCTTACTGCTGAGTCAAAACAGTACAGCTACGCTCATGAGAGTATCATGCAAGCTGCTTTACCAGTGAGAAACACTATTTGAAATCAAAATATTCCACAGAAATGCCCCCATTTCAGACAGGCAGAGAGAGAAAGCCAAAAGCTTTCCTGCCCACCCAGCTTCTTGGCAGCCCTCCATGCAGGTGGTCCTGGAGCCCAGGCTGTGGGAGCCAGACCTGCTCCTCACAAGCCCAACTCTGACATGTCTGCTGGTTTTTGACAAGGTCACTTGTCGAGCTGCCCCAGAGCTATGGTTCCCTAAATCTCCCAGGCTCCCTCCAACTTGGCAGAGCACAGGGGACCCCCAGGTGCAGCTCTGCCCTGCTAGAAGGAGTCTGAAGCTACTCCTCACCCCTTCTGCTGGCCCTAAGTCCTAGTGTTTCTCTTCCTGTGTGAGGGGTGCACAAACAGGATGAGAGACCCGACTGTGGTCCTAAGACACCCCAAATCTGAAAATTTCCTAGCACAGGATATCAAAAGGTTCCATCCCAATTCGCAAATAAACAAGATCTCCAGCGTTCAAAGCATCCCAAGGGATGGTGCTCATTTCTACACCCCACTCTGAGCACAGCACTTGCAGGGCCATTAGCACTTCTTCAGTTTTGCTGGCTGCTCTTAATTATGCCTGACTCACTCCTAAACTCCAGGGTAAGAGGAATTAAAAGCCAGGTTTTTCCACTACCAAGTGAGAGACCCATTTGCCATTCAAACTGACATCAAGAGGAATGGGGGGTGGGAGGGATGGCGTGAAAAGAAATCTACCACCTGAATAAAAGCAGCACCAACAGTTATTTATGACCAGTACATAAGGAGTAGGTGGTTGGCAAAGATGGACTTACAAATTCCTTCCCTAACTTAAAGTGAGGTCACAAATGAAGTAGCTAAGGCAAAAATCCCACAACCTTACAGAAGGAGCTATGGCCATTAGACTTGCTATCAGTAACAGCTTTTAAATGCAATGCAACATCTTCTTTCTAAGAGATTTTCATTTATGGCAACATGACAGAATTCTGTAGCATTCAAAATGCTGAGAGAGTCAGGCATGAAGCACCTGATCACTTAAATGACAAATTTTGCTCTCCCATTAGAGCTTTATGCTTCATCTGCCATTGATAGAATTTGCCTGATACCTGAAGAGAAACTTAATTAAAAGATTCTCCCCTCCCTCCCCTGAGGATCTGGTATTAGGACTTACAAAATACATCATCAAAAAAAAAAAAAAGTGATTTTAAGTAAAGCTCAAATGCAGATGTTTCTCACTGATACAGGTCAGTGGGTGATTGAGTGGGAATGAGCTTGAATTAGTGTATTAAGACACCAGTCTGTAATTACAGGAGAGAGTGCTACAGCTCTCCGAGGTCATTGAGTGGGTTTTGATGAAACTAGGTCAAAATCTACCTGCCTATGTGCTCAAACAGAGGAGGAGAGAAAGGAATCAACACTACCACGTTCATACACTGCCTATACAATGCAAAAACTGAAAGCTCAATTTCACACTTACCTCAGGAAACAGAAGTCCTTCAAATGAGTTTTAATTGTTGCAACTCTGCTCTGCGCTCTCGCCTCGTACACCCTGCCTGTTTAATATGCTCTGCACTCTGCACTCGCCCAGTGCGGCTTCCTGAGGATATGATTCTGCGACCCACGTCACTGAAGTGCTACCTTCACACGGCTGCTCTCAAGGGCTAGGATGGTTTGAGAGTTGTTTTGTTTGTTTGTGGGAAGGGGTTATTTTCTTTTTTGCTTCAGAGAAAGCCAAAAAGAAAAAGCACAACAGACCTAGGGGAATCAAAATAACACATCTTTTTCTACATTGAAATAGATGGAATTAAGAAATTGGAAAATATTTTATTAGAAGCCACACAACAATGAGTAAGGAAATTCTCTTCTTTCATAGACTGTAAAGAAGTAGAATAAGGTTTGAAGGTAATTAGACAGAGTGAGGGGAGCTTTTTTCATCTTTTTACCTTTCTCCTGAAATCTGCTAAGTGGGCAGCACAAGCGAGTAAAGTCCCCTGTTTATCAAGAGCAAAGGTGTAACAGATGTCCTAACACAGAAGAACCACTTCCAAGAGCTTATCTTCACAACAGAGTGGAAGATAGCCAACTAATATGCCTCCTCAAGGTCAACTGCTATGTCATTTCCTAATGCAGAGAAATCGTGATCTTCATACATTTTTGGTCTCTGATAAGTGCGACAGCTACTCCAGGTCACAGCACGGGTCATTCGGGTTTGCAGAGTACACCAGAAGAAACTGGAACCCGTCCAAAAGCTCCTTTCTTATTGGAAACTAATCATTCACCCTGTAACACTTCTGGCAGCTAGTGATATTAATACCACCCTCACTTCCTGAGTTTTGAGAACAGTCCAACTCTCACTGCAAATATGGATCACAAGCAGAGTTAGACCAAGCCTGAACTGCATACATATTGATGATTTCCTATTTCATGATTTATCTCTCTGTCTTTACATAAGTAAAATCCTCCAAAAGAGATTTAGCAGGATATACTGGATAATTTCTTCCAATACTTTTCCAAACCACATGTTTCTACCCGTGACTATAAACACTCTGCAAGCTCCGGTTCAGACAAGTTATGAAGTGCATGGCATGACACATGCTTTTGAGGTCAGTTGCACATTTACATACTTAATACAACCAATACAGAACCCACTGTCAGCAGCTGCAGGCATATCAAGGTAATCTCTAAGTGCAGATGCCTTTGCTCCCCCTGTGCCACCCTGAAAACGTGCGGAAACGCCACACAACCTTCCCAAAACAGCTGCAACCAACCTGACTGGTTGCACGTCAACTAACCCGACCAGTTGCACATCATGACTCAGAGACCCAGTACCACCAGCAAAAATTTAAGACTAGCAGTGGAGACACCAGGAAAGACTCTCAGCTCTCTCCTTCACACCCATGGACATGGGCACACCCATGAGAGCAACAGGCCCACAGATGGACTTCTACAATAAAGCTTAGAACAGGGTCAGGGGATTTGCATCCAGTCTCTCTTTCTCTCACATGAACCAACACCATTTGCAGACAAGTCATCTCGCAGCCAAGCAATGCGGTGTTCTCGAGGGCGACGACCATAACTCGGGTTAGCAACTCAGGTTAGCACCACCACAACCCTCTCTGGTGGGCTGAGATCAATTACAGCTCTGTGACACTCAGCTCTAAGCTGCAGAGCTGCTGGCCTCTGCTCCAGCAGCCACGCTGTGATGGGGACCAGCAATTGGCTGCTCAAATGCTCAGGCACAGGAAGATAAACTATTCTTGACCATATTACGTGAAATCTACTGTTCCTTTCCTTCACAGAGACGGTATTTGATTCCAAGAGCCGCTCACCTTCTGTAGCTGCAAGAAGTTTATCAGACCTGCCAAGCTTTGTCAGGTTGTATTTCATTCTTTACAATGAGTTTCAAAGTTCGGGCCAGACATCACCCATCATACTTCTGCCAGTCAAAATCTGGCTGCTTTTGAAACATCCTGGTGTGAAAATACCCTCCATTTGGCAGCACTTAACTAACAGTATACAGCATTTTTGCTGTATGAAGGAGTGCAAATGCTGGGAAAGGACTGTGTTACGCTACATTAGAGCAAAACAACCAAAATGAAGCAAACTGCTTTACCTCTTGATTTTGGGCCTAGTTCTGCAGTCCTTGCAACGTAACAGCAGAACAAACTTAGAAAAGCTAATTAGCATAATACTGCTACTGCTCAAGACTTCATCACAATCCTGATAGTTTATGGCCACGGTCAGCCCTAGGCTCACAGGATTATGAACAATCAATTCAGTATTCAGTAAAAAGAAAGCTTCTAGCCCCGTTTTTCTGAAGAAAAGCTTGCAAACATGAACTTCAGAAGCCCCAAATCCAAGTTAGGTAGAACCCCCCGCTAAAGTTCAGTCTCATTCTTGCAAGCCAGCCTCATGATTTCTGCATGTGAGATGGAGCTAACCAAAGAAATGTAGTTTGGAGGTGAACAAATTCATTGGCAGTTTCAGATCAAATTAAGAAAATACTTTGTCCTTAGGCAAAAATGGTCATTTCTACGAAAATATCAGCTCATTTCAACTTTCATTTCAATTTGACTACTTGCTTTCAGAAGAAGTAATTTATAAAAAGGTAATGCAAAGGGCAAACAAAGCTTTTTCTACTGACTCTGGAACAATTTTCCTTCTGATGTGGTCAACCACTGAGTGAGACTGAAGTATCTCTTACTCACAGCGCTCTGCTGCTGAATGTGGAACGCTTAAGTCTCACAATACAACATGTTTTCTTTTTCTTTCACTGCCTAGCAAAAGCAATGAGATAAATACACTCCAACTATCACCAGCAGTTTCACAGCAGCATGTTTACAAAGACTACTATTCAGCTTTTTTGGTTGTTGGCTTAAAAAAAAAAATCACAACCAGGGCATTTTCAACAGACAAGTCACATTTCATGATGTGATCGAAGCGTGAAGAGGACTACATGGTTGATGGGATTACTGGTTTTTACAGGTGTTTCTTGCTGAGGATCTAAAAGATCTTACTTTGAAAGTGCAGGTGGTTCAGGGCTTTCTAAAATAGTCTCAAGAGTAAATCACAGTCATTAATTGCTTATGAAGACTTACATCAGATAAGCTTCACCACTTAATTCCGGCATGTATTACACGTAGCATCACAACAGTTATGAACCAAAGAAGTGCCTTAGGGACTGCTAAAAGAAAGGAGGAAAGGCCAAAAGTCTGTGTTGCCACTCTAGAAAATGTTGCATTGGAAGAGATGATCAAAGAAGACACGGTGTGCATGCACACAGCTTTACGCATGTATGCAGGATTCAACCAGATTCCACCCAGTTGAGGTCTTTATTCCATTTTTCTTACAGTATTACATCTGTGTACCTTGCAGCGGTGAACAATGGAAACGTCAATGCACACAACCAAACCGATGCCAAAGGAACCACGCTGACTTAGAGCCACTGAGGACTTGGCCCACAAAGAGAAAATCAATGTTACAAAACAGATTCAAAAAAACACCTCTTTTCTACTGCCAGAAGAAGTTCTCGACTAAGATGAAAAAATTTCAGCTCTGGACCCAGATTTGCACTGTGCCACAACTACAACATCCCTTGCTTTCCAGCCAAAAGGTTTTCAGAATTATTTAGTTTACTGACATCATTGTTACTTTTTAGAGTTGGGTCAGTGTTTTCCTAACTTTTGCTTAAGTGACTTCACTGTCAGGTGTCTTTCACTTTAATGATTACTGCTTTTGGTTTTTTTCCAACCACAGAAATGATCAAAATATTTTACTAAATCAAGACATAAAGACAGAAAATACTTCATATTTTGCTAAATAACAGCATGGATTGGAAAAATCCTTTTCTATACTTTGAACCACTCCTTCATACTGTGCTTTGTATTTTTTAAGCAGTGAAGCCTCTGCCAGTTTCTTTCCCACTGAGTTTGCAGAACACCTGCCAGAGAGAGGTCTTTGCCAATAAACAGGGTCCTTAAGCGCTATGACAATTGAAAAAATGTCACGATCAATATAAATAATTAGTACTATTATTATTAACAACATCCACACTTTTTGGTCCGAGCTCTAATCTTCTAGAGCAGCTGCCTCTAGAAAAGAAGAGAGTGAAGAGAGCCAGTGCCAGCAGGTGGCACTCCAGAATATAAAGCATTAAGCACCAGGGCTTCCAGGACCAGCTCTGCTTGGCTGTCCCACTAGCTTGCTTTAGCACCCTTCAGGAGGTTTGCTTTGGTTTAGGATGACCGTCGCCACTTTCCCATGCCCAAACCGCAGGGACAAATGCAGTCAGTCCCATCTTTTAGCACCATAAGATTATCCTGGTGCAGGATGGGATGCATCAGCAAGGCAAGATGCACCACGTGCAGTCATTTCTAAAAGAGTAGGGCACAAGCACACCCAAAGTGCTGAGCTCATTAGTTGCTCCCTGACTGAGGGGAGAGCTCCCGCAGGGTGGGCAGAGATGCTTTCCCACCTTGTGCGGCGTCTTACTGCCTTCCGCCACTCTCCTAACATGCCTCTCAAGAAGCAGCAAGCTGGGATATAGCTGAAATAGCGCTGGGTTTTATTGCTTTAAGACAGCACCACCAACAAAAAACACACCGCAATGATTATGAAACCAGTTTCCCTTCTGTTTATTTTTAGCTATGCCCCATACGTACATAACAGCTACAGGGTTCACCTGCATGGTTAGGAAGTGTCACTAAAATGGTTCCTTGAGACATAGTGAAAACTCCCATCCTCCTCTGAGACTTCTGCCTCACCCCAGCACTCACACTCCTCCCGCAGCAAAGTCAGCTAAACCGGTGTGTTGGGTTTGCATGGCAAGGTTTTGGTAGCGGGAGGGCTACAGGGGTGGCTTCTGTGAGAAGCTGCCAGAAGCTTCCCCTGTGTCTGACAGAGCCAATGCCAGCCGGCTCCAAGACGGACCCAACGCTGGCCAAGGCCAAGCCCGTCAGCGCCTCTGTGATAACATATTTAAGAAAGAGAAAAAACAGTTAGAGAGAGCTTTTGCAGCCAGAGAGAGGAGTGAGAAGATGTGAGAAACTCTGCAGACACCCAGGTCAGTGCAGAAGGAGGGGCAGGAGGTGCTCCAGGCGCCGGAGCAGAGATCCCCCTGCAGCCCATGGTGAAGACCATGGTGAGGCAGGCTGTCCCCCTGCAGCCCATGGAGGGAGGATGAGGGGGTGTAGAGATTCCACCTGCAGCCCGTGGAGGACCCCACGCCGGAGCAGGTGGAGACACCCAATGGAGGCTGTGGCCCCGTGGGAAGCCCGCGCTGGAGCAAACTCCTGGCAGGACCTGTGGACCCATGGAGAGAGGAGCCCACGCCAGAGCAGGTTTGCTGGCAGGACTTGTGACCCCGTGCGGGACCCACACTGGAGCAGTCTGTTCCTGAAGGTCTGAACCCTGTGGGAGAGACTCACGTTGGAGAAGTTCGTGAAGGACTGTAGCCCGTGAGAGAGACTCCATGTTGGAGCAGGGGAACGATGAGAGGAGTCCTCCCCCTGAGGATGAAGAAGCGGCAGAAACAACGTGTGATGAACTGACCGTAATCCCCACTCCCCGTCCCCCTGTGCCGCTGGGGGGGCGGAGGTTGAAGCCGGGAGTGAAGTTGAGCCCGGGAAGATGGGAGGGGTGGGGGGAGGTGTTTTAAGATTTGGTTTTATTTCTCATTGCTCTACTCTGTTTTGCTTGGTAATAAATTAGATGAATCTTCTCTCTAAGTTCAGTCTGTTTTGCTTGTGACGATAATTAGTGAGTGATCTCTCCCTGTTCTTATCTCAACCCACAAGCTTTTTGTTATACCTTGTCTCCCCTGTCTAGTGAAGGAGGGGAGTGACAGAGCGGCTCTGGTGGGCACCTGGCCCCCAGCCAGGGTCAACCCACGACAACTGGTACTTCTTCCAATCAAACAGTGTCAGGAAAGCCTCTGTCTAGTAGTCTCCTCAGCCAGGAGAAATAAATCCACTTCAAAGAGCTGTGGCTCACCAGGCCTTCACAACTCTCATCCAACTGTAAGAGCAATCGCTTGATTTGCTCCTGTTGGAAGGCCTCCCAATCCTTCAGTCTTCAAAATGAGGCCCTTTAAAACACTGTGCAACTTGGGGGAGATAGGAGGAGGTACCCCTAAACCTAGTAAGATTGTGCTATTCTCTTAGAAAATGACATTTTAAAGAAAAACTGTGGAAGCCAGTTGTTTTGTCCAACTCTAGGCATCAAGCACAGCAGTCAACATGTAGAGAGGTAATTAATTGGCTCAGTTGACAAAGATGCAATTCCTACATCGTTCTCCCCTGGAAAAGTTTAGAGTTTAACACTGAAGGTCATACGACTGGGTGGAAAAAAAGCCTGCATTTTTATCAGAAGTCTATATGAATTACTTAAAAGCTATACAAATACGGAAAATAACCAGCCCTCTTGCAAAAAGCAGAAGTATTTACTGTTTAAATTCTCCTTAAAGGCAAACCTGTACCACAGGATCCATCTGCTCATGTGGAAATAGCAGAAAAGATCTGTCAGAAAGTAATTTCCTTTCCTCTCCTGTATATGTCAGTGGATCACTGGCATTTCCCCTCCCTCAATTGACCCTAAATATAAATAGACACAAAACTGGAAAAGTGTAAGGTCAACTCTGTGGATATGAAAAACACACAAACCAAATAAAACAAGGCAAAGTAATGTGCCCTTCTTGCAGAAGGGAGTCCACAATCAATGCCACATGATATTCACTGTGTTTTAGGAAATTAATTTATATCTAGAATTCCAAACTCATTTCCTCACAAGCAATAAACACATACCTTTTTTCCTGACAGTTCACTAACATTAGTCAGTGAAAGAGGCACGATTCAGCTCAAGGTATGTCTACTATACACACTGCACAAAAGCTTGCTCAATACATGTTTTTAATGCAAGTATCTTTTAATACACAAAGATGGGCTGATGGCACAAGAAAAAGGAATGGGGCAACTGTTCTTGCTTACTCTGCCTTCCTAGCTGCTATCCCGGTGTGCATTTGGTTCATACAATATTTACATGTGGAAAAGCAAGTCATGAAGCATAATTGTAACCCATACCAATCTTAACACTGAGCAGCAACGAAGCGTGTAACTGTCTGGTGATTATCATGAGACATCAGAAATATTTCCAAGTTAGCACGTTGCGCTGTTGTTGCTCTAAGAACTTAATTGGATCTCCTGTTTCCAGGGAACTCCCTGAACAGCTGCATGGATGCTCTCCTTGATATTCCACTCACCTGATTGGGAAGCAGAACTAAGGGGTGCCCAGGCTTCGGTATTCTTCTCGCTATTCAGTACAACAAACTGCCTTCTCTGATGAGCAACCTCTCTTGATAGAGGAGCAATGTAGGCGGGTTCAGAAAGGCACGCAAAATTCTCCGGCACTAACTAGTCAATAGATATGAAAAGGGTCAATCCCTTTGTAAGTTCTCAATCTAAATTTAGAATATGATATATTTCATGGAGGTGGGGGACCAAAGAGGGACGGAACATTAGAATGAAAACTTCTTGCTTTAAAGAACGATCGTTCTATACACCTATATTCTTTTCTTAGCTTGATTTTTGCAAATGAGCTCAGACTTTGCAAGTAGACTTTCAGGCTCCTCAAAATAAAGAGTGCAGGTGCAAAACACAGGTGCTTAAATGTGAGTAGTACAACCCTAAGAATACAGGCAGCATAAGACCTTTTTTAAGAAAAAAAAATCATTAAATATTTTCATTCCCTTATGTCTGATTGCATAACCCCTCTAAAGAAAGCAGCAAAGGTCACTGAAATGCACAGCCTTTGCTGATGGAAAAATGCTGTTGTATATTGTTTAAAATTACACAAAAGAAATGAGCACAAGTGCTAGAAAATGAGACCTTTAAAGGAGTGAACTGAAAAGTCCCCACTCAGCATGATACCCTGATTTAAAATTACACAGGTACAGGTTACAGCCACCTCTGTGTCTCTCTCCATTTGAAAAAGCAACAGTTTTATAATCTTATTAAAGGACAAAGTTGTAGATTCTTATCACTTCATTAAATTGCCCGTGCATGATCTTTGATTTTTTTTGTTCTTGTTTCATAACCACTCGTTAACATAAAAAGATAAGAGTTTCTCCAATGGATCACATAGAGTAGTTTCAGCCAGCAGAGGAAGGAGTAGCATAAGAATGTAACCCTGTAACATTGGAAAAAATTAGTCAGGTTCCTCAACATATTAAAGGATTTGCTGTAGGTCCTCCAAGGGCTACAACAGCAAAGTTCCTTCAGTCATGAGGTCATGTTTCCATCGCCCTTCACCAAACACCATCGCTCATTTTTGGGTCATGCCAACTCCCAACAAGTGGATACAAGGAAGAAAGCAAACATCACGAAGTTGTAACCTTTCTTTAAATAATGCCTCATAGGGAGAGGAGACCATAAGCAGCCCTCTAGCTCACACCTTCTTGTGTCAGGGATATGGCTGTATCAGAAGAGACAAAACCTGGATGGTAAATCAGGAGTCCAAGAGGGAAGTCAGCGCGAGGTTTTTCCCTTAACTATTTTTGATCACGGGGATAATATCCTCTTAAAATGCACATTTCCTTACCAAAATCCTTTTCACCAGCTCACCTTGCCCTTTTGCTAGGATGTTCAGGAGCACCAATATGATAGCATGAATTCATTTATTTTGTGCATGAAAATAATTATATCACAAGGACTTTGCAGGTGGATAAACAATTTCTTTAAAGACTCATTTCTTTAAAGCTGCAAAAAGTCGCCTGGGTTCAGTCCTGTCAGCATTTCTTTCTGCCAGTGACCCCTCCATATGAAGCAGTTCCACTGAGCTGGGCAAAGTCTCTTTCACAATAACCATTCTCAAGAGCAGATTTGGGCGAGACTTGGCCAGAAATCCTTCCAGTGGAGAACAGGTCATCCCACAAGCAGTCCTGCTTCCACCAAGTGCAAGTATGTGATATGCTCCATTTGAGAGGAAAGCCTCACTCTTCACAGCATTTAGATAAAGAAGAGAGGGAGACTAAATCTCAAAACATTCAGCAAAAGCTTTCAAAAACAGCAGCTGCTGGATTTTTAAGACCACCTCAAAATCATCCTGACATGCCCTAGATTTCCTGATCTATTTTAAAATTCCCTTTCAACTGCTATTACTTGTGTTTTCTGTGGAAGTCACACAAACAGGGAGAGTGGCAGCTTGTGAGAGGCTGTAAACTGAAAGGCCGAAGACAGCGTGAAATTGAGAGAATAAAAAGAATGAGTTTCTGTACATTTGAAGACGTTCAGGAGGGTCTTTTTTTCTTCTGAAGGGGGGTTGCTATTAGCCAACTGTAACAATAGCAACAGTGTCCTTATAAAAATAGCTCACTGCTTATTAAAAACAAATTTGGGAGCAATACAACTTCACTGAATTCTCACCAATTTGCTATTTACTGACCAGCTTGTCTTCTGGACATGCTTAAACTTCCAACACTGACATGCTTCCTATTCCACAGACTGACTGTATAATCAGTCTGTTCAGTCAATGCAACCCCGGTATTTCTGTTGATTTCTATTTGAATAGGGAATCTACTTCAGAAAGTAAAATCTGAAGTCTGAAGTGTACTTTATGCCTATTCCTGTTCTCAGTCCAGCTCCATTCCACACTCCAGAAGTATTTATGCCAGACCAGCAAGAGAAGTCTCCTCAGGCAAATCAAATCACCATCTCCTACATACTGTACTTTGAACTTACAACAAATTCCAGTATCGTAGTATCACACTTATTACTGCAGGACAAAAAAATGGTATTTTGCATTTGCAAATTAAGCCGAGATGCTGATTTAAAATAAAATTAGAGAAGAGTAAGTTTTAAAGGAAATTTGGAGTTTCAAATGAACACCTTATGAACGAAGTGAAATGACCAGCTATGTCACCTGTACTAAGGGAAGTGTTGCCTTTCTACTAAATACTGGAAATTTGGCAACCCACTTTCAGAACTGTGAAATGCTGCTCGTAACAGCTCCAGGTACTTGCACAGGGGATGACCCATGTTCCCATTCTCCAGTGCAGACTGGGTTTCCCACTTAGATTACATCTCCCATAACCACAACGGCAGCTCAACATGAAAAGAGGAGATGGAAGCCAGCCATAAAGCCAAGCCCTAAGGGAACAACGGGAAAACAAAGTATGCTAATTACAGTTCCCATGGGAGATGGTGCTAGCATTCCTAAACCTAACCCTTCAGCCTCATTTTTAAATGAAAGGGGATTTGGGTTTTTTCCCCCTCCGTAAAATAAACCAATGAACTTTCACAAAATGAGGACGCAGACAAAACTTCCAGAAGGCAATGCAGGACAAATCATCAAACCAGCTGTAAAACCAACTGAAGAGGCAAACAGCTTCACCCTTTTACTGCTCAGAAGCTAAGGAGAAGGGATTTTTCTGCCCCAGGAACGTTCTTGAGGCTTCATACCAATATATCCCTGATTCTATCCTCTGCCACACAAGTCCTCCCATTTTAAGTTTAAAAGAAAACTGCTACACAGGACTGGATCTTTAAATCCTTATTCATCAAAACCCCTCAAGGCTTTAGCTAGGTTCCACCAGTGTGACAGAAAGACCTTGATCTCCAGTCTTCTTCACAGAGGTGCCCCAGTGCTTGACACTGAAATGAAATGGAATTAAGAGGGGCTCATGCCTTCTGGATGCTTCAAGCACCTCATTTCCTCACGCTCCTAACATCTCATCCTCGAATTAGAATATAACCAGGTCTGGGCTTAGCAAAGGGAGTAAAACGCTAAAACACAGTACCCCATTAAATGTGTGGCCAAGCAATCCCTTTCATAATCTCCAGATCCGAGTGTAAGTTACTGCAACAACAAAAAATAAAGATTGAGATAATTAGGTACAAACAATCTAGCCCAATGAAAAACCTCATTATTTCCATGCAATTCAATAATCTGGAATATCAATAGTGCTGATTACCTGCTCTCTTCAATGGCCCTTTGTTCTTCTCCTTACTCTGAGAAAAAGCTGTTCTGAGCTGCTATGTAACTGAAGTGGCAATGTGTTGAGCATGGGTCTACCTACCGCAGGGCTGGCTCACCCACCTAAGGGGCTGCTTATAAACTGCAGCAATCTCTCCAAGAGGCGGTCAATACTTACTGTCCTCAAGGCAGAACCTTGGGCAGAAAAAAAAGTTTGGATTAACTCCTTTGCAGATAATGCCCCAAAGGAACCTCAACAGCAAGGACCTCTTCATGCAGTGGCTGCCTCAAAGGGCTCTGGGGAAGGTAACTAAGACAGTAAGTCTGTTGACTCCAAGCTTAAGTTCTCAGTAAAGATTAAACGACCATCAGTAAAAAAATTAGGGGCTACTACTTAAGAAAAAGCTTTAAGTTGCAATACTGAGTCTGTGATCTGCAATTTAGAAAGCATCTCTACAAAGAGTTATGCACTGGGAAGAAGCATCTGAAGTATTAATACTGCCATTACTAGACATCTCAGTTTTACCTGCATCAGGAAGATCTAAGCTCGCCTAAATTTAGCTTCAAACATGCATTCCATCCAAACTGATCTGCATGTGACAGGGTCAGGACTTCTTCGCCAAGCTACGTGCCAGTACATGCCAGTGGCAGACTCGGTGAACCCACACAAGAACCTGGGTATGCTCATGGAAGAAGGAAATTTTCATTTACTAAGAGTGAATCTGACAAAATGATAATATTATTTTCCCTTCTCCCAGCTGAAAGTTTTAAGTACCAGCAATTTCAGTAGCTCAGCAGAGCTCCACCAATGCCTCCTGCTGACCCCATTCCACTTTGAAGTGCACAATTCAATATTCAGGTCAGAAAGGAAAAGTGAATATGAGGGGAAGGCAGAGGCCTGGGTTCCTGTCCCTGCTCCAATGAATGTTTAATTATTTTATATAAAAAATTCATTTGGAGAAGAGCTAGAATCCAGGCAGTCTAATGGGTTTACCTATGAAGAGAAAAAGAACCACATCAAATCGCCAGAGAAAGGTGGCAGCTCAGTTCTAGCTTCCTTCAGGCTGAGTACCAAACCTAACTGAGACAGGGCAACCGCTAGCTCCTCCAGTGCTTACATCTCAGCAGAACGTACCTAACTCCAGAAAGAAATAAAAAGGAGCAGTTCAGCATGTTTTCCTGGAACAGAAAGAGGGCTGTCGACTTAAAAGACCTCCTCTTGATTCTCCCTTCTTGTAGCCAGCTTCTCTGTCTCCTTATTTGGGATGCTGCTTTTGCAAATCCCACTCTTGGGCCAACTTTTTTCCTGGCATTGCACAAGAGACCTTGTTATCAGCATCCCATAGAATATGGTGCCGGGAAGTGTGATACTGCAGTACTTAAGGTCTTTTGTGGATCTACTCTGTTGAAAATGTTCTTGAGTTGCTTTGGTGTTTCAAAAACTTCAAGCTGTGTGATTGATGTTGCAAATAACAGCCAACCCAGCTGAGCTAAAGGCTGAACATCAAGTGCTGCATGCACATGCTCCTGTCCACTGCTCCCCCTCAAGTGAAAGAAGTCGAGGGGGTGCAGGGGTTCACATACTCGGATAGTCATATCTGAAGAATCAGTCAGTATAAAGAAAAAATGGAGCTATTCAGAGGCATTTCACAACCAGAAGAAAAAAGTCAGCAAGTAAATTATGTGTAGCAAACAGCTCCCATGCAGGTAGTTTTTGACTTAATACTTTTCAAAAACAGGGCAACCTAGCAGATTTCTTGCCAGCGAAGGTAAGTCCTCCAAATAATTATGCCGCCATACAAAGGTTAAAAAGGGTGGGTGGAAGGAGCTGTTTTCTCTGCAGAAATCAGGAGCTGCATCTCCTGTGCAAACAGGAAGCCACCACCCGGGCTGTCCCTCGGCCAGCTGCCGAGCAAGAGCCGGGACGGAGACTTGCTGGGCTGCCCGTTCAGCCACGCACCGCCAAGGCAACCAGCGTTGCGTCAGCCAGTGGGCGGGATGCTGGAACGCTCTGGTAAAAAACCTGCCCTAAGGATGGCCACCTTCCACTGGGCACTGGGGTACGGCTTTTAAAAACAAAGCATGTGCGACTGTGCTTCCATCTCAACCACAAACACATGTCCATCCACAGCAGACGTAATAAAAATTCACTTTCAAAACAAGTAAATTTGAATTTTTTTTGTTGTTTTTTTATGATTCCTTGTTCAGCGACTGAGACCAGCGTTGCCTTCAGCAAAAGGCACATGTAAAGAACGACATCCTGGACAGCTTTCACTGTGTGACATGAGAGTAGGCAGGAGGGGCATTTCCTTTAGTTTCTAGAAGCAGGTGAACTCACACTGAATATTTAATTCAGACTCTAAACTATTTTCACCAACCACTTGAAAGTTAGGTAATTATCCCGTTTAAAGAAACCTAGCGATTATATTTCGCATTCCCTCCCAACAGCTATTGCTGTTGCGACAATATTCATCTTGTCCATGATGTCTATTATCTGCTGTATAAATATTGATGATCTGAGTAATTGCTGTTCTGTACATATGCTTCTCACAGATATAAATTTCTCTGCTTGAAGTTGGCTGCTGAGAAAGTGCTTTCCTCCTTTTGCATGGCAATGAAACATTACCGGAGATTACTGGAGATGCCACTGAGAGTTGTTAGCCCTGGGGAAAAAAAAAAAGGGGGAAAAAAAGAAGAAAAAAAAAGGAAAAAAAAGGAGGAAAAAAAAAAGAAGAAAAAGGAAAAAAAAAGAAAAGAAAAAAAAAGCAGTGAGTAAGAACAGCTTTTGCAGAGGGGGAATGAAGTGATGTTTGCCTGGACTGGGAAGGCTGAATAGTCCCAAAGAACAAGAAGTTAGCTAAGCCAGTATTCAGGCAGCTTAAGTTTAGCTTAGGCTGTGCCGACACCAGACACAGCTCAAAGGGAAAGAACTGCTGCAGGCTCCACGCTGGCCACCACTGCTAAGCAGGGCATGCCATGCTCTTGGGACATGTCGTGTATGACATGCACGTTGTAACCATCCCGTGGGTCACAGATGATGGGGGCTACTTTTTCTGATTAAAACCAGAAAAAATAGCCAGTCTTGTACTGGAGGAAGAACGCCAAGCTGAATGTTATGCTGGGACAGGCTTTGCAATGCCACCCTGTAACCTTTGCCAGCACACGGCCATCATTCACACAAAAGCAAAGCTGATCTTGAGGCACCTCAATGCTTGTTCATAGATACCACAGGCATACAACACAGCATCGCTTCAAACTCTTTTCACTGCTTAAATACGTTTGCCCATCAGACTTTGTGTCCAGTCAGGTAGTCCTCCGACTTCCTGCAATCGGCAAAAATCACTAAAAACACCCCAGTGCATGTCCTGGCTAATCTGATCATATTGCCCCACAGTCTGGCAGTACAAAGACCTGGTTTTGATAGAGCCCTTCCACGTGTGCATGGCCTCACCAACAGTATATGAGAGATGAAGGCTTCTCCTTAGGGGACAATGAGAAACCTGAGAGCCTGAACCTCAGTAAAATTACCCCTCTGGAATTATGGGTCAAGAGATGAAGACTTTTTCAGATATGTAAAGTTTGGTAAGATTTATACTGAGAGAGTTTCCTTGTAGAAATACTCTCTTTATAAGGTCTCCAGCCATCATTTACAGTATCTGGAAACGAACACTGGACAAAGGCCTTTTCTTAATTTAAAAAAAAAAAATCTTTCTAACTTACATATACTACAGAAATTAAGGGAAAACTAAACATCTGCCTGATTTACATCTGTGTTACTGAAGATTAGAGAGAGTATGGAGTGGATGCAGAAAGCAGCAGGAGAAAAGCCACCAGCTTCCCCATGGGAGCTGGAGGCCAGGGCAGGAACAAGAGGAAACAGTGGATAGGGACAGAGAGCGAGCAGGAAGCAAGGGCAAATACAGATAACGGGTGAGCAACGTTTGGAGTGCCCAGAGGTGGAGAAGGAGGAACTGAATGTTTATAATGAGCAAAAGAAATAAGAGTCTGGAAGTCTCACTTTCTCTGTTGCCTTGTTCAAACAACTACATAATAAGCCATTGCACATGATCACAGCAGCCACTAATTTATACATATATATATTTTATATGCACATGAACAGACTCAGTGAAAGTAGTTACTGAACACTGATACAGCCGATCTTTTCCCTGCGACATTGAGTGTTAAGCCATCTGCTTGTTCAACGTGGTCCTCGTCATATAATTAATTCCTCTCTGACTTTCTGCAGCTTCTTTCCTTCCCCCATAATTTCTACAGTGCTTTGGGGTTTAATATGTTACAATCACTAATGACAACTGCTGTACATCTCTGAATCTTTAAGGGAAGTTGCTTCCAGCAGAAAATTAAAGGTTGAACTCTTACCAGTAACTCTGGGCATGTTTAACTAATATTAAGCCACAGAACATCGCCTAATTAGTCCAACAGGTCCTTTAAAAAAAATCCACATGACCTCACTGTCAGTTCTTACACTGAGTCATTTTGGAGACCAGTTGAAACACAGCCCTGCATAATTCTCTAACATCAACAGCACGCTGCGTTGATTGAAGCAGACAGGACCCTAACTACAATGACCAGGCAACCCCAACCATCTCCACTCCGTCTTTTTTTTTCCCTTCTGTTTCTAAGACAAGACACAACCTAGCAGCCTCTGGTCTTACCTACATTTCCCAGACCTACTTTGTTTGCCTGCAGATTAGTTATAACACACACTATATGCACCAGGAATGCTCTACTGCTAATGCAAATTGTTTTGCATGCAAACACAAGATGCAGGTGGCCAAGCCTCTACTGCCCAATTCACAAGCACAAACAGACTTACGGCTCTCAAGCTTTTACATGCATATTAATTTGAACGGAATGAAATGTACCCATAACTTTGAAAGTCCTGTTAAAACACCATTAAAAAACATGACTCAAATCTTAAGTGTTCACATTCCTGAGTCACTAAAAAGTGACATCAAATTTCCATCAAATAATACTCTATTTTCTGGGTAGTTATTAATCCTGTGGTTCATTCTGAAATCACGGTCATGTAACTTTGCTAAAGCTATGCCTGTCCAACATATCTTTTCCTGCACAGCAATGCCTATCTGGAGTGTAAGAAATATGACCTCCATCCGCAATAGTTCCATCACCAAATTTCCTTAAGAGAGGATGCAAAACTGCAGCATTACCAGCTCAGTGTGTTTTCATCAAGAGAGCAGCTAGTTTCATCACATCTGTGCCAAAGTCACTGTATAGGGTTTGTATGGCAAGGTTTTGGTAGCGGGGGGGCTACAGGGGTGGCTTCTGTGAGAAGCTGCCAGAAGCTCCCCCCATGTCCAATGCAGCCAATGCCAGCCGGCTCCAAGAGGAGCTGCTGGCCAAGGCCGAGCCCATCAGCAACAGTGGCAGCACCTCTGAGATAACAGAGTTAAGATGGGGGAAAAAAATACCATCAGGAGCAACTGCAGCCAGAGAGAGGAGTGAGAAGATGTAAGAAACTCTGCAGACACCCAGGTCAGTGCAGAAGGAGGGGCAGGAGGTGCTCCAGGCGCCGGAGCAGAGATCCCCCTGCAGCCTGTGGTGAAGACCATGGTGAGGCAGGCTGTCCCCCTGCAGCCCATGGAGGAAGGATGAGGGGGTGTAGAGATTCCACCTGCAGCCTGTGGAGGACCCCACGCCGGAGCAGGTGGAGGCACCTGAAGGAGGCTGTGGCCCATGGGAAGCCCACGCTGGAGCAAGCTCCTGGCAGGACCTGTGGACCCGTGGAGAGAGGAGCCCACGGCAGAGCAGGTTTGCTGGCAGGACTTGTGACCCCGTGGGGGACCCACGCTGGAGCAGTTTGCTCCTGAAGGTCTGCACCCCATGGAAGGGACCCACGCTGGAGAAGTTCGTGAAGGACAGTCTCCCGTGAGAGGGACTCCATGTTGGAGAAGTTGGTGGAGGACTGTGTCCCGTGAGAGGGACCCCACGCTGGAGCAGGGGCAGAGTGTGAGGAGTCCTCCCCCTGAGGAGGAAGGAACAGCAGAGACAATGTGTGATGAACTGACCACAACCCCCATTCATTCCCCATCCCCCTGTGCCACTGTGGGGGGAGGATGGAGAGAAATTGGGAGTGAAGTTGAGCTCAGAAAGAAGGGAGGGTGGGGGGAAGGTGTTTTAAGACTTGGTTTTATTTCTCATTATCCTACTCTGATTTGATTGGTAATAAATTGAATTAATTTTCCCTAGCTGAGTCTGTTTTGCCCGTGACAGTAATTGGTGAGTGATCTCTCCCTGTCCTTATCTCGACCCAGGAGCCTTTCATTATATTCTCTCTCCCCTGTGCAGCTGAGGAGGGCAGTGACAGAGCAGTTTTGGGGGGCACCTAGCCAGGGTCAATCCACCAGTCACTACGTCCACAAAAATAAAAAAGCTTTCCTGGGCTTGTATCCCACTAAAGTATCTCTCATGGAGATGTGAAAATGCAATTTCACTATGAAAATAAATATGGTGGAGTTAGTAATTTCTTGCACTGGGCACATGACCATCTGTTTGCATTGCTTCCAAACATCCACCGCACTCTTAAGCCCTAGGAAGCCGACAATGTGTGGACTGCAGGACCCTGCTCCTCTCGCTCTTTCTGATTTGCATCAGCTTTCCTGGGGAGAGCAAGGGTTGCAAGATGGTGTTTGTGCTCACAGATGCCAAGCACTTTCTCAACAGGTAAGGGCTGGTGGATGCCACGTTTGCCTTCCTCTACTGGTGTGAGATCTGTAAGCGGGCCATGCAGTTGCAACTGAAGCACAAAGAGGGACTCAAGCTGTGATGAAGGAATGGCTAAATCACGTACATGCATCCTCACAGCGGCACAGAGACCTCTACGGATTTGGGAGGTGCAGCACACCTCCTAGTCTTTCCCTTTGCTAGAAGAGAACTATTTTGCACTACCTTTTCACAGGAAAGGCATTCACAGGAAGAGATTCTGCCAATACCTGGAGTTTTGTGCTTTACCAAGCTAGAAAATCCAGCTAAGACTGACAGAAAGTGTATGAGCACTATTCTAATCAAATTTATTTACATTATGTACTTCTGAAATAAAATACCAGGTACCAAATACATCACCCGATAATTCAAAGAAACCTAATAAGCAGTTTGAGATTCCAAGCAATCTCCTGAAATTGCTACTCCTACAAACCCTTCTTCTAGCTTTTTAGTTGCAGAAGGTAAGGTGCCAGCAATCTATCTTAGAACATGAGATGATGAAACGGAGACATTTAAAAGAAAAAAAACCCTAATACAATGCCGTTCACAAAGTAGTTTGCTTACAAAGAAACTTGTTTAGCAGTTTCATTTTATGTAGCACTTACTTAAGAACTGCAACTTGTATTTCTTCTGTTTAAGATTTTTGCAATGGCTGAAGACTTTTTCTTCTAGGTGACTCCCAGTTTTTGGTTCAAGAATATTCCAAGAATATTCCTGCTCCAGAGTCTAAGTGCATGTATTCTGACACACAAGAATAACCCCCACTTCCTAGGTGCACTACAACCAAATCACAGTTCTTGTCAGATGAAGCTGATGTTCAAAAAATGTTAAAAATATATTAAAATAAGGCCAGCAATGAATGTGAGAGTGTTCTGAGGAGGAATAGTAGCACTCAATCCTCTTTGTAATCATATCCAAACGTTGAAGGTTTGGTGTTACTTTGGGTTTTTTTTATTTTGCAGTAAAGCTCAGCTGGTTTAAACAATTCCCCCCGACATTTACCAACGTGGGAGAAAAGAGGAAGAGCTGATGCAAGATGCTGTTCCTTCGGGGCAGTTCAGTGCTTTTGGTGCTCTGGCTTGTAGGTTTTTGCCTGCTCGGGAGGCTCCAAATGGAGAACACTAACGGGATCCACTGGAGGTCACAAAACACTGCCAGGAAATCAGATGCAGACAAGACAAATCCACTAAAGAAGTAAAACAAACCCCCAAACAAACAAACTGCTCCCTTATCTTAGGGTGGGGTTTTTTCTTTTTTTGCTTCTTGCCTGCGTATCTTGCCTGCAATTGCCAAAGTAGCAAGAAAAGAAAATAAAATGTTAATGTGGTCATAGAGGCAGTTATTTAACCCACAATTTCCTAGTAGCTTTTAAAAGTACTCTCAAGGAATTTTCTCTCTTGGGAGAGACACATTTATTTCACACAGAAGCTCAGAATTTTTGTCATGTGTGACATTACTGAAACACACAAAGACGGTTTCATCTACCGGGATGACTGCACGTGTTTCTCATGTCGTCTCCACTGAATAAGCAAGCCATGCTGAAATAAAACAGGATCTGCACGTTACCCTCTTTGATTTGATTTGCAAAAGGGGGAAGCTGATACATCTCAAGAGTATGCAGCATATCGCACCGGGGACCTCAGACCCTCTGAAAGCAGTCGCTGGCTTTTGCTCAGACCCACGTGTCACGAACGAAATGGAGAAGAGAGGCTCTCGAACTGTGTTGCAGGGACAGCTAAGCAAAAGGCAGGTCAGGCCACTCAAAGAAGTGCACAGTACACTTCAGAGCTAGTAGTTGCCACCACCTGTGGTACTAACTAATATTAAAAAAAAAAAAAAAAAAAGCTAGTGAGCTAAAAGAAAAATAATTGGACATGGCTATGCAATACTTCAGACTAGTTTTAAATCAATGCAACGGTGCTGTAGTTAGAAAAGGATAAGTGAGGGCCAGAAAGTGGAGAATCAAGTCTATGTTTATGTACCACCAGAATAGAAAGTGGAGTAACTTGCAAAGTTACTGCAAGTTGCTAAATGCATCTTTTTCACAAAAGTAAATTTACATAAATCACAGATTTTCACTAGCCTTTTTCTGGTAAGTAAAAAATATCCATCTATTTTGTTTTTTCGTCCACACATACATGTGTGAGTGTCCATACAAAACTTTTTATTCAACCTTTTACTCTTCTCATTTTGTCACTAAGAGAAACATAGAAAAGGGTGAGAGAAGGAAGCAGAGAAAAGGCATCTTTTTGTCTTTGTTTTTTAAATTAAAAAATGGGTGGAATACATTTTTTTGGTGGAAGTTTTCTGGTTTGGGAAAAAGCATTTTCCATTTGAACTAATTTAGTCAGCTAAGCATGTGACAAATACCAAGAATAAATAAGTTTTGGACCAAAGAGCCTGGCCCTTTGATTTCACCTATAAAAATAAGAATATTTCTATACAAAGGAAGCCAATTATCAGTTCTAAACTGACTTTCAGAGGATATGAAAATCAGATCCCCCTGCACTCTTCCTACACTGGCCCTGCAGTACGTACGCTGCTGATCCACAGCGACACCAGCACCGAGGAGCGTCCGAGCCTCTGTGGAAAGTGTGCAATGGCGCCTTTGTTTCCATTTGAGAGCGCACGACACAATTAGCATTTTCAGCTTCCCTTCCCCACTGCCAGCGTGGAAGGCAACAAATAAAGCGTATTAATGGGGGTTTGAGCAGCAGGCCTCAAAATTACACACACACACACAAATCCTGTCTGTCTGATCCCAATCTTCTGCAGGTCTCTAATGAGAATCACAACACCATCTCCTAATCATGTCATCAGTAATGCAAATAACCATCTTGGCCCCTCATCAAGTGTCTCTCCGGCTTAAACAAGTGCCTTTAGATTGCACAGCCCTGGGTGCAAAAGCTGCCAGGTCCCTCTGAAATAACCTTGGCGTGACAACGCTACATACATCACGCTTCGTGGCAGTGGACAGCAGCGGCTGAGCGCAGCCAGGTATCGGGAGCCTAATCGATCCCTCGGCTACTGTACCAGCTCCCGAGCACTTCTGTCCCTAGCCCAGCACACACCAAACAGCCAGACACCGTCAATGCAGGGATCTCACGGAGGAGGCGGTCTTCAGCTACAGCAACATACCTTCAGGCCTCCTAAAACAAAACGCTGAATAAGCAACACAGCAGAAGGGCTACAGCACTGGATTGACACTTAAAAAATAGAAAGAGGATCTCATTTTAGTCCCCCCAAGGCCATCACTCCCTGCCCCAGGAATGCCGCAGCAGTGCTGTTCTCCAGCCCTGTGCCTGGATGGACCCCAGGCTGATGCTCGCAGCCATGTCCCTAGCCCCGCCTCTGTCCCCAGCTCCTGCTGCTGGATGGACGCTGGCCCTGGTGTGTCCCTTGCCCTGACCAGGGCTGTCGATGGACCCCGTTACAGCACTCTGAAATCAAATGATGGGAAAGGCGTTCTTCTGCGAAACATCATTACCACCCTGCCAGGGAAGTCTGGACCGCAAGAGCTTCCAAAATCAAAAGAAATGTATCTGTATTAGCCCCTTACCCTTGGCATCAGGCCCATATTGGCAGTGCTCGTAACACATACAGGGAAACTGGCATACAGAACGGTGCAGCAAACAAAAGGAAATCCTGCACCAATCAAGTCAAAAAATACCAAACAGGTCTTGATCCCACAAAAGCAAAGACAAGCTATACCTTGACAAGCAACTTGTAACTGTAGTCATTGGTGCTAACAGATCTAGCATGGCAGAATGAAGAAAACAAGCTCCCAAGCATTTGCAAAGTAGCATAATTCAGGTTCACTTTTAAATTTTAAATGTAAATTAAATTTTAAATGTAAATTTTAAATGTAATTTAAAGGCACATTTACTTTTAAATATTTGGCAAGTATTGCTAAGGGAAAAAATGCTTGAGGAATTTACATATTCCAAATAACAACACCAGCATTTCGGAACCCCAGGTCCTGCTGTGACTGGGCACGTGCACATTGCTGAGCACAGCTCAGCCACCAGCAGTTCCCTTCCTCGCTGGAGGGAGAATTGCTGGGCTTCCAATGCCACTCTCAGCAAATTTTTACCTTCTAAGCAGCAAGTGTTTGTATAATAGAAATCCTCCTATCAGCATTACCAGCTGTGCCCAAAGCACAGCAACCACAACCATGTATGCTTCAAAATCTCAACATTTGTGCGTGTGTAAACAGTGCACTTCTGGAAAGGCAGAGTATGTTTTCTGCAAAGCACTGCAAAGATTCCGGGTCCTTTAGAACATCAAAAGGCCATCCTAATCTGCCATTCACCTTCAGCACTTGCCACTTGCTCAGCTAAGACGCCTCTGTAACTCACAGGGATCACAACCACATCTCACAAGCCTGTTTTACCACCTGTGAGGACACCACCTTTGAGAACGTAAGAAACTTCTTCTTTCGCAGCAGCAGTCCTGGAGCTCTTTGGTGTGCTACCCTCCCTAATGTTAGCTTGAAGCTTGAAGTACCAGCCAACACCAGAGCAGGCAACACAGCAAGAGGAACTGATTTCTAAACCTCACCATGAGGATTGTAGCTGCTAACCCAGGGACACAGGACGGGGAAAAGATGGGTGCTCATCTCGGCCTGATCGGATGCCAGAAATACTTACAGAGGTATGAGAGAGGTGGAAGGCACCAAGCTTGAAAACAGGCATGCTAAAGCACTCAGGCAGAAGACCATCTCCACCCCAAATTACTCACTTTTAGAAACAGGGCAGCCCTCCAAACCCCTGAGCATACCTCCTCTTACACAACTTCACCTGCAGCTGATGGGAGCAGAAGGTTCATATGCTGAAGATGCCAGGACGTCGTAAGACTCGGACTTTTAATTAAAAGCACACTCTTGAATAGGAACATCTTGAAAGGTGTCTTCTCAGCTTTTGACTACGGAGAAAGCAAGAGGAAGCAAGAGAAAAGGCTGACACTTTCTCCTCTTAACTAAACCACCTACACGTGTAGTTTTTCAAAATAGGCCCAATTAGGGCAAGTCATGTTTGGGTTAATGAGACTGTGGAGAGAATCATAGAATCATTTAGGTTGAAAAGGACCTTTAAGATCATTGAGCCCAACCGCTAACCTAGCACTGCCAAGTCCACCACTAAACCATGTCCCTAAGCACCATATCTACACATCTTTTAAATACCTCCAGGGAGGGTGACTCAACCACTTCCCTGGGCAGCCTGTTCCAGCACTTGACAACCCTTTCAGTGAAGAAATTTTTCCTAATATCCAATCTAAAACTCCTCTGGCACAACTTGAGGCCATTTCCTCTTGTCCTATCGCTTGTTACTTGGGAGAAGAGACCAACACCCACCTGGCTACAACCTCCTTTCAGGGAGCTGTAGAGAGCAATAAGCTCTCCCCTCAGCCTCCTTTTCTCCAGGCTAAACAACCCCAGTTCCCTCAGCCACTCCTCAGAAGACTTGTGCTCTAGACCTTTCACCAGCTTCATTGCTCTTCTTTGGACACACTCCAGCACCTCAATGTCTTTCTGGTAGTGAGGGGCCCAAACTGAACACAGCACTTGAGGTGTGGCCTCACCAGTGCTGAGTACAGGGGGACCATCACTTCCCTAGTCCTGCTGGCCACACTATTTCTAACACAAGCCAGGATGCTGTTGGCCTTCCTGGCCACCTGGGCACACTGCTGGCTCATATTCAGCTGGCTGCCGACCAACACCCCCAGGTCCTTTTCCGCCAGGCAGCCTTCCAGCCACTCTTCCCCAAGCCTGTAACCTTGCATGGGGTTGTTGTGATCCAAGTGCAGGACCAAGAACTCAGCCTTGTTGAACCTCATACACTTGGCCTGGGCCCATCGATCCAGCCTGTCCAGATCCCTCTGTAGAGCCTCCCCACCCTCAAGCACACCAACACTCCTGCACGACTTGGTGTCATTTGCAAATTTAGTGAGGGTGCACTCGATCCCCTCGTCCAGATCATTGATAAAGATATTAAAGAGAACTGGCCCCAAAACTGAGCCCTGGGGAACACCACTTGTGACTGGCCACCCACTGGATGTAACTCCATTCACCACAACTCTTTGGGTCTGGCCATCCAGCCAGTTTTTTACCCAGCGAAGAGTATGCCCATCCAAGCCACAAGCAGCCATTTTCTCTAGGAGAATGCTGTGGGAAACGGTGTCAAAGGCTTTACTAAAGTCTAGGTAGACAATATCTACAGCCTCTCCCTCATCCACTAAACGGGTCACCTTGTCATAGAAGGAGATCAGGTTAGTCAGGCAGGACCTGCCTTTCATAAACCCATGCTGACTGGGCCTGGTCACCTGGTTGTCCTGTACGTGCCATGTTATGGCACTCAGGATGATCTGCTCCATAACCTTGCCCAGCACCAAGGTCAGACTGACAGGCCTGTAGTTCCCTGGATCCTCCTTCTGGACCTTCTTGTAGATGGATGTCACATTTACTAACTTCTAGTCACCTGGGACCTCCTCGGTTAGCCAGGATTGCTGAGAAATGATGGAAAGTGGCTTGATGAGCACTTCTGCCAGCTCCCTCAATACTCTTGGGTGGATCTCATCCGGCCCCATAGACTTGAGTGTGTCTAGGTGGTGTAGCAGGTCGCTAACCATTTCCCCGTGGATTATAAGGGCTTCATTCTGCTCTCCATCCCTGTCTTCCAGCTCAGGGAGCTGGGTAACCAGAGAATAACTGGTCTCTTACTATTAAAGACTGAGGCAAAGAAGGCATTAAGTACCTACCTCAGCCTTTTCCTCATCCTTTGTCACTACATTGCCTCCTGCATCCAATAAAGGACAGAGATTCTCTTAGCCCTCTTTTTGTTATGATTGTATTTATAGAAATATTTTTTATTGTCTTTTATGGCAGTAGCCAGATTAAGTTCTAGTTGGGCTTTGTACTTCTAATTTTCTCCCTGCATAGCCAAACAGCATCTTTGTAGTCCCCCAGTTGCCTGCCCCTTCTTCCAAAGGCCATAAACTCTCCTTTTTCCCCCATCCCCAACTTGCAGCCAAAGCTCTCTGCTCAGCCAGGACAGTGTTCTTCCCTGTCGGCCCTTCTTCTGGCGCATGGGGACAGCCTGTTCCCGTGCCTTTAAGATTTCCTTCTTGAAGAATGTCCAGCATCCCTGGACTCCTTTGCCCTTCAGGACTGCCTGCCAAGGGACTCTGCCAACCAGTTTCCTAAACAGGCCAAACTCTGCCCTCCGGAAGTCCAAGACAGCAGTTCTGCTGACCCCCCTCCTTACTTCTCTGAGAATCAAAAACTCTATCATTTCTTTATTGCTATACCCAAAACAGCCTCCAACCATCACATCACCCACAAGTTCTTCTTCGTTTGTGAACAGGTCCAGCAGGGCACCTTCCCTAGTTGGCTCAGTCACCAACTGTGTCAGGAAATTATCTTCCACACACTCCAGGAACCTCCTAGATTGCTTCCTCTCCACTGTACCGTATTTCCTGCAGACATATGGTAAGTTGAAGTCCCCCAGAAGAACAAGGGCTAGCAATCATGAGACTTCTCCCAGCTGCCTGTAGAATATTTTGTCTGCCTCTTCATCCTGGCTGGGTGATCTATAACAGCATCCCACCATGATATCTGCCTTGTTGGCCTTTCCCCTGATTCTTCCTCATCCTTATTGTCACCATCATTAAGCTCTAGACAGTCAAAACACTCCCTAACATACAGGGCTACCCCACTGCCTCTCCCTCCTTGCCTATCCCTTCTGAAGAGTTCATAGCATCTATTGCAGCACTCCAGTTATGTGAGTCATCCCACCATGTTTGTGTGATTGCAACTGTATCATAGTTTTCACGCTGCACAATGGCTTCCAGGTCCTGCTGTTTGTTGCCCAGGCTGCGTGCATTGGTGTAGATGCACTTCAGTTTGGTCACACAGGAATTAAGGCTTCTCCCCCAGAAAAGCTGGCAGGATCAACAGCCATTCTAAGGCACTTCTGTGGTTTTTAACACATCAGTAACTGTTGAGTCTTTGCTGCATGAATCTCCATTCCCTACCTCCACTAAAATGGCAGACCAAAGGATCTCACTAGCGCACCATCTGTCAAACACTGGCATGCCGCCCCCAGGCTTATCTCTAGCGAGCCTGGTGTTCTCCCTTTTCCCCTTCAAATCTAGTTTAAAACTTTTCCAATGAGCCCTGCTAACTCCTGTGCAAAGATCCTTTTCTCTCTTTGGGACAGGTGTACCACATGTGTCACCAGCAGGCCTGGTGTCATGTAGACTGACCCATGATCAAAAAACCCAAAATTCTGCTGGTGACACCAGGCTTGGAGCCAGGTATTGATCTGCTGGGTCTTCCTGTTTCTCCCCTCATCATTCCCTGCAACTGGAAGGACAGAGAACTCTACCTGTGCTCCTGATCCCTTAACCAGTTGTCCCAAGGCCCTGAAGTCTCTCTTGATTGCCCTCAGACTTCTTGTTGCAACTTCATTGCCGCCTACCTGAAAAATCAATAATGGATGATAATTTGAGGGCCACACCAGAGTAGGAAGCCTTCTCTTCACATCTTTAACCTGGGTCCCAGGGAGGCAGCAGACTTCCCCAAGAGGTGGGTCCAGCCTGCACGTTGCGCCCTCTGTTCCCCTCAGGAAAGAGTGTCCTATGACAATGAGCTGTCTTGTTTTCTTTATGGAAGCAGTTTTGATGCAAGGTGTAGGCTGACTTAAACTCAGCGACACCTCCAACCTAGACGAATTTCATCCTTGTCATTGTTCAGTTCCACTTGCAGAGCCTCGTACCTATTATGCAAGGCTGCCTGGGAAGGTGGGGTAGTAACAGAGGAGACATGCCTGCTGTGCCGGGCAGGAACTTGTCACCATTGCCCTCTATCCCTTAAGTCAATGCATTCAGCCAGGTGGAGAGAGGATAGGGAGTCCTCCATATCATGTGTCCTGTCTGCTTTACTGCAAGCTTCAAAACCCAGACTCATGAGGCTAAGGGACCTGTACCAGTGACAACAGCCCAGCTTCTGACCGGGTCAGAAGCAGCCTCAGTGGGTGCAGGCACATAGGCAGCCTCCACCCCTGCTCATAAACGAGCGTATGCACCCGACGTTCAGACACTCCCCAGGGCCAGGAAGGCATTCCCCCTAGCAGTGACAAGAGTAATAACAAGGAAAACGAGAAGGAAGGGTATAAACTGAAGTGCAAGAGAGCTCCCATTGCATGGCAGGCCATCCACTTAGGAGTGCTATTCGCAGACTGAGCAGGTGGCTTTGTCAGCTGAGAAAAGATCTTCCCCAGGTTAGAGGCAAGTGGGTGTCAGTGCCAGATGGGTGGCACGGGGCATGGAGGAACCACGGACCCACACTGCCAGCCACTGCAAGTCAAATGGCTCCAGCATCCTCACTCCTCTCCACGGGGATGAAGGGCACACGGAGGAAGTAACAAGTCCAGCACCTAGGTACTCCTCACAAGCTTGGGCATCTCAACAATACAGGTAACTCTAGAGCTGTTTCCAATAGACTTTTTTTTCTCTAGCTGCATTGGGCCAGTATTTCAGATCTGACTTACTGTCTGGAAAAAGCATGCTACTACACAGTGCAACTGAAGAAGACTGAGAGCGCCAGTGTGTGGAAAACAGACTGGCCCAAGCTTTTTTCTTTCTTTAAAAACAATACATTGTGCAGTCTACATCAACATTCTCACAAAAAACGCTCGCTCTGTCCTACACCTCAGAAGCTGGCTGCTGAAAAAAATCCAGAATGCAATTAAAACATGGATTCCGCTAAGTTTCACTTCCCTCTGCAATTTTATAATCGTCTCATCCATCAATTTTGAAAGAATATTAATACTGGCATCAGCTGGCTCTCCACCTCTTCTGCTGAGCGAGCTTTTTCGGAGCCCTGTCCCTGCCTCTCTGCATCCAACCACAGATGCTGCGAGGAAGAGGAGAGGGGGAGGCAGAGTGGGGTGGAGAGAGGCCAGTGGGGCACACCCAGCACGGGGGCCACCCCACAGAGGAGCCACTTCTTTCCCAGGGGAGCTACAGCAACTTACGGTGCCTGAAGATCTGCCTAAATATGCTTACCTCAAAATAAATACACACAAATTACAAAGAACAAGGTCGTGTCAGGGATTAACTGAAGTCTACCCAAACTCAGACCAAATCCTAGGCATGCAAGCTCACTGCCACCTTCCAGGCAGGAGATGGCTAGGGCAGTGATGTGCAATATTTTTTAGATTTGCAATCTTTTTTTGATTCGCAAAACTTTTTTTCCTCTGTGAAAGATGTATAGATCTCTCCATCAACACAAGCCATTTCTCCCAGTTATCTTTCTCAGACTCACATCCTTGACCCCCCCAGTATCTGTAAGGCCAGAGCTAAAAAATAGTCCCACATTCCTTTCAGTAGTTCTCTCCTTTTCAAATATGTGAAGCCCAGTACTCAAATGCTAGCTCTTGGACTTACTCACACATAATGGTAACACAGGGAGAATTGGTTGGTACAAGTTTTTAGCATCTGGCTTATTAATTATTTTGTAAAGGTGTACAAGCTGTTGAGTCATCCAAAACTTTTTAAGACACTCTGTTCTGTCATTATTTTATGAACCCAGTTTGACATGGTTTATATCTATCACGGCCGTGATTTACATCACAAATTCCTAAGAACACAAGTGTGACTCTAAAATCATTCTCATCCCGACTGCTTCATTGCAGGTCAGCCCGGTCTGTTCCAAGACCGGATTTTGTTGGCAATTGCTGGTATCATCCACTTTTCCTCATCTAGTTTAATGAAACAAAAAAAGCCCGAAGTACATAAAGAAAGCCAACTGTTACGCTCATTTGAGCATAATCAGAAATTTCTGCTTCCTCCTCTCTTACTGTAGCACAAAGTTTTTACTAACCTCCCTCCCCTCCTCTGAACAAAGCTGTAGGAAGAAACTGACTGTAAATTGGTCAGAAGACTGACATGCAGGCCAAAAGCATCTAATGACTTGCTGGGACTACAGATATCACTTGTCCAGGAAGCAGCTGAGTTGCACCAACTTGCATTTCTGCTGGAAGCCCAGCCTCTAGAACCTGCACACTCTTGCTTGCACTATCATGTTTCTATTCACTCCCAGACAAGAAAAAAACATGAGCAGCCAGTCTTCCTCACTCTTCTACGAACTGATGTAATTTCAATCTCATATTCAACCTCACAAAATGGCATGTCCACCTAGGCTTAGTTGTAGAAGGCAGGTGGGGTCAAGCAAGACTGCATACAATGAAATGCTGAGAAACAGGCCAGAATGCAGCAGATTCTTTAGGTGCAAACTACTTTTATAGAGTTGGCCTAAAGCAGCTGCTTACCCATTGCCTGATCTCAAGAGGATGCCCACAGTAATGGCTCTAGACTAAAACTAAGGAAAACAAATCCCCTAAAATGCTTCATTCAAAGGTATTAAGATGGCCTTTATCTACATTCTGAACACACAAAAATTACAGATCTAAATTGGAATCAAGATTGAACTCAACCCCACCTGGGTACCTAGATCTGCGACCTCTGGAAAATGATAGGTGGCACCGCTAGTAACAAAAGACGGGAACAGGCTAGAGGGGTTGTAGCAGAAAGCAAGAGGAGAAGCAGGTGGCATTTGTTAGGGATGCATGGGAAGAAGAAGGAGCTGGGGAGGGTGAGATTAAGGAGATAAGAAACTAGGCTGCCACAGAGGGAAGGGCAGGATGGACACCAGCAAGTCAGAGAGGAGTCAGGAAGCACCAGAGCTCAGCCCACCCCATCCTTAAATGGGATCTGAGGGTATGCTGGCTCTGGGCTGTGAAACCCCCCAACACAGCAGCAGATGACCTGCTGAGCGTGCCACCCTGCTCTGGCAGCTACCACCATCAACAGCAAACAGTGCTCCTAAGCAGGGCATTATCTCATGGGTTAGAAATTAATGCTACAGTCCAAAGGTCTATGCCCTCTGGATGACCCAGGTCACTGTGCAGTTTCATGTGACAAGACTGATTTTTATTTTCCTCTCCCTTTTCCCCTTGAACAGTTAGAAAATTACATTAAAACCCAGCCATGATAAATTTTTAATACAGACTGCAAACTTGAGCAGTCCAAAGAGGTACCACAATGAAGACTGCTCGTACTACCTCCATCCAGCTCCTGTATACATCTGCACTGATTCAGTCTCTAATAATGATGACAAATCATTTGTGTACTGGAAATCAGCTGCTTTGGGACAAAGATAGGGTTGTGTGATAAAAGTGACGGCTGTCTCTCAGACCCTGCCTCACTCAATGGAGGTCAGAAAGATCAGTGAACAAGGCAACACATGAAGAAAAAAAGAGACAACCACCTTGCTTGAGGAAATTGGACGTACCGCCTGCAGGCAGGAATTACCTTTTTCTCAGCTCCACAGTCTTTGTAAGATGCTCAACAAGTCCCTGAAACCAGTTTTCCTTCAGGTGACCCCTAACGGGGCAGTCCCCACCCTCTGCAAAGCCGAGATATCTCGGGCTAACCTGCGAGAGTGCTGAGACTTACAGCTGAGGTCAACCGTCCTTGTGCTTCCAGCAGATGAACTGCTACATCATGCCAGGTATTCTGTGCTGAGTGAAAAATAAAATCATCCCTAAGTATCTCTCTCAGGCAGCCAAAATTGAAGGCGTTTCAATCATTTGAGTTTTATTTGCTCTTTAGCTCCATCATTCCTAAGCTATGAAAATGAGGACAGTACCTGTACCTGAGATGTTGCAAGAATAAGAACTTCCCCGTCTGCGAAGCCCCCAGGAAGGAATCAGCAGCACTGCTCAGTTCAAGGTTTGGGTGGGGTATAAAATAAATAGATGTGGAGACACATGCAGAAAGTAAATGTGGGGAAGAGAAAATGAATTATGCAGTAATTACCGATCCACTGAAAGAAGGATTCTGTGAAAGGGAAAAAATGATGCAATCATAGAAGTAAAGATTGTATCATAATGCAGATGCAAAGGGGAGCTATGCAACGTTAGTCCTGGCACTTCCTTGCTTTTGTCCGCCTGATTTTGTAACAACCCCATTGTTCTCCTAATGTCATTATTTTGTAAGTAATTTAAACACAACATAATCATGAGCTCATGTGTTTCTATCTTTTCATCATTAATAACGTGTGGAACAACTGGCAGACTCTGCTCCCAGCGTGATTGATGCCTCCAGCAGATGGCTGTGAACTATTCCTTCCACCTTTATCCGAGGTAAAGAGCAGGGAGGAGAGAGGGAGACTTTCTATTTAAACTTCCAATTCCATGCACAAACATTTGGGGATTTTGGGGTTGTTTCAGAGGAGGAAACCAAGACCAGTATCAATCAATTGCTCTGAAACGAATCGTTAACGGATCAGATTTAAAGAGTGGAGGCAGTGAGCAGCTGATGTGCTCTGCCCAAGGTCAGAAGGAAAGCTCCCAAGGCCCGGATCCCAAATGACCCCACTGGCGGCCTTTTGCTCAAGCCGCTGAAGCCCTCCTACCTCCCACATTAAAACTTGTTTAAATATAATTGTTGCTGTTCACTGCAGTTCAGGAAGAAGCCGATCACACCTCCAGGCTGTATTTGCTGGTGAATGCAGCCAACGAGCAACTTCTGAGAGCGTGTCATAGAAAATACAACTGCAAGGAAACGTTATGGTTGGTTGTGTTCATCCTGGATGATAATTGTTATATTGGGGTTTTTAAGTAAATTAGTCTGTGTGCCTTGGACTTCAGGCAAATTGCCAACATGTTTCTCAGAGTCAGACGAGTCTGGCTCACCCTGCTTCATGAGGGAAAGCAGCTGCAATAGCAACAACCTAACTTGTTTTATTTGCGGATGATATTAGCTGGCAAGAGGCAGTGTGTCTGACAGCATGCTCACTATGTAGGCTTCATGCTTTTTAAAAAGTCTTATTTGTCTTTGTATGCCCCCATTTGCAAACACGCACACACCCTGTCTTTTAAGTAGTATTTTTACCTTGTCTAACAGGTGCTGGCAGTTACTACCCCAAGCTTTACACGCTGTTTTGTTCCTAACAAAGCAAGCTTCACTTCCATCTTTCCCCATCCTCAGAGAGCAGAGCCTGCAAAACCCGGAGCTACCAAGTCCCTGAGGTGCAGCTAGTCAGAGTCTGCAGCGTCCCAGGCACTCAGGCCACACCACCTCTCTCCAGTGCACATCTTTTGGAAAAGCTCCACTGTGGAAAAGTCCGTCGTGATGGTGGAAGCATTGCAATCCTTCCCTCTTGGCATGCAACCCGCTCAGTTTGGTTTAAAACCTAACAGAGAAAGCGCTACACCATCACTAAATGTATATAGTTAGCACGATACACTTAACAAGAGCAGGCAGAAATGTTACAGCAGCATTTTACCCCACGACTGCCTGTTTCAGGATTTCTCACACCGAAGCTCAGGTGCCCGGCCCCGTCAGAGAAGGGACCTGCATGGGACAGCCGGTCCAAGCCCAAGAGCCCGTTCTTAGCTACCACCGTCACCTACCGTGCCATGCTGCCAGTGGTACGAGTTGGTGCCCGTGGAGGGGAAAGGAAGGGAAGCAAGAGACGCTCTCCTTCACTAAGTGCCACATCTCTAATAGTGTAGAGAATTAGGCTGGGATACTAGAGGTGCCCAGCCCCATCTCCAGCAGGAAGAGTTTTTGTGTAGGGGGAGAGGGAACAGTGTCCCCCTTTGCCCTGTTGGCACAGCTTGGTGCACCACATCCTCCGTAACTCTGTAAGGCAGCTACACAGTTCCTCCCTTCATCTCACCTTGACAGATGCATCTGATCTTAGCTGCATCACAAGCTGTCTGAAAAGGAGTGGCATACGGGTTTTTGAGATTCAGCTCGGCCCTCTAAGGGTGACACTTAATATTCTGACATCAGAGACTGACACTGGCAATCTCTAAAGCGCCACGCTGTAGGCCCCAGGACAACAGGCACATATTGTCTGAGGACCAGCGGCAACAGAGAGGGTAGCAAAACATGCACGGGCTGAGGAATTGCGTGTGCATCCCACATATGCTCCCTGACACCCTGACGGTCCCACTTCTTATGCCGCTGCCTGAACAGATCCCGTCTTCCTTCATTCCAGGTCTGGAAGAAATGTGCCCACCGCACCCAGCACAGCTGTACTGAAAAGCTGTCTAGCACAGGCACAGCCTGGGTGAGGGTAAGACTGCTTTTCCTAGTATAGTTTTGCCCACATTTCCGAGGCAGACCACCCAAGGCACCCATGCCAGACCAGCTGCACCTACACTGGGGGGCTTAGCTAGACAGAAGTACATCTCTGACATCTCTCAGCACTGCATCAGCCCAAGTACACACCTGTCTAAAGTAACCGTGGGGAGGGGGCTGCATGGGAATGAGGGACTGTATTTGCTCACAGAAGCTATTTTGGGAGAAACGTACAGCGCTGAATGTCATCTTTTCATCACTGTCAAATTAACATTGAATTCAACAGCATCACACCGGTGAACACCCAGATAATCACGCTGCCGTTGCACACATGCAGTTTGCACACACACACGCACCTCTGCGTAAGTTCTGTCCAGGCTGCACGTTCCCGTCTGCTCCAATGCTCACCTCCGTTCAGCCCAAGGTGTCCTGGAGGTCAAGGAAAGCAGGCTCCAAGCTATGGCCGTCAGCCTGCCAGCCTTCCTAAATCTCAAGTGGCGTTAGCTTGGCAAACAAAAGGGTAGCCACGCTGCGAGGAGGCGTAACAGGCCCCATCTGCTGGAGATCTACGTCCTCTGCTCTCCTGACCCTCCATCACAGCACTGCAGCTCCTTCCAACTACCCCACACTAACCCCTGCCCAGGAGACCATGCACACCTGGCCAGGTGGCCAGGGCTACGAAGGTGCTGCAGTTTGACCACCACACATGCAATGCCTGGCCGGGCAGCTGCTACCAAGCAGAATGGAGAATAACTGAAAACAGTCTCCTTTTCTTCAGAGAAAGCACTGCTTCAAAGATTTCCCAGCCAGCCACTAATCTTAACAAAAACAAGTCGGAAATTAATGATCTTGAAGACTGCCAACCATTGGTGCAATCTGGTTGAAACTAGCCAAATGCAAAGGGCAGGAGAAAGACAGCACTCATTTGCTGGGGAAACTAAGTTAAAATGAAATAAAATAAAACCAGATTAAAACCATGGTGCGTTAGATTAGTGGCGTTTCCACGTTCGCTACATCCCAGGAAATGGACGTCTTGCTCAATCAAGCGTGTGAGCTGCACAGCACACACTGCACTTAAGCTCTGTAACTGCCCGGCTTTTATGCATCTGGAGCAGGAAGGGGCAAATTACAAACTCATTTACATCTGAAGGTTACTCTGAAGGGGTAATTTCTGCAGCAGGAAGACAGGGAGAGCAAAGTCATTTGCATCTGAAAGGGGTGAAATGCCTTGTCAGGGCTGAAGGACTATTACTCAGCTTTAAGTGTGGAAGCTGCTGGGACTCCTCTCTGCTTCACAAGCCCCAACCCTGGAGATGATCTCATCCCAGAGATTTCAGCATCTCTTTCCTCACCATCCCCAGCGTCCCTCAGCTCACACTTGCCCACCTGGACCAGGAGGGTGCCTTTGAGGCAGGGGTCGACTCTGCTGTGGTCGGACCAGCAACTGCTGAGCCCTTGCTAGCCCAGGACATGGGGAGATGCTGCACAATTAGCTTGCGCTGATGAGGGCTGGAAAGGTTTCCCCTAATGCCCCTCGGTTTGACAGACCCTGCTACGGAGCTACATGGGTTCCAAGGGCTCCTCTGCTCCCTTCGCAGAGCCCAGCACAGCAGCAGAAAACCTATTTGTGTAGAAAATAGCATCGGCAAAGCAAGCAGGCAACTCTGGAGAGACTCAGAAACAGCTGTGGAATTTCTCTGGAAGAGCTGCTGACTGTAAAGGGAGGAAAGTCCAGCCTCCCATCTCTCTTCCAGCCCACCCACCACCGGATAGAGGCAAAGCTAAGAACAGGAGAGAATTTAAGGCATGCCAGGATCCCAGGCTCTGGGAATTAGTTTCCCACATTCTCCACAAAAAGAGCAGTCACGCCCAAAATCTACTGCCTTGAACTCAGATTGCACACCATTTACTCAGCTGAATAATCACGCTCAAGACAGTGGAATTACTTGCCTGAACTGCTACTTGATGTACAGAAGGGCTGCAGAACTGGCTGACAAATAGATACAGGTATACAGAAGGCAATGTAAGACCACCCTTTTAAAAGGTCAGTGCCTTAGGCCAGGTCCTGAAGTCAACGCCTATGTAGTCAAAACCACATGGTAGAGTCTTTGGTAGAGTCACGCCAACTGATCAGGGCATCATCTGCATCATCTAGATCACGTGCATCCTTCTAGACCTGTATCCTCCAGGCACCATCAACCGATTGGGGTCACAGTCTGAAAAATATTTCACTGATTTAGAAAACTAAATTCTGCTTGAAAGGATGGCTTGAGCATATAAGAGCATAAACTTCATTAGCTTCCAGCAAGGCTTCAGGTCCCAAGTGCAAACTAATCCTCCATAAAACTACAGCAGAGAAGTACCACTGCTCCTACTCTTTCAGTACTAGTCCTAAGCAAGCTCAGCTCTTCCGTACTGAACCCAGACATGATACGGCATTTGTTCTCAGCACCACACAAGTAAAAAAAGATGTGCAGTTCACACCCTGGAAAGCTTACGAGAGGCAGCCCTGAGTTTAAAACCTTTGCATGCAAAGCTTGCTGGTGAGTATCCCTCTTTAATTCCACTGGGACAATATACATGACTAAAGTTAAAACTGTGCTGAAGCCTCCGTCAGACTGTGGCTGACGGAGCTCCTGCTCCAGTTCATTGAGGGGTCAAGGTGAGAACCCTGAACTGGAGCCAGGAACAGGTATGACAAAAATATACCCAGGGATTTTGGCAAAGCTGGACGCCCAAGTGAGTCACTTGGGGAAGGGTGACCAGTGCCCAGAAGCAGCTACCTACCCATTCCCTGCGCGCTCTAAGCCATAGCAAATCTTTGGATGAGCCGCTCATTCTGAGTTACTGCATTTGCGTGTATAATATAAACACACTATATTAAGGCTGAAATAATATTTATTGCCCTGCTGGCATTTCTAATCTGGATATTCCACAACAATGCCCAGTGGTCCCAAAGAGACTTCATAACATGCATATGAAACTTCCACCAGGTGTGGCCCAACCAACTTTCCTCCCCCCCCAGACAAGCAGCAGAAAACAAACATCTTTTTCATTTGTCTTCACATACCTGGCAAGCTGTCCAAACCCTCCGACAGACCTTACAGGTTTGAACCAGAGGTTTGCGCTTTTTAACTATACCGTCAACAAAAGTGTCTGCGTGGCGGGAATTTTCCACAGAGCCCCGTCACGACAGCCACGGACACACCAGTGCCACGGCCAGCAACAGCAGAAGGCTGTCCCAGCTCCACAGTCCCCGGCCAGGACTACTCTTACGTTCTGCTTCTCATACAGTTAACAAGAAGCTGAAATCCAGTCGTGCACCGTTACAGAGCCAAGAATAGTGTTTCCAGCAGAAGGTTTTTCCCCTAAATTGCTATTATTATCGTGCCGTGAGCTCTGCATTAGTTCAGACTCAGTGGGCGCTTCAAAAAGGCCTGTGACCCCAGCCTGGGTACAGAAAGGCTGAAAACGGGACCTTCACATACATCAGAAGTTGGAAGGTTACAAGTATTTTCCAACGGCTTCAATCAGACCCAAAAACTAAGCAAATCTGTATCAAAAGAAAAGACCTCTGAAACGTACAATAAACAAAACAAACAAAAAAAAACAAACAAAAAAAACCCAAAAGCAAACCATGGACCATATCGGCAAGAAGCAGAAAAAGAGTTTCAGCGAAGAAACAAGAACAGAGGAATTACTATGTTTATAGTTCAATTAATAGGACCTTATCAAAAGCCTGTTTGCTCTCTTTTTTTTTTAGACACCTATTACACACACACACACCCTTTATGCCTCCTTAGCTCATAGCCTAGTGCACGCATCTTAAGCCTATCCACATTTCAGAAGAGGCAGAGAGCTCTTTCCGAAGAAGTCCCTCCACCGGACGGCATGTCGGAACAAAGCGCTCGGGTGATGGATGTCGGCAGGGTTCGTAAATCACGTTTTTGCAGCTCGACCTCAGCCGGGAGGCAGCATCTAACGCCGTAACAAACTCTGAATGCGGCCACTCCGCAGAGCGGGGCTCCTACCTGGGCAAGGGGCTTCACGCCTCTCCTCTTGCTTGGTTTTAAAAAAAAAAAAAATTAAAAAAAAAAAATTTGAAGCCGTTTTCTAAAAACCCAGGGAGATGTCTAGCACTTAATGACAGCACCCGAGTTACCGCGTATCTTCTCCGCTAACTGCCAGCACAAGGAAGGGAGGGAAAATCAAGGGGGGGGGGGGGGAACCAAACCACCAAACCACCCAACCCAAAACACCACCAAACCTCCAACAGAAACAAAGGACCCCCACCAAAACCCCGTCTGCAAGTTATCTCCATTTACTTGCTCACGAAGCACAAGGATAAGCCTCCTCCGCTTGAAACAACGCTGATGCGATGCAGGCGCAACCCTGCCCGGTTTCAAAGTAACCTTCGCGCCCCGCCACCCTCCCGGGACGCGGCGGGGAGCGGGCAGCCCCGCGCACGTTTCGGCGGATCACCTGGACCTCGCATCGCGCCTGGCTTCGCCCTCCCCGCAGGGGGGACGGGCGCCGCGGGGGGAGCGCCGGGCGGCGGAGCCGGGAAGCGGCGGCGGCGGCAGCGGAGCCCTGCTCTGCCCGCAGCGAGCCGTGCGCGGCGGGGCCAGGCAGGGCAGGCGGTTACGAAACCCGCGTCTCCCCGTCGCTCGGGCGGGAGGGAGGCGTGGCGGGGGGCATCCGCGCCGGCCCCGCTCCCCGCCGCCGCGCAGGGAAGGGGAGGAGGGAAAGCGCCAGCCCCGCCGCTGGATCTACCACACACGAGCATCGCCCGGCGCCCCCCCGCGAGGGGTCCGGCCGGGAGGGGAGCCCCGCCGGCGGGGAGGGGGCGCCCACTGACCTTGCCGCCATCCGCCGCCGCCGCCGTGCCTGCCCGCGGGGTGGCAGCCCCGCACCCGCCGCCGCAGCCGGCGCCCTCGCCCCGGCAGCCGGCGCCGCCCCCCGTCGTCCCCCCCTCCCGCCCCGCCGGGGTGCGAGGCCGAGGCGGGGCCGAGGCGGCGTGGAGCGCCGGAGCCGCCCGGGACCTCAGTGCGCCCCCTCTCCCTCCCCGGGCCGGCAGCGGCCCCGTCGTGACGGCGGCGGGCGGGTGGGACCGCGGCTGCCCGGCGGAGAGCGGCGGGGCCGGGACCCCCCGCCGCCCCGGGCGGGGAGAGGCGGCAATCCGGGGCGCCCCCGCTCGTCCCCTCAACAGCCCGGGCAGCGGCAGCCGCGGGCACCCCTGCCCGGCCCCGCCAGCGGGGAGAGGGAAGATGCGGCGCTGGGGGGGCCCCTCAGGGAGCCCTTGGGAAGGGCTCTGCGGTTGTAAAATGCAGCTTGTTCTGCCTTTCGGCACAGCGTGAGGGATAATTGCACCCCAGCGTGTCCTCCTCAGCCCGGCTGGCAGAGCTGTGCGTGTCCCGTGCACCCACCAAAGCGGCCTCCGCGACGTACGCGGGGCTGTTAAGACCCCACGCAAGGCAGGTTCTCAGCCTCAAGTAACTGGTGCCTTAAGCCTTGAAGACCTTCATTCCCAGCAGGAGGCTTAGAGCTGTATTACTGGTGCACGTTAAAGTACTAGGTACGTGTGGCGTGTTGCCTTATCATAGCAGACCCAGGGCTGGGCTAGGGAATAAGGCCTCGTTTTAATTCATTGCACCAAGGCCTACGCCTGCTACAGAGCATAGGACCACGGAGTCATTTCTGCACTGCCTGCAGAGAAAACAATCCTATTTACATCAGCAGTGCAAGAAAAAATGCATATGTACCTCCTAGTGTCTCACATGGGATCAGTAATGGCAAGCAGCGAGAGCTACAGATGGCAGCAAGGGCGGACAAGCGTCTTGCCACTCCTTGTTGCCTCGTCTTTCTGCAGAGCCAGCGTTGTTTTGGGGCAAACAGCTGCAAGTGGTGTGAAAGCTGACCTGCAGGTTATCCAGGTGCCAGTTTTTGTCACAACAACCCTCTCCTAGCTCCTGGAGCTCCACACTGAAAGCACTGCCTGTGGAGGAGTAAGACCTCTAAGATCGGCACAATAAGTAATTTTCACAAAAGTCTACTTGGTTTCCTCCTCTTCCTTCCCCCCCCCCCCCCCCCTACAATGGGGCTAATTGCAGAGCAGGGTCTCCAGCAAGCTGGGCTTACCACTGGGGAGAGTCTATAGTGCATTCACTAGTACAACTCCAGGTTCTGCCATAAATATTTAAAACTCAATTACCACTCTCAGAATGAACGTTCAAAGCAGATTTTTGCATCCCACAGTGTTTCTTGTTTCAAACCTTCCTAATCAAATAATTGAGATAAGATAGGAGAAGTCAAATAGGCCACATTCAGCCACCAGTTTGAGTCTGGTTCCCCCCTTGTGTCTGCCTCCAAAGTACTAGTCACTACCATCCCTGACCTGTCAAGACATATTTTACACCACAAACATAATTTTAGCACATGCAGCTGACTTTCACTTCTCCAATGAGAAGCTGGAAGGACCGTGCGAAATATTTTGCAGCTCCCCCCCTTCATCCCCCACCGCCCAGCTGACTCACCTGAAGAGCAAACACCCAAGTTGCTTCTCACCAGGCTTCCCTTAGCAAGGGGCCAGGGGCTGCCTGCCATACCCCCCTCTACTCTCAGGGACCGGCTGTCACCCATGGCACCCTCTGTAACCCACACCTTCCCACCCCTGCCACTCAACGTTCTCCAAGCTTTGTTCAGAAAAAGTGTTTGAGATGCTGAGGAAGGGGGGTGCATGGTTGTGGTTTTTTTTTTTAATTTAAGGAGATCCTTAAGCCAAATTCATATTGGGTATTTGTGTAACATCCTGTTTTTGAAGAGACATGCCAAGTTCGGGAGGCACAGCTTCTTATGTGCCTCTGTGTGCCAAGTCCCTACCATTCCCTAGATCAGCGCACCCTTTCCTTCTGAGGAAAACGAGAGGCAGCTAATGCCCACAAGCAGTGCTACGGTACCAGATCTCCATGGACACACGAGAAGAAAATTCATTACAAAATGGAAACAAACGTCCCTCCAACTAAGCGCCGGCCAGCACTGTTGCAAATTATGTCCACCAAAGAGGCCAGGGACTACACAGATGTAGAGAAAGATAACCAGCTCGCTGAGACAGATCCCGCAAGGCAGCGTTCAACAGCATTGGCACGATGACTTTGTTAATTATATTGCCATTGTTGCTGCTGTGGTTTTATCACTGCAGCAGAGTTTAGACAGCCCAGCTGAGGGTAAGACACCCCCATACACCCCCATCCAGGTTAAGTGGGTAGCAAAGAATTAAGTATTTCTGCTCCTGCATGCAAATACAAGGTCCTGATCCTGGAGGGGCCAGCGCACACGCTTGGATTTTAGCATCTGACTCCCTCTACTGAATGGATTAAAGTTAACGTATGCGCACAGCTCCTGGCAGAAGCGCTGCCAGAGAGATGCTACAGAGAAGGGGAAGGGGAAAGGAAGCATAATTACTCCCGGGAGGATTCGTGCATTGCCGCCGCCGCCGTCCCCCGGGCTGCACCTGTTATGAGAAGAAGAGTCTTTAAGTCTCTAGGGAAGAAATCTTGAAAAGTTCCCAGCAGTAGGCTTGAAATAAAGGAAGGGAAATAGATTTCAGCTTCAGATTGCTTCACATAGTTTATTTCAATAAAACTCTTTTCACTAGGATGCGGATTTGTAAAAGGTAGCAAGTTCTTTGGCACTGCCCTTCTCTGTGCCTACGTGATAAAAATGACATAAAAAGGCTCATCCAGTGCCAGGGGCGTGGAAGGACAGATGGAAGGACAGAAGGACAGCCCGCACTCTGCCCTGTAAAGGCAGCTGTGCCCTGCTGCCCTTTGCTATGCTCTCACCAGTTTGGTTGGATCAAGGGACTTTTGTTTGTTTAATCTGGATTTTTCTAACATTTTTTATAAACACATCATGCTTATAAATCAGTCATTTAGAGCACATAGCTCTCGGACACATTCACTTGAGCACAGCTCGTACCGGGGAGGTGGGGTCCCCCATCATTCACAGGGATAAATAGCAGCAATCCCTACAAGTGCTGGGAAAGCACTGGCACACCATAACAAAGGTAACTAACGCCTGGTTTCTGCGTTATGATCACCTAAGGGACCTCTAATAGGCAACATATTTATAAGACCTCAGTGTCAAACTTTCAGCTCCGGGAGCGAGTCACCAAATAATCATAAAACTGAAATGGAGCTTGCAAGCATTTTAAAAATAATCAGCACATGGGGGATCCATTCCTTTTCGTTTCTGAGCCCACAGTGGAGACTTAAATCATATTCCCAAGGTTTATTCTGTTACTAAGAGGCCTAGGAACTTTTTTTAGCCTAGTTTCCTAGAGAAACAAAGTTTATGTGATCATGCTGTCTGTGTATCTTCCTGTCTTCCTGTTTTCCTTCAGCTGCTTTTGAAACCGTTGGCCAAGCTGTCAGAGGAGGAGAAATCAGGGACAGTAATGTCCCTACTTCTTTTATTTATTTTTTTTAAATCATTAATGGGACAGAGGAAAGAAACCTCTTTGAATCCCTCCAAGCAAGAGGCAGGGAGAGCTCAGTGCTTCTCCGTTCAGTCCAGCAGCCAGTGAGCACGCGTGCGTGAGACAGCAGTACCTAACCAAACTTCGTATTATCCCCGGCTCATGTAACATCTACCAGTGGGAAAAAAAATGAAGACTTCTACGGTCTCAGACCTCTGGGAATAATGGGAAAAAATTACATTAACCATTAAAATCACTACTGAATCTGGACCCATCAAACCTCATGCCTTGCACAAAAACTTCGCAAGAAGGCTGTTGCCTAAAGCTGTGAGGCAGAAGTACAGCCCATAGAGATTAACAAGGCATCTATCGGTGGAAACAGGTTCAAGCCCCACTGATCACAGGTAATTGTCACTCCTTATACTGATACCCTGTGATAAAATTATGATGAACATTTTGGCTCATGGATATCTGACAGGCTCGTACACATTCCCTTGTTCTCTTCCATAAAACACTGGTTTATTGCATGCTTTAAAATACTCAGCAGAGTATTTTACAGATTGCTAAGCTGCGAATGGGCATGTAAAAAGGCCACATATTTGTGGTAACTCAGTTTAATAAACTGCTGCAAAACCCCAGTCTCTCTCTCTCAAAAAGAAATTCTCTAGTTAGGAGGAAAGCCTTCACCCCTGTGCTAACATTAAAGGCTTCAAGCAGGAGAAGTTGGTCAACATGCTTACTGTAGAAGAGCAACAAATTCTGTATTCACCTGTATGCCATTCAGCCCACTTTTTGTCCTTGGGTTGGGTACAGAAATTTGACCAATAGCTTTCTGCTGTGATATAGTTTGTAAATGCTCATCTATTAACTATAACCTTGAAAACAAAGGTGCATCGACATCTTTAGGTGCAAAACGTAGGGAAGTTGCTACTTCAGTGTTGGCCAGCTGCCTTTCCAACCAAAGGGGAGATGTCCCAGGAGGTCGTTCAGAGCAGGAATCCAGCTCGGATACTCTGAGCCACCTTCTGCCTGGGCTAATCTCCCTCCACAGACAAGACAGGGGAAAGAGCTTCCTGCATTGAAGTTTAGCGCCCAAAGACAGGCAGCACGAATAGCCCCCCTGAGGCTCTCAAACCAGGAGAGTGCTTGGGCGTGATGATAAATCCCTTTGCCTCCCTTAAAGTGGGTGCCCCAGCCTAAACCAGTCTCAGGGAGCCACCTCGAAGGAGTCACAAACCCCCTGTCCCACCAACCGGGGTCTGCCTCTGGGCAGCCTCTGCAGACCCGGCACATGGGGCAAGCTGCAGCCCGGCCACTGGCCCACCTTGGCACAGCATCACTGAGGTGGGAAGGGACCTCTGGAGATCCTCCTGTCCAACTGCCAGCTCAAAGTAGGGTCAGCAACAGCAGGCCCCTCAGGGCCGTCTCCTGCTGGGTTTTGAACATTTACTGCCAGTGCAGAGTGCTGGATAAACACTCCAGGGGTGCTGCCGCAGAGGTTATGCTCTCTACAGTCCTGGATATTGTCTCTGATGCTGCAGTTGTCAAGAAATGAAAGAACGGGAAAACAGTGTTTATGAGCTCTGGCAATTATCTGCAGAGCTGCATGCTTATCTCCCCTTACCCCATCACAAGGCGATGTTTAGAAAAATACACTGATATGAATCAAATCTTGATCCTTTGTTTTTTACCGTACATCAGGACAGAGTCATACCTATATCTTCTCAATAATTAATAGTTCACTGTATATTAAACAAAGGACTAAACATCAATGTGAAAAATATTCTCACATCAGTGAATTTCAATTACCAAAACTTGATTATTTGAAAAAAGAAACAACTCTTCTGTAATCCAAAGCAATGTTGAATTTGTTGCTGGGTATTAACTATACTGAAAGTCCATTAGTTAGACAGCCCCTCATTCATCCATGTTAATTCACTCTCCTCCTCTGAAGTAGCTGAGGTTTAACAGAATTACAGTCCTCATATACAAACATAACACAAATAAATGACATGCAGATATTTCATCATAATTTACTAAGTGCAACAACAACTACTTCATTCACTGCTCAGGACTTGCATACTAGAGCATGACGATGGCCCTTTGGCACCAGCTCACTACAGAATAATTACAGATAGTCCTATCGCTGACAAAAAGCTCCTTTAAAAAGAAAGTTGAGGTTGCAAACGCAAGCATTCAAAATTAGAAAGCGCCCAAATTAAGGCTGATTGTGCAAGTCCCTCCTGACATACGCTTCAATTACATGAATGCATGCTGGTTTTCACAGCAACTTGTGCTTCCCTTCAGCTGCGTGGGATCTCAGCGGCACAAGCCTGTCATCCCGCTCCATACCGCCGACCTCCCCTGTCACCTCCCCCTGTGCCACCACCCCAGCTCTGTGTCCCAGGCTCCCTGTGCCTTCACCCCTGGTCTTCAGCCTTGGTGGGACACTTTCCACTCTTCAGCACAAGCTCCCCAGTTTTCCTTGCCAGGCAGTTGCCCATGTTTCACCCCAGCAGTTTCCAGCCCTCATTTCCCATCTCAACTCCCAGACCAGGTTTCTTACAGCAAGGCCCAAGTATCTTCTACACTCCAAGTCCCCAGCCTCAACCTTTCTCTCTAGGCTGCTTTAGTCCACCTATTTATGCCACCTCCACAAATGAAGCCCAGGACCCTTTCTCCTCACCGTTTGGGGTCCAGGAGGTGAATGACGCGGAGCACAAGTCTCCGTGGCTGTGCCAGGAGGCACCAAGAAGAGCATTACCAGTAACCTCCCGCTCAGTCCCTGCAGCCATAGACCACAGCATGGTCTCCGCAGACAGAAACATCAAAGCAGCCAAATTTACAAGCCTCTACCAGGTGTCTGCAAACTGTGATTTTTCCAAGGGCTTATAACTTGGCTAAATCTGGGTATTTTTCACAGGAGCCACAAAAGATGTATGCATGAAACTAGATTTTCCACATAACGTTATCACTGCCTGATTGTAGTTTCCCTTTCCAAAGTGCAATGGCGCTACATCTTCCACAAGAAGCTGTTCTGGGAAAAAAATTCCTAGAAAGAGCTGAACAGCCAGGAACATCCCTCCAGAATCAGACTGAGTAGTCATCTGGCACAGAAAATGTTAGCCCAAAAGGTTAAGGTTTCAACAAGTTATAGAATATGTAAAAAAAGTGGTGCAACTCAACTCAGACATTAATTAAAGCAAACTGAGTAGGAGAAAGGTTATTTTCTCTAGCCTAGCACAAGTACCACATATATTACCCTTAGGGCAGTATGAGTCCACAGTTCACATTACAGGCCTTGAGAAGATGAAATCACGCTGTGTAAACACTCTAAAAGTAGTTCATTAGGACTGAACAACCCAGCCTGTTCAGAGTGTTTTATGCCTCTTGATTGGTGTTATAAAACCTGTGGTTACCACAGGCAGAACGCCCCGGCCCCTGTCCAACAACAAAAGTCCAGCGATCACCAGGACAGGTCCCGCCATGTACTTTAGCAGAGAAAATAAAGCGAGGCGTGGAAGTCTCTATGTTTATGCAAACTTTTTTGCTTGACTTGTTTATACTACATGTTTGCAAACCACTGGCAGATCTTGCCAGCCGTTACCTGCACGAGAAGCTACGCTGAAGCATCCTCAGCCGAGTAACTTTACTCACATAGTTAAGCGTTAACAGGATTAGGACCGAGGACTGGAATTTCAGTGTCAAATCTGAAGCATGTGTAGAAAACCAAGCATGCTGGGATGTTTCTGTGCTCAGCACTAGCATGACAGCGAATGCGCTTCATCCTGACACTTCCTGAAAATGACATCATTTATAATTAACACTGCAGCTGCAGATTCACCACCATTTAAAATTAATTAGGTAACAAAGCTCTTTAGGACATCCCATAGATTTTCTGGGATAGACAGTGTGGCTACTTAGGCACATGAATACGAAGTAAATACAGTTTTTTACTGGGGCGTCTGAAAATGAGAGCACCCTGTGTCTGCCTCAGCAGAGGGCACGGCATTGCTGGTGGCTGGGAAGTACATTAAAAACAAGCCCGGCCCTGCGAGAGACGCCTGATGGGACTGCCCTGGCTGAGGCAATACTCCTGCTGCAGTCTGCCAGTCAGGGCCTCATCCTGCAGTCCTCGCACCTCTGGAAGAAACTTGGGGGATTTCAGCAGTGCCTAGTTTGAAGACTATTCATGCAAACAAACATCTTCAGGACCAGACCTGCCAAGGCAAAGGCATTCAAACCTCTGTCAGCGTGTACCGAGTCCAGTGGACTGCAGTTGCTGCTATCTGTCCTTACAGGCTTTCCCCCTCCTGCCCTGCTGCAAACAAGACGATGCTGAGAGCATTTCGGACCTCGCTGGCTAGAAATCCATTGTGGCCGCAGCAGTGCAGACCCCCTTGCTGGTAGGGGTCCTACTGCTGGGGCCCCCACTAATGTGGCAGAGCTGTACCCACTCTACTGTGGCAGTGGGAGAGCTGTCTTTTCCCAGCCTCGCTCAGTTAGTATGTGTTTTTCCAAACAACCTGCTTATAGTCCAAGAGGGAATAAGCTTCTTATTAAGCTGATAGATCCATCTCATTAATACTCACTCTCCTAGAGCTCCCGTCAAGTGTGTGTTCATGTTTTCTAGCACAATGCCACTTATATCACATTTAAGATTGCTGCTGGAAAATATGTGCGGAGGTTCCTAGTTCAGACCTCTGGGCACTGAGATTTGCCTGTTCCATGTGTCTAATGTCAGTCCTGTGACATGTCAGCTCTTATACATGCCTCTGATTTAAAAAGAGTTGTTTAAAACCCCTTATTCCCATCTCCCTTAAAGGAGTGCAGACCGCCTTAGAGATCAGGCTGGAGAGCAGGAAGATGTGGTTGAAGGGCAAAAAATTAACCCAACCTAATTTCTGAAGTCAGATGGGACTTACCCTCAAATCACCAGGAAGCTTTCAAAGAGTTTACTGTGTCACTGTCTGGACTGATGAAAGTTACCTGTGAGAAAAGCTTTTCTTTTTAAACACCTTTTTACGTTTGGAAAAGACCTCCCCTTGCTCAGGGGAAGAAAGAAAAGGATTAAAGGCCTTATCTTACCTTTCTCAGCTTCCCAGCTTTCCCACTGATTAAATTGCTCAGCAAATCAAATTCTGTGAAGAGGCCAAAGGGTAGGTCTGGGTGTGAGTCTCAGGGGTGTGAGCTTTGCAGGGCCACACCAATTCCCATTAAAACGAGTGAAGGAGTTTCCATTGACTACAATAGGATTTGGATGGTCCCATAAAGAAGTTGCTGAATATCTCTTAGACCTGACATCCCAGCACATGTCTGCAAGGAGCCTGCACCCACCCTGTGGCAAGGCAATGGCAAGGACAGGCGTTGGGGAGGCAGTAGATTACATCTCTCCTCTTTGCAAGGAAGGTTAGCCTGATTCTCACTTCTTTCATCCCAACTTCAACATTAAAAATGGACCAACCTGCAAAAGGAGCTCATGGGAGCCTATATACGAGTTGTAACAAAGCTGCCAGGTTTCCGTCAGGGAGGCTGGGGGGAAACTGCCCAAGGCAGAATGCGTCTTTGGAGAGGCTTTGTTTCAAGTTGAAGTGCTCAAGACTGCATTCATCATCCTCAAAGAGAAGTGCTTGGCGGCCCTCCATGGAGGGAGGGGAGTGCGCAGCAATTGGACCCTCAGCAGCTGCCAGGGAAAAATAATCCAGAAGGAACATGAATAAATAAAATACATTTTGCTAGTCCTAATATTACACTGCTTTCTTCCTGCTTTTCCTCTAACGGTTTAATTCCCTTCCAACCATCTTCTGTTTTTCTGCCAGCCTCTGTCTGTTGTTTTCCATGTTTCTTTTATTTGTTGTATTTTTTTCTTCTTCATTTTTTTTTCTTCATTTTTTCATTGCAGAGCAGCATCCTCTGGCCTCTCATTCTCTTTTTCCCATGGTGTCTTCACATGTTTTCTCCATAATCTGTATCACCTTGTCCATTTCTTAGTTTTTCCCATGAGTTGTCTCTCCCTGTCTCTTTCCCTTTAAATCCGGTGCTGCTGTTTTCACCTTATCTGCATGTCTTTCCCCTCCATTGCTTAATTTGCTACTCATTTCTCTTGTTCAGTCTTCTTTTAAAACCACTCTGACATAGCTCCACAATACTTTGCAGACCTCGGAGCTTGTTTTCTTATTCTTTTCTCTGCAAATGTTTTGTCTCATCATCTTCCCAAGTTTAAACAAAGAAAAACCTTTGACTCCAAACCATTGCTTATGCTCAAATGGCAGAGGTGCAACTACCATTTTCTGGAAGATCCTCCCCAGCTGCTTGCCACCGACCCAAGGGCAGGAGCCCAGCTAAGGAGACATGGATCCACGCAGGGAAAGGTCCTCTATGGGGGAAGTGACAGCAACATACCTCCATGCTTAGATCACAAGCGCCCAAACCTTACGGTGAATAAGGATATTACAGGGTAAGTTACAACTATAGCAGTCAACACACGCTAGGAAATTCATTGCTAAAGGACTCCGAGTTTGGCTGAAAGCTGCAGACTCTGGCTCTTTCAAATTACATGATGCTGGTGCCTAAAGAAAAATGTGACAAATGAACATGAAGAAAATATCTATAAGCAGAGTTTTCCAAAGCAGGATTCACCTATGTGTGGCAGAGCTCAATTGCATCTTAAAGTTGGAAGGGTTTTGCTTTCTCTGAATGTGTTCTTACACTGATTTTTGTGTTGCTACTGACAGATGACAGATTTTCTACTCCACGTGATAGAGTATGGCAGGAATGGAAAAATCCAGTGGTCTGCAGGCTCTGAACTCAAGAGCAGCACTGGCAAATGCCCAAACATAATCACAAGAGAGAGACCAACTTCATCGAACCCTTCCCCTGCTTGGGATTTCACCTTCCCTAGCCATCGTAGCTGTCTTAAGCAAATTGGGCTGCTCTTAGGGGACACTCATTGGCCCAGGTAGATTTGATCTTGTTCACTGTGGCTTTATCGAAGTCAGATCAACCAGCATCATTCTCAATGCTAGGATTTTATTTTTTGCTTTTCACTTCACACCCCATAATTCCTTCCCTGCTGCTATGAACTATATTATTGGGCCTGAACTCTTGTAACCACCTTCCTCATCTTTGACGCCTTATAAATACAGCACCCTGCTCCAGCCAGATCCAGTCCCAGCTGGCTTGCTCTACCCTTTGTTTTACGAGGAAAACTTCTCTGACATGCGACGGTGGCTCCAGGAGACTGCCAGGCAGCTTCGGGGGAAACGCTCAAATGAATGAGGAGGACTAAGCTGTAAATCTGAGGTGAGGAGGGAGTCCGCCTCTGGTCCCTTGCTCCTGCTGCTCTCAGTGCAGCCAGTCTTTGCCTCGCATCGGATTATTTTTGAGCTGTGAAAACAGCTGCAGTTGCAAGTTGCTGCTTGCCAGAGCCTAATATTTCTCCTACCTGTCCAGACACCCCATATAACAAGAAAGTGCTGATGGCAGCATGACAAACCTCTCTCTGGAGCTGATTCTATGTAGTCATGTCTGCAGCTGAAGCACCATCGCAGCCTCACCAGCAGGTTGGCTCTTGTTGACGCTATGTTTTAAGGCATGGGGGGTGTGGGGGGTGTGATGGTGTTGCCACAAGGTGAAAAATGAAAGTAAAAAGAGCGAATAGTTGAAGAGCGGGGTGATGCTCGCTGTCCGTGAGGTGTGGCCTTTTTCTGCTGAGGACGCATAGTGTGCACCATCTCATTCAGCCACCTGTAGCTTATTAGGTAAGAAAAGCATGCTTTGGCATATGGCTCTCCGTACGGACCCACCAGTATTTTCTACAGGTGTCTCACACACTGCTAACCACTTCTGGGAAGTAGAGGAGGTGGCTGTTGAGTGACATCAGAGGGAGAGTCTCAGTTTAGGGCCCTGGTGATGAGAGCCCTGGCTGCTATTTATCCGCAGAGGTTTCTGTATGCTTATCAAGATCGATAAACAGTGGCAGTCACTCCCCAGTGATGCACCCACGCCAGCAGAGATTGCCCAGGATGTGGAAGCTGACAAATCTCTGTTTATCTGCTGATGGCTTAACTACCCTTATCCCGAGTGTGCCTCTTTTGGGAAACATCCAGCCGCGTAGTCACACTGGCCAGCAATTTAATTGCTTCTAAATCTTCATCTTTAATGTAACAGACACAGATTATTTTATTTTAAAACAAACCCGATTGCATTTGGTCTCATCACCATTGTCTTCTCTAGGTAAATATCCCAGCAGTCCAGACAGGTTTCTCTGTGACTCGGAGGAGGAGAAGTTTCACTCACTAAGCAGTCCTCAGCATCTCTCCTAGCCTCCTCCCTCAGGGTACCCGTGTGATGTTCCCTCTAGGAGCTGATAGCAATCATGGTCTTTGTCTCCCTGTCCGCTCCCACTGCCGTGAGTCATTAGGATTCACTCCCGGTCTTTTGTCTCCTTACTCGGTGTCATTTGACTGTAATCCTGTTCCTTGTCTTTCTCCTCCCAACTCTTACTGGCTTAGGTCTTTCTTTGGCCCCTTGTTCTGACTTCCCCTTTGTTTGCCCAGGTGGTGTCCCTGAGGAGCTGCATGTAGACCCGTTGTGGTGGTGACAGCCCCCTAAGCTGCAGATGTTCTCTGGCCTTAGACACAAGTGGGGAGCAATACAGCAAAGACAAACGCTCCCCATTTCCATACTCTGCTTTACCACATTTCTCACCTTCCCTCCACTGAGGAGCTTCCCGACCACAGCAGCTGGTTGTGATTTTCTCCAAAACTAAAGTCAATCCCACCTACCTCGGAGGGTGACCATAGTAACAGAAACGTCAGCAGTTAACACTCCCATTTCTACCAAAATCCAAGAATTTGGATGGAAGAAAAACAAACAAACAACAAAACAGTGTTGTATTCTGCCATAAACAAAGGGCATGCTAAGCAATTGCCTCCTTACAAGGCAGGTTTAAATACTCACGGGTTTTAGGGAACAGTTTGTTACCAGCATTGGCTTGCACTAGTAGAACTGCAGGCCAACGTGCATTCATCACTCTAATTTTATGCAGCTGCATTATTTTCACAGTTTATGGTGGCACCATCTCATTTATGAAGTACACACAGCAGTTATACATATGGCTGTATTATTTTCAGCACTTCAGGTGCAATTAGTAATTTCACCAAGCTAACACTGTCAAAACTACGGCAGCAGTACACACCGTATTGCAGCTGTTCAAAATTTAGAGAGCCCTATATACATTTATGCAATAAGTACATAGCAGTTTGTGTGCTTGAGTCTGGGCCACTGGTTCTAAAATGTTACCAGAAACATCAGGTGAAATTCCCTGTCACCGGCTCCTTTGCAGTGACAGGGGGTCCAGCTCTTCACTTATACCTGGGATGATTAAAGCATGATCACGGGTCAAAGAAACACTGCTTCTTCCCTGCCCAGAGCCATCATGAGACAAAACACCAATCTGAGCAACCAGGTCTCCTATCCATAGACCAGGGGATGAAACTGGCCTTTTGAGATATCTCTGCCCATAATGCTTCTTTTGAGTCATTTGCCAGTACTGTAAATGACTCTCCCAATAAAGGATCAGTTTCCTAGGGAAAGAGGAATGCTGCTAAGTGGGCAGGCTGGGCAGAAGGAGAAAAAACGATACAAATTTCATGGGCGATTGTGCTTGCCAAAAAACATGCCAGTTTGCCTGTCACTGATTTATTATTCCTAGTGCAGTAGTCATTAAGGAGGGTAAAACCACGGTGGTAATGAGAGGCATTATCTAGCACCGAGAGAACAGATTCAAAACTGCTGTAGTCAACTTCAGTGCTGACTTTCACCAGCATTTGCATGCTAGCAAACTCAGCAAAGAAGTGGCTGCTGCTCAAAGTTACAAGGAAGAGCAGTTGCCATTGGTTCCTCCTGAGTACCTGAAGCATTTCCGAAACCCAGACCTTTCATGCAGGTGTCGGGCAGTAGGAAACTGTGAAAATCAACTTTACAGTTTTTCAGTTTCACAATATGCAAACCAGAGAGAATAAAAGCTGCCTCCTGGTGCCTTCGAAAACTTGTTTAGAGTCTTCTAAGCTTTCTTCAACCCTTGCGTAGAAGGTACTGCTGGGGCGTGAAGCACAGTGAGGTTTCCCTCATCTCCCATGGCTGGTTCTGGGACCATGAGAAGATGAAGTGGCCTCCAGGCCCCAAATCCAAATTAACAGATGTTTCTAGCAGTTTTGTCTTCCTCTCTGCTCCATGAAAGAATGGATCTGTCCTTATCACCATCCCCCTACACTTGGCCAAATATAGATGTGGTAAAATACTAAGGGCAGGAAGCAAAGGCCTGTTGCGGGGACTCTGCTGCTTTTGGGCACGTTTCCCTTCACATCCTGACAGAGCCTGGCGCAGTCAGCCTCTGACACGTAGGGGAAAGTATACGTTTTTTGCTCTACTTTTTTGGCAGTTGTCGTTAGTTTGGCTCGCTTTCCCCTGCAATAACATCGACAAACACATTGCTCAAGGTACTCGGGCAGCAGCATTTCAGCCAGCCCATTCAGGCAATTTATGTTTCACTGTTTATAGGCGGCACCGCACCACTTGGGCGATGGGCTGAGCAGGAATTTGTATTTAAAACCTTCCAGGACACACTATCCTCTTTTTCTAGAACTTCAGGTGGAAACTTCCAGCACAGGGCTAAATACTTTCCACCTTTCCCGTGTTCCTCCAGCCACATGGTCTCTGTGGGGGGTTGGAATTTCACTCTCTCAGGTCCTGATTTCACCTTCCCTTCGCCTGCCTTCTCTCTGGCCTTTCAGGACTTACCTCATCCAGAGCAATTGCCTCTTCCAATTTGATTTTTTTTGTAATTAATATGTTTTGACTTGAGACAGAGTAGGAACATTGCCTTCAGAGACGCTGCACCTCAAAGTTCATGTCCCTGGTTTCACAGTAAAAAGAAAGGTATTAAACCCCTCCATTACACTATGGTATGTGGTTTTCTAGGCTTCAATTGTTGTGTTTCCTTCCTGTTCTGCTTATTGACTCATTTCCTTAAATCTAATTTGAACTTGTTATTGAGTTTTAGCCTCAGACAATACATCAGTAGTGTCTGTAATACCCATCGATCCAGCAGGAAAATAGGTGGCAGCAAAAGAGGAAAGATTTTCATTACTTTCACAAGAGAGCACAAATTATTTTCTGATTGGAGACAATGAGGAAAAACAGTGGATAGGACTGGAGCAGACTGCTTATTTCTTCCAGGGAGAACCTTACGTGTCACTCCAGTGTCCAAGCATGTCTTATAAACCCCATAGAAATAATGACTTGGATTCATAGAGTTTTCATCAATTCTCTCTTGTAGTTGAGCATGTTTAAAGATCCCTTATAAAAGAAGAACAGAAACTGAGAGCACTTTTTTCAGGAGTTGGGGAAATTAGAGAACAGCTACTTTTCTTCTCTACCTTAACAAACATTTTAGGAGGTTTCTGGTATTCATCCTGTCTGGATCCCACCGGACACGTTACTTAAACGGAGTTCCTCTACTTTTTTTTTTTTTTAAAGTGGATTAAACATTTCTCTTTCTAATCCACCAGAGCACAGATTTCAAAGGCAAATGTGATCTTGCTTTTCCATGCTCAGGCAGATATTTGCTCTGAGAGAAGCCTTTGAGTGTAAATACCAAGGATACTGCAAATGTTCTTGATTCAAAACCACTTTAAAGACAGCAGCTGTCTGGCTCCCTTATATCTGGTCCACGATTAAAGACATTTTTTTTGTTGAATGCTTGCCCCTGGCTTCCTTTTAGCAAGTTAAGAGACTTATGTCCAATGAAAAACATTGTTATAGGAGTGGCTGGCTATTCAGTGTTAGCTGGGCTTTGCCTAAGCCTCCAATGACTTGAGCAAAATTTTCTGTGTCTGCAAATGCACCCGTTTATGTATCTAACTACGTGATCTGCAAGAAGGTGCTGTGGCTCTACTTTTATGCCCACACTTGAGCATAGATTTAATTTTAAACTGCAAGCACCCTTCTTGATACTCACATTTAATTGCACCTGAACTGTCAAAATGCAGCCTTTGATCGTGGGCAAGTTTCAAGCCCTTGCTTGCAATTAAGGAAGATGTTACAGGAAGCATCAGGCTGCATTTGGAGTGGGAGTAAAGGAAGTCAAAGAACACATGTGCTCTAGCAGCAAAACACATCTGGGCTCCTCCCTTCCAACTTCAATAAACTGTGGATGCAAGTTGCTACGAAATGATGCTGGTTCAGTGCAGCCTGCAATCAGATGTGGCGCATTATAGGATACCACCTTATTCAGTATCAGACTCAGCCAAACGTCACTCCTTGAGATGCAATTTATTAGAAGCATTTCACAATTCAGATGTCAATTTAGCAGAGAGCAAGCTTTTCCTCTCCCTAGCTCTTGCAGCCTTTCGCTACAATCAAAATACCCCAGAAGTGGAGGTGGGCCTGGCTGCGGGCTGCTGACAGGTCCCTGCAGAGCTATCCGGCTGGCTGGGGGGCTCCTTCCCCCCACGCTGCCTGACCCAGTGCCACCATCCTCCCAAAAGCAGAGACAGAATAGCCTCAAAAGTCAAGCCCCCTGATCCTACTGACAGAAGGTCTCCAATTTGCTTAGCTCCCACGTGGGACTGGCCCTGGCCATCACTGCCTGGCATGTCTGCACCTCAACCCACACAGTGGACCATTACCAGATGATTACTAGAGCAGCCAGCCCAGGTAGCCCCAGCCTCACAGAGCTTCTCCAGGGCTTGTTTCCGCACGCTGGTGCTGGTTCATCCAAGGAGCTTGGGTTAGAGGCAGGTGGCTCCCAGCCACTTTTGTGTTGCCTGCCCCGAGGTGATGCCTGCTGCACTGCAGAACCTGGGGAGTTGCCTCTGTCTGCAAATCATCCAGCCGACCCAAGCCAAAGCCCGCTGGCTTCAGTGAGAGCAGTACCGGGTCCTCAGTAGTCAATTTAAAAAAGCAGCTGCAACAAAATAAAATAAGCATAGGGCTTCTGTGCCAGCAGAGGCCAGAGAGCTTGCTGGAGGAGCTGCCTCAAGGAGCTCTGCGCAGACAGATCAATCACGGTACTTTACACCTACAGCCAAATCTTCCTCCGGGTTTCCCTGGCCCAGCCTCAATTCATTTTAATAGCGGCTGGGCTGGTATAAATGAGAAAAGAATTTGGCCTTTGCTGTCAATTGCATTTTTCATCTATAAGGTATTTTACAGACACTAAGTAATGAGCTCACACTAAGGCCTGTGAGGGAAGTGAAGTGTTATCATGCTATCTCTTTAGAGGAGCCAAAAAGGCTAAATGACTTGCCCAAGGCCAAGGACTGTCGAGGCCTGAGTATTTATGAGTCCTGGGCTCGTAACACGTTGTCCCAATGGCAGGGTCTCAGCTCATAGTGTCGTTACCCACAAATTCTGCATGAAGAGACAGCATTTCCGCTGTTCTTTGGCTCTGTTTTCTGTGCATGGCTCCTTCTGGAATGCTCTGAACCCAGGGCTCAGGGCCCAAATAACTGGTAGGAGAAAGCTTTAAAGACATTATTGTGCCTTAAGAAGTCACAGCTTGCTGAAGAGATTGATAAGGTGCCCAGCAACAATAAAACTATTTATTATTATTCTTGCCAGAAGAGACAGCATTATCTCAAGGCCTTGGTCAGATGATCCAGAAAATACAGATGTAGTTTAGGCTAGACAAAACTGCTAAAAAGATACAACTTACTGTCCCTTCTGCCTGTTTAGTGAGAAAGGAACACCCTCCTGCTTTGTTCTTTGGGGGGGGTGGGGGTGGTGAAGAATCATACTTGATACTTGTTATTATTAGAGTTTGGCCTGGCTCGCTCATACCTCGGGAAATCGAAGGAGACATCACTGAGGAACATAAGCATGCCACACACCTGACTGTGAGTTTACTGGTGGGGCAAAGGACTGTTTCCCCCCTCTCCCAACCCCGCAGTCTCCAATTGTCTGGTCCTTGCCTCACGCTGGCAATAAACACGTTCCCGGAGCAGATGGACACTATGGGGTTTATCAGCTCCCCTAAAACTGGCATGGTGGCCCGGCTGACTGCCCTTTCCCACAGGAGCCCCAAAACACAAAATGCACATACAAGCAAAGGCACAGTACGTATCGTGCCAAAACACATCCAGACTCGGGCGTCTTCCCCATGACTTTTGGGGTGCGGGGGCCCCTGTCCTTGGCACACACCTCCTGGGCTGTGCAGCCACCGTTACGCAAGTCACGCAGCAGACAAGGAGCAAAGCACCGGCAGCAGCCAACAACAGTATCATTAGCTTATAAACCTTGATAAATGGAGATGAACAGCTTTTTATGGCAGATAAAGTACGTAAGAGTAACCATCTCGTGTTTTGTGGTGATAAATGGCATCTCCAATACCAGTATTATGGCTTTCCAGGGGCAACCTGCATCAATCGAAAAATAAAAGTGCCTTTCTGTTGCAGCAGGGTCAGTCCTCCGGGAAGGGAGCCCACTCGGCTGTGCCAGCGGGGCTGCCCCCAGTGCCCCCTCCCCTCCCGCCAGACCTTCGCACGCCAGCAATCGGGACAGTATCAGTAATTCACCTCTAGCCTGAGATCCAAGAGCATAAAAATCATGAGTAATATCGTCATCGCCTAACGTGCATCGAGAAGAGCAGGGAGGGATGCCCGGGCAGAGGAGCGGTCACAGGGTGGTGTCTGTGCCAGGCAGTGCTCACCCACCCTCAGTGAGGCGAGCCAGCGGGCTGCCGCACGGCACCGCTCCGGGAAACCAGCATCCCAACTCCGCTGCTCTCCAGGAAGCCGGCACACGAGTAAAAAAAATCCCCTGGATTTGGCAGTGGGACAAGGTTTCCTTTTTCTAGTGATCCCAAGAAACTTCCCTGTCAGGGAGGCTGGGGCAAGGTGCTCTCAGGAGCCACTGTGTGCTGGCAAAACATATTGGTGATGCAGGGTTTCCCATAGCGGGTTTGGTTAAAGGCCCTTGCACTCTTCTGTTGCCCTAAGGGAGAAACATTACCTAAAAGTCTGGTGCTTTATACATCAAAGGATATCGGGGTTTTGGTTTGTTGGGGTTTTTTTTTTCCCTAAATTGCTCTGAGTAAAATTAAGCTAGACATTTTCATAAGAGTATCAATTTAAAATCCACTTCACAGTTGTTGAGTGAAGAAGCTAGGATCCAAAGAGAGGCTTAAATAAAAAGTTCCTCTGGAAAAAAAACCCCAAACAAACAAAAAGAAGATATACACAGAATATTTGTTCCTCAGGGCATTTGTTTTCCCTTTTGAGATCCTTCATGAGCTACTCTGATGTTCAGCTTCCAACTCATGTTGTCATTCTCAGGAAATTAAACACTATACCCCAAAATTTTTCTTTACGTGGACATAAGGCATGCCTGTAAATCTAAGCTGTCTTCACATTTCTTAGTGAGCATATTGCGTCTCCTACAATTGTCTAAACAAAACGTGCGTATCTGTAAGCTAAATTGGTTCTTACACCATTAACTGGGGTCTTATCTGCCTGTTGTTAGGGACGACCACATATCACAGATGGAAAGCCAGGGGTTTTGAGATGTACAGTGGGAGGATTCATTAGTTCTTGAGCATCTGATCTGACCCATCTTTAAATAAAAGGCTGGCTTGTCAAAGGGAGGATCCTCAGCACTTCCTAAAATTGCTCAAGCCTCCTTTACAGTGTCTTAGACGGAGTTCAATGCAGAACTACCCATGGGTGTGTGAAAGTGTAGTATACGTGTCTAGCTAAAGGACTTTTTTTTTTTTCCCAAATATCAGACCATACACACTTGTATGACCACAAGAAGAATCCAGAAAAAAAAAAACAAGTTTAACTGAATAGGATGAAAGAGACACCAGAGGGAAAAGCTTGGTTGAAAATACAAATATTATATAAACAACAAATGTGTATACAAATATACATAAAAGAAAAAATATCCCTAATGTTTGTGGTTCTTTTCTCAAACCCAAGAAACACTATAAAGTAAAATATTTTAAAATTTACCGTTTTGTCCTAGGGCCTGAAAGTAAAACTAGTGGGTAGAAAAGGAAGCCAAATTTCACTGAATAACTCCCAAATGAATTAAAAGCAAGCACGCAAAAGGATTGGCAAATGCATACATGTCTAGTTCAACTCTTTTACATTTTCTTCATTTGCAATAATTCACGTCATTACTATAAACACCGGAAAAAGATTTCTAAAATATCTTTTCAGCCAGTGGTGCCTGCTCAAAAATAACATGTATTGTGTTGTTTACATCATGGCTGCACAGGGCTGTTTCCTGAGAGAATGTCTTTGAGTTGCCTCCCGTCCCCAGCAGGACAGGATATAGCGTATTACTGTCAGGATGCACCAGGCTCTGTACGACTGCTCAAAACTGTTCTCAATTCTCTGGGTCAGCTCAGGCAGAAAACAAAAGATAGTTTAAAGTGGCTTTAAACTAGTTTCTCTCAGGTCCAACTCCGGTAGTCATCAGTCTGTTGGGTCCTCCTCGATCCTATAAGCAAGAAGGTTGCCCACCTCTCCTCTGATTAGTAACCACAGAGGGTCACCTTGTTCCAATAACCTGGGAAGGAAATCTGGAGAGCAGAGCTTTGAAAGGCACATGGGTTTGCATACAGCAAAAGCACCCATCAGACTTTAAGAAAGAATATTATGTACACATGCATCATGTGTGCTAAATTACTGGAGGTTTAAGTCCTAAATTTGTATCTATACAAGGGAACTAACACGGGCTGAAGAGATGGACTGCAGAGGCATGCGATAAAGTGCATCTGCATCCACGCAACTTGTCACACTCCTTTCTGCACAGCTTTTATGTTCATCTCTCCCCTGAAAAATCCCTCCTAACACACCCAAATCTCCAGCAGTTTTGCAGAAGCAGGTTTAGCCCAACAGAGAAACGTGAGGGTGGGAATGGAGATCTGAACCTGAAATTCCCTGAGCTCAGGCTGTAGCAGGGCTTTGATCCACAAACACCTCTGGTAAATATCTGAGTAGCAATTCTTTCAATTCCCATATTGTTTGGGGGCCAAAGGGGTGCACTGTTTTCTATCAGGAAACCAATCCATGGAGTAGAATCCATAAACAGTCAGTCCTTCTCTTGTACAGCTGCTGTACCTTTTTCTCTGCCTACGCTTTCAGAAATAGAAATTCTGTGTTTAGGATGACATTGGGACTGGTTCTATAAAAATGTCAAACCAAGGAACCATCTCTTTCCCCATGCAGGTGAGGCAAGTTTTCTGGTACTTGGATGTTACTTAATTCAGCTCACAGCGATCAGCATGTTCTTGAACACAATTCCCTTCTTCAAAGTATGGTTGAATAATGCAGCATGTACACCCTGGGGGTCCTAGATACTTCTGGAAGTCCTTTGTAGCCTGCAGTTGGCTTAAGAGAGACATTAGACTTAATTTGGAAAGCCAAATTTAGTCCAACACCCTAAACACAACTACTTTGTCCTAAGCTGTGGCTTTAGTTTATTTGAAACGCATTATTACGAAAGACAGCCATGACACACCAAACAGCCATTCCCCTCTCGCCAACAGAAATCAACCTTAAGCTGAACCTTACCAATCATGGCACACTATTAACACAAGCAATTATAGATAATCACAATAATGACTAATAAAACATTATCAAGGGTAACAGAAGGTGTAATTGCTACCTTTCATTTAAGAAGGTCCAAGATCATGGCAAGATACGATCAAGGAGGACAGCACTACAACGATTCCCAGCTCCACTCCTCACGTGACAGCGCCCCTTAGGAGACCCCACAACTGCAGCTCAGGAAGAGAAACACCAGAGGTCTATCAACCCTCTTCCCTGCAAGCTGCTTTCAGGGCAAGACTGGGAACACAGCTGCAGAAAAATGTGCCAGCAAATTTGCTACTTCTCAAACACTGTGAACCTGAGCGGGACTGAGGTGCCCAAGGACACCCTAAAATAATTCCAGCTGGGTGCTTTGCAAGAGAAGCTGATGCGCCAACAGAGCGGAGCGCTGCGCCCCGGTGCCACGGCGGACAGTGAAGCTGTCTGTGCAGCCGACCGTGGGGCCTGCAGGGCAGAGCCGCAGCTGAGGGTCGATCGTGCCTGCGGGCTCTCTGCAAACCTCTGGCTCAGGACGGGAACATGGCAGCTCTGCGGCTGGCCTTGACCCTCAGCACTGATCTTTGGTCTCCGTTAAGCAGGAGATCACACAGCTCCCCTCAGTCCTCCCCAAATTGCTAGGCTGTTCAGCCACAGGAGCTGAATACAGAAAGCTGTGGGAATCGAGTGAATCCTCACCTCCAACCTAATGCATATTTGCAAAGGCAAAAGGTCAGTGCAGTGAGGTTCTTAGGCCGTCTGCCTTCCCGGCTGTGGGTCACCTCTATACACAGCCATTGGGGAACGTAGGAGAAAGGTGTTTTTCCAGCTGACCTGCTGCCTTCAGATGTTTGCATTTTACCTCAGTCTCAGACTGATTTCCCACATTAAAATATATATGTGAGCAAATGGTGGCTTGTGCGTGGGGTGACACAGATCAGCAGCAGCAGTTTCCATGCTGAGGAACAACAGCTCACACACACACTTGCTGCTTCTGTCAGAGGAGCTATATCGAGATGGACGTTACCCTCCTGTGCAAAGAAAACAACGCTTTTGTAACCTGGTGTACAGGCAGTTAGTTAACTGACATGCATCTGAAGTCCTGGCTCCCATTGCCTTGGGGATTATTTGGTGAGGAGCCCCTCTGAAGCCTTTTACCCTAGCACAAAGGGTAGGCAAAGAGCATGCAGCACTTCCCCGTTTTGTGGGGACAGTGTTTGCACAACGTGCAGCAGCGGAGGCTGAGAGAAACTCAGCTTGTTTGGCTTGCTTTAATAAATATAAGTAAAGGAAAGTAGTCTCAGCAATGCATGGGATAGAAGGAAGTTCAGTCTTGGTCCAGAAGTGGAGAGTAAAATTATTGCTCTTCTACATGTTTTCTGTTGATTCTTAGTGATTCTCAAATCTGGACCCTGGCTCAATTCCTAGCATATGTAGCTTTTTTCCCTGCCACACAGTCTCACCAAAATATTTGCAGTCACAGGTTAAAGTACATTTTATTGGTTTTACAGTCCCCTGTATATTGCTGTAGAAGAAACAGGATTCAAGTCAGTAGCAACTATGTGTTGCTGAGCACAGAGCAAATTCCCAGGGCTTTTTATTGGATTTCTCTACCTGGTACTAGGCAAATCACCCAGGGGGATGAAAATTGCTGCAAAGTCCAAGAGGAGCAAAAGTTTCACAATAAATAGCTGGCCTGGATCCAGCAGGCAGACTGGAGGGCTGCCAGGCTGCTATTCCTCGAGTAAAAACAACTGGAATCTGCAAGTCAGGTCCCAGCAGTGTGAGCAAGTGCAGGGTGATTAGCCAGCGGGTCGCTGCAGGTGGACAGAAGTGGGAAAGAAAGAGTCACACAGGTCTGCTGAATAGGTGGCAGAAGGGCAGGGAAGAAGATCACACCAAAAAGGGGAGAAGAGAGAATCTCCATCCGATCAATACACAGAAAAAACACCTTGCTCTTACAGAAAGTGGCACAAAGGCATACGCAAGTACTCAGCTACATGGTCCTGCCATGCATCTGTGTAAATGGTCACAACAGCATCTGGCTTAAAACAAGGGCTGGAAAACCATTAAAACAATAACAACAACAAAAAGAAATCCAACTTTAAAATTTATCCTATGCTGACAACTGGCTCTATAGTTAGGGAGGAAGCACAGAAGAAGGATTTTGCTGGAAATTCCTGTTGGAATTTTTCTTCAACATTTCTTGTGACTTACATGTTGCCCAGTTGTCTTTTGAAGGATGCTTTGTGGGAAAGTGGGGCAACCATCCTACAATGCCTCAGCAAAGATGAGAAAGACCATGAAACCTGAGCAGCACTCATACTCTAAGACAGTCATACAGAGATTTGAGAGCAGCCAGAAATTCATTACCCTGAACAACTGAGGCATCCTGCCCACACTGCAAAATGTCGCTGTTAAGAACTTCACCAATGTGAAGGCAACCCCACGCTGCCAGCAAGGACAGCCTGCAGTGGCTGTTGTGGAAGCTGCTTCTCCAATGTCCTCCCTTTTCATAATGCTGCATTGGGGTTGACCCAGAAATTCTCACCTTCATCTGCAGGACACACCAGGAACTACTATGAAATACAAGTTTATAAATTCTAGACATACGGGCGTCAAGCATGAGCATCTGGAATAAAGCAATTTGAGAGTGGACCCCTGTAAACTGTACTACGAGATATAAACCACTTTGATGGACAATCCTTTTTTACAGGGCATTTCCTGAACAGGACAAAGAATCACAGTTAAAATCCTAGAGATCAATGAGCAGTTCTGGGGAACGTGAAAGAAATATCCCGGGCGTGGGGAAGGTGGGAAGCACTGGTTTTCATCTGAACTTTTTCTACAAACATTGCTGAGCATTAGCAGCATGATGGGTGTAACTGAAAACATGCTGGATAAGTAGACCAAACATATGGAATAGCTATTTACATTAGGCTAATGGCAAGTTTATGCTTTCAATCTGTATAACATTGCTGTGGATTTAAATCTCAGCAAACAGCCCTCTCCCTCTGGATAGCCCCCCGAGGTTGTCTTGTCCACCTGCGAGGGAAGCACTCCCTCCCTTCACCACAGCATCTCTGCCTGTGAAAATGAGACTAATAAGACTTGTAAAATATTTTGTGATCTCTAGAGGAAGCATACAGTGTAATTCTGTACCGGAGAACTGCCAGCAAATAAACATGGCTTTTCTATCCCACTCACTCAAAGCCTCAGGCATATATATCAAGTTTGCATGTGCAATACAAAGGGGAGCAAAATCAGGCACACCAACCTCAACTACTTTTTTATCCTTCAGCCCAAGGAGCCCTAGGGTGCGCGTGACCCAGGGTTTTATAGCTCAGGGGGGTGGTGGGTGGGAAGAGGAGTACAGAGCGTGCTCCCACGCTTCACTGAGATCTGCTGGAGATCACCACTGCTTAAAACCAGGCAGAGCTTTAGCCTGGTGTGGCTCATGTTGCCCTCCCCAGGAACCACCCAGTGAGGTCTCTAGATGACTGGCGTCACGTTGGAGACCAGCTGCCAGAAGGGACAACCATGGCTGCAGGACACCAGCCTCTGCTGGGGTTCCTGCCCTCCGGCCTGACACCTCCCTCTGCCTCGCTGCCAGGAAAACCGGCAGCAGCAAAGTAGAGGAGGCACAACCTTCCTCAAATGCCATGTGAAGGAAACTTCGTACCAGCTCTTTGGAGAGGAACAGTTTTAGCTGCCATGTGTAGAAGATGCCAAGCACAAGGAGATGGGAGCTTCTACCTACTGCCACTGCAATGGAATTTGTAATAATGAGCGGTAAATGTAAACTGTGGAGTTTCCTACCACCTACAGGAAACTTCTAGTATTAGAGAAGTGTGTGTGTGTGTGTGTGTGTTTCTGCACGATTATGTGCATGCATACGTACACATGCATATGTAGTCTAATGATGTTATTTAGGTATTCCTAGGGACATGTACAGTGACAGGCCCCATTGGCCCTGCTTGATTTATAACAAAGGAATGAATTAATCCCTACTTAGACCTCACGCGAGACAGCAGGACTGAGTAACAAAGCAGCTCTGCCTAGCTGAGCTCCTGGAGCAAGTTCAGAAAACCCCAGCGAGTCAAAGCCTTGCTAATCAAACCAGAAGGTGGGAATTCCTTCAAAAGGTGCCTGCAGCACCCTTCAAAAGGTGCCTGCAGCACCACGCTGCCCACAGAGATGAGGAATTGCTTTCCACTGATGAATTTTGCAGAGCCCATTCCTTGATAACAAGGGATACCAACAGAGCACAAAAGGAACAGTGCTCTTGCTAATTTGTTAGCATCTTTGGAGAGGTTTGGGGAAGAGCATGTTAATGATCTCATGTAAACACGGTTCCAGCCAAGACGACTGTGAGACTCACAGCCTGCTGGTGTGAGGAAAAGAAGGTCTAAACCTGATCAAGATGTTCATTAATTCAAGTCACATTCCCACCAGTGGTGCTGAAGTTCAAGCGTACCTCTTCCAAGTGCACTTGGATCAAGTTAGCTCGATGCTTTATTATGCTGTCGTGTTTCCATAACATCTGCTAAGAAGCAGATGTAATGGGGTGACGGTAAGCTTTGGTCATGTGGGAGCAAAGTAAATTCTAACTCAGAGCCTTTAAAAGGCAAGAAGAGATAAAAGAGAAGCAAGACTTCCTTCAGGAAGGGATGATGTATGGATATTGCAGTGTCAGGCTATGTAAACACAGCTGCAAATCTCCATGTAGAGTCAAGCTGCTTTATGGGGTGTTTATTATACATCTAGATGGATATCTCTTTATATACTTATATAAAACAAATATCCACATAAAACACCCTTCTGCAAGTGCCACACAGGCCTCTTCATTGCAAAGAAATCGTTACAGGCAGGATAAGGGAAATGCCTAATGTAATATTGTGAAGCATTCAGATCTGAGTGATGACTACAGGCTAGCCATCTCAATGAAATCAATGGCACTTATGTTTGCATGCGTTACAGTCTAACATTAACCCAGCACCCCACGTTAGCAACATCAAAGCATTTGCTACAGTCCTGCAAGCATTGCCATGGTTGGGTCTCATACCCAGCAGCCCAAGGTCATCGATCATTGGCCAACATGCCAGTCAATGGATAGGGAAAGACAATTACCCAAGCAGACAGTAGCACTACAGTTTCATTAGACATACAATAGAAACTGGCTGTAAAAGAAACATGGACATAAAACTAAATGAAATCAGATGGCTTGGCAAGGGATCAGTCTGGTTTATCAAAACATTTATGGACTCAATACTTCGGCTTGCTTTCCTGCAGTCACCAGGGCTGGGGGGATACATAACAACTGAATTTCACGGCAAGATTCCACACCAGGTTTTGCGCCTTTTTAGCAAGCTCTGTACAGATTGCTCACAACTTGCAGCCAGCAACTTAGCAGACTGCTGGTTCTCACATTTATTTTCAGCCAGATCAGCACCCTAATCTCCAGCTACATCATCATTTGTGCAAAACGAAGAGGGCAGGAACAAGTAGCCAAGGAAGAGAGGCAGATCTCCTTTAGGGTGGCTCTTCACAAAACTATAACATGAGCTTTTCAACCAAGTTTGCTGTCCGCTTTCCCCGTACCTTGCATCACACCTACAAATTCCAGTATCACCTGTATGTACCTTCTTTTCTCTCCAGCTTCCATTTGATTTGGTTTCTTTCAGAAGGGCTATATACCAGCCAGCAGAGGCTAAGCCAGAACAAATAAAAACAACTGGTCTGTCAAGAGCTGCAGGTAGCCACCAAGGACTCCTCTACTCTAGGACTGGCATGTGCTAAGTAAAGGGGATGCTTTTAACAAATGTCTTGTTGCCCCCTTAGCTGCATGGAGTGGGAACAGTAGGACATGGAGGACAGAAGACAAATGCTGTCAGGGCCGCTGGTGGAAACCCTCATGTAGCTGCCCAACTATTGGTGCTAACCCAGCAACACGTAGGTGCTTCAATCCTGACCAGCTTCTTATTGTATTACACACTGCAGACACCAATCTATCAGAGCACGTTTCTCCAGTATGGGCATAGCTGAAGAATTTGGAAAATAAAAGAGAAATTAGGGCAGGTAGCTGAAACAGAAAGCTGAGAAGAATGTCCGTAACCATCTATTGGAGGAAACCAAAACAGCAAAGTAGTTATGTAGGTATCTAGCATATTTTGCATAACTATCAGAGATGATGGCATCTGTAGGTAACCCTTACTCTTTCTGACTTTGCTTTCTGTATTAAAAAAAAAAAAACAAACTTGCTAATCATGCAGCTCTTCCTCACAGTTGACTTCTCACTATGGTGACTAACCAGACGTGCCAACCACCTCCACAGAGCTTCTATTGAACTAAGGCCCACACTTAGCTTTTCAGCATAGCTGCAGCCAGCAGCTCCATTTTACGATGTAAAAACAGAAGTTGTGAGATGCAGTAACATGGTTTTGCAGTCATTATATATTTTGTTTAGGGGACTCTTAGAAACTGCCTCTGTCAGGAGCACTTTACCAGCAGAGAGCTTCTGATGGAGATGCCTTGCTCTAGCAAGAGCGTTCCACTCCTCCCTGCTCCAGCAAACGTTATCAGATGGGATTAGAGTTATCTTGCTTATTTACTTTTTCTCTGGGCAGGCTTAGTATCCAACAACCCAGAAACTCCTTCAAGGACAATACAAGGCAGTTTGTATCGTGGACATCTCAGACACTCTGGTGCCATCCCACATCCCCACACACTGAGGAAAAAGTGGGGAAGGGCAACCAAATCCTCTCCCATGAAAAATGAGTGGTGACAGGAGATGTAAGGTGCTTCCTCCTGCTTTTCTCTCCCTCCATGTCCTCCCTTTGTGGGTGGCTCCAGGGTGCGTGGTAGAAGGTGCAAGTTGTCATGGGAGGAGGAGAAGCAGCATTTCTCACAGCTGAATTTTTGCCAGCATGAGCTGAGGTTTATGAACTCACTCAACCTCTGGCCCAAGGCTAAGTTCAACTGTGTCTGAGGTCTGGTGAAATGCTTTGCATTGCTCTAATATCAATTTTTATTTCAGCTGAGGTTTTTTTCCAAGGCAGGAGACAATTCCTCCGCCTGACTGAAGAACAACAGGCTTTGAACCATGTTTGCTAATGTATTAGAAGGGATTTGCTTTGTTAATTTCCACAAATACCAAGTCTGTTCTGCAGGCATAATAAATGTACAGAAAAAAGCGTGATCCATCTAAGGAGCACAGAGATTCTCTTCTTTTCATTGTGTCCAGTTGAAATGATCAAGATCCTGAACTTCAGGATTTTGCAATTCACAGTTAACTTTCATGTGAAAAAGATATTTCTGATAGTAGACAACTCTTTATTCTAGGAGACAAAAGTGTAGTGAGATCTAAGGGCTGGAAACTTAGCTTAGAAACAAGATACAATTTATTTTATTCATCACAAACCACTGAGAGCAATTAGCTGCTAGACCAAACTACCACTGAATTAAAAAAAAAAAAAATCTTAATCCCTGGATTTATTTAATTAAAACGTTCCTCTATAACATATGCTGTAGCTCAAACAGAATTTACAGGACTGAAGCAGAAATTACTGAGCAAAATGCTATGATCTGCATTATACAGGTCAGGCTGGATGATCTAATAGTCCCTTCTGGCCTTAAATCCTATGAATTATGAATCTAGGGTGCTGTCCTTGGAGAGTTTCAAAACACTTTGCCAACACTGAGGTATAAGCCACTCTTATACTGTGACAGACACAGTATCACCTCAGCATCCCAAAAGCCATGTTATGTGGGTTTTATGGCCATCTCTAAAGGGATGAGCTTTTACCCATTTGGGAATTAAATATTTCAGAGGAACAGATACCAGACTTTACACATGGAAAACCTCCCTTTTACAGAGTGAGAGCAGGGCAGAGAGGCATTATGAGCCTCCCTGGTCCAAGGGCCCAAAATTCCACAGGACCTCTGTCTGCCCAGCAGAAGCACCATGCTACCTTGAGACAGATGTCTTGATGTGACCCTAGCAGAGGCAAGGTGACCTCAGCTAAAAATAAGGTGTGAAAGCACCTCTGATTTTTTTTCCTCACTGAAAAAACCCCACCAAAACCCAACTTGACCATCTGCCCCACCTTTCTGTATTACAGGCAAAAGACAGGGAACAAAGACCCAGAACCTCCCAGCTTAGGTACTGATAAAGCAGCAACGAGGCAAGGCAACGCATGCTCACATGGACGCACTGACAACAGTATTAAAACTTGTATTGTCATAGCAGGGAATAAATTATTGAGAAGCAACTTTCAGCTATGCAGGGATGGCTTATCTTAGTTGCAGATTAGTGTGGCTGTGGGCTGAACTATGAAAAACTATGATCAATCTTTGGGAGACTTATCTGCCCCAACACAGTAACATGCCAAAGACTGGCTCCGAAGCAGCTCAGCTCCAGGAGGAGATGCCCCACTTATGTGTAGCAGGGAGCCCGAGCTAGCTGGACAACCTGGTCGTTGAACGACAGATGAGTCGTTCCCTCAGCACCTTCTCACCACCGGCACAGCAAGATCCCCCAGGAACCCAGGGCCAGCCCGTGCCCAACAGGTTGACAGGTCTGGCTGGTCCCAGGGTCACTTCAGTCGAGACGCCTGGATGCCTGCGCACCGCGCTCCCTGGCACAGCAGATCTCCAGAGATGCAGCGTGGGGTGCTGAGCCACAGTCCAGAGCCCTGCCTAAAGTATCCAGCTCCCACCTGAACCACACAATGCTACTGCATGACTCTGGGGGGGAAGGATTCGCTTCTGATGGTCAGCCAGGCCCAGGAAGCCCAAAGACCTCCAGTGGGACAGTGTTAACATACCTGAACCCAAATGGTTTCCAGCACAGAGGCAAGAATAGCTTCAGAGGCCTTCTCCCTCTGGCATACCTTTCAGATAAAGGAAGGCTGACTGCTCATGTATAAACTTCAATAGTGAAACAACTGTAACCATGCAGATTTCCAAGGGAATCTAATCAGTGCAGTATCAGAACTGCTGAAGCAAAGTTTGAGAGCAGGGAGTAGGGAATGACCCCCCAGAGCACCATCCCAGGCCCCTGCTCTAACAGAGTGTGACCAGGCTGCTGCTTGCGCCCAAGTGACTTGTGTGAGGCCCCTTGAGGCATCCCTCCCTTGCAATCATCAAACCACAGATCTCATATATATAAAGCAACCACAGAATGAGCCCGAATGCTTTTCTGTAAAAGCCTGATCCAAACCTGCTGAAAAAGATATTGCCATTAACTTCAGGACTTTTCCAATCAAGCCTATAACGAGTATCTTCTGATATGCTACTGCATTGTTCTTCATGCCTTTTCTCTCCCTTAGCAGTCACATGGCTTTACTATTCAGTTTTATTTTGACCTAAGGTAGCATTTTCAGCAGGCACACATCGTGTGAGCAAACCAAGAATGTAACAGCCTGGAGATTTGCTTCTGCTCTTGTTAAGTAGAACAGAGACAGGACTCTTGTTTTCATAAAGCACTGCTACAAAAACCACAGCCAACGAGAAAAAGTTAGGAAGCTTTTGCTCCGATCAAGGAATTTAGCCTTAGGTCTGCATTGAATCCTGTAATCAAGTGAAAAATGGGGGATGAAGGTCTTTGCTTCCTTGCTGAGCCTTTTATCTGATTTTGCAGAGGACTCCTTGGTTCTGGAAAGGACTGGGTCCCATTCCTTACCCGCAGCAGACTGCGCTAAGGCTATGTTACAGGACGTATGTGGGTATGAGGCAGGTGGGAGCTATAAGCACTAGAGCATCAGCTGCATCATCTGGGATAGGGTTTAATGTTTCCGAATCATTGTGCTGAGGTTCTTCAAGACTTGGGCAAATAGATTAAACATGATAATAAAACATACACTGAAACAAATATGCTGCTTTAAATGAGGAAGAAACCCCCTCTGAGTTCAACAAATGCATATGCTTTGTCTCTGTTCCCTTTGTGCAAAGAGGGGGGTCACCACCAATGCGTGCGAGCGATGTGCTCAGCTAAGGACTGTGAAAGGCACAGCTACCACAATAGTGGAGCTCTATAAATATCTTAAAATAAAAACACATGGATGGACGCATGTAGCTGAAGGACTGCATCTTTCAGTGGGCATAACCACAAAATACCAAAATAATTAAATTCCTCTCTCAGAAGTCTTGAAAACAATTGGGTCGAGTTTCTCTATTTCGTCCCCTCCCATTTTACAAGATAATTATGACCAATCAATACATCCAGTTTGTGGAAGCAGAATTCTGCAGCTCCTTCTCTTTTCTTTCTGCACCCAAAAAAGCAGGTGAGAGAAACAATAGCCAAGTCTGAGCACAGGTAGCTCTGCAATGTGCCACTGGCTTTCCTCCACACAGCTCCCTTTAAGTCAAACCAGCTGATCAGCTATGAGATGTCTGTTTCTGTAGAATCTCGTTTCCCACACCCAACAAAAAAGGGGAATTACTTTTGTGGTTGCCTGAACCAGAAGACCGCTTCTGGGATTTTTTTCATGCACTCTCCCTGTGTAGAAGAGTCAACATAATAGTGCAACATGACAAGATTTTGAGGCACAGTGCCAAGACAACTCGCACAGTTTGCATTTTTCCTATTAGAGATGCATCAGTGATTCTGGAAGGGAAGAGGGGGAGAGGAGGAGAGAGAAAATAGTGCAGAACAGTCAAGTCCAGCCCCAAAAAGCTTTGTGTTTTCATGTTTGTGTCAAGATGGAGCATTACAAGACAGTGATGATTTGTAGCATTCAAGTGTTGTAATAAATTTGGCCCTATGTTAAGACTGTTTTCAAAAAAAAAAACTCCAAACCAACCAAACCTCACAACAAAACAACAGACCAGAAGATTACAAACTGCATAGCTTTCTCAACTGCAGACCTCATGCTAAGATGAGGAGCGGGTGAACAACTAAAAGCAAAACCTTCTTTCAGATCCCTCCTCCCAGCTTTTCCCCCCCAGATCGCAGTACCAATAACTACGAGCTCCATTTCTTTTCTTAATACCAATAATCAAGAAATGTTGCATTCTGAAAGTTTTGAATGCATTTTCCAATTTTAATTTTTATTCTGAACTTAGAACTGATTTTAGGCTGGTTTGTCCAGGCTTTTTTGATTTTAAAAATATTTAAAAACTCGAATAGGTGGATATCCATAGAACTGATGTTTCTGAAAACACATGTAAGAACTACTATACTAAAACATGCTTCCCCACCAGGTAGCGATTTGAGTTATATTTTAAAAGACTGACCCACGAGGATGAAAGGGGCAACAATTTACTACTAACACTGTCATCCAGCAGGTGGATCAAGGAAGGAAATTCTTTGATCAAAAGAGAGGACAAGAAAATTCCCCCTCTGAACATTTTGTAGGATGAACATTTTCATCTTCTACACCAGGCTTTCAGGAGGGAAAGGGGTTATGTATTTTATCTCTGCACTCTTCTAAATCAGGGCTGTCCCCAGAGCCGATGCAGAGAGCGGCAGCAGCCAGAAACGAGCCTCATTTGCCGCGGTCCCCCCTCCCACGGCAGCCTGGGGGTTGGGTGCCTGCTGTGGTGGTCCCGGTCAGGTCCCAGCCCTGCTCCGGTTCCCCATCTCCAACCCCAGGGTGCTGCGAAGCAGGGGGCCTTTAAGCCAACCCAGGCATCTGGGGTGCCTATTCTGGACCCCAGCAACCGAGCGGCAAAACCGTACTGGGGTTATCGCCCACCTGCCCAGGCTCGCTCCCTCGCAGCGGAGCATCAGGGCCACCGCTGCCCTCCGTCCCATTTGCACCCCGTGGGGGAGCAGGGCCTTTAGAGAGGCTTTGCAGCCCATCCTATACAGTGATCCCAATCTCACAGGGAGCCCCGTGCTGTCTCATGGCTCTTGAACACTTTTAATCTGCAGTGACTGAAAAAGGGATTACTCATTGCTGAGGAACACCCTGCCCAGGACAGGCCTGTTTCCATGCTCCAGCACGCACAGGTCCATTCAGTCGCAAGGAGAAGGCAGTTCATTGTCTGTCTTTGTCATTGTCAATGCATTGTGAGATTATGTGGAAGGAGGGTGGTATGATTTCTAATGGCAATTAGTTTAATTGTACATTAGAAACATCAAAATGGGATTACTCTCACAAAGTATTAGCATGTAACTGTTACAAAAACTACTGTTCTGCTGCTTTAACACAGTCAACTTAAAACCTCAAGGCTGATAAAAGAGTTTACTCTCAGTGCTCTTGTTTTCAAGTAGATAATAACGACAAGATATTTGGACTGACTTCCCTCCCCACCCCCCATGCTTCTAAAGTGTCTCTGAGTTGCATCATAGTATTACTAACCCATGAGCTGTACTGTAGAAGTTTGCTCTTAAAGGTCCACAAAACCCAACTGTTTGTTCAGTGACAACCTATGCCTGGGGCCCTAGCAGAGATTATTAGCTTTACCATTTAGTTGGCTTTCTGACAGAGATTTTTAATCTTGTGAATTATTTTTAGAAGGGTTACGTCAAGCAAACATACGCATTTCAGAGGTTCTTTATCATCTATGAATCAAGCTTTGGCTGCAAATTATGAGCATCATCCCTACTTGAGAAGAACAAACATATGTACATATAGGGATATGACAAATGAGTCCTTCAGACCCATCTTGGCAATTAATCTCATGGATTTACATCCATTATAAAGATGGAGTAGAAACATGACAGGTCACAAGTTGCTTTCCAATGTAAACCCCTATTTTAGTCCCAGCACAGCTTTGCTGTACAGAACTGTTAGCCTGAAATTTGCCAGACACGCTCAGCAAGTGACGGGGAGTATTTTGCAGTAAAAAGAAAATTAATTGGGAGGCTTGATTTTTTGGCATACAGCTCAGTGAAGAGTTACCCTCTGTTGAGACTCTGACTCCTGCACTGAACCAATCAACATTTTCTGCACAGAAACTTGCCTGCAAAAATATTTTTTTCTCCAATAAAAATTTAAATATAGAAACTAGGTAAAGGAGAGCAACTTTTTCAGACAGAAATAACTTTTCAGCAAATCATTTCCTCTTTAGCCTTGCCTTTCAGTTAAAAGTGTTTTTCCAAACTACCTTTTTAAAGATCATAAAGTGAACTCTGAAAAGGTTGGGCTTCTGGGGAAGGGCAAGACTTTTTCTTAGATTTTATAAAAATATATATATAAAAAAGTTTAGTAAATAAAAGAATTTCTCAGAGCAAAATTCTTTACACTTTTTACCAGCTTCACTGCCATCTCTTTCTAATTCAAACTAGATTAAAAAAATAGTCTCCACACCCTTCAAACACCTTAAAAGTATTTTTGAAAAAAAAAAATTAAAAAATAATTCCTTAAGGTAGCCCAAACTGCTACTTTTATCCAGCTGTTTGGGGTCCAGATCTGATCTCAGTAGCTTCAGTGGGATTTTTGAGACTGGTGGTTCTGCTGACGGTAAACAGTATTTTTGTCACTTGGTTTCACTGGAAGCATTTTTGTCACTTGGTTTCACTGGAAGCAGGACTGGGAATAAGCTCCATCCAACCCAAGAGGTTAATCGAAGCCACAAAGTTAGGAGCATTAACTCTCTGCAGCCTCAGCGGAGGGCAGCAAGCCATCCATAGGACCATTAGGAGCACATAAGCAAGTCCTGCGGACACCTTTGGGGGTGTGACAGGGAGGTGGAGACCATGCGTGCACACTCACACCCATCTGGATGGAAAGCTCAAGGAGAAACAGGCTTGGCAGAGAAAGCAAGCTCCTTCCTCCAGCTGCCTCAGGACAGACAGCCCATCAGCCCATGCCCTCTCTCTCTTGGCAGCAGAACGCCATTGTCTTGGCGGGGGACCGCTGAGCACTACCGAGCTGGAGAAGCCTCTCCTCAAGGCCACCGGCCAGGCACTGGAGGTCCCTCTCTTCTGTGGATTTGCATCTGCCAAAGGTACCGATGTAGAAAAGTCGCTGCAAAAGCAGCGACACGCTGCCAAAAGGAGCATGGCAATGGGTATGGGCTTTGCCCTTCATCAGCCACGGGAATCCCAGCACCTCTTCTGTAGCCGTTTGGGGCGGAGTCCTGGAAATCTAATAAAATGGGAGCCAAGCATCACACTGTGTTGGGAACCGAGTCCTCAGGTCACCCTTTGGTTGTGTTTATGCATTTAGGCTGTATGCAAAGTTTGTGGTGAGCTATCAATTATAAATCATAAAAGGAGTTTGTACTGTTAAGCATTTCTCATAATGTATCATTTATAGGGTCACACCACAGTGTTTTCCTAAGCAAAAGGATGCATCCAGAAGCCAGGAATGAGGCCATTACTTCTACAACAGAAATGTAAATTCAGTAACCTGAAAGCAGGGGGGATGGGGACAGGGATGGAGGGGGACGAACACACAACTGGACAGGACAGAAGCTTTGCAAGTCCTTACAGAGCCAGGTCCCGGGGGAAGTCACAGGCACCAAGAGGCATCAGGAAGAAAAGAGAGTTTTTCTATGAAGGAACATAGCAACCAGAAGTTTCTCTAGCAGCCACCTTTAAAATCAGAGGAAGAGGCAGCAGAAAACACTCCAGAATATGTCAGCCCCAGGGGCAGCAGCTAATGAACTACCCCAAAAAGCTAGCTAGGTTGCAGAAATAGCAAAAAAAACCCCAACCCACTTAAAGTTAAGTACAATATTAATAATTCTTTTCTTTTATTAACTTTATTCTAGTATCACATACCTACAGTCCTAAGTAAATATCCTGTATCCTTCAATCTCATCTAGTGAAAATGCCAGCTCTCAAGTAACATAAAAAAACCAGGGTTTCTATTCCTACCCAGGTGGAATCAGGTGATTGGCATGCTTGTGCAACAAACAACAGCTGAAAAAAGTATTCCTGGGATATCACAAAAGCAGCAGCACAGACCTTTGCCAAGGTGCTAGGGCAAAGAGAAAGAATTTTCCTTCAACAACAGCCAGGCATGGGAGCCCCTCTGCTGTGCAGCAAGAGAGCAGGAATGACCCTGAGCCCAAAGGGTATCCAGCACAGATACACTAGCAGTTTTGAAGGCCCTTCTGTCTCATAAAAGCCACAAACCAAACCCCCCATACAGCAAGAGCCCAGAACACATACCTGAAGGAGCCTTAGGGCAGAAGGAGGAGCACAGGAGGCATCAGGAAGAGAATAACCAGGAGAACCTGCAGCAATCCCACCCCTTGGGCTCAGCAGGCAGACCCTCATCCCCCAGGTGCTTCCCATCATCCTCCAACCCTTGTGTCTAAACAGGCCCCCTGAAACCCATAACCTGGGGGCACCCCATCTGCGTGGCTCACAACCCAGGAGGGCTACAACAGCTGTATTTTGACCAGACCTGATTGAAAACCCCAGCCCTACATACAGACAGAGTGCTGGCAGCGGGCACCGAGCGTTGTGTGCACGTTGGAGGGCTGCATTGGCAGAGCGCTGGGAGCAGGGCTGCAGTCCCCATGCCCACATGGGAGTTGCCCCAAAGCAGTGCCTTCCCCTCGCACTTAAAGCTCCTCAGCTGGTGTAAATCAGCTCAGCGTGCCAACCATAGGTGCGGCGGCAGGGATTTACACCCAGCGAGGCTCTAGTCCGTAGAATGCACCCTGGTTTCCTCTACAGCTTGGAAGACAAATCTTGATATTTGCTGAGGTTTGGGATGGGGGCATGGAGACGTGACATCAACATCCTGAAATGTTTAAATAAATGGAGGCAGCAGTGTTTTGAAGTACTGCTTGTTCCTCTAGAGGCTTTACCAAGAAAAAAAAAAGTAAAAAAAAAAAAAAATAAAAAAAAAAAAACTTAAAAAAAAAAACTAAAAAAAAAAAAGTAAAAAAAAAAAAAAAGTGTGACCTTGTGACTTTTTTATAAAACCCCAGATTTTTTTCAGAAAATTTGAAATATAAACAGCTGCTTTCACTGACTACATCAGTGCAGCAAAGCTGGGCTGCCTAATCCTTGGGTAGCAGTGTTTATAAATACTGTTCAGACAGGCAGGTTAGATCAGATTTTCTCATGAGCTCATTCAGGACAGTTAGCTTTCATGGGCAGGCATGTTGTTATCTCTTTTAACTGCCTGCTTTTGAAAGCCAGCCACAGTTTTCAGTCAGTCAGTCCTGGGGAGGAGGAGGCAGCGGCGGCAAAGAAGATTCTCTTTCATCACAAACCTGACATGGTTGAAGCTGCAACTGGATTGACGCCACGGGAGAATATATCGCTCACTGTCAGGTGGAGCCGGGCTGTTCCTGACATGCAGCGACAAACCTGCTGCAGAGCCCTGGGCTCTCCCTGGCTGGCACAGGCCCCTTGGGACCAAACTGCCCCTGGAGCACCCTGAGGGTGTAGCAGCAAAGGAAATGGAGCTGGCCTCCTTCCTCTGCACGCCTGAGAGCATCCCAGCACCCTGGCAGCCAAGGGACGGCATCTTCCCATCACAATGCCTCACACTAGAAACGCCAGTGGGGGATGATGGAGAGACAGGACGTGTGTGTTTGAATGCGGGTTGCTCACCTTACCCTACAAGCTGGCATTGTTAACACCGAAGGCAGCAATGCTTCCAGCTGGACCTCCTGCCACTGCGGTTCCTGGCTCGGGGTATTTATCCCAGCGGCATGATCACCTCCATGGAGGGCTACATACCCTCAGCTAGAGGAAACCAACTTGCAAAGAAAGGATTTACCTGCCATAGAAACAATAAAATGAAGATGCAATATCGGTAGAGCTGAAATATAGGAGTATGGCTAATTAGAGCATAGCTTTGGGTGGCCTGTGCCTGGCAAGAAAGCGTTAACCCAAACCTTCTCTGACAGAACAGACCAAAAATCTCTTTCAGTTTTGCTACCTTTCAGTTGATGGTTACAGAGGTGTTTCACTGCACAGAGATAAAAGCAAACACAGGGCTGCAGCCCTAGGGAGAAATTAATCCATCGGAAGCAAAGCGGGAGAAGTCCTGCAAGAAGAGCGGATTAAAGAGTGTTTTGAAGAACGAGGCGCGAGGCCCAATGCCTGACGCTACCTCGGCCTTTGCCCCGTGCCCTGTCCTCACGCCGATCATCGTAACAGCCATCGTAGCTGTGCACCATGAGCTGCCGTTCCTGTCAGAAGACATTTTGTGGCAATCTTGCTGTGGGCATTTGACTGATGTGCCAGAAGAGCCCAGAGGAGCAGGAGGGAGGTGACATTATTGCCGCTGTGGAAGAAAAGTGTGGATAATAAAAATTGCAACTGTGTCAACAGTGCTGTTGAGGAAAGGCTTTTTCCTCCCCGTGTTTCTATTCCTTTAAAAAAGAAAAGCAAACGCCAAAGCGCTGGTAAAAAGTGTTTTTTATGGGAGCCCACTGAAACATGCATCCAGCGTGAAGCCATTTGAGCTCGCTGGCTCCACCAGTGTTAAACCCAAGGCATCCCTCAGCAAAGGACACTGGTCAAAAAGGCCTTTTCCTGCGTTTTCTTGTGTGTCCTTCCTTAGGGTGATCCCACTTCACAGGTGGTGCCAGCCCAGCTGAAAATAAGAAGCAGAAAACCAGCAATTACGGCTGCGTGCATTCAGGAACGGCCGGTGCATGGCAGCTCCCCAGCGAGGGGCCGAGCTCCAGCTGCAGGCCCAACCCAGACACATCAAGCCCACAGGGGAAGCTCCCTTTCTTCCCCAAACTCCCTCAATCCTGAAAAAAAAAAAAAAATCAAAGCTCAGGTCTTCGGGGCACCCTGCCAACTTCAAGGGATTTGGTAGTGAATATTGGGATGGGCTTAGTTTTGGCCCATTTGGATCACAAGGTGCAGAGGGCTGCTTCCCCAGAGGCAGTACTTGCCCAAAAAGAGGTGATCTACCTAGAGGATTTCTACCAGAGGGCACAAGTTGTCTTTAATCTCCAACTGCCAAGGGCTGCGATAAGGCAGGGGAGAGGAAGGACAGACAGAGAGAGGCCAGAGTTATTAGCCCCTGTCCTCAGGAGAGAAGACTTCCTCCATCCCTCTCTGCCTCTCTCTCTCTCAGCCAATTTCAGCTGAATTCAAAGGAGTCTCAGAGGTATAAATCTCAAAAATAATTTAATTCCTACAAGGTTGATGGGACATAGCAGTCTGGGAGAATAAGAGATCCCAGGGAAAAGCACGTGGCCAAGACCAGGCACAACTGGGCAGTGGGTTGGCAAACGCCACTCGTCCGGCTTGTCCCTGCCTGGGCACCCGGGGGACAGGGGCACGGGCGCAGCCTTGGCCAAGCTCCGCCGAGTCTTCTGCTCATGGGACGTAACCTCAAACAACACAGAATATTGCTGGGGTGGGGAAGGAATTTTTCGAGTTATTTTCTCTGACTGATTTCCTTGATGGGGGGGGGGTTCATGCTACAGATACAGACTCGGCATCAAATTCCATGGCTGCAGTTTGAAAGTACATAATCTAGGTTGAAAACAAGCTCCATGTTTTGTGAGGTGATGGGGATTTGTCACGTATGCTACACGAACGCAAAGATTTCTGCTTGGGGTTGCACACCTTCCTTCAGTGTCTTCCAGTTACAGCTGTAGGCTTGAGGCAGTAATATCTGGTACCTGACCACACTGGTCCTTTGAGCCTTCAAATTAGTTCATCAAAAAATGAGTGTAGGCTAATCACTTTCAGTGATAATTGAGTAGGTTTCACATGGTCTCAGACAGAACGAATACTCATTAGTTCTCTATTGATGTGATTACAAGCAAAAAATGGGAAGAGAACAAAAATTCCTTCACCTTTGCGTGTGTATCGCAAAGCAAAAAAGAGAAAATGAAACAAAGCACACAGACAGATGCAAGCCCTTCTTTCACAGCCCATTTTACAGATTTCTTCAAGAAAACCCCAACCCCACAAGGATCTCTGTGGAAAGACAGATGCAGTTCCTGTCATTTTGGACATGACTTGCAGAAGTAATGCAAGTTTGTTTTGCTTATGGTTCTCTGTGCATTGCTGGTGGTAATTGTTCTTACTGAGCAGTGGGGCATTCTTCTTTGTGAAAAAATCAATAAATATTTAATTCATAAATGTAAAAGTGAGGTGATGAGCAAAATATACAACTAATAAAGATAAATGGCTTTTGTACTCATGAAGGCTTCTTATTAAAGAGTTGGTGGGAAAAGTGTCCCTGCTGGGCAAAGAGAACAAAATAAATTGTGGACTTTATACTGCAAACACAGCATTTAAGGAGGGAAGAAAAAAAAAGAAAACAACATTAATGCATCATTAAGGTTGAGCGTTTAAATCTACAGAAGCCAGCACAAACATGAAGGAAGATTCCTGCAGCAATGTTAATTGGGACTTATTGCGGGCTGTGTTATTGATGATTGCATACATTCTGTTGCATAAACAAATTGCCAAAGCTGTATACAACTGGAATGCAAATGAGGGGTGTGCAGCCATGTGACTTCTCCTGCACTGAGAGACCCACCAGGTAACATGTGCAGGAGGTATGGCCAACGGGTCACCTACAGATACACTCACACACACGCATATATATTACATGTATAAGCATAAGGAACACTCCCCCCTGCAACATGCCACATCTTCAAGATACATCTTCTAGTTATTTGTGTTTGTTTATTTGCAGGCAAGTTAACGAAGACTGTGGCTAACAATGCATTTTGTCAGTGCATGCATAATTTAATTTGCTTCATCTGTTGTATCTGCAAATGCTGAAACATGACAAGAATGTAACACTCTCAAAGTTGTGAAGTACTTCTATTTAGTCACTTCTATGGCCAGATGAAAACTTTTGTGTTATTTCATGTCCCATATTGCCAATAAAACCGCAGCTGAGCTAACACACCCCAATCCCTATGCCTGTTTTCCAAAGCACAATGTCCTGGGGACATATTCTCTAAATTGCTTGCAAAGGCTTCAGAACAACACAAAACCAGCCCGCAAAAAGACCCCATCCATCCTGGCAAGCACATACTAGTGCTATGCCGGAAAAGCTAGGGTCTGTTTCGGCTCCAGCAAGTATCATTGGACCGTATCGGCACCAGGCGATCAAAGCCTGGGAAATGGCGTTTTGCCGATGCTGGGGGGGTGTGTGTGTTATTATTTGCATTACTGCAGTTCCCAGACACCCCAACCGAGATGAGATTCCCGCTGCACACAGCATGAAGGTAGCAATAGGAATCTGCCCCTCATGTCCGGGCGGGTTATTGACCTTTCCAAGAAGGGGTAAAGCGTGCGTCATCCTGTCAAATGATTCCCATCTCACAGCAAGAGTACTGATGTGGGCCGTACCTCCTACCCAATGCTGTGGATTACAGTGGGAATTTCGGTGTCATGAAGTTTTGTTCAAAATAAAATCAAGTGCAAAAAAGTGATCCCAGACATTTTATTAAGTCGCCTGAGGTCGCACGCTGTGCCAGAGCCCAGAGCCACCCATTTCCCCACTAGCGTTTCCCACAACTAGTCAGCCTCTTCCTATTTTTTTGTGCCTCTTCTTTTACCAGGGGGAAAAAAAAAAAAAAAAAAAAAAAGGAATTGCTCATGCAGTATTGCATCTTCACTGCTACTTTTGCTTCCAAGTTCCCCAGCATCTGAGCACAGGGTGAAACAGATAGGGGGGACATTCTGCTGAGATGATTTAACCAATCTCATGCAAATGTACTCGGCAGTCTTGGTACCCATTGTGCTTTCACCCACATAATGGCCAAGCCAGCTGAATATTGCTTTTTCCAAAGATAATAGCATTTTTATGCATTATTCCTTAAAGCTTTTTGTGCTCACATGCTGAAAAACAGCTCCAGCTGAGGAGTAACTGAAGTCAATATACTTAGTCTCTGTCCAGGTAATTATGCATCCTCCTCTCATGTTAGCTGAAAAGAATATGATGAAGATGATAGGACATCATTAACATGTCTATTTTTTTCCCCTCCTTTTCTTACTTTCAACATATGGCATGTAAAACTGTAGTTAAACATTTATCATTACATCTTTTCGGGCTTATATTACCACCTTAAACGCTGCCTGCCTGCATTATCTTGCATTTGAGAAGCAGGAAGGATTTTGCAGGCAAGACAAAACAGAAGAACTGGTTTAAAACAGAAAACAATAAACTTGCCTCTCCTGATATGAATTGATGTGATTTGCTGATTTCTGAAATATCTGAGTGCAGAGAAAGAGAACAAACAAACAAACAAAACCCCGAACTCACCAATATATATCGTTTCCTTTAGTAACAGAAGCAAAGCCAAAGCATTCAATAATGGTAATGGAAGAGTTGTGAGCTCCTCTTCCACATCTCACCCACTCTCAAGTTAATTTGCTGGTGATAAAATCCACCCAGTGTACCTTCTCCCCAAGGAATCAGGATTGATTATGAAAATGAAAGCTAGCGGTTTTTCCCTCTTCACAGCCATTCAGGTGTTGCTCCTGCCAACGCTCGTATGAGTCAACCAATATGCAAAGAGTTTTGAGTGAAGGTTGGGACTTCAAATCTGAGAGCAAGGGAGCTGGAGGATTTGGCTGGAGGCCGTGGGGTGGGTTGCATATGAGAAGACAGGCAGCTTCTCACCTCAACCAGAACCATTACTTGGAAAAGCTGCAGCAACCACCTGTAGTAGCATACCAGAAAGTCACGACTTGCATGTAGGTCCAGTACATCAAACCTGGCTTTCAAAAAGAAATGTTAACAGACTTACCAAAAATGTAAGCCCTTGAATTTTGTAACAACCACTTACACTCTTGAGAGAGCGTTTTGACTGTTGATCTACAATTGACCTTTCGATCCAATTGGCTTCCACGGGCTTTGGGAAATTCCTGTTGATTTTGGCGGTTGTTGGCTTATACCCAAAGTCCATGCATTACAGAAGCATAAAATCTATTTTGATCCTTTAAACAGATACGGAGAAAGCTCTAGGCCCCCCTCCCCTCTGACTGCAAAAACATGGCTACTTTCACAGTAGTTAAATGTCACGCTGTTTGATCATTGTTCAGTATCTTTCAAGTTCCTTCCATTAGGAGGAGAAATTGCTGAGGGACTCAGTTATTTTTATGCAATCCTGTTGATTGTGCAAAAAAAGAAAAAAGAAATACAAAAGCCTTGAAGATAGTCTGAATCAAATCAGAGATAATTTCTTTATCATTTTCTAGTCTGCACTCAAACCTATAAAGAGACTTTACAGCTATTCTCTCCGGATCATATTTCTAACTTTCTTCTGTCTCCAGGACTTTCTAGCTCCTTTTTTTTCCTGCCTGTTTCCTGGCTACTCTGGAAAAGGCACACCCCAGTAACAGTACCTTATTGCTTAGATCTGAATTTGGGCCCTAGAAAAATCTTTTCCCCATCCTTTTCTGTTTCTTGTTAATTATCCAGAGCCTATCTTTTGGGCACTGAATCAATTCATTTTTATTCCAAAAAAAAGGAGATTATCATCTTCCTGCACGTCTCCTGAATGAAAGACACCATTACACAGATACGCTTTAATTAAGCTTCATCCAACCACCATGAACTTCAGTCATATTGTAAGAGAGAAGATATCAGCAGAGGTAAAATAAAGACAAAAAAAAATTAATTATGGAGTCAAAAAGCTTCCCAAAAAGCAAAGAACATGCAACAGTCATGCGTACTGCTCTGTGGTGATGTAAAAGCCCACAGGGATCATTGTGAAGACTGCACGCTTGAGTGAATGCCTGATGAACGTAGAGTAGCCATTGCTTGCAGGTATCTGCTGGAGGTGGAATTGGTAACCCAAGGAGCTTATGTTTCTGACAGTGATAGAAGCCCAAATATTCTCCTTTAGAAGGGTTCAAGGAGAAAGCGGTGGGCTTCACTTAGAGTTCTAGTTTGCTAAATTTCACTCAGGCATATGAAAACATCCCCACAGCATTTGAAGAAAGTTTGTTATATGGAGTCCAAAACCAACTTCATCAGAATGACCCTGATTTGGACCTTCAGCTTTTGCTTGTGGTTCAGAGCAGCTTTTTCCACCTCCAAGTTCAGGAACTTCCAAATACCCTTCAAGAAAGTGGCCTGTGATGAAGTGAAGTTACTAACGGGATTTCTGGTGGGTAGCATGAGGCCAGTGCAGGATGAATGCTGGACGGGAGTTTCGACTTACTGGAAAATGAAAACAGTTTGTTGGGAGCTTGGGGATGTTGACTTGTTTTGGCCTAATTCCATTTCCAGTTAAGCCATTTAGTGAAAGCAGTATTTGGCCAAAGCAGAATGAGAATTTCACAGAACAACAATAAAATATTTAATATGTTTGTGTTCCCAAAAATTAAAGCCACGACAAAACAGAACAAAACGCACAGAACAAAACACTGTTTTGAAATGGGCAGACTGGATTAGTCTTTTGCCAGAAAACCTCTGGTTTTGCCCTAAGTCTGAGAAATCCTAGGCAACTGACAACTCCCACTTCATCAATAGGAGCTGGGGATGCTCCATCCGTGACGAGCTCTGATCTGTTTGCAGTCCTACTTACCGCTGCCATCCTGATTTACATGTTACCCAAGAAAGTTTTTCCCTTTTGTAAGCTTTCTTAGCCAGACTATCATCCACCAGGTCACTTAAGCACATGTTTAATTGAAGCACACAAGCAGTTTCTCGAACTTAAGAGAGGACCTGACTCTGCCCCACCACAGTCTGCAGAGCCAGGTTATTTGAAGTTAAGCGCATGCTTAAGTGCTCTGCTGGATTTTTGCCCAAATTGTCAATCTTTTATAGTTAATCATTTATCACCCTGCTTATATGCTGGTAGTTATGCTTCAGTGTGCAAATATGTAAATTGCTTTCATAAAGCTCCATGCACCAAGCACAAATAATGCTTTCTCAGCCCTTTACAGGAGTTCTCCAGGCCTGTGACATCGCAGATAGATCAAACGGCACTTAGAACCGGCAAGAAAGTTACTTCTCCGTTAATTAAACGGAATCATTACTGTGTTCCTCTTCTTAATAGTGAGGCGCATTTGCAGACTCACAAATAAACAAATAAATAACGCCATTTAGCTCTAACCTGACAAGTATCACGCATTTTGCCTTTAGGAGCACGCACATCGATCCATCTTACACACACCGCCACTCCTACAGCGAGAATGGGAGCAAGCTGTCAAATGCACGATAAGCATATTTGCATAACTGCGGCACAGATTAAGTTAAATAACTGCCTATGGTGAGGGTATTTCAATGAATCACAAGGTAATTCTCCCAAACACAAGTGACCATTTTAATTTTTCTTTCCCTCGCTGAGGTGAATCGCGGTGAACTACGGGGGAATGTCACCTCCGCTTACCTGAGCCCCGTTGCTTCGTATTCAGAAAGCTCACAGCTCCTGGGATTTTTCACAAAGAATTAAAATTGCCACGGAGGAGAGAAAATATAGTCGCTGCCATTCAGTTCCAATAGATTGTATTGGAATGATAGGCGGCAACGGTGCCTTGCTGAAATAGAGCCTTAAAATACAATTAGTTGCAGTTCCGCAGATTGCAGAGCCAGTTACTCTGCGCTCCTGCCCGTGAGGCCTTCCATGCATCCGCTAATGAAAAGGCTGCTTTTCCCCAAATGTCAGGTACTTTTGCAAGAAATGAGTACCGGGGAGGGAAAATGACAGACTCTGTTCCCTTGCTCTGTAGAGCAATTTTTGTAAAAATTTATTCTCTGTCAAGCAAACTGCCTGGAAAAAAAAAAAAATGCAGTCAGCCACTTTTTCTAAGAGGAAGCTTGAACACTGCTCAGATTGAGTCATATTAAAATGAATTAATGCTGCCAGCTGGTCTCCCAATCATTAATTGAAAAAAACCCAAACCCCAAGCTTTAAGTATCGTTAAAAAAAATAAAAATCCTAACCAAACAAAAGCAGCAAACCAAGCAAACAGGCCGCCCCGTGATAGACCAGTTGCCATCGTGACCTACCGAACCGGACAAAACTCATCCCCTGAACCACCCTGGGCTCTGGCGCTGACTCTGCAAACGCTTCTGCTGCAGAGCCAGCCCAGCAGGTTGGGTCCTGGGCCACCCAGGACACAGGCGGAGGAGCAAGGGTAGGATGGACCCTCAAGGGGAACTGCCAAAAGCCATGTTCAGGGGGGAAAAAAAAAATCTCAGGTAGGGTTCACTCCATGACTGGTTTGGGATTGGCGGGGCATAAACCCCCAGGAAATGGATGAGCCTGGGACAACGTTTCGGAAGACTTGTGTTCAGTTCAGGTCCTGGATGAAGATTTGGCCATTATCCCAAATACTAGGAGGTTTTCCTTCACTATGTAATTCTTTAAAAGTGACCTGCATGTTTCATTTCTACTTTTGGCTGTAAATACTAGTCAATTGCTAAGTCACATTAAAGCAAATAAGTTTGTAGCATTTTAAAGGAAATATAATGTGTTAATGTAGTTTAGAAGAGACACAGAAAGATATTGCTTGTAGGAAAAAATGCACCGCGGTGAAACGGATATTTTCCTTTCACAGTAGGTCAGAGATAACAAGCTTCCTACCTCAAAGCCCATAATGGAAAATATCCACTCGTTTCAGGAGATCTGGTGAGATGGAGTCACAAACATCTGAGCAGCTAAATATAGCTCTGGATAGCAGTGCTTTGTACAGTAAGTTCTAGTGTGTCTTAACTTAATATGGAAATTGATACAAAAATAAAATAACAGTATTTTCAGAGCCCATCTCTGCTTGTGTGCTCACCGGGACTCACACCACCAAATTTCAGCTCCTGTTGAAATTACTCTGCAGTTTTTGTCTTGCACTGTCTTATATGCCAAGAAGACAGAATAATGATGTCCAGCACAAAAGGCCACGTCTATTGAGATATATAAAGGTTACTCTACAAGAAAGTCAATATGAGAACTGCACTCGGAATGCCTTGTCCTTTACCATTTCTACAAGAGCGATAAGCTAAGTTTAATTAGAGGAGTTTAGGTCTTGGTCAGAGATTTCCCTAACCCTAAATGCCAGTGGTTCAATTTTGCAACGCTCATTACTGGACACGTGCCCTTTGGATCAGCTTGCGGTTGCTGAAGCTTGGGGTCGGGCTTTGGCAGGTTACTCCAGTTACTACTGGAGCAATGCTGCAAACCCCCCGAGGAGGAAGAGGAGGTGGCAAGAACAGCGGAGAGCCGTGCTGGCGACACATGGCTTTCTCATGCTTCTCCTCCCATCTTGCTGCGAGGCAAAAACGTGGGACCCAGGTGTGATTGCACTTGCAGTTGCACTTGCACTCCGCACTACCCTGTCCCTTGCTCAGCCACCGGCCCAGGCACGGGGCGTGCAGGGCTCGGCAGCTGTACGTTGGATCACAGGACAATTCAGGTCAGGAAGGACCTCCTTGCAGCAGAGGTGACACCCTGAGAAGCAGGGCTGCAGATGGCAAGAAATTCAGAGCAGAAGTGAGCTCCATCACTTGTTGTTTCCCATTGCAAGCACATTCGGCTGGGGATCTGGGTGCGGTGCTTTCGCCCTCCCCCTCGGAGAATGCACTGGGTGATATCCAGCCATTAACAGGTTTGTCGGCGGTACTGACCCGAGTGAAAGGTAAACCTGTATGTCAGCTTCACCTTATGTAACATTAAAGGAAATAAAAAAAAAGGCATTTGCTCTTACAACTGACATGGAAAATAAAATACGAACAAAATAAAGTGTGTTTTCCTCTATTTCCACTTGGTATTTTCCACCTTCAAAGTTAGAAAGTTACAAAGCTTGCTGCCAAGTGTGTGTCAATAAATAAACAAATAAAGAAAGTATCTGCGAGCTTGATTTCAAAGGTCACAGGAAGGGGAGAGTGACATGCTTTCAGTCTTCTTCCCCTTTTCCATCCTCCTCAAATGCTAAAACGCTGTGCCCTGCCCTGGGGCGAGGAGGGAGCCCTTGCAGGAAGCAGCTGAACTCCCGGCCTCTTTAAGCTGATGAACCGGATTCAACCCTGCACATCCTTATTAACGTAACCTGTCCAGGACAGACCAGTTGAGAGAGTTGTAAATAATTTGGTGACCACCACCCACTGCAACGGTCAGTTCCAGCTCACCACGAGCCCTGTCTCACAAACGACACAACCAGGGCTGATCTGGGGCTGTCCCACACGTGCAGCTCCCAAAGACAGGCTCCCAAACCTGCCACGGCAGCTCACAGAGCAGCTGCCCAGAGACAACACACCGGAGAAGAAAGTCAAAGTCTCTTGCCTTCAGGCTGGATGAAGCCATGTGATGGTGGAGAAGGGGCCACCTGGAGCTGCCCCACCACTGACACAGAGCACGCCCCAGCGCAGGTGCCAGACACACGTTCTCCCTTCCCCGCCACAACTGTAGCTCCCCAAAATATTCTCTCCAGCTGGTTCATGCTCACAGCACCCCACATCTATCGGGATGCAGCAGCAAGCTGGACACCCTCCATGCTCTCCTTCTCTTTGCCAAAGGCATCTGAGAGAAGTACCCTCACCACCCCCAAGACACAGGAAAAGGGACTGCAGCATTCATGCAGACAATTTTGAAAAGCGATGAGCATCGCACCCTGACAGGTTAGCTGGGCTGGTAGGAGCTGAAATGACATTTGTATCATGGCTTGGCCAAACCAGACAGCGCAGTTCAAGGGCGATGCTAGAGAGCGAGGTTTGGGTAAGACCATGAATGTTCATTCATCTCTTTGTTCTCATTCAAGAACATGAAGGCTGTAGCAGCCTTACAACTAACAGCCATGGCATGCATTTGAAACTGCCAAAGCTTGTAAAATCTGATTTAGTCTGTGAAGGGGAAGTCATTTAGTTTGAGTCATAAGAGGTCTTGATATAATCTAAGCTTCATCATCTCTGAAGAAACAGCTCACTCCCTGGACGGATATCAAAAGGCTGCTGTGTACAGCTTTGATAAGACAATAGCAGAGAACGATTCCTAGCGCTGAAGATTACAAGATCTTTGTATCAGCTGCTCTTCAGTACAGCTTCTCTCACATTACACCACCCGATGGGCACTCCAGATTTATGGTTAGCTCTTCAGGGGTCCGTGACTCTGAAAGCAAGAAGATGTAGGCTTTGCAGAGGTTTTTACACTACAAGTACAGTTACAAAAAAATATTGTGCAGCCCCAGGCATAAATAACAATGTTGATCTACCTGCCTTTCCCCACCGGAGGTTTTCGTTGTCTGGAGCCTCACCTGCTCTAGGAGTCAGAGAGTCTGCAACTCTGCCGCAGGCAGGCAGGAGGGCTCGGGGTAATTCTGCCTTTGTGCCCTTAACAGAAAACACAGGGGCTGGGCGATACCTGCACTGGCCTGCAAGGCTCTGCTGGCTCAGAGCCCCCCTTTCTGTGTCCCCAGTCCTGTCTGGGCCCCACGAAGAGGGATGATGTTCAAAAGGCCCACAGGCAGAGGAAAAGAAAGCTTAAACTCAGCCGAGTACAAAACTTTATTCCCTACCTTAGCTCCTAAGGCTGGGGAGGACTTTTTATTGCTGATGACATTTGTTTCTGGAAAGGAGAGGAACACGCATCGCATCCGTGGGAGGGAAGAGTCGACTTTGTCACACACCCCATGGGGCTGTGTAAAGTAGCTGAGTGGGAGAATTTTTGACACCTCCCTGTGCTGGAGTAAACCCAAAAGTGTGGGCCAAGACTCCGGCAAGAGCCTCCCCTGGGGAGACACGGGAATAGCACAGCCAATCCTGCCTCTCCACGAGAGCTGCTCTCCAGCATTCCCGCAGCCCCGGCTAGAAACTGAATTCACAAATGGCACAGAGATAAGGGACCAGCGGGGGAAAGGGAAAGGTCAGCTAAGGATGCTACCACTACGGCCCTACCAGAGCAAATGGCAAACAGGAACAGATCCCTGAAGAGCAGCACTGGAGAAAAACCAATGTGTGCGTTGCAAACGTTCCCCCGTGCTCATCATCCCCTTTCTGCTATTACAAGAATGGATGTAAAAAACAAAACCTGCTTTGTGGAAAGAGACACTATGGAATCCGTAAGCAGAGAAAGCAATTGAGGCAAGTTGTACTTTGGACAACCATTTCCACTCACCTGCATACCAGAGTATACAGATTATTCCTACTACCACAGATAAGCAGCACCAGATGCAGTGGGGTGAGACCCTGTTTTATTACCAGCCCCCTGTGGTAAAAAAAGACATCAGGCCTGAGCTCCTGTGCGTTCTCCCGGGAAGCCTGCAGCACCACACAGTACATACCTCCAGCGTTTTCGCTTGGTAGGCAGGACATCCACTTGGCCTTGCCATAGATAACAAGCGGTTTTGACACGTTTGCAGAAGATGTGCCTTCAGGGCAGCAGCCCTGTGCGTCCCACATTCCTATTTTTTCAGTCAATTCCTTCACATCACACCAACACCAGCTCTTCAGCTGCTCCTGTCAGTGAATTTGCTCTACAAACAGTAGTTTTGCAAAGAAATCACTCCAGCAATGGAAGCTGGAATGCTCAATGGTACAGCTGCCTATAGGTGTGTGTACTGAAATGAGAGCACTGCAAACAGAGGTCACAAGGTATTAGGTCACACAAAGCTGGTGATACAGTACCCTGCAACAATACAGCGTACCTTGTAGACTGGGGCTGAGGTGGGGATGACTCTCCCTTAGCAGAGACTCACTGGATCTAAGTAAAGCAAGTGTGGCAGATTCTCGTGCTTACACATAGTCTTTGCTGTGGCAGCAACTTCCCACCTGCTCACGGCTGTTCCGTGCCCTGGCTGCATGGTGCGACTACCAGCAGTGGGCACATGCCCACCTTCCTGCATGCAAGTCTGTGGGTATAGCCTGTAACAAATGTGAAATATCTTCTGTGACTGATGCCAGCTGTGCTAGCAACATGCCCAGTAGGACCACCGGACCACTACCTAGTGGAAAAATGACTCCCTCTCCTCCAGCGCTCAGACGCTCTCAAGAGGCACTCCGAAGCTGCACGGATAACTGCAGGCCCATGAAATGATCTTTTTCTAGCACTCAACAAGCAGATGGAGGTTTGTGACTGGTTTCTCCCAGCCAAACTTCCCGGAGAGGGATGACTAGTTTCCAGAATGTTAAACATACGTGTGACCACGGCCAAATGCCAGATGGCTGGAAAGAGTATTGGAGCAGCCCTCATGACGAATGTCTAGCCTTGGCTGCCAGCATCATGTACCGTATGTAGCAGCTCCCAGATAGGAAGGCCTGGCTGCAAGTTGGGAGTGTGACACAGAGATATTACATAGCACAATTTCTAGTGATGCCATCATACAATAGCACAGAAAGAAGAAAATTTTTTCTTTCACTCATTTCCTTCACTATGCAAAGGGGTCTGCTTCAAAAGCACATTAATTGATAATGTGGATGGAAAGAGCTGTTTGAAAGGCAGGACACCTAGTTCTGTGCAGGAGATACAATTTTTGTTTAATTCTCGCAACAGATGATTTCAGGGAGTGATGAAGTATTGAGGTGTAGGTGGGTACTGTAGTTTGTGCTACTTAATCAGTTCTGGGCCAGTGGCAGGGAATCCAATGCTTGCTGTTGGAAGGGCTACGAAGTTACAAGTCTACCTGAAAGCCTCATGCAATGTATTTAGAGTTACTGGGTCCCCAGGAGCACCCACAACAGGAGAGCCTCTAAGCACCCTGGCTCTTCGCTCTCACTTGTAATCAGCGTACAACCAGGGGATTTGTGTCTGCATTTGATTGATGGTGCAGCCATTACCCAGGCTGATGCTTGTAATCAGAAGCAGAACACAAGTGGAAAGTAAAACAAGGAAAGAAAGGAAAAAAAGTCTGTGTGGCATCACTCTGCAAACCACCAACTCCAGCTGCAGCTTCATGACCTCTTTATGCTGATCTAACTCTGGGCTGCCACTGAAACAATCAGCCCTAACCTTCCTACCCACCCCATCATGAGCTGGACCAGGAAATCTGTCTGAACACTATTTTACAATTCTTTAATCAGGTTCCTTTTCATTTGGATAATTACCTGAGCTGGCATACTGCTCAGCTCACCCAAGCACAGGAGGCAGCAGTGGAGCACGGTCAGCAGCAGCAGTTCACACCGAGGTTAGCTAGAAGCTGTTGTCTTAAAAGCAACAGCCTCGCAGCGTACCAGTCTTAACCTGCCTCAACATATTCTCACATGCACATTGACACAGCTTGCAAAAAGCATAGCCAGTTTCAGAGAAATTCAAATGCGTATGCCACATCGGCAACATACAAATCAGCGATCTGCCCAGACTGATTTCATTTATGCTTTAGTCTGTGAGATGCTTATGTGAGACATGAAATGAAGCTAGGACTTTGCAGACTCCTAACGAGAGTGAGCCTGTGTGAGACAAACAGCTGGCAAACAAGTTATAACAACAACAACAAAAAAAAACCCCCAAGAAATGGTTGCCTATTTCTTTTAAAAAGGACTTCGTTGTTGGGTTTATTTTCAAGGAATATGTACACTTGGAGAAAAAAGCTGAGGCTTTTTTAGTCCTATCGATGTCTAAATGGCAATCTCCAAATGCAAATTTCAGTCACGGGACAGCATTCAGCCTGTATCAGCAGCACGCTCTGATCCCTGGATGGGCTTTTGGCACTCTAGTCTGTTAACCTGTATTTACATTCCAGAAGCAGAGGTTGGTTCAGAGGAAGCTTGAGGATGGGAACAAGGCAGGAAGATTTATCACTTTATCACGTGGAATGGTGCTTAGTCCTTCTGGGAAGTTCAAGTCTCTTTGTAGTTAACAGCTGGGCCAGTCCATTCATCAACATCATAAATATGGTCAACGACATCACCAGCAGATAGTGGCTAATGCTGCAAGGAGGAGACAGATAAAAGAAGTGTGAGAAAAATGCAAATTTGCAGAGTACAAAAAACCCCTGACATAAACCACCTTTGAATATTTTTTTCTTTTTAAGTTCGGCCTAATTATTGGCCTAGTAAGTAATTTTATATATGCTGCTTCTGGAAGACAACTATTATAGCAGCACTAACATGTAAAAACCAAAGTCTGTGACAAAATAAAATGGTGGGGACAACAGAAAACACAATTGAGCATATACCAAGTGAATAAGAGGTACCGGGTGTATTTTTCATTCAAGTGCGTAATTCGACATATGTGACGGAAACCACTGCAAAACTTCCATTTGCCGTGAACTGGTAACGCAGAATCTAGGTAGACATTCCTCAGTAGTAAGACAACTCAAAAATTTATGTCAGTTGAAGTGCAATTTTCTAGAGAAAACGCTATTCCAGTGATGAACAGGTTTAAGAAAAAAACTGACTACTTTTTCAATCAGCATTTCTAAAAATTGTGGAATTCTCTGCTATGGTAACACATGGTTTCAAAGAGATTAAACAAATTAGTTCAAGAGTGGCTAATAAACACAATATGAAGATGCAGCTTCTGGGTTAGGAAGTCCTTAAGTCACTAACAATTAAAAGGGTAACAAGCAGAGAGCTTGTTCTCCCCTTGCTCACATTCTGGTACCTGATTTACACTAGTGCTACCGCTGGGCTATTTAGGGTCAGACTGAGATTTGACTGAGGATATTCAGCATCCTGTGTTCAATGTCTGAATCAAGCTGCTATTATTGTGAACCACTAGCCATTAAGAAATTAGAATTTTTCCAAATCCAGTGACATTTCAGGCTAGACTTGCAGACAAAACACTGCTACACCCGTGTCCATCACACATCCAATGCAGCTCTTTGGTTTTTTTCTGGGACTACTGAAGATACTGATGTTCTGACATGAGAGGTATCCATACCTCCTGATGCACCCATCTCCACTATTTCAAAGCAGATGGCTCTTTAGGACAAGTGGGGTAACTTCAGACTCAACGATGTCTGAGTTTAGTCACAAAAAAGGATTGCAAGGAGCACTTGCCAGTTTAATGACCTGGAATTTCTGCCAGAGGACTCATTCAGTTTGAGAGTTTAGCCACAGACGAGCAGTAAAGCTCATAATGCCAACGCTATCAATCCTCACGACCCCAAGACCGTGACAACTCTGGTGCCAGCCTAGCGCAATTTAGCTCTGTGGAGTGGAGAAGCACCAGCTCTTAACAAAGCTGGGCTGCTAACCAGTGTGAGAGAATAAAAGTAATCCAGAAAGTTCACTAATGAGCAGGAGCTCTTCCACAGCCAGGATACCAGCATCCAAAGGACCCAGTCTGACCAAAGTGGATGGAGAATACTGAAAGGGACTTGACTCATGCTACAAGATTTTTCTGTTTCAATTTAGTTTGACTAAACCTTCTCACAAACACCTTGGTCAAAATACACAGTTTTAAGAAATCAGTTACAAAAATCCATCGCCACAAATGGACTCAGACCTCAACAAGCATAATACACCCCAACAGCCTGTAGCTTGCACCTCTGTAAACTCCCACCTGTATGCAGCATAACTGAAAATATTCACTAATGTGAACAACTCAAGGTTTAAAATATCAGACAGGAACCATCTTTCCCATGTGCCTCTCCTATAAGCATCTCCCCCCTCCAGCTTTATCGAAGCAGGGCAACATGCCTGCGAGAACCGTACCCCTGCCCTATTTCTGTGAGGAACATGGAAGATGACACAGCGAGAGCATGAAGTCAGGCACAAAGCATACCTTCACCTGAGCGGTGCACTTTGGACTTCATAGTTCACAGCACATTTACAATAACAAAGATAACACAAACACCTCAAGAGCTGCCCTTGGAAGTCCACCTGGGTGCGTTACAGGCTTGGTGTCAGTTCTCCACGGGAAAAGACATGTTTTCAACTGAAAGTCAAACCCTCCTTGCAGTTATCTTCATGGCGCAATGTGCCCTTGGGGACTCTACAAACACCACAGGTACAGACATCTGTGTGGCTCTTAAGGGAACAGCCACTCAGATAGCTGGATGGCTTAACGTCTCATGCATTACTAGTAACACCTCAGCCTTCCTTCTCACCTGGCACCAGAATTGTAGTTTTTCACGTAAGCAGCAACACCACTGTACTTCTAGCTTTCAAAGAAAGCTTGAATGAGAAAACCAAAAAGCAGAAGCCAAATGAAGACCCTGCCTTTATTCCTACCAACACCCTGAGACAGTCACTGGAGGATCGGCAACTTGCTACCATCAACATGGTCCTTACACAGGCATCTGAGTTCCTGTCCGCCCCAAAAGAAGCTTTTCCAGACGTGGGTGCTAATCAATGGTTTTGGGGGGCATAGAGGGGCATTCTCAAAGGAAAAAAGCCTCCACAAACTCTGCTTAGCTACCTGTCAGTTGAGGGACTGGTTCCTCTGTACTTTTGTCAAGAAGAGTGCTGCACACATTTCTCCTTTGCTATACTGCAAAAGGCTGAATAGTTATGCTCCTTCATTAAAATATCAGATATTCAGAGTAAAGAAATATATATATATATTATGCCATAGAGCACAATTAAAAACAATTTCAGTCTACCTGTCACATAATTACAAACAGTCAGCATCTCTGGGGCTATCAGCAACTGGTACTGCAGTGCCTGCAGGCAGCTCTGCTTAGTAAATTAGTTCTCAGTCTGGGGTAATGCTGTAATTAAACAAACAAGCAAAGCAAGACTCTTACAGGTATATGCCACAACAGCAGTGGCAAAATCTTGATCCCTACACAACCCAGAACGGCACTCTTGGCTGGATCTGTAGTTACAGTGAAGCAGGTAATTCTCAAAACAAGCTTCCTCCATCAGAAGTCAACCTGAGCTAATAAGAAAAAGGAGCAAGATTCTAGGCTCCAGGCAAGTTATGCCTTCCTCCAGGCATGTGGAGGAAGAAGAGACATTAAACAGGTACAAGAGAATAGCATAGTGGGGCACAGCAGGGCAACGCCTATAAAGGATGAGATGGACAGGGACAGATAATGGTAGAGAGAAGAGGTAGCTGGTGTAGGGGATCATGGATGAAAGGTCAGTGCCCTGTGTATGGTCAAGGTCAACAGGCAAAGCTGGTGCTAAGAAAATTTTGTATCAGAGAGGAAGGCACCTGTTTTGGTGGCAAGGAACCAAAAGGAGGACATATAAGGTACTACCATCTCCTGGCTTTGTTTGTGACAGTGTACATTGGTGAGAAGTATTAATCAAAGACAAGAACAATCAAAGATAGGTAAAAAATGAGAGGAGGGGGAAATCAATCTTGCTCCAAAACATGGCTTTCTCCCAACACAGGCTAATTTCTAAGATGGCAGACCTGATAAGAAGCTGGGAAGACAGGAAGATGGTGTAAGTTACCATAGCAATTAAAAAAATAGAAATAAAGCAAGTTAACCAAAAGCAACTCATGCAAGGACTTGTAAAAGCACTCTCCAGAAAAGTCCGAGGACCTTATTTCCACATGATTTTGAAGTGTGGAATTGTTCCCAAGCACACATTGAGACCTCAGATTTAGATTCTGAATTTTAAGTCTCCTGCAATTCCATCCAAGATCCCACACCCTCTCTCCTCTGTTTCACATGAAACAAAATCACAAAGCACATCACTCCTAGCTCCTATATTAGAAATTGTCGGTAAACGTTGTTTCCCTCCTGGTTACAAGACCTTTGTTTCAATAGTCAGAGCTAGAAGCCTCAGCATCCCAAACCTGAAATCAATTCTGTTATCCTAAAACCTAAAAAACAGTCTCCTGTGCTTTATCCATGTCCCCTGAACTTTGAAACTGCAGAACAGTTAAGACTGTATCTTTATCTTCCGGCAACTGTTATAAAAAGAGGGAGGAAGTAGTAGAGTATGTGTCTGTATAAAACTATATAATACTGTCATATAAAGAAGCTTTAGAGTTTATCTTGACTATCTGAATATACAGCTAGTTACAAATTGTATACACTGTATAGATATAATAGGCCTTAAAGCCTGTATCTCCCTATCTATAGAGATCTATAGATAGAGATAAACATACCTTTTAAGCCACAGAGAAATTATTTTAGTGACAAAGAAGCTGAAAAGCTAGCTATTCCATTTGTCTGCTTTTCAAAAACTGAATCTGTCAGAACAAACTTCTCATGATCACCTACTGCATACTGATACATCAAAAATACTAGGAAAACTGTGTTATTATTTTTAATGAAATGTCATGGTGTGGGTTTCTAGGGCATATGATGCAATTTAGGGTGACCTCAAGATGTATAGGTAGAGGGTAAGGTTAGCAGATCTCAGAAGCTTGCGTAAGCCACTGCTACGAGTCCTGTATTCACTGCAAGATTATTATCCCATTATTGTATCAAAACAATGAAAAGCATACTCTGAAAAACAAGTTCACATTGACTTTGGCATGACCATTAAGCAAAATGGCTTGAAAACTTTCTAAGAAGTCATAAATATTCATGACAATTGATAATTTACTGAGAGGAGGGAATCAATGGTGTGTTGCTAATTTGCTGAATGTGGTAATACAGGACTGTATGTTGGATCTGTTGTTGCTCAGCATTTCATTATGATCTGGAAAACTGGGAAAAGTAGGTATCTCTTTACTTTAAGGGCAATACTTAAGTGGCATGGTAAATTCAACCAGGAGAATAAAGACATAGCATTGTTAAAGCAGATATGAGGCACGGTAAAATGACATGGAATGTGGTTAAGGCATGGTAGAATGAGATGTAAAAGCCAGGAGTTGGGGGTGAAGTAAAAAAAAAAAAAAAAAAAAGGAAATATGTCAGTTCAGTAAACAGACCCTACTTCCAAACAATGAGAGAGATCTATTAGGAAACAAAACACCACCAAAAAAAAGCAGAGAAGGTGGTATTTTTATCCCAAGGGATTTAAAACCAGCTTTTACACATGAAACTTCTGAGCACTGGTATTGAAAAACCCAAGCACTGCCTAATGAGGGTTTCCTGCTGAACTTGCACATTCTTATAGTAAGACAGAGGACATACAAAGTTTTGAAGCATGGTGATTAGAAAATCCATAGAAAGCCATCATCACAAAAAAGTGATGTATGAGTACAGAAATATATATCAGAATCTTTCCAAATGCGGCACATCGTACCACTGGACTCTGACACACTTTAGAGGAATGAATCTTCACTGAGCAATTAAATTACTGGTTTTCCACTTGTGATTTCAATGATGTGGTAACTAGTAATATAAACCGAACCCTGATAATTGTGTGTGCGGACACACACACACACAAAAAAAAAAAATAAAATGAGAGCACCTGTCCCTAAGGGTGTTCCTATTCTTTGTTCCATGAAATCCTACACAGGTTTTGTTGAGATACAAACAGTTGGGGGAAAAAAAAAGAACTGTCATTTCCTTAACTGACTCAGCCTTCTCAGGAAAATTTTGGCAAGACCTAAAATGTCACCTGAGATGGGATATTTTCAGACCTTGCTGTCAAAGCAACAACAGACAATACTGCAATGGGAATGCTACAGAGCTGTCACTGCAGTTGCAACAGGAGGACAGGAAAGAGCCACATTAGTATCTCTCTCCCACTGGTTTTGGGAATTGCCCAAAACCTCATGAAGCCCATCTTCCCTTTCAGGAATAATGAAAAAAAATCTGCTGCTGTTGCCTGCTAATTTTGCCAAGCTTGAGGATCACACATTAGAAATCTGCTCAGAGGAGAAGGTTCAGGTGCCAAAATACTGCTCATACTAGGTAAAAGAAGGACCACTTGAGTTTTGTGCCTATGGCTTCACCTCTCTTCTTATCCGACCTATTCATCTTTATCTTATGTGCAGACACACACACACATATAAAACATATATAAAGGCACTACAATAATATAATGTAGGTGGCAAAGTCAAGCACTCAAAAGCGAAGTAATGACAAATTTAAGGCTGCCTGAACATTATGCATTACCACGTTAAAAATTAATCACAATTTACTCTTTTGAAAAGACTTTTTCAGTGCTTCAGTGCTCAAAACACGCACACAGAGAGGCAGGATTACAGTTCTGTGTAATGAGCTCCCCTACAATCTTCAGGATAAGGCAATCTTCCAGATGAAATGGATCCAACAATCTATCACCATTGTAAATCTCTACGCTATGAAGACCGTATATCAGAGAGGAAGTTTTTGGGTACTTTTAACAATTTACATTTTTGCTTGCTGACTTCCAATTAGAAAGCTTCCTGCCCAGCAGAACAGAGCTTTTCTGAGGGCTTTAACATCCTTAGTAATCTGCACAGGAATACACACCAAAGGATGAGGCCTTGGTGTTTATATCTGATTGACTATAAACTGACCATAGCAAGGAAGCGTGACGTTAAAGCATCATTCTCACTATTTGATCTACCTGTATCTCTTTGCATTAGGAACCTCCAAAAGGTTGCTACAAGCAGGAATCTGAACCTCCAAAGAAAACAGGCAGAATACGCAGAATATGTGTGCGTGTGTGCATACACACCTGCTTGTGCTGGGGGGAACGTTGGGGCTCAGCAAAGTACAGAGTAAGTGTAGACTAAACAGAATATTAACAATGGGTCACTATTCAACTTCTGTTTAAATAACTGTGTCAAGTGACCAGATTGGCTGGATTATTAACAACACATTCCCTACTAAGCTTATTATAGCATTTTACCTATTTCCACAACTCAGGGAAGGTAAATCTGAAATGCGTATTCCTTGTATTTGTTATTTCCAGACTATTCACAAGTAAGACTGCACAGTTGAAAACCTACTGCATGATGTATGCTGTGGGGGCTAGTACGACTCATAATGGAAAACAAATTCTCTCATTTTAGCTGTGATTTCTACATTTAAATGCTACAGATTTACTCTTCCCCAAGAAGGCTAGGATAAATGCATGGGTCTTGGTAACCACCAATATGTTTGCACAAGGTTCATTCACAGGGGATTGTATATGGAGGCTTAACTGGATTCAAGACAACTAACAATTTTGATAAATTGTTACTTTAACAGTGATTACAAGTAATTAAAATGCAAAACAGTAATTAAAATATTTTGTGTGTAATTACTGTTCTTTAGAAATCAAACAAATCCTACTAACTGTATTTCTTACCATGCTAGATTCATTACTTACTCCATATTGTTCTGGCACACATTAAGACACACGTTTTAGCTTGGGATATATGTGCATGTATATATATGTGCACATGCATTTTAAGTATGGGGAACATCACTGCAGCATTTGATTAAGGAGACTAATTGGAAAAAATTACAAGAGTTCTGAGTAGATAAACAGCAATATTAACCTATGAGCCTTTTAAAAATGCAATGGAGGCAAAAAATACTGTACCTTGTTCCAATATCCAGCCAGCTTCCATAATCTTTAACCAAAAAGAAAAAATGCTAGGAAATAAACCAACTTTGATTAGTACATCAACATTGCACAATTTGAAACACAAAATTAAAACCCATGTTTTCAGGCTGTTTACTCCAAGTTTCTAATTCTTCAGGTAGAACAAGGGCAAGACCTTTCCAGGAATGCTCATTTGGACTAAAGTAAAGAATAGTCTAAGGAACCAAGAATAGATTTAACATGGAATCAAACACAAACACCTAAAGATGGACTAAGTTCTGTCAAGCTGGGCTTGCAAGAAACAGAAGATTACCAGCAGAGAACTTTTCCAATATGAAAAAGCTACCTTATTGCCTGAAATATCGGGATCCCAAACAATGCCTAGTGCCAAAGAAAACGCTGCATATTGTTTTCATGGAATTTCACCACAAATTTCTTTGGGCAATTCTGGCAGTTCCCCACCTGTACAATGGGAGTCATGTTGGGAGAAGATAGCACTTGTCTGTTATTGAATATCCCAAATTCTAGCTGGTGGCCACATTGATTCAGGACCACAAACCAGTTCTCTCTTTTTCCTGCCAACTTGCTCATTTCTTGATTTACACACATTTCCTGCACATCAAACCTCTTTGGTAATATTTTGTTTGTACACCAAGTACATATTTGCTAATTGTTTTAAAATAGTTAAACCAAAATAGGAGATATATGAGATATAAGACCTGGATATACAGGGGCTTGCTACACACCAGTACATGCCTGCACTTTTCTTTTGGTGTAGGTAGATTGATTTTATTAATGAAATGCTATGAGTGTGGTTTACTGGTATTTTAATATTTTTCCTGTGAAGTTAATAAAAAATCAGATTAGTTACACAGATTTATTTGAAACTACATAAAACTTTATCATCTTCATTTCTCACTCTACAGACAAATTACTCTTTATTTGGTTTGTTTTACTTTTTTTTTTTTTCCCCTATCAGGTGAGATCCATGCTGTACAAGGAAATTATATCACGAATGCTTACTCCAGAACACAAACTCTACCTGCAGCTTTGAAAAGGTTTCTCTCTACCTTGTGATACCTAGGGGCACTGCTTGCTGGGTTGAAGACAGTTTAAGGGGGCAACACAAACACACTTTTAATCTGTAAAAATTACGCTGGGGCGTTGTTGAGCCTTGGGTTGTTTTAGCTAGCTTGGTTTGTGGATGCAAGCTTTCTGAAGATAGCATTTCCTAACAGCTTGTTACAAAGGGCACAAAGTGTCTTTTTGAGTGTTGCTATCTCCTGGATTCTGACAACTTTAACAGAGCTAGTGGGTAATGCATGTCTCCTTTTCCTCTCTTTTTCAAGGGAAGGTGGGGTGAGTAAAAGGTTCAAAAATTAACTAAACCCTGCACACAGCTAAACCCAACAGTCTTATTTAAATTCTTCCTAAGAATTTGATTGGAAAGCACATGAAAAACTCAGAATGATAACTTACTACTTCATTTTTGTCTCTTATTAGTTTGAGAATATTGCTTCTTCAGAAGCATTAATTACATGAAATTCAAAGAGCGGTGATTGGAGGAGTTTTATCTCTAAATTATGCTAGGATTTCAATCCAATTCACTGCCCTAGTTACAAAAACTTTGAAGTCTGAAACAAATTCAGATCTCTTTAGATGGAGTTAGGAGAGCTCTTTGCTTCTTGATCTTATTTGAAGAGAATGTGCAACAACAACTTACCAAAGCCATAATGTCTGAAATCACAAGAACAATGAGGAAAAGGCTGCAAAAGGAAAAAAAAAAAACAAACAGAAAAACGCAGACCATCAACCTTTATTCATGGCCACAGATGTTACAAAGCTTATTAAAACCTCCATAAAGAAATTGAAATCAGATATGATTTCTTGCACTTGCCTTTCAATCACTCAGATTCATTTCAGTCTATTAGAGAACAGTTAAAATATATGGCTAGAACATCTGGCATTTGTAATCCCACTCTGCTTGAAAAAGACATTTCACATTAACAGACTTCCAATTTTACTACAGAGAAACCTAACAAGTCATTTATTGGAGAACAAGAGCATCTTACAAACAGCGCCTGCCCATTCCTGACGCAAGGAGCTCATGTGCTTGTTAGGCCAAATAAAGCTGATTTAGACATTTCAAGATGGACTCAAGAGCGAGCAAAGCTGTTTGGCACAGGCAGGCAGATACCGGAGCTGATCGGTCCTATCCTGACAACCACCCTGCTGGGTAGGAGACTGCTAAAGGAGGTGCTCGCCCCCCCTCCAGATCTCTGGGTGCCTGTAAGCTGCTCTGGGAACGCCCAGCATTTTGGCGGCATGCTCCTAAACCCTCTCTGTCAGGTGGCAGGTTACTTCTAGAAAGTAGGCTGCAGCCAGTAAAAGGAACCAGAAGGGAGTGCACAGAGCTATTTTTTCCCCCATTAACCTAATCTTATTTTCATTAAACTAAGTAAATTCTAAATTACATGAAAGCAATTGCTATAACTGGTTAAAACTAGTTTCTAAGTTAATGACACTGAAGCAATGTTGCAAACAGCTGACCCATCAACAGAAAAAGCCTTTAACTAGAACACAGTTAATTCATCAGTACTACCATCATCAATCCACGAAGCTTTTTTTGGGAAAAGTCCTGTGTTGCACAAGCATGTACTGGGGGGGGACACTCATACCAATGCCTCCTGATGAGAAAGTTCCTGATACTGCCAATGTCAGCTATGCTTCATTAGTAAATAAGGATGCAACAAACTGACTGTATCTCAGGCGCACTGAAAGGCTTCTCTCCACTCACCTATGGCTCAGATTGGATGTTGCAACCTTGTTGTGCCTAGGAGGCACTCAGCTAGAGGGCTGTTTCCACAGGCAAGCTCCAAGAACATATTCTGACAGAACATTCCCCATGATCAGCAAAAAAACCAAACAAAAACCCAAACAAAATCACTCTAATCTGTAAACAGGGAGTTTAGGAGGAATTTGTCCAAATAATAAAAATCTACTTTTTGCCCTTCTGAACTGCAGGAAGCCTTTCACAACAGAAGGACAACACTAATTTCAGGGCATGTTTATACACCGCAAAGACCAGATTGTCCCCTGTGATGGCTTAGTTTATCTAGCAGGAGCAGCAAGAGCAATAAAGAGTGCAGCACAGACTTCAGGACATGCTGACAATGAGAGCACAACCTCTCCAGGGATCCTGGGTGCATCTTGTGGTTTCCAGGCTGATGCTGTGGCAGCATCACTGCTATTGTTACCTAAGCACAGCTAAACGAAGTCGGCACAAATACCAGCCAGAGTTACAAACCACTGCCTCATAAAGCAGCACAGACGTACTCATGTCCCCTGGTTTAAGAAGCTGGTATCGTTTCCCCTCTCACGCATTCAGATGCACATCCCATAAAAGCTTGCGATATCACCAGTGCTGCCATCGTGACCATTCACAAGCTAGGAAATGCTGACCTTTATGATGCCTGAACCCTAGAAATGGAAATAGGACAGTTTTCTGTGTAAACCCAATTCCTCAATGCAGCCCTGCTCTTGTATAAGCCTTAGTGAGGAGGACAAATACCCTTCTCCTTTGGGGGTCCAGGCACAGCCCAAGTACGCTGCGCACACAGCTAAGGCAGAGAAGGTAAAAGGGATGGTGAGCCTTGTGCTGCCTCTCCAACAAGAAGTCCGATTTCAGGCTGCCCTGTCCCTCCTTAGTACCAGGTGGTGTTGTATAGAGACAACAGGCAGGGCACAGGCAGGATGAAAACAAACAGAAAGGCAGAGGGCATCACACTGAGCAAGGGCAGCTGCCTCCTGCTCCGCTGAACAATATGCAGGGGACAGTCTCTGCGGTCCCCCTGCCACGGACAGTAAGGCTTTTGGTCCTCACACAACATCCCATGGTGACAAATTCAAAACCACGTGGCTGACCGGGACCTCCTCCATCTCAGCACCACCCATAATCTCACATGATGAACAGAGGATTCAGTGCACTGCATCCATTGAAAGAGGTAGAGAGGGCTAACAGTTAAAAAAAAAAAATCTTGAGAGTGAAAAGTGTGAGGGTATTTCAAATCTGGATACAGCACTCTGCGAGGCTGGACACCCGTTTCACATTCTCTTTGAAAAGTCTTTAGAGATGGGGAAAGGACTGGCAGCCATCTAGCCCTACTGCAAAAAATAAGAAATATTGAACACCTGGGAAGCCTTGAACTGCAATGGAAGGGCATCCAGCCCTTTATTATTATTTTTTTTTAAATGCTATTTGTCATGAGGTCAGTGCTACAAAGCTGTAAACTGGTTACATTATAAATGGGTTATTTTAAAAACATTGTGCTATAAGCAAAGATGCAATACAAAACAAAAATCAGACTTTAAATTCTGCTCATTTTTCTACATTATGGGGGAAAAAGTGCTCCTTCTGTGTACTGTCAACAAAGAATATTAAATATCTGATTGTTTCAGACAGGGCCAACACTTTCATTTATACTCATTTATCACTAAGAAAAGAATTCCTAAGCTTGCAAAATCACTGAACAAAACACCCAAACCATAATAACAAAGAAAAGCAACAATATAATATATTGGCTGATTATTTTTTTTAAATTTAGATTGAGATTTGACAATTCTGAATTCTTGCAAAATAGATTTGAAATCCTTACTAATGCAGAAATACAGCACTTACTGTACCTCTTAGAAGACAGCTGTGTTGTGACTTGAACAGCTTCGAAAGCACATGATACCAGAACAAACGGGATTACAACCTGTTTGAAACACAAGCTACATTTTGGTTTATAGCCGTATTTACAAAACAACCTGGCAGGTTGTGGAAACATTTTCATGCCTTTGAAATTATCACAGAATGTGTACGTTACAAAAATAAAATATTGGCAAGAAAGGGTAGAAACTCATTTTGCAGGAAGCATGTTTAATAAACGAATAAAAACCCCCTTCCATGGTCATAGCTGAACTGCAGTGAAATAAGCCATGAGGCAATATGGAAAACTATAATTAAAACACATTAATGATCCTCACTTCATTTATCCATTTTAGCACTAGCGATAAATACTTCAACAAGGCTAGAAGACAGAACTATTCAGATCCCGTATCTCATGTGACAGGCTGCAGAGCTCCAAGCATAACAGGAGAATCTCATCTCAACCACAAAAAAATCTGAACAGAGAATGCATTCAGTAAGGCAAGGATCACACTGCCCCTCCAAAGCCAAGTCAAGCAAATGTAAACATTTCAGGAAATTAAGAACAAAACAAACGAGTTAGAAACATGAATGTTGCCATTTGCTCTTTCCAAAGTTGACTTGTAATCCTTAAGTTAGTAGTGTAAATGCATCACAACTCTTACAGGCTAAAACCTGTTCCCTCGCATCCAGAAGGTTTGCGTTATTGACTTACGTCCTGCAGTATACCTGTAACTTAAGTCTGCTTTCTCTGGGACAGAGGTAGCAGAAAGCAGAGGCAGGAAATACTGCTTTATTTTAGCAATAATCCATAAATTCCACATCTCCCTTCCTGTTTGCCTCTTTACCTCTGCCTCTGGCAGACCCTGTACTCAAATATTAGAAAAGAGCTCCCACACCTTGCCTGCAAACAAGAAGTGCAATCCAATCTCTGCTAGACTATTAAAAATAATATTCATTGTAAAATGACAACCTAATCAGTAGAGCATTCAAATCCTGTACTCAATGTAATGTAGATAGGGCTAATAAAACACATATAGATCCTCAATGTTTCTGTAGATATTATACTATAGGGAAAGCTTATCTTTTTGTTAAATAATTTAAGTACTTCCATTTTAATACAATAAACTGATCTAATACAGTTAAATTATACTTCCATGCACTTTGGCTTCTCTCTTCTGGGAATCAGAAGGGTCTGTCTCTAGAAACAGTACAAAGGCTGAAAGCTTCATACATGGTTAAGAAGGCTAATGAAGCTCAAATACATATATATGTTTTTGCAAAGTAACAACCGTGTATGTGATATGTTATTTATTAAACAGTTCTTTGAGAAAATTTCACTAAGGTGAGATCACTAACCTTCAGCACAAGCAAGCCTCCCATCGTGAAGGGGCTGAACACAGTCAAGAAACAATAGACGGAAGCAGGATCAAAACTAGAGAAACATGAAAAAGACATTACAACACATCCTTGAAATGGCATTTTCCATTAAAAAACCACAGCATTTAGTTACTCTTGTAACACACTGTGCATATATACATTTGTAAACGAGGGTTCCAACCTTCTCTTCTCTTGCTCAATAGCAAGGACTGCCTACCTCACTTTTCTTTTTCTACAGTATTTCACTGCTCGTGTCTTTCAAGGTGCCATGGTGTTGGTGAGCTGCCGAGCTCTCTCAGCTCATGCTGCCAATAAGTTATAATGGCAATTGAGATGACCTCATAACCAACAAGCTCAGACTCTTAGGGAACATGCTACAGAGAGCAGAAATGAAATAAATTTTTATTATTATTCCACTGACTATTGCTTTAATTCTGCTGCCCTGATTTTGCTAACCAAATTTATATTTAGCACACCAACTGTAGGAAAAATTTTTTGTACCCTACTGTGTCTCAAATCAATGAATAAAATTTACCTGTTAACAGAAGCTATGTTTCCAGTACCAAAAAAGGCTGTCACTATGAAGAAAACCTAGATGTATTTAAGAGAAATACACCACAGAAATAGCTGCAGTAAAACAAAACCAGCATTTCCCCTCCCCCCCCTTCATTCCAATTTACCAATTCAAAATCCTATCATGAAACTATACAAGAAGCTGACACACTATTACAGCTTTACACTACATTAAGAAATCCAAAGTATTGTCTAGCTCTACCCAAGATTTCACAGATGACTCTGTCAATTTTAAAAGACAGGGACTGCCTAGGTAAGATTTTAGAGCCTGTCTTGAGGCCCCTGCCAGAAAACCGCAGCTTGTTTTTTCTGGGCCCCTACCTAGTAAGGTAGGAACATCCCTGGACCACAATCCCAGCTATGCATTCAAACACACATGGTTTTGCAGAAAGTAATGACATACACATGTGTACCACACACCAAAAGAGATGGCTTTATTGAGGAATTGACTGTGGAAGAGATAGTTGGCTACGAAACAAGACTAAAGGTTCCTATGCTATCCCTCCCATAGCTTTGCTGTCCAAAGGTTATGCTGAGTCCATCCATTGCAACACGAGACTCTCGGGGTTTTTTTCCTTACTTGATGGAGGGAGGACAACTTGGCAGTATCTGCACAGCTGAAAGTTTTTTTATAAGCCCTATCTTTTTCATGTAGATACAACGCTTGCTGCTACATAAGCTCATGATAGATAGTTTCCTACCTCCTGAGCTCTTTGGGGCCTATTATAGCTCACATCTCTCCTGTCAAACAATGTTTTTTAACTGCTTTTTTGCATCAGGCAGAGGGTTAGTCAGTGATGATGGCTGCTGTTGCCAGAGCTCCCTCTGGTCCTTCCACTCCTGTTATAGCTCCTGCATTGGATCATTTAAGTCTCTGCATAAACAATTTGCAACCAACTGTTCAGCAGAATCGTTGGGATTCTGCATGCAATATTTTGGAAGGATTAGGTCAGCATAACTAACAAAATTATGCTTCCCAAGAGTATCACATCATTTCAAGTTTAGTAACGCAGCAGTCTAACAGCATAGTGAAATTCTGCCAGTTAAGATTTATAAGAACAACAGTTCTGCCATAAAACAAACAAAAAATACCAGTAGCACATAATCTATTCAAAATGCTAAGCATAAGCAATCTGAATCTTCTGTAAGGTCCCTCAGCACATGCTGACTTTTGGGCCCTATATAGGAACCTTGAGACAGTCTTAAGATACACAGCTCACAGGTATTCACAATGTGACTGCTCTTGTAGAAAAGGTTTCTCTTCTAATACCACTCTTTCTAAACATTAAACAGCATCCACAACATCTTTTGAGCAGGTGTGTATCATACCTGGTCTCTGCAAGGGATACCTGCCAATTGTGTATTTTTTCAGGAGCCGAACAAAATACATTCATGTGCTTTAGATTAGGATGAGATTAAAGTAGTGCTGCAATCAAGTGTTAGATTGAAGTAGTACTATGCTGAAGCTTTGAAAAATACAATTGGATTATTTGATTTTTGTTTTGGCTAACTTTTAGCATCTGACAGACAGCAGTAGCTTTACTAAAAGTTAGCTTATTTTTGGTTAAAAATAGCAAAATAGCAAATGAAATCAGTAAGTTTACTGCAAGGTGTCTCAGCTGCTTTTCAGGTATATTCTACAGCAAACACAAACGTTCAACATGTAGCAAATTGTTTTGTCTCCTTCCTTAGCGCTGAACCGCCTTCTTCTGAGGTATCTGTTGCGCTTCCTCTGCTGCAGGTTCCCATATTCCAACAGCGCACTCTGTGACTGTGATCCACCCTCTCAGATTTGGTTATTCCACAAACTATAAAGCTTGTTTTTGCAGGAACCAGTATTGAGGCAACTCCCTCCCCAGCTCCAGCTATGATAAACCCACCCGCACTAGAAACCCACCTGTTCTAGACTGGCTCATAATTTCTGTCCCACTTGCACACCCATCACCCCTGATGCCAAACACCTCTTGCTTAACAGCTGCAGTCCCATGATGGAAGAGAAAAAAGACCACATTATCAAATCTACATAGTATTAAAAACCCCAAAAATCGGCTGCAGTTTCAGTTAGAGTAATGCAAAATAACTGTTAACATTAGCGAATAAACAGCTCTTCTCTCCCAAGCCCAAATAATTCCTAATTGCAGAAACCATGTGTGATATAAATAATCCTAAGCCAGGTTCTGGGAACATGTTTCATTAGACTCTGCAGGAACCTTCCTATTCATGTCCTCTGGCTGGCCATGGCCACTGCCTGTCCCCCCTAACATTTTCTTCCTAACACACTGCCATACTCTGAAAATGAGAATAACTTTAATACCTCCTTTTCTAACTGATTTGTGAAGGTTGAGTGAGTTCCCTCCAGCCAAAATGTAATAAAAAAAACCCCAAACTGAAAATAGGACTCCTTAGAAGGAAGTTCATCTCAACTGTAACGGTCATAAAAGACTAAACTTTTCAAACTGACCAAGGAGCCAGATTCCAAAACAGTGCAGTTCATACTGAATTTTTTTACTACTTTATCAAAAAACATAATGTACAAGACCATTGTCTTTTGAGCAATATGAGTCAAAATCTCCACACACTTCTGTTTCCAGTGTCTACCAGGCTACAGATTTTGATTGCGGGGCCTTCTGAAACAAACCCATCTTCTCCCTGGAATGCAGCAACTGACAAAAGGATACAAAGAAGAAAGACCTGCGGACATCATCTAGGTGGAGCTGTCGAAACTGAGTTATGTCAGTAGCATAGGTGAAGTTGAAAACAGCGAGCTGGAGAGACAGCAGAAGAAATCAATACCGAATATCAACTGAAGTACTTTGATAGAACCACCTTATTTTTACTGAAATGAATGAGAAATAAATCTACTTCCCTATCAGCTGTTATTAGAGTAGTATTATGATGAGGACTGCAAACCTTTCCCATATTTTCATTATACTTTAATGAATCTGCCAGAAAGATTGTACAAGTGAGATGATCAAATGAACAGTGGATCTTTTGCTGTTATCTACACTAAAAATGAACTTCTGTGCCTTCAATTTATCATCATCTTTTTTCGTCATAAATATTCCTCCTACACACACACACTTCCACTGCTCACATGAGCATGTGGATAAAGACCCACAGAAATAAAAGACTGCAATTATCCGCAGTTGACTTATGTTGTGAGTGACAATACTAAAATATTCTCCATCTCCTTCACTCAGTTCTCACCACAATATCATTTGACTTGAAGAGAAATTGTCTTCATGGAGTTTAAGAGGTCAATGAACTCCTTTTCACTGGGGAAAAGCAAAAATTCAAGTAACAGACATTCAACATTCACAACATTTTAATTAAAAATAATCTCACATCATCAGAGAACTGAGTTGGATTCTCTAATACAAGATTCACTTTGTGGCATTCTAGAGATATTTTTTCTAATTTGAAAACAGGAAGCTGAGGTGAGATCATTATTGTTCCTTTCACTTGAAACCAGAAGTCAAATGACATACAGAGAAAACAGAAAACTTAATTACAGAATTTACCTATGTTCTTTTCATTTGCATTTGATTAATAAAGTGTTCATGACTGTTTAATGCTGCTTTAAATAGAATTTTATTTTAAAACTAACAGAATATCAGATCACCATCAGACAGGCAAGCGTCAGAGATGCCCTGTTACATGATGCAAAAGCCAGTGTGGGTTCTAGAGTGGAAGAGAACAGTACACCCTCAGATGACTGTGCTGTGCTAGAAACCTCCAGCTGCAATCACAGGCTCACGTAAGTGTACGTTTTTACATTCAGATTCCTTCTCTATCACTTAAGATGCTATGAAACATGCTCACACAAAATATCATAACTATACGTAGCATAAATAAAAAGTGATTCCCATTTCCATTTCTGATATTCAGCCTTAAATCAGTAAATGCTGTTCTCTCTCAAGTTTTAAAATCGTCTCCCTTGCAGGAGAACCATAACACCACAGTATGCGTCAGGCCTGCTCTTGTGACTGCTTTGGCTCAGATTTCACCTCCCGGCACTTCTCCCTAATTATCATGAGCTGCAAAAGGAAGGAAAGATGTGGACCGCCACTTCTCTTACAAGTGACTGTTACTCCCACGCATCCGTAACCAGATTCTCTGTGATCTGCATCAAGGACGACCCACTTGGGAGAAGGAGGGGAAAGCTCTGCTGCACACCTGCCTGGCTCCCAGCACCCCAAACGCTCTGCAATAGGCACTTTGCCTGTAACCGAATCAATGCATAGCCACTGTTTGTTAAACCCTTGACCTAGTCTAAAAAGCTAAGTGGCAATGTGAGCAGCATGGGTTTTGAAAACTGCTGACACGATATACTAAATTTTAGGGTGAAAGAAGTTGCATTGATACCTGTTCTAAAACTCCCTCTCTGGGCAAATCTGAGAATGTACTAGGTTCCAATTTAGTCTCTGGCTCATTGTCTGTCTGATCATAAATAAAACACCATCCTTGACGAAAAATAGTGTCAGGTCAGGGCAAAGTCAAATAAGATGTCTGGCATTTCCCATGGGTCATTTCTGAAATAAAATTATTTCTTTTCAGCCTCTCACATGGATACTCGTTGACTCTGCAATCAGAATAAAAAAAGTACAGTGACATCGTACTTACTTTAAAGAGAGTTACTGTACCTTATGCTGAATTAGCATGACACGCAACAAACAGAGCTTGGTAGCCTACAGAACATACCACTACGGCAAACTGATTTCCTGCATTCCTAGAAATGGCTCTAATGTGGAGTATCTTCCATAATACCAATTATAAATCTCTCTTACAGAGAGATTTCATAAAACAGCTGATACTGGCTTCCCAAACTTAAAGAAATGCAAAATGTTGCTCTATGAAAACCACTCAGAACATTTATTATAACCTTGAGGGAAAAAAAAAAAAAGATAAAGCTGATAATTAACTTGATCTAGCTATCTGGAGCTGTTACCTTCGGTTTGAGTGAAAGGCCATAGTGCTGCAGTGCTTCTTGCTCCATGTATATCCACACAAACATCAAACCGGACAGCACCAGTGGAAACAGAGCTTCATACCTGAAGAGTAACATAATAATCATAGTAAGTGCATTTACTAACAACTAGTCAACATCAAATACTGACCTGTTTCTTTTTTCTTTACACAAATGATATATCAAAGACCTAATGGCATTCTCCCCCCTCTCTCCCCATTTCTGAGGAGTACCCACAGTTGGTTGGTTGAAGTTACAATCCATACAGTGATTAACTGGGAGAAGTAGGAGAACAAGAGGCTGCTTCAGCTTTGCCATGGTTTGCACCCATTTCCTTATCTGATGGCTGCCACAACATTGGATGAGTGCCCTTTGTGTCATGATTAATTTTAATAAAACTGGCATAAAATTTAAAGAAACAGGAAAAAAAACACATTTGGCATCTCTATAATAAAAAGAGCATTACATCTCACTGAAGTTAAACGTCCTTTTCTTTACTACATACCAATCCATCGCAATAGCAGCATCAAGTCATGCTCTAATCAAGGCAACTAAACTATTCTAGCTAGACCCCCGATCTCAGAGTACTTCTGGGTCCTGCACCACTCAAACACAGCAAACTGTGAGTGTACTTACTTGAGAGATTAAAATCCTTGGGTAACATAGGGGTGCAGATTGTCATTGGATAATATTAATTTCTCCCTACTCTCTACACCTCAGCTGTTTGTTTGTTTTTTCTTGCAGGATAAAATTATAATACTAACACCGAATGTAACACTAATACTGACAAGATTGTAATTTTTCCTTTTTACTTTTTTCCTTCTTGGACACAGACTTGTCTAAAAATAAGAAAATTATTGCAGTTAATCTTGATATTGTTTCTGTACTGTGTCTCCCCACTAATGTAGCTACAAAGCAGTTTCAAACTGGAATAAAAAATTTTGGATAGACATTTCTGCTTTAATTATCAGAATCACAAGCAGTTAATGAATATGAAGATGACAATGCTTGGGTTATCAGTAAGAAAAGTACCTGCAAGCCTCACAGTGGTCTACACTTGCCTACAAACTGAATGTCTTCAACTGAGTCAGTGACAACTAGTTGCATACAACCATGCTCTTCAGCTGGCTTCAATACTTCCACTTAACTGCACCTACAGAGGTGCTGTAATCCCCTAAGCAAGGCACTGGGTTATCATTACATGGTATAACAGAGCACTGAGGAGAGAAACACCAGATACTTTTGGCATTGGGCATCTTGGGTTTGCTATGATTGGTTGGTTTGGGGAATTTTGGGGTGGGTTTCTTTTGTTTGTTTTTAAAGAATTATTCCTAAATTTGTTGGTCTATTTGAAAATTGCAGAAAGACAGTAGAGAGCTGTTAACTCTCTGTCAGTGGTCTGGTGCATGGCTAAAATACAAAGAGGGAGGTTACCAGCCCGAGAGACCGTAACATTAATGCTTTATCCAACAGCCAGGACAGGCTAAGAAGGTTGAGTGTAAGAAAGTGTGTATGGACAGGAATAAGATTAGGATCAAAACCTTAATGGGCAAGTGGGAGGAAGGAGAGGCAGGAGGTAAAAAAAAAAAAAGCTTAATCTGAAGTGAGAGTATCCACGAGAGGCAGCTATTGCAAAATGTCTGCCGCAAGATAATTTATTCCACTTAATTTTCCAGTGTAATTAAATCCAGAGGATAAGCAGGAGGGGAGGCGGAAAGAATGGTTCCTATACTCCCCATTAATTATGCTTTTAAGAGCTACTGAGTTGGGGGGGGCAGGGGGGGCAGGTTGGCTGACACAGTGTTTTCTTCATTTATAAGCTTTGAGGAATTATCTTTTACCCGAAAAGAAGCAAGCCCTACTATTTATGTGGACTAGCATCCCTTTGCAAAAAGTTACTTCCATGAAAATCTCTCTGAATAAAATTTTCCCTCATTTTAGGGCTACCTGTTTCTTGTCGCATGTCATTTCAGCCATAACTAGACACCAGTGCTCAGCAGCTGGGAGAGAAGTTATTTCCTCTTTTTTGTGAGCAGAAAAGCACATGCCAAAACAACAAAAGACATACACTAAAATAGACTTTCTTATTTTGGTGCAAGATTGTTTGAATACATACCCTTCCAGCCACTGTTTGGTCTAGCTGAAAGGAATGTCAACAAAATAGATTGTTTATAATACAAGGAGAAATATGGAAATTCCCCTCAAATTTTTTTTAGGGAACTAACACAAACAAGGAGATAAATGGTGAGATTACAGCTGGAAGCACACATTTCACCTTTGACAGAAATGTTCATGAGATTCAGCAGACAGTTTCATATTTAGCCCTTGATTTTCATATGTATGATCAATCCAAACAGAGTAAGAAAGAAGTACCCTGTGCTGAGGAGCAGGTAGGTAGACATCACAGAGAGCAGTATGCTCAACAGTCGCTGAAAGAGAAATGTGGGGCTCAGTAACGGCAACACCGAGGAAGAAACTGCAATAAAGAGAGATCCATCAGTCACTACATGCAAAACATTTCATCCTTGGTAACAAGACAACGTTCTTCAAATCTTGACGCTTTATGTACAGAAATTCAATACTGGTCATATCTGCCCTACTTTTCAGAAGTTAGTTTTGCTAAAGAAAACCCAGTGTTTGGAGTATTTATCAAAAGTAATTTTGGTTCTCTATCATGTTAATTCCCTGGCTTTCTAGTTCATACCCTTAATAATTTCTCATGAACTGATGTTCCCTTAAGATAATGTGGAAGCATAATCCCAAAAAACTGTCAAACTTGACTGTTTAATATGACTCTAAGAACCACTTACCATGGCCCCAAGGACCTCCAGCAGGTCACAGACTGCAGTAACAGAGCCAATGTTCCATTGGATTAGATTAGGAAACCTGCCACATTTTGAGCTGCAACTGAAAAAACTTATAGTGCAGATAGAGAAACTATCAACTTATTAACTTCTCTACTTGAAAGGTTTAAACCAGGAATATTTAAGGAACTACAGGGGACCTAACTGTTGTGATTCATGCCTCTTGCCTTTAACTTGTAATGCATTTCTCTAATGCAGGTAGGAGATCTTAAGAGTTGCATGTCACTCCTTAGTGCAGTCCACTGTCTCAACTGCCCAGCCAGCACTGGTTTGCTGTCCCTAAAGAGACTCCACTAGCTGGGAAACTCCTGCAAGTGAGGACAGGGGCCAGCGGTTTGCAGGAGGTGAGGAAAGTTGGGAAGTGAGGAAATGGGCTACTAGAAGAGTGAGTAAGGAGGAAGAAAAGCAGAGGAAAAGCAGCCAGTGCTTGAAGCGAGGAAAGGGAGAAAGAAAAGCATTGCTGTGATGTCATCTTTAAACCTGATTTTTTTTAATATGAAAATTTTATCTCTTTATAAAGAAGTGTGTTGACAAATAACGTTGGTGTGATTCTTCATTGAGGTATAGTGCCCTCACATTACTGAATCACTCAGACTGCATCAACAGTAAGTCATGTTTAATAATCACTCTATTAAGGAACAGAAATAAAACTATAATATATGGAAAGTGCTCACTTGTTTTTATTGTCATAGTATATGTTAGTATTTACAGTAAACATATCAACAAAAGACAGATGAAGCTGTTTCTAAAATCTGTGGGTCAGCATGTTTTATTTCCTGGCTTTCAGTCTTGGCTACTGCTACAATTACAGAACAAGTGACTTCATTTCAAGGGTGCTTCAGTGTTTCAGCATCACTTGTAGCTTTCTATACTTTAAGAAGGCCTGGCTCAAGGAGGAACTCCAGGGACTTCCCCACAAGTCAGAACAGCTGAAAAGAAATTCAACGTGGCAACCAGCCTCTGTGAATGACAGACGTGTATCGCGCTCTGAGTGCAATCATAGATTGAGCGGCTGGTAGATGATAATTAGCCATTCCCTTCCATCTCTGATTTGATGGTTAATATCTGATGTGTCACAAGACCTGCAGGTTTCTGGCTGACCTATACAAATCTCTGTATGTGTCCTCTGCACGCAGTTGTGACCCCAAATTCCTCAAAAATTTGGCAAGTTGCTATGACAGATTTCCACTGATAAAAACTTTAAAACATAATATAAACTCATTTACAAATATCTGCTAACATAAAGATGGCTCTGAAGAACATGGGAAGCAGCTGGATTAACTTTCTAACTCCCGGTTTTACCTCTGTGTTTGTGGTTAAGGTACACTGCCCCAACCATACGGCATAACAGCTAAAGCCATCTGGACACAGGCCTGCAGGAACCCACCACCACTAATTCATTTGCCTCGTTCTCCAAAAATCAGTCTTTCTTCAAACAAATAATTTTAGGTCTAAATTAAAACTTTAAACAAGGTAAGCTTCATATTCATCAGAATGAATAGCTGGGGAGTCTCATTTCCAGCTTATTGCTATTATGAATAAATACTGATAACTGCATTTCTGATTATATAAATACACACAGAGGTGCAAAATGAGAGTTCAACAAGTAACATTATCATTCTTCCACAACTAAGCAAAAAGATGAAGAGGAGTTTGACCACCTCTAATGCCATCAACCTTAGAAAAGCTACAGTAGAGACCTTGGTACCTTAATTCTTACAATGCCACATTTGTGGTAGATGTTCGCGACAAGAGAGATTCTAGTCGTGGTTATGCTAGTGACAAGACACTTCTCTCCAACAGGAGTACTGAGGACATGTTGGATGCCTTGGCTTTTTACCTGCTTAGTTCTGTGTTTAATTATGTAAAACAACTTCAACAAATGCATAAAGCTCCTACCCTGTATATCATATCCACTTAAAATGATTACTTCCAGTCTGAAAGATTTTGCTAAAATATTCACTACCGCCATGGCAGCAAATAGACTTTTGGGTTCATACAGTTTACTTCAATTTTAGCTTTATTTTTAGCACAGAAGCACCACCCAGAGCAAAGAGAATTTCTAATATACTTTTTCATCATAACTCTAGACCTCTGTGACTGCCCAAGTCATCTCTTCGATGAAAAATGTTTTTCTCTCACCCTTATACAGGAGAGGAAGATAACTTTTACCCTCAATTCCTGCTCCAGTAAGCCAAGCAGGACATCATTGATTTCATCAACTTTACAACTGCAAGGAATTCATCCACACAGAGATCACCACTTAGCTTAGCAGGCTACAAAGAGTTAGGAAAGCATGATGTAAAGGCAAATGCTCCAAAGCAAACTACATTACAAAGAGAGTGTTGCTCACACACACACTGATCACGATCAGCTGTATTAATCTTGAATCTCTTTGCTCAAACAGAAGCAGGATTGCTAAAGCTGACAAGATCTGCTTAAACTAAAACAATGTCACCAGTACAGAAATGTACACAATATATAAAACATCCAGCAACTGGATAACAAGAGTCATAATTCTTCCATTAAGCAATGTTTAAATTCCTGGTCTTGACTTTTAGCAGAGCCGATATCAAACTTCGCATGGGATACGTTTAGGTGTAAAACAAATCCCACGTTCCAGATCACTCAGGGATAAACAATGCCTTACATCATCTAACGGAGCTCTATAGAAATTATTTTATAGCTGAAATACGAAGGGTATTGCTTTACTGTACTCCATAACCCCAGTGATAATTACATTTGCTTTGTTTAATAATCTTAAGATTTTAATTTTAGAGTCGTGAGAAATCCATAGACTTGTGATTTTTTTTTTCTTTAATAATCAGGCTCTTTCAGATATCAAACATAGATTAGCATCATTAGTTCACAAGTGTTTTGCAAGGCAGCTCTGAAAAGCACTTCCATACCCCAAGGGTCTCCACCGTCAACTGCAACTTCAAGTTTCCACTGACATACAGTAACACTCTTTCCTCATGCTTAACTATATTGCTTGCAGAACATCTCAGATTATCCTTATCTGGCTCCAAGTGACACAAAAAGGGGAATTTATACCATTATATCCCTAAAAGGGGTCTTCAAGATATGCAGAATATTCAAAACAAAAGATAAAGCTACTTGTAAATCAAACTTGTTTGCATTTTATCACAAACCTACAAAGAATTAATATTTTAGAAGACCTTCTAACACACTCCTCAAAAAAACCTCACTCAGGAACAAATAGTAAGCATATATAAGAACTATTAGGAGTCAAATAAAGGAATATGTACAAAAGGGAGCTGTTAATAAAAATGTGTCGCTGCCCCTCACCCAACCACAAACCTCACAAACTATCAGCATACAAGTTTGGGAGGGACGATGTTCTTACCCAGAGTCATCCAGCTAATAATTTGATTCAGTATAGGCAATCCTTGTTTGTTCTTAAGACTGTCATGGGTACTGCTCACAACATAGGTTGAAAGTGCAATACTCAACACCTAGAAAGAAAAATCAGACAATGAAACACATAATTAACGTATGGATCTCTGCCATCCCATAGTAAGTATGTAAACATGCTTTAGAGTTGCATAAACTCATCTGAATCAACCTAAGAACAGGAAGTCAAGTATTTCTAGCTTTTTACAATTTATGGTTTTCAAAACTTCCTTCTAGGGTTTTTTTTTTTATTTTTCTTATAATTATTTATTTGTGCTATTTTTAAATAGTTTAAACAAGCACCCTGGATCACTGATTTGACATGATACGCTCTTTGTCAAGAGTAACTCCTTAAACACTCATGTAAACAACAGAAAACATATGCCTCCAGTTTTTTGAGGAGCACTTGTCCTCAAACGGCAACCATGAAGAACTAGCAGAACCTCTAGCTTCACTGCAGGAGCAGGTAGGGGGTGAAGGGGAAGGCTAAGTTAAGGCAAGAGCTTTGCATGGGCAGCACAGCTCCTGTATGAAGAGACAGCAGCAGCAGAGCAGATTCAAGATGGATTTTAAGAGATGCAAAGCAGCTGCATTTTTAGCAGACTATTCAAATGAAACCGAACCACCTGAAGCAGAGCCCTCTGCCTTAGAAAAGCAGTGAAGCCAAAGAGGGTCTTTTTTTTTCTTGACTAATTCAAGAGACACCATTCAGTCATCAAGTAGGTGCAAAAAACCTTAGGACAATTACCCCATGAGTCAGTTATTTTTGAAAGATGACAATTACCCGATAAAATGCTTGAGCCAAGTTTTCAATTACTGCTATTTATTCACAACTCTGCAATTCCACTAAAAGGCAAATCAAGCATGCAAGGTACTTTGCAAACACGTGCTTTAAAACTGTGTTACAAGATATCATTGCTGTTGTAGCTTTTTTAGTGCAAAGCAACTACACAGTGTTCACATCCATCGTGTTTTACTATATGAATAGCTGCCATTCCCGCTCCCCCGCCAGACGCAGTGATACCGAGTGGTACCTGCCCAGAGGATACACTTAGCAGTCAGCATTGGTTTTTGGCCCTGTTTCACAGGTGCTCAGTATCTGCTGCTTCTATTTAATTTCAGGCCACAAGAACACGTAACTTGTATTTCTGTGTGACATCAATAAGCTAGGTCGAAGCATTAAGCCTCCAAAAGCTCAGGGAACTGGCCCCTTTATACCTCTGATGTTTATTTGGGATGCTTTTGCTGTATTCAGGCCAGATCTCTCCCCTTTGATATATCTTTTCAACTTATTTTAGTGTCATGAACTCTGCTATCCCCTAGCCACTGGTGAAGTCACTTTGCACTGACTTTATGTCATCTCCCATAATATATCTTGTGCCTTGGAAGACTTGTGATGACCTGGGCACATTAGTAAACCCAATTTACCACTGCAAGATCTATGCCAGTGTCCAGGGAAAGGCCCAGCATCTGCTTTTGAGACTCCTGTGTTCGCAGTTTAAGTAATGTTCAAACTGCTCTCAGCTTTCACCAGCATCTCCAGGACTGTTGAAGAGCGCAGACACAACTCAGAAATGCAAACTGAGGTCTCCAGCTAAGAAACTGTCTTCTTTCCCCCATCACAACCATCTTTAGAGTTCAGAGATTATTCTTGAACAGCTTAAGAGCTGATCTCTGAGAAACACTCATCTGTAGGTCATAGCTAGAAAGAGGAAACCAAGGGTGACATCTGCAGTCCCAGCACCTCTGTGCCAACTGGGACAGAGCTGGGAGCTCTCCTAAGCATCCAACATAACAACCCACAGAGAGACCGGTAGGAGAACCAGCACCAGCTGGCTGGCTGAAAACACTCCTCCTGTCCCCTAGTTCCACCAATATGATATGGATTCCTACTGTTTATTTGATCTCCTAATTTAGAGGAGAAAACTAATAAACTGACCACCTGGGACCCACATGAAGTTCATGCCTCCTAGGAATAACAACTTGGCCCAATATTATCAATCAAAGGAAACAGCAGTTGTTTTGGTAGTGCAGCAAAAGCTGGACTTCACCTACAAAACTGCTCTCAAAGAGAAATTGGTGTTTATTTCAGAACAAAAAACAAAGTTGTACAATAAGCACTCCAGCAGTGACTCCGGTCAGTCTCACCTCTGTGCATGGCAAGATCATGGAGCAGACCCTCCTGGAGACTATGCTCAAGTACATGGAAAATAAGGAGATGATTGGTGACAGCCAACACGGCTTCACTAAGGGCGAATCGTGCCTGACAAATTTGGTGGCCTTCTATGATGGGGTTACAGCGTCAGTGGATAAGGGAAGGGCAGCTGACATCATCTACCTGGACTTGCACAAGGCATTTGACACTGTCCTGCACGACATCCTTATGTCTAAATTGGAGAGACATGGGTTCGATGGATGGACCACTTGGTGGATAAGGAATTGGCTGGATGGTCGCACTCAAAGAGTTGTGGTCAACGGCTCGATGTCCAAGTGGAGATCAGTGATGAGTGGCGTTCCTCAGTGGTCGGTATTGGGACCGGCACTGTTCAACATCTTTGTCGGCGACATGGACAGTGGGATCGAGTGCACCCTCAGCAAGTTTGCTGACGACACCAAGCTGTGTGATGTGGTCGACACGCTGGAGGGAAGGGATGCCATCCAGAGGGACCTTGACAGGCTGGAGAGGTGGGCCCGTGTGAACCGCATGAAGTTCAACAAGGCCAAGTGCAAGGTCCTGCACATGGGTCAGGGCAATCCCAAGCACGACTATAGGCTGGGCGAGGAATGGATTGAAAGCAGCCCCGAGGAGAAGGACTTGGGGCTGTTGGTTGATGAGAAGCGCAACATGAGCCGGCAGTGTGCGCTTGCAGCCCAGAAAGCCAACCGTGTCCTGGGCTGCATCAAAAGAGGTGTGACCAGCAGGTCGAGGGAGGTGATCCTGCCCCTCTGCTCCACTCTTGTGAGACCCCACCTGGAGTACTGCGTCCAGCTCTGGGGGCCCCAGTACAGGAGAGACATGCAGCTGTTGGAGTGAGTCCAGAGGAGGGCCACGAAACTGATCAGAGGGCTGGAGCACCTCTCCTATGAGGACAGGCTGAGAGAGTTGGGATTGTTCAGCCTGGAGAAAAGGCGACTCCGGGGAGATCTAATTGCAGCTTACCAGTATCTGAAAGAGGCCTACAGGAAAGACGGAGGGGAACTGTTTATCAGGGAGTGTAGTGACAGGACAAGGGGTAATGGGTTCAAGCTGAAGGAAGGTCGATTTAGATTAGATGTTAGAAAGAAATTCTTTACTGTGAGAGTGGTGAGGCACTGGAACAGGTTGCCCAGAGAGGCTGTGGAGGCCCCATGCCTGGAAGTGTTTAAGGCCAGGTTGGATGAGGCTTTGGGCAATGTGGTCTAGTGGAGGGTGTCCCTGCCTGCAGCAGGGGGGGTTGGAACTAGATGATCTTTGAGGTCCCTTCCAACCCAAACCATTCTATGATTCTATGGAAGTGGTACACAGAGAAGACAGACCTGTAGCAAGTCAATCTATCTCCTCATTCCTCAAAATGAAGAAACATCAAACAACCAATCTTAGTTTCCTGTCTAGGAAGGAACAACATGATCAGAGGAAAGCATAACATTCAGTGACTGCCTTCAAACACCACATATGGGGGAGCTGCGAAACCTACTTTTAAGAAACCCCTTGTCAGATGCAAAGCAGGGATGTGATCGTGTGTGCTTATGTATATGAATATCAGCGCCTTGATCACTGTTTGTCATTGCAAAATAGGCAAGTTTCATCTGACTAAAGGATTCATCTCACACTTAAAACTGCTTACGAGCTGTAAATCAAAACTCATGTGCCAGCATTTTTGAAGATTACCCCCTTCCCTCTCTGCACTGAAAACTCCAACTCAAAAGGAGAACAAGGGAATTCCATTGCCTAGAAATACTAGTCTTCTGACAAACATTTTCCTGTTGTATTTCTGTACATTTCAAAACAAGTAAATGCAACCTAACCTCAAAACAAGTTATTTATTCAGAAACATGTAATGCTTCTGTAATGCCCTTTTCCCCCTCTAAGTCTGAATAATCTCCCCTCCCAATCCTCTCCTTACCCAGAGTGTGAATGGTGGATCCCATGTTTTCTGTTCCCAAGTAAGCTTTTGAGATAAAAATCTAATAGAGATTAGTAATTAGATTTCTCTATTGTAAAATATCCTCTGATTAAGGAGCAATTTGAGGAGCTTTATGATCTTTTTAAAGTTTGGGAGAAAAACGAAGATGTTACTCCCTGAACAAGCAGGCAGAACATTTTAATCTAATTTAGTATCTCAGGGCTCTGAGTGAACTTCCTGATTCTCTAAAGTTGGCTCAAGAATAGTCTGGCATCACGTTTTGACTACAGATCTGTTTCATCATCATTTGTGAGCTTCTCCACAAAGTTACACCCCACAAGATGCTGTAGCAGTTGCCTGGTAAGTTGACATTGGCTGGCTGCCAGGTGCCCACCCAGCTGCTCTCTCACTCCCCCATCCAGTACTACTTTTTTCAGGCATTCCAGTGAGAAAACCACCGCTGAGAATGTACTACAAATATCTGTCCTAAATGCTTAGGAAAGGAACTGATACCTCTTTCCCACTGTTGTCATGGTTTAACCCGTCTGGCAGCCAAAACAACCACACAGCCATTTACTCACACCCACCCTCCCAGTGGGATGGGGGAGAGAAAAAAAAAAAAAAAGAAAAAAGTCAAACTCATAGATTGAGATAAAGACAGAAATAGGACAGAATAGGAAGATATTATTATTATTAATAATAAACAACAGAACAAAAAATAGACAAAAAAATCCATAACAAGTGAGGAACAGCACAATTGTTCTCTTTAATATCTTTATCAATGATCTGAACAAGGGGATCGAGTGCACCCTCACTAAATTTGCAGATGACACCAAGTTGTGCAGGAGTGTTGGCCTGCTTGAGGGTAGGAAGGTTCTACAGAGGGATCTGTACAGGCTGGATTGATGGGCCCAGGCCAAGCGTATGAGGTTCAACGAGGCTCAGAGCTGGGTCCTTCACTTGGATCACAACAACCCCATGCAAGGCTACACACTTTGGGGAGAGTGGCTGGAAAGCTGGTCAGCAGAAAAGGACCTGGGGGTGTTGGTCGGCAGCCAGCTGAATATGAGCCAGCAGTGTGCCCAGGTGGCCAGGAAGGCCAACAGCATCCTGGCTTGTGTTAGAAATAGTGTGGCCAGCAGGAGTAGGGAAGTGATCGTCCCCCTGTACTCGGCACTGGTGAGGCCACACCTCAAGTCCTGTGTTCAGTTTGGGCCCCTCACTACAAGAAGGACATTGAGGTGCTGGAGCGTGTCCAGAGAAGGGCAACGAAGCTGGTGAAAGGTCTAGAGCACAAGTCTTCTGAGGAGTGGCTGAGGGAACTGGGGTTGTTTAGCCTGGAGAAAAGGAGGCTGAGGGGAGACCTTATCACTCTGTACAGCTCCCTGAAAGGAGGTTGTAGCCAGGTGGGTGTTGGTCTCGTCTCCCAAGTAACAAGCGATGGGACAAAAGGAAATGGCCTACAAGTTGTGCCAGAGGAGGTTTAGATTGGAAATCAGGAAACATTTCTTCACTAAAAGGGTTGTCAACCATTGGAACAGGCTGCCCAGGGAAGTGGTTGAGTCACCCTCCCTGGAGATATTTAAAAGATGCGTAGATGTGGTGCTTAGGGACATGGTTTAGTGGTGGACTTGGCAGTGCTAGGTTAATGGTTGGGCTCAATGACCTTAAAGGTCTTTTTCAACCAAAACAATTCCATGATTCTGATTTCTCACCACCTGAAGCCAATGCTCAGCTAGTTCCTGAGCTGATCCACCTCCCAGCCAATCCCCCAGTTATATATGGAGCATGACATCATATGGTATGGAATATCCTGGCTGTGTCCCCTCCCAGATTCTTGGTCACTCCCCACCTTCTCGTTGGCAGGCCAGTATGAGAAGCTGAAAAGTCCTTGACTGCTTGGCAACAACTAGAAACATCAGTGTACTATCAACATTATTCTCATCCTAAGTCCAAAACACAGCACTACACCACCTGAAAGGAAGAAAATTAACTCTATCCCTCCTGAAACCAGCACAGCAATTAAGCTGGAAAAGGTAGGAGAAAACACCAGCACATTATATATGTGTGCATGCCCAGGTAAGGGCATTTTAAGCATTCGTTATTCCTTCCCCTCCTCCTTTTAACCACTTTGAGCTTCATATCTAAATCACTAATATAATGAATGCACTGCTTAGCTCAATAAAACTCCAGCACATAAGTCATAATCAATAAAGCTGATCCTGAAATAAAACCATTATCATGTAACAAGTTTTAAAAAAAGGAAAAAAAAGAGGACAGCAGATATGCAAGGTATTATTAGAATCTTAAAGGGTCTCTAGCACTTAATTAGTACCTACTATGAAAAGATCTACCTATTTCATGAAGTTATAAAGAAAAAAAAAATCTCATCTTTCATCTGAAAGAAGACTTAACTAACAGAAAACCAGCTCAGTATCACGTTGTTATTCAACAGCCAGAAACTGGAAAGAACCCCCTGAACCAGCAAGCCTGTGTTTAGTGTGCATGTGCAATTCCTGCAAAGGTCACTGGAAGTTACATACACAGACTGAAGGCAGGATAAACTCTCAAATTCTCTGAGTAGAGCATCGAAATGTGTATGCACATCTATGCATCAATACACACAAATATGCATAGGATGAGCTTTTGGGAACACAGCATTATGATATTTAAAAATGCACATTACCATGAGCACATGGTCCTCTTAAAATAGTCAAAGGAGAAACTCTTAGGAACAATCATTTTCTTCTTGAAAATTGTGGCCTTGGTAGGAACATGTTCTTAGAAAATATGTAAAAAAATTTGCACGTACAAAACCTCTAACATTCAAAATTACTGAAAAGTAGCAACTGACCTGATAAAAATGTACTTTCATATCTTCATTATTTCTGTATTTATTTTCGCTTTTACAAAGAGGTGCCAATGAGAAGCAAGAGATCAAGAGAGTCAGCAAGCCAGCTGCTATTCTGTAAAACAAACAAACAAAACCCCAATAAAATCCCAGGAAATATCATCAGAAGTTTCAGGAAATTTTCACAGACATGTTCTTTACTAAGATGAAATAATTCATTTCAGTATCAAGACTGAATAAGTTAAGGACACTTCAACATCCAGCTTGAGAAAAACAAAATCCAATCCAGCATCAAGGGTTTTTTGGAGTGGTTGCTTGAGTTTTTTTCTATTTGTGGTGGTCAGGGGTTTTTTGGCTGGAGAGTGTTAGTGGTTTGTTTTGTTGTTGTGTGGTTTGTTTTTTTTTTTTAATACAGATTTGCCATGCACAAATACAGTCATGCTCTTTTCATGGTAGTGGCAAAAAATCTCTGTTTTGGCCACACGTCTGATCTGTCACTCACCATTTTGAGGTTCTTTCAATTACCTCCAAATAATATTCTGAACAAAATAGTAACAGTGATCAGTGATCTAAAATTAGTGGTTTCAAGGTTTGTCATCTAACAGGGTACTTGTATTTAAACAAAGCTATGGTTTTGATTGTAATGGTAGTGTAACAGCAAGACTAACAGGAAGACTGTCACTCATCACATAAACACAGAAAAAAACACTGCTTGGTATTACTGAGGAAGACTGCTAATTATGACACTATTCCAAAATAATAGACACTATTCACTAAAAGATCAATACTAATATCACCTCTGACTGTCTCCCTTCAGTCATCAAGCAAGCAGAGGAACTATAAGGCAGCAGCAGTTTTTGCACGTATTTCTCTGTCACGCTACAACCTTGATATGGAAGTAGTCAAACCATGCAGTCCTCACTTTCACTTGTCACTTGGTATCTCCACTGAAAGACTACTGACAAAAATGTCCATTTGTGACTGCTGCACTCGTGTTTTCTTAGGTATAACAAAAGAATGTACACAAGCACCTCATATTCAGTAAAATCAGACTACTTCGGCGTATTACAATACTAATTTTCAAGTAACGATCTAACCAATACGAGAACACTGTTGCAAGATACTCATTCACAGAATGGAGGTTGGAAGGTATCTCTGGACATCAGTCTAGTCCAACTCCCTACTCAAAGCAGTGCCAACTACAGCAGGCTGCTCAGGGCCATGTCTAGCTGGGTGTTGAATACTTCCACTGATGGAGACACTCCCCAACTTCTCTGGGGAGTCTGTTCCAGTGCTTGACCTCCCTCAGCGTAAAAAAAGCTTTTCTCTTATGTTTAAATGGAATTTCCTGTATCTGTATTTTTGCCCGTTTCTTGTCTCTTCACTAGACACTGAGGAGGATCTGTCTTCTTTACTCTTTTCCCCTGGTTCCTGATGGCCAGTCTTACCAGTAAAGATGAAGGCAGAAGAAGGCCTCAGCCTTTTGCATGTCCCAATCAGCAGCATGGCCGCATTTTCCCTAGTCTTCCTTTTGCTGCTGTACGCTGTCTTGCGGCACTTTACATCCCACACCAGATTCAACTCCATGAGAGCTCTGGCTTTCCTAACCTATCCTGCATATTCAGACAGCATTTTTATGTTCCTCCTGGGTCATCTGACCCTGCTTTCACCTCCTGTATGCTTTCTTTTTATGACTGAGTTGAGTCAGGAGCTCCCTATTCGTACCATACAAGTTTTATTACTGTACTGAAGAAGCCCTGACCTGAACATACAGTGCCACTGCTCAAGAACAGATTTAATAAATGCACCTATTTCTTACTGGCAGTCTAATTTCTCCCTTCTGTATCTTCTCTCCCAGCATCTCCTTATCTTCAACATCCTGAAGCGTCACATGTACATATATCTTTAATTGCTGCTTCGAGCCTTTTCAGCTTCAAAACTCCCTTGACAAGATTTAGACAGGCACAAACTGTTTCAGAGGTACAATATTTCATTAAAAGAATAAATAGGAAGAGGTACAGCCTGGATAAGGTGAATGTAAAGAAGTATCAGGGAGGAAGATCTGAAGGTAATTTAATTCCATTTTGATTTCTAAGCTGTGCTCAAATGTTCTAAAGAATAATAAAAAAAAAAAATCAGTTTGGACCAGCAGAAATACATACATGTGTATATACAGCTGTGAGGTTGTAATACAGACAAAGCAAATTTGTCCTGAATATTTCTAATGTGCCCAAGCATCAAGACTAAGGAGGGTTTTCGATAGATAGATTTAAATCACAGTAAAAAATATTGAGGCAGAATGTCAGTAATTTTGGAAATATCTGGGCTCATAATTCTCTCTGCAATCATATATTACAGCTCAAATCCCGTATTTTACTGAGGATCAGGCACCCTGGCTCTGATGGGGGACAATATCTTCTGTCAGACAGCAGAAGGAGCCGTTGCAGCCTAGGTCAATTCAAGTCTCTCTCTGCAGTTACTACAGTGATACCACAAGCCTAATGCCTTCAGGCCAACCAACTGGATTGCATCCAGATGTGAGAGAATGCTTGCATGATGAAAGAGTAGCTCACAAGAGGAGAGAGATAGACAACAAAGATGCACTAGAAAAAAATGCAATTCAACAACTGTAGAAAAATTGGACAAGCAACACCAGAAAGGAAGATGTGGAACAGAGAACCAGAAGTGGAAAAAGAAGAGACAGAGGAAACACCGAGGAAGAAGAGAGCTCTGCCTATCCTATTTGTTCTATTTCCCTGAATATCTCATTAGGTACAGAGTGTTATTCAAAGACAGATTATTCAAAATTAGCTGTCAAAGTAAATTGCTTTTGAATAAATGTTCTTATTCACGTATGTGAGTGCTATTTACCATGTTTGCACCCCAGTGAAGCTCCTCCTTTAATGATGACCTTCCTTTTCATGTAAAATTTGCAAATTTTTGTATTGTGAGAAATGTTTCCCTCTACAAGAAATTACAGAATAATGCAAAGAGCAAATGGATGTGGCAAAAGAATTAAAAGTCTATTCTCATTTACATTAGTGAATAACTGAGGTCTCTATAATCACGTTATTTAAATTCTGAATTTCAATACCTGTCTCAGCCAGCTTTCAATAATACAATTCCTCACATATATCAAAAGTCAGCCTAAATTTTGAATATCAAAGAAGGAAATAAGTTTAAAGAACAAGATTATATTCTTACACCAGAGGAATGTTTGGTTCTCTTCCTACAACAGGCATTAAAGGAAATATTGCCAGGAGCATACAGAGAAGAGTCCAGATCAATGCTGTTGTCTAAAAGAAGAAAAAAAAAAAAAAAAGGAATTTTGTGGAGGTCACGTGGACAGACAATTATCTAACCAAAAAAAAATACTTCAGCGAACTACTAACAGCTATTATCATCTCCCACAGGCAAAAAACCTTGCACATATTCAGAGTAAAATTAACTGAAAAAAGGGCCCAGGGTCATTGGTATTACAGTACTTCAATTTCATACAGAAAAGAATCTCATTTACACAGCTGTCAAAATCCTATCAAAGACAATGAGAATTAAAGCTAAGCTTTTATTTAAAACACTTTCTCAAAGTGTGGCCTTCACACACATTGCAGTCGTCAGAAATCTGATGAGTAATCTTATGGAAGAAATGAATAAAACCAATCTCATCAGAGTTTGCAGCAGCTAACTAATCACCTATTCTCCAGCAACAGGGTAACATTTTCCAGTCTTTGAATCTGAATGCCATTTGATTTAACCACCATAATCATCTAAGCAGTTCTCTAAATTCTTTGCTAGGAGAAAAAACCCAAACCCATCCAAGGTATTTTACTCTAAATAAAGACATTAAGAGCTGTACCACTTGAGCTTGAAAACTTTAAGTCAGATTCACGTTCCTAGAAGGAAATTTTCAGTGCTACAAAACATCTTTTGTGTATACTCAACTTTAAGACAAGTTACACGATTACTCGAACAGAATAAAAAAATTTGTAAATAAAGATGTACAAGCCTCCATCTTGACAGTTCTTGCAGAGCAAGACTTAGCAATTTGACTGTCATTTTTTTTGTTTTATTTAAAATGTTAATGTTACCCCAGTACTCTAGGTTTTAGGTATCCTGTGAAATAAGAGATGTTTGAATAAATGAATGGAAGAAATGTCTCTTATATTAAAGGTTGTGCCACTTCACACCCATATCTACAAAAGCGGAGGTTTTTTCCTGGAAAAAAAACAGTACAGAAAGCTGCCTCTGAGGAACAATGTATGCCAGCTGATTGCAGATAATATGGATTGACAAGCATTTTTCAGTTATCATTTTTTTTTCAATAAATTATCATATTACTTGAATGGTGGCACTTTCACCAACCATGTGTGTCAATGCTTTTGCCACTGTGACAATTTGATAAACGATGTGCATTTCATACTTTAAGTCCAGCATTTTTTAGTTATCATTAACAAAAGAAAACTGTTAACTCATAGCTACTCCGAAATTCTTAAGCAGTCTTATTACTTATCTTGTATAACAGATCTATCCAGATTATATTAAATTCCCTTGCCTTGCTACATGCTGCTCATGACAGAGATCAGAGTAAGAGCATAACTGAACAAGAATCTAAAGCAGCATTCTGAAGAGACCACATCCTAAGATGCAAATCAGCTGTTAGCCATTTAAAATGCTCTTTAAGCAAAGCAATACAGTACCTTTGCTTGAACCCACAGCTGTGTGATCACTGGCCAGCCAGCAAAGACAAGAAGACCAACAGTAAGTGTAGAGCGGTAGAAAAAGCTGAAGACCTAATAAAAAAAAAATCCAACAGAAGACTGAAAAACAAGCACATTAATAAAATTTAAAATTCCTCAAAAAGGTAGAATGCTAGCAATGAGATACTCTGTTGATACATGTGGATAAAATACTTACTAGTATTTCAATTCCCAGTACACAAACCAAGACGAATCCTATAGACTGACCAATATGAAGTGACAAGAGATTTGTGGCAAGGTCTTGAATAACAGGAAGTCTGTTCAAAATGATAGATGACGACAGTAATTATTTAAAAAAAATAATCATAGGATTTTACCCTTGAAGGGCAGGGAGGGGGTCAGAGCATAAAACATGTTTCAGGTATTGCTGATCCTGCCTGCTGTTTAGAAACAGAGTGGGCGATGGCCTGAGGCTCTGTCCGCCCAGTTTTACTTGATATAAAATCTACAATAAAACCCTCCAGCTTTTTCCCCTCCCATTTCTGGCACATCTTCGCCAGTATTTGGACAAGCTTCAGATTACTCTTTATCCAAATCGACTCTGAGTTTATGAACATTTTTGGTTATGCTGTGCTTAATGTCCATCATAAGTGATGAAACATTCAGAAGCTTTAGAGAGAGAAAAAAATCCCCAGTTAACTTTTCCAGTTTTTTATGAGGCAGCTCATTATCTAACTGCGGTTGGTCTCATTTTCTCTGAATAATACCGAGTTGGCATCTACAGAATTGCCAGCAGATTAGGTAAGTAATAGAAATCAGAAGCTAACAAGTATTTTTGGATTTGGAATAAAAGAGACCCAAACAAAACAAGTTTGTTTCAATATCAGAGCACAATCCTCAACATGACTAGCACATCTCCAAAAGCAGCTGGAGTTCAGCATACTTGACACTTTGCAGGATCACACTATTTCAAAATTACTGAAGAAAAGGAACAACCTGTCTCATTTTACAAAAGAAATTGCTGCTACAGGTATTTGCCCAAGATTTTAGCACCCTTTTGCTACAGCTATAAGAGAACTAAAAGCATTTTGTCTTGGAAAGACATTAATTTATTTTTGCTGATAGAAAAGATATCTTCTAGAATTGGCATCTGTATCAGTCTGTTTGGAAACTACTTTATTTGTCAAGTGAAATATAAACCAGAGTCCTCTGGAATGTCTCAGAAAGCATTTCAGGAAGTTCAATAAAATTAATCTAACTTTTTCTCCCAAACTTATGAAAAAAAATTAATTGTCAACAAAAAGGAAGCACAGGCATGGTTTTATAAAACATTCTTTGTAAAATGTATTCTTTACTTACTCTCTCACAACTGCATACCAAAGTGGTACTGGCAAGAGACAGTATACGTAGTATGTCCAAGGACATGTTTGAATCAACAGGAAAAATACAATTACCATTCCAACAAAGGCAAAACCGTAGAAGAGAACAGTAGATTCCTGAAAAACAAATGGTTGAACAAACATTCCTGAGACAGTAATAAAATGTTTTAATCTACACACTATTTTCCATTTGTTAGTTACACAGTAAAGCAAATGTTATTTTAACAGAGCCACTGAAGCTGCCTTGTGTCTATGTACACAACTCTGGACACTGTTTCCAGCCAGATGAAAAAAACCCAACAGTAAGATTTGAAGATCTAATTCTAAATATGTCTCTACATAAAATTGTGCAGTAAAATCAGCACTGGCAAGGCACACTTGTACAATCTGCAAGCCCAATGTATGCAATGTTTTTTATGTTCAATGGATATTTGAAATCCATTGGAAGTCAGGGTCTTGGATAAAAGAACTCTCTTAAATTTAGATTCTAAAACCAGACTTGGAGTGTAACCTTTTGAGTTCAAGTTCATAGCATTACAGTCAAAATGTTTAATGAAAATTCCATTAGCACATGTTTGCTCTTCCTGCTTGAGACAGTTGTAAGAGAACTAATTAAATACAAAGCATTAACTCCTAGTGGAAAAAAACCCAACTCTTCAGGATCTAGGGACAGCTACTGAAGGAGGCTTGCAACCAGCCTTTCACAGGAGAGATGGCCTTACTCAAAGAACCTACAATTTCAGAATACAACAGAGGACTAGAGTTGTACGGCACTAAAAGGTTCCTAGCATAGCTAGAACTGTTGTTATATTTAATCATAACCTACAATGTACTCAAAGAAATACATTCTTGGACTGAGATAGTTATAAGTAGGAACATCAAAGAGACAAAGGAAATTTTTAAAATGGGTAGTCTCAGACAGGTAGGCTAGTCCTGAATCATCAGGCAGCAGCAATCTCTTGTTCGTACAAAGAGGAGCATTTAAACAATCACTGCATTTGCCTTCTACCTGGTCAGTGAACTACTCTTCCTTATGTAGGGACATTCAGATAGCAGAAGAATTACTGGTAAGGGAAGATTATGTACAAGTTTTAAATAAACAATTTTATCTTTATGTATTGCAACTTGACATAGCAAAGGCAGCTTTAGTGACTCAGCAGTCTTCAGTGTATTGTGTAGATAATGACTGAAGACAGTGTTTTCTTCTACATGAATGCCAGTTTCTTTGAATGAGTTATGTAGACAGATATGCAACTATGTTAAATATGCTGAGAAGAAAAGACATTCAATTAGCAGTTCACATGGATGGGTTAGCATTTTTTCTGGTCATTCCCCCCACCTCCCTGGTAACTGACATACAACTGCCTTGATCTAAACTGACAGCAAATGCAAGTTCTAAATGATTTTTAAGATAGAATTTCTGCTAAGATATGCCATTAAAGTAAGAAAAAATGTCATATAGAAAGCTGACCTAATACAATTTTATTAGTTTTAAATTTTACATTTGCTGACATATAGACAGAAGGAATATGTATAGATATGATATGCTCACAATATAATTTATCATTGAATGAGTAAACACATACAAACAACATTTTATTCAATATAGACACATAAATATTAGAGAGTCCACTATGGTTGGTCATGCATTGAAAATGCAAACCAGATTTGCATTTTCTGTGGATGTTTAAAAATAGATTAAAAGGTTAGGTTTCTTGCTAAGCAAAACAACACACTAGTCTAAAAGAAAAAAAGTTTTTTCATATGCAACATAAGAAGCCAAAAACTTTTAAAGATGATATATACAGGATATGCAGTTTCATTATTCAGAGGCTCCTTTCAGATTTTATAAGGCTGTGCTTTGCAGAAGACTATTTGTCAATGGTAGATTAGTTTCTCAGCAAAATTCTTTAAGTAGCTCCAATATTAGTTTTAAACCAAATAACCTCCATATATGAAGCATTAGCCTCACACTGTGATCCTCTAAGTATTTAGGAACACTAAAAAAGGTTTTTACAGAAAAGGGCCTCTTACTAAAACTGGGGAAAGAAAAATTCTATAGACAAAGAGCTAAGAAAGCATTTTTTTTCCCAGTCTCACTAGCATAAAATTTGTCTTCAACAAATAAAATCAATATACCAAATGAAAATCTGATGTCAACTAAAAATTTGAAGTTTTTCCTTAATGTAGTTATTAATATGCCCAATACTCAGTGTATTTATTGTAATTACTTTGTTCATATCTAACATAACCTGCATCTTGGATTATTTCTTCTCGGTTATTTGATGAAAGAAAACCTAAATCATGCAGTACAGCACTTTGAATATTTTCCATTTCAATTTTGTTTGATTATTTTCATTAAAGGCCAAGACTATCTCATTTCAGCCAGTAGTAAAAACCTCAAGATAGCATGATAGGAATTTTCTCAGAGTAATATATTGAAGGCAGTAAAGATGCAAAGTGAGTGCTTATTCTCATTTACATTACCAAATGAAACAATTCCTTTTATTCTGAAACAAATTCTTGAAGTTTGGGAGAGTTGTGTCCCCCCCCACAAGGCTTTAATCCTTCTCTAATGAAATGCTAGCTTTTTGCCTGTTCACCTTTTTGAGCTATCTTTTTTTCCTGATGAATGACTGAAAGTAAATGAATTTCCTAGGATTTTGTACTTTGTGAAAAATCAAACCATGATAAAGTTGTTGAAATGAGCTTTGATGTCTTCTGCTGCAACCTTGCAAATCAAAGAGCAAGAGAGCAAGCCAATCTGTGAAACCACAGTTCACCTTTCTATTAAAACAGGTTATACATTTTAAAAATGCCATGATTGGACTGCACAGCTTCTGAAAACTGATTTCACATTGCCAAAGAGGAACAGGAATAAAATCATTTACATGCTAATTTTTTTTTTTGCCTTACCGTAAAGAAGAAGAATCAAAAAGGAAGTCTGAAGCCTGTATTCTTCCAAACAAGTATTACTACAACAGAGTGCTGACTTTAGTACAATTAATGCTGAAAATTGACTTCTGTTTAAAGACAAATCCTCTAACTATTTTAAATCACTATGTTTGCTTACACTTGCATTAGCATCTAGTAAAATGCACAGCTGTAGGAAGGAAAAAAGTGAGAAAGCACTGTATTGCACACTCAAGACTTACACAGCGTAGGAATACTGATCCTAATAAATGGACCAAACAGTAACACTACACAGAATTACAGCAGCTAGAAAACTCCACAGTTTGCCAGTTTCCATATGAAGTTCAAAGAAGTGGAAGGTGTGCAATTTGATCTCCCACACCAAAGAGACTGAGCATACCTATAATGCTGAAAAATGATAGGAAAAAAAAAAAATCATTGCATGTTTCTGACCTACCTTGTTATTAGTCTGGACAGTCTTGGTCAAATTGGTATGGGTCTTGATAATCACCAAAATCACGTAAGTCGTCCAGCCCACAAAGCCCATTGCAATACTCAGACCCAGGAATAATCTATCGTAAGTATGGTAATAAGACAAGCCTTTCAAAGCAAGGTTAATCAGGGTTTTGCATAAAGATACCTAGAGGCAGACGAAACATATAAGCAAAAGTTTAGAATAGTGTAAACTCCATTTCACAAATTGACCTGGCAACAAATGGAGCTCAAGCAGCTCCGCCACTCTTGGCATGCATGTCTTTCCCTGCACACAGGTACACTGTTTGGGCCAGCACCAACTGCTGGACTACACACTGCTTTGCACTCCTGTTGGACATAAAGTCAACCATCATTTGACTCCTTTGTTCCCCCCCCAGCCATGGTAGTGGTCAGATGGTGAAAGCTACGCAGATAGCACACCTTGAACACCACCTACTACCAAGCATATCTTTCCCATGAGCATTTGATCATATATATATATATTTCACTATAAGTGACCTCCCAAAAAAACAGTCACATGCTTCTGAAGGCACAACATTTACATAGGAGGAAGAGGATTATGGATGGAGCTAAAATATGGTCAGTCTCCACTCTCTAATACCTGCTTCCTGGGGTTTGATGTCCTCCATTTCATTAGTACCTGATACTCCCAGTGCTTTGCCTAAGCACCAGAGGTGAATTCAGAGACTGAACTGGAGCCCCAGTTTCATTCACAAGACAGTTGTTTGGGCCTTTGAGAACGCAAAGCATTTGGACACAAGAAGGGTTGTACCCAGTCTAATCACAGGTCCCCTCACTCAGTCCCTCCACTGGGGAGACACCATGATAAAGAGAGTGGTTTTTCCCACCATGTCATTCCTTACACAGAGGTGTGCTGACCCCTGTGATTTACCCAGAGATGGGAAGCTCAGCTGGGTAACTTGTGGTCACAGAGGATTCTCTGGTCATTAAAAGATCTGTAAGGAAGAGTGTAAGTTGAGTATACATGATGATTCTTCTTTATATGTCCAGGTATCCAGTTGGGACTTAATAGCCAGAATCAACAGAAAAAGCCATGTCAACAACTGCAGACATGATAAGTCTGCCAATGGGCAAGCTCACCCAAAATCACATCATTCCTCAGGATACAATTATGAATGCATTATTTCCAATGCACAGAGCTGCAGAGTTGAGGAAACAAAGAATCATCTATACTCCAGCAGCTGGCAATGCACCAACCTTTCTGCATTGCGATGTGCAGGAAGCCGAGGATAACCAGGGCACAGGCACAAGCCAGATGTGTTAGTGATCAAGAGTGAACTTGAACACATGGGGCACTCAAGTGAACAACAGGTAAAATTTATATATAACCAACAACACAAAGTCGCAGGTTCTACTGCTGAAATGTAAAATGTCTCCTCTAAGTATGTGTGTGACAGTCAAGTAGTAGTATTAGCAAACCAAAAAGAAAACTTGCTCCTACAGCAAAATAAATCCATTGATTTAAACTGAGCTATTTCCGATTTACAATGAGGTAAATAAAAAGGCACAAGGTATAAAATAGATTTAGCTGTCCTGTGCATAAAATAGTAATTTATTACTCTGAGAAACATATTAGGGAAAAAGAAGAGCTGAATCCTAACACATAATGGAACATCCTTCCATGCATCCAGCAGATTAAATGTAATCTTACATATTCAACTTTTTAATGTACTTTTAAACACAAAAGTCAGTGACCAAACTAAACCTGCTAAAATGAAAGACTTCTTTGTATCATTTAGCTCTACAAATTATTTCTGTGAATGTCAGAATACAAGCACTGGTGAACTGCACCCATCAAGTACCCTGTCGCACAGTAAGTAGTAGCAAACACTTGAGAAAGTAATACCTGTACTGGGAAGCACAGATGGTTCCCAGTCTCTGACAAACTGAAACGTGAAATTAAAAACAAGAACAGCTGGTTCAGGTAAAAGAACAAAGCAAAGCAGGAACTATGATGGAGCAAGACATCATACTTTTTTTCATGCAACTAGCAGCCTAAGAAGTGTGAACATGAACTACATTCCTCAGTTTCTCTCTCAACTTACCCTTTTCTACAGGGGAAAAGAAAAACATACACTCTGTGTTAGTATAATATGGAATGGTCACAAACAGCTTAAGAAGTATGAAGAAAAAAATACAGCAAGTCAGTATTATTGACTAGAACTGATGTCAAAATGCAAAATTTTGGAGACTTACAGTGGGATTTTATTTGTGTTAATGAGGTGTATCATAAGGAAGGAAAAAAGTTATTTCCCAGTTTCACTTCAAGTTAAATCTAAACATTTACATATAATAAAAGTTCCTGTAAAAAGTTTATAGAAGGCATACAGCAAAAACAGACTTACCGCTTCATCGTACCTCTGCTGCTGAATATATAGTCTTGTTTTCTTTAAGAAGTTGATCTGTTCCGAATCAGAAAGTGGTCTGTACAACAATACGAAGAGATATTAATGTTTCTTCTTCTCACAAGCAGAGGAAGAGGCAGAAAAAATTAACTTTGTAGTAAAAAAATTACTCTGGAATGAAACATACCAAAATATTCTAAACTTTGCTAGAGGTAATTAGAGGTAACTGGAATTAATCCATTCCTCTACATTCCTTTTCACACTTGTATCAACACTGTTGCTATCTAACATCCCAAGATCTTTGCATTACGAAACATTTCTTTTATGTAGGTGTTCCCATCTAATACTGCTGAAAATTATCTCCTTTGTGCATTAGTCTTAACCGTTGATCTGGAGAAGAAGCACTGCACATACAAGAATTAAGCAATTTAACTGATTTGATAAATGGTTGTAAGAATTACATAAGCCTGTCAGTGTCGGATGAATTGTTCAGGTTCCACACTAACAGCAGATGATGCCTAACAATCTTCTCTTTGAAAAATAAGAACTTGTCTCCTGTTACAAAGGGAGCTGTTACAGTCCCCCGGGGATAACGCAGTTACCTGGCTACATCGAGGTCAGTGATACAAATGTTTTTGATTTTAATGTATTTGATCATCAACTTAAATATTTGCTACAATTCTTCCCTTACAGAAAGTAGCAACATGGAGAAATAAGCCAGTCAACCGACCTCCACCAAACAAACAAAGGGGGAAGGGGACATTTTTCTTGTACCTTCCCCCACCCTCCAAGTTAAGGATAGCGGCAGGATCCTAGGCTTATCCCGGGCAAGTTATAAGCCACAACACAGTCACTGTCACTCTAGACACCACAGGCAAACTATCATGGGTCACAGCTTTCTGACAGCTGGTGAATGCAAACAACAGTTTTCCTTCACGCCTTCCATAACACCGCTGTAGCACAGCATCATCTCCTCAGCATCCCCAGCACACGACGGCCCAGCTGCACACCTCCCTCGCACGTGTTCCTTCACATGCCTCATCCGCAACCACTGACTTCATGTTTCAGGCTCTGCCAAATGAGAACTGGCCCTGGGGTCTCACTCCAACTAGTGAAATCAGCAGCAATCACCTGGGTGGTCGCTCAGCTGAACCAGGGGCAGGTCTCGATCTTATGCAACTACTGCATGGAAATGCCCATTCCCACAGCTCCCACCAAACTCTTGGGAACCACTTCTGCCTACAACCCAGAAGCAGTTGATACTTTATCAACAATGCATATGTATCGACTTTTGAGCCCTGAAATATATTAAAAGGATTTTGTGCCCAAACAATCTGAATTTTTATTACTAATAACATCCTGGTATATTTTGATACTGTTTCTTGTGAGTGCAGAGAGCACAGCAGTATTGTGCAGGGGTCTTCTAAAACATTGGATAATAGCAGCAGCAATGTATTTTACTTTTGAGAAGAGTAAATGAAGTAACTGCAATAAAAAATGTTTGACTGTTCAATCTAGGAAAGAATTGAAGGATGGTATCTATAAACAGGTAGGAAGAGAGAGGTCCTGTGGAAAAGGAAGAGAGGAAAAGATGATGACAAGGTGATGGTAAGTGTTTGATCACCTTAACTTTGGGGGGAGAACAAAGGATTTTAGAAAACAGACTTGAAAAATAGCAGAGAAAGTGTTGGTTGTTCCTGTGAAAGCCAACCCCAGGCTGAGGGGTACCAGCAAGCAGCCAGCAAGCGCGCACCAAGGCTGATGATGACTCAAGTTAGAATCAATTCTTCAAGTAGGCGAACCAGACCCAAGTACTGCCTGAAGGAAATCTATAACCCTCAAGTTTTGCTAAGTTTTTTGGCAGGGGAGAAGGAGCAAAACACCAAACCAAAGTGGGAGTTTTCACCATGTGTGGAGATTAATAGGAGGAAAAAAGGTATCTTAGCTTTTAGGTAAGGATTTTAAAAATCTGCAATAAATATTAAGCAGCTTTATTTAGGACTTAAATACACCCAAGATATTCCTATGTTCACTGTCTCATTTTTATTGTTTTACACATACAATTTTCTGTGGAATTTATACTTACATTCAATGCAAATTTGCAATATGCTAAAATTATCTTTCAGTTCATATCTTCAGTTATTTAGCTATAAACCCCTTAATTATCTTTTTACTCTCAATGAATCATTTTACTGTTAATGAACAATAGCCCTTACCTATTCCTTCTTAGATGACAGCACCTGGGTTGTCTGTACATGGATGGTGTAACAGAATAAATGGGGGTTTTAAACAATAAAGTTTCAGTAAGTCAAATGTAGAAGGCAATTATTTTGTGAAATGGGGTTACTATTAGCAGGTGCATTGTTAATTTTCAACAGTTAACATCACAACACACATTTTACCTTACTTCCATATGCATGCTTTTCAAGATGCTGAATTTACAATTGTCTACAGATAGGTTTTGTAAAGTTCATGAACTCCACCAGACAATAAGGACTGCTCATATATAACTGTAGCAAAATGCAAGTTTTATCCTGGATGTAAGGGCTGATCATCATCTTAACATCTTTTTGCCTCCTTTTGTATTAAGCAAAAATTCAAAGAAGTGATTGGAGAATTTTGCATCTCACACCAGACTAGAAGAGTTAAAAAATATGCTGATTATCTCTCGGTCAAGAAATGGGTATAGTTCACCATAAGCAGTTTATCATCCATTGAGGACCCTGACTCACTTCCTAAAGCTGACAAATTAGAGGAGCCCCTTACTAGACATAGCAGAAAGCATAAAGAGAAAAAGCTGAGCCATGAACAGAAGTGGGAAGTTGCCTACAGGGAGAAGCCAGGAACTTCAGAAATCAAACTTACAAGACTCATCAAACAACAAAACCTCAAGGAAAATTTAAATCTGAGAAGTTAAAGCTCGAACTGTTCTTAGCACCACTTAATTTTAACTTACTTAAAAGATTTCAAATATGAGACAGGTAGTGTTAGAAAAGAATAATCTGATCAGTTATTTCCCTGTGTTTTAGTATGCAACATGCCAGAGGCACTACTGGTATGTCAATGTATTCTCTAGGTCGCTTAATGCACATATCCACGCAATTAATATTAATAGTAATGAAGTGAATTTACTGATCATTATTAGAAAGATTCTGAACTCTGTAAAGAAAACTAAGATAGGTATGTATATGCTCTTCCCAGCTACCCATCACCAAAATCCAGTTCTAACAAATTCAAATGAATAGCCTTGACTAGTAAAATCAAAAGTCCTTTTCCATAACACAAAAATACCTGTCCTATTAATTAACAAACACACATAAAGAGAATTCAGTCAGTTGACTCAACTCTGTTCTCCTTTTCTTGAAAGTATTGCAAAACACATGCACTGTAAAGTGTAGTACTCTGAGATTTAACTTAAAAGAAAAACGAAGAACTCTATGGGTACATATATTATAAACACACATGCATTCACAATTTTATCAGGATTCTAAAGACTTAAGATTACATTCTTCACAGAAAAGAAAGGCGGTTCTAGAAGAGTAATTTTGTTTTTCATGATGGCTATCAGAGATGAACCTTATAGTTCCAGACAGAAATCACAGCTTCATCCATGAATAAACATAATTAAGTATGCAACAAAACAATTGGGATAATTGTGCAAGTGCTTGTAAACTATCCCTTCTGAGATGTTAGCTACCCTTGTCATAAGTATACCTGACAAAATTAATTTTTCCAACACATCATTCACGCTTCATATAAGTTATTTGACATCACTAACAAGACGACTGTGACAAAGTGCCTTCATCATAGCAATGGTGAAGTATGTTCACCATAGGTCAAGGAGACTTCTCTTGGCGAGTCAGACTTGTTCAGGATCACACTACAGAACTTACCACTCCCAAAGGCACAGGTAGCATGCTGCAGTCAAATCATGACATAAAACTCTTGGAACAGAAGGAAATGTCTTGCAAATGCATCTGTATCCACCACTACTAGTTTGTTAATTTTATTATGCCTGGTTATTTGGGATTTTTAGTCATTTTATTGTACAGTAACTTTTCCAGAATTCTACTATAAAAAGTAATGACTTAGGATGTGTAGTAGTTTAACACTTAAAATGCTGCAGACTTAATAATTAAAATCAAGGAAGCATCACAGACCTGCAGATGTAACGTACAAAGAGAAAGGCTGACATCTTTGCCTAGGTCACTGTCAGATGAAAACAGATTTATTTCAGCTGTTTCGGGCACACACACTCCAAACTCTATCTACCTGACTATTGTCAGCTCATGCACATCTACACTCTTCTGTCATTGCCTTTTCACTCTTGCCATCGGAAGAAAAAAAAAAAATCACTCTGCATCCTACAACTCTTTGAGAGTGGCAAGATTTGCAGGAGACATAGTGATCACATTTCTGTGACCCATATCCAGCAGCAGATCAGAAGCAGCTGCTCAGCGGACTTCAGTCTTTTAACTTTTCATATTGGCTTTTTGGGGGATGGAGAGAAAAGGACTAACTACTCCTGTTGATGCAAAACTAAAAAAGCACGAGGATAAGGATATACATCCCTTAAACCTTGTGACAGCCCCAAGATGGAGGCAAGGCCATCTGAATAAAGCCTGCTAGGATTTTGTATGGGTTACCTTCTCCTGAACACCATGTAAGGCAGACCTTCTCACTTGCTTTGCTATGAAATTTCTAACTCCAAAATTGTTAGCAGTAAAAGAGGCATCAGACTGCCACTGTTCAAACAACTCCACCAATCCCTCCTGCCAGAAGGTTCTTGGCCTCTTCTCCAGAAAGGCCGCCCCGGAATCTTAGTAACTTGCACTCTGAAAAAAATCCCTGGGGTTAACATTGCCCCCTCTTGCCATGAAACTCTTCCACTGACACCATCCCGCAGAGCGGCCCAGGCCTCTGCTGCCCAACCCTGTCCCCCCATCACTTGGGCGCTGAGCAGGGCAGGTGTCAGTGCCTCCCTGCTCTCACCATGGGAGAAAACTGCCAGCAGGAGAAGCAGTTGAGTATGTTCAAACTCTGTTTGCCACCCATCCCTCTGTGAGAGGGCAACCTTTTTTCTTTTAAGCAGCATTAAAAAGCACTGACTGTTGCATGCATCAGGCACTCCAAAAGAAAGAAAAGGAGTAAGAAAGTCAGTAAGAGGCTCCTGTTTTAAATTCTGAGGTTTTTGTTCTTTAAGGTATAATGAAATGGAGGGAAGAGGGAACACACACTTCCACAGGCCAAACAGTAAAAAGCATCTTTACTGACACATTGCAAAAACCTACCAGTACATGTATGCTTTTGTATTCAGATTTACAAGCATGCAAAGGAGGAAACAGCAGGACAGCAGTGAAACCACAGGAAGTGATCTGACTGCTAATGGTCTAATCCTGGACTGTCAAGTTCTAGGAATTAAAATAGCCTTTTCATTTCCACAAATCAGCGTCCCTGATGCAGCATATTCACATACTCGACAGCAAAGTGCTTTAGGATATTTATGTAAATCCTTTAGATAGCAGAGATGAGAGAAAAAGGAGCGGGCAAGCTAACTGCCAGCTGCTAATTCACTGAACAGAGAGAAACATTAAGATAACTGGGCTGCACACAGCAGATTTTGCATGCAAACTACTACGGCAAGAGCTGCGGACAACCAGAGGCCAGGAGGGAGGAGGCCACACTCTGAAGCTGTCCCTCCAGCCTGCTCACAGCAGAACTGAGAAGCTGGAAGCAGGCATCTAGCAGGGGCAGGGGGTTGCCTGAAGAGCCAGCAGGACATGATGCAGCTGCCTTGGAAAGGGAAACTACTTTATAGGGAAGATGAAGATCCTTGAAGGAAAGGAAATGCACCATTTTTAAAGCCTCCGCTATTTCAGTACTGCAGTGCTGACTAAATAACAATGTCCTACCTATGCAGTAGTCAGCCCTTATCTCTGCAAAATGTATGATGGATTTATGTCATACATTGAGCTGGACCTAGATATCTGCAGATCTTCTGCTCCGTGATCCTACATGCCAAACCTAAGCCGTAGGAACCATTTTCTAACCAGTCACATCTGCAGCGGGCAGCTTGTGCTGCATTTGGGCAGGTACCTAACAACAGGGCCCCATGGCCACCAAAACACACATTTGGGCAGGGCCCCCAAACTGATCCTGGCCAGGAGACCATCAAGGAGCCGGTGATCCACCTAACAGTTAACCTGAGTAGGCCCAGGCCTGTGCTGCCTGTGCAGCATGGCTCCAGGCTGTGCTGCACAACTCCTTGGCTGCAGGACAAACCCAGCTGGCTTGGGGTAACCGACGATCCTGCACGCAGCTCCCAATCCACACCTGTGATTATACCACCTGCCTGTCCTCCTATTTACCCAGAAGTGCAGCAAGGAGTTCTCATGTGAGCCTCCATTCTGTTTGACAGTAGAAATGATTACTAGAGTTGATTTCTTACAAGAAAATCATATACTAGCTTGAACGACCAAAAAAACCCAAGGAACTTCTCCACAGACAGGATCTGAGCAGCACCATGGGAAAACCACCCATCTGGGCTCCACCTGATGCTGCACGAGCACAGGGTACTCAGCATCTGAAGGGACATACGATTTACTTGCTATCTATATTCTTTTTTTTTATATTATTAAAAGAGCTATTTTATTAAGCTATTTGTTATTAAGCCTTTCTTACTGAGATCCAGAAAGAGCCCTGCATTGTCTCTTTCACCTCACGCCCCAGCACAGAACATCCTCTGCCCATCCCATCTCACCACCTGCCTGTACACTCTCATTGCATGAATCTTAGAATTATAGAATGATCATCTAGTTCCAACCCCCCTGCCATGCGCAGGGACACCCTCCACTAGACCACATTGCCCAAAGCCTCATCCAACCTGGTCTTAAACACTTCCAGGCATGGGGCCTCCACAGCCTCTCTGGGCAACCTGTTCCAGCACCTCACCACTCTTAACAGTAAAGAATTTCTTTCTAACATCTAATCTAAATCGACCTTCTCTTAGTTTAAACCCATTACCCCTTGTCCTGTCACTACACTCCCTGATAAACAGTCCCTCACCATCTTTCCTGTAGGCTCCCTTCAGAAACTGGAAAGCCGCAATTAGATCTCCCCGGAGTCGCCTTTTCTCCAGGCTGAACAACCCCAACTCTCTCCGCCTGTCCTCATAGGAGAGGTGCTCCAGCCCTCTGATCAGCTTCGTGGCCTGCTCTGGACTCATTCCAACAGCTCCATGTCTCTCCTGTACTGGGCCCCCCAGAGCTGGACGCAGTACGCCAGGTGGGGTCTCACAAGAGAAGAGTAGAGGGGGAGAATCACCTCTTCTTTTGATGCAGCCCAGGACACGGTTGGCTTTCTGGGCTGCAAGCGCCACTGCTGGCTCATGCTGAGCTTCAACCAACACCCCCAAGTCCTTCTCCTCAGGGCTGCTCTCCATCCATTCCTCACCCAGCCTATAGTCGTGCTTGGGATTGCCCTGACCCACGTGCAGGACCTTGCACTTGGCCTTCTTGAACTTCATGCAGTTTGCACAGGCCCACCTCTCAGGACTGTCAAGGTCCCTCTGGATGGCATCCCTTCCCTCCAGCATGTCGACCACATCACACAACTTGGCGTCGTCGGCAAACTTGCTGAGGGTGCACTCGATCCCACTGTCCATGTCGCCGACAGAGATGTTGAACGGTGCCGGTCCCAATACCGACCACTGAGGAACACCACTCATCACTGATCTCCACTTGGACATCAAGCCATTGACTGCAACTCTTTGCATTCAGCCAATTCCTTATCCACCAAGTGGTCCATCCATCAAATCCATGTCTCTCCAATTTAGAGACAAGGAAGTCACGCCGGACAGTGTCAAATGCCTTGCACAAGTGCAGGTGGATGACGTCAGCTGCCCTTCCCTTATCCACTGACGCTGTAACCCCATCATAGAAGGCCACCAAATTTGTCAGGCACGATTCGCCCTTAGTGAAGCCGTGTTGGCTGTCACCAATCACCTCCTTATTTCCCATGTGCCTGAGCATAGTCTCCAGGAGGATCTGCTCCATGATCTTGCCAGGCATGGAGGTGAGACTGACCAGCCTGTAATTCCCTGGGTCTTCCTTTCTTCCCTTTTTAAAAATGGGGGTTATGTTTCCACTTTTCCAGTCAGTGAGAACTTCGCCAGACTGCCAGAAGCCTCACAAGTTCCAAGAAAATGCCAAAGGGAAATAGAGAAATAAAATATCACAAGATTTATGTGTATCTTATACATTAGCCTCTTAGCTCCTTCTAAAGACCTTACCTACTTCCTACTTGATAGTAAATCCAATTATGTCCTCTCCTCCTGCGCAGAAGCCGCTGCCAGTAAGCTTTTCATGTAAAAACTAAAAGCTCCTGAGCACGCTGCTGAAACCCGAGAGCAGCAGGATGCCTGCTTTCTAAGAGGATTGCATCCTCCCTGAGCAGCATTTAACAGAGTGCTTCAGACACAGCCCATTCAGTGAAAGAGAAGTTGACATTTTTGCCAAAGAACATACATTTTACAGCACAGGCATTGATTTCTCCTTCAAGAGATAATACAGCTACCATTCAATCAGGGTTTGTGGGTTGTTTTTTTTTAAAATAATACAAAGCCATTATTTCCATTTGAGCACTTTTGTCTCTAGAGCACTGCATTTCTCTTTTTTTACATGTATATACAGAGGTTCGTAAAGCCGAGGGTGGAGGGGAGAGGGCTGCCAGCCTGCCTCCCCAACATCAACAGGCTAAAGGTGCCCACACTGCCCTGCTTGTACCAGCTGCCCCAGAAGCAGGCTGAGGCCTAGATTCCCACCTGGTAAGACAGTGGGGACAAAGTAGAGAAAGGAAAAAGCTGGCAGCTTTTCCAGGGTTCACTATAAATTGACAGAAGCTGCTGTCCCTCATTCTTGACCATAGGATAAAGCGGTTGAAATGTCTTCCTGGATAAATCAGTGCCTCTGGTAAATCAAGGTTCCTCCAGAGACACAAAGTATTCAGATAAATGGACAGGGAGAGTAATCACTGTTGGAAATACCCTTCCCTGCTGCAATAGCTTCACCCTTTCCCCCTGGCATTCAGTCCTTTATGTTTCCTCTTGCAATGCATTATCGCATGTATCACAAATATCTAGCATACTACCATTTATTTAAATAAATGCCATTTACTCAAAACAAGAACAGAAGGCTTCAAAGGATGTACTATGTTTACAGACATCTTAAGGAACCCTGCCCCACTTAATGGTGGTGGAGAAATCACTTGTTTCACTTTGCTCCAAATGTCAATTTTGTGGAAATAGCTATTATTTAAGTTTTGAAAGGCCATCAGAGGGAACAATGCAGTGCTGTACCTTCAGTCAGAGAAAGGAAGAAAAGAGAGGTATTTGTACATATAGCATTTCTTTGAAGTTGCTGTATGTCTTCAAAGACACTCTACATTATGAACAAGCTCTTTTCTTTCACCATGACAAATACATGATGCGTAATTATGTGGAAAGGCTCAGGCTACATGACTGATACTTCCTTGCATCAAATACATGCAGATGTTTAAGGGAGTTCTATCTCAATTCATATTGGAGGGTAGAGGAAAGGGAAAGGGCTACATTTTCATACAGTGAGGGAGAGGGACATTTTTATTTAATAGCTGTACACTGCACATTAAAAATGCAGTGACTTTCTATATAACTATGCAAGCTATAACTTGATTATACACACAAAGTAAGTATTCAGGATAATTAAAATGTAGTACTCAAGTTACTTTAAAAATGCAACATCAAGATGATACAGGATTTTTCATATATGAGAAGATACAAACTTGACTTTAAATAAGATACTTAAGCTGTTTCCTGTTAAAAAACCCCACCATATTGATATAGACTTCAAGACATTCAACAAAAAAGGACAGCAAGTGGACAGCAAGCATCGATTATAATTCAGCTGCTCATGTCTTGGTTTTTTTTGTATGTGATGGTTCTTAAACTACTGCTTCTGCCATCTTACTGTGAGGCACCAGAACCTGAACAGCTGGATGCACAGTCTTTCCTGAAAGCACTGTATACAACAGGCATACAACACAAAGGACTCCTGTGCTTTTGTGTAATTTAATATCTTCAATCTCTTGTACCTGTTGGGATAATCAAATTGCATTAATCAGTTAAGAGGATTTTAGTGCAACACTGCTGTCCCATCTACTCATGTCACTACGCTGTCCTCCTGCTGCTCCTTGTAGGATTACTTTCACAGCCCAGAGATGCCAGCTTTGGGAATGCTTTTGCAACAGTAGCATCTGGCCCCTTGGCACACTCCTCTTTGGACTGTGCCAGCTCAGCAGTTGCCTTAAGGTACATCAAATGGTCAGAAAGCTAGTAAGATAGTTCACTATCCTGGACATCAGTTTTCCTCTGTCAGCAATCTTCAGATTTGTCCTCAGCTCTTCCTCCAAAGCATCTGGCATCTTGGTACCTGCGTTTCTTACGCATAAAGGTCAAAGCACTGTCTACATCTCAGAATCCTGGTAAAAAAAGCCTCTGATTTTGCTAAGCAAATAATTTTTGAAAACATGTCTTTCAGAGCTGGGAAAAAAAAGGTAGGGAATGGAAGCAGGAAGGAAACTCATTTCAGACAGTAAATCCCTTCAGGTATCCAACTGGAACCGCAGATAAGGATTCTAAACAAGTATTCAATATCAGCAAGAGACACTGTTCTGCTCTTGCATATTCATTCCCCTGGGAGCAGGTTGTGCACCTTGCTTTGCACAATCAGCAGGCACTTGCAGCTGAGCTCTTTCTGAAATGTATTCGCAACAGTTTCACAGGTAGCCTCAAGATACGCTTTTATACAGATTTGTTCCTTGATGAAGGCACTTTGACAAAATGAAAATGGCATTACTGGCAGCCAGACACATCCTTATTAATAGATACAGTTATCCAAATTCTAACCTGCCTCAAACCTGGTCAAGTAGACACTATTGAAGTTTCTATCACACAACACAATCATCAGCTCCATTCTCCTCATCATTATATACCTGACAGATGGATTTCAGAGAGAGATGCAATTTAGATCCAAGTAGAAAAGGGCACATGTCTAATGGCCTCCTTCATTCCCTGTCCATTGTGCCAGCCACACTTCTACTAGGGACGAGATTCCCTGTGGAAATCAGATTTCTATCAATTCAAGAAACTTTCTGTTGCCAGCATCGTGTAAATAAGGAGTAAAAATAGGCTTGCAATGCACATCATATATATACGAACTAGCTTAATGCTTTTGGTGCAATATATTCAACAAAAACATTAGTTTTTAAGTTATGGCATCTGAAGGTCATGAACAATTTTCTAGTCACTTGGTAATAAAACATTTGAAATGCAAGCCCGAAAACAGGATTTTCCACACAGAATATTAAAAGAAACTTTTTCATACTATTTCTGGTTGAAAACTTAAGTTGAGGTTTTTAAGTTGTAGTTTATAAACAACACGTTATTTGTGAACATATTCCCCCCCCTCCAGATAAACACATCTTCAATAGTAATTATATCAACTCCTCTGAAACCAGAATGTCTCAATCTGAAATTTTAAATTCAGATTTCTTCTGGAACTTATATCTACAGTTTTGTTATACAGAGTTTACTCAATTACATAATTTAAATTATTTAGGAAAGGCAGTTCTTACAGATATCTTTGTTCATGTTCAGGTTATCAAGATGCTGAAACACACATAAAATCTATAATATTCCAAACCAGAAAATTTACATTTTCAATTTCTACATAACTTGACAGTCCCAAAGGACTTCAAGCATCAATTATGCTTCACTAACCTCCAATAAACTAGGAAGGAATAAGGCATTATGCTGGTGAACACACTTTCTGAGCTTCAAGGTACAGATTTCAGGCACCAGAAAGGATTAAAAAAGGATATAACTCCTTTGTACTCAAATCAATGAACAGTGGTGGAAGAAGCTATTCTTGTCTTAATGAAGGGACAGGAGTGCCTAGCAGAAACACAGCACGGAACTGTGCTCAGCTGCAGCAACTGACAAGGCCAACCATAGATTAACACAAATTAGTGGACAAACCTGCCATTACACTTGGGCTGACAAGTCCGAACAAAATCACAGAACGGTTTGGGTTGGAAGGGACCTTAAAGATCATTGTATTGGTTTTGCATGGCAAGGTTTTGGTAGCGGCGGAGCTACAGGGTGGCTTCTGTGAGAAGATAGCAAAAGCTGCCCCTGTGTCTGAGTGTCACCTCCCTTGACCTACTGGTCACACCTCTTTTGATGTAGCCCAGGACACGGTTGGCTTTCTGGGCTGCAAGTGCACTTTGCTGGGTCATGTTCAGCTTATCATCAACTAACACCCCCAAATCCTTCTCCTCAGGGCTGCTCTCCATCCATTCCTCACCCAGCCTATAGTCGTGCTTGGGATTGCCCTGACCCACGTGCAGGACCTTGCACTTGGCCTTCTTGAACTTCATGCAGTTTGCACAGGCCCACCTCTCAGGACTGTCAAGGTCCCTCTGGATGGCATCCCTTCCCTCCAGCATGTCGACCACATCACACAACTTGGCGTCGTCGGCAAACTTGCTGAGGGTGCACTCGATCCCACTGTCCATGTCGCCGACAGAGATGTTGAACGGTGCCGGTCCCAATACCGACCACTGAGGAACACCACTCATCACTGATCTCCACTTGGACATCAAGCCATTGACTGCAACTCTTTGCATTCAGCCAATTCCTTATCCACCAAGTGGTCCATCCATCAAATCCATGTCTCTCCAATTTAGAGACAAGGAAGTCATGCCGGACAGTGTCAAATGCCTTGCACAAGTGCAGGTGGATGACGTCAGCTGCCCTTCCCTTATCCACTGACGCTGTAACCCCATCATAGAAGGCCACCAAATTTGTCAGGCACGATTCGCCCTTAGTGAAGCCGTGTTGGCTGTCACCAATCACCTCCTTATTTCCCATGTGCCTGAGCATAGTCTCCAGGAGGATCTGCTCCATGATCTTGCCAGGCATGGAGGTGAGACTGACCAGCCTGTAATTCCCTGGGTCTTCCTTTCTTCCCTTTTTAAAAATGGGGGTTATGTTTCCACTTTTCCAGTCAGTGAGAACTTCATTGGCTATTCATACCAAGTTTCAGTCATATTTTCAAAGTGATAAATGTCTCCAGCATTACCACTTAAAGCATTCCAACATATCATAAAAAAAAGGAAGACACCAGTCCATAAGGTAATCAATAACTTAGTTCCTTTAAATTTCGCGTTAAGAAAAACACATCCTATTTTACTGAATCAGTCTTATTTCATGAGGAAAGGTAAAATTTAAACAAGAGCTGTGAAATTAAACTAATAGCCTTCCCCAGAGAATCAAAGATGACTGACCACTCTTTCTATATGGTATTTTTGTTCCATACAGATCAGTAAATCCTTTGATAATGCACCTGTCATTCTTAATCAGAATTTTATCTAAAACATTCATTATTTGCCCAAGATTGACTTGACTTGTGTCTCGAGAGACTGTTTTGAACTTCTCCCTTTGAAGAAGCTAGTGATACAAAATAACAGTAAGTCTCTGTTCAGAAAGACAGCAGTCTTATTTAGTGGTTAAACATACTTCACAGAGATTCAAGTATTTTTTACTGTTCCTATGATTTAAAGATCTTAATTAACATCAGTCTTATTTCCCAAAGGAAAACAGCTGCTCTTGGTGGCAAACTGTTTTCAGAGCACTCCACAAACTGAAAGCAGAACTGAACGGTATTATGTGCACACACAGCAAAGCTTTCAGAAAACCTTTCAGGGGGGAAAGGAAAAGGAAAAAAGTAGCTTTAATTGGGTAAGACTGAAGGGTGAGTGGGTCAGTAACTGCTCCATACACTAGAACACAGAGCTCGCTGATACTCAAATCACTACAGAGACTCCTTCACAGCCCTGGAAACACTAACACTAGGCAGCACAAATTCTAAAGATTTTGAGCTTCATTTCTGGATGCAAGGCATTGTGATTGTTTTCATTAGAATTTAAATCACAGAAGAAACAGTTGTTAGTTCAACTTTTACATACATATAAACAAGAACGGATTGTATTTCCTGACCCTATAGGAACTTACACCTCTCAAGGAATGCTAAAAGAAGATAGCAAAAAAAAAAAAAAAAAAAAAAAAAAGTCAGTGAAAACCACCATGCAGTCTATGTATAGCTATATTGTCAAAGGCAAATAATGCTTAATGGAAGACTAAATGTAAGGAATGGATCTTTTTTTAACTGTACTTCTAACCAGAATTTTTAAATAGAAATTAGTTGCAAAGAGTTCATTCTAATGCAAAGTTTCATAGTCAGATAAACACTATCATTTAAAAAAAGCATGACAAGACTGAACTATGCTGTTTTGCATCTTGCTGAAATACCACAGTGATAAGACAAACAATTGTGTAAAATAGATTTAGTATTTACAGGCACTTACTTGAATGGTGTGAACAGAAATGACAATGTAGTTTCCTTTTTCTGACTCATCTTAACCTGCATAAAAAACATTAAACTGTTATATGCAAGTTGCAACAAGACTAAAAATTATATCAGGAATTAAACAAAAAAAAAAATCACAAAAGAGTTCTGAGGCTTTGGAAAAAGAATGAAATCACACTGTTGACATATTGTCTAGGAAACTGGGTGCTATGCTCTTGTATGTGTAACTCCTCTGAGTGCTGAACTAGCATTGCTGGAAACGCAGAACTGCTGTAAAGTAGGTAAAATAAGCTGCCTCACAGCCAGTGATTTTCACAGGACTTCTACAGTTTGTAGGATAAAGGGAAGCTACGGGTAAAAGTGCTACCAGGCTTCAGTGACAGCCTCCCCCTATGAAACTGGTATTATTTATGCCAGGCAGGAACAAGTACACTGTGGCAACGCTGCCAAAGCAATGCTGTTAGATCGATTAACCTGCATATGGATAAAAATAGAAAGTTTTGATGTCATCAGAGCCACTTTGCCCAAAAACATCTTTAAGGCCTCCTGCAGCAGCCTGATTCAAGTCTGACTGCCAGTATAAAGCACCGACAGGAACTTTCTAAGTGCACTGCTCCCAAAACCTTTGACAGCTTGAAGCAGCAACCTGCACACTGCATCCTATCCATCCAAGGTGTCATCCTCTTCCAGGAAGTACAAACCATGGTCAGGTCAGTCTATCACAGGAAAAGTAAAAACCCACTTGGCATGTCTAAGCCAGTGCGCTAATTCTGCTTCAGCAAAGAAACACAAAGGAAATTCACATACAATCCTTCCAAAACAATGCTAGAAACAAGCCAGCCAACAAGAAAATAGATAATTTAGTACTACAAAATGACAGAATAAACTTAAAGAGAAGGACAACCATAACTTTTTCTTTTTTAAAAATAATCCCAGAGACACCAATTTAACTGAAAAAGACCCAAGTCACACCCTTAATTTTCAGAGCAGAGGTCTTCCAACTGCAGAGGTTATATCAGCATGCTTCAACTTCACGTCCAGCCTGCCAGTCACTTCCTCTGCTACATGACAGCTTTCCACCATAGATTTGGAAGTGACACTGCTGCTGACACTGCCATCCTGGTATCCACACAAACTACATTTGGGAGCCTGGCATTCAATGGATAGAAGGTGCTGATGGTGCTAATCTCTTGCAGGTGATTCATCACACGAATTTCCTGACAGTTCTTGTGTGGCTCAGCTTCCTGCCTGTGGAGAGTATGGTTTTCCCTCAGAGTATTTCTATGTCTTGCCAAAACTGTGATTTGGGACTGTTTCTTATTCCACTATCTAGTGAAACAGAACCTTTTGGTTTGGTTTTTTTTTGATTGGACCACATATGTGTTCTCATAATATGACAATATCCAGTATTAGATGAATCAAGACAGAGAAGCCAGAGATGAACACTTGCAAAGCAAAACAACAGATACAACAGAATTAGTTAAAAGTTAATTAGGCCACTAATTTCATTTCTTTAATGAACAGGTGCCCGTTACCTTTTTGATCTGTTTCTATACTGATCCTGACTTAGAGCCTTGTTTCCCAGCCTCTGTTGCAAAGGCAGTATTTCCCTTTTCAGGTATCAGCACTCAGATTATACCTACATACTGCAAGTAGATTTACATTAACATCAATAAACATCAGCATTTATGTTAAGAATCAAAAAAGTTACTCCTTAAAAAAAAGGTGTTTATTAAAGTCTTCCAAACTCCTTCAGATATAGCTCACAGCTAGTCAATCAACATCACTCAGTATGAGCATTCAATTTTAGTCCTTTGAATTACAGCATGTTATATACAGCGTATGTCCTAGTATAATTATTTTACACACAGCAACAACTATTATTCAAAGAAATATTTTTCTTTACCATATGTTTAGTTACCTTAAATTGCTCGAGAATCTGAACAGCATTGGTAAATATGCTCTCTGCTTTGAAATGAGCACTATTGTTCAGATATTCAAGAGGCAGAGTTCCCTGGGGAAGAAAAATACATATATACATAAAAAAATTTAAATGAAGGAACAGGAATTTCTCTAACTCAATGGCAAGCCAAATGAGCAGTAAGAATACTTCAAATTACTGCTGAAATAACTGTAACTCCTTTGAAAATACTCTTCTCATATAATTTCTCAACATTACAGGGACTATTCATAATATCCCAGCTCCTACAGAAACGTAAAAGAGGTAAATAATGGAAGTTATTATTAAAGTATATATCATATAGTAATACAACCTCAACTTTTAATCAGAAGCCATTTTTGAAATGCCTAAAAGTCTTCCATCCAAAGACTTGCCTGGGCCTGACTCACCCAGTACTTGTGACGCGAAAGCGAGCAGTTCCCGTGCCACCCTATGTTGGGCAGCTTTCCTCACATGCATGGCCAGCAGTGAGTGCAGGACAGGAGGACAGAATTTGGGGCAGGCTCCAGAAGAAATATTTTTTAAAAAGTGTGCTGTAAGTAGGTATTTTAAAAATGAAACAAGCTGCATGAAAGCACACTAATGTAATGCTAATTGTCAATTAGATTATTTATGAGACAATCTTTGGACTATGTAATAATATATGAAGGAAATGCAAAGATAAAACCATCTCACAGTGAGGGCACTCACTGTTCACTAGGGGCACAATATATCATCTGAAGAAAGTACACCAGTTTAAACAAGATATAATTAAACATTAAATTGCAGGAACTTATTCACAGACTCAGCTTTCATGATCAAAATCAAGTGTTATTCAAACCATATTGCATTTTAACCATCCCTAATAAACCAAAGTAACAAAAAACTTTTATGTAGCTCAAGAGTATAAAGTTGCAGATTATAAAAGGATCTGCTGCCTTTCCAATTGAAAGCACTATATAATATATAAAAAGATTGAGTTTATGCTCCAAACTGAGGACGTGCATATAAAGCTACAACTACAAGCAGTCTCCATAACCTATAGCAGTTTTCCAAATTTATAACCCTTCCCTCACACGCCTCAAGTCCTGTCCCCAACACCTCTTTGCAAGCAGATTTCTATAACATGGAAAAACGTTTGTACTGCTTACCACAGAATTCAGGGGGAAAGGCACACCGATAAGGGAAGCCATCAGCGGTGCAATATCAGCCTATGCAAACAGAAGCATCCCCATTTTAAGATAGTTTCAGCTTCTAGAGCTAATAAATTCAGTTTAATTTTAATGTACCCACATTTGCAGAAGTAAATGCATAATACTGTGAAGTTATGATACACAAAACTCCTTTATAATATTTTTTTAATTTCCAGTAGTCATCATTGCATGATTAGATTCAAAATGTGAGGCTCCGCTACTGATAAAGCTTCAAAAATGCATTTAGTTTAAAAAGCAAATATAAAACCCCACAGTATTTATTCACAGGAATTCAGTACCTCCTTCACAGCACTCAGAGGCATACCACTTTTTATGACTATTTATACTACAGAAAGAACTAATTTCATATTTACAGTTTTAAGCAGTACACTGAATATACTGCTTTTCACAGCACTCCTTATCCCGTGTTTCCACAGTGCCAATTATTCACTTACTCCCCTTCAGAGGGGGATTCTGCACTTTTACTCATGTCCCAGTCAGCTCTCAGGAAGGCCCCTCAATCTACACCAACACTTCTCATAAAATGTTACCATTACCTTCTACTTGTGATAATAAACACTGGTTCTCACCAGGTTTTGTATTTTCTTTTAATATAAAACTATGCACCAAAATTCTTTGGTTTTCCAGCATAGATCTGGAGAAACTATACTGGAACCACAGGCACTGCTCCAGTCTCAGATCTACTGTGCAGAAGGAGACTCCAAACCATTATTCGTCAAGGACAATACACACGTAGTGTAATATCAAGCAGAAGTCCAGTTTGCTATTTTTACCCATAGTCCCACACATACTACAAGACAAAAGCTCTGTCTCTGGGGACTCCGTTACCCAGAACAAAGTGACACTCAAGACTCTTCTACACAGTCTCAAAATAACATCCCCGTAACTCCTGCCAACCTTGAGTGGAAAATTCATCTCTAATTTTGTACCAGGGCTTTGCTGAAAGCAGCTGATCCAGAACATTCCCAACTTCAACCTTCCAACATGAGTTTATTTCCCTTGTTTGAGCAGGCTTGGAATCTGTTATTCATGTATTGGGTTTCATAGGATGACAGGAAGTAAGAAGCAAACAAGCTTCAGGTGCACACACGTACATGCATTATCATCAGCTTGGCTGATTTAGTATCAAGGGTTAAGTTGTCCACCTTTTTTTCTTCCTTTACAGTACAAATTGTCTAAATTGCTAAATCTCTGAGCCATAATCACACATCCTGATGAAAAAAAAATACAGTTTAACACTATAGCAAGAATTGGTTTTGATTCAATAATGATAGCAACTTCTGGAAAAAGCGACAAAATACAGACATTGAAATAGATAGCTCTGAAAAACTAAACTGAACATACACATGGCTAACTTAAGTGTAGCAAAAAGCATACAGCAGATGCTCACAAACTTGGGAAATGTGGTCATCAGATCACGCTTTTTTTGTGTTTAGCTGGGCACCTTCATAAGAGATACCAAGGAGGTGTAAGCTCAGCTCCAGAACATTTTCAAAGTAGAAAGTAGAGGGAAAGCATCACAAGTTACTTCTAAAGGTTTGCAAAACCAAATCACACTCTGAAAATATGCCAGATGCTATTCAAGTCACTTTCAGATAACGCAGTGAGTTTTCAAGGAGTACCTGGCATATTGTATTGCACGCTTTCTACAACAGCATAGGATCACATACTAAAAATGGTGTGATAATGCATCTTCAGGAAGAGAAGTTGTATGTAGCTGCCACGGGTTTAACAAGCAATTTAAACTTTTTCCTATTATGTTCAGTATGGCTGTGGTTCCTGCAACTCTAATACTTAAGTAACACATTCCAGGGAAATGCTACCTCAGTGTGATCATTCATTCAAATTCCATCAATAAGTTTAAATCATAGAAAACTCATAATTTAAGGTGAAAATTCAAGAGCTATTGAATTAAGTATGTTTGATACCTGATTGACATCCAGCCTCTTCAAGTCCTCCAGTTTCCATTCTGCAAGAAATAACAGAGCACATGAACAGCTTTGAAAGGGATAATTCAGTTGACATTTAATGTCTTGTTGCCATTTTCCGTAAAGTGTTGTTACTAAAGAGAATTATAATTTGGCTTTAGGATCCTAGCTCAAGAGGGGTTACAGATGGAACTCAACAGGCAGAAACAATAAAATGCATTCATTTCAGTTCACATTTTCTTTTATCCATCAGGATAAATTGCTGCCTGCAATTGTGACCCAGATCAGTTGAAGAAAGTCCAAGGTTTTTATTTTTTTCAGCACAGTATAGAAAGTGATGTATTACCTCCTGTGCCAACGAAAAGATTCAAACTCAGGTTTAGCAGAAGGGCTGTTTAAATCTCTTCAATAGTTTTTAAAAAAGGTTAACCCAAGGTCCCCAATATACTGGTACAGAGTGGTACAAGCATACTTCACGTCTGCCATAAGCAATACCGGCCAAGAGCAAGCTCAAGGGAAAAGTTCAACAATTTAGCAATCAGAACAACTACTATGAAGGCAGAAACAAAGCCAAATATACAAGCCCCTAAAGCTGTGGTGCATCATACAAAAAGCTGGTTCAAAACCGTATTTTCGTGCTCTCCATTAGCCTCTAAGGAAATAAAGAGGAAATTGCCTGTTTTCTTTGGGGGTGAAGAGTTATTTAAAAACAGAATTTAGCCAGGCTTGGGTTTTTTTTTTTTCACGTCTACTTTTCCTAATGTTTAAATTCCCTGCCCCACTACTCACAGCAATAATATGAGCAGGAAAAAAACCCACAACAAAAACCCACCAAAACACCCAGAAAAGAGGACACACAGCACTTTTGTTTTAATTCAAGCTTAAAAAAAAAAATCAGATACATGATAAGGGCTGAAACAGACTTGCTGATACAGTACTTAAAATACTGTCAACGGCCTACCTAGAGCAGATCTCAAGTACAGCCATAAAGATGTTGGGGGCACCTACCCTCAACTTGGGAACGAAACTTAAGGTTAGCAACAGGGGCACAGACACCTTTGTCCATACACACCAACCTAGACAGGCCAGTCAACACCCTGCTAACACCATCTACCAAAATGACACCGCAGAAACAGCACAGATGGAAGCAGGAGTCCACCTAGCAACTCAAACCATTGATGGTGCAGCCACATTGCCCAAAATTATCCTTTGGGTTTATGTGAAGTAGAAGAAGTTTAAATACACCAGACACAGGCTAGATGAAGAATAAACAGTAAACCTCCACTCAAAAGTCTGGCTCAAACTCATTTATTTTCTCCAAGCAGGTATTCAAATCCTACACCACACCACCCTTTCTCCATCTTCCGATACACCCTGTTTGTGCCAGACACAAACCTGTCTCAGCTGAAAACAGCCTGAGACAGGAAACATCCACATTTGCAGCATTGCACGTGCCAATCTTATTTTCAGCAATTAGTTCATACCACTGCTAGCTTCAGGGGTCTGACTACAGGTCCACTGTTATTTGGTCCCAAGAGCACCCTGAAAAGCAGCCATGTACCTTAACAGCAGCAAGACATACAGTTACAGTGAGTTCCCATGGCAACGCAGGGGAAGTATTATCAACATCAATCATGAATTGTGTTAAACTCACACCAAAATGTGCAAGTTTGCTTCCTTTTGCTTCCCAGAAAAGGAAATGGGTTTATATTTCTAGAGATACAGACTCTCACCTGTATTTTTATTATATAAATGCATTGTTTGTTTTCCTTTAAATAACATTTTCCAATGAAAAATGTTGGAAAACTATCTACATGCACACAAGGTGCTTAAGGTAGGAAGAAACTGTAGCTCTGCTAAAGAAACATCTACTTTTGTCAGAAATTTTACATCTCCACTTCCCTTACTCAGGGGAAGGCACAGAATTGAGAACATCTGCCTTGGACCAGGAGCCATAAGACATGAAGCCCAGGAGCTCCCGAGGACCGGGACACAGCTGCAGACCAGCCAGTCTGGGCTGTACTCCCAGGAGTGAGACGTCCTGGGTGTACGTACTGCCCACAATGGTTTACGATTCCAGCTCACTGTCTAGGTTTCCTGTACAGTGCTCAGCACAGTTTTCCACTCGCTTGATAGGGTTGTGGGGTTTTTTTCCTTTATCCTGCCCTGCTTTTACTGCAGCCCTCTGGGCAGTTGGATACAAACAGTCCAGGAGAAACAGCAGGGAAGCACCAATTCAAGAAGAGGCTGAGGCTATACGAACCAAAGAAAATCTCAGGTAAAACCTCACAGAAGCAAAAACACTGAAGGGGTACACTGAGCTCAGCTGCGGCAAAGCAGGCTGAGGGCCCTCTAAATCAGGCATGTGTATAGATGAAAACAACCACATCACGTTCTCCTGCTGCAGAAGGCTGTGCCTTCACTTACAAGCTTCTCTGGACTTGGACCCCAAAACCACCCGGTGGGGCTTGCGCTGAGGAGCCAGAGAGCAGCTCCTTATTCTCTTTCCTTCTGAAGAAGGGTCAAGCCAATGGCCAAATGGGTAATGCTACACATCACCCTCAGGATGCAGGGCTGCCATCACAAATCCTTCCAAGATGATTGCATGGCCAGGCCTGAGGGAAGGCGGAGCACAGGTGAAGGGGCTGATGAGAAGGCTGTCATCCCAGAACAGACACTGCACCACTCAAGGAGCACATTAATCTTCCCGTGACAAATTGGATAAAGTCCTGCCTGTTGGCATCACCTTTGGGGGTATCAACCCTCAGTGGCAATGTTGAGAAGAGAGACAATTCACTGAGCTGCCTACAGCCTGCTTGCACTGAAGAGAACATAAGAAGTTTGTCAGCATTAGAAATATTCTGCCGTTTTCATGAACTCTTAACTCAGAGAAATTAGGAAGGATTGTCAATAGACAAGAACATGAACACCGGTGTGTGTAATCGCAAATGTAAGTTGGACACCCATATACATCAGTGACACAGCAGTCTTGAAATGCTCTCCTCTCCTGCACACAGTCTCAGCTGCATTTGTATGTAGCAGGAAAGACAAATTCAAAGAACTTTTCAAGAGACCTGTTCTAAGCATTTTTTCTTTCATGTGAGCTTTGTGAAAATATCTGGGATTGTAACTTAATGGAGTGGCTGAACTGTATTGACCTGCAAAAGTGCCAAGTTCCATTTCAACAACATTTTTTTTCTTTACTTTTAAGCTACACAGCCTACTAGAAACTATAATGTACGATCATAGAAAGAATAGTCACTTCTTAAGAAGATATTCATTACTCAAATAGAGATTCAGACTCCCAAGATACTCAGAGAGACTCAAATCTCCAATAAAGATTATCCTTGGCAATTAAGAATCTGTAAAGATAGTGTCTGAACAGACCAACAACATGCTCGACAGCTGGAAAGCTGCAGAACAAGTCCAGAATGAAGGGAAGAGTTTCTGATGTTTGCTTTGGGGTGTTTGGTTTTTTGTCTGGTTGTTGGTTTGTTTTTTTTATAAAGCATCAGAAGGAGAATATGAAGCAGGCACAGCAGGGTTCAGACACATTCCCTTCTTTAAGAAAATACACATTTCCTAACAGATGACAGCCAAAAAGCTTTCCCTATTGTGTACCTGGAAGTCAGCTCAATACTCATCTTTTCTGAAATGCTCTCACACCATTTTCATCATTACTTGAAGTCGAACGCTGAGGTTTGTACTAAAGCTGCTGAGAATCACGGAAACTGACAGCTGTAAAAATCAACTATTACAGATCAACCCTTAGAGACATCAAGTGTCCTTAGAAGTCTAGCAGATCAGCTGTCACAGACACCAAAATCAGTTGGTTTTACTCTGTCTTCTATTTTTTCTACAACTCATTTTCAATTTTATCAAAGATGTCATAGTTTTATAGCGCAGTTAATCACAAAGAGTGAAACGTTAGCATGGCCTGCATCTGAGAAGTCCTGTTTAATTTGTTACCAAACACCTCCTCAAGAGCAAGGTGTGCTTAAAACCTCACGGCTGAAGTAATTGTTTTGTCTAACACAGCTTAGACAAACAATCCAGTAAAATACAAAGTCATTACCTCATTGATCCTGAGTAACAACCTGAGAGATTCAAGGCATCTTAAGAAACAGAACAGGCTGTAAGAATTGGCACATGGAAGAAGAAGAGCTTACACAGTTTAATCACACATGGTTCTAGAAATCCATTGATATTTCAGTAAGTCAGGATTTATTACATTATATATTTGAAATATTAAAAAATACATCTTCTTTAAAAAGCTTACTCTTCTTAAATAAATTGCAAAGGAGAAAAATGACATTAAAGAGTCACAGTTTTTCATTGAGAAAGATTGTTTACATTTCCACAGCAGTCACAAGGATGCAAGTGAGACAAGACAGCCCCTGGAAAGTCCCCAGGGTTGTACTGTGAAACTGGAAAAGTCTTAGGACACGTCAACTTATCATGTTTCTGTACAAATAGCTTTTAACCTCTGGAAGTCTTCCTAAGCATTAAGTCTCCTCTGGAACTAAGTTTTAGGAGTGTGAATAACCTCCTGTACCCAAAGAGAGAAAGTCTTCAATTCCATGATTAGAAAAGAAAACTGACTCCGATATTATCTACCCAATTTTGCAATATCTTCCCTAGACATGCCCTGTAACCTTTTCTTTCCACACCACACAAAGCAAGTCATGTTTACTGTAACAGAAGAGAAGTCAGTGAAGATCAACAGCTGTAATGGTTAAACACCTCCCTTTCCACCAAAATCTTGCACTTAATTTTTATATTTTACTTACCTTTCAAAAAATTGTCTTCAAAGAACTGGGATTTGACTTTCTGTGGATAATTCACCCCAGCACCCCAAACAATCAGTGGTGTTAAAGTTTCTGAGGGATGACCAGCTCCATGAGATCCTAAGATACACCAAACCAAAAAACGTGTAAACTTTAAGATGCATGGTGTCAAATCAAACAAAACCTGTATATATATATATACACGCACACACATGTATCAAGTTCTTGTTACAGTATACATACTAACAGACAGTCTATACCAGCTTCATAGCTTATTTTTATGCCACTAACAATAAAGGCTAAATTCAAGTTGGGAAATGGGTACCATTTAAGTCAAGCCTCTAAAGATGTAACTTTGTATATTTAAAAAAACCATACTGTTAACATACAGAAATTAAAGCCAAAGTATTTGAAAGCCTCAAGGTATAAAGGAGTTACCTGCTCAAAACACATGCACGTGCCTATCCTGAGCATCCCATGGAAACCAGGGATGGTTGATTTGAGTCCAATTAGGCACATGCCCAAAAAGTCATATAGAACTGACCTCCAGTCCCCAAGTAAGGATTAGAGTTCCATTTCAAAACCAGGAGACAATATGCATTGCACCTGTCATCCTTTCCCCAACGACACAAGTTCATTTCTTAGGTTTTAAAGCCTGGCAGCACACTCCTTAAAAATTGATAAAACATGACTTCCTTCCTTGGGGAAATGAAATCCCTCCAGATTAACGTATCAGCCGCCAAAAGGAGGAAGCTTTAAAACGATGATGTCTTAACACCAGCTGCACTGAAGCAGAAGCCACACAAGCTTGAAAGAAATGCTGGTCATTGAACTCCGTGGGTGAGGTACCACGGCAGTGAGATAACCCAGTCTCAAAGGGAATGACATTGTTATACAAACTCTATGCCAGTTACTGCACGGTCTACAGGATTATACATTTTCCTTGTATTTGCATAGACACACACTCTTCTGTCTGTGCATGTGTGTGTATATGTATATTAATAATTACAAAGGACAGAGAATAACACATTATTTTAAGGACAGCTTTCTTTTTCTCTTTCTTTTTTTTTCCTCCAACCAGAATTGGGTATGAAATTGGGCATAGCATTGAGGCTGTACAACAATCACTGTGGCAGAACTGAAGAGCCAGCTTTGCCTTCTTTAAACAGCCCTAAACTTAAGAACACAGAGGTCTGGGATTAAGATTTCCAATGTTCAGAAATCCCTTGGAAGGCACTCTCTGGGCTCACAAGCAGTAACAACTGCTCTTCTTGAAGAGTTTGGGAAAAGAGCAGATGGAGAGAGCGCTTCCTCCATCCTCCAGGCATCAGTTACTTCTTTCTATTGCAGGAGGAAAGTGCAATTTTTAGTGAGCTTTCATTTTAGCCGAGCCATCAGCTCCATCAGCATTTTACCGCTACTCCATGAATACTTTAAGGCAGATACAGCTGAGAGAGGCAGCTGTATCCACCCTCCTCCTGTTACAAGAATCATGTTTCAGCCTGATCTGAATTATAAGAGGGGGAAAAGTTAATTTGATTTTCAGCTGGGTCAGTTGCCTGTTCTATGCCTCAGCACCCTCCAAACGCACCATTTCAAGGGAAAGGGAGGGAAAGGGTGCTGCTGTTTAGTTTTCTCTTCTCTGGTCCAGCATACTATATAGTAGTGCTTATGCCAGGAGCATAGCAGGATCAAGTGGCCAAGGTGAGGGTGGGTGTGGGACCACCTATGCTGGTGGTCAGCAGTTCCATCTAAGATCAGCTTAAAGCAAAATCATGGAGCCAGACTGAGAAAGCAAGTGATTTTATCGGTCTTTGCCAACAACCACAGTTTCTTTGATCATGTCAAGTTCAGAACATGTTCTCTTCCCTAATAGGTCCCTCCTGCCCTTTTAATTTTTAATTTGTTTTAAAACTAGTGCACATCCCATTCTGCAAATAACCACTGAAAGACTGCAGCAGTTGCTGATACAGACTGCTGGCTATGGGCCTAAGCGTCATCTCTGGGTTTGCTCTCGGACTCACAAGATTCATTAACACTTCTGGCAGAAGATCAAGCTTTTTCTTCAAGACAGAAAGAGATGACAGAAAACTATGACAAAGTCTGAAGAGTTACTCCTATTACCTTTTATTTCCCCTTCAAAGGATCCAGTAGATAATGAGAACACCCCAGCAGCACACCCTGGCAGCGAGGAAGGCCAACAGCACCCTGGGCTGTGTTAACAGGAGCACGGTCCAGGGAAGGGATTATCCTCCTCTACCTGTGAGACAACCTCTAGACACTGGATCCAGTTTTGGGCTCCTCCAGTACAGGAAGGACATCAACCATCTGCAATGAGGTGGGGAGAGGGGGGTGGGGGGCGCAAATTGTTTGGAGGAGCACTTGTCCTGTGAGGAGAGGCTTCTAAGTTGAGTGTGTTTTGCCCATGATGGTAATTGGGGAGCAATCTCTCCCTGTCCTTATCTTGACCCACAAGCCTTTTGTTACATTTTCTCTCCCCTGTCTAGCTGAGTAGGGGAGTAACAGAGCAGCTTTGGGGGGTGTAAGGCTCTGATAACCAGGGAATGTCAATCCGTGTTGACCCAAGCAGGGATAAACTGATAACAAGGCAACGTCACAGACATCCGTCTCGACCAAGGACAGAACCTGTGGAGGCAGCATACTATCTTGTGAGCCCCTTCCCCTCTTCCTGGAACATTTAGACAAAAGACCATCTGTGTCCTGTGCGTGTGTGCCTGTGAAAGGCCATCACTTAGTCGACTCCAAAGTGTGTGTGTGTGGGGGGACAGTGAGACCCCCAAGACACCCACAACCCACCAACTCATTTCTGGAACACTCCTGAGCATATACTACGTCTGCTCAGTGATGACAGACCCCCGCCTATGGGGAGGAGCACATTGGGTTATAAAAGAGGGGAAACAAGTTTTCAGCGCATGCCTGCCACCTGAGGACTACCACTATGAGCAGAGAACATTGCTGCATCCAAGGATGGTGACATCTTTTCTCTTTTCCTCCCTTTCTTTCTCTCTCTTTTCTTCTCCATCACTCTCTTTGTGTTTAACTTCATTTTTGGCACATTAGGGTAATATCACCACAAGTTTTGCTAAGCCATTACCTTTCGTAGTTCCACTAAGTTTTAAGTACTGTTATAACTTTTGCCAAGCCACTATCTTTTGTGGTTCTGGTGAGTTTTAAGTAAATTTGTGAGTTTGAACCTCTAGAGTAATTCTTGTTACTCCTGATGACTGTGCAGAGAATTAGAAAGTTAACTTCACCCTCACCCACCAAGTGGAACAGGACAGGGGGCACCTGGCCTCCAGCCAGGGTCAACCCATCACATCAGCCTGGAAAAGAAATGGCTTTGCAGAGGACGTAACAGAGCATCCTGCCTGTATTCCACTGTGAAGAGGGCTGAGAGAAGATGGAGCCAGGGTCTCACTGCAATGAATGGTAAAAGGATGAGAGAGAACAGGCTTAAGTACGAACAAAGGAGGTTCAGATTGCAGATAAAGAAAATGTTTTCCACTCCATGAGGGCAGGCAAGTAGCGGAGCAGGCTGCCCAATGGGCTTGCATAAGCTCCATTCTTAGAGGTTTTAAAGGCCCTGCTGGATAAAGCCCAAGCAACTGTGTCTGATCCCAAAGCTGATCCTGTTTTGAGTAGGTGGTTGGACCTCCTGAGGTTCCTATGGTCATATATCATACAAAAAAAAAAAAAACCAAAATCCATACCTCCCTTATAAAAAATTATGAAATGATTACTTGAGAAACAGACAAAAAATGCCAGAATTAAAATTTTATTGCAAGTGGTATTCAGCTCAACATAATATTCAAAACAGGCTATTTTGCAAATAAGCAGATGGTAATTAGGCTGATTTTGAATAAATATACAAATATTTTTGTCATCTCTGGTGACAGAAAAAGTCTGCATCCCTTCCATTTAAAAGGTTTAGGATTTCACACACAGAACAAGATGCTGAATTTTGCCAAGACCACGCCTTGGTTCAAAAGTGTCACAGTGAGGAGCTACAAAACACACACAGCATTGGAAGACAGACATCATTTTCATTGGCTGCACAAAAGGACAGAAGCGTTCTTAAAATTCTTGAAAAAAGAAAAAAGGAAGAAAAAAAAATTATGTCTAAATGAGTTCACCACCATAAACTCTTCTCATCTGCCCTTTATCTAGTTATGTCAAAATTGCCCCAAGTCACTCAGCCACTGTAGTCATGCCTTTCAGAAGTGCCCTCTGTGGGTACCAGCCTGGCTGGCCACCTGCCTCTCTCTCTGTCCTGTACTCTCACCTGCTCCACCTACTCTCCAGCACCAGCCTCCTCTAGAAAGACCACACAGCAGGCCCATCCTTTCTGCTGTGTCTAAAAGGCCAAAATAAGCAAAAAGATCCTCCTTGTCAAGTTTTTCACCAGCTCCTGGACAGATTTGCCACCTTTTCCAAGTGCTTCAGAGCACCAAAGTGAAAACTGTATTTCCCATGTGGGCTGGAAGACCACCAACTTTGCTGTTGGCAGCCAAATAACACAATCTTCTCCTGCTTGGGCTAGTTTCCTACAGGGAAGCTCTGAGAGAGGTGGTATTATGGTCTTTTTATCCCTACTAGCAGCCACTAAGGGAGTTAAGCTTTACCCTACTACTTTTCTTTCTTCTGTCCAGATGTGCAATTTAGCTGTCACAGGGCTGATGGGGGTCCCTACAGCCAATTAGCCATTTCCTAATTTGCATGGGTTTCATATACGAGCAACACTTAGGATATCAAATCAAAGCAAGGGCTCCAAAGCTTCTAATGGGACCAAGTTCTAATCCCACTCCGAATACTCGTTCATAAACTCAGCTGACTCAACATTTGGAAAGACTCACCCCAATCTGTCATTCCATGGTCAGAAGTTAAAATAAATGCAGTTTTTCCATCATTTCCATAGAAATTGTCAATCATTGAAGCAATTTCTTTTACACCCTCGTCAACTTTTTTAATGTTCTCCTTGTATTCCCTAGAAAAATAAGAAAAAATGTTGTTAGATTCAAGGTGGCTTTCACACTGGGTAGGAAGCAAGTTATCCATGGTCATAATGCCCACTCCTTTGATCATAGACATATCCTCTACAGAACCTCAAGCTAACAAAAGGCATCCTAGATGTAAAATCTCTCCTCCTTTAAGTCCTATGTGAGAGAGCAAAGTGTCACAGCACAGTTTGAAGGTTCCTGAAGCTACAGTCTCAAATGGATGTTTATTTATATTTCAAATCTGACCTGTCCTTGATTGAAGGCTATAATTTAACCACCCACAGCTGGGCAAGTTAAGGAGAATGCCAAAACCAAGGAATACTGGAAAACTGAAAAGCCTTAAATTGTAAGTTTCAAAAATTATTTTAAGCCAGTAACTAAATAGCAAAGAAAGATCTCACCATGCAGGGACTGTTTTGAGATGATTCACAGATCAGCACAGATCCCAGTTTTGTGGAATACAGGCTAAACAAAAATTTCTGTATTTTTAGAAAAAGTGACCATGATTAACTTTCAGCCAATGAATTTTCTATTTGTTGGTGGTGCTAAAATCAGTTTTAAAACTTTATCTTCAAAAAATCATAACAAAAAGAACATGACACATACTATAAGTACGAACTTTGGAATGATGTAGGAAATCAGAGTAAGGATTTTGAAAGTACGCAAAGATCAAGAGAAAGACGATATATCCTACATTCAAAGCACGTGAGGAAATGAAAAGTTCTCAAATAACACACTTTCAAATAAACTGGTGATGAGTACTGTTAATCTAAACTCTTTGTTCAAGTGTCTTAAGGAAAGCTAAAACATAACACTGGAATTTGCAGCCATTATTCCTAAGCTTACCATTGATTATAAATTCAATCATATCATTTCAGCCATGGAGAATCTGAGAACTGCTTCCATTTTATAGTTAAAATTGCAATTTGCCACACCTCTAGATTATGTGTTGACTTTAACTAAGACAATCTGCTCAAAATCAGACTTGAGTACAGCAGTATAACCAAGCACACTATATACAGCAAAAATTTGTCACTTCTACAGAAGAGACTTTAAAAACAAAAAAACCCCAGAAAATTTAGAACATAAGTGATCATGGTGACATGTATGACTTATTGCAGAAACCCTCAGGACTACAAGTCTTGTTTCAGGCTTGATAAATAGCACTTAAAGTTAGTGTATGCATTTAAAACTAGTAAGGAAGTTACGCTTAATCTCTCAATTACCTTGAGTTTGGCCGATGAGCATGCCCATTTGTGTCTATGCCTAGCAAATGCAGGAACAGAACCACTTTCTCTTCATTCAGTGCAGAGAACAATGTTTGATTACTTCTGGAAGAATTAAAGAAGCTCTGTATGGAATAAACCATTAAGATATTAATCTGAGTACAATGGAAAATGATAAGACAGCCTATTAAAACTAAAACACAGCTGTTTTCATGTCAAAATACTGGTTGTTATTAGTTACAAAAGAAAAAAATAATTATTTCCCAATTTACTTCTTGGAGGATAACTACCATCAGTATAGCCAGTCCAAAGTTTCAGCTTATCTAATGCAACACTCCTCAAGTTGAGGAGTCTTTGTTGTGGTTTTTTGGTTTGGTTGGTTTGGTTCTGTCTTCTGTGTTTATTTGTTTGGTTTGTGGTTTTGTTCTGGGGTCTTTTTTGGTTTTGGGTTTTTTTTTTTTTGTTATTGTTTGGGCTTTTTATTTTCTATAGACAGAAATACCAGATAACTGCATATCATCCCTTCTTTGCCTCCTGTATGATCACAACAGCAAACCATTCCTGAGCAACACTTTTGGTTTTACACTTGCACTGATTTATCAATTTCAAGCTGGAAGAAAAGGTCTCAAATACTCTTGCTTTGAAAGCAGGTTCTGCAGGACTGAGATACCAAGCTACAACTTGTTTGCAGAAACTAAATTAAACCAGAACAAAACAAGACATGCTTTGCAAATACATCTGCCTTGCACATGTCCTATTTAAGCATCCCTGAGGCAGATGCCAGGGGGGATTTTCCCCTCTGACTGAATGAGTCTTGACATGGCTATTCTGTGTTAGACCAGCCCTATTACAGCAATGCAAAATGCAGGCAGACAGCTATTCCAACATGATCTCCTTAGTAACAGCACTGCCCAAGGAAACAAAGTTGGGTAGGGTTTCAGTTCAAAGAACACCCAAAGAACCTTTCACTACACTAATATAAAGGAAAGTGTCTTTGAATTTCATGCAAGAGTGCAGGGAAAATGCTGGTAAAGCCAGTGAACCATTTCTGCCACTAAAGGACATAGCAGTCCACCATACACCTGTGACAGTGGTGCAGCTCTTAAAAACTCAAGCTCACACCTTGTGTAAACAAAAGTCACTGTCCTTAGAGGAAGACTAAACTAACAGCAAGAGTGTCATAGTAAGCCATGTCAGGAAACCATGGCAGTAGACAATTCCACCTTTTTCCCTCCCTTAATATACACAAGCCGCATGGACTAATATTTGTGTGCTCTCAACTTCAGCTCTTGTCCAAACAAAATCATGACCAAAGTCCAGAGATATTTTAAATAAAGATACAAGAACAAAATCCGATCACATTCAATAGTAGTATAATTATTTCTATGGAGATTTCCATGTCCCGCAGGAGTCAGTCCACCTGCACATATTTGACCATAGACTGAAGAAGCTTTCCAGAGCACACCAGTAATTTGCAGGATACAGTATAATTCTGTTTTCTATTTTTAACAAAATAAAAGGAAACAACACATCAAAACAGACAAACAGGAAACTCCCAAAATTAAATCCTAAAATGTAGATCAACATTAGAAGGCAGTTGTTTTTCTATCATGGACTGATTAAGCAAGAGAAACCATTGTGAGGAAGACAAGGCCTGAGCTTCTCTTCTCCCACCAGACAGGTCCCCATGATGTACCAAAACCACCTCACTCTTCCAGCCACCTCGTAACCCAGAGCAGCAGCAGCCAGAATGGCTTGCCCAACCTTCGGCTAATTAAGAATGAGACGACTAAAGGAAGATGAGTGTAACCTAAGATGTGGTATCTTTTCCCAGAGTAAATACCAAACTTTATACCACGGAACTTTTTTTTTTTAAATAGTTTACAGAAAAAAAACAAATAGGAAGTTCACCCCAATGAGTTATCTTAGGCTGATAAAGGTGGTGAGCTGGTAAGCAGGACACCAAACAGTAGAGGCAAAACCCACTTCACCTTGCTCTGGAGGTTGCTGAACTGTTTGCCCAGCATTATCCTTGTATCTCCTCGTAGCCTGCTAAAGGCATCTTCTGTTTGGTGCTCACTATTCACAAAACTTGAGACCTACCGCCAGCCAACACTAGTTTCCAAGCCACTATTATATGTTAACTATATCCTTCTGTGTCTTTTTTTTAAATTTTATTTTGTTTCCCTTTTATTTACTCTATTCACTAATATTACCCTCCTTGTATATTTAAGCCAAATGCCACCAAGAAGTTTCAGGGATGGGAGTAAACAACAAAGGGGATGGGAGTAAACAACAAAGGGGATGGGAGTAAACAACAAAGGGGATGGGAGAACTCAGTTTCTCCGATCTCAAGAAAAGGCAATTAAGGAGAGATCTCATTGCTGTGTACAATCACCTACTGGGATGGTGAGGAGAAGATTGAACTAGACTGCTCAGAGGACCTTGTTGATAGGACAAGGGGAAACTCATCATTTGAAATGTAGGAAATTTCAATAATATAAAGAGAGTTTTAAAATTATTTTTTAAATCATAACTGTAGCCAAATATTGGAACAGGTGCTCAAGAGATTGTTCAATGTCTGCCCTTGAAGATGCTCAAAACTTGGCTGGGCAAGGCCTTAACTGGACCTCCTTCATGCAGGGAGCTGGACTCGATGACCACTACAGCTTTCTTCCAACCTTCTTCTATGATTCTGGCAACTTTTCTACGATTTTCTGGCAACTAACAACAAATAATGGACTGGCTACAACTGATATGCAATTTAGTAAGTTCAGCAATAAGTTTCCCATTAAAACATACACAGTAAACTGTAAAGTTAATTATAATGTAATACTAATTAAAATATTACAAGAGAAGTTCGGTTACAACTATGCGAAATCTTTTAGTATCATCTCCCTGCTTGGACAGAAGAAAGCAAACAAGACAAAACACCACCTAGAAGGTCTAGCAAATACATGATTTACTGATGTCTGAACAAAATATAGGCTCCGCAGATGTTTAACATAAGTTGCTGGGGACCATTTGTTCCCCCAAACAGAGCCCTCCATGGAAGCACGATCCTTTCATAGTGCTGATAAACTGTTGCTGACTGCATGGATGTACAGGGAGAAAGTGACCAAAAAGCTCCATCGTACATAAATCCAGGACACGTTAAATTGGTTGATTAAAGCTGTATATGCTGATGTGTGCTGATGCGAGATTTTAAATAGCTATGCCAGTTTTTAGATGTAAAATAAATGTACAAAGGCATGATAAACATATATAAACCAGGTTTACATCAGTTGAGCATGCTCCTACATGTATTTAAAATAAATAATTCAATCACTGTACTGCTAGTTAGAGCAGAGCAATCTGTATTGAAATCCACTGGCAGAAATCAACATCAGGTCATGGCACTGTCTGCAGAGCTTCAAAGTTTAACATCATTCAATTCTCGACTTTGGCCCCTGCCCTGCACAGAAGGGACAGTCTGAAGGCTTGGTCTGGCCTTCCTCCAGCAGAAAGGGGCCAAAGGAAGAATGAAATACTGTGTTCAAAATGAGAAAAGAAAAAGAACCAGAAAAAGAACCACGTTTGTCATCTGCACCTACATGTCCACTTAAGTCAGAAAACATCAACTGACTAACTTGAGCATATCCTACCCTGTGGTCATAATAAGTTGTGGTTAGACCATCACTGAGACTCATCTCCAAGACTGAGCTCCTGGAATTTTAACCATTTTACCCTAAAAAAGAATTCAATCTTATAAAGCTGGTTTTCACTAAATACTTAAAAAATATATCAGAAATTCATTAAAAAGACCATTTTCTTTTCCCTGTTAGTTAATCAAGACTCCCAGTATTTTGCTCCCTAATTTTTCTTTAGCACAGACTCAAACCATTATCTAGGTAAAGGTTATTTAACTGACAATCATTGTACCACATCACACTAAATTACACTCAGTCCCTTAATTATTTTGAAAGCTTCTAAAAAAACCCCCAAACCAGAAGAAACCCGCAGTCAATCAACTCCATACCCATCTGGATCTCCAAGGCACTCCCAAGCTATTACCACACTTTAAAATTACTGAGTCAACCCAGCTGCAGATAAAAGCCCCACTCAGTCTAGTCTACACCGAATTTTCGCTGTCCCAAGAAAGGGCTAGGATCACCTTGTAGCATGAGCAGATATGACAGGAACTATCAAGTATCATACATTTTTTTTCTCCACTAGTGATTTAAGCAATCTGCTTCTGATCCACACAAACAAAAACTAGTCAGAGTTTCTCATCTCCTGACCAACTGAGTTATCATTAGTTAGCACTTTGTAAGAGAACAACCAATTTCAGGGTGCCAGCACTAGTAGCCCAAACGTTAGTTAGCCATTTTCCATTTTATCCTCATGTTTTTTGGGGCAGAGGAAGCCATAAGTGGCCCTCGTTATGCTTGGGACCTGCTGACTACACAGTAGAGAGAGGGAGTACACGTTAGTGTCTTTTACTTCCTTGTCCAGGGTTAAATAATATGTTGTTAAATATTTGAGATGAAACTCAATGGAGAAAAAAGTAGGCAAAGCAGAATTCAGATTTCACCAAATTGTCATTGTTACTTACATATATAATCTCACCAGCATAGCTGAGAGTTGTTCAAGTTATAATAGCAGTGACCTCAGTTTCAGTCAGCCTCAAGTTTCATGCTTCTGAAGCAATCACTGATGTGTAATTGAAGAGATGATTAATGGAATGAGTGTTTTACACCAATCAATCAAGTCCTATCCATTCACAGTGTGAAATTTAGATGGGCAAAATAAATCTTTACAATAATGGTGCTGGTTCCAAGGAAGAAGTCATTAGTAATGACACATATATTAAACTTATCATTATAGTTTGAAAGAAAAAATGCCATTAGATGTTTTGAAGCAAAAGAAAGGTAGTACCACCCTGACATACGTGTACAGCTCCAAATGACAGCAGGGTGCAACTTTAAGACAACAGCTATTCAAGTGTAATTGACAGCCTAATTTGATTTGTATTATTCATATGCATTACAACAAGCAACCTGCCACAAACGCACATTCAGGGAGAGGATGGCAGTTAGAAAAAACGTCTTTTCACCTCCAAACTCAGAAAATCACTTCTTTTGAAAATTAGCAAACGATAATGAACTTCTCCACCCTATGTCACTGTTTAAAGCAGACCCACCCTTGGCTTCCTAGTAGAGATGCTGATTTGGTTTATTGATGTGTTTGGTTTTATTTGATTTATACTGGTTAGCTAATGTCAATGTATACAGCCCCGAGAGCTTGTGGAAGAAGTTTTATTAAGTCTTAAACTCCATTAACATTGTTATAAGATCCAGAAACTAACTCACCTCATTGCTCCACTGATACAGATATTTATACACCAATACCCACTACTAGTATTTTTTTAATCCAGGATAAGCGAGGTAGCATGGAATAACATGAATGTAAGAATTAATGAAATAATATTGATAATCAAAAATGATGTGGCTTGACTGTTAATACTTACAGTGACAGCATCACAGAAAACACCAGGGATGAACCAGCACTGACCCAAGTCAGCTGAGCAGAGCACCAGGTGAACAAGTTACACTACTTCAGGACCTAAGCTGCCTCTGTCCCTGCTTTCCTCCCCCACCCAAACTAACTGTGACTCCTCTGGCAGCCACAGCATAGCACAAACCACTGTAGATAATCAGGAGCCAGCTATGTGCATCAGAACAAGACACACTACATGATAACAGTGGGTACAAACCTGACCAAAAATAAGTCAATGATATTGTCCATTTCTTTGTCATAATGAACACTTACCATTCTGCCATGTCGTAAAACCTGTTATAAAATCCTTAACTAATCACACTCAAGATTTTAAAGGATCTGTACTACTCTAAGATGGATTTCAGATTATATGCAAATTTAAGACAAAGAAAAGCCATAAATGTTTTTAAAGGGTATTTTTTTTTAGTGTTAGGTTTTTTATTAGCATTGAATGACAAATACTTCCTCTAAGCTTCCATTACACTAGGTATGATAATCAATTCAAGCAATTTTTACTTATGACCCCAAGTGACAGGTCTTTCAAAAATTTCTTACTTTCTAGTTCTATGATAAAGTTACCATGTTCTATGATGAAGTTCACATCCAGCTGTGCTTTTTATACACAGGTAGCATAAAAAGATTCTCTGCTCACCTTAACATGATCAAAAACCCACAAGTCAAGTTTGGCTGCATCATGTGCTCCAAAGTCTTCACTTTCTGCCGTGTAGCAAAATGTATAAACATGATCTCCAGTAGCACCTGCAAAAACCATATAGGTGAGATAAGAGACAGAGAAAAGTTTTCTTCCTATTCTCATAGTCAAAAATACATTAATATTAATGCATAGGAGTAGAAACCTATCAGGAATGACAATCCTGAGAGAAGTCAAAGTAGTTTTCTCCTCTTTTAAACTTTCCTAATTATTTATGGTTTTTTGAAGCCTGTATACCATTTCAACTCATTAGCTTATCAGCACCTCAGAGAAATGAGAAGCAATGTTATCCAGTATACTCAGATGAGGAAATAGGGTATGGAAAAGCAGACAGGAGTAGAACAAATCCCAGTTAAAGAAAATTAAACAGAATTTAGTTTTGAATCAAGGAATTTCACTGAGAAACTTCTAACAGAGGAGGCTACCCATTAAAAGCCTTGTTTGAACATGTGTTTTGAGGGTGGGGTACATTTAAGAAAATGTACTTAGCTTTTGGTTGTTAAACTGAATCATACAAGACAATGCTCCATCAATGAGGCCTTTTACACAGGACAACATCATATATCGCATATAAGGCAGGCAACCCCAGGGATGTAACTTAGTTACTCTACATCAATTATAAGAGGCAACACAGTATCGAATGCCAAGTGGACAACTTCAGAAATACAATATTCAAAGTCTGCATCTTTAAAACATGAATTCAAAATATAAAAGGGAGAACTACTGGACTATGCTCTGGCATAAAGTACAACATGAGGGCCACTGATGCAAAAACACAGCATCTGGACAAGGCAATTTCATTCTGTCCTCACTGTCAGGAGAGCAAAGCAGAGAATGAAGGTGGGGTGGAGGGGGAAGATGAAGACCTAGAAGAAAGTAAACTTCTGAAGTCCTGGAAATCCAAAGTTTGGTGGTGTTTAATGAAATAATTCAGTCAATGGCCAAGCTGTTACAGCTCAGGGATGCTATTTCTACTGTGACTACATAAACTCCCAGAGGGGAAAATGTTCTTCAATCAGTTGATGGCCAGAGAGAATATAACTGATTTGCTGGATGTCACAATTATATAATGCAGTTTTGTAAGCTTCCAGGCTCGTGAATGAACTAACATCCCAGTATAAGGGAGCTGCTTTACAAAGATTATGTCCAAATCCACACAAGGGATGCAGGTTTTTCAGGGCAGGAAGATGAAAGCTGGCACAGATTTTCTGGAGCAGCTCCCCCCTGCCCCCAGGAGATGTTACTACTACTTATAACCCAGAACACTTGCTGCAGTTCTCACAGTCTGAAAGTAAAGGAAGAAAATACTCCCAGGCATTAAAAAGTGAATTTAGGAGTTCCAATTGGTGGCTAAGTGAGTTCAAAAGAAGAAATAAGCCCTGGCGATCACTGTCAGAATGACTGATGGTTTAAGATAGTAGAGTGCTGTATTGTTTTGCTGCAGTGTCACAGCAAATCCAAGACCACCTGTCTCTGAGAGGCACCTAATTCTATCTATGTGGCCTCGCTAATTTGCAACATGGAAAGGAGAGAAATTAAGTTATGCTTCCCTATCTCCTTTTTTGGCTTTTTTGTAAGAGTAAAGAACAAACACTTCATTCCATTCCCTTCTGAATTATAAAACCTCCCCTCTTTGGAAACTCTGTATTACAAAATCCTTTCTGTATTACAAAACTTCTCCTCTTTGGAAGGAGAGGAAATATCTTTTTCTACTAGAAGAAGTTAATCCACCTTTCTATCATGAGAAACTATGATTCATTTTCCCATGCAACATCTACTTCTCAGATACAGTGCTCAGTTTTTGTGGGATTTCCCTCCCCCTGCAAAAGCAAGCTCCATTGTTGATGCCACTCAGAACAAGCCATATCAATAGACACAGCAACAGGATGGTATTACTGTTGCACATCCCTCCAGATAACATCAAAGCTGCTTCCAAGTCCTCTGCTTATCTTCTTATTCAAACAAAACTAGCAGGACAAGGCTCTGGGAAATTCTTGAATTTCCCAAATATTTTCCCAAGAACATATCTCAAAAAAATGTAAATAATCTGTGCAAGGGCAGTGTACTACCTTTCCCCTCTCCCCAACCACTATCACAATATTCCCAAATACCAGCTGCATCTGAGGTCATGGGAAATTATCAGGAGATATTTTCACAGCCTACCATAAACTTATGAGGATCAAGCAAAGAACAGAAAAGAGGTGTGTGTGCGTGGAATATCAGGAGGAGAGGGAGAAGAGCCTGGAGTTCAGTAAAAGTTCAAGAATCATCATGAGAAATATGATGTACACTTTTTCTAAACCAATAGTAGATTCCACTCCTATCCTGCCTATAACATTTTTCTGATTTGTCAATGCCAATACTTAGAAGAGCAGCACATGCCCCTAGCTTGTCCCCTCTTCACTTCAGTCTGTTTTATTCTGACATTATCGGAAAGGGCCCTCGTTCCAAGAACAAAACTAATTTAAACCTGGAAACCCTTTAAATGTTTGAGCATGCAATCTCTGCACGCTCAAAGACCAATTGCACTGGCCTGACAAGACTAACACACTGCACAGTATGGAGGAAAGACCTCAGATTCAGGAATAGTACCAGGCAGTTCCTGCTTACATATAGTTCTTCCCTTTAAACATTATTGTTCTGGAGTAGAGGCAGGATAACTCACAATAAGCTACTTCTCCAGCTCAGACCCTCAAAAAACATGCATGCAGCTCCCAGTGAGTCGGGTGATAGAACTGCAGCCAGAGGAAGAAAAAACCCAGCTGCAGGCTTGCAAACAAGAGCTTTAAACCTCAACCAAAGAAAAAAAAAATTAGGTCCTTTTAACTAAGGATGTGTTTTCTTTAGTATGCTGATAGAATTAGGTAAGGCCTATTTAAATGGATGAGTAATAAATAGGGTTATCATCTTCAAAAGCTTGCTTCTTTTTCTCTACCCAGTCTTGAATTCATAAACTAGAAATCAGGTGTATGCAAATATACAAACTGGAAATACTTCATTCACCTTCTTTAACTCAAAAACTGCAGGGGTCTCTATTTTACTACTTGACAACTCTGTGTTAAAGATTCATAAAATTTAAACCTTACCTTTTGCAAACATTGGCAAAATGTCTGGGCTTCCCCAGCTCCAAGTATATTTACTTTCATTGAAAACAGAGTCAAATTCCACTGGATTCTCCTTCCATCCTGTTAAGCAAACATACCTGGATTTAAATGGGGTTGCCAGAAGATCTCATTGACTAGGATTGATATTCCATGCAATTTTTTTAAGTTTCCCTTATATTATTTCACAATGAACTCCACTTTGCAAGTCTAAGTTTTACTTCCATGTCAACCTCTATTTGCAATTAGTCCCCCATTCATTAGAAGTGAACTGAAAATCTAAGCCAATCTATGCAAGGATTCAAACAGACAAAACACAGAGCTGGTTTACCTTCTAAATAGCTAAAATTCTCCTGAATTCTAACTCCCCTGTTGTCTGAATGCAGCTTTTGGCATTTTAGGCAATAAATTACACACTCATATATCATATTTCCAGCAGTCACATTCCACCTCATCACAATAAAGCCTTCAAGATCTTCTGTTTCCATGACGAGGCAGCTGACAGAAATATAAAGATGCTCTTAATGGCAATACCTGCCAATCCTGCATTTGTAGCAGACGTCACAAGGAAGAACCTTTTGATTAGGAACATGGACAAGACCAAGTAAGTCCTCTTACCTCCCCTGTCCAAAACCAACACACAACATTACAAGTGTTCAGGCCTGGAAGCCTTGGGGAAGGTAGACGTCTACACAAAAGACCAAGTCAGTAATGCAAAGGTTTGTTCCACATTATTAACCACCAAGCATGTAGTAACAGCTAGTTCTAGACAAAACACATAGTTGGGGTTTTCCCTTTATTTTGCTACTGATTCTCCAACTCAACCTAGCTATGGTTCAAGCTAAGACTGCATTTCACTTCTTGTTTGCGACATCTACTTAGCCATCTCCCATTACACCCCAAACAATAATTAAAAACTGTTACATGAAGAGGTCACTCCATAAGATATTTCTGCTTTTAGACTCAGTGTCCTAAATTTTATGTAAGTTATCTTCATAGCTATCGATATTAAGAGTGGGAAATCCATCCAAAACTATTCAGAGATTGGTAGGGGTTGGAAGGTACCTCTAGAGATCATCTAGTCCAACCCCCCTGCTAGAGCAGGATCACCTAGAGCAGATGATCTTTTCCATATAATCTTGGTATACAAACCACAATGCAGGTATTTATCAACAGTAACCTAGAAGTCCAGCACATCACAAACATCTTATTTTGCAGGACAGCGTTCAAAGCTTGAGGACCAGCATACCTTTAGCAACTGCACTGACATCTTCATAAAATCCAGCTATAAGTGCAACGTGTCCCGGCCTGGATTCTGTTGGGACCCGGGTGTGAGAGATTCCCCAGCTGCCATTATTCTCTAGAATACTCCTGAAACAGGACACAAGGCAGTTAATGCTTATGGCTTCTTGAAAGTACAATGAATTGCAGATAAAAAGAGTGACAAGTAGATGTGAGGCAGGAAATACAAAAAACCCTGATACTAAAACAGATTTTCACTACCGCCTGCTGTGCAGCAAAATAAGCGGAACATTAACCTGCAAGTAGTTCTATATTATAACACCCCACAGAGAACATTACTATTGTGGTCCATCAGCACTGCAAACAGTCAGGATTAGCTGGTGTTCTAATACTCTTAGAATTAACATACTGTTTTTTTCTCCTGCTTTCTGCTAGTTTACTTCCCCCCCACCCCCCAACAGATTGTTTCTCCCTGGTGTTACTTTTCTTTGCTCTTTCCATTTAGCTTGAAAGTGTCTAGTTCAATCTTCTCTTACTCATTAAATATGCTCAATTATAATTAGTTCTTGTGACTCTTTACTGTCTACCTTTATCTATGCTGAATATTGGAAACAAGCATCAAGAGAATTTAAAAGCCACGTAAATCTAAGGTGCAAATCATTTCAGCAACACGGAGAAAATAGAAGTAAACCTTGTATCTTTTGCAATTACACCAAAGTGAAGGAGAATACCTTCTCACCACAGAAATACATAAATTGTCTAGGTAGTATGCACATACAATAGGTTAACAGATAAAAAGCAAAGAAAATAGAGGACAAAGCCCAAGTATAAGAAACAGCCTCATAAACTACTCTTGTCTGCTGAAGATATGAACAGCTGAAGCTTGTCAGAGAGCAAGCAGTAAGCATCACCATATGCTGTTTTCTTGTCTCCATCTTCTGGGAGAAAAGAAAGATTCACTGCCCACTGTCAGAGCAAAGGGAGAAAGAAAGAAAACAAAACACACCAGGACATACCTTTTTACTAATGTTTAGGGAAAAAAAGCAGCAGAATCTTCTGAACAAATTCAAAGCGTTTTTTTAAGAGTCAAATCTACAAGGAAATTGTATTTTTCTGGTTCATAATATAAGCTACAAAACTTGCTACACTTTTATTGGATGTGTTTTAGCCCAAGTAGATTTTAAGTTCACGCTTTGTGATTTTATTTTTAACAGACATTTTATACAACTGTTAATTATAAGATCCATATACTAAATATATTTCTCACTAATGAATTAAGAATCAAACTACAACCTAAAATTTCAGGCTCCACCCTAAGCTGGTAGGATTCACAGTTTGCTTGCCTTTTTTTTTTTTTTTTAAACTCATCGTAGACCTCACATTCTCATGCATACTTGAAAGCTCACAGGACTATTTGGAGTAGCCCAAATACTACAGCAAAAAATGCAAAAGGTGATATAGCACTCTGGCATGTTATTCCTAGCTCTCATCTCAGCTAGGTTTTAGGACAAGTTGTACTGAAAAAAGGATTTAAGTATTAAATGGTTTCTAATTTATTCTCACTGGATCAAAATGTATTTTATTAGCATTAATGGAAGATTTAAGACAAAAATAAAACACTTTCGGCCTTCCTCACACTTCATTGTCACAACAGGTAGGAAATTAATCAGAATTTTTTTATTTCTATTGAGTTGGAAAGTAATCCTTTACCTTTCCTTTTCAGGATCTGAAGTTAACAATAACACATACTGAGCAGAAAAAATATAGCCAGATATTGTCATTTACCTGTTCAAAATTCATTTATCTATTTTGAATTATTTCAAAGTCTTTTAACTTAGAAAAACCGTTTAAAAATTAATTTCCTTGACAGTATAAACATTTACTACCCATAATAACAATGAATATGAGTATGATATAGTAATATGGCTGAAACATGACAGGCAAGGAAGAAAACATCTTCCCTGAAATCACCACCACCACAGCAATTCAGACCACCTACTGTCCCTCAATGCTGAAAAACAGATTTTTCAAGAATATTTACAATAGAAAAGATTAGGTACTTGGCATATATCAGCCAGCAATCTGCTCCAAGCCTAATGGATATTTATTATTAATTTCATGTACCTGCAAAAACTTTGCTTCTATTTATAGTGCATTGCTACAAGAATGGTTCTTGCTCATTTAAAGATAATCCTTCCTCACTAACAACGCAGTAGTTCCCAAAATGCTCCACCTGGATGAGACAAGTAATCTGGCTGTTACATTGCCTGCTACTATAAAGCAGATAAAGGGACTGAACATTTGGCACTTAGGAATGAATGTGCAAAAAAGTGAACTTTATATTAAATTGCATATACTTTGGGTTAATATTATTTAGCAAGGAAAGCTCAGACAGCAACAAATTGGCAGAATAAAAAAGGAAGCACTTCCAGCAACCAACATCTCATCTTGTCAGCCTGTTTACAAGGTTAACTTACAGAAGTTGTGTAGCTCAAAAGTTCGGTGACAAAACACTGAGCCTCTTGCTTTGAAATTGTAGCAGTATGTGTAATAGAGCTGAAGATACCCCTTGGACTGCCTGGCCCTCCACCTTTCAGAAGGCATGTGTTGTTTCTTTTCATCATCTCTCACATATACATCCCCACACATATATGTATTTATATGCAGAATGAGATGAGAGATGGCACTTCAAACCTCTACTGGCATTTTATTCCACTCAGTGACCTACCAGCATCTTTGCTTGTTACAAAGCAGTTCTTTCCCTCCATTCGCCTATGTACTTTCAGCACAGGTGACAATGTTTTACTTCTGCAGATTTTGAAATAGAAAGTCTGTAACTCCACAAACAAGGTAAAGCAGGGAGAGCAGAAGTGCAAACTAATGGTTTAATACTGTTGTGGTTTAACCCCAGACAGCAACTAAGCCCCACACAGCTGCTTGCTTACTCCCCCATCCTGATGCAAGGGGAGAGAATCAGAAGAGTAAAAGTGACAAAGCTTGTGGGTTGAGATAAAGACAGTTTAATAGGTGAAGCAAAAGCTGCATGCACAAGCAAAGCAAAACAAGGAATTCATTCACCACTTCCCATTAGCAGACAGGTGTTCAGCCATCCCCAGGAAAGCAGGGCTCCATCACACACAATGGTTACTTGGTAAGACAAATGCCATCACTGCGAACATGTATATGTGTGTGTGTGTGTGTGTGTCCATCCCTTCCTCTTCCCCAGCTTTATATGCTGAGTATGACATCACATGGCATGGAATATCCCTTGGGTCAGTTGGGGTCAGCTGTCCCGGCTGTGTCCCCCTCCCAAATCCTTGTGCGCCCACAGCCCACTTACTGGTAGGCTAGTGTGAGAAGCAGAAAAGGCCTTGGCTCTGTGTAAGCACTGCTCAGCAATAACAAAAACATCCTGGTGTTATCAACACTGTTTCCAGCACAAATCCAAAACATAGCCTCATACGGGCTACTACAAAGAAAATTAACTCTACCCCAGCCAAAATCAGCACAAATACATGGTTTAACTTTTTATTTCTAGATAGGCATGATAATGCTGAGTGCCTAAAACTGAAAAATTCAAATCACTTAATGGGAAAAATATCCATTTATACTCTTTCCTAACCACTACTCACCACTGCTGGTGATGAGGCCACTATGACATCCACACCTTGTTGATGGTGCAAAAGACCAACAGTTCTACTGCTAAGACAAGAAACTGCTCTAGAGGAAGTGTGAAGTCCACTGCTAAAAGATGACATGGAAAACTCACACTGATGTAGCAGATAGCCCCTTACAAAACACTAACAACAGGAGAAGCAGGTACAAGTAATGCCATCTAAGCTGGCAAGTGCTGCGGCAAGGGCTCCTCAGATTTCTGTAGCAGACTGCAAATGCCCTAACAGCTTCAGATGATGGATTATTCAGGTTTGCTCTGATATTCAACCCAGACCAGTGCTATTACACAAAAGTAGTCTTATTTAATACTGTCTACTTTTTTTAGTCTAAGAGATTATTGGTCTTATGATCAAATAATTATCTTGATATAAGGAAACAGGAAAGGTTGGTGAAAATTAGTTTTAAGCACTCAAGAATATGACTTTTAACATTTTTTTTGGCAGGATTAGTTTTTCCACAATCTTAAATCGAATCATTCCATTAAGCAATCAGACACACACTAGAGAGTACAAGGGAGGCAGCAGGGTCACGTATGCAGGAAGGGTGTAACAAATAGGAAGTGGCAGCCTGCTGTTAGATCCATTCAGGCCATCTTTTTTAATCGCTCCTTAAAAAGCTTCATCAGTAGCTTAGAATTAGAAGACAAGCACGTTAATGAGCTACTACTCCTAAACTAAACATCCAGGAAGCAGTTTAAATTAATGACTCTGTTAGGCTTCAGAATTGATACCATGCTGATGTGAATGGAGAAAGTTCACACTCAGTCACTGGCTAGCTGTAGTTTTCAGAGGACAATATTGCCTCAATTTACTCTGTTCATGGTTTAGCAGCTTTACTGACAACAAGGGACACCAACTCAAATTTCTGCATTTCTGCAGAGCGTAACTCTGAAGTTTGTTACTTCAAAGGCAGAGGGAAGGCAGTACCCAAGCCACCACAGCTGCTGTTGTTACTCTTGTTCTCTTTTCAACACTACATAGAGCTGCCCCCAGAAGCAAAATCTTCTGGATCAGTAGCATTTTCAGATGGACTTACCGCAGGTAAGGTGCTTGGGACGTATTATTGCTGTTCAATTCATACAGCGAATCTGCCCGCAGACCATCAGCAACAAAGAGTACAAGACGTTTTGCCGGAGGTGGCAGTGGAGTCTGCTGAGGAGTCATACCGTGAACCAGGGGAGAGCTGAAGTAGATGTCAAAAATGGAGGCCAAGAACACACAATGCACAAGGAGACCAGCGAGTATGAAGACTGGTATACCCATAGCAGCAGCGGGCTGGCAAGGCAAAGTCCAACACTGAGAAGGAGTGAGAAAAAATAAAGTTAGGTGGATGAGACTTATCAGAATCAGTATTATTTCATTTGTTATAGAATGGGAGTACCAAAACCACAGTCATTACCCAGGATGCATAATCAATCTCTGCTTCCAGCAAGCTTTTTCCCCAGAAGTTTTGGTCAAAAGTGACTGCATGACTAATTTGGACTAATTCATCTCTGGTGTTGAGTGGGGTATCGGATGGCCTCAAAAGACCATCGAATCAAGCCAACTTGTCTGATATTCAGCCAGCAGGTTTTTGTTATGTACATCAGTGACAGAACAGACTCAGGCAACGCCGTGTCTCCATGAACATACTACCCTCTACTGGCTGACTGCATGACAGTGTTGAGGTCTATTCAGGCAAACGCAAGCCAAAGACAGCTGGGGAAAGCCATCCTATAGCAAACATCCATCCAAAGTTGTTTTTTCTAAGTTTACTATCAATTCTGAGCTCATATATTCTGCCAAGAAACAGAAAACTTCTTTTAAAGGAACAAAGATGCTCTGCTGCATGCAGAACACTGTTCCTTTCTAAAACAGGTGACAAAAGCACAACAGCTGAAGGATTGTTTCATGGGTAATGATACTCCCTTTTTGAATGTTTTTTTCCTGCCCTGTCAGTCCCTGAACTCAGGTTAGGGATACAAATATGCTTAATAACAGGTACACTAGAAATGTACCTGTCTGCCATGTGTACTGAGGGGTTCATATGATGCCTATCAAAGGCAATTCAAATATGTATATTGACTCAGGTAAGCGTGGGATCTGAGCCTGAATGAGGCTTAATTCTGACAAAGTGCCATTAGTGTGGTCCAGGCTGCTAACTTCGTTATTTAAATATTAGCTAATCATCAATCTTAACAAAACAACACCTCCACTCACCAATTTTGAAACAGATGTTCCTAACAGCCTGGAAGTTTCAGATATTCAATTACCTATGTAAATACACACCTCTCTAAAAGAAACTCTTTGTTTCAGAATCCAGTTAGTGCTTCTAAATGACAATATATAAGTTTATCTTGTTACTTGCAGAATTCCAGTAGCTGGACAGACACAGACAACCACCACACAGTACAACTAGTATTCTTATCAAAGAAAGAAAAAAGGCTTCACTACCACATAACCTTAACTAATCAAAACTCTGAAAGATGTCTTTTAAAGTAAACATTTTAAAGAGTCAGGAAAACCAGAGAAAAGAACCTACATGATAAAAAAATATTTGAAAGTTAATATATATTATTACCTACTAATTCAAAGAAAATTCAGATCTGTATGCAACTTAGCCATAACTTCCAATTCCACTCATTTTCCCCACTGAAACACAGGTGTAACAACTTCAATCCTAATCAGAAACATTAATAGAGTAATTTCTCATTTTAGAGATTTGGAGAGAAAACCACATAACATGATCAAGATAACTAAATACAACATTTCAAAGAGACATGTAGCAGTCGCGCTTAAGTGATCAAAGGAAAACTTTTCATTAATCTTGAACTTACATGCTTCTATGTCTACAAGTGAGATTGCAAGAGAGACTTGGAATATTTGTAAATATCAGTTTGTTTATTTTTAAGTACTCAGAGTCCTGCATGAATTTAAATACATGAAACCACAGTCACAGAAATACCATTAAGCTGAATGCCAGACCTCGGTTTTTTCAATCAGTTTTATTTTCCATAGGGCTTTTTCTTTTGATGTAGTTGTGTTCAATAGGAGAATCCAAACTATTAATGCCTTAAACTGATGAGACTAAACAACCTACTAAACAAAGCAGTTACTTCAATCAGATACTTGCTGTTGTATACTCCCAGTGCTACAATTCTATAGCTTAACATATTCTAAATTCTTCTAATTAAGTATTAGTAACCTAATCTGTTTTCAGCACTAGCTATTTCTCTTTGCTTTAACTCTCCCCAGGCCTGAACCCTTGCTTGCATCTACAAGAGTGCAATCAACACAATTCAAATCTAATGCTGTCTTAGACTACAGTGATCCACAGAATTAAAAAAAATAAGGAAAAAAAAAGAAAGAGATACTTTCTTTTGCAACCACAGTCTGACTGCATTACACTAGACTGTTCATCTGGGCACAACATATCCAACTGCTCATTACCACCAGATGATTTCAAGAAAGGCAGCTCCCAGAGCACCTGCTTCTGCCATGTCCCTCGTAGCTGCTCCTTCTCCCTCTAGCCATGCTTACATTGCTCCTTTAATGCATGACTTTGTGCATCATCACTGTGACATAACATTGTGAAAGAGCATCCTATCCTCAGGCTTACAAATACTTTCCCACAGGTATAAAGTGTTTGGAAAGCTCCTAACTGCATCTCAGCTGAATGCCAGAATGGCACCAGGTGCCCTTTTCTAATGGCAATCTTGCTTTCAAACTACTAAGCCATTGGGTGAGGTGTTGCAAACGAGCACTCCTCTGTGGTTAGAGAAAGCTCTGACTCAACAAAGTTTAAGGACAGTCAACAGCAATTCTAGAGAGGCACCTGTGACCTTCTACACCTTTTCACCTTGATCAAGTTACAACTAAACTTGGTCACTGCCAGCCAAAAGAGCCTAAAGTTCATTTAAGACAGCTGATTTGTGAAATGCATCCTCTTCAAACATCCAAAGTATCATGGAAAAACAAAACATTTCTAGTAACTGGTTTTCAATGGAAAAGGAAGTTTATCACTGCCTGGGTTTCTCTGGGACTTCCAAACCAAAGCACCCATTCAACCCCTGTAGGGCAAATACCCAAGACAACTCAACCTTCCACAGGTCCATTCCCATCTCAGTGTCAACCCCTCTCAACATATACTATGCCACTTGGAGCACACATCATTTCTTCTCAGCCCACAATACTGATACATATTTGTCTACTGAGGAGGGTGAAAAGAAAAGCAAGCACACGCATGGATGACATTTCTTGTAGAGATCCTCTCTCTAACAGCTGAACAGGACAGGCAGGAGAGATCTGACAAAGCAGGGAAACAAGACTGTATCAGAAAAGAACAACTATCCACATTAGTCCTCTCAAAGGGAGGCAATGCTCAGTGGAAGGGCAAGGCTTGGGTCCTTGAATGCAGAGTTAAATTTCTGTTTTCACCCATGATGCAGAAACACTAGTTTGCCCAAAAGGAATGGCAACTTGAATGAAAATGGGCAAGTTAATTTCCAGAAAGCTTTTCACAGAGACTGAAAACAGCCAGAGGGATCCCCAAGGCACACTGCCTGTGACAGACACTGCAACCACCATACGTACAGACCTGGTTCTGAGCCACCCTGCTGCAGATCAAATGGTAACCAAGATAATACATTCAGTCATTCACACTCACTGAATCACAAATCTACTTATCAGAGACCTGACAAATACTCACATCTGGAAACAAAGAGATTCAGATATTAACGAAGTAAAGCATTCCCTGTCAAATAAATGACTTTACTAGGCACCTCTGAACTTACAAGTACTGGGATCTGAGAGAGACATGGGTGGAGGACAGTTGAACGATAGGCTGAAATGGCCCCTTCCCGTATGAAAACCAGTTTGCATTTTGAGAAAAAGCTTGTCTAAGTGATCCATTGCTGTGCAGAAACAGGTTTTGGCTGATACTGGTTCATTTCTTTGCTGAATTGCTACCAACTGGTACTTCACACAGTTTCTTTTAACCAAAAAAAACCCCAGCAAGACAGGAAGTCAAAGAAATAAAAAAAAAAAAAGAGCATAAGAGGTACCACACAGAAGTCTTCAGTTTGCACCTACACTGGTAAGAAAAATGAGGGTGTCACCCCAGTTACAATCCAAGTTAAGGCTGACAGAGCCTTACCACCGAGGCCAGACCACCAGCATTTCACTATCAACATATAATTGTAAACTTTTGGATTTCAAGTGTTAGAATATATGTCCTGCAAATCAGAGGACAGCCCTCTTCCCTAATTGGGAATGCCAAAGTGACTTGAATTCACATTTGCAGGTATTTAAGCTTCTTAAATCAAGGATGGGCTACCACCTCTCATCCTGCTGTGGAACAAGATAATTTTGTCCATGCATTTCTGGCTACTTGATAGGAAGAGTCATTAATTCAATGGATGCCAAGGCAACAGAGAAAGAAATGTCTCTTCTTGGAGCAGCCATCCATCCCCCAGAACCCTACTATTAAAAGATTATTTACCATGGATCACTGAACCATGAAAGGTAAACCCTCAAGGAAGAAAGCGAAGGTAAAAAACAGAGGGATCTCTGGGATTTGTGAATGGACCTCCATAGAAAAAGAGGATTAATGCTAAGCAATGTTTGTGCTGTGTAATTACAGCTACAAGCATTTGTGACACGAACAGAAAAGATGAGTCTCTCTCCCTTCAAGTATAAATTGCATTATGGTCATCTCTCCTCCATTGCACTCTTGCACGAGGTGCCATCCATATGGAGAGGGAAAGCTAAATATTGATCTTTAAAATATCCTTTTCCTTACAAGATCTGGACATGATCTTCATGAGTCAGAAAAAGGAGTTTTAGAAAAAATTAGATTTGTGGAAAAACATCAATGTAGATATCCTGGGACATCTGTTTTTTCTCTGCCTAGGATATGTTCTAGCATTATGCCTTCCCCCCCCGCCATTTTCAAAGAGGAGTGGATCATCAGTTGATCTGTGTTCTCAAAGATGCAATGCAAGGTCTCAGACTACAAGTCCAAGGAGGGATCCCGCTTAGCAGTTGACACAGCCTCCACACAACCAGTGCAGGAACAGCTGAAGCTAGCTGACAGAGCCGCTAAATTTGAAAATGCACAAACTTCACTCATCTGAGTCCTCTGCCATACAGTGATCTCCTCCGCTCTTTTCTTTCCCCTTTCTGTTTTTGCAGCACTATTTGACAGGGTGATTCAAAAGCCCATCTGAACCCACAGGCCCAATGTGGGAATCAGAGGCTGAACAGGTTCTCACAGGTGTCCTGACAGGCCTGTCGGCATCAGGAGGAGCTGCAAATGGAAACATTTGTACCAAACTCCTTGGTGCCCAGCAGCCTTCTGGCATGCTTTTCTGGCTGGGAAGAGGACAGAGCAGCTAACCCAGTACAATTTCAGTGCTCAGACATCCCTCAAACCTATAGTGTCTACTCTCATGCCTTCTAGGCACAGAAAAAGCACAGTGAACACTGTGTGTGCATCTGCCCTAGCAGGGAACATGGTTGTCTATATGCTATTTCTCTGTATCTCACATGAGATACAGAAATGAAGTCTAGCTTCTACAGGATACCACAGAAAGAAAAAAAAAAAAAAAGGAGAGCCCTTTAGTTTTCTCCTTGCCCCTCCATTACAGAGGTCATCAGGAGCAAATTTCTCTGTAGAGCCTGGTGCTTGATAGTTCAAGGCAGAAACCCCGCAAGGCATGCTAAAAGGAAGAAATAACAAGGATAAAAGGAAAAAAGTGGATTAAGTACTAGCTTATATGAAAAAGTAAAAGCCACAGCCTGTCAAGAGAAGAAAAACAGAAATGTATAAATCACACATATCCCTTTTCACTTTGAAGGACAAGGAGTCAGATCTAAGTATTTATAACTAGTGAAAAAATGTCTCTGCCCTCAGGTGCCTGGCCATCCAAAAAGTGAATAAACAAACTGTCACTTGAAAATATATCTTACATCTTTGTGTCAAGAAAACTTAAGCATTTTTGTGTCCTCTGATACTTTCCCAGGTAATCCCTTCGCAAGTGATGTAGTGCGCTACCTCTCACAGTCCTTATTTTCACAAGGCAAAATGTAAGTTTGGCCCAAATCCTGACTGCATTATTCTACTTAATTCTGTTAAGTCATTGCCTATCACACCAAGATGACAGAAAAAAGCTTCTAGTCTTGCAGATAACAGACTAAGAGGAGCATGTTGCAACCTATTTGTCACATGCCATTTCTTTCTGTCCATCCAAACATATAACTTGTTATAATACAGTTGAAATAAGCAATTCACCTCCTCTGCAGACTCATCCCAACCAGCAAACCATGTATCAGACTCAGATTCTTCTTTTCTTTCTGTATTTTTTCTCCTTGTCACCACCTCCTAAACTAAATACAAAGGCAATAATGATACTGTCCAACCTCCAGTATGTCAGAATTTAAATATTCCAATAAGTTATTTTTTTTTGTTGTTCAAACAATTTGAGCCAATAACTCAAAGCTGGCGTGGATTCTTAAATAAAGACCCTTTTCAGATCCTGAGAAGAAAAATATGATAGATCCACCAAGCTACTCACTGCCTGTTAAACATGAGCTGTTCACGTGAACAGAGCAAGTTGAAAGTTAACACTGCCCTGGCTATGCTGGGGCCTTCAGCAGACTTCAGATCTTCTGACTTTATTGGATGTTGTACACAAGCAGAGAAGAGAGCAAGCAGGCGTAGGGGAGCAATCGTTCTGAGAGACAGCAAGGCAGAACCAGCAGACATCAGTCTAGGAAATCAAAGAAAAGCAGCAAGTACCTCCTGACTGCCAATAATTATTTTTCCAAAATAAAGTGAATTGCACAGATTAGAGAAGGGGTTTCTCAGAATCCTTAGAAAGAAAGTTCAGCTCCCGGCTGGTGGCAGATGAGGTGAAAAGACCCTCCCTTTCTTTGTACTTGCACCTATCAAAACAATACCAAAAAATTCTGCTATTAGGTGCATACTCCTCACCAACAGTCATGTCAGCATGAGGAGTAAAACCCAGACTGTGACGATGGCAGGGGAGCAAGACAGCTGCAATGAGCCACTTAAGCTCAACTATCAGAGACACAAAGCAGGCAGTTTATTTCACACGAGCCCTTCCCCATTTTCAAGTTGATCCATAACTTGCTGACAAGATTTTTTTAAAATTTTTTTTAAACTCATGTCACAAAACCTACATCCACAGCCCCAAGTTGGATCAGATCCCTCGGTGCTTAACAGGAAGGCTGACGTAAGTAAGTGCAGCTTTCATTTCCCCAAAGTAATCAACATCTAAGCTGCATTCCCCTGAAGTTATAAATTCCTCTGAAGTTATAATCTCTCAGCATTATTTATAAGGTAAAGAAAACCATATTTGTACTGCAATACAATATAGTTCTTCGGGAGAAATCTAACATTTCCCTTTAATATTTTTCTTTCTTCAAATATGCAATAAAACATAGACAAAACACTACATGGAATATGTCCCATTGGCAGGAATATTTTTTTAAGATAATAAAGTGTCAAGACAGGGAGCTCAAGATACATTAGTCATTTCTTTTAGAGGGACCATGCTTCACTAACACTGTCAAGTCTGTTGGTTAAGATGAAGAAAATCCATTGGAAATGCATTTTCAATAAGCATCAATGGCCTTGGTAAGTATCTTTTACAGAAAAAAAGAAATAGACAGGAGTGCCTGCTATGTTTCTGGCTGACTAATGCATTTTTTCAACTAAACAGCATTGTGTATTTTGTAATTTAAACTGTCAAAGTAGTGACTGTACAATTTGTCCGTACATAAAAAATGATCCTTTTACTTAGGGCAGAGGAGCAAAGTGGAAGTTGTGTGGTCTAACTGACAGTATTTTGCATGGTACGGCAGTTATACATCATCTAAGATGGCACTAGCAGTCTCCACCCTATTCTTTTATTAATTTAGATTTTTAAATAGTTATACTAGTCAAGAAATGCAACCAAGTCATTCCTGCTGTCACAGCACATACAGCTATTGACTGAACAAATTAATTTATACAAGAGACTTACCAGCCAGCCTCACAGTAACTCTCTCTCGTATCTTTACACGCTACTTAAACATAGGAAACCCCAAATCCTCATCTTGACTTCATCGTATAATCATACTATGAATAGAAGCGGGATAATGATCAAGTCCCTTTTCCTCCTCTTCAAAGTTGCATTTTCTTTCTCTACTGAGGTATAACATGCTCCACCAGACAATGAAACTGCAACTACAGTACTTCCACTTGCTCTTGCAGGGAAGTGGCTTTTGTAATTCAAACCATCTGTTTAAAATTATTTTAAGTTCAACATCTTCACTGAGCATTTTAGGGATTATAATAACAAATGACATCTGTTTTAAATTTTAAATGTCATTCAGTAAAGCACATCCAAACCTGAGGCAAAGCACTCAAAGAATATTTAATTTTCTTTTAACATCACTTGATAATCAACATTACTCTGCCTGCCTAGAAAAGTCTCTTTTGCCAAAACTTTTCAAGGAGAAATCTGACTATAGCCTGCAAGGTGCCAATAAAGTGTACTAATACTTCAACATACCGCAAATCAACTACCCCAATCTCAGACTATGCAGTTTTCTCTGAATTATCCTGTAAACATGTGAAATCATACCCACAAGTCTCCCAGGCACAAAAATGTTCTTGAGAACCACACCGACAACTGGACAGCATTGAGAAAGAGAACAAGGGTACTTCTTTAAGAAATTATGACTGCTTTGAGGCATGAAAGAAAACACAAGAGCATCACCCTTTGGTAACACTTGTTAGCCAAGTGGAAAAAAAAATGAAGAGTAGAAATTTGGCATTGCATCTGCTCAGTATTCAGGCAGCTAGAAATTCAGAACTCAGAAAAAGCAAAACCCAACAATAAACCCTAAGTGGTTTTGCTGCAAATCAGCTCGCTCACTGAGCAAGAGCATTTGGGGGGTCTACTCCTGTTTTCAGGAGGTATGTGCAAATCCTCTGGGTGTATTTCTTGACTTCTGAATCATTCGGCAACACTCTATCAGCAAGTCTTCTTCAAGCAGCACTGTTCTAGAGCTTAAGATCATACTTTCATCTCAATGTGGACTGTTTTATTATTTTTGTGCTGCCAAGAGTGTCTTGTATTACTCAGATTCCTTTATTCTTGCAAAAAACAAGGACTTCTTTTTCTTTCCTATCATTGTTTTTTCTTGCCCTGTTTGTAGATCTTGTAGACAGATTTTTCATATTACCAGTTTCATGGGATACTTTTCAGGAAAGAACATCAACTTGAGAGAGTCTAATAGAACCCAGCCCACCCACTTCCATGGCTGCTAGGGTCAAGGGACAAGTGGCACTTAAGGATTGCAAGCGCATGGAAGACAGCTTGCCACAGCAGCCCTGCTGTCTCATTGGAGCCCTCCCTGACAAACCAAGAGTGAAGGCCCCCCCAAATATTTTTAAAGAGACTTGCAATAAAACTAAGCAATAAAGCACAGGCACCAATACAAGCAGCACGGTTCTTCTCTTTAGCAATAAAAGGGACAAGGATCAAACTCTTTAAAGTAATACCACAAATATTAACGTAGAGCACACAGGGAAAAGGGTGGAAAAAAGAACAACTTTCAGCGGCATTAAGCTCTGCAAAACCAGCTTGCGAATGTATTCTGAATACTCACTGAGAAGAAAACACTCTTTGAGAAATAAACAGTGTTTAAAGTATGTTCCATAGAAGCTAGTATGAATAAGGTTTAAAAAAAGTTGACAGAAGTTGTTTGTCTTCTATTAAGTCACATTTTCTTATTGATATCAACCATTACAAATAAAAAATAATTATGTCAAATAGTAACAAGCCACATCTGTTGAATCTGATTTGCCAATAGCTTCAGTTTGGGAAAAAAAAAAAAAAAAAGGACTACAAGACAACCTTCTAAGTATACAGTAATACTTTCAATAAAAGGAGTACAGAAGTCAAATAATCAATTTGTAGGTTCCCACCCTTTCATAAGCATTTTCTTTAAAACAAAATACTTTAGAGCTTTTCAGTTCAAAAGTATTACTTAATTATGCTAGCCAGTTGAATATAATGTATAGGTGAACACTATCCAACTAGCTAGCATAAATGATATTTAATATATCTTTAAATACCAAACTTCGGTTCACAGCAAAGTTGACACAGAGAGAGGTAAGTTGTTTCCCTCTGAAACCAAAACCTCATTTAAAGTCATACATAAGGAAAGCAATCCAAATCGGAGATGCATTATACAACACAATGCATCAATGAGCACAGTTCAGAAGAGCAACCTGTGAGCACAGAGGGGACGGGGACAGGCAGCCCCCCCGATCCGCGGCAGGCGGGCGCTCTCCAAGGTCCTGCACCCCAAAACCAACACTGCTCGCGGGTGTGACCCAGTACACGGCACCATAGCAGACCCAGTCCCTGGGAAATCCCACATGCTGTCAGGAAGTACTGCTTTGTCATGAAGAAATAAGCCAAAGGGAAAAAAAAAATTCAACTCCTTCAATCACCAAATGAAACAAACTATTAAAAAATTTGCAATTGTAAAGTTGTAAAGTGTAGAAAAACACTAAAAGGATAGATTACATCACCTTCAAGGGAGCATTTAAGCTCTCAAGGAGTAAAGTATATACAGTATTTGCTCAAGGATACTTTAAGGTCTAGTAAAAAAATCTTTATGAAAACAGTCACCCCTTCTTTAACTCTTCCACTAGCAGCCACAGTTGCAAGGTGTTCACATAGAAAGGATTTTCCTAAGCATGCATAAGCCACAAAACCCACTCAAATTATCAGTTACTGCAGCCTGAAATACTTACATTCACATTAGAACAAAGTTCTTAGTAGATATTGCTGTAGGAGCAAAAAGAAAGTAATTAACATTCGTTATCATTTATGATATATCAACTTGTAAACACCCTCTGTTGAAACCCTGTGACCTTGCATTTGTTTTTAGGACAAAGCCAAGCCACTCTTCATTTCTACAGGACACCTTTATTTTTCAACTGCTGACTGACCCTAATAAGTAATAGACCCAGGAAATGATTCCTGGAAACAATCAGTCTTCTCCTTCTTTGCAATATAGGGCACTGCTGATTTAAAATGAAAGCTCCCCACCAAACTTTTTTTGCAAAAAAAAAAAAAAAAAAGGCAATAGCTACATTGCAGAAAAAAAAGCTCAGAGAGCAAGACAAAAACTCTTAGACAGAGACCCAGAACCTGGAGAACACAGATGGGCAACATCTCTCCAGTTCTCATATTACATCTGCCCCCCAAAATGGAGAACCTGTACTTTCCTTATCTCTCTGCTGGCAAAAGAGGGGAACAATACAACACTGATAGGTAGAAGATTCCAAAGAGATAATTACTGTTATGAGACACATCAAATACAGTTTCATGTCAACAATATGAAGGCAAAATCTACCTATCTTAGTAACTGCTCTCAGGGAGGATACAACCAGCTAGTTTTGAGATGACAGAAAACATCTATTATTCACTTCTGGGTAGCAGTTATTCACCCGTACCCTAGCACCTGTAGAAGAAACTTCCTTGTAATTAAAAGTACGTTTTCCAAAATACTTAAGACCAGCAAGGCAAACATTTTATCACTTATTTTATACAAAAATGGCTGTCACGGGAGCAGCAGTTAAAAGAACAAGAGGTCTTCACAGTCAGAAATACTGCAAGGAAAACGAAGCCAGTACAGCTGCAGAGAGCTGTCCTGTCCTCCTCTCCTCCTGCCTCCTCATTCCCATGCCAAACGTCTTCCTTGGGCTGGCACAGCCATCTGTACAACTGCACAATCAAGCAGACAGGAGAATGACTTCAACTGAAAATAACCTCAAGAAAAAAAAGGAAGGAAGAGTAAAGATAACTTTGCTTTAGTTTAGTTCCCCAGTCTAATTCCCAAAACAAACCTCTGCATTTGCACCAAGACAGGACTGCATCTCCTCCCAACAGTGCTAACTCAGCATGTTCAAAGCATGTCCTCAGACTCCTACTTTGTTCTCCAAAGCCTGCATCTCACACTAATTGTATTCCTTTTACTAACACCGTAGTTTATTGCATGACCTCACCCACAAGCCATCTCACATCTCTCTCATAGTGTTTTCCCCTTATATTTGAATATGACTGAAGAACAGCAGGCTCTATAAGGAAAATAAGGATTTTTTTGCAAAACTGTGCAAATACTATATTGAAGAAGGTAGTAAAGCAGGCCACCCTCAAAAAGCACAGAGCACCAGCACAGAGTCAGCATAGCAACATCTTTGCAAGTTGACCCATGCTTCTGCAGTAACAGGAATAAATAAGACCTTTTCAATGTCAAGCCTTAATTGTCTTGACCTCCACAAAGCTTCAATAAAAGACACCTTAAATTCAGGCTACACAGCTTTTCATTTGACTTTAGTACATGTAGACCTCAGAATTCAAAAATGACTTCACAATGATAATTTTCATGCTTCAGGGCACTGTTTCCCTTCTCCATCCATCTACATTGTCATTCCTCATGATGAGGCATGGTAAGGCATACCATCTTACAGTGGTCTGTTGCCCTCTACAACAGCTTTCTGTGCAACCTACATTTCCAGACAACACACTCCATGTTCCAGACTAGGCTGAACAAAGCTCAAGCAATTCAATACTCCTGTGTTCGTGGTGTCACAGAAGGTCATATCTTTTATTCCCAAATTATGCCTCCTCAATCAACTATAACAACACTCCCCCCTCTATTCATTCTCACAAAAACATAATGCGCGCTTCATGAAGCTTGAACAAGTTTTCTAAAATACTCCTTGGGCTGAGTGTTTGCTCGCTGTGATTTTGATAGCAGGCTTCCAAATATCCACTGTTCACACTTATGCTTCAAAACAATAGTTTTAGAGGTAGAAAACCAAAGCCAAACTTTGATTCAAAGGAACTGGGGGGGGGAGGCGTTTGTTTTGTTTAATTCAGGTCCTCACCTGACTTCATGGGACATTATCACATTTTTAGTGAGGCTGGAATTATTTCCAAGAGCCCCTTCACACTGCTGTACTACTTTTATTACAGATTCCAATTTAACAAACACTTTCTAAAGTCAGTTTCTCTAAGTAAAGCTATGTCTGTACTTAACACACAAGTAATTATTAACTACTGATATAAGTTATCCCTGTTAAAAACCATGCCCTTAAAACTGGGACAGATACAGTTTCAGGTTTTTTTAAGCACAAACTACCAACATTATAAGTCTCAACATTTGCATTATTCAGCTCCTGCAGAATATTAAAATATTTTTGAGGTTAGAGAGTTTACAAAGCACCAAAATTCAATTTTTTAAGGTCTGAAAATAAACATAAAAATTATAACTTCTGTAGAGTTTCTTTTGAAAAAGGGTGTTAGTCTTAAATATACACACATAGACAACGATTCTTTTGGATAATTCAGTTTTAGAAGATGACTTAAGCAAGAGTTGGCAGAACTCACAGATCTGCATTATTTTGAAGCAGAAATCAGATTTGCTTCAGATTTTCCTCCATTATTTTGTTCCCTGTGCCTCAATTGGGATTCCAACCAGATGAAAAAAAAGCTACCCTACTTCACTGTAAGGGTCACCAGAACATATCAACAGATTCCAAGTATTTAGCACAGCAAACGCTAATACGGGCCCAAGAGAAATATTTTTTTAAATTAAATTAAGACGACAACCCTCATAGTTTGACTTAAACTGTGTGTTCCCTCACTGTGAGAGCAGTTGACACTGCACCAGAATAGCACAGAAAGCAAGCATACTTTACACGTGTACGACCCCACCAAACAGCATAGAGGGAACCTGAAACTGGTCATATGTTTAAGTTCATTAAACTCTGAAGCATTAGCTCAAGATTTAAGCCCCCTACAAAAATCAACACAGTAAAAGCAAAGACTGATTTTTTTCTATTTATTTTCCATCTCAAGAACCATAAGTTTAAAAGTTCATGAAAAAATATGCATAAATGAAAAAATTATTCATACATTATCACAGCCCCCAAAAAAACCCCAGCTGAAGGTCTTCTTTCTACAAGCCCCCTGTATTTTGGATATTGAGCTTGACAGACCATTTTTAGAAATAAGACTGTGCTTATGTATGCTGTTCCTCAGATATAAAACCTGAGTCCTTTAAAAGTCAACAGGAAGTCTCCAGTAAGAGATAAAACAACTTGATGAAGAATCTGCTCTCTCAGAATGACTACTGAATAAATGAAGAAAAAAATTAATTTGTAGCTGTCTCCCTCAAGTAGACCCATATAATGCTGTTTCCAAAATATATGCATCGTTTTCTGCCTTAGCCATCCCCCAAGGTGCTAAACTTTCCTCGTCAGGTTTTCTTCTCAAGTATCTCAAAAAAACAGGCTTTTGTATACCATAAGAAACTGGGCTTAAGCATTTTGTCAAAAGCACATTTTTCTTCCTATATTCTTCACATTGCAGCTATGTTAACTTTATCCCAGACAACCATAAATTATTTTGTAGCAACTGTCTGGCATCTGTAAATATTTCAGTTTCATACACCCAAACAAGTCTTTTGTGAAATATCAAACAGAGGAATACTTTTACATTATTTTAGGTGAGGAAGGGGAAAAAAGTCCTTACTGTAACAGCACACATAAGTCGACAGAAATGAGTCTCTTATAAGTAAGGTAGAATGTAGTGTTTGAACAGCTTTAAACAGCTTCAAGCCACTTGTAAACACTAACGATCGCCACTAGAGGCTGCTACAGGACATCAGTAAGTTTTGCCCTCCATTTTACGGGAAGAGGCAGAAGACAGGCGTATCAACTTTTAACAAGCTCATATTGAATATGCTTTAATTTTCCAGAATTGAAAGGAAAAAAGATTTCTTTAAGGGTTCCTAATTCCACCGGAGCATCAACAGTAAAAAAGTTCTGTTCTTATTTTTACTGTGGTCTGAGTCAAATTTTAAAGCATTTTCAATATACCACTGTTTTACTTTATGCTACAAGCAGTTCATGCTCCACTACTTACTCTCTTTTAATAATATTGGAAAGATAAAAGAGCAGGTTAGTAAAAAAAAAATCAGTTTATGATAGGACAGAATACAAAACTGATTACATTGTTTACAAAAATTTACGCACATCAAACTCAGAAGTACCATTTTTTTATAGCATACTAACATGGTAAGAATGGAAGAGCTTATAGTCACAGTACCAAATATTGCTTGTAGATCTAGTAATATTAGTAAAGCTCAGTAAATTTCAAAGATTGTACCTACAGTCTTGATTCTGAGTTTTAACAGATTTGCAGAACAGTCACTTCCAAACACTGAAACACCTCACTCTCAGCACAAAACATTGTCACTATTATTACCAAGATTTCAGCTCAAAGTTTGCTGTCAGTAAAGCAAGCCACTCCTAGTGAATTAGCAGCTTTACACAATCACAGCTCCTACAAGTATATTAGCAGTAGGAATGTGACATTTTTAAAGAAACAGAACAGAAACCAACATGTTCTGCATAGTTTCTGGCAGGCTGAATGTCCTTCACTACCTTTTGCTACACTCCAACTTAGAGTTTCTTGCCAGGTAACACTTTCACATCACTTCTTTAAAAGTGGTAGCGCCATGCTCCCAGATACACAACTTACTACCACCCGTGCTTGCACCCTCCCTAATTTCAGGCCTACGAGGCACACCTGATACTGGACGATGGCTCACGCCCACTGGGGCGCAGGGCCCCAGGCCTTCCCCAGGCAGCCCCACGCTGACCCAGCCAACACCACTCGGGCGTAGGGCCTACCGACAGGTGCCCTGGGGCCTGGGCCCCGGGCGGGGCGCTGACCCCGCACCCCAGCAACGCCCTTATGCCCCGAGGCTCCCAGCCCAGCCAAAGCTCTCTGGAGCCGGGTGCGGGCCTATGCCCCTGGCCTCCGGAGAACCGACCGACCCCCCCGCCACCCCCTTCACCCCCGCGGGCAAGGCTCAGTGCGCACGCGCCAGGACTCACTCATCTCCCTTGCCGCGAGCGCCGGCTACTTCCGCTTCCGCCTGGCCTTTCCCGCTCCCCGGCCACGCCCCCCCGGGCATCGCGCGCAAGCCCCGCCCCTCGGCAAGGCACCTCCTGCTCCCTCAGGCCCCGCCCTGAGCTGCCGCCCGTCTCCCGCGCGGAGGGGGCGGGCGCGAGGCCTGGAGGGGAAGAGTCTGGATGCCGAGACGCTGCTCGCGGTTGGCCGGGAGAACTCTCGCGAGAGTTGGCATCCGGAAGCGGTAGCGGGACCAGTGGGAGGCGGCTGAGGAGGCGGCGGTGGCGGGGGGGGGAATCGTTGTTGCCGCCGGTGGCAGCGTCCGCAGCAGCGAAGGGGGCTGGCAGCGGCCCCGGCCCCGCTAGAAGTGGCTGCAGCGGCGGTTCCCCGCAGGCTTTGCCGAGGTAGCGCCTTGGCAGCGGTCGTGCCGTGTCGGGCTGTAAGATGGCGGCGGCAGGCGGGGGCAGCAGCGTGAACCCCTTCCTCAGCGACTCCGAGGAGGACGAGCCTGAGGAGTCCAGGCCCGGCGGCGGCAGCAGCAGCAGCAACGAGCCGGGAGGGCCGGCATACCCGCAGCAGCAGCAGGAGGAGGCGGCGGCAGCCGCGGGGAGCCCCGAGGAGCTGCCGGGTTTGCGTGCGGCGGCGCCGGGCGATGCCGGCGGCTGTGCTGGGGCGGGCGGCGGGGCCGGCGCGGGCCCCGGCGCGGGGGAGCCGCCGCGGGTATCGATGGACGCGATAGCGGCGCAGCTTCTGCGGGACCAGTTCTTGCTGACGGCGCTGGAGCTGCACACGGAGCTGCTGGAGAGCGGCCGGGAGCTGCCCCGGCTCCGCGATTTCTTCTCCAACCCGGGCAACTTCGAGCGGCAGAGCGGCACGCCGCCCGCCGGGGGAGCCCTGGGCGGCCTGGGCGGCAGTGTGCTCGGGGGAGCAGGCGGCAGGGAGCCCGGGTCTGGGCAGCTCAGTAAGTGACCCTGGCTCGGGGGAGGAGGGTGGCGAGTCGGGAGGGGGGCGGGCGGTGCAGGAGGGGGGGGTCTGGGAGCGGTGTCAGCCGCTGGGCGCAGGGGCTGGGCGGGGATGCCTCCCGGTGCGGCCCTTGCCGGTGCCTGTCGCTGGGGAAGCTGGGCGGGCGGGGAGGGCGTTTTGCGTCGCTTCTCGTTTTCCGTAATCTGCATGTGAGTCTGGGGGAGGCTGTCGGAACAGGGCTGCCGGAGTCTCAGAAGATGGGGTGCCAGGACCGATGTTACCCTGGTCACACTTGCGTACCTTATCAAGCCTTAGTCTTCTTGTGAAGGTCATGCATGTGTAAATCGTGGAAGAAACGTGAGGGATGGAAATTTCAACCTTAATTTTTAGCTGTGTCGCGATTTCTTGTGCCTTCTTTAGTGCCTACTGTCAAGAGATAAGTTGTATGCTGCTAGGAGAAAGACTTGGGTGTTAAGCCATGGCTGCTACATTTGAAGTCTAAAAATTGTCAAAAATGGGGTGTCAGGAGCCAGCGTGTTATTTCTGCTGATGCATTGGAATGGCTATGTCATCCAAGGATAGGTCTGAATTTCACAGGTCATGCACAACTAATACAATTCCTAAAATTAATGCTGCCAGGTTTACCAAGTGCCTGCAGTCTTTGGCTAACCATTTAGGGGTTTGGAGTTGGAGAGCAGTAAATATACTGGCTTAGTATAGTTTTTGGGAGAAAAGGTGGTGCATGTGTTTGGAAAATCATCACATAGCTGGCCTTAAAAGCTTTTGAGTTTTAATAGTAGAGCAGATGACTTAGAATAAAGTTACTTGTGTGTCTTATCAATGTTACTACTAAGAAATGTAGAGCTCTAAAAAGGAGGTAGCTTGTGGAAGTGGCTTTGAGAGAGAGAAGCTGCCCAGCCACCTGACTTTTCAGGACTTAATGAACTAATGGGAAGGTATTGAAATGAAAGGAGTTGTGGTTAGTAGACAGTTGAAAGACTTATGTGTAGTCTAAGACACCTAAAGGCATTTTGTAAATAGTCCCATATTTTTGTTTAAGAAAAAGTTTCTGATGTTGCGAAGACCTGCAACAGTATGCAGTAAGACTTAAAAATTGGAAATAACTAATAGTATCTAGATGGCTGGGATAATAGGAGACATCTAAACTTTCAACTTGTTAGTGCTTTTCAATATCTTTTAAAGTGGTATGGATTTGTTTTTAATTCATGCTGTGTTGTTTATATTCTGGTTATCTTGTTTATGAATACTTAGAATTTCATACTTGGCTTTGTGCAACTGAGAGCTTCAGTGCGGTCGTCTTCATGATAAGATTGGTCAATGTTGGAAAATCTCATGCTTCGAGGCTTTGGACTAACATAAATTTATATTTCATTAAAAGCAGCTTCCTTGGGGATTCCAGTCAACTCATCTGATCGATTAAACATTTTCTTTTCTTTGTTAACATGATATGTTGTTTCCAGTTATTGATAACGTACGTACTCCGGTAGAACTAGAAAAACAGCAGCCCGTGTAACTTTGGTGTTATGCATGCAAAAAAATTACCTCTTGCAATCCTAGACAAGTGTACGCTTGGGTGAGAACATCTTAATGATTACTGTGCTGACCTGCTGAATGAGAGATGGCAATGGAACATCACTGTTGAAAAAAAAGAGGGGAGGAGGGGGGACTAAAACTTACTTTGGAGCAGTATAATAATACAGAGGTGTGCTAAAAATAAATATCAAGCTAGACCTTAGGTTAAAGGTTAAGTGTCTTGAAATCTCCTATCTGCAACAAATTAGAGTGTGCTTTTGAAAGGATTTTTTTTTTTCTCAACAATGATTTAAAAGGCAGTTCACACTGAGTGGCATTGAAGGGTGACAGATCCAGAACAATGAAAAAATATATATTTGTATAGCTAAAGTAGATTTTTTTAATTTATTGCCATCAGACTTTCGTGCAGTCTGGAGTCTAGCATTGAGCTAGCAATTGTGCTAGTGCTGTTCAGCCTGATTATGGTTAATGTCAGCAAGAGCTTATAGCATCATGTCTCTGAATGTATACCAATTTCCAAATGTTAAAAAACAGATTTCAGAAGACTCCGATGGGCTGAAAATTATATGGTCTTTGCAAGGGTTCTTTTAACTTCCCTCTTAAGCATCTGGTATTACTGGATTTAGGTAGAGGACTAAGCCACTGGTCAGATCCAACAGTAAGTCTGAATAGTTTCCTAAGTTAGTTAAAAAGTTCAGTTTTGCTGAGGGGTTCAGTCTCTTCCTGCATTCGTGGATCCTCACGTGGAGACTGGCAGAGAATATATGTGAGAGTAGTGCAGGTACTTTCTCTTGCTTTAACACGCCAAAACGTATTTGAGAATAAACTAGTAGTTTTCTTCATAGAAAGAATTGATGTAGAAAGTAGCAGAGTTTGGCATGATTGTCATTTCAAGGTCACTTGAATTTTATGCTTCAGTGAAAAAAAAAAAAATCTTAATGTGGTCAGATTAAAAGTGATTTATTGCTGTTGTTGTCTAAAGTCAGAATTTGTTCTCAGCCCTAGCTTTGCACCTGCTCCTCCCTGCCCCCAAGTTAGAGCAGTTTCTATGGTTGTACACTGAGGTTTTTGATAATTTGAGTGGATGCAGAAACTGGCAATTCTTATTGAATGTGAAGTATGTTTGGAATGCTGCCTGAGGATTTCCATGGAGCAATGGAAAGCTTCGTACTGTGCGTTCCTGTATGGAATGCGAGAATTTCAGTGCAAGTGTTCATTGTCACTTCACAGAATCCTTTTAGCAAAGCTGAACTACGAGTGCATGCTGGAATTTCTTTTTTTGTATCTTTATAGTCTGCTATAAAGAGATTTTAATGAAGCATCATAGAATTTAAATAACTAACATCATGTGGTCAGCTAGTGACTTAGAAGCTGTTTTGTCTCTGAACCATGCTTCAGAGCACTTGGTAACAAAAGCAAATGATAGTCAGATGACTAGGATTTTTTAGGTTTTTGCAAAAAAAACACCCTTCCATTTTCCAGCAGCAGTAACGTCACAGCTGTGAACAGAGATTAAGATACATTGTAGTGAAAAACATGGAAATGTATATTGTGTCTAGCAACTTTCCTCTTCCAGTTTGAAGCAAATTCACTTTTTGAAGGGGTCAACACTGGTCCTTTAGATGCAAGCACTTGTGTCCAGTCATCCTTCATGTCCTGTATCCCTGCTACATCTTCCCAAACTTCTGTGACAGCTTCTTCCATCAGTTTTAGTAGCAGCAGCAGCTCCACATCTGCTGGACTGTTTTGATACCACTTTTCTAATGCTACTCATGTGAGTGGGATGGTTTGGAAGTCCCTCCTTCGTACAGTATTCCAGATCTTTTACAAGGCTTTGGTTAGCACCATTTTATTAAATTTAAGTTTGTGTCCCCTTGCCTATCATCTTTGCCAAAGAAAGTACAGTACAAATTGAGACACCTGAAATTTAGAAATGAAACTATGGCTCAAATGTCTCATTCCTGTTTGCAAGCTTCAAATGTTTTTTGGCATATACATATGACCATAATTCAAGCTTGAGTATAGTGGGGTGAAGAAACCTTTTTTTTTTTTTTTTTTTTAGTTGTAATTGATATGATGCCCTTCGATTGCCATGCTTGGTGAACGCCCTTTCCTGAAGGGATGCAGCTTACACTGTTAGAACTAACTTTAGTCTTCTAATCTGCCATTTATTTTTTTCTTTACGGCTACAAAAGCTCAACATTCTCAAAATTTGATGTAGCTTTACTGAAAATCATAAAGAAGGGGATTGAACATTTATCTTACATTTATGTTTTTCAGGAGATGAATTGTTTCTAGTTATTTCCAAAATAAAGCTGTTTATAACTTTCTGGGGACTTAATTCTAGTTATATCAAGCTAATCTGTGAGTACAAAAATATAAAGTATTGCTGCTTCTTTGTTGTAAGCTCCTGGCTTTGTTTACAGTTTGGGATTCTTTTGTTTTGTTTCAGATATTGTAAAGTATCTCTCTGGTTTTGCTTGTAGCCTTTGAAATTCAGATGGGTCCTACTGAAAAAAGCCATGTGGGAAGAGCGCATTGATTATGCTTTTGTGTGGAAGGGATGTCTTTGGAAACAGATCTCAGTCCTGAGTTACAGACATTGTGACTATGTGCAGGTCCTGGCTATGATCAGTGTTTCAGAATTTTTTGTGTGAATATATAGCAGAACAGGGCTAACTCTAAAAATTTCATTATATCTCAGTTTAAATGGCAGTCAAATAAGATAGGAAATTGGGAAGAAAACAAATAACTTCTGTTGTTCTAATGACTAGTTCTTTATTAGGTGTTTTGTTGCTCTCAGCTCAAGTCTTTCGTTTGTTACTTCATGAAAGTAAGCAAAAATATCTAGTCTTGTTGGCTGCTTTTCCAGGTGCTGTGAGGTAGAATGATGACTTGTGGGTGAGACAGTGGTTTTAGTACCTGATTTGGGAAAGGTGTAGATACATAGGTAATCAAAGCTGCTGGTATCGGCAGATGGGAGAGACTGAATGTTGTCTCTTTTAAAGAAGTACAGAAAACAGTTGAAAGAGTAAGAGGTTTGTGTGTAATGCTGAATGAAAGAGGAGCAGAGTTCCCTGCAGACCTGCCAGGAAACAGTAATGCCTGGATGAAACCTGAGAGGTTTCATAGTGCTATGATGTTGGCTTTATTGATAGAGAAACCAGGTGAACTTTTTCCAGTTGTGACTGCTTTAAACCCCCCTCCATTTTACCAACACTGGTATTTCTGAAAAGTTTCCAGTGAGATGTACTTCGTAGCTTCAGAGTTTCTCATTTTAAGATTTTCTGCAGCTGTTGGGGTTGTCAAATGAGTGAAACCAGGTCTGCTGGAAGCCCTTTCTGATAGGTGAGTGGAAAGGTTAAGCTTTGGCTGATACCTGTGTTGGGGTGATTTGGGATGTAATGGTAGAGAGTTCAGAAGACAGGTTAGTCCCTATAAGGGCATAACTACACAAAGAAATGACAAGGTAGCTAGTGTGAGATAAGCATGGTGTTGATGGGCAAAGACTGACAGACTAGTAGCCACTAGTACTAGGCAGGCAAATATCAAGTTATCACTGAGTAGCAAGTGTACTATATGCCCATGTTCTGTTTTACCCTGTAGTAACTTATTTGCATGATGTTGTTCTCTTAGGATGTTTGCAGATAGGCTATGGGGAATTTAGCTGCTTTAGTCCTGGCTTTGTTCTGTTCCTGTGCCAGAGTTACTGTTCTATGTTGAGGAGGGCAGAAGTGAACCTCTATATATAGGCGCTGTTGTTAGTTCAGTTATGTGTGAGTTTAACTATGCCTTGGTTGAAAGCTTCAGCAAAGCGAGCCAGCTTTGTGCTGAAGCAGCACATTTCCTTCTGACAATTTTGCTGTTAGGGAAAGGAGAGAGGTTTTTTGTTTTTGGGGGGCATGGAGAAGGGAAACAGCAATAAGATTAGCTAGAGCTTTGCATTTCAGAACCAGCCATGGGAAGCTTCTTTAAACTGTCTTGTATGTAACTTCAATTCTGTGTAAGTTACATCGAGTTTCCTGTAGCTTTTCTTCCTCTGAGAATTATCTTTTTCTTGACTGAAGACGTGACTTGTAAATTCTGTTCAGCTGAGAGAGCACTTGCTGGAAACTTTATACAAGATTTATTTCCTGATATAAAAAAATTTGTCTAGTATTTGCAAGCAAGTCATGATCAAGTAGGTATTGATATCAGCTGTGTTGGAAGCTGATCGGTGCGCAGTCCATCTTCTCTGTTAATTTTAAATTTGTAAATACTGGACTTGTGTTCTATAAACTCAGAATTAATGGAAAAGAGAGCAAAAGAATCTTTTTCACGAAGTTCTCATACTTTCAAACTAAACTAAGATTTAAATTTCTTTTCAGTATATAGATAAGTCGTAAAACCTTATGCTGTGGTACGTTCAAAGTTATAACTCTGTCTTCAATGTATTATTTGTATTTGGTTTTCTAGTGTACTATAAAGATGCAGGTTTGAGAAACTGAGTTGAATTCTCCTCTAGCATAGGCTAAAACTTAGAGTGATTCAGTGAAGGTTGTAGGCCTTGTATTTTTATTTATGATGCACATGTCTGAGACATGTCACAAAGTATATTGAGTTTGTTGGATGAAAATTTAAAAAAACTCTAAAGATTGGGTTTTTTTAAGACCAAGCTGAAAAAGCTCTTGGAAAATACTGAATTCTTTCCCCCAGTGCACCATCGGGGAGAGGCAATTTATTTCCTCCCTTCCTGCAGTATGGTGCTGCATGATGGTGATGCAATTGATTACTTTGTTGTTGAATTGAAGGAAATACTCTTACGTAAAAAACTCACAGAATAAGTATTTCTTATTTATAGAACAAGTACTTTTTCATCTTGGTTTGATGTTGAAGGGGAGAGAGAGCTATCAGCTGTTTTGTCATTTGACAAAACTGTTGGAGTAAGAGAAATCATGGCAAAAATAACCACAGCATGGCTGAGGCTGGAAGGGACCTCTGAGGGTCATCTGGTCCAATCCCCCTGCTCAAGCAGGGCCCCCTACAGCCGGTTGCCCAGGACCATGTCCAGATGGCTTTTGAATATCTCCAAGGATGGAGACTCCACCACCCTTCTGGGCAACCTGTGTCAGTGCACGGTCACCCTCACAGCAGAAAAAGTGTTTCCTGATGTTCAGACGGAACCTCCTGTGTTTTGTTGTGTGCCCACTGCCTCTGGTCCTGTCACTGGGCACCATTGGAAAGAGCCCGGCTACATCTTCTTTGCACCCTCCCTTCAGGAATTTACACACATTGATGAGATTCGTCCCCTGCCCCGAGCCTGCTCTTCTCCAGGCTGAACAGTCCCAGTTCTTTCAGCCTCTCCTCATAGGAGAAATTCTTTGGTCTCTGGTTGCTAGTTTTTAAAATTTTTTTTATATATTTTTTTTAATTCTTTATAGGATCTATGTGGATACATGTTGTTAAAACTTAACTAGAAAATTTACTACAATCCTGATATAAATGTAGAAATCCTGGAAAGGGGAACATACGGGAATTGAAATACAAAGAAAACTGAGAGAATACAATGCTTGAGAATTAAGATTGGTATTATTTATACACTTTAAGTAGTCTCTCAGTAAAGACAACCATGTAAGGACTAGATTGATATCATTTTGCTTGATGTCAGAGTATAACAGAAAGCTGGGTTTCTGTGGAGAATGGAAAAATCCTTGTAATGCAAGTTAGTTGATACACATTGGGAAATGCAGTGCTGCAACATCAAGCATATGGAGTTAACTTGATCCTGTTGATGCTTTCTGATTTCTGCTGAAGCCAGCTGGGGTCTTGAGCTGGAAGAAGTACCTTTGTGCCGTGCTTCTGCCTTAGCTTTTCTGTTTTCGGAAGCTCTGGTAGCTCAAGCACACTGCAGCACCTATGTAGGGAGCCAGGCTGGGTTTGATGCTTTCCCCAAGGTCATATGCCCTGGACCTCAGCGTTCACTGCAGTGACATTCGGATGCCTGTGTGCAGGGCCAGCTTAATTCTTTCAGATTCGCCTAATGTGGATGTTGCCTGAGACTTTGTATGCAGTAAGCCCCCCACAAAAGCAGTATGTTACTGGTATAGATCTCCATGAGATCAGCTCAGGTCCATCTATATCTTAACCCAATTCAGTAAGTGTGTTATTTCTGTGCTAGGGTGCAAGATCTATCTCTTTTCTACTTGTAATTTCATCTTTCTCATGAGCTTCTGCTGTGTGCCTGTCATGGGAGTGAGGGTTATATCTTTTTACTGCAATGCATCTGCAAAGTATTTGGTTTATGTATCTGGTGATAGGTTATTTTTATTTTTCTGCTGTTCTTGGCCAGCAAGCATAGGTTGGTTTTCTCCAAGTAGCTTTAGGGCGTTTTTATCCTCATATACTTTCTATAAATTTTCATAGCTTGTTAATAATATGAAGTATTGATGATCTGTTTTCAATCTGGATTGAATTGCCTGTTGTGGACTAATATTATTTCATCTTGAATATCTGTTCAAGGTGATTTGTAAGTGGATTGATCTGAACTTGAAAGTTAGTTTTATTCTAGTAGCTTTACTTAGTTTCTGTTTCATTTGATGATGGTCTAAGGACTTCTTTTCAGAATGTACCAACTTTGAAAATTCAGCAGGTCTCATTGAGTAACAATATGCAAGAGAGAGCAAAAGAGGCACGTGCAGTTGCAAAACGAGGTTGATAGGTGCTTACAGTTTAGTGCCTGATGCAGTGAATTACTTTAAGGCTCTTAGTTCCATCTCAGAGTTACCACAGTGATATGGAATGTGTTGATCTGGTAAAATTTATTCTGCAAGTTCAAATTGGTTTAAAAAATTGATACGTAAGTCTGTTTCTACCATAAAGGTTTTATGCTAGATCAGATGTCTGCTGCCATGGATCAAGTTTGCTTTGCTGAATGATGCAGCTTTGGTAATCTTGGGACGAGTTGAAACACATCACAAGCTTTAAACACAGCAGCCATTTAAGGCTTCTCAAAGTAATATTGCTCCAGAGTTGTCTTGTGACATCATTTATGGGAAATTAAATAGTTTAATTCATCTATTTGTATGTATTGTGCAACACATGTATTTCAGTTGATACATAATGCAACCCCAAATACAAACTGTGAATTGATGATCACTTTTTAAAGTGTTAATGTCATCTGATTCTTTGATTTAATGTAAAAAGGACTCCATTAAAGCTCTTCAGGTTTTTACATTATTTCACTTATGTGAATGCTATCCCTCTTGCCAGTTGGTTTATTCACATGTGTATGTGCAGTTCAGTAGTAACATGGGGCGTATGCATATGCAAGTAAGTACAAGAGGAAGTTTATTCTTTCTCCCAGATATTCTCTGTCCCCAGTTTCCTTGGATTCTGCTGTTTTGTGCCTGTGATACTGTGCAGGACAGCTGAAAATGCAAGTTATTCAAGGACATGCTTTTCCAGACCAGTATCTCTTCAAGAGAGCAGGCCATCTGTTGCATGTTGCAGGTCTTGAGTATTTAAGGTAGGTAAAATACCTATTTTGCTGACTTCTTTACCACCACCAGAAACAGATCTAAAAAACAGATTTATACCCTTGCATTTCCTTGGGACTGAACTTCAATAGTTCTTTTATTGTACCTGCACCACAGAGGAAAAAAAGGAAAAAAGTGGCAGACCCGAGTAGTTTATAAGGAAACTTCTGAGTTGGGACCTGATATCAGAGTACTTGCTGGTTTTGCACTTTGCTGGTTTGAACTTCTATTTAGGACATCTAACCTAATTTTTAAAGATAAACTGTACCCTATAAAATATGTTGTAGCATTGTTCTTTCCAAGTGTATATGAAGTTTTTTCCGACCTTTGATTTGCAGAGCCCTTAAAATTTCCACTTTGACCTCATTATGACATATTTTTTTGGGGGGATGGAAAATTTTCTGTCAAAGGTTCCTCCATGCAAGAAGGGTCATATGTGTATATTGGGAGGATGGAGAGCATAACCTATAACAATAGCACAACTCATCAGGAAAAACTTCTGTATATTTTCTAAAGTTACATGGAACTGCATCCTTCATTATCTTAATAAGTTTGCCTTAGTAATATAATAGTCCATGGGTTGTAGGTTGAAAATCATTACAGTAGGGGGCTTTTTTTAGCTTCTCATTTTTTATAGATCTGATAGAGCACCTTGGAATTAGAAAATTTTGCTTGAATTCTCTCACAGCTGTAATTAAATGGTTTTCTGACCTTTATAACCCCCAACTGCTTTCATTATATGGTAGTTGGTAACATTTGGAGTCTAATTTACTGCCATATATTAGGGTGTAGCATGTCTGTTGATTGAATTATCATGTTTGATTTTTTTTTTTAAATTCACAAGAAAATTAACCACAGCAATTCTCCATTTTAATAATGTTGTTCTACAAAATATTTTTTTATCATCAGTTCAAGAATGAAGTACAGCTTATTTCTACAGTTGCAGAGAAGTGCATCCTGGAGTCCTATTGTTTTTTTCTCTGTTCTACAAATAGCCATCAAGATGATGGTGCAAAGGAATAATTTTTGATGGCCTTAGTCATTCACTTACATAACTTTAAACATTTGTTTTTATTCAGGAGAAGCTAGAAGGCATTAACCTGAGATGGCTTGTAAGTGGAGTTGTACCTGAGACTGAACTGAGAGGCCTTGTTAGGATTTCACTAGGGAGAAACGTTGCGTAGTGAAAATTTAATCTACTGAAAAGAGTGCATTATTACCAAATAAAATTACTTCTGGTGGATCATGTTGCTTGTGTGATACTTGTAACACCAATGTTAAAATGTTTTAACTTTCTCTATAGTAAAAAAGAAAAGAAACAAAAAGTCCATGCTTCTGGAAGCAGAGCTTCTGGAGCTCTGCTTGGGTAAATATTCAGAATTCTCTATATAAATCTTTTGTTGTATTCAGTAGCATGAACAGAGTTCCATAACAGCTTTTTCCAAGCCTGTGGTAATGTTGCATGTTCCTGTTTGGTAAGGGTAGAGTAAGTGACAAGTAGAACTATATTAAACAGTCAGATAGAATGTTTTCAAAGAGTAGGGTTTTTTCTTTTTTTAATGCAAAGTAGTGTTTTTTCTTTGTTCTCCAAATAGGGACATGTGAGGATGGATTCCTGAATAATCTAGGTGACGGTTCCGTAATAGCATGATAGGTGTGTTATTATCCAGACTAATGGACTTTGGACTACTTCTATCTCCAAAAAAGGTTCTGTCTTCCTATAATATGTGTGAGCTGTCTGCCTACAGCTGTTTCTTCCTACATATAACCATATAATTCATATAAAGGCTGGTTTAAACTGGGAAAGATTTTGTCTAGTCTGTGGAATATGCAGTGGAAAGCTGCTCTGATTGTGATTGGGAAGGATTCACTTTGCACTGCACCTTGTTCCATATGGATACTAGTCAAAACCAAATTTCCAGTATCCAGTTAGTCCTCTGATCAGTTTAAAATGTGGTTAGCCAGCTATTCTGCTCATCAGTTTAAAATACAGCAACAGTCTTGTTTCAGGGTTACAGATATTTTTTACTGAAGTGAACGCTTAGAGGTGCAAAGTGAATTTTTTTTTTTTGTACAAGCATAGTATCATTATTGCTTCTTGAATTTCAAGGAGAAAGATGGAGTTCTTGGTCTTCATATGCTCTGTTTGGTAATTGTTAGTACATGATATGATTTCCTGTGATCTTAGCGAAAATGTGACAACTTACTGGCTGCTTTACTAATTAGTAATTTTAAAAATCAATTTAGATGTTTGAAAACTAAAACTTTTAGAAGCTATTTGAATTTAATTTTTAAATTTTTTTTTCTTGAGCCTTTCTATCAAGAAGTAGCATCGCTTGGTTTGTCTATGTTTTTAGCTGATTTACAATATTATGCTCATGTAAAGATTATTTAATAATGTATTTTTGTAGGAGACTGCAACTTATTTCTGCTTAATTCATGTATTGTGAAACTATGGCTAATACCATCCCTCTTGATGTCCCTTCTGGTAGGCTGGTAAAAGTAAACTTTTTACCATGAGAGTGGATGAAACTTAACATCTTTCATATTACGTATGTCAGTGGAAGGGGATGTATCACTTTGAGATTTTTTTTTTACATTTGCCTCCTTATATAGTTATACTCAGCTTTCAGTGAAAGAGCTGAATATGCCTAGGGAACAGAAGCTGTCAGCAGAAATCTACATGTCATACAGGTGATAGTTGTGGGAATAACAAATTAAAATTCCTTTCCTCTGGAATGAAGCAATATTTTAAAAGATTGTATAAGTTAATAAGCCAAACATGATGGTGAACCTGATTCTTAACTTCACAAATGAAATTAAAGCTATTGCATTTTTCAACAAATGGATTAAAAAAATTTTTAGCTTTGAGAATCTTAACTTCTGATTTTGTTAATCCTTTTCCAGTGGTAGAGGTAAGAAATAAGAACTATACATAGACTCTCCTTTACTATCGAGTCCATCTCCTGCCATTTCACTAGTACGAGCTGTGAAAAGCCAAAGCCTGTTTCACTTTTTCCTGGGTACCTGTGGCACTCTCTCTGCAGTGATAGGCTTTCCGGTGTTTATAGTTGCTTGTCAAAACTGTTCTTGTTATGTTGCTTTATCATTTTTGAAACATTAAACTGACAGCAATTATTTTTTCACCGTTCACTAGGGAAGCTTTTAACTAAAAGGAATTGCTGATTAAAAAGTATTTTAATTCAGTCTACTAGAGAAAGAAATAGAACATCCATGCACAGAAGACTGTTGGTAAGAATGTGTGTATCATGACAGCAAAATGGCTTCCCGCTGCTGTGTCACATCATTGGGGTTTTTTTTCCTAGAAAAGAAACAGAACTTTTCCTTTTCAGTGGTTTCCCACTGCAAGATTCTGCTTTGATTATTCTTTGCCTAATAACTAAAACCTAAGATTTTTTATTTTTTATTAAAAAATAAAGTGAATAAATATACATTGTTTAAAAATTTCTTTTTTCTTTTCCCACCAGCAGTTCAGAAAGTAGTTCTCTTTTAGAATGCTTTAGTTTAAATACTTCCACTGGGTGTACTAGAGTACAACTACTTGTACTTCAGAAAAATGATGATGTTTCACATTCCTCAGGTGAGCTAATTGGCCAAGCACAGCCCTTCCCTTGCGGATTCCTCTCCTTCAAACAGCCCTGCTCGTTTCCCTGGTGAATGAGGCCATTGCGTAGCCAGCAGGGAAGTACCGGTTTTACCCTCTGATCCATTGCTGTGCAGGTACATCCTTTATGGAAGCGTAACGTTTGAGATTATAAGATGTCATTCCCTAATTTTCTGGAGGATGACATTAGTCTTAGGAGATAAACGTCCACTGATGACTGCCCTCAAAGAAAATAATAAGGGGTTAGGCAATAGATAACGCTTACCCCCACAGTGACATTGTAGGTAGGTGAAACGAGGAGCAGGCCTGTTGCTGTTCAGCTTTGGGCAGTCTTCAGCACAGCCCTGCCAGGCAGCGTGTGTGTGCTGCCACTCCGCTGTTGATGTATCTGGCAGGCTTGCCAGCCCTCACCTTCCTGAGTGATTTTCAGTTAACTCTCTCATCTGGCTTTCACTTCTCACCTTGTTACCCCATGGCTGATGCCCTAGTAGGCTCTATCAGAAATCCCTCTTTGTTGCTTAAACCCTCCAAGTTCCCGCGTGGCACTCAGCTCTGTTCCTTGAGAAGCTTTAATATGTTGTGCAATAACGGCTCCAAAATTCATCTCGCCTAGTTGCAGCAGGGCAAGATCCAGGTCATGAGTGCTGCTGTGGCATTTGATAGAAGCAGCAGGTCCCTTCGCTGCCTGCTTTCCCCTCAGCTTTGGCTCCACAGCAGCTGTGCCTCGGGGCAGATGCTGCAGCGCAGCCAAGGGCAATGCAGCACTGCAAGCTTTGTGACATGAGCACGAGGGAGTGGAGCCACCATTTGCACCTCACCCTGGCTGTGGTGGAAGCATGTCTTCTTCAAGTAACTGCACCAGCACTGAAGACAGAGGGAGCAGGTTCCATATCACTTGCTTTCCTGCTGCTCAAAGCACCTGCTTCAGTTGGAGCTGTGGCAGTGCAACAGCATCTGTGATTGGGCCTTCCCCACAGCTGAGACTTGATTCATTGATGCCTGTGGAGCCAGTTTGGCCAGGAGAAGTCTCAGCTGAAGTGCTTTGGCACTGGTGGCCTCTTACCTTAACAGCAGGAACCACTTCTGTAGCCACACCACGTATTTTAAAGGCAGTATCCTATAGCAAAGTAGTGGTACAAGTGGTACATTATTCAAGCTAACAATTTAGTTTGAGTTGCATTATGGAAGCTATAATTTCCCAACTTGATGGAGTTCTGCAATATGTATCACCTAGTGGGATGCTCAGTTGAGAAGACACTGTTCAGCTCGTGCGTATACAGTTGTCTCTTACCATTTCATTTCCTTCAGCATTTACTTGGATAGTTGTACACAGTTCACTGTGTAGATTCAGGTTTTGCCAATATGATACCTAAAGCCAGTTTTCACTTTAAAACTTGTCTTTAGATTGAACACTGTGGACATAATGACTTCTAACACCCAAATTGGCTTGGTTTAGTAATGATAGCGTGCTTGGGGGATGATGATAACTGGGGCAGGTACTTTTGTAATGGGAAAGAGGATCAACAGTACTGGGAGAGGGAAGTAATGGTAGCAGGCAACAGGCCATGAGGCTGGTGCTCCTCAGCACATCTTTGTTTGGTTTAATCAATCTGAATCCAGATATTTGTGTCTCTTTATAGTGCCAACCTGTATGTAAAGAGCGTGTTAGGTGTTCGCAGTTATCATGAACACTGTAATGATGAGGAGGAATCCAAATGGTGAATGTACAAGTTTCAACCCTGCAAATTGCTGCTGTGCATGTAAATGTGATGCTTAAAGCCATTTTCTGGGTGTTATAATCTTAAAACCCCTTGGTTTTATTTAGTTTCTATAAGGACCATTCAGGTTGTAAAACATCGATATTCCCTGGTTGGGAATTATGCATTGTTGGATTTACAGCTGCTAGTATGATCTTAAATGGCTTTTGTTGTATAAATCCTGATAGAAACTTCGATTACACCATTTTTTTTTCCTAGATGTCTTTTTTTTTTTCTTTTTCTTTTTTTTCCCCCTCAAGAAGTTTCTGGCTGCTTTGGCAAATAAGTTTGTGGGTTTGCCTGGAATTTTTGTCAGTTGTTGGGGGAAAACCTTTGCCTCTAAAGCGTGCTGCTAGTCATATGAAAAAGGTTTTGTTGCTTACAGCTTTGAATGGTTCAACAGTTGTGATGTGGTTGACTTTACCTGAAAATTTGAGCATTGTTTCTGTGATGTTGCCTACTTCCTAAGAGAAATAGAAAATTGAGCTGTGAACATAGCATGTGAACATAGCATGACTACAAGAGAAAACAGAGTTGTATTTCTGTTTTTGCCATAGCGATGCTATGTAGGACACTAGGTCACTTTTCTTAAACGTCAGCTTTTCATCGAGATCTCTGAATGTTGTCTGTTTCTTTAACTCAAGTCTTGAATTTCATTTCAGAAAATGATCTTGCAGCTCCCAATGAAATAAATTGGAACAGTACTTACTGAACAAGGTGTTAGGTGTTTTGAAAAGTCAGGCTCTGAAGACTTTTATGCTCTGCACGCAAAATCCATGTTTACTTTTGAACTTAACCACTCTAACTGTGGCTCTCCATATATAAAACCTAGTTTATTTTCACAGTGGTCCATTTTGCAAAGACGCTGTAAAAAAGAAGAGTTTATACTATGCTGCTAAGCGCTATAGAACAGCCTAGAGAATGATGTCAGGTTAGTGTCAGGAAAAAATGCAGTAGATAAGACCAGAACCTGCAAACAGACACTGAGTTTTCAAACTAAATTCTAAATAGACACTTGTTGAGGAACAACAGTCTGTTTCATTGCCTGGATGACAAAGCATAGTCATAGGGAAAAAAATTATGGTTAAATATAAACTGTACACTATCATACACTTTATGTCCATAAAACAGACAAGTTAGAGTTGCCAGGCATTTTAGTTTTGGTACTGTGTAACTCAGCTAGATTTGGCAAATTTGGTATTCTCTGTAGCATTTCAAGTGAGTGTAGATGCTTTAATCTGTCTCAGTCCAGGTGTTCTTACTTCAGTCTAGTGCTGGCCTGTATGTAGAGAGGGTGTCACAAGACCTTAAGGGACATCTTAGGCTCAAACGTACAACAAAGAAACTAATTAGTAGATTTTTTCTGACACAATGCAGAATTGGAGTGTGTGTGTGTGTGTGTGTGTTAAATACTTTCAGTTATGTTAGTCATGACAGAATTTGACTGACAAGTGATGAAATTGCTTCTATTTCCACTGACAGTTACAGGGTTTTTGACAGCCATATGGAATTTGTTCTTTGTTAATGTGACAACAGCTCTAATGTAATTAAAATTATTTCTGAAGTTCTACATAGAAATTAACTTCAAAAGGAGGGAAAAGATACTAATTTACTTAATATAATTTCTGCATGTTCAGTTGTGTTAGGAACATGTTCTATTTATTTTGGGTTCTGTCACTGAGTTATTTCTTTGCACATTTTTCTAATAAAAAGGTGAATGTGTGCTTCAGCAGACTTTAAATTATCAAAATTGCATTTTGTTTTAATTTTTTTTTTCCCCAAAAAAGAAAAATGTCAAGGTAAGATCAAAACCTTACTGAATTTCTTAATCTTTTTTTATTAACAATTTAATTCTGGAGTGTGAATATTACACCATTTACTAAGGAATGGATTACCTACCAAAATTAAAGGAAAGCAAGTACAGTTCGTGCTATTGTAGGTGTATTAAGGGGGTATGTACTTAAGTTACAGGACATATGTAGAAAAGTATTTAGTCATGTTAGCATGCCTTAAAATACTAAAAAAGGGAAAAGGAAGTTTCTTATTTGGGGCAGTTACAGGATTTTATAAAATGGGAACAGAATTGCTACCAGAACAGTTTGTATCTGGTTTCTTGTGCATGCTCACCTGCACGTCCCAACAAAGGCCGTCATGGAAAAGGGGAAGCACTACACTGCACTGCTCCTCATCTGCTGTGGACAGGGTAGAAATGCTGCTTTTTGGGGAACAAGGATGAATTTCTTAATGTGTCTGTTCATTGAACTTGCTGTAATGTTGGGGTTGTTTTTTTTTCCAAATTTATTGACATACTCTTCATGGTTATTTATCTACCTAGAGACAGACTTTTAGAAAATGCAGTAAAATTTCAGTCTTGCAGAACACTTATTTAGCCTTTGATTTATAGTTTCTGAAATGAGAAGATGTTTTGACTTTCTCTGTCAAAGCTGGTCAACTCTTCAGGATTTTGTCTGATTTCTTTTCTTTCTTTTTTTTTTTTTTCCTCCCTTCCTTAAGATCGTGCTGGAAGCATCAGTACTCTTGATTCCTTAGATTTTGCAAGATATTCTGATGATGGCAATAGGGAAACAGACGAAAGAGTAGCAGGTAAGTTTTTTTGTATAATTTAGAAATGGTAGAATGCCAACTTTACGATTTGACTTGTTGTTTCTAGCCACAGTATATTTAAATGAATGTTCCTGAAGATGACAAAGACTTCACTGTGGTGGCTTAACTAGTTACTTAATGATATAATCATGTTTCAGACAATTCTACTATAATTACTGTAAATATTCAGGCAGGTATACTTCTGTATGATTCCAGATTTCACCAGGGTAGAAGTAAGCAGTATACTTGAAAATTGTGCCCCATTTTTGACAATAGTATCTTGACTTGACAAGATACAATTTTGACAATTGTATCTTGATATTGCCTACTGACTGCTACTCTTTAGCTGAAACATATGCTAAAATAATGTGTAGTAGTCTGTCACTTCACATAAGTGATAGCCTTCTGATGTAAATAAAGATCTGTAGCAAGTAATCCCTTAAATATAGCTTAAGTGTAGGTCAAACAAGTATTACCAAACCCAGAGTAACTTTGGATTTTCTCAGTTCCATAAATCATTTTTGCTACAAATCTTTATTGTAGTGCTTTTCTTCCCTCCGATTTGATTTCTTGATTGATTAAGATTGTTTCAAAGAAGTCACAGGGGGTCTTGCTTCTTGCAGTTGTTCTGAACTTTAGGAGCCTATGACACTTTTAATTTCAGGATTTATGAGTGTCTCAACAAAGGCAGAGACTGCTTTTCTCTTATATTTGAAATTATTATAATAATCTCTTTTGAATGTGAGCTGTGTTTCTCTAGGCTTTTTTCTACGTTTAGAAAGATGTTATTCACAGCTTCTATAGAGAAACCCATAGAATCTCTGTGGAAACTGCTGCAGAACTCTGTTTACTTCTTGTCAGTACTGTTTAATATAAGCACATGAAGGTTGCCCATGTTGTCACCTTTGTTCACGTAGTTTAGCTTTATGAAACCTGAAATGATGCAAGCTGCTATGTCTCTGCTCCACACTGTTGTCTCTGCTCTCAACCACCATGCTTCCTTGTAGCAGAAATACTGTCACGTTCTTAAGCAAAGAAAAGGCTGGTGAAACATAGTTCTGTATAGGGTCTTGATTCTGAAATTTCCTCTCAGTCAGTCTGAAATGGCAGCCAATATTGACCCAGAGAGAAGAAACAAACGTGTTGGGGAAAATCTCATTTTTCTTACCCGGCCAGTGTTTTTGAGGTAAAGAACTGGATTAAGTTCATGAACATGAAGTAGATTCAGGTATTTTGATGCTCTGGTCTGGAACTATAGGTACTTACTGTTCTTTGATTTATATGGAAACTTCCAGATTCTTATTACTATCTAATTACTGTCTTTTTCAAGATACATAGTCAGTTTCAGGGAGGGAAAAGTTGTGAATACACAGCTAATCTTCTAAAGAAAAGTGTGTTTAATGAACTCTCTTATTTCTGAATGGTGTCCTGGAATACAAGGAAGAAACAAGCAAATTCCAAATATTTTAATTTTTTTATCATCTTGGTAGATTTTTCCTGTTTCTAGCCAATATTTCTTAGCAATAGTATTATTGAGAGAGCTAGTCTGATCTTTGCTTGGAGCTGTCTTTGGTAACTGAATTGGATTAGAGATACTTAAAGAAAGTAAAGACCAGTCAGAACTGACATCCAGTAGAACCATTAATCTTCTGATGGAACATTAATGACAAAATATTGATTACTTCCCATATGAAATGAATATATCCTAAAATTAAATATTCAATTTAATTAAGTACATCCTAAAATAGAGATTTCTGAAGTATATTAATTGACCACTGTCATATGTAATAAACGAGTAAATTATATGGCGGGATATTTACGTTATATTTCTGTGTTCCTTTAGAGGGGTTTTTCCATGAGTTGTTAAAAAGTGACAGAAGAACTTGAACAAAGCAAGACCAGATATTATTTCTGGATGTTTGTAAAGGCTTGAAGTTTTCCAAAATATCATATCTCTATTTAAAATTCTGGTTCAATTATAATTGCTTAAAATCTTTTGCCTCAATTCTGTTTAAAACCATCTACCTAAGCAATAAACTTCAGAAAACTGATAAGTATTTAGTTTGTACATAAAAAAAAAAAAAAATTGTCAGTAGAGGTTTCAAAAACTTTTCATATCCGGTTCCTTCTTTGAACAAACTCTGGCTTATAACTTCTGCTTTTGAAGTAGTTCTTGGCTGCAAATGTGCTTTGAAACATAACTAGAAGTCCATCCTGCTTATTTCTTCTCATATTCTTTCTTCTCAGCAAAGAGCTTTGATGCTTGTAATTATAATATGTTGCCAGAGCTTGAGACCGTGATCTGATAGTCATACTTTTCTTTTGATAGTTCTCAGAGTGAAGTTTGGATACCTTCTTTTTGTAAATGTCTTTCACATGCTGTTATCTTTGGTTTTTTACTGTTTGGACAGAACTTGTGATTTCCATATCAATTCCCTAATCAAACGTCAAATGAAGGATAGGAAATAAATGCACATTAGTCACTAAAAGAAACTAGGCCTCAAGTCAGAAGGACTTTAAAACTGAAGTTATATCCATTTACAAGTAGTTTTATACCATGGCAATGTTAGAAAGCACCAAATCAAAAAAAATGTGCATGTATACCATCCAAAGCCATCCTTTTTTTTTTTTTGCTGTTATGGGTGGCATTAGACTTAAATGCCATATTTTTCTTATTTTACCAATCCAAAAATTCCTAGAAATAACTAGAAAGACTCTTGTTTGAAATGGATTTTTGTATTTCAAATCTGTTAGCCCAGTTCATTCCATCTGGTGTTAGAATCAAAATTTGGCCTAGAAGCAAACATATTTTGAAGAGTTGGTGTGAACTTGTCGCTTGGAAAATCTGATCAAAGGAAGCTAAGTAAGTCTCTTCTATAATATTATTGTCAGCTTGACTGAAAAGATGCAAGTCACAAAAGCCAGTCAGGATGTGGATGAGCATGACAAAACTAACTGCAATTTAGAAAACATCAATTTTCTTCCTCATCTACCTGATCTTAACATAAATATAGAGAGCTGTATAACAAATTGGATAATACATTTGTAATCCACAAAGAGTTTTAAAAAAATATATGCATCCTTAGAGCTTGCAATTTACTAGATGGAAACAACTTGTTCTCTAATACTAATAAGTCTTGAATCTGGATTCATGTATTAAGTGCTGAAACAGTTGATGCTAATATAAAGTCAGTACTGAAGGATTTATTAGGCTTAGTAAACCGTCTCCAAATACTCATTTTCATAAAACAACCAGAGAATGGAGAACCTGTTCCATTCCTGTGGAATAAGAGTACACCTAACTTGAAGTCAAATACCCACAGCGTTTGGTGTAAAATAGGTCATTTGACATTCAGTCTAAGGAACTGAATCTTCTGCCACTTGTTAAATTGACCATGTGCACAAGTATGTTTGTGGTCTACAAACTCTGCTTTCCATAATTCAAAATATTTAGTATTGCTAGCCTTTGACATCTACTGTTCTGAGAATCTGATAATTTTACAAACACAATGCTGTGTTTTCAATGATAATAAAATTAATTCTCATAATCAAACCCCATTTCAGTCATTTGTGTTCTCAGGTCTCCCTGCATTAGCATTGATATCTGGCTAGACTATGTATCTTTGACAGGCAAAATAAATTAGTGTCCCTGTCAGGACTTGGAGGAGACAAGTTCAAAAAGCACTTGATTATTTTTTGAGGATTTCATTTATCTAGTTAGGTTCACCATTTCTGCTTTTTATAGAGCCTTTTTGTTTGTGTTTTTAATAAATACCATGCAGTCAAAATCAGAGGAGAACCTTCAAGAAAAACAACAAACCAAAAATGAAACAAGGTCATCTATAATACAACAATCATGTGCTAACATTCTGTGTTCAATTTGTTCTGGAAAAGTCCTGGAAGTGAGTCTGGTTTTGTCTTCCCATTTCCTGTTATAAGCGCTGTTAAGCAGTTGTAAGCCTCCTTAATTTCCTTCCATGTCAATAGTCTCCAAGGGTTGAACCTAAAGATGAGTCTGCTGTAGTTCAGGTCTTCTCTGTAGCTGGTCCTGTCTCATTAACTTAAAAGCATTAATGAGGCTAATGAGTCAAGTGTTGGCTTCCCACTTAAGTTTTCTGTTGGCTTGCTCACAAACTCTCCTGCTGATCATAATTTTTGTAGCTTGATAGTCATCTCTTGTGCTATAGTGTAACGTTCAGGTCTATTTGTGTTACATCCTGAAGTGTTTGACACTGACTGCAAATATGGTCACTTCTTCTTAGGACTTGTTTCAGGGAAGTGGGAATTAGGAAACCTTAGGTCTTGAGAAATATTGTGATAGTGGCTTCATTGCTAGCTGTCATCAAAGAATTTAAATTTCTTCTGATTGACTCAAAATGTACGCACAAATACATCAAATGTAATGGGATGTCATACTTGAAATAACAGGAAACAAACAACAACAATACTTGTAACAGTATGTCCAGATTTGAGGAAAGCTAGGTAAGCACAGGGGCCCTTGATACTTAGAGAACGACTTTAACAGAAAATGCCACAATGCCCTATAGGGCTTCACAACATGACACTACCTTTCTACTGTCATCTGAAGTACTTCATACTGAAGTATGCAAAAGTCTGACAAGATAATTCATATGTAGAATGTAAAATTGTAGTACAATTGGAAAAAATACTGTTTATACAAGAGCAAGTACTAAAAAATTTTAGGACTACTGTTTATTTCTTCATTTTTTTGGCCTTGGCCCAACAAGACTGCTGTTCATGCAGATTACAACTTGTTCAGTATCCCAAATCACAGGTTGTTCTTTCTAGCTAACTGATGAATCTATGGTTCAGTAACTTATGAAGTCATTAACAAATGTGGGTGAATAGAATAAAATCCTTGAGAAAGCTTCATTTTTAAATTTAAAATCTGAGCAGACAAGCTACCCACTCCTTATATGCACTTCTTTTTTAAGGTGTATTAGATTAGCTGCATGAAAATGAAAAATTTAAAAATTGCTAATCTGAAAGTCTTGCTTTAATGCTTAGTGGCTTGATTGAAAGATTCAGCTCTTTTAGGTCTAAGTATTTTTCAGAACAGTAGCTGTAGGGATTTGAGCCCTTTATAAAAGGAAAAAGCAAGAGAACCAGTTAAATGTGGAACAGTTTTCTCCCCTAAGGCAAGACAGATTGCTCAGAAATACCCTTTCCTTGTAGGAAGATTAACCAACTTGTCCTGGTTCTGGCTAGGATAGAGTTAATTTCCCAAGGAGCCAGGACAGGTGAGCCAAGCTGGCCGGGGGCTATTGCATACCATGTGACGTCATGCTCACCATAAAAGGGGGCCAGTCGGGCAGGGGCGGGCTCGGCGTGGCTCCTGGCTCCGGGACGGGCTGAGCGTTAGGTCGTTGGATCGGTAAATCGTTCTCTGTTTTCACCCATTGGGAATATCTGTTACCAGCACTGTTGGTGATTGTTTCCCCCTCCCTTGCTGTCCCGGTAACCCGCCCTTACCCCAACCCCGGGGCTTTGCCTTTGTCTTTCCCGTTCTCCTCCCCATCCCGCCGGGGGAGGGGTGAGCGAGCGGCGCGTGGGGCTCAGCTGGGGCTGAACCACGTCACAACCTCAGCGCTCTAAATTTCTGTTCTCCGCTTTCCTGATGTAGAGGTGAATCAATTTGGTTCTTTCTTTTCCCAGACTGTCTGCAGCAAAACTCTTCTGTGCATCCTTCTTAAGGAGTGCCAGCTCTTTCCACCAAGTGCTATAATAAGTTTTACGTGTTATCAGTTCAGTCAAGCATGAAGTTAAACTTTAGCTGGCTTTATCAGTACTTTTGAAGGCTTAACTTCTCTAAGGTACATCAGCTTTACAACAGGAGAGGGGGAGAGAGAGATCAGGTCATTTACCTTAAAAGTCAGTACTTGACAATGGTTACAAAGAAAGGGGTTAGAGATTGCTTTTTTTTTTTATTTAAGAGAATGTCGTATCATCAACAAATGGGGATTTCCAGTGTTGATTTCATTAGTACATGTGCTGAGTTAAAAACCATTATGTATTTTGGCAGAAGATTCTGTTTCAGTATAGCTTCTAAAATAAAGAACTTGTAATCATAATTTAAAATTTGATTGAAATCAGGTTGTAGCTATTTACAATATTTATGTTTATATGAACCCCCCTACAAACAAACTTTTTCAAGTAAAAGCTAAATTTGTGACTTAGATGCATCAAGGTTTGTATGGTGGCAACTATAATGGTGGCATTAGTAAGACTAGGTTATGAGGTACAACTGTAACAATGCTGTGTTGTCGTAGAATTATGTGGCTGTTGTGACATGCTGCGAAGTGACAACTTCTCAAATATATGTCCAGAATCTTCCACTGTATACAGAGAAACATGCAGCAGAGTAATCCACTTTTAAGGTTCAATGGGTAAAGTCCTAATGGCTTCTAAGAATTTTCAGCATCATGACAGTTCACTAAAAATTAATTCTTGCCGTCTGACACGGGTTTGTCTGACATGAGTTTTTTGGCTTTCTATGCCTTCAGACATGTCTTATTCCTATTTTCCTTAATGAGATTCCTGAGTTTTTCCTAGTTTGTGTTGTTTTTCTAACTTTTTTTTATTATTTATATCATTCTAGTGCAGGGCACTCCTGATCTGCAACTGTTCTGGTCTTTGAAAATATTTTACAAAAATAATGTTAACACATAGTCATTTCCATCAGAAGAATTACTTAATTTGAATTTTTTACAGTTTTCAAAAACTAACAAATTAGTAGCTTCCAACTTAGAATTGTAACTGTGAATTAGTAACTCAAATGCAAGGAAGTGCTAAAATTATTAGATACTTTACTACAAGAGCATTTTCTAACTTTGTTGCACAGAAGTATTTGCAGATCAGCATTGCTGAATACTAGAGAGATTTTACATATTTTATTCATCGTATCCTCAGTTGCGCTTTTGTATTGCTGCAGTAAAATTCTGTGCATCAAACAAGTTACTTTCATGTAGCAAATGTGGTGTACTGTAGTTACTCCTTCAGTTTTTATGGATAAATGCAAACTGAGTGAATCTTTTTTTCCATGCGTGCTAATTATCAAAAGAATCTTAGTAACAGATGTTCAAAAGAGGAACAGTTTTATTTGTAGTCTTCAGTAGCATTTCTTACAAGCAAGAGCCAATGCAATGTTTCTGCCATGCATTGTCCTTTGTGTAAACACTTCAAAATGCCACGTTCAGTTGTTTCCAGGCAATGATTAAAAATCCCATCTTATTAATCTTATTAAATTTTTTAGTTTTTATGGGTAGAAAGTAGATGTTAGATAGTCTATTCAGAATAGTTTAACACTTCAGTGTGGTAGCTGTTCTGTGCTCATTTCGTCTAGTTAAGTACAAGAATCCTTCTTTCTGGTAACTATATTTAAGTGTAATTAGATTAATCTAAGAATTAATGAAATGCATGTAATTATGTAGTAATTCCTTAGATAGGTTCCCTTAGATGCTCTAAGTGTAAATGGCTACAAAAAGAACATTTACTGTATGTTTTGCAAAGGTACAGGGGTTTAAAATTTGAAGCCACAGTATGCATCTGACCTTAACATCAAAACACATGAAATTCCAGTGCAAGCAAAGCAATAGTGGCCCTTTTTGGAGGAAACTTTGGAACATGAGAAACACTTAACAGTGACCAAGGGGCTGGGGAGATGGAGCAGGTGATAAGGCCAGCTAGAATTACATATTTTTGAATCTCTAAAGCTGACTCTAGATCATTGAAAGTGTAGAATCACTGTTAAGAATAATGGAGCAAAGACATTTTTGTTTCAAGCTTCTCTGTAAGTACTATAGGAGAGATGCATATTTTGCTTTTTTTCTTGGTCTTGTGCATCTCTTAAATGTATTTAACTAAATTCAAAATCTTAATCAACTCCAGGGTATTCCTAAAACTCCACCATTTTAAAATAGAAATTTAAAACAAGATTATTCTTAGTAGTAAAATAAAGTATGTTTCAAGTTCTGCCATTTAAACTACTAAAATTTCAGTGTATAATTTTATTCTGAAAAAAACTTGTGTAGTCTCAATGGGACAGTACATTCACTTCATGGTTTAAGCTTTGCTACATGGAGACAGCTTCCTCTGCTGCCAGCATTTTTGCTTCGTGATCTGTCCTCTGATTGCCCACGTACTGCCCTTGCCCCAAGAGATCAACACATTTGACAGTATCAGCTGATTGTAAGAGTGGGGAAGAAATAACGAGTATTTCCCAGTAATACACAAAGTTAAAACCAAGGAGAAAAAAAAAACACCCCAAAACCCTACAGCGAGTCCTTGTCAGACAGCTTGAAATTTTGATTTAGCTAACTCAAGGTCAATGAAACTATGGAAAATGTTCACCAGTTTGCTTTCAGACCAACTCTGCTGCATGTGTTCATAAGTTCCATAAAGACTGCATGCTTTCTGTTTAATACAAACTGTATATTTTTTTTCACACCCATCCTTGCTTTTTATATTTTATTTTTGTTTCCCTTGCCTTGGTTGGATGCCTGTGTGTGTTTAATCCAAATCCCTGTCCAGTCCTGGAGTTTGAACTACGGAAAGCCAAGGAGACCATACAGGCCCTCCGAGCCAACCTGACTCAGGCTGCAGGTGGTGTACATAAACCTTTTCTTAAGTCTCTACTTTGAACAATGTAGAAGTAGCTGAGCTTATCTTGTGTGAAAGAATAAAATCTAGTTACCTTTTTTTCCTCCCCAGAAAATGAAGTTCCTTTGCAGGAACGAAAAAATTATAAATCAAGTCCTGAAATTCAGGTAGGTGGCTGATCATAACTGAGCTTTGCATGGACTTTAAGACGGATGTGCTTCCGTATATGGAAGGAAGATGAAGCAAAGATGTAGTGTATTGTTTTCTTTTTTTTTTTTTTTCCCAGGAGCCAATCAGACCTCTTGAGAAAAGAGCTCTAAACTTCCTAGTTAATGAATTTTTATTGAAGAATAGTTACAAGCTTACGTCGATAACATTTTCAGATGAAAATCATGATCAGGTAAAGTTTACTTGTGGGTTTTTTACATGCCTACTTTCCATATTCTGATCTTGTCATAAACTCAAGTGAGCTTAACTGGTATTTCCTGTGCATGTAGGTCACTTCATACATACAAGTATTCTGAGAGTTAAATATGTTAGTTAGCATTTTCATATATGAACCACATGTTCGAAAGGACAGCACTTTGAGTAGTATTTTCCTAAAATTTGTAGGAAAGAGACAGAATGTTTGCATTCCTTTAAAAAGGAAGCAAAACAAGGAGAAAAATACTGAGAGTTACAGGTACTTATACCCTGTCCTGGATTCTGATGGACACCCTTCCAGTTAAACTCAAGAATGTGGATGTAATAAAATTTTGAATGTAATCTTTTCCTTAAATCATACTCAGTTGATTTGTGTACGATATACAATATACTTATTGTTTGTCATCTCCCCGGCATATATATATGTGTACAAGTATACTTAATCATGCTGTAGTGTTGAATGTGGTCTTGGAAAAGCTCTCAGTAATAAGATGTTGTCTTGAATATTTCCAAACATAGCTGTCCTTTGATGCGTTTTTAAGATGATTAGTTTTATGTCTCTATTGGCTTGCATTTCATGGGAAAAATTTCTTCAAATGTTTGGAAGGTTCTGATTACATTCTGACTGTTACTGGGTGAACAAAACACCCCATAACATCAACACCCAGTATATATTCAGCACAAAACTGGAATATTGCCAGAAGAATTAAATATTGAATTAAATATTAAATATTTAATTTCAACGAGTTCTATTTATAGCTGGTCCTCCTATATTTTTCCTACAATTCATATCCTAATGTGTAAAGAAAATGGGTTGTTAAATAAAATTTCTGGATTATCCACTTAAGATTTGAGTTTAACAGTGCTACATTTCATACAAATACTTGTCAGGATACAGCCCCAAAAAGAGAAAAGATGAATAATTCATCCTGACTTTTTACGTGTTCTCAACTGAAGATGTTTTATTTTGTGAGACAACTAGCAAAAAAAAAAAAAGGAGGGGGACAGTTCTTAATTCTAAAAAAGTAAATATAAACATACTACAATTAACATATAGAATGCAGATTTTTTTTCTAGATTATTCATGTTCTTTTTCTTTTAGAAAACAATCTTTCTTCAAATAGGTGTATGTAACCAGACTATGGAAAAGTACAGTGAAAACTGTGAACAGTAGGAAAAAGGTTAAAAAAAAAATAAAATTAATTTCATGTGATTAAAGAGACCATCATGACTCCTGTATAACAGTGCAGATGCTTATTTGTATACATGGACATGGAATAATCTTGTAATAATAGGATAGTAACATGTCAATGTGAAAAGAAGGGACATATATGGATGGTTTGAGGCAGGAGGCCCTAGTGTTGTTTAGACCTCTACATAATTAATACGGGTATGTCCAAATGTCACTGAGAATATGCACCCTATCAGTCATCTACAGAGGTATTTGACTGTTGGCTTCTGACCTGTGCTTGTGAATGAGATGGGAACAAAATTACACCCCTATCAGGAGAAAGTCTTCTATCAACTGCACTGGCTTCTGCTAGAATTTGATCGATGTCATATCTGATTCTAGAAAGTGTTCACGTCCTAGAAAAAAAGTAAACTGTGATCTATATGTTTTTGGAAGATCCTCTCTTTAGTGCATTACCTAGAGCTGCCTTTAGGGCAAAACTGCTTTGAGTCATGAAATGGATGCTTTTTTTACTTTTGTTTCTTGCTGTCTGATTGAAGTTTTCATCTTCTTTCCTACGATAAAATCTTGATGTGATTATTTTGCTGTTGTATGACCTGCAGTCAAATGAGGAAGAGAAAGGAAAATAAAAGGCAGTATATTGTATGCTTTAGTTTCTCTTATTCCTTTGAAGGATTTTGAACTTTGGGATGATGTAGGCTTGAACATTCCAAAACCTCCTGACCTGTTACAACTCTATCGTGACTTTGGAAATCATCATGTTACTGCGAGAGATGTGGTGGACGTATCAGTTGGTGTAGAAGATGATGAGCTAGAGGCTGCTACTCCTATACTTGGGAGTGTCCCTGTATTTGAAACAACACCACAGTCAATAGAAGTAAGAGTTTGTACAAAATAAATGTTTCAGCTGTTTGCAGTACTGCTTAACTTTATTGTACTAAACTCTTTTGTTTCTATCTTGTATTTAGCAATGCTTAATAGTGCAAAAATTAGAAGATCAAATTAGTGTGTTAAACAGTGAGAAATGGTCTTTGATGGAACAAATCCAAAGACTTGAGAGGTATGTACTTACCAATCTGCTCCACTACTGATAAATGTTGGAATAACTTCTCAGTGTTTTTCTAGCTCAGATATATGAAAACGTCCAACTTAACACTTTTAAAATTACTAGGAGTTCTCCAGAGCAGGGCAGTCTTTCCTTTTTAATACGTGGTATTTGATTTAGAAAAAGGAAGAGACTTCAAAGAGACTATTTCCCTTTTATTACTACATCATTTAATTTTGTAATGGATTTTGTTCTTTCAGTGCAACTTCTTTATTTACTTTGAAAACAGGGTAATTTCTAATGTGTTTTGTATAGGTTTTCTCTTGCAAACACTCTTAGAAAGATTCAACACAGTTTTTCTTTCTACAGAGCAAGACTAGTAGAAATGACAGTATCTTTAACAACAACAAAAAAAGACACTTTAAAAGCTTAGTCAAAACATATGATACTGTAAGCTATAAGACAACATTCCTTTTAAGAGATACACCAATACAGCATATGGGCAAATGCATAATTTTTAAGTGGCTTTATTGACTTGCATAGTGACTATTTCAAAGCCAAGTGGGATAGTATGTATTAATTCACCACTACAGAATTTTAAGTTTTGCATCCCAGATAGACTTCTGTCTTGTGACAGTTTGTGTCTCAGAGCTTAGATTTCAGCCAGAAGCAGATAACACTATTGTTGTTCACTTATTTCATTGATTCACTCAGAGTGCAACATTTTTTCTACTACTACTGACTAAAGAACTCCATTAAACCAGTGCTCATTTGAACAGCTTGTGTGATATGTTATTTCTATTAAAGGAATTTTTTGACATACTGGAGTTGAAGGAGGGAGCTCATCAGTATGTTGTCCTTATTTCTGTGCTTCAGTCTTGTGATTCCAACAACCCCATGAAAGCTACAAAAATATTTCATTCTTTGCTTTTCCTTTTTTAGTGAAATAGATTTTCTCAAGAATGAACACTTTGCTGTGTCAACAGTTTATGGTGTAGCTCCCCATCCTTCTTTAAAACAAGTGCCTCTCACAGTCTCAGAGGACAATGGACGGTACTTGGATATCAAGAGCTCTGAGAATGACAATAAACATGGAAACACTGAGGAAACAAGCCTTTCTTTATCAACTGAAGAGGATTCAAGGACTTCTAAAGATGATACGCTAAATTCTGTGCCCTGTAAGGAAACAGAGAAACTGTCCTCTTGTGCTCCGTCAACTAAAGCTGCAGTCCACTTCAATAAACCTAATAGGTTAGTGATAAGTTTTAAAGAGGAATGCTTTAATTAAATATTCTTGTAAAGTAGACAGATATTTTTCTAACAGTAAAATTCTGCAGAATTCATACGTAATTTGTGTTTTGAATGCAAATAAAAGACTTATCAGCACTGTACTCTAAAGGTATGTTATTTTCATATTGTTCCTAATCTTTTTAGGAAGGAGTACATTTGACAAACCTACATTTTTAGTATTAAGTTTAAAGGTTTCTTTTCACCTCCTACTTGTTTCTAAACCCGGTCATGTTCCTTGCAACAACAACAACGAAAGCTAAAACCAAAACAATGAATGGGAAGATAGGATATTTCTATTCTCTTTAAAATTTTAATTTCATAATAAAATCTTGTCTGTTCTGCTTGAAGAGTGGTTGGGAAATTTTTTACTTTTCCTATGTAGATGTGTATAACTCAGAGTATCTGTATACTTTTTTTAATTTTTTTTTTTTTAAGTAATCAGAAAGGGTATCAGATGACATTCTGATTTTTGAGTTTGGAATTTGGGGCAAGTCTTCCCTGGGTAACTATAATTCTTTTAATTAAAATAGGATATTGATATTGTATCATTACATGGAGACTGAGTTTGTGTGTCTGAGTGTTCTCGAGAAAGCCTCTCCAATCTAGAGTCTTTCTAATATTATAGTGAAGAGGGGAAGTAACATGTTCATTAAGTAATAGATAAACAACTGTGTAGCCATCAGGAGTAACACGGACCACAATGAGGGTATGTACAACTTCTAAAATTACCACTGTGGACAAAGATGCCCAAGTAGCTCACCTTTATGGTCTTACCATTGCTATTCCTAGGGTAGCAGGTAGCCATTTGGCTTTGTATTTTGTCAGTTCCCTTAGCATTCTTTTGCTGGCGTTGATACAGTAATATGTTTCTAGAATTATCTTCCATCTGAAAATACCAAGTAGAAATCTATGTGTGATGTTCTGTGCAGATGGGAAATCAACACAAGCTGCATGGGGCAGAAGAAGAAGAAAAAGAGCTGCTACTCCTGCTAGTAATTAACTTTTCTTGCAAACCCTAGGTATCCTGTTTTCTCTGGATTTCCTGAACTTCTTGCACTGAGTTCTAGGGGCAGGCGTACTTTTTCAGTGGTATCTTAACTTTAGAATTGAACAGGAGGAAAGACTGCTGATTTCTGCATACAGTACCTTAGAGTCTTACTACAAATCTCTTCTAGTTGAATATACTACTGTTTAACAGGAAAGTAAAACTTGGCTTAGATTTTTCTGGAGAATTTGCAGTAGTTCCATTTAAGTTTTCCAGATTTATTTATTTATTTCTTTCATATCCTAGCTGAATATTTAGACTGTGTAATAATCAAAACTTACAGCTGTCATACACTGATTGCTATAAACTTGTCTACCTACTTTTGTCTGTAACTTGTTGCAAGTTTCTTTTTGCTCAGAGTAATTGGGAGTGCTGGGAGACATTAAGCGCATGAATATTAGATTGATGATTTGGGGATAGTGAGGATGGGTGTCAAAATAGGGTGAGATCACTGGGTGAGGAAGGAACTATGAGTATCTCCGGTGGGACTTACAACAGTAGTCTCTAGAAAAACAGAATTTGTTTTGCTTCTCACAGCTCTTAAATATAACCGCATGTGGATTTATTTGAAAAGTAGTTGTATAAAACCTTGAATCTCCATTGAGGTAACTTCAGAAGTCCCCTGAAATGCAGTTCACTGCAGAAATAAGTAATGCCTGTGTAGTACGTAGCTATTTTTGTGCTGAGTTTTGGCCTTAACGTGTCAGTGAAGGATCAAAGGAAACCATATTTGATAGTGTTTTATAGCTCCGTATCACTGTATTTTCTTCCTGGATTATGCACTTGATATGTAATAATACAGCAGGTTTTTTCATTAAGAATTATATTATTTGTTAAGTATTTTGAGATCTGTGAGAGAACAAGCATGATAGAAGTGCTGGATATTTATTTATTTTAGTCGGGGGTGGTTATATGTAGAAGAGAATTACTACAGTTTATTCCAAACATGTTAAGAGATATTAAAGCCTAGGACTCTATCCTAAAAGGCAAGATGGTCACTACTGTAGCTAGGGAGCAGATTCTTGGCATAAATCTTGCCCAGATGGGAAAAGAGGATGAAAGAGCAAGTGAGCTTGCTTTGTGTGACTGCCCTCAGAGCAGCCATGCATGCCTGCAAGTGAGGACACCACCATCACTGGAAAAATGCCTCGTCTGACAGATTGCAGTAGAAAACACTAGCAGCAGTTTAAATAGACTGCACCACCTGTATTTATTCAATTCATCTTAGGGGTTTGGTAGTTTGCACCAAATACAAGGTGTTTTCTCTATATAGCAGTCACTCCTGACTTTTTCAGTACATGAACTCTTGTCCCAGTGTTACATGGAATAGAAAAGTAGTGCTTGGATTTTGTATTCATCATACTTTCTCATATCCGAACGTCTTGGCTACTGGCATCTGTTGGCCCTTAGAAAGACTTTCCGCTGACTTGTGTGCAAGAGGCCTGGCTTTGTCATTGTTTCTGTCCAGCATAGCCATCAAGGATTTTACTAGACTTCATCAAGGAGAAGCTTTCTTGACTCTAAATATAGGCAGCAATTGTAATGGACCCAGGCTGCCCAGAGCTTGCTGTTAATTACCCACAAAGAAATTCAGGTTCATACTGTCATACTTCGTTTTCAGTCTCTGCCAAATGAGAATAGAATTTTGCCCTTATGTAGGATTTTAATTAAGGTTTCAAGTAGAGGAGGAGCTGACGTTCTGCAGAACGACCACTGAGGTAAAGGACAGCCTGGGCAAAGGGCTGGCTGGGGCTTTGCAACTCTCTTAATGTACGAGCCAGTAGATCTGTCATTCAATAATACTTCTATAGAATAAGGACTACCGTACTGTTAAACAGAGGTTCTTTACAACTCACTACCATCTGAGTCGTTTCCTAACTTTTTTAAAGTGAACCCTTGCACAAAACCCAAGTTGATTGGAATTAAACCAAACTTGCTTCATTAAAATTTAAAATGTGTTTTAAAAACGCATATTGTCAAGAAAGAAATTTAAATTTAAGTAATAAACATAAATCCTTATTTATCATATTTTGTAAATAGTCAGAAGAGGAAAACTATTCTGGTATGTTTATCTGTATCCTCCTGGATAGTTTAAACTAGTAGGAACTTAAATTCTTAATGTGCTTTTTTTTGTTAGAAAAGGGCAAATGATGATATATTTACTATAAATAGTGTGATATTTCAGTTAATTAAAAATATATATGTCCATATACATAATTGCATGCATGTAGGATTTTGCGCGCTCAGGTGCATAAAATAGTAATTTTAAGAATTGAAAGGTGATACCACTTTCCACATGAAAAATAGGAATTGCCTTCTCCCTTAAACTCATACAGTGTCATTAGAGGATTCACACAGCAGCCGATAACACAGAGTGAGATGCTTTCTGTGCCTGTTCTGGAAGGCAAACGTTCTTTTTCCTCTTTAAGCATAGTGGACGAGGCAGTGTTAGATTAGCATCTAAATACAGGGCTCAGATAAGGCAGAGGGAGTTGTCATTACTGGAAAATAGGATGCTGCTCCTGCTACTTGCCTGTTTTATGTGATGGTCAGTCCAGTAATTGTTTTCTGGAGAACATTTCTGCCAAATTATCCTCTTTGGACAAAGTTGTTTTGAGACTCTTACTGGGGTTTTAAGTGTATGCTTAAGGCTTTGAGTAGCTTGACTATGCTGTGCATGGCCATGAGGCAGTACTTCTATAGATACATGTCTACGTCAGGGATTAGGCAGCAATTTAAGGTTAGTTTTGAGATTCTCGCTATACATTTGAATCCAACATTTAGATCTCAAAGTGGCAGTTCAGCAGTCTCTATTTAATCCTGAAGCTTGTGACTGCTCAAATGTTTTTATGCAATGTGCTGAATAAGAGCATTAAGGAAAAATACTGTTTCTTGTGATTTCTGTCCCTCACCCCGCAGTTTGCATAATTGTATGCTTCCTCTTGTATTGCTGAGGCTTCCTATTCTTCACACTTTAGGCGTATTTTTGTCTGTGCAGCAGTTTGAAAGATGTTACATTTTTCGGAACTAAAAGTCACTTCTTAATTAGGACACCCACTTCTTTATCTTGCTACAAACTAAACACCCTACAAGTCAAAGATAATTTTAAACAAAAACTTCTGCAGTATGCTTCACTTAAGACATGCTTTCTGAATGTTACTTTACTTAGCTGGTTAAACCAGAGTGAAAGGACTTGTTCAGTCACCTTTCTGATCTGTGCTTTTTTTTCCTCTCCCTCCCTTTTTGATGATATTTCAGGAAATTGTCACCAGCTTTCCATCAAGCACTACTGTCTTTCTGTCGGATGTCAGCAGACAGCCGTTTGGGATCAGAGGTATATTTCCCAGTTGACATAAACTAGAAGATCCTTTATTCTGCATGGTAGCAATAGTTAAACAAGCAGTAATTGCTTTGTAACAAGACTTATTAAGATATATGGAGACATAATTTTATGTGCATGAAACTTAATAAGGATATGCTTTCAGATGTTTAGCTTAAATATGAAACCTAGTGATAGATATGTAATTACTGGGAAGTTTTGAGTTTCTATAAGTGGGTTCATGCTTTTGAAGTTGCTGCCAGATCAAAAGCTTTACAGCTTAATGTGTGTGAGTAAATTAAATATTTTCTGGTAAGTGATCAGCCTGCTGCAATTCTTATTATTCCTTTGAAAGGATATTTTCCTGTTCCTGCGCTTCCTTTAAAAAAATCCAAACAAACGACATTGTTTTCTAGGTATCTCGGATTGCAGACAGTGAAAAAAGTGTCATGTTAATGTTGGGACGCTGCCTGCCTCACATTGTTCCTAATGTGCTGCTTGCAAAACGAGAGGTGAGAAACCCTGAAATTTTAATTTTCATTTTTACCATGATGTTTTCTTGTTCATTTTGAAGATGATGTGTCTAATTTCATGAAAGCCTGTTACTTGCAATCATGTTCTTACTTTTGTGCATGCATCTCTGCTCCTAGAAAATGGTTTTACACCTCTGTCAGGTGAGTTCAGCAAACCTGCATGGTATCCTAACATTTCTTCCTTTGCTTAAGGCACTCATTAGCATTCAGCAAGACTAACTGTTACTGTAGGTCCATCTGTTTGTGGTAGCACAAATGGTTTTGTTAGAGAAGACCATGGTTAATGTGTGTTACAAAGAGCAGAGGATGTAAGTTCAAACCATAAATTTGGTTTATTTTATCTATCAGTTTTTATAAGATTAATATTCAGATTCTTTTTCAGCACTGTGTACTTCAACAAAAAATTTATTTTACCATCTTTTTCTAGAAGCTCCATGTATCAGCCAAGATAAGGTTCATCAAAAACACCCTTTTGTAAGAAAACTAGCAATCTTGCTTATATGTTTTCCTTAAACTTAAAATGAAGCTAAATAAAATTATGGAAATGTAATGTTTATTTTTAATGTAAATGAAGATGGTGTTTTGCATAATCATTCATACTATATAGTGTAAAAAAGGAAGACTCTGAAGATGGAAAATAAATGACTGGTTTTATATTGCTTTGTTGTAAATATTGCACATTACCAAATGTGTTAAAAAAAAAATAAATATATATATTAAAAAAAAATTCAATGGCCTTATAGTTGACACTGAAATAAAGGGTTTGAAGTAGCATAGCTTGAGTAAATTTTAGCCGTTGTTGAGGGGACCTACAGTATGGTAGACTTAATAGTGCATTTTGCATAAATTCATTTTAAGGCTTTAAAAAATCCTCAAGAAATTTGTACTGATCCTATAATCTAAAACTTTATAACGTGTGAGTAATTATCAGCACCTGACATGGTGAGTTTGAGATGTACCATGGTTTCAAAGTCTCAAACTTCATGAAAGTTGTTGGTTTGGTTTTTGGGTTTGGGTTTTGTTTTTTTTTCCTGAGGGAATGGGGGTGTTAACTGGGTGCTCTGGAAATGGTTCTGTTAATAGTGTTTCAGAGTAATTCTGTGAATGTTCCTGGATCAGTGCTTAATTTCTGATTTCTTATTTATTCCTTTCCTTTCCTCTGCTTGGCAGGATGTGGTATTTTGGCTTCTTTTCACAGCTTGTAGCATAGTCTGTGTAATGCATTTAATATTTTTGTGAGCTTTTAGGCTATTTCCTACTTGTTTTGTTTTACAGTTGAAGTTACATTTGATTACACGTATTTTTGCCTTAAACAAATCATCTGTTTCAATTTGATTGAAAAAGCCGCAAGTGAGAATTGTGTAACTGGATTGCATGGGATGCTTAATGTTCCAAGAATTGAAATTTGCTTTAAAAATAGCTTTTCTCAGTTACCACCCATTGCTATAACTATTGTAATATTCTTTCAGACGTAGTCATGGAATTGGAAGGAAAACTTAGGTAGACCATCTGTTAGTACGTAATATCAGTATTAGGAAAAGCTAACCTAAGAACTAGACTCCCTTCAACAAGGTACAGCTTTGGGTCTTGTCCAAAAGCAACGTTATCATGAGAGAGTCTTAGCACAATTTTACAGGGAAGTGGTGTAAAAATACACTGGAAGATCACTAAATTAGGAAAGATATGTAACAGGTTTGGATTATAATGCAAAGTCTGCTCTGAGAAGATACAGTGGTAGTATTTAAGATCTTACACTGTCAGTCTGTTAGACATGAGAATTAAACATAATTTTCTCATGACTCCCTAAAGTACCTGTCTTTGTTCTTTAAGCATCCATCATGTTGCAATTAGTTGCAAAATCTTAAGCTGAAAATACCGTGCTATACATTTTCATTTTGGAGAAACTGGGTTTGTGGAGGTTGATGATCTCTCAGTAGGTATTGTCCTTTACCAGAGATTCAGAAGCCATTTCACCAATGCTTTTAACCCTCTTAAGGTCAGTAGCAGCCTGCCTGCTTTGGTAATAAGAGGTCCAGTAAATATTACAGTTGACATCTAAGTGACCGGTTAGTGTCAGAATGTTTGATGCATTTCTGAAATTTTTTATGTTATTTTTGTGTATTCATGCAGCTTTAATTGTTCTTCAATGTCTATAGTTTAGGTTCTGATGGAAGAAAGAAGGAAAAATACAGTATTGAGTAGGGTGGCCGAGGAGATCATTTTAGTTGTTTCTAAAAGAGCAGTTCAACTGGGTAAAATCAATAATGCATAATATATAATAATTCCTGAAAGCAACTCGTGGTCATTAAAATTCCATGTATCAACATTTAATTTTGTTTTTATCCCAAGTGTCTAGTTTATCCTAACTCCTTGAAAACATGTATGTCAATGTTTAGATTTGTATGTGAATGCACTCACAAACAAAGGACGTACTGCAAGCCAAATAGTAATTGGAATGAACAGTAACAAAATGCTAAAAACCTATTCTTCAAAAAAACCCCAACCCTCTGGCTGGGTATGCAGTCTGTGATAACGCTTCTTGCAGATGAGCAGCTTGAGTTCATAAAATTTCATCTGCTTTGGAATCTGCTTCCTCAATTGTGTTTTTACCGCTTAAAACTAAAACACATTTAAGATTTAAAAAAAAAAAAAAAAGGATCAGTCACCTTCTATTTGTCAAGAGGTATACCATAAAAAGATTCATTTGATGAAACTGTAATTATTGAAATGGAATCTTTTAAATTTTTTTGTGATAACTAATAAGTCCAATATTGATTTCTTACCTTTTATAAGATGTAAAAATAAGTATCTTTTTGTGAGGTAACAGAAGTTGTACAAACAAACAAGGTTACTCCCATGCTCTGCAGTATGTAGTCCTTTAGCAGAGTTTGAGCCAGAGTAAAGTTTTTGGCCTAATGTCAGGACCTTGTTATTCTTGTTCTTAATCAAGAAATACTTCTCCTTATTTATACCTTTCATCTCACCTGTTATGCCAGGGTTAGTTTCTGTAACTTTCATTCATGTTATGTAAATTTAGAAAAATTGTGATAGTAATGGTTTACTAAATGTTTGTACCAAGAAACTGTTATTTATAGAGAGTTCAAGATGTTAAGAATAGTTTCGCTTTTATTTCTTTGTAATGCTGAAGCAAAGATAATGCTGAATCTGCAAACTCTGGATGCCATTCTCAACTCTGCTAGAAGAAAGCAATGCTGCAGACTTAAAGTTGTTCATGTTAACATGCAGTAACTGCACATGGGCATCACCAAGACACTTTTTTTTTTCTGGCATTTTTTGTAGGTAGCTGTCTCTTAAAACACACTAGAACTGAATATCTTATTACAGATTTTCATCTCAGTCCTACGTTTTAAAAGCCAAAACATATGGCTTTGTTGAGAAAAAAAAAAAGTAGTAAAAGAATGTGGTGTTAGAGCTGGGCAGATCTAAGTGGCTGTTTTCAGTGGCTGTCAAGCAGATGCCATTCTGGTTGGATACGGATAAAGTTTGAGTTCCTGGGCCTGACAATTGTGAGCCAACAGTATCTTCTAAATGACTGTGTCTAGTTCACAGAGTAGGATAGAATAGAAAAATTTAAATGAACAAGTAAAATACTTTCTGTTACTCTGTAAAATGTAGTTTGTGATAGGCTTCTATAGATTGTGTTTCTGAAAAACAGGGATAGTGTTGACCTCAGCCTGTTTGCTGGTTCTCTTCTGGTTTACGTGGGGTGTTGGTTTTGGTTTGGAGGGCTTTTTTGTTTGGGGGTGGGGTTGCCCCCACACACACGAGAGAGACATAACCATTTTTTAATTTAAATCCTTTACTTCCCTTCTCTGGATATGACGGGCTAGCGTAGTTTTCTTAGAATGAAACAGCTCAATCTCAGAGTATCCTTTTCCTCTCTAGTCTGAAAGCTGGTGTCTTTCAACACCATGTCTTTAAACATAACATAATTCATGGATGCAAGGAGTTGAATTTAATCTTTATGAATTGAATTGCCAACTGTTACTAGTTTTGTCACAGTAGTTTTATGTGCAGGTTTCCAAATATATAGTAAATATAAACAAAGAAGTGCAAAGGGGTTTTTTCACACCCATATCTGCATCGATTCTTATGTAAAAGCATCCCTTTGGGATCTACAAGAGGATTAATTTGGATCCTGGAATAATAGACTCATCCCATGAAATGTAATTAGGGTTGTAATTCTAATATTAATAAGATGAGTAGCACAAAGTTCTGAGTCATGTATTAATCATATGATTAAATATTTTTCCTTTTAAAACTAAAAGAATGAATTCTGAACTTCCCATACAAACTTGTGCAAGAGTATCAGTAGTTTGTTAGTACTTGCACATATTTCAGTTGCTGCAGATAAGATTATTTACTGTTTGTCAGAGGCTAAGTTACAGAAGAATTTTAACATAACATTGGTTCACAATATAAGCATTGACTATTAGAGCAGATTAGAAGGGACACATTTACAAAATTGATCATAATGCCATCCTGGTTTATATATTATATTGTCACCTGATTGCCACATTATTACATTAATATTTGAAATAATAAAAAGATGACTATCCTAACCTATTGAAGTAACCAGTCTTGACACTTAACACTAAATTTATTCTTTGAGATAATTATTTTGCTTGTGAACACTCCAAAAGACACTAATTAGAGAGAGAAACTAAGATTAAGATGACTTTTGTCAGAATGTTAAACAAAAGCAATTATAATGAAGGCAACAACAGATAGAAAATTCCTCACTACCTGGTAAGAAAATTGTCAGCAAAATAGAAAAATGCTTGCTATAAGATGCATTTTAAAAAAACCCAAACTTTAATATTTTGTTGTAATACTTTTAATATGTAGGAGGAACTGTTTTCCATATAGTTGAGGTGATAACCAGTTACTATTAAAAAGCCACCTTCTTTTGACTATAATGAAGAGCTGCTCCATATACCCATGTAAATGTTGCCTTTATTGAGATCTTGAATCAGCTTAAATAGTGAATTCTGTTCAAAGATAACAGAACATGTTGTTCTAAGGGAGAAGTTGTCTAAATGTACGATGGTTAAAAAAAAAAGTGAATTTTTCCTTGGGGACACCTACACGGACAGGCAGAAGTAGAACAGAGAGAAGATGGGCCATTTCAGTTCTCCTGTGCATGCATTAGGTCAGCTTCGTAGCCTTGTCCATTGTTCACCTGCTTGTAGTTTATCTCACAGTAAAATAACTTTTTTTTCTCGCTGTTCTCCATCCAAGTAACTCACAGATATAAACTGCCTCAGATACAAACTTGCCTTTTCAGTACTGGAGGCAAGACCTCTGACACATGATGTTTTATTTCATCAGGTTGCAAGTGCCGACAATGTTAAAATGGCAGCCTGCTTGGCATCTAGTGGGAAAACAGAATTGCAGTTCTGAAAGTCACTCCTGCTGGTATTGTTGACTCACACCAACACGAACTAATCAGTTTTCCTAAGTCAGAGGGAAAAGAGGGACTTAGGGACGAACAGGACATTTAGGAAGGATCCCGAATTAACTAAGGGGAGGGTTGTTGGTTTTTTAAAACTTGTTCTTGCTTTATGAATGTTAACACAAGTGGTATTCCTTCCCAAGGAAGGCAAGGTGTTTCAAAGAGCACTGGAAGTCCTCTCCTTGATTATTAATAATTATAGTCTCTCCCTAACAATGTTATGAACTTTCCTCTTGAATTTAAACAGCCAAATGCTAATATTGTGTCTTATTGGAAAATTACCACTTTCTACAGCACTTCTCTGCTGTTTTTTGAGAATGAAAAATCTGAGATTTATTAAACAAGTCTACATCTAAGGCATGGCCCTTAGCAACAGGAAGAATGAACTCGAACCTGCCTCTAGGTTGGTTTTTTGTTCTTATCCTGAATATCCTGAGAAGAATCTGTCCCCTTTTAAGTCTTTGGGAGACTTCACTTTACCTGTTTTGTCTGTCTGAGAGCAGTTTTGTTCTTGTCCCACAGAAAGTCCCTTTCGCCTCCAGTTTTACCTTCCTGTCCATTAAGCCTCTAGGGAGCACATAAAACACTGTTCAAGACTTCTCACTGTTTCTCCACTCCCCTTAATAGAAGGAACTGTAGAAGCACTGATGCAGCGATGCAGAGAACACTCTCTTCTCCCATAGTATGCATGAAAGAATGTGACCAATGGACAAGAAAATACAGCTAATTCCGTCAGCTATAATAACCAGCTTTCTGCAAGGTAAAGAACCAGCCTTGTATCTGCCCCCATGTCAATGGTGTTAGGTTACTCGTTAGCCTTTCACACACAAGTTAGTAGTATCTAGGTGAATATTCAGAGGTGTTTTCGTTTCATACAGACTCACCTGGAAAAAGAGTTTAACTTCCTTAAATTTGAAAAGAAGCTTTTTTTTTTTTTTTAAAAAAAAAAAAGACTCATGGCACTGTTCTGAAATTCAGTGGTGGTTCTGAGTGAGCAGTTGAGATTTTTGAGTAGGTACTCAAACATACTAGGAAAGTGAAGTCAGCGTGGTGGTTTCAAAAGATGAAACGAAACCCCCAGATCATAAAAAATATACATGACCAATTTAATGGGGTATATTCTTTTAAAAAAAAATAAATTTATAAGCAGGACTTAAGAATAATTGCAAGAGCAGTTTTATAATGTGCAGTTAGGTTAGATTTCAAAAAGTTGGATCTCAGTAAAGTAACACAGGATTTTTTTGATTTAAATGTTTTTCCATGAGCTATATTCTTTATGGTGGAGTTAGTAATTATGTGTTGTATCTACAAATTGCAATCTGATTTCCTCTTTAAAAGATTTTAACTTAATGGTATTTGAAGTGGCAGGGGTTTTTATTTTTATAATTTTTTTTTTTCAAATCTTTTTGAGTTAAAGCTGTGTTTGCAGGAGAGAAGATGCTTCTGAAGTACAAAAAAAAAGTGAAATAGGTTAAGCTCCTTGCTTCCTCAGAACTTTAAATGGGCAAAACCTGAATGTTAAGTATACAAAAAATAAAGTCTAACATGCAAATTCTGGAAGGAGAGGAGCTTTAAGCTGATGAAAGTTATTTAGCTCTTTGCACAATGTAATTTGTAAAGTTTCTTTAATACAGGTTTTCAATTCACATTATTTTGCATTGTGCTACACTTATTTAAAAACAAACCCGAAACCTGGCTTACTTTAAAATATTGTGAAATAGAAATGTCCAAATTGTTCAAATATATTTCTCATTTCTCCCGCTGTACTTTCAGACTTTTTTTTTCAGTGGTGGTTAGACTATTTCCACATTCATTCCTTTTCTTCATCATGAATTCCCTAATCTGAACCATAATTGGGTTAAATATTGCCAAAATAACTTCCAGAATGTTAAAATACACTTTAGGATTTGTCTCGGTTACCTTTGGGGGGGAAAAAGAGCACGCTGAGTAGAATTCTTGTAATATGAAAACAAAAGCTTATCAGGAGTTGCCTAGTTTAGGCAATGCTCTAAAATAAAAGTATTGTTCTATGCTTACAATAAACATAGCACTTGCTTTTTAGGAAAATAGAAGTTGAGCATCGAGGGCGTCTTTAATGTTGTTTCCACCTGTCCACCTCTTTTAGTAGGCTTATTCTCAAGAACATCATTAATAGGTCACTTTGAATGTCTGCCAGGAGGAACTGGCAGCTTCCTGCAACGTTATTACAAATATCTATACATTGTTCCATGTTTTGTATAATCTTTCTTAGTAACTTCAGAAGTGTTACCCACTGTCATCTGCTTGTTTGTCACAGCTTATTAATTCACAAAAAGCTTGTCTGCTGAAAGTGGCTCAAAAGTACACGGCAGGTGGGAGGGGAAGTCTCTAGGTTACTTGCTCATGTTTTCTGTGCAGACACCTAGATTTGTTTTGTTCTTTTCCCTCCACCTCACAGTGTGATGTTTCCGTCCCTAAGATATTAAATCACCTAGAAATTTGTGTGGCTTCCAAATTCGCTTGGAGTAAAGGCTCATGTCAACAAAGTCAAGGAAAGGGATTTCCAGTCCATGTTTTAGAAACATTTGTTTCTTCTGGGAATGAATACCATGAGCTTCGAAGGCATATTTAGAAAGGAGATGGTCTTCACTATTGTCAATAGCCTCATATTTTCTTTCAGTTAATGTTTTACACAGTATTTTCTTGGTAGTTTGTTCCTTAAAGGAATTGAATTGCTTTAAAAAGAAAATTCAGCTTCAGATATTGCTTCTTTATTGAAATAAACAAACAAAACAACCCCAACAAACCTTTGGAAAAAAAAAATCATACGGTTCTCAGTCAACACAAAATAGAGGATATCTGTCTGCAGTCACCTTTACCAATGTATGTTTCTCAGTGCTTATTCATACTTGAGCACAAAACTGTGTGCATGCTTAATTGGAAATTTTAATCTTTAACTCCATGGCATCAGAAATAGCTTCTTCCGTAGGAGCTTTGTTCCATAGGTGTCTATGGAGCTCGCTTCAGTTCAGTAGGTATGAAGGCAATTTAAACCATGATTATCCTCTAATTCTGGTTACAGATGACCTGTATATGTTAATTGTAATCTTTGCAGAGCTTTTTATTTCATGTGCTGGTTCTCCCCTGATCTTTCCTAGCAGGAAACTAATTCTAACTTTTGTAGACCTTCACTTTTTTCAGGTCACTTAAAAAAAGAGATCAAGACTCTAAAACATCTTCTCTAACTGTTTTGGTGTTGTGTGGCTAGATTTATCTTCTTAGTTTCTTTTGCCATTAATGAATATATCCCCAAAGCGTTTTTACTTTGTTTGGTTTTCCCCTACCCACAATTTTTAGGAATTGATCCCACTCATACTGTGTACAGCCTGCCTCCATCCTGAACCCAAAGAGAGAGATCAGCTTCTACACATACTGTTCAATTTGATCAAACGACCAGATGATGAGCAAAGGTGTGTTTGCGTTTGTCTGTTGCGGGACAAGAAGGAACTTTTTTCTTTGTCAAAGAAGCAGAACTAATAGTGGATATTATGGGATTATTTTAACCAAGTTTCACTTAAGTTGGTATTTTGCTGATATAGTGTTGACAAATTTACATGGACTCAGGACTTTCCATGTCTCTAAGTTAACTACCATGTTAAGTTGGGGAAAATAGCATGAGGAAAATAGTATTCTTCCTACTTATAATTGAGTACTGTGGTAGCAATAAAAATTCTGAAGCAGTGATTTAGTTCTGACAAGTGTCAAGAGCTTTGTTTTATTTTGGTTAAGACTTTGAAACAAAGGATACTTTTTATTTTGTTTTATAAATTTAGTTCTCCCTTAGTACTCAGGAAATCTGATTTTGTACTGATCTAGATAAGAATATCCTTAAGGTTGAAAGACAGTACCCTAGCTGGTATGTTTCCTTCTGTAACTGTGGAAAGATTTTTCATATTTGACCTGTAGCTCTTCCGTTATTTTCGTTAGAGATGTTTTGTAAAGCATCTGTATCTATTGTTGCTCTATTCTGTCTCCAGACAAAATAGGCTTTATGAAATAGGTGGAAAACATTTCTTTTCAAGATTCTCTGAAACTGAAGTTTTCTGGTCTTTCTAAATTGTTCACATGGGAAAATTTAGAGATCAGGTATAATTGAAAGAGAGGGCTTTGGAGACAAAAAAATGCATAAATAAATAAAAGAACGTGCAGATTGAAAACAGAAAAAGATGCAGTCCTTGTTCTACTTCAGATTCATTAGAAATCTACTTCTGAACCATCTACTATTATCTAAATTGTTTTGAATGTCCCGTGCAGATTCAGAAGCTATAATTATTTTGTGGTTGAAGAGGGAAGGAAGTTACATCTTGCTTGTAGTGTCTTGTAGTTAATTTGTCACAGGATTGGTGGCCTGTCAAGTACGCTTTTCACATGGCTGTTTAGCTGCAGTTAGATGTGTCTTTTCCAGCAGGTAAGAAAGAAGAAAATCCAAGCTTCTTTTTCCTTCAAGTTGTTCATTCTTTGTTGTGAGTTAGAGATTTATATCTAAAAATAACTCATTTTCATCAGAAATTTGGGAAGAATATTGTGCCGTAACCTCCAGGACAAAACACGTACATACATAATACACATTTACATATGTAAAAATCATAATCAGTTTCAAAGGTGCCATAAAGCCTGACTGAAGAATAGGTCAAATTCCATCAAATAAAAGATATCCTGAATACAAATTAGATAGAAGATACTTATTCAGAAAATACTTATTCAGAATTTCAGTTGGTTTTTTTATACTTACATATTTGTATGCAAGTGTATTATGCATGCTTGTTTTTTATCTAAATAAGTTTAAATAGTATCAGTCTTGTGTGATATGAAGTAAGCAAAGACATTCAGCTTTAGTCAGCAGAACGATGGTATTAATTATCTCATGTTATTTCTTTACCTTCTGCTATACTGTACAGGCCTACGTTATATGTTAAAGTAGCAGTTGATAGCAAGTTGACTTTTTTAATTGGTTAATTGCAAGAGATTGAAATGTGACATTGCATTTCTAATAATGAATCCATTAAAATAAGTATTTTATTTTAAATATTTGACCTTGTAAAGTATGTTAACAATTTTGTGGAAAGTCTGTATTATAATTCTTGCCCATGTGAGAGGCTTTTTGATGCATGCAGATATGGCATATTGCCATAGTCTTGTATACTAACATTATATTTAAAAGGCCACTTTTATCCTCAAGGCTTTGCTCATTAATGTACTACTCAACTTTTCAAAATGTCTATCAAATTCTCTTCTGCAAAGGAACAAATATGTGTTAGCTTTTACTTAAACTTCTTTTTGGATAATTATGTTGGTTTTGGAAGCTAAGGAGCCATGAAGAAGTCAGATTCATGTTGGGGTCTTTTAGGACAAGGTTAAAACATAGTTCAAAATGCGAACTCTTGAAGATTTCCAAGTAATGTATGCAGAAGCAGCACTCTTAATGAAAAGAAGCTAAAATGCATAAAGCTTAGTGTATCTAGTATGACTCTTCATCGGTCATGTGATACCACCTCTTACAGAACACACATAACTTCCTGACATAGTAAGGAAAACTTCAGTAAGTAAGTTTTTAATATAACCTTTAGGAGTAACAAAATAACCTTGAACTGTGTAATATAAGATTGAATTGCTTACCAGTGCATGCAGTCACTTTCTAAAACCTCTAGAAAGAGTTTAGAAGTGTTAAATTATGTCTGTTCTGCTCTTGCTTCTACCTTGTTCCTCTAGTCTGATTCTTGATTTCACTTTGGTTTCTGTACTGATGAAGCAAACTAGTGCTCTGATGAAGCAAACTAGTGCTCTGCTGAATCATACTGATTTGCTTTATGTTCCTGCCGAAGTGATCATAAGTGCAGAACCTGGAGAGAGCTCTGAGGAAGGCATTCCCAGCATCTTGTGAACAAAAGAGATCATTAGTACAATAGAAAGAAGTTTTTCCTGTATCCAGTCTAGACCGCAATTTTTGCAGCAGCTTAGTGTTAAGATTTTTTGTTTCAATGACCTGTTTTTGAGATCCTTACAACCTTTCCTTCCCCTGAAATACTGATTGTTGTCATATACTTTTAAGATGGTTATGGTAGGCTATTTAAAATTTTTAATATTTTTGCAATATTTTCAAGTTCCCTACTTTATCGGCAAGGCAAGAGGGAATCTGAGTTTATTTTAAGATTTCATGGAACTTTTTTGAGAAGGTTTGATTAAAAAAATTCTATATTTTGTTTTTCCCCATTTCTAATGCAGAAGATTTCAAGTGATTACTGTATTCTGCTATTTGCTTTTTTAAATCTCTTATAGAAGTATATTCTGTTGCCCAGTTCTGTGATTAGGTGCAGCATGTAGAACCATAGTCAGGCATTCAAGTAACTATTTTGTTTGTTGTAGAACTCAGAATTACCGCAGGCTTTTTTTCCATATTGCTATCACATATCAGCCGTTGATTTCTTGAATCTTATCTAATCATTGCATTTTTGTTTTCCCCCAACCTTTTTTACCTTGATCAAAGGTCTAGTTCTCTGTATGTGGTGGTGGTGGGAAACACAGCACGCAACCAAAGAGCTTGGTCTGATTGGTGGCTTAAAGAGTGCTGAGGAAAAAAAAAATCTTTTTAACAGACTATTTCTCCTTGAAAAGATTCTGAAAGTGAATGAGTGGGTTTTTTGATGGAGTATATTATATAACTGGTTAAGAAATAACCAGCAAAATCTCTGCCTTTCAACCTTAAGGGTGTACTATTAGCTGCAGTAAATATTTAGGAGTTTAGACGTGACACTAAAATGGTCACAAATTAATTATGGCTTATTTTCCACAAAGTAATAATGAAGAAATTCACAGTGGTGTCGTAATCTTACTGTGGAGGTGATACAATGAGTGTCTCATGTCCGCACATTATTGTTTGAAACTGGTTATTTAAGTGTGGATGTAGGCACTAAAAGTAATTGCATGCAAATTTGGTATCATTCCAGTCCTATTAACAGGAGAAATAGTTAGAAGTAAAAAAATCTTAGCAAGATAAACACTCATTAAATAAAAGTTAAAATATCACAAATGATGGTTAAGTACAATTTTATTGAAATTTTAAATGTATCTCTGTGCCTATGAAATTGATAGAACAACAATGATTTCCTGCAAACTTTGAGGAAAGGTAAAAAATGCAAGAATATGAATACAAATGAGTCAGGCAATTGTAGATACTACTGATTGATTAATTGCTTCCCATTTATAATGGGCTTGAGAAGATTTCTGACAAAAGTCTAGTATTTTGGGAGAGACTACAGTAACTCGCATGTTGGAATGTTGCAAAACCACATCATAAAAGAATTAAGTTACAAGATAGAATCATAGAATAGTTTGGGGTGGAAGGGACCTTTAAAGATCATCTAGTCCAATATCCCCCTGCAATAAGCATGGACAGTAGTGGCTTTCAATTTCAGATTTAGCCTTTATGTCAGTCAGTATGGTGTGAAATTTTGACTGTAGAAAATTACCTGTTGCCTGACAGCATCTGCTTTTCCTAACTTGAAGACTATATTCTATATATTATAGCACTTTACCTTCTAAACAGATTAAAGATTTAAATTTGTGTTTTCAGACAGATGATACTGACTGGGTGTGTTGCATTTGCCCGACATGTTGGACCTACACGTGTAGAAGCTGAGCTTTTACCACAGTGTTGGGAACAGGTAACTGATTATTTTGTGCTTTATGCTGGAAAATTAGTTAAAAATTCATAAATGTTGAGTTTTGTTTGAGGGGGAGGTTGGTTTGGTTTTGGTTTTCAATGAATGGCAGTTCAAAGTACTTTTCAGAAAGATATTTGTATGTTCTTTGTCCTCATTATATATACTTTTATATAACATTAAAAAGAACTTAGAAGCAGAAAATTTGTCAAAGATTGTCTGGAAATTCTAGTTACCTGCATATACCTGCATATGTTTGTTGTACTGAAATGTAGGTATGCACATGTTCTTCATCAGTGTTGCCTAACCTATTGCCAGGTAGGTGCCTTTGTAATTTGTACTGCAATTTCCAGACTGTTGGAAATCCATTTTCATTCAAAGATTTCATTCGCTGATTTTTATGTTGTATTAAGTCCCCAGAGGAGTTTCCATGTTTAAATTCTTAAACAGAAAATTAAAGATCAAAATAGTTTTGGATGGGCATGATTTTGCACCTGTAAGATCAGCCTGAAGTTTACATGTGACATCACAGTGACCTTTTCCACAGATATTCTAAATTAATAGAAATGACTGAACAACCAAACTGAAATGCTCTTACTGTTTCATCTGAAGCGTGGAAACAGAACAACATGAGTTCAGGTGAAAATGCGTGGTATTTTCCTACCATAATGAAGAAAAAGGAGTTCATTATTGCCTAAAAGACAGTGAATAACTAAGCCGTGACAGAGTAGTAATGCTTGCTTTGATGGCACAGTCTTTCTGGTCTGATAACTGTCAACTCTTTCTTGCATAACGCAGCCATCTGTGTTGCACAATAAAGTCCATGCTTTAATAGTCTTAATGCTTTCTGACAGTAGAAGTACATAGTATCTGCAGCATTTGTGCTTACATGTGTGACTGTTGTATCTATTTATTAAATGAAGGACTCATGGCAATAGTAGTTGAACACAAACCACATTTTGTTTTCTTGCTGTTTCTCATTAAATTTAAACAGTGTTTAAAAAAACCCAAAGCAGTCTCACCTCAGTATTAGCACATCTTCATCATACCAGTTTCTTGCTAATTGCTGATGCAGAAGAGAAACCAGTCCAACTGTAACAGTACAGCATATCAGGCTGCCAAGCCATATGTCATCATGCATTTATTTAATACAGTTTGCCAGACTGTTTGCAGTACTGAAACCAGGTCATTATTTTCTCCAGCAAAATACCAGCTGAATCTCATTGTCACAAGACTGAGTTTGTAGAAGGAACTCAAATGCACATAATTTTCTACCTTTTCTCAGTAGATGCTTTAATCTTGAAAGCGTTCATGCACTTGGTCTCCATCCAAAATCTAATTACAGATGTAAAGGACTGAGCCCTCAGAAGACTGAGCATTTTCATCCACACATTCTGAAGCTCAGAGTTATCAGCCTACCTGCTCTTTGCAGGTAGAATTTGGTAGCTGGCTCGTCTGAGTTTAGATCAGGGCTCTGTGAATGCTAAAAGTTCCCTCAGCACTAGTGACCAGTTAATTGGCTTCCAGAATTGTACTACTGCTTATTAAAGACAAAAGGAAAAGAAATGGTAATAAACATTTTACAGTTACGTTTAAGTTTCCAAGGGCTAATAATCTTCCCTGAACACAAACCTTGCAGAAATTTGAGTCTTTTTTTCCCTCCGGTGTGTCAGTATGTCTTTGCAATATCAGGGTGATATTTATATTGCCTTGCCAGTCTACCTAAACCGGTTGAAATTAGGCTTTGCTGTTTCCCTTGGGTAGGCAGAGCTTCAGAAGCGTATCTCTGTTACCAGTAGGGAATTTGCATTTGGAAAGATGGCACGTACATCAAAGATACTATAGGTATTAAAGCAGCCTGTTATATGGACTACTAAAGGCAAGTCTTCCCAGTAAAGATCAAGACAAAGAAGGCAGTGAGTACCTTGGTCCTTTCTGTGGTAAGATGATTGTCTCACCAAGGCTATACACTGCATAGCAAGAGAGAAAGAAATAGTTGTACCACACGCATATCCTATTTTATCTGACAGGATCAAACTATTTACATTCCCTCTCACTATTTTACCCTAATTTTTTTTGTTCACCAAGTACATTGAAATATATCACATTTCGTTGTACGACCACTGCACTGGCCATTAAAGCTGACTCCACCAGGATGTGAACTTGGTTCCAAAGTGTCAGTGTTAAATTTTTAAGGCAGAATTTGTGAATGGCCCTTGAGTGGAAAGGCGAGGTAGCACAGGATCAAGAGGTTCTTTGGAATAGGAGCTATTTTCAGTCACATTTTAGAGGTGTGACATATTTATGCTGGATCTGAGAGCAGAACTTCAACAGCATGCAGGTATTTTTTGGCTTAGTACGTGTCTTCTTTTGACCCCAGTTGCTCAGCAAGACCTCGGCAGCTGTGCTACACTGGTTGGCTCAGAGCACTAGAGGGCACTTGTGTAGCTCTTAGAGGAATGGTTCTCCTGAAGGGCTACGCAGGACAAAATATTTCATGACGTGCCAGCTCAGAAGTTATTTGTATTCTTTAGAATACAGCAGCCCATACGCTGCTTTCCACCCTTCTTTTTACTGTGTATACATACATGCTTCTCCGATTCTTCTCTTGCTGTGAGATCTATTTTATAGGACAACTCGAGAAGGCTGTATCTGCTTTGTCTTTACGCCTCAGTGCAAGAATCTTGAGGCTGCGTAGTACTCATATGCTACTTCTACAGTCAGTGTTTATTCAAGAGGTGCAGACGTATCCCTCTGTTGCAGTTCATGCTAACCACATTTTGAATACTGGTTACTGCAAAGCAAATAGCCATTCTGTTTCTCTTTACCAGATCAACCACAAATACCCCGAGAGACGGCTACTGGTAGCAGAATCCTGTGGAGCTCTAGCACCTTACCTTCCAGTAAGTGTTAATACTGGCTCTAAATACTTTGCTAGAGAAAGCAAGGTGAAAATCTGTTGCATAATGTAAACATCCTTTATAATTTTAAATATTCCCAAGTGTTTGTTACGCATAGACAATCACAATGTCGTTTACTTTGTATCACACACATGAGATTCAAGAAATCCCATTAAAGAGGAGACAGCTTATTATGAAGGAATACAGGTTAATCTAGTTATAAAATGTCTTTAAAAACAGTATGTTCTGAAAAAATCATCTTTGTTTCAGTAAAGATAAAGATAGTTAGGACAAATTAAGGAAATAATCTCTGAAAAAATAATTGGCACCCAATAACAGAGTTCTTCATGTAACGTTCCACAGTGTCTGAAGAGTGCTGCTGGTCAGAAGCAGCAGCAAAATTAAGTCAGTGGAAAACTTGAATTTAAAGCTTCAGATAGAAGAAGAGAATAACCCAAATTAAAACCTCACTTCTCCAATTTAGCAATCCAGTGATTAAAAATTCTAAGTCTAGGCGTATAGTAGTTTTTTGCTGTTAGTTATTTTTGGTTCCATATGAATGAAAGAACCTGAGTTCTGTGCTTATTAGGACAAAAGGCTCTCTAATGAGGCTACTGACTTTCTATATTCATTCATCTTCTCTTGTGAAAACTGAATGTGTAATATTTATGAAGGGATTTATGGTTGGAAGAAGGGATTTTGTTTGTGACCACTAATAGAAGTGCAAATTATTTATAAAAATGGATATAAACCTGCATTTCTTGTGTCATTGTATTTAACAAGTATGTTTCTTGTTTACAAACAGAAAGAAATTCGTAGTTCATTAGTACTTTCCATGCTGCAGCAAATGCTAATGGAAGATAAGGCAGATCTGGTACGAGAAGCTGTGATCAAAAGCCTTGGCATTATTATGGGATATATTGATGATCCAGACAAATATCAACAGGTATAATTTGGTTTGGGTTCTGTATGTATAAAATATCTTCTATAGTCATTTCATGAATAGAGGGATGCATAATTTCATGTATTTTTATTAAATCTTTCCAGATACTTTAAAAATTTTGATAGTTTATGTGAATGTTGATTTTATTGTATAAAGACCAAAGAGAAAACATATACTTACAAGTATCATTAAAACCTCAGGTATAAGCTTTATACAGAAGCTTCTCTAATAATTCATAATTTGCCTTCAAGAACATATCACTTCATTGCCCACCTGATGCTATTAGCCAATTTGATATCACTCGCTAACAGAGATTTGTCTACTACAACAAAACCTACTTGTATTTCATCTTAATAGTGCCTGATAACATTTCAGATAAGTGAAAATGAAGAACTTCTAATCCTGTCTTTGGGTTTTTGAAGGCAGAGTGGTAAAATCTGTTTGCGTTGATTCTGATAACTTGACTGCAGAGAAATACAAGCAGGATCGTTGAACCACCTACTGTTTACCTATGTAGATGTGGTGGGAATATCTGTTGAAAGGCCTCCATGTACTACCTTGTTTTATTTTTATTACTGTAAAGTTTTAAATAATATATTACAACTTTTTCTAGTCTGCACGTTTTGTGTGGGAAACTTTAGCATAAATTTTAGGAAAGTAATTACATTCTTTATTGTCTTTTACCAGGGCTTTGAACTGCTGCTTTCAGCTTTAGGAGACCCTTCAGAACGTGTAGTTAGTGCAACGCATCAGGTATTTTTACCTGCTTACGCTGCCTGGACAACAGAACTGGGAAATTTACAGTTCCATCTTATACCTACACTACTTAATAAAATTGAAAAATTGCTCAGGGTATGTGTTCAGCTGTTTCTACATTGGAGAATTTTCTTTTTATCTTTATTACATATGCAGGTTTTTAAAAAAAATACGAATATGTAAGTAATTGCTACTTAATGTTGGGGGGGGAATTTTCTGAAGATTCTTGTTGTACCTCCATAACTTTTACTTGTCCTTTGGAAGAAGGAAAAAAAACAACACCAAACCCCCCAAAACCAAGCATGTTCTTCTTTAACAATGTTTTGGTTTACAACTCAATAATCAAACTGCAGTTCAGAAAACTCTTGCTTGAGGCTGTGACTGGATGGTATGTGTTACTCTGTTATGTGCATTTGCTCTATATTTAAATTATTTTTGTGTCACATACTGTATTTTTAATAAACTGCAATATTAAAAAGAAAATAAGTGGACTTAAATGGCTTAGGTCGTTTGCAATTATGAGCCAGTTTGTCTGTATGCTTGATTTGATAGGTATCTGGAAAGTTCTGGAAAATAGGGTATCTCATAGCAGTCTAATGAAGATGCTTGTTTTCAGAGTACAGGCATCTAGTTCATTCAGTTTTTAGATGCATTGGTCTCTGAGACCAGGGATTCACATTTCCAAAATGGGCTGAAAAATGTTCTTTCAGAATATCAGTGTGTTCATTGACATGAACTACGAAATGCCAAAGGCTATATTGCTTGAATCTTTCGAGTAGAAGTGACTTAGAGGTGACAAGGGGATTTGGATGGTGACAGAAAGGAAGCTTGTGGTTAGGATAAATTACAATATAATTAGTGTCTCTGTGTAGAAACTCATCACAGATGTGCTGATCTCTTGCCAGGGAATACATGCCTAAGTAACAGATCATCCAAACCAAAAACTTTAAGTAAATGTCCTGTTTGTTTCAGGAAGGAGAACATGGCTTGGATGAACATAAGCTCCACATGTATCTATCTGCTCTGCAGTCATTGATTCCTTCACTGTTTGCACTGGTGCTACAGAATGCACCTTTCACAAGCAAGGCTAAACTTCAGGGAGAAGTACCACAAATAGAAGGTAAATGATTAATTTCTTATATGTGGAATTTTTGTGAACTTAAGTATAATTCAGTGACAAATCTCAAATTACTATTAACTGCAAAGGAAGAATTTCAGAAAATAGTCCATAGTCCATATTTACATGGGATTTGTGTGTATTTAAGGTTAGTACATAAACATAAGTTGCGGAATCTATGTATAAACTTTAGATTTTTATAGCACATACTCTGTACAATAATGATTTAAGTTTATGTCCCCAGGCCTTTTTTTCTAATCCACCTGTTCTTTATGTTGGTTTTTTTCATATATTGCAAGTACAGAGAAAGAAGTTCAGGGAATCTCTGTCACATTGTGAATTTTCTTTCTTTAATGTGGCTGAGTTGACAGAGAGTTTTGGTTTTGTTTTTTTTTTTTAAGGCAGATTCCAGCATAGGAAGATGTGTCTTGTCATGACATTTTTCTTTGTTCTGTTGTTTTCCTTTTTGGGAAAACATCTACTTTTCCTCCCTCTGCTTTTACTTCATTCCTATTGAAGAAATTAGTCTGATGTGAACCATTATGAGATATTTAACTAATTATAATTATCAGGTTATTGATGCAGAAGAAATATGTAAGTCATGAATATTTACGAAATGATTGCCTGTAGAATAAAGGAGAACTAAATGGTATCCTTGTGGATTTTTTCTGTCTTTACATAGTAGTGTAACAGGCAAAATGGCTTCTTTGTGCCCGGTGACATAGCTTTATGTAATCCAATGAAAATCTTGCAGTGAAATATTTGGTTGTCCTAATACACAGCATAAATTGTGAAAAAAATACTATTATGCCTTCTGATTTGCCTTCTAAATGTTTTTTCATATAGGTCTCCCTTAGCAAATCCTTAAGTAATGCTTCTTTTTTCTACTCATTTCTATGCTTGAGACACCTGATTATCACATAAAAAGTTTTTATTTAATTTCTCATTATTTCTCTCTACTTCTTAAAAGAAGCTTTTGAGAAAGCAAAGCAATCCTTAACTGGATTTCCTGAAGGTGTCTGAGGAATTGATTTCCACTAATAACCGATAACAGCTCAAGAAGGCTGGCCTCAGTTTGGGTTAATTCTTACAAATAAAAAAAAAATGAAGTGGGGAAAAAAACCAGCCTAGTGCAGGAGGTTCACCATCTGTTATGTATCTCCGTAATATCTTAGCAGACTGAACGGCCTTATAGTGAAGTTATGCTTAAATCAGCAGTCCTAGCCTGTAGAATGTTTTCTCCCGCTACAAATACTTTTAAAAGATGTTGGTAATACCTGCCACATGCTGATAATAGTGCTGTGTGTGAAGATGCAAAGAAAGGGTAACAAATTTAAAGGAGAATTTGGAAGATAGCTGGTGGTACTTACTGTATGATATTAATGTGAAAATGTTAAATGTCCTATGGTAAAACTTGTTCAGCTGACTTGAGTCATTTGAAGATGAGCGCTTTTTCCCTGAGTGGCTACTGCTTAAATAAGGAATTAAAAAATTCAGACTTCAGCCTAGTCTGACAGTTTCTTCCTCCACAAAAGTGGAGGAAAAGTAAATCACATGTACTTTTCACTAATCTAGTAGCATTGCAGGAACTGCAAGCTTGCTTTCTTGAATTTTGCAGTAGGAAAGATGATGTTCTTGTTGCTTAACTTCATTGCTGAATAATTTTAATTATGCTTGACATGAATTGAGAATAATAAAAGCAATGTTGGTTTAGCAGGCTTTCAATCCCCAGATATTTGAATGGTCTTGAATTTTTTCGAGGTCTTGTTTTTTAAGTGTAAATTATTTTCTTTGGATAATTAAGATAATTAAGGAGTTGGGGGAGGGAGTGCATTGTGTCAAAAACTACATTGTATACAAAGGTTGGAGCGGTTAGATGATTAAAGGGTAGCAATAGAAGTCAGGAAACCTTGCCAGCAAGTCACTCTACTGTAAATCTGTGGTATGTTCTTTGGGATCATAGAATTGTAGAATGATTTGGGTTGGAACGGATCTTTAAAGGTCATCTAGTCCAACCCTCCTGCAATAAGCAGGGACATCTTCAACTAGATCAGGTTGCTCAGAGCCCTGTCTAACCTGATCTTGAATGTTTCCAAGGGGACAACATCTACCACCTCTCTGGGTAACCTGTTCCAGTGTTTCACCACCCTCACTGTAAAAAAATTCTTCCTTATATCTAGTCTGAATCTACCCTCTTTTACTTTAAAACCATTACCCTTTGTCCTATCGCAACAGACCCTACTAAAAAGACTATCCTCATCTTTCTTATAAGCCCCTTTTAAGTATTGAAAGACCACAATAAGATGTTCCCAGAGCCTTCTCTTCTCCAGACTAAACCACCCCAACTCTCTCAGCCTGTCCTCAGTCAGAGAGATGTTCCATCCCTCCGATCATTTCTGTGGTCCTCCTCTGGAACCACTCTAACAGGTCCATGTCTTTCTTGTATCAAGGACTCCAGAGCTGGACACAGTACTCCAGCTGGGGTCTCGCCAGAGCAGAGTAGAGGGGGAGAGTAACCTCACTTGACCTGGTGGCCATGCTTCTTTTTATGCAGCCTAGGATACAATTGGCTTTCTGGGCTGCGAGTGCACATTGCCAGCTCATGTCCAGTTTTTCCATCCACCAGTACCCCCAGTTCCTTCATGGCAGGGCTGCTCTCAATCCCTTCATCCCCCAGCCTGTATTGATACCAGGGGTTGCCTCAACCCACGTGCAGGACCTTGCACTTGGCCTTGTTCAACCTTACGAAGTTCACATGGGCCCACTTCGTGAGGTTGTCTGGGTCCCTCTGGATGGCATCCTGTCCCTCAGGCATGTCAACTGTACCACTCAGCTTGGTGTCATCTGCAAACTTGCTGAGTGTGTACTTGATCCCACTGTCTATGTCATTGGTGAAGATCATAAACAGTATTGGCCCCAATACAGACCCCTGAGGGACACTGCTCATCACTGATCTCCATCTGGATGTTGAGCCCTTGACCAGTACCCTCTGGATGCGGCCACCCAACCAGTTCCTCATCCACTGAGCAGTCCATCCGTTAAATCCGTATTTCTCCAATTGAGAGAGAAGGATGTTGTGGGAGACCATGTCAATGGCCTTACAGAAGTCCAGATAGATGGCATCTATAGATCTTCCCTTGTTCACTGATGTAGTCACTCCATCATAGAAGGCCACTAGGTTGGTCAGGCAAGATTTGCCCTTAGTGAAGCCATGCTGGCAATAATAATTCCATAGTCTCCTTGTACCAGCATTTTCTCTTTTTAAGTGAGGGTTATGTATCCTCTTCAGTGATGGATTTAACTCACTGATTTTTAAAAAACAATTTGATAACCTTACACAGAAGGCATTAAAGAGTTTCAGACATTCTTAGCTATCTTTACTGACATCACCTCCGAGATATTTTCTTTTTTTTTTTTTTTTTTTTTTTTGTTCATGATCACTTGTTCTCTGCTGTTACAGTCACTAGATTTCCCCGACCTGTATCGCCTCTTCAGGATGTGGCCATCATCATTGGAAGCCGCGAACAATTAGCAGTGTTGTTGCAACTGTATGACCACCAGCTAGAACATGAGGGTACCACAGGCTGGGAGACTTTGCTATGGGTAGTCAATCAACTGTGAGTTAATTTGTATCTTATGATTCCTAATTTTAAAATGTGTGAAAATTAATAGTTCTTAAGCATGGTAATGTCTAACAATTATTAAACATAAGACTTTTAAGTATGATTGTGTTTAAGAATTATTGAAGAGGAAAGATTGATTTTTTTTTTTAGATGTTTTAATTTTATACTGAATTGGTTTTGATTTTATTCAACTGTCTAGCAGAATGTGTAGGTAACTACTTGCTCCAAAAAATTGTTTCTTTCACCTTTGCAATAGTGTAGTCAAGTCTCTGTTGAAGCGAAGATTGTTTTAGTCTGAATATCTCATGAAATACACTGTTCTGCAGTAACAGATGTTTGAAGATGTTTTCTGGCACTTAAACCCTTGCTTTCTTCAAGGGTCAGGAATTGTACAGAACATGTAGGTAATTGTATTAGAACCAGTAGTGCACTCTGTGTGTACAGATATATTAATATAAACAGTAAATCTATACCAATATAACTGGAGAGAAACAAAAGATCAGAGTAGTGTTTAATATCCTTTTGTTTCCTGATTTTTAGGCTACCACAGCTTATAGAAATAGTTGGCAAGATCAATGTAGCATCAACTGCCTGTGTCCATGAGTTCTCCAGATTTTTCTGGAGACTTTGTAGGACATTTGGGAAAATTTTTACAAACACTAAGGTAAGGTATTACCTTAAATATTCTACAAAAAGAGTACCTTGATAATACATATTCTACATATTTAAGGTGTACCTGAATACCCACACTTTATGTCACCATTTATATTTGCATGTCACACTGATGCTTTTCTATAAGTATGTTTAAACTTGCTATTTTTAAACCTCTATTTGCATTGTTTTGATTTCTGGTTTTGACCATTTTGGAATAGCCTTCTCACCCAACAAGGAAGGATTATTTTTTAATCTGTATTCTTCATATTTGCTTTGTGAATAGCATAGAGAGTGGGAGAGATCATCCTAATTCTAGTGATTTAACAATTTTCTTTCTTCAGAACAGCCTACTGCTTGGTGTTTGTGGTGTACATAAGTACTCCAGTCTGTACTTGATTGGAAATTTAAAATTAATGCTTTCCCTGCCCGAAATATTTTTCAAGTTATCTAAACATTTTTATCAAGGAAATACATAATTTTTCTCAATAAAATAACTTCCTAATATAATTCAAAAGTATTTTAAAGGGAAATTATAAAACAGTTGAGGATTACCTAAAGATAAAATTACAAAACAGGGTTAGCATTATGTGCTGCCTCCAGAGAGGAGATTAAAACCAGTCTCTGGTCTTTGAAAGCCCCTTCTATAAGTTATCTTTAGATCCCTTGCTTCTGTAAAATTGTTCCGATACTGATTATCACAGCTATATTTTGGAAGAGAGCACTTCATGGACAGCAAAGGTATAAACCAAAACCATTTATTATAGCTTAGTAAAACCATAAACCCTAAAGCCCAATGAAGCATAATGCTAAGAGAATTCAGCTTTTGCTATCAGAAGTGCTAAATAATGCTACCTCAGTGTGGGTACTCAGTAGAAATTTTTACTCTCTTATATCATGCTTTCAATTTGCATAAAAACTGGCTATGCTTTTTAAAGGGGTTTTTTTTCTTTCCGTACCTTCAAAATGTCCTTTTCCTGTTGGTGGGGGTTTTTTATTATTACACTTAATTTTTTTCCTAATTGACACTGGTAACAGGTTTTCTTACATGGGATTCATCATTCTCTGTATAGGTAAAACCACAGTTCCAGGAAATCTTAAGACTGTCTGAGGAAAACATAGGTAAGTAGCTTTTTACACAAATGAATAAAAATTGATCTTAACCACAACTGGAAAAAACAGGGGTTTTTGTCAATCTCTTGTTCAAGTAACATTTTCAGACTGCAGTTCTCAAATTTGTCGTCTTTCTGAAATGTTGAAAATCTAATCTTAATCTGAATGGAATACTCTAAAGTTGTAGATTGTGTGTGTATATAAAGTACAAATAAAATCTCAAATCTAAATACTACTTGAGCATTATTTTAGCGCGCGTGTGTGTGTATATGCATATATATGTATAAAAATTCTTTATGTATATATGAAAAGGTAAATATATATAAAATACTTATAATACACACATATACGTCTACCTTTTTGTATATATAAAAAATATAGATTACCCACACACATATATGTATATGTAAAACCTAAATTCTTCACCATCTTTCATTAGATTCCACAGCAGGTAACGGAGTGCTAACAAAAGCCACAGTTCCCATCTATGCAACAGGGGTCCTTACGTGTTATATTCAGGTTGGTTTGTTATTCTGTTTCTTTGTTGAATGTATAGTAATGTGTAAAACTTATTCTACAAAAAAACCCTTACCGTTTTCTGTGAAAACTTAGTGCTCTTGTGCTTTGAAGATAGATAAGTGAACAGCTGTAAACACTCTTAAAAGCAAAGCTTTGTAGTCAAGTTGTCTCCTACGTTTAGACAATAGTCATCAATGTTAAAACCTGAATTCAGTAAATCTTAAAATGACATCTGACATCTTCACCACTGCTAACTCTCAGACATTGACAGCTGCCATGCGCCTCTATCAAAAATATTGTTACTTTATAAATGGGTTTTTGGCTATTTAACTGTAATCCCTGAAAACATAATTTTGCAAAATTTACTGAAACAGTTAAGCAGGTAAATCACCATTTTGGGCACAGTTGGAGTCTTAAAATTTTAGCGTTACCTGGTACTAAAATAAACACTCCATGAATAATAGTCTAGTAACCAGCAGTTATGGACTGCCATATCCATAGCTTACAGGAAAAAAATAAATACTTCATCAGCTCATAAATGTTTAGTGGATTGTGAGCAATCACAAACTGTCAGGAGCCATGCAAGTGCGTAAGTACTCTTTTTAAAAGTTTCTTTAGTAAAACAATTTGGGTAATTTACGCACAAGTATGCGCTTAGTTGATGAAGTACAGAAATACAGTCTCGTGTTTGCTTTGAAAAGCTCTTGTTATTAAACTGCATTTTTGCAGTTCCTAAGAAGATTGTTAAAGGCTAAATCTAGTTTGTTCTCACTCATAGCTTGATTCTTTTGTAGCTGTAGGTCATCACAGCTGCAGCAATACTTCTACTACATTCAACATTGTACACTTCTTTCAGGAAGAAGACCGTAAGCTGTTAGTTGGATTCTTAGAAGATGTAATGACCATGCTTTCACTGTCCCATGCTCCTCTTGATAGCCTGAAAGCTTCCTTTGTGGAACTGGGGTAAAGAATATACCTTGGAGTTGACTAGATCTAAATACATTAGAAGTTTTTATTCAAAGCTGCTAATCTGGGTGTGATTTTAATAACTGTGATGCTTCAGGTGAATGAAGGGTATGCTTGCTTTTTTTCCTTGGTGTTTCACAACCATTAAACTTTTAATCTCTAGAGTAAAAATGCAGTGCTAAAAAATTCTGAAGCTTAGAAAAAGAAACACCAAAAACCAAACAAAAAACCTCACAAAAATCAGTCATTTAAGATAAAATGGAAATTCATTTTGTATTTCCCATACTTCATTTTGTATTTCCCATACTATTATGATGTGTTCTAGATGTACCTGCATTCAGTTCAGTGTCATAATTTATTGAAAATTACAGTCTTACAGGTTTTTTTTTTTTTAAATTAACTTCGAAATGCAACATATTTTCTACACAGCAAGATGTTGCATGTCCTTCAGAATGAGATAAATGTCATGTATCCTTCAGAAAGGATAAATGTTGGAGTGTGAATCCATTTGTTGAGCAATGGATTCTTGAGACTACATTTTGTAGACGAAGAACATACTCAGGGTTTGGGAGTACTTTTTTTTTTTTTTTTTTTTGATTGCCCGACTGTTTTCTTGTAGTGCAAATCCAGCTTATCATGAGCTGCTATTAACTGTCTTATGGTATGGAGTTGTCCATACTTCTGCTCTGGTTCGATGTACAGCTGCTAGAATGTTTGAGGTAAGTGTTACCCAAATTTTTTTACACCTTTTTAAAACTAGAGTTTATTTTTAAAACAATGATTCAGGTAACATTTCTACATTCTTAAAAATTACAAATGGCTTAAACTGTGTACTGTGTGATGGAGCAGGAAGTTGTTGTGCAGTTGTTTCTGTGTCTGTTCTCTGTTCAACTGCACATCTTTCATTAAGCAATTTGTCATTAGCCACTTGCAAGATGTTTCTGTAGTAACTGCATATGTGTTCTTTGATCTGCTGCTGACTTGTTTCATTCTGATTATTGCATGCTGAAAAACCTTTTCCAATTATGAAAACAGATTTCATTGCTAAACTGTGTTCAAACCAGAATTTAAATACATTGTCAAATGTGTTTGCTTAGGTTTGTAGATAAACATAAACAAGCATCTCTCTGGGTTTTTACATTTGCTTTTGCTATTACGCCTTAAATATTTTTGAGTTGTTGAGGGGTTTTTTTAATCTAACAAGAACACTGCTTATTTTATATTTGTAAGAATAAGGGGTTGTGGTTTTTTAATAAACATTAGCCAAACCTGTGAAAGACTTGATTTACAACAAGCTGTTGCCTTGAGTGCAGTTTCTTTTCAAATTCAACTGCATGTTGACTATTTTTAGGCAGTCCTGCATGCTATTTGACTGCTTGTTTCCTAATATACTTCAATTTTTACTAAAGCATAGGCAACTTTGTCGCAGAGACTTTTCTCACTTGAAAATAGTATCATATTGTCACTTCCTTGATAGCCATAGCATACACATTTTACATGGCAATATGTAAATTTGGGAAGTCACCTGTGTGAAGAGGTGGTAATAGTTCCACTTCTGGAAAATTCCTTCATTCGAGGAATTTCTGACATCTCAGAGGCTGCTGAATGGCAAAGCCCAGCCATTAGATAACAAGATGAAAAGCATGTCATCTGCAGGACAACTATATGAGAGCTATAAAGATTCTGAGCTGCACAGTGGTCTGTGCAGCTGCACAGAGACTGCTGTGATTGGGGCCTGCCAGGCTGCGTTACCAAACCTTTACAGTCTGTTAAGGATCGGAAGGACACAGACGTGACTTGGAGCCATTCCGCCTCTTCTCTCCTTCGGGGGCAGGAAGCTTTGTGCTACCATTTTTAAGGTGTAGTATGCATAAGTAATAATCACACATTCATCTAGAGGAATCAAAACAGGATAAAAATTTGCATTGGCTGTTTCACTCTAACCTTACATGCTGCTACATGGCTTTGCCCATCCAGCTGTTTCTGTTGCTTCTGTGTAATGTTTTCAGTCAGTAGTTTCTCATTTGAATGTTGATGCAAACGGACTTGATTGCTGCTGGTTTGAACATGAAGCACTTAGCTGAGTTACAAGCTTTGTTGGTCTGTTTAGGTTCAAGGCTAGGAATGCTTATCTTCAGAATGACACGAATTATAAAGCATGTTTTATTTTCTGTAAGACAGAACGATGCTGTTTACCATACTGTACCATAATTAGAAGTGTGGTGGCCCGCATAGTCATTCTAGAGATCATTCTAAATTGTTTGCTAATTATACAAATCCCAAGTATTTTTTTTTTTCAAAGCACTACATTACCTCTAGCCTTCTGTCAAGATTAGTAAAGAAACTCAAGTCCCTATTTGTTCAAAATTGAAAATAGTAAGCATTCTCTATTTTAATCAATGGGAAAATTGGTAAGTCTGTATATGGGAGTAAGATCATCGTAATGAAACTGAGCTATGTCCTTAACAGCTGTTTGAAGAGTAGCCCATAAGCACTTTAAGTTGTTGCCACTGTAAATAATGTGAAATGAATTCATGGTAAAATGTGGTAGTTGAACTGAAATTCCTAATACTGTCTGAATAACAAGTATATGAAGTTGCAGCTTTCCCCCTCTGGGTGCTTTGCAGCAAGAATGTGTATGTTCTTACGTAGCTTAACAATTCTCTCCCCATTCTTCCTCCTCCAGTTATTATCTGTAAGGCCACAATATGTTCAGTGCCCATGTGCACCCATGCCTGCATGCACATACATGCACATACAAATACTGCTTAATAAAAATTACTGCTTTGTATAGAAAGCTTCTGGAAAGTCAGGTTCCTTCCAATCTTTCATAATTCACTTTGTTTTAAATTCAGAGTTAGTAAAGCAGGAATGCTCAAACAAATAGCGGAATGTAAAACCTTCTCTAGTTAGATGTTGTCAATATTGCCTGCTTTTACTACTGCGTGATATACTGACAGCTACTGCTTTCCCCGTGCGCTATGGATCTTATTTGTCCTCTTGTTACGCCACTGGGGGGAAAAGCATAGAATTAAATTCATGTTCATGATGTAATTTGAGTAATTAGAATATATCTAAATATTAAAAAGACATTTCAAATTTCTCACAGAAACTACTGGTAGGTTTTTTATGTTTATCTCCTAAAACCAGCAAACGTAGACTTCCTTATATGAGATACAAAATGGAAATATCAAAGCTTTCCTTTTTTTATTACTGCAGACAAAATACCTGTTTTGCTGAATATGGAGAAAGTTTGGAACTTATAATTTTTTAAAATTAGTAGGTTTTCTTGTGTAGAAAACATGTAAAGGGCATCTGCTACATATGCAGCAAATGTATGCTTAATATATAGCTACATAAGTAATGTAAAAAATAATCACCTGGGAACATCTAAATTCAAACAATTTCCAAATATTTATGGGTAATAAATTTCATTGTGATCTCAATTTTTAAAATTTGGGATGTATTGCAATAAATATATCTCTCCCTTAGTTTGCAAAAAGACTTCGTGAAGTACATTTCATGGATAATCCAAAGATTCTCCATTTTCTACCTGCATAGACCAGCAAGGGAAATGTGGGAAGTTTTGCATACATACTGCTTGGATGGCGATTAAATCTAAAATAGCCCTGAATGACTTGGAGGAAAGCTTAGTGGCATCTGGGAAGGTGCTGTTTGTCACATTGTAAAAGGTCTGAAAGGTATCCCTCAGTGCAGGAAAATTACATGTTTGGCCTAGCTAAAGACATCTACCGTGCATGGGACAGCCACCTACTATAATAAATACCATTCCATTGAGTGAGGAACAGCATTTAGGTTCAACTGTCAAACTCAAATTGGCATTGCTTTAGTATTATACATAATTCTATGTATAATTATAATACATAATTATGTTAGTATTTGAATCATAATACATATTACTTGCTAAACTTTTAAGAGTTCAAGTTTTAAAATATCTGAAGTTAACGAAAACATCATCATATTGTTGAATTTGTCAGGTTTGTGCTGATTGCCAGACCACTTCAGCTTTCTTCATGCCTTTGCATATATGAAGCACTAGTGTAGCAGTATTTGCTTAGCTTCTAATTTTGGTTTGCTTTTTGTGTTTTTTCTTTCTCTCTCTTGGTTGTGCCGTTCTTCTTCCCATGATACTGTGCTCACTCTTTCCGTGCATCACCTGTGATACCCCCCTGCTCCGACCATTCAGCTGTTGGTGAAGGGGGTACATGAAACTCTGGTAGCTCAGAGAGTTGTTCCTGCTCTCATTACTCTCTCCAGTGACCCTGAAATGTAAGTTTCCTGACTGTCTTATATACCTAGCATCCCTCTTAAAACTTAGGAAGAAATAACCATCAGTTCTGTTTCTTATTCTAGCTGAACAAAAATTTAATTACTTTTAAACAAATGTAACTTTTAAATCACTTATTTGTACATAAAAAGGTTTACTGCAACCCCTAGAACTAAACTGGATAAAATTGCTGAATAAACTTGAAATAGAAAACTAAAATCAATGTAATTTAATTTTATTTTTTTTATATTTAATCATATTCTCTTACATCAGCTCTAGCAGAAAGCTGAATATTAATATGTTCTGTAATGCTATCATCTTTAGTACTGCAAAATTAAATATCATCTGTATTACTGAAATGCAAAATAGTTTTGACTCTAATTTCTGATAGACAACCGTAGTACTTCATTTCCTGGACATTCTGATGCGATTATTTCTTTCAAGCTAAGGAGGGATGCTTTGCTAATCTCACTAACAGGTTGTTACTAATAAATGCTAGAGCATGAATAGAGTCTTAATGGTTTTAATGTCTTGTGTGGGTGACTAAACCAAGAAAAACCCCAAGAGTCTGCCTGCCCATCCTCAGTCACAGCTAACCCACTTCTTCAAGTTTACCAAACCGTTTTTTATTGCATGTTGACTGGTTTACAGCTGACTCTTCGAGGCATGAATGAAGCCTTAGTTGACAAGCGGGTTGCTCCGGCCCTTGTTACCTTGTCCAGTGATCCTGAATTGTGAGTTTCAGATTGAGACCTTGAGTTAATCCTGTCTGTCTTTTTTCCTGGTCTGCTTTTTTTGTTTCGTCATTGCTAGAAACTAATGTAACTTAAAGCACTAATTTTTTAATTTTCCTTTATTTTTAATTAATTTTATTCTTAATGTTTGATATATCTTAAAGACTCTCTTCTTCTGTTGTAGTTCAGTAAGGATTGCTACAATTCCTGCTTTTGGGACCATCATGGAAACTGTTACTCAGAGAGAGGTAAGACACCTGTTGTCAGGCTGTTGTTTTTATAGCATAAGAAGTGAGTGATTTTTGATACATCCAGAAATCCAGTAATTTGTTAATGAACTTGGGGGGGGGGGGGGGAACAAACCAGCAGCAGCTTATAAATTATTTCTTCCTTTGTTATATCCTCTTCCAAAAAGCTTTCCAGTTTTGCAATGATCTTAAAAACATTTCCTTCTAAATAACAAACCAAACATAAACAAAGAAAAACAGTTATGTAGAGAGGGAGGCCTGTGCTAGAAGATGGGAAATCCCATGCTCAAAATGTTTTTTAAAACATTCTTCAGTACAGTTGAGAAATCAAAGTCCATTACATCCAAATAAAACAGCTTTACTTTAAAGTGCTAACCAAAAACCACTTTAAATAAAAAACAAAAATCATGATGGGATTCAATTACCTCCAAATAAGTATATTGTACCATTTTAGATGCTTTAGGATATCCTGCTTAGTTTCCAACTACTTTAGAAAGGCACAACTCTCTTGTAGTTCCTGTTATATCTGCTGGTTTAGCCCATGATGTCCAAGATGGCATTAAAAGACATCATAGTGACAGAACTGAAATAATCCTTGAGGATAATATAGATATGCAATTCCTCTTTCTTTTTTAAATGACAAAACTTTGGTAATAGATCGGAATTCTGAAAAAGACTCCCAGGATTCTGCTGTAAGCATCAGAAATACTGTATTTTGTTTTCTATAACTGTATAATCAAATTTCCTCTTGAAGACCTTGCAACTTTTTGTAGAGCTTGCATTCTTCCTGTAATTTCAACATACTCTAAAAGAATGTGTTTGAGGAAATGTGAGTAAGAAGTCAGTGATGACTCACAAGTACTTGGAAGATGGATAAGTTACAATTTTGTAGCTTGGAATGCATGCCTATAATCAGTCTGGGAAGAATACTGTTTTGTTACCACACAAAAATTACTGTATCCATTGCACTAATTATAATAAGCCTTAGAGTACAGAGGTGATATCGCCTTCCAAAATGTATCAGAAAATGTTATTTTTACAACTTTGAATGCAAATTAAATACTTAGGTCATCTTACATATATTTGTATTTGCAGTTTTTCTAGCCTTTTAGTTGAGAAATCTTTTTAATTCTGTTGATTTTATGATGCTTACTTATGCGTCTCTGTCTTCTGCAGAAAAACTTTCAGTATACTAATTGACATTAAAAAAGGTTAATTCAGTTCTAATTAAATGGGAAACCGCCCAAAGATATTAATAGTAAGAGGGAAACTTTAATAGCAGGTAAAAAATGTGAGTATTAAAACCAAGGAAACCTCAGGAGGAAAGTCTATATGGAAGCACTTGTCTATTGTTAAAGATAGATCAGATTAAAACACTGTTAACAGTCTTTAAAATGTAGAGCTGCATCGAAAAGTTTGGAAGTCAGAAGAAACTGTAAATTAACAGAAGGTCCAAGTTTTATCATCTGAAATACGGAATATTCTAGAAATACTCTGAATTGACCATAATGGTTTCTAGCATCTTCATTCTTTTGTGTACTTTTTATTTCTCTGGGAATATTTAAGCTTCTAGAAAGAGTAAAAATGCAGCTGGCATCTTTCCTGGAGGACCCTCAATATCAAGACCAACATTCTCTACATACAGAAATCATAAAAACATTTGGAAGAGTTGGACCTAATGCTGAGCCCCGATTTAGAGATGAATGTAAGTTGCATCAGTGGGAAGATGCAGTCTTCTTCTTTCTGCCCCAAAGCTAATAGTATGCTGCTTATAGTGATTTTTTTTTTAATTTACAAAAAAAGTAGATGGAAACTCTTGTTTTCAGAGATTGATGTGTCCCCATATTTAAGAGTTTGCTACTATAATTTTCACTTTACCTAATGTTGGTGTGTGTATATAGAACACCAGCACATGGTGATGAATGATTTCAGAGCTGGAAGAGACTGGTCACTTTCCTGCAGAGTATAGTTTTTTAATCACTTCACATGTAAAATGCCTTCCTCTCTCCCCTCCCATATTGCTTCACCCCCTGCTGCATAAATTTCAAGTATTCCACACATCCTAAATGTAAGTGCATCCTAGATTAACAAAACGGCTTTTTTCCATGGCCCTTGAAATGTAAAGCACATAGTCTAACAATTGACTTTTTTATCTTAAAGATACTTGTAAACAAGACATGGGGAGCTGTAATGCCTCCCAAATGCAGGCGTCTAGTTTAGCAGGCTAAACTCATTAAGACAGGCTTCCTCTATAGTCAGTGAAGATTTTTCATGACATGCCCATCTCTGACACAAGCTTATCAGCTGTATTTGTAAAATAGAAGCATATTTCAGCATTAGAGTAATAATGTTGCGAAATATTTTCTGTAAACTGTTACTATTTCAAAGGTACTTTGAGGTACCTTTTTATTTTAGGTGGCAATACCACGGTTTTATTTCAAGTTTGAGTTGATCAGTTAAATCCACAAGGGCAGTCCCATCAAAAGCCGTTATTTGCAGTTCTTATTCCACACTGATGTGTGATGCTTCGATGCCTGCAATTGCTGCTTAGCAACTGTTTAATGCTAAGCAAGTCTATGGAAAGCAATTTCAAATACTTATTCCAGTATTTACTTTTGCAGTTGTTATTCCACACTTGCACAAGTTAGCCTTGGTCAACAACCAGCAGTCTGTGGATTCTAAGAGACTGGATATTGCTACACACCTGTTTGAAGCCTACAGTGCTCTTTCCTGTTGTTGTATCCTTTTTTTTATGGGAAGTTTAGCTGTTAATTCTCTGCTGGGGGAAGAAGATTAATACCTCAGAAATAACTAAGTTTGTCTTTAAATGTGTGATGTAAAATATGATCTGCTCAGTCCAAAGAACAGGTTTTCACAGAAGGTGGAACTGATAGGTACTTTAAAAAAAACAAAACACAAATCCAAAACCCTTGATCTTAAACAGTAAGATTAAAAAAAAATAAAAAGATATGGCTCTATGAAATATATAAAGGTAAATATGTTTAAGACCTTTTTTCGTTTTTATTAGTTCTGAAGTGGCAAATGCTGTTCTGTTTTCTTGGGTTTTGCTGCTGTAGCTTGTCCCTGTGTTCAGTAGAATAAAACGGTATAATTTCAGAACGCAATCCTTATAATACCTTAACAACCTGGTTTTTAGTTATTTCAGAGGATTTAATGGTCAATCACTTTTTACCTGGACTTAAGTGTTTACGAACTGACATGGAACATCTCTCACCAGAGCATGAGGTGAGCAGCCATGTTTATTAACTGAGTATGAGATGTAGATGGCAGCAAAAGTTGACGTGTAATGGCATTTAAAGCGAAAAGTTAAGGAGAGCTACTCATAAGTAGTATCATAGCTTTGAGGGTTGTTTTGATAAGGAGTAGGGCACATGATTTAAAAACAGTAAAATAATTTAAAATGTATTTTTTAGCTGAGTGCCTCTGGAGAGAAACACTCAACTGTCAGAAATGAAAGTAGAAACACAGATCATTGCAGACTGAAGGAAAAGGAAATGTTTTTACTATCTGCTTTTTCATCAAGACAAAGATATGCTAAAATCACTGGCCACAATATGTCCAAGGAAATGCAGATGAAAATTGGTGGAGTGCAGGAGAGAAATGACAGGCAAGCTCAGGAAAGAGGATGATGGAAGTGTAGTCCTGAAATATATGGGATGGACCTCATACACAGGTGTACTGTGTCTGAGCCTGGGCTCCTCAGTGTAACAGAAGCATGGACATACTGTAGAGAGTCCAGCAAAGGGCCACAAAGATGATGAAGGGACTAGAGTCTCTGTCCTGTGAGGAGAGGCTGAGAGAGCTGGGACTTTTCAGCCTGGAGAGGAGCAGGCCTGGGGGATCTCATCAATGTGTATAAATACATAAATACTTGAAGGGAGGGTGCAAAGAGGAGGCGGCCAGGCTCTTTTCAATGCCAGGCCCGGAGGCAAGGGGCACACACTGAAACACAGGAGATTCTCTCTGAACATCAGGAAACACTTTTTCACGGTGAGGGTGACCATGTGCTGGCACAGGTTGCCCAGAGTGGTTGCACAGTCTCCATCCTTGGAGATACTCGAAAGCCATCTGGACATGGTCCTGGGCAACTGCCTGTAGGTGACCTGCTTGAGCAGGAAGGTTGGACCGGATGGCTTTCAGAGATCCCTTCCCACCTCAACCATGCTGCGATTCTGTGAATTGAAAAAGCAGATCATAATGAGCAGACAGGACAACATGGGAACTAACAAGATCTTCCCTCTTAGAAGGAGATAACAGAAAGTAGCAAGAGAAGAGTTAGCAGGAGAAGCTGACTTAAGAAACTTGAAAATTTTGACCATATGTCTATGTACTTTTTTGTAAATACTTAAAGAGGATGAACACTAAGAGGGATTGAAACACATAAATATTAAGTCAGTAGCTGAAAACAAGAGACATAATTTAGTTGCATGTTGAGAAAATCTTGACAGTATCACACTCCAAGTGATGGAGGAAAAGCTTTAATCAAAATGTACAAAGGAATGCCTTTTTGGTTTTTGAAGGCTAATACTGCAGTTCAGGAATTACTTTGTATTTGACAACAGTAATTACTTTTCCTTATGACTGCAAATGTGACATAATTAATAGGACTATATTCTCTAGGACTTTTAAGTTCTTATACTTGGTAACGAAGTCCCTTCTTCCAGTTATATTTTTTAGTCTAATAGCCTATAGTCTCATTCTTTTATTTGCTCTATATTATTATATTATTTTATATTATTTACAATATGTGGAAGTAGAGATTAATTAATTTGAGGAACTTTCAGACCAAAAAAGGAAGGAATCTGAGTTCAGAGGGCTGAGCCAGAAGGGACAGTAGTGACCTGAGCATCAAAGGCGACAGAACTGCACTACTTTACCCCAGGCAGCACTGAAGGAGGTCTGGCATTGATGATACTCTGTATTCAGAGAGAGATGGGAGATGTGTTGTGTTTTGGGAAGTCTAAGAATATATCTGAAAGTTAAAGGCAAAAGTTGGATTTAGTTTAGTTTTCTTTGTTCTGTCATATTCCCTAATGGGATAACTGATACAAATACTAATACTTAGTTTTTGTTTAGTAGTTAGTGCAACTTATACAATTTAAGGGCATAGTCAGTTCAAAAGATGCCTTGAAGTAGAATAAAAGAGCTTATTTGATGGAGTTTGAGTCTTGTAGCCAGAGAAGGTACTGAAGACTTAAAAATAAAGACAGCTCTCAATCCTCCTTTACCACGTTCTAATTCACTGTGATTGTCTTCAGACATGATGCCAAGTGCTTTATTTTTTACCCAGAGGGAAACATAAAAATATTTGCTCCCGCTCCAGTGGGTTAGAAAACTCACTACAGCTTTTACTGTAGAAATGAAAATCTGGTGCTTTATCAGCTGCAACAGAGTATTTGTAGGCACCATGATAGAGACCTCTGACACCCAGTTAGTTCCAGTGTTTGTCTTTCAAGCCTTCCATCTTAAAATTATGTTTTCTGAAGTAAATGTGATTTACTGTTTCAAATAGCCAGACATTTGCATGAACAGAATTAATCTTTTTCTAATTATCTTGGTAACTGCAGTGTTATTCATGATTCAAATGGCATATCAGTTACAAAAATGTATTTTCTCATTCACAGAGCTCTTGTGGCTCTAAACATTAGTACAGAGTTTATCCTCATCTTAGAAATGTAACATTTGCAAAATTGGCTTGTGATCCTATCGGGCAGCATTTACCACTTATCCCTCATGTTTGCTTTCCTTTCATTCATATAAACAAAAGTGCAAGTTGAAAATTTAAGCCAGACCCTCTCATCTTTAAAGTAAACATTTCACCTTGCAGAGACATTTCAGATCTTTTGTCAGCATCACTAATTCCATATTAAGGTCCTTCTTCCCCCTTCCCTCCTCTCTATTCTCTCCTACTTCTCTACCTTCTGTTTCTTTTCAAAATAATTGGATTTTGAGTTGCATGGTAGTGAGACACAATCAGTACTGGATAAAAATATTTAGTCCATTTGCAGTATTGTTTATAACGCTTAAGCACACCTTATGTCTCTTAAATGTCCCTAAATACAGTTACATATCTCAAATATCTCTCTTAAAGGATGTCTAAATAATTTCATAGTCAGAACTATGACCAAACAAAGAGAACAAAAGGGAATAGATGTGAGCAGTATGTGCAAGTATCATTAATGTAAAATTCCCATGTGATACTATATTTATACATTTCCTCTGTTTCACCCTGAACTTTAAGACAAATTAATTTGGGGAAGAGGGAAGAATTGCTTCACTTCATACAAGAATTATGCAGCTTTCCCAGAAGGAGCTGTGCAATGGATGGGGTCTCCATCCCGGTATTCAAATGATTCTGGGTCCTTGCTGAATTTTTCTCCCCCTTCATCAAGACCTCATGTTGTTGATGTACAAGAATGTAGATGTTCTAAACATTTATCTGAATCTAGAAGTGCTCCAATGCACAGGTAGAAATACTAAGTAACAGCAATTATGGCTACTGTGCTTAAAAATTTCAATTCTCTTTGATACATAAAGAAAAGCTTGCTTTTTCACTGAAATTTTGAATGCATTTCTCTTTACCTCTGTAGTCTTGAGTTTAACTACTTGCATTATATTTTATGTAAATGAAGGGCAGCAAATTTAGCAGTGAGAGTTGCAGTCCTGTTACTGGTACACAGGTTTGAATGCTGCTTTCTGAAACATTCAAGGGTGTATAACACCTGCTACCCAAACTGTTTTAAATGTTGAAGTAATACTTTTGGAGAAATAGAATGAACAGTGGCACAGATATACAGACTGGCCCACATCTTATAGTGTAGTAAATGGTTTGAAAGGATATGTTGTGCTGTGGCTGCCTAATAGGGCTTTGGCAGAAACCACCTTTTTCATGTATATAAATATATTTAAAAATAGGTATCACTTTGTAGTAACCACTAGCGACTGATTGGTATTTTAGAGATTGTAATTAGGTTTTTTAATTTATTTTATGTATTCAGGTTTTGGTAAGACACTACTGATTTTAGTTGCTTGTAGCTTTGAGATTTTAAGTTTAGTGTCTCAAAGAAAGTGCTTAGCTTTATCCTAAGTTGTGAACAGAGAAAGTTTCCATTTATGAAGTGGGGTACATGTCTATATGTGTTTACAGTTTCACACTCTGCATTGCAACTGTTTTGCCAAAGTGTTTCAAATGCTTTTGTCTTAATGTGTTAAGGCAGTACTGTTGTGGGCAGGGCAGGGAGTTATATACCTGTCCAATTAATTGTATGATTTCCTTTAAAGCCTGCTATTGGGAAAGATTCCTTTATTTTTGGTATGCTGGAGAAATGTAAAATGTCAGTGTGGGGGTGTTTAGTCTTAAATATTCTGCAGAAACCTTTAATGCTGCAATTGCTTAAGTAAAGAAAAAAAGTCTTGATTCATAGAAATCCTGGAAGACACAAGTGAAATGATACCAAGTTTGCTTTAGCACTTCCTTTCCCTTAAGATGTCCCAGGGTGGCATCGCACTTTTTTCTTTTCTTTCCTTGCTTTTTCTTTCATGCATAATGTTGGTAAAGATAACCAATTTTAAAAGGCACTTGAAAACTCTCTATAGAAAAATAGAGGGAAGATGAATGTTTGTCTAAGTTAATTGCTAACAAAAGAAGTATTGTTTGAAAAAAGGAAGATGAGGAGGTGTGTCACAGAAGTGAGTTTGCTCTTGCTGTATTTTAAAAAGCCAGGGAGGCAGGAGGGAGTCTTGAACTCTTGTAACTATTTAAAAAACATTTTCTTCCTTAAAGTGTTTTGAATGATTTTGTTGTTTCTAGCCACAAGGCATTACCAGATAGCTGGAGCTTAAATGCACTTGAAAAACATCAGAGAAACTTTTTAAACAATTATGCTAATGTCAGAATTAGTAGTAGAGTAGATTTCACACAAAGTGTTTATGCAAAAGAAAAAATGTCATGTATATCTCTTCCTTATCTGTCTTAGGTTATTTTAAGCTCCATGATAAAAGAGTGTGAACAGAAAGTGGAGAACAAGACCGTCCAAGAACCACAGGGGTGAGACTTCCACTTCCCTTTTTTCTGTGCCTCCAGACTAATGTTCCATGGAGTATATTCCATAATGGTGCCCGAGGTTTGTGACCAGAAATCCCACACTGACATATTCTATATTTGAAAGCAGATTTTAGGAACTTGAATTCAGTTTGTGATTGTTTCTGTCTCCAGTGTAAAACACAGGACAACACATATTTATTTGTATCATAGCAGTGACGTTCTTGTTTTCCAGTGTTGCTTTGCTCTTAATTTTTTATCCATTTAAAGCATTAATTGAATTTCTGTCCTGAATCTGAGAAAGCTGGGAGTGCTTGGCCTAAGTGCTCAGAGCAGCACATATGGCATGCACCTTGCAACCCTCTTTCATGGGGGTGGCCTGCAGGCTGAAGGGATTGTTCTGGTTGTGGTAATCATAATCGTAATACTCATAATTGTTCTGCTCCAGGCTGCTGTCTTTGCCTGCATGTGACTAGTGCATACGACAACAGTTTCTCCACTGTATAAACTAACTGACCTGTGTGAATACGCTGTTTAGTAAATATGTTGGCTTTGGGAGAATGCCACCTACGTTGCACTTCAGTAAAACACCCATTCTACAAATGCACAGTAAAGCCAGCTCTCTGTGAGGCATCAGGCACATGGTGTATATGCATCAATCCGTCTTATGTGGTAGAGGTGGTATCATATGTGCGTGTCTCCTGATAACAAAAGAAGGTAACAGAAGGTAACAAATTGAGAAAGCTAAGCATCATTATGATGTAGTGTATGCATTCCTTTGCCTGCTTGTTGCCTTGGAATGGCGTAGCATCAGGTAATTTCTCATGGATTATTATATAACATAATAAATCCTTAGCAGTGTTGCCAGGAGGAGTTTGAGAAGAAACCGTAGTGTTTGAAAAAGAAGAATCTGTCCTCGGTCCTGATACTATACCATGGGAATCGAGACAATTACTGAAACTTGGTTTTGTCATGCTTCCATTTCTGTAACAAAATGATAGAATTTACTTTTTGAAAGAGCTCAGGCAAAATCCTGGAAGCAACTGGTAGTTTGAGAACAACTGCAATAGGAAAGGTGTACAAGAATTGAACGGAAGAGACATGGTATGGAAAAAGAGTCAGTCTCTCATGCACCAAATAAAATATCTCAGGCTTTACTCATGGTAATTAGCCTGTTTACTGGTGTAGTTGATAGTGTAGTAAGAACTGAATCCATTTGAGACTCGAGCATCAGGTCAACTCTTAAAGGTGTACTAGAAATGAACTTTAGACTTTGGAAGTGAAATAATTTTAAGACAAAAAATGTTCAGATTCTACAACAAATCATAGTCCATAGTGTATCTGTTCTAATAAGGTAGTTGGTTCTGTCTAGTCATATAGAATTTGTGTCTAAGGGAGAAGGAATACAAAAACTTCAAGATCTGAAGAATGCACTGTTTGTCACCTTCTTTCCTTTTTCCTGTTCATGTGGCAATATTATGAAGTACGGACTGTACTGATCAAATGTATTCCAGTTGAGTGGCTATTTTCACGATGAAATAGGTATTTCTTTGACACACTAGTTATTCACAGAATAAGAACCGGTTTATTTGACTTAATCACTCCACAGGCATACTTCTTGCTTGCAACATAAATAGCCAGACAGTCAAGAACCAAAAAATGCATGCATTCATGCTGGGTTTTTTTTTTCCCCAGGGCTTCAATATGTCACTTTCTCAAGCTTTGTACTTTTGCCCTTACCCTTTCTGCCTTCTCTTAAATAGAGCTTTCTAGCATGCATACCTGTGTGTGTCCCCAACATCCATATTCTGAATGCCCATCCCCTTCCTGTATCCATCAGATTCTTCAGCAGCTGTGTATTTGCTTTTTATTTTTGAAGAATGGTGAATGCTTAGCTTGCCTTCAGCTATGTTAAAGGTTGGCGCTTAAGCCAGCTGTTTCCTCAGAAAACAACCTACCAATGATTCTTGGCAAGATAGCAACTTGTAGTTGCCCCATTAGACCCATCCTAATTTTGCAAGTAAGCATTAGTTTTATCAAGGTCTCCCCTTGGTACTATGCATCTTGCATAGTAGGTACCCAATAGGTATAGAATCATAGAATGGTTTGGGTTGGAAGGGACCTTAAAGATCATCTGGTTCCAACCCCCCTGCCATGGGCAGGGACACCCTCCACTAGACCAGGTTGCCCAAAGCCCCATCCAACCTGGCCTTGAACACTTCCAGGGAGGGGGCATCCACAACCTCTCTGGACAACCTGTTACAGTGCCTGACCACCCCCATAGTGAAGAATTTCTTTCCTTATATCTAATCTAAATCTACCCTCTTTTAGTTTAAAGACATTACCCCTCATCCTATCACTCCATGCCCTCGTAAACAGTCCCTCTCCAGCTTTCCTGTAGGCCACTTTAGGTACTGGAAGGCTGCTGTAAGGTCTCCTCAGAGCCTTCTCTTCTCCAGGCTGAACAACCCCAACTCTCTCAGCCTGTCCTCATAGGAGAGGTGCTCCAGCCCTCTGATCAGCTTCGTGGCCTCCTCTGGACTCGTTCCAACAGCTCCATGTCCTTCTTATGTTGGAGGCCCCAGAGCTGGACCCCAGGTGTGGGCTCACAAGAGTGGAGTAGAGGGGGAGAATCACCTCCCTCAACCTGCTGGTCACACTTCTTTTGGTGCAACCCAGGATATTGTTGGCTTTCTGGGCTGCAAGCGCACATTGCCAGCTCATGTTGAGCTTTTCATCCACCAACACCCTCATGTCCTTTTTCTCAGGACTGCTCTACACAGAATCTACTGCATATTTATCTTGTTACAGGATTAGAAAACCCACCTAAATTTATGCTTATTAGTTATTAATTACTGCATCATCTGCTATTGGTTTAGCATCTTTAAATTAGCAGGCATGCTCCTCGAGGGTGTGGGGGGTGTAATTTGCACAGTCCTTTAATTGGGTAGGTGGTGGCGAACCCGTGCCCCCTGCCAACTTTCCCTTCCCCTGGTTACTGGCAATTCTTGTTGACTTCAGGCCTCTCTGGCAATCGCCCAGCTCTCAGCGCCTGCTGGGGCAGGATGTTTCCTCTTTATCAGTTTTTCAGCTCTCCTTCAAGGATACTCTTTAGCAAAGCATGCTTTTTATCAGTCTTTCAGCTCTTCTTCAAAGGTATAATCGTCAGGAAAGCAAGTAGCGCATTTAACCCTAAATTAAACAGTGTCTAAGCACTAACCCAAACACATTTCTGTCCCTGTAAAGTGGAAAATTCTACTTTTGGGTATCACTCTCGGTCCATTCTCTGCCTAGCCTGTAGTTGTGCTTAGGACTGCCCCGACCCATATGCAGGACCTTGCACTTGGACTTGTTGAACTTTATGTGGTTCACACAGGCCTGCTCTCAGGATGGCATCCCTTCCATCCAGTGTGTTGACTGCACCACACAGCTTGGTGTCATTGGCAAACTTGCTGAGGGTGCGCTCAATCCCACTGTCCATCACTATCACTGTAATTGTGGTAAGGCAGAATTAACAGCCAGACTCTTTGAAGATCTGATGCTAAGCAATTGCTGTAGACTCTCACCAACCAACCTGTGCAAGGACATCCCTCCATGTAAACAATGACATAATATTTTAACTAACAAGTTGATTCATTAGAATCAATTGCATACATGAGCATGTATTACTTTGCAAATATCTCCCCTGCCTGGGTTTTATGGACTCTTTTTTTAATTGACAGACTGTCCAATATTCTTTTTGCATTTTCATTCTTTGTATGATAAAGAAGCCGCTGCCTCAGACTTTGACTATGTAAAGAAAAAAATAAAAGCAGTGTATGTATCTAAATATATAAGACTTTTATCTGATAAATGTTTTTTTGAAGTAAATTATTACTTCTTGAACAACTTCTTGACAGCCTTTTAGGAGAGGTCATTAGAAAATATGAAATTGATTCCTTCGCAGGCAAACATTCTGAAAGAAATTTATTTCTCTCCCAAAATGCAGCAAATGTACATGATATCAAACCGGTCTCTAATGAACACTGTTAACCTTAACCTGAAGGTTTTTAAATTATCTTACCTGTGTTAACTGTGAAACTTAAGGTTATGAAACAGAATTCCTTGACTGAGCTCTCCCTAAGTGGTTCTCTTCAGTTGGACAAGATTTTTCATTTTATTTTGTTTTTTTAATGTGTGCTGTTACCTCTCTCAAATGTTTTAACCTATTTAGCTCATCGAAGCTATTCTCTGCGTGGCTAGAGTTTGAGTGATCAACTTTTATTTCATGTAGGGTTTAGACTTACCTTGCTTTAGCTTGTATCACTGCAGACATGTTAACCTAAATGCAAGAGGTCTGTATTACTTGAAATCCTTCTTATGAAAATATTCTGAAATCGCAGTTAGTCCTATTAAACCATTGCAGAAACAGATAAATGCAAATGTGATACAACATCCAGTGTATTTCTTTTAGAATGCAACTGCTGAAAACTGTAAGGTTTGAAAAGGTTAAGTCTTAGCAATGTGTTGCTTCATTCTTTAGTTAGCCTTCCTCTTTCTTACTCGAAATCAGGCTATGGTTGCAATCTTTTACTGTACAAAATTAACACAAAATATTTTACCACTGAAGAAATGACCTTTTCATATACACGAATATCTCCTTTTTCTTGCTAAGCCCATGCCAATTTCAGTTCCTAATTTCAGTGTTAAATATATATTTGACGAAGGATTTAAATGCTACTAGGAGATAAATTACCGATTTTTGTTAACAACATGACAATGCATGCACAAAACGAAAACTGGATGCAAAAGCAATCATAAGGTGTAGTTGGTTTTCTTGTCTTTGCCCCTTACTGTTAGAAAAGGTTGGTCAAATAGTATGAGGTCACAGAAATAGTTTTTTAAAGACAATTAAGTTTTGTCTTTTTAAATATTGGATAGCCACTTTTGGTAAATATATATATTACTTATTTTTTTTAGCAATTAACAAGGTATTTCAATCATGGGTAACAAATTATGTTACAAACTGATTTTTATAAAATGTCCAGTATGATTTTTTTTTTCCTAAAGCTTCCCTATAAACAGGCAGAACTTTGTGTAGCATGCAATTGATCTAGACATTGGTCAAAAAATTGATGTTTACACATTATTTTTGTTTGTGAGTTATTTTTTGGTTTGTGGTTTGTTTTTTTTAAATAATGAGTAAATGCAAAGACTTTTATATAGGAGTACTTGTTTCAAACAAGGTATGTTATTGGGTTGTCTGATTATTTTTTAAAGACATGAGACTCAATTCATTTGATTTCATATTGCTTTTATTATTATGTTTAAATGTTCAATTTGTACAGTAATAGAAGTACTTTTGGGCCATATTTAAACTTTTAAGTATGTCAAGTGTTGTGGATTGTCTTTCTATTTACAGTAACATAATATTAGAAATATTAGAAAACATGAACTTCTAGACACTTCAGTTCTTAACTTTTAATTTTTAACATCAGATGGCTGATATCCCCCAAAACTGTTTTGAAAGTCAATTGAATGTTTCCTGGTTTCCTCAAGCTTATTCTGGATCATTAGAATAATGACAACACAGCTTGCTTAAAAGTGCAAGTTTGTCACCAGTTGCTAGACTTTCTTTTCTGAAGTGAGCAATTTTATTTTCTTAATGTTGCTAATGTTTGGCATGTACTGTAGTTCCCAAATCATTTTCCCTAGTTACACACAACTCTGGGATACATCATAGGCTGGAATAGCTTCTTGTCATTAGCCAGCTGATAGCATGTATAAACTATTATTTACATCATTTATATGCCCTTGCTCTATCATGAAATCAAGGGAAATTGCACAAGAAATCCATCTTACAGTAGTGATAACTTACCGGCTAAGTTTTATCAACTGGAAATATGCAATTCCTTAGTTGACTGTAAATGTTTAATCAAGCCAAAGATGTCTGGCTGTGTGATTGTGCCTGAAAGAAATATTTCACTTAAAGTTTATTAAATCATTTTGGAACAGCTATACATCTTCATCACTGGCTGCTAAATAGACTAAAAAGATTATTATTTTTAAAATAAAATGTTAATTTTAATCAGGTGTTGTCTAAAAAGAGATATAACCTGAGAACAATTTTCAACATTTTAAACTTTACTAAAAATTCAGACATCATACTTTCAATAAAATGATACTTAAGCACCAAATATTGGATAATGAGGACCTTTACAGAGCTTTCAGAAAATACCAGCTAATAATAATATTTTAGATAAGATGGTTGATTTGAATAACCTGTGCCATTAATAGAAGAGGGACTGAAAAAAAATACCTAAGGGTATGCTTTGTGATTCTTTTTGGTATGCTGTGTGAGGTGTTCCTAAGGCCCCTCCAAGGACTGTCCATTAGGCGCATTGTGGAAATGCAGAAGACAGGGAGTCACTTCAGCTTACAAAGTAGAAGGGATGGGGGATACCTTTTCAGCGGATATAGTTCTGATACAATTAAGCTATCTGTAAATCCACAGTAGAACTTCAGTGAGAAGGTTCTCTTTTGTTTTTTTCAAGTTTTCTGTTTAAAAAGAACTAGAATTCATTACCACTAAGCACCTTTCTTTGTGGTATGAAATGGGAGAAAAATACTGAATGCATCCCTGCTACCTTTGAAGAAATAATTCAGATTCTGTTGAAGCAGTGTGGAGTTAACTTCACCTTGACCTGCCTTGATGCAAAAGTGTCTAACAGAACTTTTTATAACCTTGCAGATCAAAAAGTCTGTTCCTGGAAGCTGGCCTGTGCCAGTAAGGCAGATCTTGTGGTCATAGGTATCATTTTGAAATGCAGAGTCCATGCTGAGCTCACAAGGGAGAATTTCACTGTTTTGTAAAATTGGCCCTGTCTAATGTTGAAAAATGTGTTTGCCATTTTAAATACAAGTATAGGAAGTATGGAATATTTATTAATATTCCTGCAATCATACATTTGCCTTGTTGTACTCTGTCTTGAGACAGATTACTCCTACTGTGCTAATCAGTTACATATATCTGAAGTTGAGCTCACTGGTGTGTTGTAAATAAAAAAATCAGTTAAATTTGCAGCATTGGGATAATTTAACAAGTTGTTTGAAGTTGTAGGATCTTGCAGATTCAGCATTGATTGGGTTGCCTCTTCTAGTCCAGTCTGTGGGGAAAATTGTGGACTCTCCGTTGTCTTCTCTAGTATGTATGAAGTAGGAACTTTCAAGCAAAGGTAGTAGGAGTCACATTCACAACAACCAGGAGGAGAAATCTCTTTACCCAGCGAGCTGTAGACCTAGTAGGACTCAGTGCCCCAGAGTAGGGTTTACCACGAAATTTACAAGGGGAAAGCTGAACAAGTAATATAAAATAAAGATTCACTGGGAGTGACTTAGTCCACACCAATTTTAAACTCTGCTCAGGTGGAAATATTTGGAAAATAAAAGCGTTGGAAATTAAGGAGAGAGGTCACCGTTTTGTTACCTACCTTGCTTTTACTCTTTCCTACATGTCTGCTAGTGGTCACTGTTGGAGGCAGGATGCTTGGACTAGATAGATCCTTGGTCTGAACCAGTACTGTTTTTCTTACGTTAAATAAACAAGGATTGATATTTCCAGTGAGAAGGAAAAGCTGATCTTTCACAGAGGTTTTTGTCACTAGAACAATTGCCAAATAGCTAACAAATGCCAATGTGATGACTTCTAAAGGTAGTAAAAACCAGTGTGCACAAAAATAGTTTACAACTTTTCACGAGGACTGTGAGGGCACGATAATTCATTTAACAGTGTGTATCTGGGCTGAGTGGTGATGGTTTTTCGATTCTTTTTGCTGGACTGGTCTTCTGTGATCTTGAAACCTCTAAAATGCAAAGACAATTCAGTTGTTTAATAATCAACAGCAGAGTGTTCTTTTTTCGTTGTAGTCTTACATCACTAAATCTTTTACTTGCCTAGCTCAATGTCGATTGCAGCGAGCCTTGTGAGTGAAGATACGAAGACCAAGTTTTTGAATAAAATGGGCCAGCTGACTACATCAGGTGCCATGTTGGCTAATGTGTTTCAGAGGAAGAAGTAAGATGGGAAGAGGAACGCCCAGCTAACACTAAGATGGACCTCACAGAGACTGGTTCCTGTACTTGAAGTACTTGCCTTTTAATTTCTTCTGTCTTATGTTCTTGTAGTATAATTTTATTCTAACCTCCAAAGATATTTGCACTGCTTTTGAATATCGCTGTGTATCTGTTAATTTTGGGTTAACTGTGGTTGATATAAAACTGAAATCATAGTCTGTACCAAGTCCCTGTTCTGTGTTCTTGTCTTTCCAGCATAATTTTTTTTATATAGTGGAAGGTTTTTTTTTTTATTTTCTGACAGGATATCAGCAAATATCTGTATTATACATGGAGCTATTATGACGGTACTTAAAATAATGTAAATTTGAAGTCATTGTCATGAAGTAATAAAAGTGGAGATTACTTATGTATTTAAATTATGAAAGAGTAATGCAGATTTTTTTATTATGTTTCTAAAAAGAAGAGGAAGAGCCACCAGCATTTGTCTGTGCTTCTAGGGTTGTTTTTGTAAGTATTGTGCATCTTGAATCCAGAGGAATTGCAGTATCTAATGTACGAGACTGCTTGCACTGCATCAGTCTGCAAGGAATGCTCATGTTTCAGATGCTTTATGCTGACATTGTAAATGCTGTACAAAGTCCTTCAGATGAAATTCTCACATCTGTTGTGGTTTTTTTTGAGGGATGTTTTCTTTTGTTGGGGTTTTTGTTTTATTTTAAAGCACTTTAACAACCAGACTACACATCCAGAGGCACATCTGCTAAGTAAAGGAAAAATATGATAAATTAATAACTGTTAATAAATGTATAATCTACTTCACAGGGGTCCCAGTACAGTTCTGCAGGCAGAGAAAACTTATGCAGGAGACAGTGTGCTTTCATCTTGCACTCAGTGTGCAGTTCTGTGTATTGTGAAAGCTAAAATTAAGATATTTTGTTGTTTGGATTGAATCTCAGTTCAAATTTAATTTCCGAGTCTTTGAAATTATGTTAAGAGAATTTGACATGCAGTTTCTTTAAAATGTTAAGTAGGCTGCATACATACTTTATAAAAATGACTTTACTAGGAGTATCTTCAGCAACTACCAAATATTTTTGTTAGCAAGGAAGCATTAACAACTAAATCCTTTTATTCTTATGCAGCACTTTTTTTTTTCCTTTTTATGTCAATGTAAGCTTCCAAAAGTAAACTCAAGTGCATGCGTGAACTGGTATGAGGTATCAGAATATAAAAGCTCAGGCATTCTCTGACACGGTACCATTCAGTTGACATCTTTGAGGACAGGGGAGGCAGAAGGAGTGAGGGAAGAAAGTGTTCACTTCTGAAACAGAATGTGGATGGAGTAGCACTTCAGGTATTGCCCTTAGATGGAAAGAACAGAGATAATTTGAGGCTTCTGACTGCTCCGTGTCCGTGCCTGTGGGCTCCGCTGCCTGCCATGTTTGTGTTGTGACAGGGCCTGCTGCACACTTGCACACTGTTGGTCCCTTTGCACTGCCCTGGAACATTCTTCTTGAGGTTACAGACCGCTCCATGCCTTCGTGTTGCTTGTTACCATGAAAGTATACTTTTAGCAGACTGACTGTGAAATGGAGACATTCCTGAGGAATGGGAAGTGGTGATGTTCCTCTCTATTGTTCTGTTGTCAATAAAAAGTTTTGTATACCTGCCTTGTCTTGTTACTTCTAGTCTTCTCCAAAAAAGATTATCGTATCAAACCAGCTGTCACAGGAGACAGGTCTAATGTGCAGAAATTCTTCAGCCTTAACTGTTGGGTTTTTTGGTTTTGTTTTTTTTTACATAGCATATGGTGAACTGAACTTGCTAAATTTCCCATCTCAGTGTGCCTGTTTCACTCTGGTTTCTAGACATGTGGTTTTATTGCCATTTTCATGCAGGGTCTCTTCCTCTCCTGTGCCACACTTTTTAAAAATTTTTTTTCTCCTATGTCTGTTCTAGTACTTGCAGTGCCAGAGAGAGCTCTGTAGTCATGAGACCAAAATGACTTCTTTATGGTTACACTATTTTCCAAAGCAGGGCAGCTGCCTGCAGGCAGCCTGTGAGAGCGGCTCCTAGCCCACACTGAACTTCAGCCAGTGTTTGGAAACCTGCTAATGGGCAGAAGCCAAAAAACTGTGACAGCAGTTTTTAACTATGGATGATTGTGGGATGAGACTCTAGTTTGTTAGTACAAATGTAGCATCTTTGTCCAGCTAGATCCAGTCTCTCCAGCCCCTTGCAGAGTTTAGCTTTTGCTAGTCAGCATTTTACTTAAACTGGTTGATCCAAGTGGGAGTTTGAGTGAGGATCCCAGGAATACTGACTCCCTTATCACGGTAATTACTGAGGTGAAAAAAAAATAAATCTCTGTAGGCAACAAACCTTCTGCAAGGTGTCTTCAGGAGTTTTGTCTCCTAAATTTCAGGTCTCTGTTGGTTGCAGGAGGTTTTTAACATGTTTATTAGTTTACCAAATGTTGAAATTTTTCAAGAAGATGGCAAGAAGTTGTTCTATGTGTTAGGTCTGTTTCTGTTTTGGTTTTTGGTTTTGGTTTTTTTTTTTTCTTTCTTCATTTTCCTCCTAGCTATGGTACTACAGCATTCAGGAGTGGGAAAGAAAAGTGAGAAAGCTTTAAAGAAAAGCATTACTAGGATATTTTAAATTAACTTTTTTCCTCCTGTTGCTGCACAAAGCAAGTTAAGTAAACCTTTTGGGAGAAAATGCTTCATTAAAAGATGACAGTTGGGTATCAAGCATGGAAAGTGATTAATCCCCAAAGAGTTATCTTCAACTGCTTATGATTTTCCTAAAATAAGAGGATTCTGTAAAATAATAAATAAATAAGCAGAATGTTGGCTTTGTTAGCTCTGCCTGAACTTCTACAACTTGTTGGCTTTAAATATGGGATATGTTGAAGGTCTCATGCTGCCCCTAGTGTAATTTCAGAATCTTGATGTCTCTTATTTATCCTTCATCCTTTAAAGGACTGACTCTGGTGCTTTTAAGTAAAGATGATCAGTGGGCTGAAGGTACGTGGCTGCCTGAATGAGCGTTCATGATCTAAATATATTTTCTGTAGATCAAACGTAAGGTTGACTGGTACTATCCATATATTTTGTTCTGAAAGAGTTAATTTTCTAAACCTATAAATGAGGCAAATTCCTCTCTTCCTATCTTCTAATCAAGGCAAATAAAGGGAGCTCTTTAAGAAAAGCTGCACATTCTTCTGTCAGTCTCTTCCACTCCCCTTCCACACCAAAAAAAAGAAAAAATGCTGCTATTACTGTATGTAAAAGTATATTCTGGTCAGGAGAACTAAAAGCGGTTTTTGAATGGATTAGTGGTGAGAGAAAATGAGGAAGCTGATGTTTGCGGATTAAAATGTTAAGCTTGAAAGATAAAAGTTATCCATTAAAAAGATCTGTTGTGAAGAACAAGGAGGAGTTTTTGTAACACATTGTGGGAATTCATTGCTACGTATGGATGATAAGACGATTCAAAATGGTGCAGAAAAAGCAGAAGTGCGAAATATTTCTGTACTCCGTGTTGTGACAGCATTCATGGCATTTTTCTGTTCCAGGAGTAAGCAGCTCTAAGTTTTAGTGTAGTTTTTAAAGGTGAGTATGGTGCATTCAAAATGTTTTAAGTAATTTCCCATGTGAAACTTACTGATGTTGATACTGAAGTAAACCACAGTGTTACCAGCAAAGCTTCCTGGGGTAGAAGATTATTAATGTGCCGAAACACATTAAGCTGATCGGCAGGGCATTGATCCAAGGTACGATCACAGAATTTCTTGCATCAGATGTAAACACTGATAAATTACAGGATTGCAGTATGGAGCCAGGCAACAGGACTTCAAGGGAGCTGCTGTGGTGGTTTGCTGAGTCTGATTGGCTAATGTTTCTAGTAAACACATTTGGATATCTAGCTGATTTGTTTTAGATTATAAAATTGGTCAGCAGAGGCATAGAGGAGTGCTGCTGTTGAGTAAGTAGACTAAGCAAGTCCTGGATTTTAGTGCTGTATGCTGACATACCATGTGTTAACTAATCTCAATGAGTAACTGTGAATGAGTAATCATTTTCCAGAGAAGCTGTTTCTAAAGTGTTCTGCCTCTAGATGTAGCACTGGTCAGGTTTCCTGCTTATAGGTAAACCATAAGAAAAGATTATTCTGCTTTTGTATAGCTTGTAACAGGCTCATTGGTTGCAAACAGCCTCTATCTTTGGAGGCATCTGCGCTGCATAAAGGCCAACACCACGACAGCGGCCTGTCAGGTCCCTTTCCCAGCACTGGTATTGCGTGTGCCCCTCCTCGTGTCCCAAAATTATTTTGATCGTGGTCTTGTGCTGCTGCTCTTTGCCCTGCACTTTAATGGAGATTTTTCCCATTCCCCAAAACCTGAGAAACTTCTTCAGCTTCAGTTGCAGCTAAGGTGGAGGCGGTATGATGGAGTCCTCCTAAAGTTACAGCAGCTGCAGCGTGTGCCTTGTAGGATCCAGCGTGTCATTTTGCCAGGCCTGTTACACCTTCCCTTTCAACGTGCTGCAAGGGGATCGGCAACTGGGAATGGGGAGGAAGCAGCTGTAGCATTTAATAAGCAGTAAGCGTTGTTTAGTTCTGATCCTTTGCTGTGGGAGGAATGCACTCCATGGACGCAAGCCTGAGCCAATATTCAGGTGAGTCTTCAAAGAAGTTTGAGATCGTTAATTGTGCTGTTAGATACAATGACGGGGTGACTGCAGAACTGGCAGTGGGGTGTTGCACGCTGTTTCAAAGCACTTGTGGTCTCAGCCCTCTTGCTGAGGCCTTGGTGGGTGTTTGCCACCCTTAAAGACTCCCCTCCAGGCAGGACAGAGCAAACTCCCCAGTTTGTGCCCAGTGTTGCTCTTCTCCCAAGGATGAATATATGACTTAAGTCTTGGAGGTCATCAGGTTGGTGTCTGATAAGCGTGATCAAATATTCAAAGTTAAAAATTCACCATGACTCTGTATTTCTTTCCGGAAGTACATAGGTATTATTATTGCCATGGGGCTTGGTGATAACCTATCGGTTCAGTGCGTGCTTGCACGTACTTCAAATACTTGACACATCAGCGGTGGCTGGTTGTGAACTTTTTTCTTCTGAATGCTGCACGCCAGGTTTTTGACAGGCATTCAGCACCAGTACATTTTTGTGGGATGTAGAAGGTGTGTTGTCTAAGCCGTGCCAATGAGCTTCATTATACTTGCTGTGTCATGAAAAATATTTGTGTGCTTGAAAATCTCAAGAAGATTGGGCAATAGTCTGTTATGGAAACTTGCATTTCACAGGAAGAAAACAGTTTCAAGTTGATGGCATGGTTTCGTATATGACTTTTTTTTAGGTAAATAATAAAACCATTTTTTAATGGATTAATAGCTAGAGACCTCAACTGAAATTAGAGCCCCCTGTGCTAAAAATGTGCAGATATTTTTCTACCTTTTTTCTCTTTAACTCAGTGTAGAAACCTCCACATGTTGGATGATCCGGGAGGGCCCTCTCCTTGTGGTGGGCGATGAGGCAGCCTTTCTCCCCGGCCTCATGACGGACTCTGTGCATGGGTAGCTGATACTCCATGAGCAGCACTGCAACCCACCTGCCCCCCCCCCCAAGGCATCCTCCAATTTAGAGGACTCTTTCCGAGAGCGCTATGCTTGCACATGGTACTGGGTTTCTCACTCACCTGCCCAGAGACAGGTGCTCGTATTTACAAAGCCTGTATTTAGTTCAGAGTCCAAAACTCCAACCAGCCTTTACAACGTCTAGTGGAAGAAAAATGTTGATCTTCATCCAACAAAACTCTTCATCTCATCCCCCATCCCTTGACAGAATGTGAGAGGCAGGGGGATGGAAGCACCTTCACAGCCCTTCTGCGTGGCGTGAAAAGGCATCCTGGTGTGTGACCCTGTGCCTTTCAGTTTTGCTTCTCTGCACAGGTTTCTTTCACGTCGTTTCGAAGACCCAGGTTTCACACGCAGCCTCCTAGTTCTCCCTCCTGGGGAAACGGGGCATCATGAGGGGCTGGGGTCCTCATGGAGGTGAGGGGCAGGGGAGTTCAGCGGCATGGATGAAGTGAAGGAGTAGTGAGGGACGTCAACATGAGCCCACAGGTGCTGTTCAGATGCCCAGTTGACCGGTGTATCCACCAAACCATTCCTTACCTTTGCTTTTCAGGTTGAAAGTTCTGGAAAGAAGGGAGTCGAAGTCAGGGATTTGCTGGGGGTTAGTCGCCATTTATCCAAGCTCGTGGAAAAGAGACATTCTTACACTGATGCCAAAGTGCTTTCATTTTCAGACAGTTACAAAATCTGCAGTATTACAGTGAATGCTGTAGTTCTTTTAAAATATGATTTAGTATGTACTTTCCACTCCTCTCTTCAGGGAGGAGGTAAAGAGAGATCTGTGCTGACCACAGACCTGCTAAGCGGTCAGCCATGCTCGCAGGGGAGTACTTTGATTCTGTCGTACCGCTAAGGCATCACATGGCTTTCCATCTCTCCTCTCTAGACAGAGCATCCTGAAGGCCAGTCCAGTTTAGGCTTGCATGCCACAGTGGGGAGCAGAAACAGGAGACACCCGAATGCCACCGTAAGTGTGAAGCTTTCAGATTTCAAGCATTTTAGTTTTATTCAAAATAGGTGTTCTGTAAAGGTAGCGGAAAACCTAGCGTTCTATAATAGAAAAAAAAATAAACTTTCCTACAAAAGAAAAAGCTGAGAAGCCAGTTTTGGTGTAAATTTTTAGTTTTTACTTGTGCTCCATAGAATGATATACACCATAAATGTAAGAGCATTGACAGCGCTTTCTGCTATACATTCCCTAGTTCATATTTTCGAGCATTCACATTTCAGCTTCTAACGATCTAGTGCAATACATAATTAAGACTATAAAGCACCCAGCAGTGGCTTCTGCGGGTTTTGGCTCAGAAACATAAAATTTAACTTGGAGGAAAATGTCTGAGCTTTCAAAAAGAGGCTGTTTTCACATAGTGGTAGAAAATGAGAGAAATTTCAGGGTGAAATACTTCAGAGAGGAAAGCGGTGAGAATGCAAAAGTAACAGCTAACGTGCAATACTGAACTGTCTGGAGCTCCTCTGAGCTGAACAGGGCTTGGCTTTACTCAATGTCTTCAAAGCCTTTACTCAACACCTTCAGCGTGAGCCGATAACGTGTCTAACTGCTCACGACAGTGCGAGTTTGCTCCTGTAAATCAATAGTTAGAGTGAGCAGCTGGTAAATAAACACAGCGTATAGCCTTGGTATTGTGCTAAATGTGAAAAGGGGAAGAGACTTAACAGACTGTTCTGTTTAAAAAGAAACATTTCCTTGTACCTTAAATACGAGCATTTTAAAACAACCCGGCTGGCACAGGGCTGTGAGTTTTTGGCGGTGGGTGGATATGGCTCTGGCAGAAGGATTTCCACCCGGCGCTGCTCTGCCATCTCACCAGGCTCCCTCTAGGACCAATGGGGCATAGCACGGGCACGTACGTTACCTGCACCTCACGCCTTACTTTGCAAAGCCCCCGATGAAGTCAGCTTTGTACGTGTTGCCTACCAGGCGAGCTGGGTGCCACGGCCATCCCTCCTACCCCTTGCCTCCAACTCAATTTCTGTTCGGTACTAGAGCTGCAGCCCGTCCAGCCCAAGCGCAGTGAGACCCCGACTCCTCTGGCAGGTCAACAGGGCTCTGACGCTGCAATTGCAAACTCTGTGGCTCGCTAAAACACATCAGCATGTCCCTCGTCTTAGCTCCTCTTGAGGTGAATGGGCAGCAGGACCAGCCGCTGGCCCTAAGCCAGGCACATCATGCCGTGTCATTTTGTCCCATAGCCCGTCATGGACCATCAAACCCACGTAGGGGCCACCAGTGCCCAAACAGCCATGTGGTGTCAGAGCCCAGGCAGGGGAAACGTGGGCACTGAGACCTGTGTGAGCACAGCTCGGGCTGGGCCCAGCGCTCGCAGAGAACATTGAGGTGTGAAGTGTTGAAAAGAACTTTAAGAAGATTACAAAGGTCTGGCTTTATGGCCCCTGGAAACTATGCAGAGGTGAAGGTTGTAGCCTTGTTTTGCCATGCAGGCAAGCCCTCCACGCTAGCTGCAGGAGAGAAACCCGGCAGCTGTTTCTGTCCCATAAACGGCTTCTCCTCTGAGCAGAAATCAGATCACACCAGCACAGGTAAAGGATTTTTTTTTTTTTTTAAAATACTCTCTTCATTTTTTGTGTTTGAATTTATTTATTTATTTGCAAACGTAGAGCAACTTATAAATAACTTCTGTTTTCCTGGTCAAGGGTTAAATCTAAATACACAAGTGAAAGAACAACTTCCTTATTTGCTCAAGTCAGAAGCACGCTCCTGGCTTATTTCACAGCGGCGTGTGAGCATGGGGAGGCAGGGAAGGTGTAACGGCACGGTTGGCTCTGTCAGATCCTCAGCCCCCGTAAATCGGCGCTGCCCTGTCCTGCCCCGCCACAGAGGGTTCCCGCTCTCTTTGTGAGACGAGGGGCATCGCGCAGGCTGTGCCCGGGTTTGAACAGCGTGCCACCAGCTGCAGCCCCTCTTTTGCCGGGCAGGGCGGATGCTGCTGGGTGAGTGGTGTTGGCAACGAGTCTGTTTTGGGGCTCCAGAGGCCACTTTGCACGGTCCCGAGTCGGGTCGCAGGGACTGACCCCGTGCACCACATGGGGTGTTTCAGGAGAGCTCCCCAAGCTCATCTTCTGCTTTTCTTGCCCCTGGCAGCAATCCCACCCGCCAGCTCCTGCCGTCAGCCAAAGCGAAGTACCTGGGGGGCCTTGAGCTGTGCCAAAACGCCGAGGCTGGTGCCCGTGGGGCTGTTGCACGGGAGCAGAGGTGGGGTAGGGGACGGGAGGGCACGGGACGGGACGGCTTTCCCCAGTGCCCGGGGCAGGTGCCGGCAGGAGGGCGGTTGTGCCAGGGCGGATCAGAAAGCAAGGTGGGAGGCCGCCCCAGGCCCAAGATGTCTTCTGACAGCGTAAGGCAATATCCAGAGGTGCTGAGTAAAAGGGGGTGATTATGGGGCAGATGCATGGCGAGGGATGGTGTCAGGTAAGCGGAGGGCTGGGAAGGGAGGGCACGGAGGCTGGGAGGCAGGTGGATGGATGGCCCCACCGGGAAGGACCGGGAAGGCAGTCTCCATCGGCAGGAGGAGGGACGTGGGCATGGTGACTAAACTTCTTGTAAAAGGGGGTGGAGAAAGGAAAGGGAGGGACAAGAAGAGGGGGGAAAAAAAAAAAAAAAACCTGCATGTCAAGTCTGAGGAAATGCTGTGGGAACTACAGCCAGGCACCCTTTTTTTTTTTTTTTTTTCTCTCTTCTTCTTCTCTCTTCTCCCCTCGTGTAGCTGAGAGGAAGGAAAGGAAGAAAGAGAAGTAGCTAGCTCAAATGTGCCTCACTCTGCTGCCGGGGCGCGGGGGCTTGGCTGGAAGAATCTAGTTTCTCTTTGGTGGCAGGAAAAGCAGCCACAGGAGGAGGCAGAGACGGACACCCAGACATGCCCGTCCCGTCAGGCTGCTGGCTGCTTCTCCTTTGCTTCGCTGCCGCTGGCAAACAGGTAAGGCTGCGCTGCCAGGGCTGGGGAGGGGGAAGGCGGGTGTCGCATCTCACCCCAGGAGGTTTGGTTCTTCGCCTGTCGCTCGGAGGAGGCGGTGAAGTCGCATCTTGCACCGCCGGCGCTGGCAGAGCGGAGTTTAGCAGAACAGCTTTGCCTGCCCTTTTTCCCCCCCCTCTGGTTGTTTAGTTTTTGGTTTTGTTTTTTTCCCCCTGCAACTCGCCCAGTCTCACACGCTTCTCTCGCTTCTTTAAAATCAAAATAACCCGAACCCAAAGCTCCAAAGGAAGCCAGAGAATCTGCAGAGAAAACAGCCTGCTCCTGCCCAGGGCAGGGTGTGAGAAACCAGAAGATATTTGCAGTGAGGTTGTTGAGGGATATAATTTGCATGTAGAGTAAAAATAAGGCAGACTCCACCCTACCGAACAGATTTATTCAAGAGAGCGTGAGCACACTTGTCCCTCAGACGTGGGACGAGCGTGTACAGTCTTCACAGCCCAGCTACGGCTCTCAGCCCCCCCGGAGAGGTGCAGCCCCCCTCTCGCGCTCTGACCGCCCTGCCATCCCAAATGTAGGCACCCCCTGAGCGGCCCCGGGAGGCAGGACAGCGTTGTGCCCTTGGGTTCACGGGTGGAAGACTGAGGCCCAGACCGGCTACGTGACTCCCTTGGAGGTTCACTTGTGGCTCATGTCAGAGGCAGGAACCAAACCCTGATCCCAGGTCAGCTGCCCCAAAAGGGGAGCCCTTTCCTCTCAAGGGGAAAGATTTGAGCGAGGTTTGGCTCTGCGGTTCTTTGCAAGCAGAGCGTGCTCTTTTTGCAGCTTCGTGCAATGCCAGGTGGCTAATGGTCAGCGTGTTTTACAGTTGGGATCGTTGCTGGTCTTCCCCTGTTCTCAGAAAGGCCATTTTCTACGGCTGGCTCTTGCTGAGCCTTGTGAATGGCAGACATTGAGTTTCCTCCAGCGGTTTAAATTTGCAGAATCTTGCTTTGCTTTTTCTAATTCTACAGCTTAAAAATGATTCCTCTCCCTTTGGGTTATTTAGACCGTTCTAGACTGGCAGGCTGTTTGCAAATCCCATGCTACAGTCACTGTATTTCCACCATTAATCAATGCTTGGCAGCCTCGCTACCATTTGTATTTCTTTCATTTGAACTTCTAGTATTTCTCAGTGTGTCATTATTCTTAATTACTTGTGTCATTTTAAGTGCTTCCCTCAACATAGTGCTATAACTGGACTATGGCTGGGTTCCCTGAGAGCAAGGTGCAGCTTCAAGAAAAAAAAGATAACAAAACAAAACAAAAAACCCTCTGCTGTCTACAGCATACAATTTAATGTCTGACCGCATACTCCTGAGAGACTTTCCTCTGGATCCCTGGTCCTAAATATGTTGCCTAAAACCACACAGGCCTTTTTTCCCCCCTCTAAAACATATGTTTCATTTTGTCCACCCTTAGGCTTCTTTTAAATTGCTGCTTTCCAGGTGTCCTCCATATGTATATGAATTGAGCCTGCGTATTTCACAAGTGATTTTTACATCATAGCTTTCAGGTGGTTTGTCCCATTCCTCGGTATTCTCTGTATCTGTCTTTTTTTTTTCTGCCCTGATGTCCAGGACTGTGATCAATGCAGCGTGATGAGCAGACCGCAACATTCTTCGTACCTTTGCTTCAGGTCACTAACCGTTACGTATTCGCTTCCTTCTGGAACCATTTGGGTTTGGGGCAGTTGTTCCCTTTGGAATCTTCCCATTGCCTGGAACCTGCTCAACTCTTGACCAAACCTTGGAAATTCAGATTTCCATGCTATAGCTCCCAGCATGTTTCAGGTACCCTGATGTAGGAGCCAGGAGGAGCTCCTCATTATTTCTCACCTCTCAATTCATACCGTTTCAGAGGATGCAGAACAGGGAACGTGTATTTATTTGGAAGTGACACATAAAGTCTTTCCGCTGCATTTAACACGTGCTTAATTTTGGGTCTGTGAGTGGTTGCACAGGGTGCATCTGTCCATAGCCAATGCTTTGGACAAGTAGCAGTACAAAATAGTAGGGGGCTCCAGGAAAGTTGTAGTGTAAGCTTACATAGGAAAAGCCGTACTTTGTCAAAGAGCCAGTTAATCCAATATCCCACCTGCAACCATGAGCAGGACCTGCAAGTCAAGAATGTGAAAGGAAGGCAAGCCTGGAGAGATGCTGCTCCAGCCGGCCTTTCAGGTTCTCCTTTGCCTCACTGATTTGAATGGTGGTTTCTTATGAGAGCTGTTTTCTGGTGGAACAAACGGTGAGAATAAGTGTGGTAGAGCTGAAGTTTCTCTGGTGCGCTTGTGTTAGTTTAGAGTTGATAATATGGTGGGGTAGTATTAGGGCAGTGATATTTGCGATGCATTTCCTGCGAAGAAAGAGAAACATTTGGAAATGTAAGTTAATGAGTATTCATAATTCTGCTGAGAATAGACGTGATCGTCGTCATCGTTTTCACCAAAGAGGAAACAGGAACAGAGAATTCGTGACTTGCTCTAGGTCATATACTGAGCGTGGAGCAGAACTGCCAGGGGCAGAGCTGAGCCCTCCTTGTCTTGTGCTTCAGCCACAAGATGATCTTTCCAAGTGATTCGTCTTGGGTGCCTGTCAGAGGACGTGGTATTTTGCTTTCTGAGGCATGATCTGCTCAGCTTCTTTACACAGAATAGTCACATCCCTTTCCTTGCTTGACACTGGTGAAGAGCATAAATGTTTCTGTCAGATGGGAGTTAAAGCCAGTGAGAAATTGCATGTTTGCAAACAGGTAATAAACCAGTTGCCTGGTTTAACACCAGTGACTCTTCTTCCCTTGTGTGGCAATGGGATGGATTCTTCCACTGCTCCGTAATATTTACTTTATAGAGAAAGTTTGCTCGCTGCAAGCATGTGGAATTCTTTGTAATATAGAACATTTTTGGCCAAAAATGTAGATTATCTTTAAACTTCCTAAAAATACATAGTCTTTATGATGGGAGGGGAAAAAAGAGCATAAAAATGTCCATGCTGTGTAATATCATGGGCTCTCCTGGTCCAGTATTCCTGCTCTGATCAGGGCCAAAGGAATCACTCAGTAGAGTAAAACTTCTACAATAACAACCTAAACTCCTGGATTTATTCTGTTGATCACAGCATGCATTTCAAAGTTACTGCAGTTCAATTAGTTCACTTGTCAAAATGCCTGTGCAGGAACGCTTCCGGCAAGTGAAACTGGAAAGCTTTTCATTGCTTTGCAGTTTCCCCCCGAAACATGTGAAAAATCTTACAGCACCTCATATAAAAGGAATATAATACATATAAAACTGAACCAATCCACAACTTAAGAAACCTCTGCCACTTCTCTTTTCATGTTAGGCATCATCTTTCTGATGTAATTTCTTCTTTCCCACATATGGGACCAAACCAAACCTCCACCACATTTCACAAGTCAGTAGAATTCAAAGCTTATCAGCCATCTCGAGGGTACTGACCAACATCACTTATGGCACAGGGCTTTCTTCATGCTCTGCCGGAAGAAAAGAAATAAAAATGCAGGTCAAGCAGAGAGGTTAACTGCGGCCCTGAGGATCTGTTTCTGTTGCCTGTTACTGTCATCCCAAGCACCCTCAAGCTCAGAAAAGTAGGATGTAATTTGACCACTCTGCAAGAACCAGTGCAGACAGTAAAAGGGATGTGTGCATAACTACAGCGTAGAAAATCACAAAAACCTCAAAAGGGATGCCCTCTGGCATTTACACCTTAACGCTATTTAGAGTCACTTTGCTGTGTTTATCCACCTGTCCCGTGGAGTTGCAGTGGCAGAAGACCCTGCTGTACTAGGCACGTGCGTAGACGCATCAAAACCCTGTTGCAAGGCTGTCTTCCTCCTGCTCCTCCCTGCCAACCGCCTCTCTGTATGACCGGGTCCGCAGGAGATGTTTGCAGTGACCAGAGCCAGGAGGGTTCCTGCCACCGTGTGTTGTGACCGCAGAATCCAGACCTCCTCCCACCCCACTCGCCGTGGGGCTGCTCTGCAGCGTGAAGGCTGCGGGACACTTGGAGGGGGATAGTTGCTTTCCGATGCTGGTTTAGCTTACTAGAGGAGGGCAGTAGGGAGAAGAGGGAAATGGAGATGGCTGGTTCATCATGTCCTCAGCTGCTACTGTGCTTCTTGCGCAGGCTGCCCCCTTCCTTTCTATGGAAACTCAGCTTGCCAGGCAGCGTTGGCTTCTGTTGCAGCTGCTCACCCTCTAGTTTAAGTGCGGGTTCGTTGGCGTTGCCTGCATGGAGAAGCAGCTGCTCCGAGAATGATTCGTTATTACCGATGGAAAGCGCAAAGGCAAATATTTGTGTTATGCAATATATGCATATAAATACAATATAAAAATTAAGTGCTGTTTAACCAGGTTGCACTATGGACTTAGGTAGGCCTCAGTCTGTATAACAAAAGCCTGCCTGCAAGAACTTGCCCTTTTTTATGACTTACTCTTCTTTGAAAATGGTCCAAAGTTCATGTAGTAGGAGAAAGGCTGTTGTTGGACCTCCACGGGATGGAGCAGTGATGGCTGAACGTCGCAGGGTGGGCTGCAGGAGAGTCCTGCTCTGCAGGCTGTGCTGGCACGCAGGGCAGTCTGCTGGTGTGTCTGCTCCGTGGCAGCAGGGTTTGGTGTGACGCTTCAGCTCTGGGGAAATGCAAGTTTCCTGATTTTTTTTTTGTTTTGTTTTGTTTGTGTGTCGCTGCAGCATGCAATCGTAGTTGTGATGCGGTGCTTTGCGGAGGGCTCAGCACCGCACCAGAGGAGTGACGCTCTTACACCCGGTGCTCCGGGACATCCTGGGTTTTGTCCCATACCTATGCAGCCACCTCAGCTGCTCTTCATGGCGCTTCCCTTGGTTACCTTTTTTTGTTTGTCTTTTTAGGGCGTGAATTCTCTGGGCCGAGGGCTTGGCTTTCCTTGGTGTTTGTACAGTGCTCAGGATGTCGTGGCTGCAAACAAAGCCAAAGAGTCATTAATCACCACAGGATAGAGCCCGGTCCGTTTCCCACCAAAGCCAGGGGAGGTCTGCCCGTGTGGTCCCAGGAAGGGAGCAGATATGTCCCTCCATCCATCTGCCATCACACCAACAGCAGCATCCAACCCTCACCCTTATTCTCTGAGTCTTCTTCTGCCCACAACCCCACCAGCATCCCCGTGGCGGGGGCACGTTCCCCATGCCTGTCAGCCGAATATGCTCGTGGTGGCTCCTTGCCTCTTCCCTGTGATGTCCCTGGCAGAGGCTGGGGCAGGGGCTGCGGCGGCGGAGGGCAGTGGGCAGGCGTAGAGCAGAGACCCGGAGCTGCCTCTCAGCTCTGCAGAACTCACTGACTACTCCCCCTCTTAAAATCTAGATAAAAGAGCCCAAAGAGCCAAGCTGGCTGGTTTAATCCACCCTGCAAGAGTCAATTAGCCAAGGAGGGAAAAAAAAAAAAATAAATGAGGTCATTCACCCTCACCACTTTGTGGCTACTCCAAAAGAAAAAAAAGTATATAGGGTCTGTTCAAGAATGACAAAGAACAACATTTGTGACTGCAGATGGGTGCAGAATATATTTAGTCAGTGGTCACAGTGGAGGGAAAAGAAAAAATTCTTATATGGAAAAAAAAAATACTGTGAAGTTTTGTTAGGCAACCCATTAATCTGGAATACAGATAGGGAAAAATGTGCTACGAGGTTCATATGGAGTCCTAAAAATTGCTTATGTAGCACGCAAGGGAATCTATTTTGAGCATGTTATTTTGCCACAGTAAATAGTTTTGCCTTACGAGCATCATGTTCTTCAGTAACTTTTCATTGTTTGGTAGTAAGAACGATGAGATGATTCCTTGAATCTGTTCTCACAGGGAAAAAAAATCTCCCCTGCAATACCAGATGCAGTAAAACAGGCTGTTTACAGAAACAAGCCAAAGCCCGTTCAAATCAGGGAGGAATATTTCCACCGACTTGACTGCCCCACGGGTCCCCGGCGGAGTTGGTTCCTTGTGTTGACACCTAAAGAGTAAATGAATCAATTCTCAGCCCAGTCCTGAGCCCTTTAATGCAGGTGACAATTGCTTCATGCTGGAGAAGGTGCGGATCCGATCATGCAATTCTTGCTATAACTCACGCCAAGGCAGAACAGTCTGCAGGTGTTGCATGCGTCCCCTCTATACGTCCATTGTTCAGTAAGGGCTACAGCCCTACAGCTACTCTTTGTATTTCTGCCCGCAGAATATTCGGTATTTGTTCCATGTGCAATGCTAAAATCCAGGAGAAGGAAGCCAAAGCAAAGCATCAGGTGGTGAAAGCAGGCTTCCTCTCTTCCCTACAAGCTTTCTCATTCTTCCTGGCATCTCAGCTAAGATTGCAGGGTCTCGCCTCACACCCTAAGAGATTAACACAATATGTTCCACTCTGATGGCATGCTGGAAGGAAAGGGCGCATAAACATACACATGTTTAAGCATAGAAAGTCCCCATTGAACTCCTAATCTGGTGGCCAGAGATAGCCCAGCCCAAGAAATCTCTCATGGTCATTTCTTCATTAAGACTCGACTTCAGTTGATGAAGCGTAGAAAAACAATCTGCTGAACTAAAATGCAAGAGGAACGTGATCCCCATAAATGATTGTGTCTTTAGCACCTTTTAAATTATTATTTTAAGGATGAATGGGTGTAGAGTTACTCATGGTGAGTCACTGAGACTACCTGGAGCGGTGAGACTAAGCTTTCCTATGGAGCGGTGCTATGGCACCTGTTTAATCTAGAAGAGATTTGCCTTCTCAGGCCTTTTCACAAGCATATCTAGGTATTAGCTTTGGTAATGTCATTATTCTGCATTTTTTATTTCTGCTTGTTATGGACCGTTGTCTTGCTGTCAAGCCTTTTTATTAAATATTTTTGTTTGATTAGCTTTTGGGGTTTTACTCTCTGATTCATCTTTAAAATATTCTACCTAGTAGCTGTTATTAATCGTTGAATTGCTGTGGCAGTGAGGACATGTAGGTTAAAGCACGAGGTTTTACACCAAAGTGCAGGCAACATGCAGACACTACCGACTGCCTGGCCGATGAAAATGTTAGGTGTACCCTTCTGGCTGTTTTACGAAGATGACTTTGTCTCTGAATGACAAATGCTGTGCACGTGATGGCGAGTTTTCAGTCCACAGAGGAAAGCTGGCTGATTCACATGTTCTGTCGGTAACCGTTTCAGCCCTGCCATCTATCACCTCCGTCATCTCCCATCTGATATACCTGAGGTTCCCGTCTGCCGTACCCCCGCCGTCCCGCTGTGAGAGTGGTCAGTGTGGCACTTCTCCTTCACGTAGTCTGCCGGCTAGAAATAACTCTGGTGGGTTTGAGATTGATGAATGGTCCTTCCCGTTGGTGGAGCAGCACCAGTAGCTCAGGTGTTTGCTTTTTGCTGCGAACTGCAACAGAGGGGCAAGAGGAATAGTCAGGATGGGGCTTTTACCACCATTTCCCGCTTCCTGGCTGCAAGTTACAGTTTTCCCTTGACCTCTTTATTATCGATTTTTATCCGTTATGTTCTTTCTGGCCTCTTTAGGTATTCAGGCTCTAGCAGGGTTTCAAGGACCTATTTTTAAGAGTGAAATAACATTTAGTTTTTAGCTATTGCCATTTCCCGGCTATATTTTACCACGTGGTGGTAGTTCTGTGATGTGGTTTACTGGTCACTGGAAAGTTGACATCACCAAAAAGCATTTCATTCACAATCTAAGATCTTCGTGATGAATTACAGACCTGCAAGCGAATAACTGGAATTGCAAAGCTGTGATTTGTGTGCTGCTTTGATTGAGTTTTTATCAACAGTGAAGACTGTGAAGAACTGTTGCATTCAGTGTCCATGTGATTATGATTAAGTCTTTAACATAAGACTCCTCTTTCCCCTTATAAACTCACAGTTGTAAAAATTTCCAGAGGCGTTCATCGTGTGCATTACTATTATGTGCCTCCATAGAGTGCCTGGGAGCACCAGTCACGGAGCAACGCCCACCGAGAGCCAGATTCTTTTTTTATTCTTAAATAATTTTTGAGGCAAGCCTCTGAAACTGGCAATTAGCTGAAGGAATCCACTTTTTGCTTAGCGGTACTGCTGGCCCAAATCAGTTAGGAAGCTGGAGGGCTGTGGGCACAAAATTGGTGTGAGAGGAGAGGGAGCGGCTCCTGTTCGAAGGAGAAAAAGCAGCAGACGACTGCAGAGGCCATCCTAGCTGGATACCAGGGTGCCATGCTTGCAGGGGCTACTTCAGATCAGGAAATGCTGGTCAAAGCTCAGTCTTGTGCCAAAGGCAAATAAAGCCCCAAATCCACAGAAATATTATAGTTCTACAGCAGGCAAGACTAAGGGTCTCAAAAGCAAGTGGTTTGGATAAACTCAGGTTCTAAAGTATGAAGAACAAGTGGTGTGCAATGCAGGACACACCATAGTTAGCTGTCCCATAGGTGCTTTGGTTCTGCAATACTAAATGGAGGAAAAAAATGTGTTTTGCTCAGTGAAATGATGACAGATAACTTGAATACTCTCCAGAAACTACTACACTGAGCAAGAAGGTGTCATCTTAAGATACTTATGCCTTGACGTGTTCCTTTACGTCTCAATTTTTGCAAAACTAAGATTATCGCTAATGAGCAATCCTCATTGAGGCCTCAGCTTCTTGTTCAGAAGTGGCATGGGAAAAAGACTGTGGAAACCCCCGAGCTTGTTCTTCCAGATTTTTTCTTTTAAAGGAAAGAGGCCCATGCAACTCTATCTTCTCTGAAATGTCTGTCTGAATATTCATTTGAGCGAGAAAGTAATTTTAGCATCCATGACACACAGCTTCTGCTGCCATCCGATTGCTCAACAGCACCAAGAATAAATATTTCCTTAAGCCTGAGGACAGGAATCTGAATGCTGCTGGTTCCCCCTTCAGAAGCACCTGTGTGTGTTTTTTTTCAGTGTCTGAGTAACACAGTGGTGCTTTGTAGCTCTGAGTCATCAAAGCTCTCCGACCCTACAAGCACACTCTTGCTTAGCGTCCTTTTCAACAAATGGAGGGGAGAAGAAAAAAAAAAGGCAGCTGAAAAGGCTGCCTGCAGCTCAACACCGAAACACAGTCCTCCTGCAGACCTTGACATGAGCATGCTTGTTTTTCCAAAGAAGTCAATGGTGCTCCTCATGTGCTTAAAGGTACGCAGGTGTTGGCGTGCTTTACCGAACCGGATCCACCAAGCCCGGAGGAGGTTTGTCATTTTTTTCCCCCGGATTCTTCCCCTGTCAGATATATTTGTGCTGAGGTAATGTTAATCAAGCAGGAAAGCTGACTGTTTTTTAGGAACTGGTGCAAACTTGTGTGCTTCGCGCACTTTTTAAGTGACAAATTAAATTTACGCAGAATGCCTAGAGCTCTTTGAAGCATGCATTTGCACGTGGTGGTGGCATTTAATGGACAGCTTCATCAATAGCGAGACCGTTAAAGGAACGACCAGGCTGGGTTTTGTCTTATTTAGGCACTTCAGAGGAGGTTGGCACCTTTGCATTCATCGAAGCCCCTTCTCCCTCTAGATGAGAGCTCAGTGATGTCCAAATCACTTTGACCCACAGGCCAGCACCCCATGAGAGGAAGGATGTTCCAGGGGTTACGGAGCGAACTTGGGAGACTTGCTTTGGTTTCCTGTCACCTCCGTAAAGCCAGCCGGCCTCCGGGTGCGAGTTCCTCATCTGCAAATTGAATTGCACTTCCCCGTCTCAGAAGGACACTGTGGCGGGAATGCAGTGGTGATGGCGAAGCATCAGGTCATCGTGCTGCCAGCAGCACGAGCGCTTGTCAGCCCGCAATGGAAGTTTGATGATGAGACACGCATGGTCCCCCGGCAGAGGGTTAAGCAATGGATAACCTGACTTCAACAGAGCTGTGTTAGCAAAAGGGCCCAAGTTCACTGGATCATCTCCCATCCTAAGAAAACCCCAGGTTGCTTTTGTTTCCCTTCCTGCCCTCTGTCTCCCTAGATTTGGTGCTCGGCAGGTACAGCCAGTCCATACCAGGCCAAAATCCCTCGCCTTCGGGAGGAGGGCTGGGCTCACGTGGGCGTTAGCACATGGACACCGAGAGCCTTGTCGTTATGCCACTCAGCATAAATCAAAGGAGGGAGTATTGCAGCTCTGTGAATGTATTGGCTTGTGTGAAAAGGGGAAGGACATGGTCGCAGAAGAGACTACTTATTGACATAGAGCGTAGATTTATGCAGCTGCAGCTGTGAGTTACAACACAACAATAGCCCTCATTGTATGGTAAAGCATGGAGGTATGAAACAATCTCCAAAAGGCAGCCAAGCCATTAGCCTGCTCCCTTAGCTTCAGCACCAGGGGACTGCTGTTTCTCTTCAGGCTGAGCTGTGATTCTCAGAAATTATTCCAAACCCTTCAGCGGAATGCTCTTTAGCAGATTTGCATATCCTTCCTTAAAACGGATGACTTTGCCCTTGTTTGACACTTCAGTAATTTTTTAGTCTTTTCTTTTAAAGAGGAACTATCAAACTGGGGCAAACGAGGAAGAAGAGGACATTCTGTTACAAAAAGCGAGTGACTGGACCCGTTCTTGGTCTCATCGCTTTTGTTGCCATTTCGGATGGCTGGGAATAGGGAATCAGTTGCTCAAGACCTTCTCTCTGCTGCTCGGTCCTGCAACATCGCCTCAGCCCCGTGCAGGCCAGCTTGGTGTTTTAGCAGACGCCACCTGAAGTGCAGTACGGAAAACGAGCTCCTTCGATTACAGGAGTTTTTTCAGTGTTTCCTGTAGGACACTGAGCGGTGTCACTGTCCAGCTGCCAGGCCGGCCCAGCTTTCTGTTTCCTAGATCGCCTCTCGCCTCGCCAGCACTGATCATTATCCTGTGCCCCTCCTGGTAGGTGATGCACAAACACAAAATACAATGTTTGTTCCAAAAAGTGTGTAATCATGAGAAAGGTACTGCTAATGAATGCAAGGGAAGAGACAAGGAAACAATGAGACAGCAGAAGATTTCTTGCAAGACTGGACTCTTAATTTGACCTGGGATTGTTGTAATGAGTAAAAAAAAAAAAAAAAAAAAAAAGGCTGTAAGTTGTTTATAACCTGCAAAAATATGGAAACTCAAGACCTCAGACTGGGAGTACTTATACTGTTCTGGACACAACTACTACAGCTTTGATGATAAACAGGAGTTATGCACCAACCCATGGCTCAAACTCCAAACAAGAAGGTAGTGTTTTAAAGAAAAATTTCAACATTTTTGGTCGTCTTTATGTTACAAGACCCTTCCCAGCATTAGAAGAGGACCAAAGTGCTTAGAGGAAAATATTTTCTGTTTAAAGAGATTGCCATTGCTGAAAATAGAAAAGGATGGAAGAGGAGAAGTAAGGACTTGGGGGAAACAAGAGGAGAATGCTAAGTAGAGGAATAGAAACCAGTATCAATAGGCACAGGGCTGTCATATGCTATTAGATGGCAAAAACTCCCTTTAACCAGCAGCAGAAGCTTTATTGCAGCTTTCTCCAAGTAAATGAGATTTTAACAACTGTATCCGATAACAAAGGATTCCTTGCTACAGGCCAGATTTTGAAGTATCTCATCTCTTGCAAGATCAACAACTGGTAGTACGATATTGAGTTTGCCTGGAGGACCGCTGCCAGGAAAGTCCCGGGCAGCCAAAGTGGGGTCAGTGAGGGGCTGGGCACGGTGCTTGGCTGGCCAGGACCCCCAGCACAAGCCATGCCCCGAAGACCGGCCGAGGGAGCTGTGTGTGCCAGGCTGTGGGTAGGACCACTGTGTGTCCAGGCAGCCGAGAACAGGGAGGGGATGCAAAGGCTCATAAGAGCTAGAGGCAGCACTGTGGCCTGCTTTGCAGATACCCTCTCATGTAATGGTTTCAGGAGGTTTGGGGAGGTGGTTTGTGTTGGTTCTGTTTTGGTTTATTTTTTTTGAGAAACTGAAAGCTGTTGGCTTAATTGTATCACCTCTCGAATGGCTGCCTCTGTTCCATGAGACCATCTCTGCAGGACACACTGGGAGCCATAAAAAGCTGCAAAATTGAAGTCCAGTATTTTCTGGGACTAGCCAGGAGTATTGTGTATCCCGATGGGAAGCTGTGGACTTCTTCTTTTTCAGGAGTATAAATCATTCACCTTACTCGTTTGCTTAATGCTTATACATTAAAACTGTCAGTTGCCCAGGTCTTGGTGTGAGGTCACATCTGTGGAGGAGACTACAGAAGTATCTCTATGCCAACTTTTTTTCTTTACAATTGTTTCAAAGTCATAGATTTGAAATAATAGATTACTGTAAGAAAAGGTTATGTAGCAGGTCAAAAGTTCATGCCAAATTGTAAGATTGAGTTATTTATTTATCACCTGGCTGTATTACAAGTCCCTGTGTGTACATCAAGTATATATTCTTAGTGTGTCTACAAAGCACCTTTGAAGTCATAAATGTTGGGTAATTTTTACTGCTTAGCTATCCAAAATGCTGTACAGAAGAAATGTTTTCCTCTTCTCTGCCAGCGCTGTGACTAGGGAGGTCTGAAGCTCTCCAGGTATGTTGGTTCTCATGTCCTCTCTCTCCTTCTCTGCTCCAGTTGTCACTACAAATCACTCCGCCGTGTGAAAGCGAACAACACTATGAACACTCTGGACGGTGCTGCACAAAGTGTGAGCCAGGTATGTGAGCACTGGGCTGTACTGGCTTCACACCTGAAAAGCTCACTGGGTCGGTAAGGCAGCTTGCTCTTGCGACCCTGCTAATCTGTTGTCACATACCCTCGCAGGTGCACGATTTCAGGCTTACAAGTGCTTCCTAGTGCAGGAGTGGTCCTGCTGACCTCAGCAAAAGCCATAGCAGCTATTTTGTTGGGATAGCACTTAACCACTGCGGGAGACAGAAAGCAGCTCGATTCTTGTGTGCATAGATAGGACTGCTCCCAGGCCACAAGCTTCATGGATGTTTCAGTGCCACATGAAACGGGGGCCAGACTGAGGAACTAGAAAGGTGGCAGGAAGAAATTATTGTTCACAGCAGTACAGCAGTGTTAGCCCAACCTGTTTGTTTTCCCCAAGCTCCTTAGACAGCTGGTGTGCAACTTGCAAACGACCTACTTGTCCTTCTCTCATTCACAGGAAAGTATATGTCTGCTAGATGCACTGGTACTTCTGATAGCGTGTGCCAGCCATGTGGCCCAAACGAGTATATGGATGTCTGGAATGAAGAAGATAAATGCTTACTACATAAAATATGTGATCAAGGTGAGCTGTTCATACTGAAGAACCTTTTAATCCACATTAGTGAAGCACAAAGATGGGAAAGCGGATCTAGGGAAGTTGCTTTGTTCAGGTACACAACACTGGAGGCTGGGCTTGCAGAGGAGCCTGGCAGAAAGAGAGGGAAGTCCCCAGACAGCAGATTCTGTGCTGTGCTGAGCACCGTGACCATAGTCTCCATGCTGCTGATAAAGATTATCATCACTGGGGCCATTCACTCCTGTGAGTTGGATCTTAAAGGTTGTCCTTTTGCCCAGCATACTGTGCATTCACGTCCCCTAACACGTTTGTCTGACGCTTGCAAAAGCTCTGTTTATTTTCTACAGAAGCTACAAGGAAAAGTATTGCACAGGAGTGCAATTAGTGAGGAGCCACGTGCTGATCAAGGGTCTCCCGTGCTTCTTGAAAGATAACATTTCCTCTAACATGAATGGCTTTGCACCTGGCATTCATGCAAAGCAAATAGGTAGAACAGGAGGCTTATAAATTTGAGGCTTGTTATCAAAGAGACTTTTACTCCCATCTGCTTTCTCTTTTAGGGAAAGCTTTGAGAGAAGTGAACCCAGGGAACAGCACGTTCCAGCGGCAGTGCGCTTGTACGATGGGCTACCACTGGAATGAAGATTGCGACTGCTGTCAGCGAAATACCATATGTGCTCCAGGGTTTGGAGTTGAGCATCCTGGTAAGATACAGACGGAGAATGTACAAAGTGAAATGTCTAGCTGAACCCTACAGGATGAGGACAGCATCGTATGGGTTGTGACATTAGAGAGGATACTTTAGACTCTCAGATGGCTGTCAACAGAAGATGCATGTCTGAATTATCCTTACTACTGCATATAATCCTTGCATTTAGGAGGCTTTTACCTCTGTAGTTTAAATAGTATCTTGGATCAAGTGAATTTTGCAAGATACTATGTAGACATGGCAATAGTAGCAAGGTGTTCAGTGCACTTCTAATGTTTGCTGAGGTGTCTGGCTGTGAGTCACTAGGTCATGCATTGCTCCAGTATTCAGAGAAGCAGTCCGTTGGGGATTGTGCCTGAGGTGGGATTTGAAATCAGTTTTTGTCCAATGACTTTGCTTTGCCATTTTATAAGTTGAAAGTGATTAACGCCTTTCAGGTGGCACAAGTATTCTGTTTTAGATGACTTGTAATGCAAAGATTTATTACAGACATTTAATTTAGTCTAAAATCTGATCAAAACCAAAATGCAGGTGTTTTGTGGGTGGAAAATAGAGACAGTCAAGTTCAGAGTTGGAATGAACACTGGGAACAGCCGTGCCAAGCATGAGGAACCCCAGAAAAGCAGCACATAATAGAGTAATGGAGAATGAAATGCTGCATGGACCTGGAGTACAGTGGTGCTGTTTTTTCTCCAGTCTAGCAAATCCTGATACAGCATTTTGTTTACTGTGGCTTCACAGAAGTGACAGTACCAGTTAGTGTGACTGTCTGTGGCATAGCATTGACACGAGGAAGTTAATGGAAGAGGAAGGATATAATAGCTGTGTGTTATTTTACAATAACTGCAAATGGCTCCTGGTCATTTCTCATTTTGATCACGTAGAGAAGTGCTCAGGTGAGACTAGCATACATTTTTCTGCTTACATGGGACTGTCATTGCTGCTCTAATATAATCTAAGATCTTTGTTTCTTCAGGGAAGCTTTCAAGGGGATTGTGGGGTGGAGTGGGAGGATGGGGAGCATAGTCACCTTCCCGTCATCTGAAAGGAACCCCCAGAAACTCAGCTATGAAGTTTTTCTTCCTTTATTACCCACAGTGCAACAAGACAAGGACACGATGTGCACACCATGTCCCAGAGGCTACTTCTCAAAGGTCGCTTCATCCACCGACGAGTGTAAATCCTGGACCAAGTAAGTCCCTGTATCTTGTAAAAGGACCACAACAGCCACAAGGCAGGGAGAAGCTTGAGGGAAAGCATTTGTCAGTGGTGTGTTTCAGGCTGTCTGCAGAGTGCACAGAGCATCTCTGTTGGCTGTGCAGCGATAAAGGCATTCTCACACTGAAGCTTGAATTCTCGTTGTGGGGGGGAGCAAGAGAGAGCAGTAACAACAGAACTGCTGAGCTAACACAGCTGAAAATAAAGAAGGTATCCGAGCTTCTTAAGGGTGGAGAAATGCAGGATAAACGTTGTATGCTACAACAGAAACTACAGCTCTGCATAAGTGTAGGAGCTACAACAAGCTCCCTCTTTGAGAATCTAGCATCTTTTGTCTGTCTTTTTCAGCTGTACAGCTCTAGGAATGGCAGAAACAGTGCCTGGGACTGACAAGTCGGATGCAGTTTGCGCAGAACGGAAGATGCCTGAGCCATCGGAAGATGGTAGGTGTCCTTGTGCAGATTATCTGTTAGAAAGTAGGGAGGAGGAAGGATGTGTTTACTAGGAGTTGTGGCTGGCTTAAAACTCCATTCCCATTGTGGATGACTCTAGGGGGAACAGCTGTAGACCAAGACAGTGCTCTTGGAAAATCCCAACTTTAATGATTACTTTAAGCCTGGCAGCTCTAGGGCATATGTCCACTACTAAGCAGAGCTTTACTCATGACCTCCAACACATTTACAGCTCTTTTATTTTTTCAGCCTGCTAATTTCCATACACACATTATCTGTACAAAGGCTACCAGCTTCTCTCCATGCTTTCTTTTATAGCAATGGATACAGACTCAGCTGAATGTAGCTCTCCCTTCTTGCCCACTCCCTTCTCCAGTGTGGATATGGTACCAAGGAGGCTGCTTGCCTGGCATGCAGTGATCCTTCATAACCTCAGATAAAGGACAAATTTTGCCAGCTGAATTCTATAGTCTCTGTGAGATGTATGTCCTCTATCTCCTGAGGGAAAGCCAGCACAGCTCATGCAATGGGACTTCCAGAGGAGTGTAACTGGATCACATCTTTCTGAGACACCAAGACTCTGTTTTTTCTGGAGATGGCTCGGTACCAGGTACCTTCAGTCGGGCTGCTTGTCACAGAACTGCTAGAGCTGTTGTCCGTATTATAGAAACTGAAAATCAAATGGGAAAGAAGAAAAGCAGGTAAAATGAGCAAGGCTTGTTATACTGCTGAGTACAAGCTGCATGCTGATGGCACTATCTCTTTTACATCCTGCAGGAACAAACAAGATCTTATATGTGTTGATTGTCATCTTGTTTTTTGTGGCACTAATTGGCATTGTCATCTTCATCGTATACTACAAGAATAAGGGAAAAAAGCTGACAGGTATGTGATAGCTAATGATATTCATGAATATGACAACTGCATGGCTGTCTGTGCGCTCTGATTTCATGGGTAACCACCAGGTAAAGAAACTCAGGAGTTATTTTGGAAATTCTGTACGATCCCTACATCTGTCCATATGGATAGGCTGTAATTAGCACAAATCCAGGCTTCAAATTCCTTTCCTTTAGGCAGGGAGCGTATTACACTTATGCATAATGCATATCGCTTGGTATTCTCCTGCAGCCCTGACCGTGGGGTGACCGCCTTCGGGGCAGACGCAACCTCTGTGCGGATGAAGGAGGGTTGGTGCTGGGGGCTTTTGTAGCAGCACAGCCGCTCTGCACCATATGGCGCAGCAGATCACATAGCCGAGGGGAAGTAGGGAAAAACATAGGGGGCTTTCACCACCTCCTGTCTCCTTCTCCCCTCTTCCCCTGAAACCTGCATCTGGATGGGTTAAAATACGGGTTTCAAGACAAAATGTTTTTTTGAAAACATGATGGAGGCAATGTTTTTAGCTGAAGGTCAAAGTTCTGATGAGGTACAGAAGAAATACTAGAAGGAATGAATAAATAATGAAAATAGAAAAATTCTAGCAAAGGTATACTGGATAACAGTGGGACATTGATTGTATTACAAATATGATGGAAATGCCACTAATAGTTACTCAGCTCTGTTAAGCACTGGATCTCCTTAGTTAAGGGCATACTGCTGCTGTTCTGTTCATTTTTTATTTTGTCCCTTTACACATGGAAAGCTTTTCCTAGTGTAGTTTTTCCATCGTCTCCTTTCCCAAGCCCTAGCAATTTATGAAATGTTTTGGGAGCAGTGGAAGGGAAGACAGTAACTGTCTCTTGTAAAGTATGTTTCAGCCTGTGTTTTAGAAATAGGCTGCCTCTGCCATACCAAACATGGGTTGTGCTAAATCTGGAATTCCTGGGATGGGCTGGAGGAAATGGTGACTCTCCTTGCAAACCAAATACTTACGATGCAAAGCAGGTTGGGGGGGGATGCTCTTTATTTGGCATTTCTATTGCCCTGCTGCTCTGCAGTGACAGTCCTTCATTGCCTTTGCATGGTAAATACTGCTAACCAGAGCCCCCGAGACTTGCAGGCTCAGGAAGAAGGTCTGCCTACTTGGTGACTGATGGTAATTGTGCAGACTTAACATCAGAGGAACGTCATTGCTGGGAAATGGCAGCGGCTACATAGCTGATCTATCTTCAGACATACAAAACCAGCACAAGCTTCAAATGTACACTAGACCTGAGTCAAAATCTCTTGAAGGTATAAATAGAAAACAAGAAGAATTGCCAATTCTATTAAAGTGGCAGTCTTTATCATAAAAGCATTGTGGGACTTAAAACATTTCCTTGGGAGGTATTCTAATTAAGTAAATTTCCCCATTAAGTACACCCTGATGAAGTGGAATACGCTGTATTTGAGCCTCCCATCCCGTGGTTTCAGTGGCTTACCCTCTTCTCTCCAGGCTCCTCACTCCTGTCTGAGAATGGTCTTTGGGCCATCCATGTGACTTCCCTTGAAATAGACTGTACGGCTGCAAGCGGGTCGGTATTGGGCCAGTCATCGTTTGGTGTGACATATGACCAGGAAAGAAACCCCATTTGATGTGGAACACAGTTTAACTGTGGTCTATTTTAGGAGCTTGGAAACATTTGTTCCATAGAAATATATCCCTGTTCCAGTTACAATGAATCCTCAGCTAGACCAACACTGGGACACTTGAACAGTCAGTAAAAACAGTCTTGCTGGTTTTCATTTAATATGATATTGTGGATTGTGAATGACTGTGGGTGTTTAGGTCTGTGGCTAACTTCAGTGCCTGCTATATGTTACAGCTACTCTTTTTGTATTCCCTACAGCAGATCTACAGAATTGGGCTAACGAAGTGTGCAGCCAAATAAAAGGAACAAAGGTAAAGTCAAACATGCTAAAATTTTCTCTCTGTTTTATGTTTTCCTCATGGCATTCCTGACACCCCGCCTGAAGACTCCATGTTAATGTTTGGCTAGAAAGCAAGTTTTAAGTTCCTCAGAAAATGCTCACAGCTTTGGCTTTTTCAGTCTGGTTTTCTGTAAATGTGAGGTGTATGAAATCACCATTCTGAACCAGCTCTCTTGTGTCAGCCAGTTTTAACAGTGGTAGAAGTCTCTGTGACGATAAAATATTTATGAGGAGAAAGTTAAACATGAGCACACCGGTTGCTGAACACTTGAGACTCTGCCTTTCTAAACCTTAAGAGCAGGAAAAGCTTCACTTGAGTTTGCACCTTTTTACATATCAGAGTCCTCATGGGAGAAACCTGGATTTGAGGCAACACCAAGAATGCCAGACATGCAAGGCTTTAAGCACAGAGCCATCAGATGAAGAAATTGGCTGAGACACTCCTTAATTCTAGTGCTTGTAGAAATCTCTCTTGTCATTTGGCTGTGGAAAAAAGTAAGGCCTTCCAAGGGGTTTTGCTCCAGAATAGCCCCAGGTTCCATGCTTGAAACGCTCAGATGGGGGCACAGGTTCAAGTTCATGTGCACTGCCTGCTTCGCACCATGGACGTGGACTGAGGTGTCTCACATGCATGCTCTCCCCACCATCCCATCTACGAGCTCTGTCTTAGCTGTCAGAAGTCTCAAATTCCATTGCTACCAAAAATCCCCAAATCACCCAAACCCACCTTTCTGGTCAGGCCGTTCCTCTTTTGTCTCGTAAGTGTTCAGGCAACCTCCTGCATTGGCAGCTGCTCAGATCCTGCGGGACAGAGGAGTGAATCAACAGCAGTTAGTGGCTGGCAGCATTTACACTCTCTGCTCCATCCTGGAAGATCTGAACAGACACTAGAAATGAGAGGTAGCAGTTCCCAAATACCCATCATTACAGCACAACTTGCATGAACTGAAGGGAACCCTTGAAGTATTTCCCAACCCTTTTTTGTGGAGCTGCAACCAAAAATATAGCTTTACTTTGACAGCTACTGGCAACATGACCTCATGGGCCTTTGTGTTTGTTGTCCTAACATTTTCCAGGTTAAAGCAACCTTGCCCATGTCACTTCTTTTTTTTTCCTAGCGTGTCTTGGGCCCTGTGAATCAACCCTGTTTCTTTCTTCAATCATTACTGATAATAAAGATTCTGCTCCCATAAGGCCTTCACAGATCAACAGCCCTTCAGACACATAGATGATTCAGGGAGTTTCCAAATCTCACAAGCAATTAGGTAGGTCTTACTGGTGATCCAAAAGGAACAGCAGAATTCAGCAACTCTTCTGGATTTATTAACTCTCAAGTGCCTTCTTAAGAACTAGGAATAGTTTTCTCCCAAAATTAAATGTTACTGCCCCTCAGGCCACTGGATTTTTTCCTAAACACCCGCTGAGCCCAGCATCACTGGTCGCAGTTTCACAGGACAACAGAATTACACTACAAGACTCAAATATAGTGGTGCTGCTCAACCTCAGCAGCTCCACACCGAGGAGGAACTGAGATCTGCCTATTCCTTCTTTATCTAGAAAATAACCTTCTGCTGATCTCTTCATTAAACATTTTTTTCTTTTTAATTTCTTTCAGGAGCACCCCAGAGATGCATTTGTTACCGTGAACATCACAAATGCAGCTGTCCTCCAGACCTCTGAAGGCGTGTGTCTCCTGGGCCCCGCTTGCTCTTCTGCCTCTGGAAACTCGTGCTGCACCAGCGGCCACACTCCTTGCAGCAATGGGAGCCCCAGCATGGCGCCGTGCGAGGCGGGAGGGAGCCTCCAAGAGTTTTCTGTGGTAACTGAAACTGATGACCATTTCCCACCAGTTCCCACAGAGGATGAATACACGGATAAGGATCTCAATACCGCTGATTATTTATCTTTACTGAGTCGGACTGCCAGTAAAACAGTGTCGTCATTTTCAGAACCGATGGAGGCAGGGGAGAATGACAGCTTAAATCAGTACTTCTCAGGGATTGGGAGCACAGAGGACGTATCAGTCTCTCAAGGTTCTCGCCCTTCCTCTGACACAGATGGGGCACACACTGCCACGGACAAACTTCTTCAGAAATCTTGCCAACATGCCCACAGTTGCCTGAAGGAAACGGGCAACAAAGACACAGATCGTTTTACAACAAACTATGACTCAGAGAAGACCTGTGTGAGATGTGGCATTTCGTACAGGGAATCTCCCAGAAAGTGGAGCAAGTCCTGTTGTGCTGTGACTGACAGTGCCTCCACCTCCCCAGAAACTGGATCCCATGCACAGTGCACCTGTGGCTTGAATTTTCTCTCTGCTGGTCAGAGCACTCTAGCAAGTGATCACAGTATGGAAGATGCATCTTCAGATAGTACCAACATGAAGTACCAGAACACAAACAGAAGCACTTCAGGGACAAACAGCAGCACTTCAGACCTCCCTCCAGCATCTGGTAAGCCCATTAGGTTTGGCCTGTATATAGTCATATAGGATTATTCTCTGTGCTAGCTCAGTACTGTTCAAAGGGTCTGATGTAGGAGAAAGAGGAATAAAATGATGTCTTTTCACTTAATTTCCCTGAAGCTAATCGGAAAAACAAAAGTGAAATAGGCCATTTGGTTTGTGGTGAATTCTGCAAATAGTACGAGCACTGTGAGGGACCATTGTCCTGCCCTGATCTAACCAGCAATGCAGAACCCTTCTTCTGGCTGTCACTGCAAAGGCCAGGCAATTCTGTTACTGAAGTATTTTGATGATAGCAGGTGTGTATTGGAGAAAACTTAGGAGGAGAAGTATATAGGGACCTAGAGGCTGAGTCAAGAAAGGATGCGTAATGGTCAGACAGACAATTTTCCATTCAACAGTCTGCATGTGCATTTTTGCCATTAAGTCCAGTTACATTTATATGGCGGTCATTGAAACTCCAGCCAGAGCTGTAACCTCTGGTGGCCACTATTGGGTCTAAGAGATTATGTTCTATTTTCTGCTTTTAGCTTTTTCTCTTTGTTTTAGTTTGCTAGGATATAAGTGTTACCCTAAAAATAATTTCATACAGACATTGTTTCTCCATACACAAGTGCTCTGTCCCCTAAACAACTCTGAAACACTGTCACCAATTTACTAATTGACTACCAATTTACTAATTGAGTAAATATATCAAAATCGTCAAGTGAAAGTAGGGAAGAAAAATCACTGAAGCAAAACTAGCAGGAGGGAAGTTCTGAGCATTTACTGGATGAAACCTTCCTCCCTCAGACTTTTTTTTCAGTATAAAAGTCTGCCATCTGCCTGTCATGTGTTATTAGTCATTTTAGATTATAATCTCTTAAAGTCAGATGCACTATTTATGTTGGTGCACTGATGAACGTAATGAAACCTTAGTTTTGACTGGGACATAAGTATTACTGTGGAACACACAGCAGTCGTAAGCAGTTGCCCTTCTTTAAAACCATGTTGTGCCTTAAAGTTTCTTACGGAGACATTCTCGTCGGTCTGCCAAAGCCCAAAAGCAACACTTTGAAGACCCTTCCCTTCTCAACCATGTGGGAATCTGAAAGTGTGTAGCATTCGTCTTTCTAAGAGCAGATATCCTTTCTGCTGTTTCAGTTTCCTGAAATCCTGACACAGTTTCACTGCCTGGTCTGTACAAAATTCAGCAGCAGTTGAGAACACAGATCTTTTGTTGTTGTTGTTGGAGGGTGACTCTGAGGTACCACTGAAAGTCAAGTCATATTTGGCACTGCAGAAGTACAGCTTTTCTTTCTAAATCTGACATGAAGAGGAAGAGAAAATATTAAGAAACAGGAGAGCTTGGGTTTAAGCGACGTGCTAGAAAGTGCCATCTTAGATCTGCAGCACAATTCTTTACATGGGATTTTTATTGTGTCTGTGCCTTCGGGTACGTACATGCTATAGTGCCATCTGGTGAAACCTGAGCACAGATACGGTGCTCCTAATTTGCCATTTTTTAGGCAGGACTGCCAGCAGGTACTGACCGAGCTGTGGGCAGTATGAGAGCATGGGTTAATTAATCTGTACGTAACCTGGCTTGCTGGCAGAGGTTTTTTTCTGTCCGCAGAATGGCCGTGCCCTGTTGGTGACACTTGGTTGCAGGAGGAGTGAGACAGGGCTTAGCCATAGCTTCCACACTGAAGCACCCTGGCCATGCCGGGGCTGCACGTGGAGCTGCACCGGCATCGGTCATTTTCTGGGCCATATGAAACGCCCAGATGGAATAAACATGTAGGCAAAATAACTTCCTGTAAAGTTTCTTGAAGCAACTGAAGCCCCCAGGCTTTGCACACAGTCATGCTAAGACAGCGATCCAAGAGTGGATGAAAAATGGGAAAAAGGCCATGGGTAATTCCAAGAAGTTTTGGGTTTATTTCCCTAATGCTCAAAATGACAACAGAAATTGAAAACTCTGTCCCTCCTGTGAAACAGCCCTAGAGGACCAAAGTAAACCTCTGGACAAGTGCCACTTACAGGGATTACCGCCAGAGATGGAGGTAAGCCTTCAAGTGCCCTTTCAAACCCTCCAAGCCTGGAGGCAGCAAGAACACAAAGCATCGGTTCGTAACCAGCTCAAGTCATGTGTAGGGCTACAGCATAAAGCATGAGTGCAGGAAGACTTAGGTGACTCATGATTAGGAATGGTTTTGTAGAGCCTTTCACTTCCAGATCTCAAACCAGCCCACTTTGGCAGCAACAAACAGTTCTTAGCACCTAAATGCCATTAGATGGCTCAGAGAAAATGAATATCACCTGCGTTGTTCCAGTTCTTAGTGAATAATTACCACAAAAATTAATCTGTTGTTGTAATTAATATCATCAGGTAGTCTGAAGAGATCAAAAGGCTGAAACGCTGCAGAGAACGACGCCTTCACTTACCCTCTGAAGGCGTCCCTTACGCTTTCTAGGTTGGAAGCTCATCTCTTAGTGTAGTCCAGGAAGCTCCTGTGTCCATTTTCTGTGCTTTTGGGCTTCAAATATCCTTTTGTACCAGCACAGTGTCTTCAGAAAGCAGTGAAGATTTGTCAGCCATATTCAACTAAACATTATAAATGTGTTAATCTGCTCCCCTCCCCCCCCACCACTGTCACACACATTTCTAAATACTTGATCTCGTACTGAGCACTGGTAAATTTATCTGCAGTACCTTTTACAAGTGACAGGCAATCTGTATAAAGGCAAATGGTTATTTTTGTACTCCCATTATGCCTAACAGTTTTGTTGATGGCAAGCAGCCGAACAAAATCAAACACAGGGGAAGCAAGCAGCAGGGAAAAACCTCCTGCAGAGAAAACTCTTAGTGACACCTCATGTTAATCCACAACACTTGCAAAGAAAGCAAAGAGCTAGCAACGCAGTGCTTTAGCTAAAATAAATAGGATTGCTTGAGGGGGGTTATTAGAGAGACACTCGAGTGCTACCCAGACTCAAGCAGGCACAGGTCCTAACTCAGCACACCTGGAGGCAGTGTCCATTGCTGATGGTGCAAACATCACCTGTGGCTGCTAGAAAAAACAGCGTTTCTCTGGGCTTAGCTCCATGCTTAGCTGCAACGAAAATGGGAACATCTCAAGTGTTGAGGACCATAATGAGGAAAGGCACAAAATGTCTAAAAGGTTTCAGATCAGTCTGCAAGTAATGATTAAGTGAAGCACAGTGGGAAAAACATTTCTTAGGAAGATTGTTCATAGCCTAGGAAGTTTGGGTTGTTTACTTGGTTACTTTTGTTTGTTTAATTTTCAAACTTTAGTAAGTTCGTTGTTGAAAGTTTGCTCTCAGTTATATTTTTTTATGCTCTGAGGGAAGTTTATTAATTCCCAGAGCCTGGTCCTGCTGTCACTTGAGTTAGCAACCCAGTCCTTGAGTGGCAGAAAGATTGAATTTATACTGAAAAATCTCTAACTGCAAGCAGAGTGACTGAAACTGTAACTCCATTAGGTTGCTATTGTATAGACTCTGTCTCTTCACTGGAGTCAGCATATATCCAGGTAAATCCATGAGGGCACTAAGTGAGTACCGGAGTGTAGCTACATGGAGGATCAGGACAATGTAAGATAATCGTATTAGCTCCTTGTCGTTTGGACACTGTGTGACTGTATGGTCTGATGTTAAGTCTTACAATACGTATTCAATAAGCCTGCTACCTAGCCCGCACAGTAGGATTGATTCTTTACCAAAGGGGAAAAAAAACCTCAGTGTGATGCCTGGGACCCTAAAACAAAAAAAAGCCATAATTAGAAATAATGACCATTTCCTCACAAACCACGGACAGAGGCAGTTTGGACACAGCTTGTGCCTCAAGCAGCACGGGGAACATGAGATGGTCGCACTCGCTCTTGCTTCCTGGAAGGTGATCGAGGGAGAAAATGTTTCCAGGCCTTCCAGACAGGCTGCCCATGGATGACAGGCTTCGTCCTGACGAGGCAAAAATGGAAATAATGAAAAGATCTAGTGGAAGGCATTGATTATAAGAGCATCCCTGTGTCACGGGGAAAAATAATGGAACGAGAGTAAAGCCACCACAGCAGATTAAGTTTGTTGCGCTTAGCATCCGTCTCATGAGGGGAAAATATTAATCATGTGTGTCTTCTTTTCTACCCCCTCCTTCCCCAGGAAATGTGACTGGAAACAGTAACTCCACCTTTATCTCAAGTGGACAAGTAATGAATTTCAAGGGCGACATCATTGTTGTCTACCTTAGCCAAAACTCCCAGGAGGGGGCAATGGCCTCGGGGCTGAGCGAGGAGAACGTGGGCAGCCCCGTGCAGGAGGAAAACCTCAGCCGCTGCGAGACTTTTGCCGGCAACGCCCAGCACTACAAGGAGAAGTGTGCCGAGCTGCAGGGCATCTGCCCGGTGATGGGGAGCCGGGGGCTGCGGCGAACCACCGGACACCTGGCCCAGGAGTGGGGCCCATCCTCCTGCAGGCAGGCCTCGCAGCCCGTGCAGGAGGAGGGGAGGCTGGGACACTTCTCGGAGAAGGTGTTGAACTGAGGCGAGACGGTGTCCTTGCTGTGGGCTGGGGCACCGACGGGCAGCCCGCAAGAGGGCGTGGGGCTGCTGCGAGGCTGCCGAAATCCCGAGTGTCGCGACAGATGCGGAAACTGTTGCTGCCCCTGGTGTCTCCTGGGAAATTTTACAGCTGGAAAGGACCCTTGTGGCGCACGTGCCGGTGGTGGCGGTGCTCTCGCTGAGGAGGTTACCGGTGGGGACAGGCGCACGTGTGAAGCCGGGCGTGCTGCCCCCATTGCAGAAACAGGGGCAGAGCGCTCTCCTCTCCCTCATGGGGTGGCGGGCTCCCCGCCTGCCCTCTGCTCCCTGGCACCTCTCCCCTGCAAGCGGCAAGGGAGAGTTGAGGAGATCCTTCAGGCCGGGGACTTTGTGAGGAGAGCAGCGTTGCTGGCCAGGTGTGTGGGGTGCTCCTGGAGAGGGGACAACATGGTGGAGGACCACACTGAAAGGGGCCCCTGAGCTCCCCTCAGGGTTTTTGGGGGTTTTTTGCAGCTAAAGTTCACCTGTTTTGCTGGGTCTTGGGCCTCCTCGATGCTTCTGGTGGTGGAAGGAAGTGGCGGCCACATCTGCCACTCAGCCTAGTGCCGCTGCTTACCTTCACCTCCCCATGGGGATTGGGCAGGTGGTGTCAGCCCTTCCCATCTTTCCCCAAGGGAGCAGAGGCTCCAGTCTCAAATCAGTGCCAGAGCCAAGATCCTGGTCTGTCCCCTAGTAATTTGTGGGTACGAATAGGTGTAACGCTGCCCCAGGTGCACGACAACAGGCAAAACAGAGCTGATACGCCTTACAAGCATATCAGATTAATCCTGAGCAAAGAGCATTTATAGTTTTGGACCCTGATTCACTGCTGCCTTATTGCAGCTCATCAGGGGAATTCAAACCCCTGAAGATGAGAGTGAGGTGTCCCTGGCACGCTGCTGCATGAATAATGTCACTGAAGGCACCGAGCTGCTAGCAGGTGGAGGAAGGGTCTACACTAACCAGCCGTGGACATTTTCTGAGTGACAGCAGAGAGAGGGATTACCCTAAGATGGAGAATTTAGTCAGGGTCAAACACATGTTCCTTCATCTGCTGAAACAATTTTGTCATTCTCTCTGATATTTTCATTAGTAAAGCAGAGCTTTACTTAGGTAGCATGAAGCTATTTCCTGTCTGAGCTGAAATCAGAGTATAGCCACTGTCACATTGAGAGCTGATAAGCAATGGGACCAAAGGGATGGATTTAGAGAATAATAGTTGTAGTTAGAAGGGAGTCTCAGCTACTCCACTGGCTTTGGTTCAGGTCCTGTATCCTGCAGCCTCCTCCAGCAGCCACTGTGCAGAGAGGTGTGAAAGGAACAGACTCGAGAAAAGATAACATTTTTAATGGTTTCCTGACAAGGGGTAATTCTCTGACATTCTCCTGCATGTGTGAGTGCTGCAGGAGGCTGTCTTCATTCTGAGCCTTCAGGAAGGTCAATATTGTGTTTCCTGTCAGACAGCAAAGGGATCTCATCTGCCCTGATGGAAAAGATCTCTGGTAAGGAGGGCTCCTCTCTGGAGAGGTTTTTAAAGTTGAGGGGTTCACTGCATAGCTGCTCTGTTTGTAATAGTACTGCTCTGTGGGTGAAGAGCACCTATAAAGCTGACAAAGTGACCACTGTGTCATGGTGAGCTTCCCATCTATAAAACAAAAGGATGGGCTTAGCCACCTTCACCTGTCAGGAGAACCATTCTGCATTATTTATATATCTGGCATATAAAGTTCAGCACAGACATGCAAGACTCTCTCTTGGGTGGTTGGCAAAAATGGCGCATGATCAACCAGTCTCCCTTTCACCTCTGCATGGCCTTCAGAAAACTAGCCCATCCTAGCCCAGACTCGGCCAGGCAGGTAGCTTGTCCCATCAGTGATGGCCCAAGCTACCTCTACTGCTTTGAAGGCGTGCAACTGAGGCGCTCTCTTATCTGTGGTATTCTTTTGTCTTTACTGGTGGATCCTTTAACAACCTTTTTCTAGCCTCTTCTGGCCTAAATCTGTATCCCCTAGGCATTGGAGCAATAGGGACAAGGGAACAGAGCCACCATCACGTTCATGCAAGGTGGTCCAGATATTTTCCCACTTCATTTTTCGAGTCATATTTTCCTGAAAAGCATTCAACTAGCCTCACTTACAGGGCAGGAGGGACAGAATTCTTGTGTTTGGCTCTGGGTAAACTACCTCTCTGTAGGTCTGTCTCCTCCTTCTTCCTCTGCAGCTTCTTTCTTCCCATGGTTTGTATCTGCCACCAGAAAGCAGGCTCAAAATCCTGATTTCGTGGAAGACAATGGGAAGTTTACTGCGTGTCCTCAGCAAGAACACGTTTTTCACTCACTGAATCACAGAATCCTACTGAGCAAGGATTGAAACTAGGATCCATCAGCAAGTGTGAAGGAATGGGTCATAATGATCTCAGCGCTGTGGCCGCTCCCTTAATGGGAAATGCAATGTGCCAACAGATCCGATTCTTTGTCTTCCTCCAGAGTCTACCCAAAAGTGAAGAAAACATATCACACTCATCAGCATGCTGCACGTTCCCTGGGTCTCTCACTGGCTGCTTAGACGTGGACCCCAAAGGAACTTCTTTGTCCTCGTGATTTCATTTGTCGTCAGTTTGGAGGTGGGGCTGTTTTTTAACATCTGTTTGTACGATGGGGCCCTATGCGATGGGCACTGATTTGGAGGCTTCTGGCTGCTATTGTAATACACGTAATTAATGATAATAAAAATCTTAAAGATAGACTTTTGAATGAAGATTTTATATAAATTAATGAAGAGAATCAAATACATAATTACATGTTCATTTTGATTAAAAAAATTAATCAAATGTGAATATAAAAAACATTCCTGGTTAGGCTTTTGTAATGTTTTTTGTATGTAGAATCGTTCTAACAAAAAGTGCTCCCCTTCCATAGTATGTGCCGCACTAATACACAAGCGCATCCATGTACACGCACAGAACCGAACAGGAGCTTTCGTAGATCTGGTGTGGGTAATGCTTTACTGCTGAGAACTGGGCGCTCATTCCCACTCATTCCTGAAGTCTCCTCCCACACAGTACAGGGTTTTAGAAGTCTTTTAATCTGAGGAGTCACAACATGCATTATCCACAATGGATATACTAGGTGGTCTTGAAGCGCGTCTGCTTCAGGCCTGGCAGGGCAGCAGTAATTCTGCATATAACCATGGGAAAACGAGGAACAATCTTCCGCTCAAGGGCATTGGAGCAACCCTTCTTATCCCCATGGAAAACAATATGGCTTTAAAGATCAATATAGACAATAACTGCTGTTCATCTGTGTACTTTGCTACATGTTCACACAGAGATTGGAAATCACTCTGCAAGGTTTACAGCATACCTGGGAGTAGCATCGCTAAAATGTCGTAATTTCTACTCAGCCATACAGGTTCACTTCCTTTTATCATATTGATGGTATCTGAGGAACTGCACCCATGTGTCTATTAAAACAGAATCCTGCTGAAGGATGTCTTTGTGCTAATCAGGTATTTAATAGACTTACAGTTTTATCAGATACTTCAGTTGAAATTAGGCAGTGGTGCTACCTCACCACCACCCTTAAAAGCCATCTACAACAATTGGAGAATTCACTTCTGCCAGCATGTGATACTGGACATGGTAAAACTGCTGCAAATTCTTTGTGTGGAAAAGTTATTTCTGGAGTATGTAATATATATTATTAATAGACACTTAATAATAGACACTGGAAAATTGAAGTGTATTTGACCAAGCTGTCTGAGGTTTCTTTGCAAGGAATGCTGAACCACTCCAAACCTTGTAAGCTAGTTTTTCCAAACCTCTTTCCAAAAGGCTGTTGCCCTTTTCAGTCCATCAGGGGTACTTTTGACCCAAAAGGCACGTGCTAGGGCAACCTCTCCGCAGCCTGCCCAGGGCACTGCTTTGCAGCACTCTCCCTTGGAGACGCAAGCACCACAGAGCTCTGCCTGGCAGCATTTGGCCTATGAGGATCCCCACCCCGCCTCCCCAAAATGCTAAATGCCAATGATTCACATTCACCTTGGCTGAGTTGCAGTGGTATCTCTGGAAAAAACAGACTGGCGATCCTGTGGCAGTCACAGTCACTGCTGAAGCAAGGGACATACGATCCCAGGTTGCTGACGGCAACAAGTCCCATTTCAGACCAAAAGATTGTTGTGAAAAGTGTTTCTCCTCTCTTCCTCTTGCCCGGTGCTGTCCTAACTTCCAGAATGAAGAGTGAATTGTTGCTACACAATGAATCGTTTCTCCTAGAGCTCTGCCGTACGACTTTACTCTGTGCTGTGGTATCAGTCGCCTTGTTGAGTGGGAAGGTTGATGCAGAAAACAAAACACGTACAAACAGCTCCTTAACATCCCAGTTTCTTTAACCCGATTCCATGGTAAAAGGTACTACTTTATATATGATTGCTGAGTCCACGTTGTAAGAGGCAAATGAAAAAGCAGCATTCCTCCCCCCAAATTCAGAGGAGGAACTGCTGTTGTTTAAGTGGTGTTGCTAATCGCACATGGTATCCTTACCTGAGGAGAGGGTGCAGGAGAAATTCTTTTATCTTCTTCCTTTTTTCCTGTTCTTGTTGGGGTTTTTATACCTTATTTCCTTCCCATTTGCACAATGTATGGGAAGATTTACTTGAGTTGGATATATGTTATTTTCAGCCTTTGTTATGCCTTCAAACCCATTCTACAGAGCAACTGAGGCTGCACTCCTCAACGGGCAATGTGCAGTTTTTGCATGTACTTTCAAAGGCTTCTGCTGTTATCCAGTGTTGGTACCCCAGGGGGTCCCCATGAGGATCCCCCCCTTGACAGACCCTAGCAGATAGCCATGTGTCCCATTGCTCTCACTTCAGTAAGTCTAGTTGCCCGGTCTTGCCTTCTGCAAGGCATCAAAGCTGGTTGTGGCCACCAAGTGATAGCGTCATCTCTGCAGCAAAGCTTGCTGGCCCTCCGGTCTCGCCTTTAGGCCCTCCAGCGCTCTTGTCGCATTGTCAAACATTTGTTGGTTTGTTTTGTTTTGTTTTGTTTTTTTTGTTGGTGGAGGTGGTGGTAGTTTTTTTGTAAAATGTGAGCATACATGAGCATGAATGTAGGAAAAAATACATTATTACAATTCTCTCTGGCTTATGAACAAGGCAATGATAGCATAACATTAAGGAACCATGTTGCGGTAGATGAGTAATGCCAGTGTCCAATTGGATGTGTTTTAACACTGCTTTTTTTTCTTCTTTGTCTTCTTTTGGCTAGCTGGCTTATGGTTTCTTTGTTTTGGCTGAGGATCACCACAGCCCTTCTGGCTCATTCCTTAGCCTGCCTGACCGTTTAATTGATCTTGCGCTAGCTTTTGCTTGCATCAAAGTTAACGGGTCTGTCGCATAATACATTTCTATTGGCAGTCTCAGAATTCTGTACAGTATATGCAGATGATCATACACAAAATTGTTTCTGATTTCAACTTCCCAGGAAACTGTTAGAAAGGTTCCCAGGGATGGCAAAGGAACTCAGGGGCGTTGGGGACCACCTCTACAAGGTGGACATATACAGAATGCATCTGAGACCGCGGAAAGGGTTGGCTGACGTCACTGCAAAGCCACACTTTAACATCTTTGACAGGTCATGGAGTTCAGGGGAAGTCCCAGCTGACTGGAAAAGGGCAAATATTACACCCATCTGCAAAAAGGGCAAAAAAGAAGGTTTGGGAAATTACAAATGAGTCAGCCTCACTTGAGTGCCTCGAAAAATTATGGAATGGATCCTTATGGAAGCTATTTCCAGGCATGAAGGAGAAGGGAGATGCCAACACCTACCTCAGCTAATTCAACCCTCTCCCACTGTCAGCAGCTCATTGTTTGCTTCAACATTGCTCCCATAGAGACGTGGGAGGCTGACCTTACTCGTGAAGATCAAGGCAAAGAAGGCATGAAGGAAAATCTTTAGGTTTCCCTCTGTCATTTGTAACTAACTTGCCAGCCCCACTCAGCAGTGGACCTACGTTTTCCTTGTCCTTTTGCTTGCTAACACGCATACATGTTATGTTACTACTTCCTTGCTACTCTTGACATCTCTTGCCAGTTTGGTCTTCAGCTGTACTTTAGCCTTCCTCTCTGCATCTCTGCGTGCTCGAGTGGTATTTCTATGTTCTCATTTGGAAGCCTGTTCCCTTTTCCATCTCTCATGTTCCTTTTTTTTTTGCATCTCAGTTCTCTCAGTAGCTGACTGTTTAACCAGGTTGGTGTCTTGTGACGGTTCCCTCTCCTGCTTAGGTGGATGGACTGTTCTTGTGCTTGGAGAAGGCTGTCTCTCAAAGTCTCCCAGTACTCCCGAACACCTTTGGTTCCTGAGGCAGACTATTCTGGGATGCCTCCTAACAGCTCCCTGAGAAAGTTAAGATCTGCTCTTACGAAGTTCTGGGGCTTTATTTTGCTACTTGCCTTCTTCACACACCTTAGATGTTAAACTCTACGCTCTTATCACTGCAGCAGAGGCTGCCATTGTCAGTCTTTGAGTGGTCTGAAGAAGATTTCATCTGTTTCTCACTTCCTATCAGGTCATCCATAGCAGACACCCACCACAAGCATTCCCTTGATGGTGACACCTCTGATTTTAACCCAAAGGCACTCAGCTGACCTGTCCTCTTGCCCATGTCCTCAAATCACTCTTTTACATAGAACATAACCCCTCCTCCCCTTCCACCTTTCTGTCTTTCCTCAAAAGCTTACAAGCTGTTGCTTTTGTTCTAATACAGCTATTTCCTCAGCCGGTTTCTAAGATGACAGAAAAAACCCCAACGTTTCAGTCAGTTCCCCACTGTTGTACCTTTGTCTGGTTATAGATCTGAAAGCTTTCTCTTGTGCCTGGGGATGGGCCTTCAAACTTCCCACCTGTAGGCAGGGGAGGGTGAGAGGCAAAGGCTGGAGCTGGTACAAGGAGGAGAGGCTGAAAGACCTGTGCTCCCTCTTCTCGCTGCCCTGTGAGGATGGGGGGAGAAGACAGCAGCTTGCTGCTGCTGGAGATGACCCCTGCCCCTCCAGCGGAGGCAAGCTGGGCAGCAGCATCCCAGGGGCTTTGCTATCCCTGGTGCTCAGCATCCAGTGAGACCTGGGTCCCCTCTCTTCTGCAGGGGAAGAAGCAGCCGGCAAGTGATCCAGGGTTTCCGTCAGATGAAATCAGCCCTGCGTCTGTGTGTCTCAAAACAAATCAGTGTATACAAAATGAAGTGAAATTGTCCATAGGCAGCACATGAGGACCAACCATTTCAAATGCAGAAACCGCTGCCCTAATAGGTGGTCACTGTTGATCTTCACCAGATTTTAATGGCAGGCTATTTAAATGAAGCCGCAATGATTTGAAGCACCTTAAATGAGGATTTAGAAGGTGTTTTTCAGCACACAGGCCTGCCATTACAGATCTCAATTACTTAGTCTTTATGAAGCAGCTTACTTGCTTTATTCTCCCTGGTTTTGATCAGATCTAACATTTATTTCTCTCTCTTTTAGTGTTGTAGGTGCTTCTAAAGCACAGAAGTTCTTGCTCCCTGTGGGAAATAGAAGGCACTGCTTCCCCAAGGACATTTGCTTTTTGCATCATTTCAGATCTTCATCAGGGTTTTTTTTTTGCAAGTTTAGCTGGTGATAAATGAGCTAGACAACAGATGGTAGAGCTCATGCTATAACACAGAAATTTTTTCTTTAACAGGGATGTCCACTTAAAAATGCAGCTGCCCACTGGTGCACGGCCAAATTTCCTTCTGAGGACACCCTTTGAATGTATCGGAGAATGGGATGGATGCAAATGGCTCTAATGATCATCTCAGCAGGCTGCTCATAAATGTTTCCTGCAACCCCTGTTCTTCTCATCCTCACCCCATGGATCCAACTTGTCTGCTGGATGGGCAGCACTTTGTGGATACATTAGAAGCCTGTCCCGTTCATCATCTTCACTTACACAAATACTCACTGCAAGGGTTTTGTCCCCTTTGTCTGAAAGGATGCTCCAAGTACGATACAGAGAGGCACAGAAAAATAAATCCCCTTCAGTGCTTAGGTTTTGTCAGCCGGGGTGGCTGACATTTAAATGTTGATGCATGTTAAGTCTGTTCTCTTCAGTCATGTTCTTTGTCAGGTCCCATTCAAGCCTACCGCACTATGTACTTTTATCTGCTCTGTAGTAAATTTTGCAGCTGATGCTTTGCTGATGAAAAATACTAGAAATTAGTTAGTATTTTTGTTCTTCTTTAGGAGGAGATGGAACATCAGGAAAAACAGACTCAAGAATTCTGTCCCGTGAACCATTTTTAAAAGTCTTCAAGACTTGTTTGCTTTTGGATCTCCATGTTTTGGTTACTTTGACAGTAAGGACTCTTACATGCCACCATTTTGTTCCCTCACAACATAATTTTTTTTTTACTGGAAATGGCTGAAGGGCAGGATTGCTCTCAGTTAAAGATGGAGTCTATTTCTAAATAAAAATCTCATATGGTTTCTTTACTGGATGGAGGGATGGACGGATGGACAGACACACACACAAAACTTCACCCTGCTTTATTTTGACTAGAACATGCCTGCTGCAGGGACTGCGGTGCCACTGACATGCGTCCCTTGGAGTTCATGCGGATACACCAAACAAACCCAGTCACAGCAACAACTTCTTTAGCTCGTGTCTGAATAACAGCAGCTGACTGTTTCAAATAGCAAAGACATTTTGCATTTGAGTTTGTTGTTGTTGTGTTTTTTTCAATCTTTAGTCTTCTTTCCCTCTCCTAAGCTTATCATTCCTTTTTTGGTGTAAATACAAAGGTTATGGCTTTCGGTACGGTGGTGACTCATTCTCATGTTTGAGCAATGTGATCAAAATGGAAACTTAGAAGTCCCAGTGTGGTGCGTATTCCCTGCAGCCAACATGCGTGAAAAATGCCCTTGTGGATGGTAGCTATCTTGAGCAGTGCCAGTACCGTGTGTGATTGCTTGTAGATTTCTGACTCCGTGCCAGATCAAAGAAATTGCTTTTAACCTGACGGTGCTGCCTAGAGATGAGCAGATTACATTTTCCCCTTGGGCAGATGCACGTAACGACCTTAGCAGCCGCGTATATGTGTATACATGGGAGATTAGACTATGCCTAGCATTTAGGTAAGTCCCCAAGGCTGGGATCGACCAAGCCATCCCTCCTGAAGCGCTGTGCTGATACCTATTGCTTTGGCTGTCCGGGCAGCGTGCAAAGGTGCCAACACTGACTCTTAAGGCACAGAGGCAAAGGCAGCACCTCGTGGTCAGGTCATCAAGCCCCTGTCTTTACGACCTCCCTTAGTCCACCTGGGAACCTGCCATTTGAAAATGACCTAAATCTGGAGTTGCTGCTGCCAACGGAGGTGGCCTCTACGCTGGCATGAGAGATTTCTACGCTAGCCCTGGCCCCCTTCTGTTTCCCCAGCCTCCATCTGTCAAACAGGGTTATGTTGGTTTGGGAGGCAGGAGAACGGCGTCAGGAGGGGAAAAAAAAACCCCAACAAAACCACAGAAAAACTCCATCTCCTCTGACGTCACCATAATATATACACTGCATTGTGCAGCTGCGAGGCTCACCGCCCTTCTCACGTATTAGATACTCCTACACCAACACACACACACTTCTTCTTCCCTGTGCCCTGCCCGACGCCTCTCCCGGGCCGCGCGAGCCCCGCCGGCAGCTGCCCGCCTTTCCCTGCCCGTTTGCCGGCAGCGGCGCGCGCTGCCGCTAGATGGGGCCCGGGGCAAAGCCCCGCACGGCGGCGGCGGCGGCGGCTGGTGCCCGCCCGGAGCGGGGGGGAGCGGGGGGGGGGCAGGGTTGGTAGCCAGCCCCTTTCTCCAAGGAAGAATCCTGCACAACCTCACCTGCCCTGAAAAATCGTCTGAAGACGGGAAAACCGCGGCATCCTACGGCAGCATCGTCCTACGCGTCGCTATCTCTATCCCTAAGGAATTCTTCGCCATGGCTAAATTAAGTCACCGCTGCCACAGCTGAAGCCTGTATTCCTCCTGTTTTCAGGACGCTGTGTTCACAGACAATATATTATTCCTGTGCTCTTAAAATACATCTTTTGATCTGTTTCACCCATTGACCAATCCTTAAGTGAAATGTATAAAATTCGTGCCAAAAGCCCAAGAGGTTGCTGTTGCGGAGCTTAACGAAGGTCTGTAAATAGGGTAACTGGGATTCTTCAAGGAAATGTAAAGAATATAGATGTAAACTAGAAAATGTATCTTAATCCCTAACGCTGCTTTGAAATCCTTAGCCAATGAGGATAAACAGCCACAACAAATAACGTAACTGAAATTAGAATGGGGGGAATAATAACTTATGAACAGATGCTGATGGTCTTAAAATGAGATCTTATCAGCCGTCAAAGTCAGTGGGACCTTAGGCTACACGCACACAATGCACATAATTATGTATTTTTATCAAATGGACAAACTCAGGAGCTCGGCGAGCTGGGCTGCAGCCAGCACTCTGTGCCACTCACTAACATGCTTTACAAGAACAGACATTCAATTAGTAGAAAACAAAATCTGAAGAGGAAATGATTGGTTTTATCGGTCCAGTGCCAGCTAGAAATTAAACCTTTGAAGTCAAAGACTGTTTTGTGCTAGTTTTAAAGCTTTCTTATCTGACTCTTGTTGTACAGGGGCAAGAGTGGCCTCCATTTGAAATCCTTTCCTAGAAGTCTTCTCATTTCTGAGCTGCCTTTGAGATTAGACATTCTGGGGGAAAAAACCCTTTACTTTACAGAGAAAAAGAATCCCTGAAATTTACTGTATTGAAAATTACAACATGGAAGTAGTTTTTGCCTGTCGAGTCTAACCTGGACATACTTCCCTGAAGTGAGAATTGGATTCTGTATAATAAACTCAAAGCAAACAGAACGATTCCATTTCTAACTACTTCTGCACTTTTGAGTCTGAATGATCATACTTATAGTTTTAAAGATGGAATACACTTGTATTTTCCCATTGCCATTGCTGTAAAATACGATGTATGGATAAAATTTAGCTTGTATGTGAAGAGTATATATAGCTATCCTAAAAAAAAGAAAGCATTAATACAACATTGATGATTTGTGAATAAAGACTCTGTATTGAAGCAAAAAAATAGCATGGAAATGTAACTGTGAGGGTGGTGAGGCACTGGAAGAGGTTGCTCAGAGAAGCTGTGGATGCCCCCTCCCTGGAAGTGTTCAAGGCCAGGTTGGATGGGGCTTTGGGCAACCTGGTCTGGTGGAGGGTGTCCCTGCCATGGCAGGGGGGGGTGGAACTAGATGATCTTTGAGGTCCCTTCCAACCTAAACCATTCTATGATTCTATGATTCTAACAACACAGCTACTATAAAAAGTTAGTTTTTAAAGGCAAAAATTGGCAGCCTAGTAATAACCTGATAGACTTTCATTGCACTAGCAGCTATCACACACAGTGTTAAAAAATAGTAGAATATTTGTGTTTAGATTCAAACTTCATTGAAAACAACACAAAAAGGACTTGGTTTCACCTATGATAGCTTTTAACAAAGCAGAGGCTTTATATACTGTTGCTTAAAAAAGCTGGTGAACCTCAAATGCTTGGTGGCCACAGAGGAGTCGGGCAGGACAGAAGGAGAAATGGTGAGACTGAGGGAGAGCCATCAAGTACCCCAGGGGAAGCAGAAGAAAAGGTGAGTTACCTGATGGATGAGGACATGAAAGGCTGAGGAGCAGCAGCTATAGAGGACAAGGAATTAGTTATTGGGAGCAAGAAGAAGTGAACAGGGAAGGAAGTCAACCCAAATACAGTGGTGAAGACACATGCAGCAGCATGCCTCAAAGCCAGAAAGGGCAATGAGATCCAGCTCAGGAAGGTGGAGAGACAGTGGGATGGCCAGAAGGGCTTCTCTGGCCTCAGCGAAGCTGTCACAGGCTTTGGAGGTTGTTCAGGCCCCCATTTGATGTGTCCCTCAAGATCAGTGCTCCTGGAGAAAGACCAGCATTTCTGAAGTCTGTCTGCCAAAAGAGGAGAAACTTCACTGGTGGGAGCAGTAGCAGCACATCCTCTCGGCTGCGTGGCTGTGCCCAGCCGTGTGTCTCCAGGTGTGTCCTCCAAGAGGCAGGAGCACACTGGGCAGCACTCATGAAGGTGCGACCTGGTTACACCACACTCGGTCTGGGAGCACATTAGCTCTTCCTCTTCTTTTCTATCCAGCATGCCACCTTTAAACCAACCAACAGCATCTACATTGCTCACGGAACCAGTCACATCCTGCAGCGTGTAGGGGCTCCCTTGCTCAGGCAGAGGAGGATGGGGCATGTCCACATACATGGGCACCACCTGTGCCACGCTCCTCCTCTGGCACGCTGGCTGTTCTGTTCAGAGCCCACGCAGCTATCGCTGCAGACCACCACACTTCCTTATATAAAAAGAGATGGTTAGGAGATTTTTTCCAGTTCTGTTTCTGATGCCTAGTAGGTTAAAAAAAAAAAAAAAAAGTAAATCAGGTGGTTTCTTTGTGTTCAAACCAGTCTCAATAATTCAGTTCTGTAAAAACAAAGCCCAGGCTGCTCTTCTGCCTCTGTAGACTAAAGCAGGGCTTGATGTCCCAATTATCAGGGAATGACCAAAGGTGGGTACAGTATTCACATCACTGTGTATGGCACTATAAAGAAAAAAGCCTAATCTCGGGGGTATAGCCTCACTTCACCCTGCTCCTTGAGGGATAGCTCATACAGAGGGCTTAAACCCTCACCCCAGTAGAATACTACCTTGTTCACTGAGTTTTGAGTAGACCTGGGTCATCTTCTGTCTGTCCCATGCTAATTTTCAAGTCAGTGGTGAAAATTCTGGTTCTTTTCACAAAAGCTTTTGCCAGAGACCTCAACAGATATAAATGAAGTAATTATGGCTCTGCTACAGACAAAAGCATCAATGTCACTTTTCAGGTTAACAGAGAGAAAGACATGTGTCTGCAAAGAGCAAGACTTGAGGGCTCTCTTTTCCCTCCCTAAACAGATGTCTGATTAGAGCATCTTATCCCTAATAAGACTGACACAGTACCAAAGATGTTGTGTGCAGTGCAGGGCTCCTGGATTCTGCAAACGGCCCAAATATGACGTTCCCATTGAAATCATTAGGTGTTCTGCACCTAGCAGCCCTGCTTATGTGCCTGGCTCACATATGAATTTTGGCACATGTCAAGGAAAAGGCCTCACAAAATTGAAGGCTGTAAAAAAAAGTCATAGTGCTTCCTCACCTGAAATGTTTGCTCTTCCACCAAACACCTGCTGTGCTAACAGCCCTTCTACCCCACCTGCCCGTGGTGGGAACCATGTTGTCACCCGTCCTCTGCTGCTGCCTCGGTGGCTACAGCCTTAACGTGGCAACGTGGTGATGGTGAGGGAATCCCTCCAACAGTTTTATAGGGAAGAAATATGTAATTATGGGTTTGATTTGTTAAAAGGGAACTTCTTCACAGGTGAAATGCTAATTGACTTCTGAGAAATCTCTGTCTGAAGGTGGCTTCTCTGTTTTCTGTTTAACACATAGTGATGCTCACTGTTTAACATATATACATCACTGTTTAACACACAGTCATGTTTCACATATGCACTGTTTAGCATACAGTGATGCACCAGTATTTTGGTGAACTGTGTCCCCCAAAACAATGACTTTGCTCCTCTCTGCCAAACCGATGTGGTGTGACTCCATTCCTCTACCCACTCTCTCATTTCAAACTCTGCCCAGCTAATAGTACCTGAACAGCAGACAGGGGAGGTGAGCTCGCCGCACCACTGGTGAAAGGTCCTGGCTGTATGTTGCCCGTTGGGTGGAAAAAATTTGTAATTTTTCCAAACTATCTGAGAAGGTTACAGTGTTTTCAGAAGGCCTTGCTGCTTAGGCCCATTTGCATCCACACGGAAAGAGATAAATTATCTATCAGTTAATTTAGATGAACTCTGAGGGCTCTGGTTACCCACACAACTTGCAATCCTGCTTGAATCTGATTATGTTTTTGACATTCATACTTCCTCTGTAGGTTAAGGTTTTGCAGCTCTAACCCATATTCACTGAGCCAGCAGGTGCAGCTCTTTAGTGTCACGTACTTGTTATTACCCCTCGTTGATGGCTTGCAACCCCATAACGAAGTAGAGTGGAGCATGTACCCAGCTCCTAGGTGTCGGACCTTATACATGGCCATTGCTACACAGCCATTTCCGTTCAGGTTTCAAGATGAAGTTTCAGCCGGTGATGTGGGGTGACCAAGGAGCCAGCACATGGTCCTTCAAGGCACTGCAGTGCAGGTACAAAAAAAGAACAGGTGCCCAGGCAGTATCCTCCTGGACTGCTTTCACAGCAGTCTCCAGGGATTTATATTGCACAGTCTGTGTAAAAGTAGTTCCTTTTTTATGTTGTGCACTTCCTATCTTTTAATTTGCTGAATATTCCCTATTTGTATTACAAAGAAGGAAAAGGAGAAGCTCCTGATCTCTCTTCTCCAGCTCATTTGTCATCTCCCATGCTTGCCCTCAGGTACCCTCTTAGTTTTCTGCTTCCTAAAGAATACAGTCTCGCTCCTTCTAATCTCTCTTTGATCGAAAGGTTTCTTATTTGTTATTTCTTATGAAATTCCTCCAAACCCTTGTGACACCTTTTCTGAAATATTTTGACCAGTGAATACACAATATTATATCCGAGTCTGCCCAGTGCTTGGTCATTTGAAATGGTCTTCAAATATTTTCTTTTTTTTAAAACTTGCAGCTCATTCTTTAAACTTCCTAATATGTTGTCAGCATTTTTGATTGCATATTGAGCAACCATTTTCACTTTTCATTGCCACCTGGATCACTTTACGAAATTGAGGTAGTTAATTTAGAGCCCTTAAGGTGCTTGAAAATGCTCTCACTACTCCTCCAGTGTGTATTACTTTACATTTACTGATACTGAATTTCATTTCTGTTCATCTAACTAGTTCACATCTCTGAAGATAAATAGCAAAGGATTCCAAGAGAGTGATTTGCTGGGAAAAATACAGCCTTACGTTAGTTACCAACTAGCCTGTTTAAATGAGGATAACTTCCTAAGGAAAACAAAACTGCATGCAGACTTTAGTCCAGGAGCACGCTGAGGTGAAAAGGTGGGGGACCTTCTGGTTTAGGCACTCAGATTTCATATGTAAGCAATATAAGGCAGCGCCCTTTGTGGTTGAGAAGACAATGTTGCCAGGATTAATGAATGGTGCCTTTCATTTGCAGAACTGGAGCGGGTTAGCTATTGTAACACCCTGATCTTACAGGTATTTTTAATGAAATGCATCAGATGGAGCAGCGGTGCTGGCTTCCTTCTGTAAATGTCTGGAGTTTTGAGTCAAATAAGAAATGAAGGCTTTGAAAATTTCTGTGTAGGAATAATCCTGGTGAAGGATATTCAGACAGCATGCGGATCCAGCTTTTCATGCAGATTTATTAACACAGCTTTTCCTGCAAGCCAGAAAAGAAGTCAGACAGACATTTTGGGCATAAGCATGCCTTTCTGGCAGTCTTGGATGGTTCAAATCTGGGAACACTGACTCCTCCCTGCTGTCTAGAGCAAAGAGGTCACTGAGATGTTTGAGTTCAGTGCACTTTAACGACTTTCTATGGGGACGACGACCTACCATACACAGCCCGAAAGCTGCTCACTTGCTAACATATTAACTAATTCTTCTGAAAAGCACCAAAATAATCAGTAAATGACAATTGGGCATCAATTTCTGATCTGTTTTGTGGCACTGCAGTACATTACATCACCAAGGCGTGACGTCACTTGTGCCATTAAAATGGTGATATTTAGGATGTGAGTGTGTTCAGGCTCACAGTGATTCTGTTCACCACAATCTTTTATCCTTGTATATCCCTCTCTCATCAGAAAATTGGGGAGGACAACTTGTAGCTCCCAGCCCCTTCCTTTTTTTTTTTGGGAGGGTGGGGGCTGGGGGTGGCGGTGGGGACAGGAGGGCTTGCTGTGAAAATAGCTGCAATACAAATAGTGGGCATCCCCCTGTGAGCATCCCAAGTACTGCTAAGGCACTCTGGCCAATAAGCCCGCTGCAAGCAGATGTAAAGGGGTAACGCACCCAGATGCTTACCCAGCCCAATGCCAGGGTATCCTCCTGCCACGGCCACCTTTGCCAGTTATTGCCCCACGGTGCCATTGTACCTTCTGCACCTGCCTCTACTTTACAGAAAAGCTATTTTAGAGCCTGCCAAATTCAGTAATGTTGATCTATTTCTTATCCCTCGCCCTGTAATATCTAGTTGCCGTAGTTACCTCATGTATCTAAGGCAACCAGATGTTACAGACGGAGGCACTGAAATAGCATCAACAAGTGCAAAAATTGTTTTAAGTAAGTAGTTTGCCGGAGTTAAGCCGCTCAGGGCTGTTTCCCTGTCGGGTCTGTAATTTGCCACCTCCTCCGATCAAACCTGCCGGCCTGTTCCCACCTTCCTCCCCCAGTCTTTTGGGACCCCCTTCCCCTGGAGTGATGGCTGTGGGACTGCTTGACCATTTTATTCAGGGATGTACTTCTGGGGCCACAACATGTTGAGGATACAGCAGTGAGGAGCAAGGGGTGTATACAGTTAGCACAAGGCTGAAAGTGATGACCTGATTTTATTCGGTTTGGGAAAAATCCACTCGTGAATTGAGGAGAGTTTATTTCATTATCTGGTTTCGCCGAGTGAGAAAATGCTTGCAAATCAGTCAGATGTTTTCCACTTTCTAAGTGCTGCCCCATGGTGCTGACTGGTGACTCTGAGATATCAACAGTATTGCTATTTTCAGAGCTAAGTTTGCCAAACTCAAAATATCAGGCAACTAATTCCTTTTCCCACCTGATTAAGGATCCCACTGAGTCTGCAAAGAGAAAAGGAAAATGTTTCTTGTATTTCGTTATTTTCCTTTATAAAATGGCAGCTGCTCCCGATTGCCTGAAAAGTTGGAAGACCGGGATGAGCCTCCCCACAGGTGCAGTACAGCGCATGGGAGGCATCGGAAATGGGGGAAAGCACAAGCTGCTGCAAGAGCTAAGAACAACAGTGACTACACACATCCCAAAATAACTGTTCTAGGATAACTACGCTGGATGAGTAATATTTACAAGCTGTAAGCCAGTCCCAAAAGGGGGGTGATGTCCCAGGCGTTGCGGCTCTGTGCAGGGCACCCCGCTTTCAAAGATGGGCGTGCGGGAATGGTTACGTCTCCCATCCCTGCCCTTCCGTGAGGCCACGTGACGGGATGGAGAGGCCCCTGCGTGCCAGGTGACGTGGGAGAGGAACCTGCGCTTTGCCACGTGATGGGTGGGAGCTGTGTCACCTGATTGCAGTCAGAGGTGTCCCCAGAAACCCTCAAAGGGCTTTTTGGAGCATGTGGACCCCTCCTAATTTTCCTCCGACTGCAGTGCTCCCAGGCGGCATGCACAGGCAGGGCTGCTGCTTCCCTGATGCCAGCTGCACCTGGCCAGAGGGTACCTGGAGGAGGAGGAGGAGGGCGGCTGCCATGCCACAGGGGGACCCCAAAAGAAAGAGACCCCCTCAAAGTGTGCGAGATGGGGGCAGGTTGGGTGAGGGTCATCAGCTCTGAGCTTTGACAGCTTTTTGCGTGCCTAAATTAGTTTTGTTTTAAATACAGAAAAGAAAAAAAAAAGATCCAAGCTGGAAAAGGAATAGCTGAGCCGTGTAAAGTTTTGTGTGGCTTTTTGGGGTTTTTTTGGGGGTTGGTTTTTTTTTAAATTGTAATGGAAAAGGAAGGGTTAAACAGATGGAAAACTACTAAGCTAACCATGGATGTATTACAGGGAAAAGTAAAATTAATTCTCTAAGGTCCTGCCTTTATTCCATCATGAGTTTCATCTTACAGCTGTTGTCTTTTAACTCCCTCATTTTTTCAAAGGCTCCAATTTCCATGCGAGGGCCCAGGGAGGGCTCCTAAGCAATTAATTTCACATGGTAAAAGCACCTTCCTCTCAAGGTTGTAAAAGCACAAACTCGACATAACACCCTTCCAAGGCACCTTTCTCAGGATCGAAGGAAGCAGGTGTTTAGTGTTACTTTAATTTTAAACCTATAATTAGTGTAACTTGAATCCTGGACCTTTTCCAGTTTAATTCATTATATTCCTCCAAACAAGACCCCCCCTGCTGACTTTATGTGAAAGCAGCAGGCCAGGTCTCTAGCGACCCAAGCCTTTTCTTCTGCTGTTGGGGGTGCAGGAAATGAGGCGTCAGGGAGCTGCCTGACATACGGGTTTCTATATGGCCTCTGTAATGGAGGTATGGCTGACACAGCCTGCGCCCCAGCTGCTTGTAGGCCCTGGGAGCCATGTTGGTGGCCTGCAGGTGGCTGGTACAGGGGAGAGCCGCCTTTAGCACCTCTCGCTGCTCCGTGAACTCCAAGTTCTGAGGTCATCAGAAGCTGCTTGATGAAGTTTCTACTGCTCTGCCTGCCTTATTCTCCGGCTGGTGGGTCTCCTTTGGACTGCCTGAGTTCGATGGCAGAATTTTCATTTCTCGCTCTGGCTGGCGGGACAGCTGTCGGCAGGGAAGAGGTATTGTAAGCACCTTTTGTTTTACCTGTTGCAGGGAAATAGAACACCAGGATGAGCACCGGATAAAGCAAGTTGGACCGTTGTCACAAATAGTGCAAGGAATTGCCTTGGTTTGCCCTCTTGGAAGCCAACTGATGTCACTGGGAAGTATTTTATATTGGAAGATGTGAACTATGCTGGCTCAGCCTGGGGCGAGGCAGAGAAGGGGATGCAAACAAACCACACCTTGAATAGCTGTTGACGACCACAGCGCTTCTGAAGTGACTGCTAATAAGCAACACTAGCAGCAAAAGGCATTTTACACCCCGTGTGCATGTTTCCCCCACGGGAAGCTGGGAGGAATTATAAGGGGGGCTTGGGAGGAGCGGTGCCTGCCGGGGCGCTGGCTGTGATGCTGTGGTACAGGCTCCGAGCCCAGTTACACATCCAGGCCATGTGGGTCAAACCTGCCTCTGGCTTTGCTGAGTTATGGCTAAGTATCGGCTGCCTTGCTTTGTATACTGCTGTTTGGCAGAATATATTTGGGATGTGAGCAGAACTAGAAGGGAGATGGGGGGGGGGAAGACTTTGTGTGTTTTAGCCAGGATTGGAACTTAGCTGAGGACTCCATTGATTGGAAAGACAAAAAAAAAAAAAAAAAAAAAAAAAAAAGGCATTGTGCAAAACCAGCTTCAGAGCTCGCCGCCTTTCCAGGAGAAAGCCATAAGGTCAAGGTGAGGGGAGATGAAGGCCTCGGGGGTGTTGGGGAGGGAGATCACGGTACTGGAATAGGCTGAAGGATTTGCAGTCTGACACAGAGTAGAAAACATGAAGTACCATAACTTATTGGGAATTTACTGAACTTGATAGCATATACATTAGGCCTGCATGAGCAATTAGTGCTGATTAGCAGTTCCCTCTGCTGGCTGAGCTAATGAAGTTATTCCTTCAGTTCTACAGGTGTATTTCTGACATTGCAAGGGTGCAGTTAAGTTGAGCAGTGTGGTATTTCCACACATAAATTAACAAGGATGGCTACGTAAAGCAGTGCCACAGAAGAACTGTGCAGCAAATAATAAAACCATGGTTCACTCTAATGCCATCAAACTTCTCTGGTAATAAAAAGAGCAGAGCAGCCACAGGCTCTTGTTCTAGGAGTGATTCTGACATGCGTTTCCCTGGACGATTCAGAGCCATTGCTGATGATATTTTGTGTTGGGTTTGGTTGGTTGCTGCATCATTTTGCAGTTTTTTTGGTGTGTGTGCATATGTGTGTAGGTGCTGTTTGTTATGGGGCTTTAAGCAAGGACAAAAGTCTACCCATTATTTAAATATTTTATAACATATTATTTTAAGAGACTGCATTTTTTAAATGGAGCTAAATACTTCTTTCTTCAAGGAACAATAAAGCAGATCATTAATTTGTCTCCTACATCTCTTAGACAAAATGGAGATGTGGTGGCTTCCCACATCATTAACAAATTATGAGCTAATTGGTATAGGCCTCTGAAGGCTTAAGTCACCCTGAAATATGCAATGAAGTCAGGTTGTCAGCATCTAAGCCATGTTTCCTTCTGTCCAAATGGCTCTTCCCGATGTGGTTCCTCAGGGAAGGAGACCTCGCTACAAAGACACTCTCTGCTCACAGACTTAACATGAGCCGGAGTCACAGCTTAAACAGTGATCCTACGAAAACATTTTTACAGACAAATGTGCTTTTCTTACCTTCCGTGGATTTAATTTTATTTTTTTTATCCTGAAAGTGGCCTGTGAGTGAGAAGCCCCAGCTTCTCTTTACATTTGCCAAGTGCTTTTGGACACCTCTGCTTCTGCTCTCTGTGGAACGGGGTTGATGTTAACTCACCTGTCACAAAGTGCTTTACAAATAAACATAAAGGCGGCTATGAAACTGTTAAGTAGTTGTTTTCACTTCCAGGGAAACTGGCTCAAGCCCAGCGACTCAGGCAGCCGATGGCTTTCCATGAGGAGATTCCTGTGGGTTCCTGCGCAGAGCTCTCCCACCCCCCCTGACACTGCCCCTCGCCATCCAGCCAGCAGACAGCCTGAGGCGAAACAACTGCCTTTTTCCCCCTGCCAGAGAAATCCTGCTCTGTTCTGGCCCAGGCCACGAACTGTTTGAATATGTGCTTCCCGTGCTGTGGCTCAAGCTCCTCAGGAAAACTTCAGCTACGTCCAAAGTCATAACTGAAGGCAAGCATCCCAGGCTAAGACCAGGCTTACTGTGGGAACGCCTGGATGCTGCCAGAGAGAGCGGCCGCCGTGGGAGGTGAGGATGGCCAAGCTAAACAACTGCTGTCTGGTCCCACATCCTCCTCCTCCTCCTTGGGAGCAGCAGCCCTCCCACAGCTCGCCATGAGGCCGGGATCGGGGTGCCCTGCTCCCCAGCTAGTCAAGGGGCGAGGGACCACTTCCACACCATGCTCTGCCGGTTCCGAGGCTTTGGGCTTCGACTTGCCCCGACAATGAAGTGTGATGCTCCAGCGGGCTTGGCTGCGTGAACTATAAATCACTTTCACTTTCTTACTTGAATCGTGGGAATTTGCATACAAAAAGCCCCATTAGTCCCGATCAAAGGATGTTTAGATTGCTGGTGTTAAACGACCAGAAGCAGACAGTCAAGTTGTGAGTTGAACATGTCTCCCACCTAAAAGTGAAACGTTTGGTGGTGTCATAGGAATTTTTTACTAACCCATGAAGAATAATTGTACTGCTTTTCTTACTGGGTTTTCACCACTATGTTAAAATTGAATTTATGTAATGGCAGAAAGTTTAATTTCAGAAAAGGTAAAATGTCATACTGGTTTTTATTTAAAATATTTTTTTACATAAGGTGTTGAGCATTATTTATAGCTGCATTTTTTTCACCATTACTAAATCAAATTCACTTGATTTATGCTACTAATAATATTAACGGACCAGACAATAATGGTAATAAGCTGCAAATGCAATCACTTCTCCGTGAGTCCTCATCACCTTTGTGGTCCAAGCTGCCATCTCCTTTGTAGTAAAGACTAGGTCATAGCTGGTTAATCACCCCCCAAGTAACTCCTGATTTACTGAAGCACAATCAATGTTTAACTTAACTTACCCATTGCTTTATATGTTGGGCTATTTGAACCATTAAAATGTAACTCTCCTGATTTAAATGGGTTAGGAGGTTTCATGATAGGGGAGACAACAGAGACCAAGTGGAGCCATCAGATGTAGAAAGACGTTCTTGATGTCAGTTTGCCTTTTGTCATGTACCCATGCTTCATATATGTCAGTCAAAGGGGAAATTCAGAATTCCCCTGTGAAAACTCAGAAGTATTAATGTGCAAAGGGGGAAGCGCTAGTAAGTAGTCTTACTACTCCCAGTATTTTACACGAAAAGTGCCAGTACTCACACTGCAAATGTGGGATGCTGTTGTATAACCTATCAAGCCGTTTCAACCACTGAGTGTATGTTTGGGGTATATGGATGAATCAAATCCAGGCTAAAAGAAGCACTTTCCCTTAATTAAGCAACGTTTAAACCAGTTGCTCCTTGGGATTTGCTACTGAATTAACTCCTGTGCTGTAAAAGGGATTTTCAGCTCTTCAGGGTGGGACAGCTCTGACTCCGAGATGCTTGCAGTCAGAAAATACTCAAATGCACACAGAGAGGCTCAGGAGAAAATAAGCCAGGGAAAACAGCCCTAGGAAAAGGGATTCACCAGCAGCAGCAAGGAGGAAGCGGGTTGGTTTTAAGCAGCAGTTTTCCACCTTTTTCCATTAGCAGACCTAATTTTTGCCTCCTGCCAGTGGGTCGGGAGGCCTCTGAGCAGCAAACCCAGGGGTGGCCCAGGAGCCCACAAAGTCCAGCTGAAAACAGCTGCGGGGGGGATGCACCAGTGAGGGCCTGGCGGGTGCTCTCGGAGGGTCCTGCACCACCCTGGGGACCTGCACAGCCGGGTGCAAGGAGATCACCGAGGTGACCATGACCGCGCCAGCAGGCTGATGGAGGAAGGTTTGTGTCTGGAAACAAGGAGGGGAAGGAGAGAGCAGGCAGGTGGAGAGAGGCACAGCCGAGAAAGATGAGAGGAGGGATTTGTGTAATAAGGTGCGGTAAGAAACTTGCACTGGATTTCAGAGACCGACACGTGCTGTCAATAAACCTGTGTGTTTTAGAGAGAAAAAGAATGAAAATTCATTCCGAAGACCCTAAAAAAAAATAAAAAAATCTTTTGGAGCAAAGCTGTATTTAATTTGGTCATAATCCCCTGAATTGAGATATATTTCAAGTTGACTGAAGACTCCTGAGCACGGCTCACAGAGGAAACCTGATCATTTTTGGCAGAGGGAAGAAAAACTGTCTGTTAGAACTAAGTTCTCTCAGCTGGCACGTTTATCACCAGAGATCAATGAAAACCAGAGGATAAATAAAAGCAGATTTTGAAAATGAACAGATAGACGTTCAGGCGCCAAAAATCTTTTTTTTTTTTTCCTTCTTTTTTTCTGGGTCTCTTCTTTTATTTTTCTGCCTTGAAGAAAATTAAATTGAAACGTTTTTTTATTGACAAGCCTGTATCTTATTTGCACATTTGCAAGACTGATAAATGGGTGACTGGTGTCCTATAGGGCTCAGATTTGCTGCCCCATCAGACCTATTTGTTTGTCCCACCAGATGCAGACGCTGCAGCGTGGTGTGTCTTTCAAGGTGGGACACAATGTTCTGCTTTAACAGGAAGCACATGGCCCACTTTTTAACCGCATAGCAGGACTTAGATGGGACTAAAATTACCAAGCAGCATGCTGATGATTTTATAAAATTTAACTGTATTTTCCCAGGGTGACTTGGTATTTCTAAGGGAAAGAGAGAGTAAACAATATGTTTGTATTTAGTAACAAGCCCTGGAAATGTACTTGGAATGCGGGCAAAGCTTTGGAGATATGGGGGACGGAAGTGCCCCATGCAGGGGGGGGGTCCAGGATCTCATGCAATGTAGCAGCATCCTTGATTAGTGTCCTTGCACGCGTCCTCTTTTCTTTAGATTCAAATGTCCTGGAAGAGTTGAGCCACCTGACCTCTCTCCTCTACGCTCTTTTTCCTGTATTAAACAGCGCAGCATTTTATTTCCATCCCCTTCAATATTATTGCCATATGTTGTCCATCTTCCATTTCTCCGTCTAACTGCTCCCACTTGGCCTTCCTCCTTCTCTTTGATTCTGCAGTCCTTTCTCCTTCTCTCTGCTGCCTCCTGCGCTCATGCTCTGAGCAACACCATCCCTGTCCCCACCAAAAGGGGACAGCCCAGCCCTTGGAGCTGTTGTCCACTAGGTACTGCTGTCTCCACTTTCTAAAAAGCCAATGAAGTGAACACCATCAGGTTTTCCTACTTTAATGGAGTTTACTAAAGGTGTGCACAAGGCTATTTTATTAACTGCTTTCACTCACTACCTTAAAGCACTCTGTTTTTTTATGGTGCTGATAAAAAAGAAAAGACAAGGGCTAAGCCACCAGGGTGCTGAGAGCAGGCCATCTCTCACAGATCAATATCATTTCATTGGTTCCATGTAGTTCCCCATTTATTGTCCCTCGCAACTGGCCTTACATCTGTGCTGTAAACTCACCATCCTTTTGTTCTGGATTTGTGCTGAGTACAATGGGATCCACACCCTTGACTGAGATCCCAAAGGCTTTCTGTAATTAAATATTTAAGAAGAGTAAGAGTAGTTGAAATCCATCCATTACCAACTCTTGTTATGGCTGGAGTAAGATTTTAATATAGAATTCAAACATGGAAGTCTTCTATTCACTGGTTTTGAATATAAATGCAAGCTTTAGTATGAATGGTTTATAATCTAGGTAGGTTTGGATCTATATTTTCTTTAGAGAAACAGCAAATCAAGAAAAAATACGATCAGTGTGGAAAGGTAGAGTCTGTTTCTGTAATACACTGTGTTTGAACTACAGCCTGTACGACAGCTGCCTTCAGTAGATAGATAAATCATTATGCAGAGAAAAAAAATACAAGAGTTATGTGTGCCACATTTGTAATCAAAACTCCATAAACTTCAGCAAGGGAAGGGAAATTCCACTTCAGGAGTACATGTTGTGGGTTTTTGACGAAAGAATATGAAGACATTATGCGCAAGATATCTTGAGGCAAAGCTGTGTATTACTCAACCATCCTGGCTGTAAAGGTGAAAGTCAGCGTGCCTGGTAGCAGAGGCCTATCTGTCTATTGATTTTATTTTATTCTTTTCTTTTCTTTTCTTTTTTTTCCTGAGAAGAGCACCACTCTATTGAAGTCCTTAGATATCACTAGAAAGATGTAACACAGGGGAAAAACGAGCTTGGATGAAACAAAAGCTTGACTCAGTGAAGTGCCATGATAGAAGAGAAGTAATATTTTTTCAGGTTGAAAGAAGGGATCTTATCAAGACTGTCTCCTTAATTTCCCCATAACATTTGAAGCAGGCTCCTAGTATTTAACGAGCTGCAGAACACAATGACAGCTATAATTTGGCTAATTAAAAGCAATAGGCAAGGATTCTTCCTCAAAGACAGGAAAAAACCCACTCATTTCTCTTAATAGTTGGTTGGCAAGTCTGGATTTTCTCATCAGCGCGACCTAGAGAAGTGCTTCTCCGGCCAGATCAACGCCTGGGGCCCATTGCCGAGAGCGCATCCCCGCCGTGCGGTGAAGTGTACTGCGGAGACCCGCGAGGCAGCTACGCACCGGCTGACTTTGCAACCTGGAGCTGTGTGGTGGCACCTTCTCAGGTACCAAGCGGTGCGAGATGTACTGGCGGGCAACAAGTCTCCGCCAGTTCGTCGATTCTCTGTTAGTCTGCGCTGCCACGTTTTTGTTGCTCTCGTTACGTGGGGCAGCAGGATGAGAGCTAGCCCATGTATGCATACGCTCCGGTCACACCCTAGGTGTTTCCTTTGTGCTTATGCTAGACAGTTTAGTGTTACGTTTAGTAGAAAAACATCTCACCAGTTTAATCCTCCCACCTCTCCTTAGCCTACCTTCCTTCCCTGCTTTCCCTCCCCACACGCACACATTCATTATCCAGTTCTTCAGATCCCATTACCTACTCGCTCTAATTTAAAACTTAGCTTAAAATTTGGTCAAAGCGGCTTTCTTTTCTTGCTTCTCGTTTCATGCTATTATGCCAGGGAAGGAGGGTTCTCATTTTGCTGAGCTAAGTTCAAGTTGGGACTTACTGCTCTGAGTTGTGCTCAAGCCTCTGCTGCTTAATCCAGGTATTTAGTATTTCTCAGCACCACAACTGGCTATCTGCACCATGAGATGAAAAAAAACCCGCCTCGCTTAGATGTTCTGAGCTTCACCATATTGCTCTTTGCAATTTGTTGTAAGATCTTATGATGGAAGGTTTTGTAGGGATGTAAAATACTTTTTTCTGGGCGCTGTTAATGGATTAGCAGTGCATTTTTTGTAACCACTTATGTTTATACCAGTCAATGACCAGTGTAAAAACCATCAGAGGTGAGTGGTGACAACTATTTTGTGCTCACATTGCACTGCTGAAAATGTGAGTGAAAACCAGTGACTGGGACCACACAACTTTGTAATAGTATCCTGCCCCTCTGTCCTGTGCATTTTTTTCTCCCTTCGTCTCCATGGGATATATCCATTACCTCTGCCCAATTGTTCAGTTAGTTTATGTGTTTCTCTGATGTCGCTTTGTCCTGACCATTTCTGCTACCAGCCGTCCCACATTGGTGAGCGTTCCTGCTCTCAACCGATTGCTCTCGAGTCCCGCTGGAGCACTACTGCGTCAGAGCAGCCTCTTCCCTGCCTGCTGGCAGATGAAGTTGATTATTCAGACAAGGATGCAATAAGTTTTACTGTGCTAGTCCAAAGGGAATGGATGCCTCCTGGAATGGCAACGCGTTCATAACATCCAAATCAAGTAACTCTGCCTCTTACAGCTCTTTAAGTAGCGCAGGATAACTTACCTGTGTATTAGCACATACAAACGCGGTATATATCCATGCTCTTCCGTTAATGTCTCTGAAAAGGGAGCGCAAATAAAAATACTTAAAGTTCTCTGATCTTTCAGTATTACAAGTGGGCTGGGATTCAGGAAAGACTCTGGATTTGCCTGGATTTAAGCAAAGAACATTGAAAATAGAGATTGAATAGTTCAAAGTATGTGTAATAGGGGATGAGGCCTTTGCCAAATCAATAGCTAATTTAAGTAAGCTCAAATGTGATATCTAATTACTATTATGTCTGTGATGTCTGCTTGGTGGTCTCTGCAAAAAACAAGTTTTGAACTTGAAGATATTCCCAGTGTACAGCTAGCAACAGCTCTAACGCAACTAATGCTGACCCAAGCGTGCGGATTTCACACTAGGCTTAGAAAATATCTTGGTTTTATTTCCATGGCAGTTTAAGATGGTCTAAGTCAGGGCTGGAACAAGCACAGTTCCAGCCAGACACTCGCTTTGCCCCAACACAAAGTTTCTCTGATGGGGAGACAGTTCAACGAGCAAACCAGAAAATTAACAGATACAAAACTGAAGTTACCAAGTTGGGAAAAAAAAAAAACCCAACAAAAAACCAACAACCAAGCCAGTAACTTTTTGCTCGCTCAGCTGCCTGAACCAATTTGCAGTGGGATCAGGAAAACACCAGCAGCTGACACTATTGTCCTGCAGCCTTACGCAGCTGAGGCACGTGGATGGGGGAGGCGCAGGAGCAGTGCTGGGGCCTCTCTCCTGAGCCCTAGAAATTAGTTGGCAGCTTTTCTTGTCCTGTGCTTTCTTCTTAACCTTGCTCTCCTTCACAGCCTTTCCATCTTGTGTCCCTCGGTGTGGCTGAAACCTGGCCGTTTTGCATTTTTTCTTTTTTCAGCTCTGTTCTCCATAATTGCCTCCTGTAACTGATGCAACCTGCTTTCCTGTCAGCTACTTTTCCCTCTGGTGAGGTCTGAGGTTTTAAAGTTTGAAAGACTTTTCCGCTCCCTTATGCTAAAGACAGCATGAGGCTAATAGGCAGCATTTTCCACCAAAAATATGCATGCCAATTATACCTATAGAATAAGGCGTGTGTGTGTGTGTGTATATGTGTGTGTATATATATTAAAAAAAAAAAAAAATTTGCTAATTTGCTATTTATATGGGCTTTCCAGAAGGACAGGAGTTCTGATATATAAAATGATGATCCAAAGGATGCGGCAGGGTCTATTTCTTTCAACGGTTCTTATTTTATTAGCTGTTCCTTGATGACACCTATGCTGGTCTTCTTTATAGGCTTCTTGGCATGGAAAGCCACATCTATAAAAGCAAACAGTATCCAATACTTACACTGTGGGTGTACATGCAAGCTTCGTTTGAGATAATATTCCCCGTGTTCTGAGTTAGTCTCATCTATACAACAGCAATTTTGCACCCTTGTAGTCATGTAAATGGGCTTTAAAGAAGACATGAGCATAATTTGTAGCTAGCCTCAGGACAAGAATTCCCTCCCACCACTTGAAAATGTGTTACCAAGCTGCACTAGGCTTGGAAATGATTTTTATGCAACAGAACAAAATTGTGTTGAAGCATATATTGCAAGATTGAAAAATCCCAATGTTTTATTTCTGTTTGTGTCCTAGTCGGCAGTAAGAAGGTAATGGTAGTTTTCTGAGACCATCAAGAATTTCATCACAACTAATGCACCCCTACAGATCATTTCAGCTTTGACAAAACAACATTGTTCAATGCAAATTCATTTTGTTGGATGTTCTCATTGGTTCCAATCAGCTTACTTCCATTTTAAGTTCCTTTTTATACGGCTACAGTGCAGTAAAACAGATCTTCACGTTGACCATTGACAGGGTCAGGCAATGCAGGTCAGGAATACAGAATTCCCAACACAACGCCCTGCTTCTGCTGCCCCCCCTTACAATACAATTTGATAGAGCATTTATTTAAAATAATTTTGTTTATGAAAAGCAATACTTTTCAGGTCTTACATTACTCTCTAATTTGCACTGAATGCAATGCAGTATAATTTTCAAAAGCTTTGCTTTTTTTTTCGTTCTTGTTTTTTTTAAAGTCAAAAGTTCTGATTGCTCCGATCATCTTTAAAAGGGCAGATACTGCTTAGGGATAAATCAGTCTACTTGAGTGCCTAAGAGTGCTGTCTCACATTATCTCATTGGCAAAGTTCCTGAAGTTATATTTTTAATCTGCAATTAATTGCACACTATGGACCAATTCTGCCAAGCTTCTCGGGCTAAAGCTTTGAGGTGGCCACAGGAGAGACAAGCCAGTGGGAAGCAAGCTATTAGACCTTGCCTACCGGGACTCACAGCCAACAAGTAAACCACGACTATTCTGATGACGTTGCGTGGCAGGGCAAGCAGGTATTCTTCAGATACGCTGCTGAGGTTTTTCGACCTGCAGGGTTTTATTGCAAACAGATACTTTGGCATAAGACAAAACAAGAGAACTGACAGTGCTAAAATATGCGTACTAGGTATATATGTCTTTGCAGCGGCAACATGGTGGTCGGTCAGTGTTGGGCTAACTAGAGGCAATGAGGTGCAGCCGTATTTCTCAGTTCTGTCATTAAACACCCTCCTTTGTTCGACGTTTTCACAGTGCTTTCATCCCCTCCCTGGTGAAATCTGGCTAAGTAGTAGGTCTGTTTCACAGACAGGGGAAAGGAGGACAGAGACAGGAGAGGGTCCATGCCACAGCCCCAGGCGGGCTGTGCGACTTGCCCTTCGCTTCCTTCAGAGCCTGCATGCTCCTCTGAGGATCCATCTTCACCTCCCCCTGCCCCACCAGGCCTAGAGATTTTAACTTACCTCTCGGGCATTTTACAAGGCTTCCAAATAACTGCTCTGGCTCCTGAGCGTGATTCCAGTTTACGTATTTTTCTTCCTTGATCTCTGTTCACCATTAAAGATCCCGTCCTCTGGAAACTTTCCAATTTCCCAGTTGTCCTCTCCAATTGCTCCCTCCAGCCAATGCTCCTGAAGGTGGAATTGCTGAAGAGATTACATCCGCTGGGAATAAATTCCTAAATGATGAGGCTTAACCATGTTCATTTCAATTTCTACACCTTGAAAAAGAATGCAGTAATTTCCCACTGGTCCCCCGGGAGAGGGTTAAGATTAAGTAAACAATGTTTGAAAAGCACTTTGCAGATGGCAAAAAAAAACCCCAAAAAACCTCCAAGCATTTCCAGAGATCTAGTGAGAGGAAACCTCTTGTTAAGCATGTCTCCAATCAGTTTTGACAATTATTTTCTTTTTTCTTTTATGGTTGCAAGCTTATTTAAAAGGAAAATAAGTGTTCACTTTTTTTGGCAGTTGGAGTTTGAAATTCATGTCTCTGTCAGATTCCTTGGGCTTCTCTCTCGTGTTCATTACTATGCTCTCTAAGTGCCTAAAAAACATGAGCTCCTAGGACAATAGAATTTTTAAATTAGTCAGAGTGTGATCTTCAGAGGAACTGAGGGAGCTGGGAACCTCTTGGAATTCATTAGATGCCAGATTTAAGCTACATATCCAAGCTAGATGTTCACATTTCAAAGAATTTTTTGAAGTATTTAAACAGAGTGTTCAGGGCTGAAGAGGGGCGATCCCCAGAGAGCCTTTAAAATGAGAGAGGAAGAGAAAGAAAGAAGTGGGCAAAATTATCCTGCAACTGGCTTCCGACACTGATTAGTAATTAAATTGGTAAAAAAGTTAAAGTCTTGAAATGATTTAAAATCCAGCTACAGAACTTCCTTTCCCAAGGAGCTGGAGTGCCTTTTTAGGCAAAAGGCCGCAACAGTAATTCATTGGATTTAACTGATTTTGCCACCTTTTCTCTGGGAGGTGATAAAGCTGGTTGTCAAGATAGATAAGAATGCCGCATTGTGGACTGCATGCTCGCAACATTTTCCAATTTTAAGTCCTCTGTCACCAGGGCTTTTTCATCATCTTCAGGCAAACTCTAAGTATTATGGTTTGCCTTTCTTTTAGCGTCTCAAAGTACACCAGGCATATTAAAGATATAGAAAGAAACATGTGTCCCTGCCTAAGAGATGATTTCTTAATTAACTCTTTTATTAGATAGCTTATTACATTCTAGGGGCTTTGATCAATGCCTAAGCCACTGCACAAATGCAGAGGAAGGCTCAGTCGTGGCCAGATGAGTTTATCACCAACATGGATGATTCATGTCTAGGGTAGAAGAAAAGGAAGTTCTTGAATGGGGACCTGAAGCAAACACAGTAGTCCACACTGGTCCTGAGCCGGCCAGTTCTGGAAGGACCTTCTCCACCCTTCTTGGAAGCAGTCCAGGCCCCATCCATGTGATCCTTGAAGCGGCCTGACTTCTACAGATAACCTCTTCTCTTGTAGCAGGCAATATTGGGACCTCTGTGGGAAAGACACTGAGCAACCTTGTTTGGCCAACATTGCAAGAGCAGAAGGGGTGGCTGAAGCTGGAGGGACTGAGAGATTTGGTACAGGTCACAGCAAAAAGCATAATTGGGGCTACGAACAGATTTATTAAAGGAATGACTTTCAAAGGCCATCAAAAGGCATCTGAAGGTCACTGATATCCAACGGCAAGTGTTTAAGGAAGAAGAGCAGTGTGAATAAAATGGCATAGAAAGGAGAAAAAAAATGGGATAAATGCAGAAAAAGGTGGTAAATCTTGAGTTGCTTAATTGAGAGGAAGATGCTAAGAGTTTTTGGAGAGAAAAGTTTTAAAATTTATTAATTAAAACCCAGCCTTTTACCAATGATTTTTCAGCCAGGCTTTTTAGTTTTTCAGAGCCCGTAATGCTTTCCAGATTCCTGGGAAAGAAAGGGTATTCCTCTTTCAAATACTGATTGCTCTTTCAATACATGCTAGAGAAAGCTAGGCATGACTAAACTATTATTTCAAGAATTAGTATATGATTGTGGATGATAATTATATCCTGTTGAAAGCATCCCTTGAGGTAGGGATGAAATGGGGTAATTTTGTGACCCTTCACTTGTCTTCAATTATTAAAGACAGTCTGTAACTGAGGACAAAAAAAAAATTAATAAGGCTTTGGGCTTCAACCACACGAAATATCTCTCTCTGCTAAACAAAGCACAAGCATCTTCACTTTTGTATGCAAGTTCAAGCAATGCGTATGCTGGAGTGTCCTTGCTGAACTGGAGTGAGAATGAGGTGAGTGTCCCTGTATGTATGGAAGATGCCCTGTATCCTCCACACAGAAATGACTCTTCTTCTGAAAAAGAAACACAGCTGCTCCTGAGACTGGGCACTACCACCAAAATAACCAAACCACCCAACCAGAGGAGGGCCTTTCTGTGGGAGTTTGCAATGCCCCAGGAGGTTAGTGGGGCTAGTAATTTCAGTAGGAACAAGAGCTTATGTAGGTTTCTTTTTTTTTTTTTTTTTTTTTTCTGTAGGAGGTATCCACTTGAATGATTCATTGAATTACTTCTTTTTTGCAGAGTAAATTTTGTGATGTTTTTCCTCATATACCCCAGATTGTAAGCCATCCCGCTTATATGCCATAAAGTCCTAATAAATACACATCAGACTTAAAAAGCTTCCACAAATGTCATTATTTCAAGGCAACCTACTCATTCTTCAGAAGTGGAAAGCCAGAAACACCTCCAATATGAACACCTACCCATCAAGAGATTTCCAATTCCTTGTTTTATTCCCGAGAGGTTGCCAAATGGAGAACTACTTTACAACCAGGGATTCACACCTGAACTGAATATTGGACAGCCCCAAAGAGCAAATAGTAAAACTTTCAAGGACAGACAATTTGAACTATGGGCACCTCAATATAAATACACATATTGTGGGAGAGAGCATGAGGAAAGTGAACGTTGCTTCTTTGGATTTACAGATTTTCACAACCTACTTTAAAATAACTGAACGGCAGTGTGTAACACCTGCATTATTTCAGGTTAATGCATGCAGCAGATCCAAACAAACAGCAACAGCGTGCCAAGGTGAGCTGAGGCTTCAGCTTTTTTTGAACGGTGACGTTGTGTTTCCTGAGCCAAACAAAGTGTGTGGAGCAGAAGACAAATGATCAGTAGCTGCTGCCCGCCTTACACCCCCAGTAACACTGTGAGCTGTGCAGCTGAGGTATTCATTTTGCCACCAGACCCCCATCTCATCCACACGGTCATGACAGCAACTCCCACCCGAGGAAGATCCCTCCTTTTGTCCTTCAGCTGGGCTTGCTGGCAGAGACCTACAGGGTCACGGCGTTGCCAAATCGGCTCTGGCAGTTGCAACGACAGTTCCTCTTCTGAGGGCATCAGTGGGACGTAAGCCATGCTAGCACGAGGGCGTTTCCCTGGCCACAGGTAAGATGCTAAGCAAGGCTTGAGCTATGGAGCACGCCGTGCTTTGAGCACTGAGGGTGACCGCTTTGCACAATCACAGCAAGAGCTCTGTGTCTAATTTGGGCAGCAGCAGATGGATCATTTAAGACAGAAAGAGACTGGCACTACCAGCAGAGCGAAGGGATAACGTGTTCCTTCTGCAGCACAAATCTCACAAGTGACTCATGACTCTTCTGCAGCTCACGCTGGCATCCCTTGCTCTTTGTGACTGTGACTGCACATTTTAAAGGTCAGGATGTAGCGCTTCTTCCCCCAGTACCTTCGAGTCCATGCTGGTCAGAGTTTTGCTCTGAAGAACGTCCAGTGCACACGACAGTTCCTCACGGTTTGATCAGCAGCTTGCTCTTCTCTTCCTCCTGGCCCAAGCATAGAGATTATGAAATAATCTAGCCAATAAACCTCTCAGAAGGGTTTGATTCCCGGGTGCTCGTTGCATACATAATTATCATGTACATGACTAATATCAGGCAGGCCTGGTGCTGGTGCTCAGGCTCTTGTGTGCCTGAGCCACACCCACATTCCTCCTGCGAGCCCTCATTTCAGAACAGATTTCAATTAACTTTCATCAGATGTTTAAGGTGGCCTAAGCCTTTTCTTCTTCGCGTAGGTGTTTAAATTTCACTGCCTGACACTTAAGGACGTACTTCACTGCTAACTAGAACAGAGACTGGTTTGGGCATGTGCTTAAATGGCCTCCTGTCTAATGGTCTGATTTAAGTAGGACTTCCCACAACAGCAAAGCCCTGGCGTTAGCTGAGCTGTGCGTGCAGATTCCCTCGTGCGTGAGTTCACGTGCTGCTCGTTCCGAAAGCACACAGTGGTGGTTCGTCTCTAACTCCCTGAAGCCACAGGCATTTCACTGCTGTCCTTGCTGGAATATCAGAAAGCCCAAAGCTGAATGGTGTTGGAAATCCCATTGCTTTCCTCCCCGAAACTGAATTGTCATCTAGATCAGGGACTAGCTTTCTCTGCAAATTTTAGTTCTGGGTACGATAAGTCCTGGTGCTGCGCAATTTATACCGGCTTCAGCCCAGCGTGATCCGAATCAGTGCAGGCTGTGCTCTGTGATGGTAAAACCCCACGAAGAATTTCCATCAGCATAGGGAAAATGCTGGCCGGAAGATCCAAAGGATAAGAATATCCCAGTGCAACTGTATCCTTAACTCTCCTTAAATTCTCTTGATAACTTTTATTTATTATTTTACATGGAAAAAAGCAAACCGATACAGACTGCCATGTGTACCATGGGCTGGAACGCCGTGCAGGTAAGCAACCCTCTCCGTTTGCCCAGAAGTTGAAATAGGCCCCCTTGTCTTAGCAGCTCGGTAATGTTTCCATCTTTCATACGCTTCCAGCTGAAAATAGTAATAGTTCACCTTTGACAGTTACGTAGAAGAAAAAACTGCAGCCTCAGTTCAGCTTCCCTTGAACGGGTGAGCTGAAATTTGCAACCGTGTTTCGTAACAGTACCTTTACTGGCAAGCTTGCCAAAGAGGCCTGGGATAGGTGACCTTTGCAAATGAATAACCAACAACTTTGACTTTAGAAATAGTCTTTCATAATGAAGTTGATCCTGGGAACACACCCTCTGCCTACACTGAACTTATTTTTCAGTAACTTTACATCCAAAACTATGTTTAAACTATTTAAACTGTGCTTAAAATTGTATGTTTATTCCTGCGCAGGGCGCTAACGTAATTAGGACTATGGGTCATCTTCTGCATTTTACTAGTCATATTGAATATAAAGTCCTAGAAGTGCCTGTCTTCGTTCCATAAATGCATATTGAAATAATGTAATTTCTTAAACATATCTTTAGTTTTCAAATATACACTTGTTCAAGTCCTGCTGAAAAAGAGGCCCAAAGAAAGAATAAACCAGCTCAAATATTCAAAACTCATCAAAGCAGTAAGAGTAAAAAAATAAGTCATAACAACCTATTGACTTGTCAGGTTTTATTTTTAGCAAATTTCAAGTTGTCATGTTCTCAAGACTTTTCCTTCCAGATCTCCGGGCTAAAAGGTAACTACCTCCTGTTTCACAAAAGGTAAGATACTCAAAAAATGCCAACTATCATGAGATAAATAACAAATCATGAGTCAGCAAAATTGCTCCAAAGCTTTGTCAGGGAACTTGTATTTTCATCCAGGTTGTTTTTTGTGTGACATTTGTGTGACATTGCCTGAAACGATTCCCTTATACCTCGGGAGTTTGGCTGAGAGACCTGACAATAGTCCATATTACTGACAGTGAATTAAACACATTTTCAAACTTTGTATAAAGAGACAGTTGATCTTCCTACAATCTGGGAAAGGGGAGGAAAGGGAAGAAAGGAAGAAAGGAGGGAAGGAAGCTTTTTTGTTTCCCTATTTATGCATCTTCTACCCTGTGGTATGGGAATCCATGCAAAGATCCTCACGGAGCATTTGTACCAGCTTTTTGTAAAAGTGAAAACACTAATAGCAGGGACAGTAGCTGGGAAACAGTATCAACATGAAAAAAATATATATCCTGATATATATTTCATATATATTACTCTATATGAAATATATGTATCTCCTAAAATACATATACATGTATTTATATACTACAGCCTCCCTATCTGATTTTTAAACGGGCCACAAATTAAGCTCATTCACATCCTTAAAAACCAGTGTTAGCAGATCCTTAGTAGTGGTTAAGGAACAAACAAACGGACACTATGAAACTGGTTTTACACGTTTCTGAAATTAATAGAAAATCCTTGACTGCCGTGGTCAGAAGTCAATATTGAAAAAAGATAGGATAATTTAAAAATCAAAAGAAATGCATGTGGATAGTGTTGCAGGTTACTTTGTTATTTCCTCCTTTAGCTTCAGCATTCAGTCCAGCGTCCCAGTGTCGTGCTTTTTTTTTTCTTCTTAATGGCTTTCTCCCTTCTAAAAGCATTGCTGGAGAAGTTTTAGGCCTGCTGAGCAAAAACCCCCAAATGCCAATGACCTCTTTGTAAGAACTTAGCGAGGGAGGCCGTTACACTCCAGAGACGCATTGTGGCTGCCTGCACGCAGCGTGCTGACACACAAAGTACAGGAAACGGGGGCTCCGTGGCTTCGGTGTCCTTCAGGGCTCCTTCATCCAAACCGTGATGGTCACAGCTAAGCGTAAGAGCCGAGCGAGCAGCCTGCAGCAACCGGGTTCACAGAAGGCTCTATTGATAATGACAACATTTCTAGATCAGTGACGAAGCCTCTGTGCACTCAGGAAGCTCTGAGGCTTTGACTATTTGAACAGGGGTTATGCTGCAGAGGCGGAAAGACAGCAGGTGGAAGAAGACCCAGAAAAGTCACTAGTCCCATTACTGCAAATCCAGTTGTGGCAATGGCGACTCTCTTGGCCATGGCACCTTGCTCCACGTGGCGCGTTTCTGGCCCGTGACCCAGGGCACGAGACGGGACTCTGCCACGCTCTAACTCCAACGAGCGCCGCTTCCCAGAGCAGGGCTGCAGGGCTCCCGAACCGGCAGCGCCGTTCTGCCTGCTCCTCTGCCTGCTCTGCGTTGCATCTGAGTTCATCTGGCTTTCAACTTACAGATTGCAAACATATTCTTCCCTCTAAGGCTCCGTACCGCGCTCACTCTAAGTCAGCATGACTGTGGGACCGACAGTCATTAAAGATGTATGCAAGTTATACTTTTACGAAAATCAGATTAAAAGCCCTCAAGGCCAGCCACTCTGGGCAAGTCAAACGTCATAGTAGCCTTTCCTGCTGTGCCAGCTTGGCAGTGTCGGTGCAGTTCCCCCGTGTCCTTCTTCCACCCGCAGCCCTGAGTTTCACTTTCGTTTCACTTGGGCACTCGAGTTTCAGTTCTCTTTCCACTCCTCTTTCTTCTGGCTGTCAGCTCCCTCAGCTACTGAAATACTTGTAAGTCCACTTTGTCTTCTTTTTGCTTTCTCATGCTATTCCTTTTCCTTTTTTTTTTTTTCTTTTCTGACTTCCCATCTTTCAAATCTGTTTTTCTCAAGTATCACAGTTTAAGCCATTAAGAAAGGGGAAATTAGGAAGGGCTGAGTTAATCAGGTTCTTAAGCTTCTTTGTGAAACTAAGTATCAGGTTGGGAACTATCACAAGTAGGGATGAGCTCAAGTGTTTTCTGGACTCGGGAAGAGCACTTTCAACCATTACCCTCATGCGTGTGCAATTTATCTTGCCTTTGTGGATGTATGAATGGATCAGGGGACCTTCTCTTTCTGTCATCCCCGACCTCCCCTTTCCCCCCAAATTAAATTCCTTTTTCAGTCTCTGTGGTGTTTGGAACTATGTCATGTTTTATTTGAATCATGCATTGTTGAAGTATGAAATGTTCGAACATTTGTATGACTGTTATTCTGATCCTGCAAGTTCTATCAGACTAAATACCTATTCAAATTATTAAGCAGAAATCTCAAGCCTTGTTTCTGTGCTTCCACAACTTCAGCTTGGCACATCCCCTGAGACAGTCACAGGAATTTTTGACAAAAAAACCCCATCATGACTATATGACAAGAATTACAGTAATTCTAGAATTACTACTTCATAATGACAATATAAGAAAATATTATCCTGGGGTATTATGATAGCTGCTTTGGCTAATAACTGTAGGGATCTGCAATGATCCAGGGGCCCAGCCAGGCCCTAACCAGCAAATAGCATAACAAAAAAAGGAGGATGAAATGGGTTTATGAGACATCTTGCACCAATTCTTCACCTTCTTGGTCCTGGCACCAGCAAAGAACTGCTGGTGGTCCGGGATGAAAGGGCAGGACTCGAACCATCTCCTGCTCCCCACTGCACTCGCGAAGCCGCGCGCCCTGGGAGAGGCCGGGAGGACAACAGTGACCATGCTGCCGTGATGTTAACGAACCAGGGGAGCTGCAGTGAGTCAGGTTCAAGTCCATTTGTGTTACTAGAATAGGATTGAGCAGCAATTGAGAATGTATAAACCCAACGTATGGTACGTACTAGTTAGCCTTTAATTTTTAAAAAATAAAATACATATGCTTGCTGCATATATATAAAAATACAGGATATGGGTTAGTCTAAAACCACTATACAAGACTGCTCTGTGCCAAATCTGAGCGATGTGTACAAGATCATAATAATCTGTGTAACATTTACTCAGTTGTTTAATAAGCAGACTCTGTCAATGGAGGACGATTGGCTTCTGGACAGGTAGGTAAGGGGGAGTTACCACTGGCAGTTTGTACCTTGTTGCTGCAAGCAGCCCAGGGATGCTGCTTTGTGTAACTGTAATTGAAACCTATTTTATTCTGCACTGTGGTGTTCTGCAAGCCATGGGCTTGACTCTGTTTTCAAATATACTGTCTTTATGTAAATGTGTGGGAAACAGAGCAAGGAGCATTGCAACTTTCTGATTACTCAGAGTACTGCTTAATCTTGGAACTGTAGGCTCGTCGTTGTCATGGATCGCAACAGTTCGGAGCATAACAGGGGAAATGAGAATGAAGCAAGCCTGCTATTTCACGACGGACTATCCCTAAGCCATTTTTGCCATACTTTTTTCTGTAGTATTGCCTGTATTTCCCTACTGTAAAACTGTCTGGTAGAAAGTCATATGATACTGTAACACTAGTAATTTAAAAATGAGACATCTTACAATAGTTTCAGTTGCATTAGAAACGTAAAGGCCCATGGCAGTTATGTTTCTGTAATTAGCATGGTTCCATCGGTGTGGTACAGCTTTGGGCCGGGTCCCGCCAGCTCTGGATAAATCCATGTGCCTCTGCACACCACAGCCCACTCATCAGTCAACGCAGGACCTTATCTCAGGAAAATCTTTTAGCTGGGAGACAGGGAGGTTTGATCCTCGACTGGGCTCAGGTGTAACTGTTGAGCTGTTCCCATTTCCGTGCGTAACTGAGTTCGTGAGGCCGGGCCAGGAGCCAGGCCGCTGACACCGACCCGCCCGGGGCGGAGAGGGGCACGACTCCGTGCCCGCGGTCAGACAGCGCAGCGCACCTCGAACCGCCGCGCTGGGGCCGGGGGAACCGCCCAGCTCAGTCCCCGCGGCCCGCGGTCAAGCGACACCGCTTTGACCTCATAAGGAGGCGGGAAGCAGCCCCAGCCGGGGAAGCGAGGGCCGCCTCACCTCCAGGAGGCCGCGGCCCGAGTGCGAGCGGCAGCGAGTCCTCGGCCCCGGCTCTGCCGGGCGACAGGGAGCGAGCTGAGCTGCTGCGCCCGCGGAGGAGGCAGCCTCCGCCTGCTCACGATCTGGGCGCCGGTGCCGCCGGGCGCAGAGGGGAACCCGGCCCCGGCTCCCCCGCCCAGGCTCGGGCGGGGCGGCTGCTGCAGGCCCGGGCCCACCGCGCGCAGCACACCGCAGCACACCGCCGCGCAGCACCGCCCCGCCCCGCCCCGGCCAGGCCCCGGCGACGGGCGCCGCGCACGCCCGCGAGCGCGCTGACGTCGACGGCACCGATAGGCGGAGAGGCTCGCTCCGCCCGCCCCCTCTCGGCCGTGTTCCCCTGCCCTGCCGCCCCCCCCCCCACCCCGCCGGGAGCTCGGGCTCAGTCCGCGCCGGCCGGGGCCGCGAGCGCCGACGGCCGCCTCCGGCTCTGCGCGCGCGCACGAGGGCCGCCGGGCGCGCGCACAGGCGCTGGGGAAGGGGGGAGGGGGAACCGCTGCGGGAGCCGCAGACGCCGCCGCGAGCGAGGCCCGCCCTGCCCCCACCCTCCCGCCCACTCCCCACGCGCGCACACGCCGGGACCGTTGCCCCTGCGCGCGCCTCTCCCGCGCCGGCAGGGCCGCGGCAGCATGAGCGGCTCTTCCTGACCGCCGGCCGCGCCGCGTCAGTCCCCCGTCCCGTCTCTCCGACCCCGCGCCGCCGGGCAGGGCCCCGTCCCGGAGCCGGGCCCTGTCGGATGCTCGCGTCCCCCCCGTGCCGAGGATGCTGAAGATGAAGCTGCCCCTGAAGCAGACGAGCCACAAGGCGGCGGCGGCGGTGGAAGAGGCGGCAGCCACGGGGCTGGGGCTGAAGGAGCCCGGCGGTGCCCTGGACTGTCACCTCCAGCTGCAGCAGGTGCCCCGGGCGCCGGCCCGCGGGGGCGCCGCCGCGGGAAGGGGGTGCGGGCTGGAGAGGCCGAGCCAGCTGCACGGCTTGGGGCCGGGGCCTGGGCCCGGGCCTGGCCCGCCGCCCCCCCCCGCCGCGCTCACCGCTCCGGGCGGCGGCGGGCCCGGGTCGGCGGCGGCCCGCACCGACAAGGAGACGGTGTACGAGTGGTTTGGGCTGGTGCTGGGCTCGGCGCAGCGGCTGGAGTTCATGGTGGGGCTGCTGGACCTGTGCAACCCGTTGGAGCTGCGGTTCCTGGGCTCCTGCCTGGAAGACCTGGCCCGCAAGGACTACCACTGCCTCCGCGATTCGGAGGCGAAGGCCAACGGGCTCAGCGACCCCGGGCAGCTCGGCGACTTCCGCGACCCGGCTGTGCGCTCCAAGCTCATCGTCTACCTGGCCCTGTTGGGCTCCGAGAACCGCGAGGCCGCCGGCCGCCTCCACCGCCTCCTGCCCCAGGTGGACTCCATCCTGCAGAGCTGCCCGGCGCGGCGGCCCCAAGCGGGCGCTGCCGAGGAGGAGGGGGCCGAGGAGGAGGACGTGATGGTAGTGATGGACGGAGCTGGAGAAAACGGGCAGGCCAGCCTCCCCGCCGCCCAGGGCCTGGGCTTCGGCGCGCAGGAAGAGCTGCTCCTGCTCTTCACCATGGCCTCGCTGCACCCGGCCTTTTCCTTCCACCAGCGGGTCACCCTGCGGGAGCACCTGGAGCGGCTGCGGAGGGCCTTATGCGGGGACCAGGAAGAGGAGGGCTTCGGCCGCCACCAAGCCCAGGTAACGCCGCGTCCTGGTCTCTTCCAGCTGCGCCATCTCATCAGGCGGTTTCCTCCTCCCTCCTTCACCCCCTCCCGATTTTCGAGGAGCTGAGGGCGGCCCCTGCCTTTCCCCGGAGCCCCCCACTGGGATGTGGCCCCTCCTGTCTTGCCTCGCTGCTTGTTCTATTTCTCTCTCCCCCCCCCCCCCCAGCAGTGTAGGCCCCGGCCACCCCCATAGCTGCTGGAGTTTCTAGTACGAATTTCTTGTTGCGACGACGTAACAGTGACTATGACGTAGTAGAATCGGGGAGGGAGGACTTCTTTTTCTAGCCTGCCATGCTTTTTGGAGCACTGCTTTTTGAATCCTGCCTTGCTGGAGCACACGGTGCAGAGTGCGGCTACGGCTTGACTGGGTGCCTTGTATGCTATAGGCCACTGAAGAAGTTGTACTGTCCAGAAGTACAAGCAATAGCTTAACTAAACTTGTAAAAATAATAATAATGCTAGATAGAGACCATACGGACTCTGAAAGAGTGTTCTCTAGAGGTTTAAAACAGTAGAATGCATTGAAATATTTTTTATATGGAACCTGCTCCCCCCGCCCCCCCCCCCCCCCCCCCCCCCCCCCCCCAAATGAGACTTAGGCTTGGACTTGGCAAGGATCAGGGCAGCAGTCAGGGGTTGGCTGCTCTAAGGCTGATTCTCTCTGAAAAGCCATGTTCAGTAATGTGGCGGAAGATGTTTGGGAAGGGGTGGTAATCGTTCTATTAAAGGAGCAAAGGAAAATGTCACAACTGGAGCTTCTGTTCAGAGAAAAACTGGTTTTCTGGGTGCCTGTCAGGAAACAGCAAAGCACATCTTGAAAGCAGATGTGCCACTTGTTGCTAGAACGTGGCTGTCACCGAGAATGAAGATTTTCAGTGAGTGGCACTGAAGCATTCTCCTGTGCAGCAGCTATGTTTAAACTTGGGTTTTCCCCCAGTGCCATTCATTGCTGCCCTCTTCACAAGCGCTGGCTTTAAAATCTGCCCCATATTTATGCAACCAAGGCATCATCTTGGAGCTCTGCAGTTTTTGGTCTATAGATGGCCTCTCCTGCAAAGGGGAAGAAAGGGCTGGAAGATAGGTGTTTATAATGCTGTTCACCTGCACACATGAGGTTTGCATCGGGTACTTAACAGAAAAAGGTACAAAACAGTAAGGGTTGGGGGTTTGGGGTTTTGTTTCTAAGTTTACTTGCAGTGCCGCTCCTAGAAAACTCTTTTACGTTGCCTGCCATGCAAAAGCAATGGCCCTTTTCCTGTTTAGTAAAGATGGGATATGGTCTTGAGGAGTGTTCAGAGGAGATGGGGGTGAATTTCTAAGCCTTTGAATACATCAAGTAAATGCTTGTATCATTTTAAGGCCAAAGCACTTTTGGCAGGTCATAAACTAGCGGGTAGATGTTACAGTACTGAAATCATAATGAATTCATAGCATTAAGTCCAAAAAGTGTTTGTTTTGGCTCTTTGACTTGCATCAAGTCTAGCTCTATCCCAAAATGAATCCTGGAAGTCCATCTTTAGGGGGAAAAGATCGAGTTGCAGGAAGTGGTAAGACTGGACACCGTTGTTGCTGGGTTTGAAGTGCCACTAACTGGAAACATACCTCCTGCCTGAAACTGGCACATCAGTTGTAGCTGCTCAGTGTGTCCCGCCGAATGCATTAGAAGATCAGGCTCTCATGACTACTGGAATTGAAGTCTGTGTTGTGCAGCATTCTGGCTTTGGCATAAAAGCAGCCTTCCAAGTTGTGGTGGTTTTGTTTACTCCGGGGACACCAAGAGACCAGAATCTGCTTGGCTGAACATGCACATCACATATTCCCTAGTCCACGCAGGACTGAAACTACATCCCTTCTGTAGGCTTTTTTTTTCCCTTTCTTAATGGTTAAATTGTAAATACAGCAGAGCCTCTTCTGGGAAATTACGGCTGGCAAGGAACAGAGGGATTGATGGGTTTCTGCTGAGTGTTTTCAGTTCACGTTCACAGGGGTAGTGGTGGGACCCTCGCAGGTAAGATGCTAGAGGAAATGGAGTTAGTAGCACGGTTAAAGACTTCCCTGGCAAAACGTAGCTGTACTTTTAAATTGGATTTGATTTAAAATCCTGTCGGGCGTCCACAGGCTTTTTATCCTCCTTTAATCTCTGAAATTTAAGTGCCTTCAGGGCTTTGAATTTGTGAACTAAAACGGTTCATAAAGACCTCTTTGAATTTTTCTTGGGCTGGCCCCGGGTCAGAAGGGCTGGGCTCCCTCTTAGGCTATAACCGGCTCTGTGGCCGTGCAGGCAGCGGCCGCGCAGCACACGCAGCTTTTCCTCCCGCCCTTGTGATGCTCGCCGTGCCCTGGGCCGTGCCCCCAGGGCCAGCCCGCCGTCCGCCTTGCTGCCGCCCCTCACGGCGGCACGGGAAATGCCCGGAGCAGGCGGTTCCTGTCACGTTTTGCAATGGCCGCACCTGGAAGGAGTACTTGAACTTTCTCTTCCCCTATTAAATAGGGACAGCCACGTTCTGCGGGGGCAGAAGAACCGATAAGGGGCGGGGGGGGGGGGGGGAACCCCAACACAAAGAGCACCGTAACGGCCCGGAGGCCTCTCCCCTTTCCCGGCCTGAGAACGGCCGGGGGGAGGGGGTGACCTCTCGCTTTGTTTGCGGGGAGGAGGGATCGATCATGGTGCGTCCCCGCCCCCTGAGGGCACAGCCCCTGCTCCCCTCGGCCCTTCCGCCGCCATCCCGGTGGAGGCGAAGGGGCAGGTCCCCCCGACGAGCCGCTCCGCGAGACCCCTCCTCGAGCAGGGATCCGGTGACTAATGGTCACGGCTGCTTCCCGCCCCCAGTCAAGATGGCGGCGGCGGAGCCTGCGCTCCTGGTCACGTGCCCGCAGGGCGGTTTCCTCTCGGTCCCGCCGGGGGAGGGGACGCGCCCTCTGTTGCATAACGAGAACGGTCTCGGTCGTTCCGCACCCACGTAGCGGCGCCCGGTCCCGCCGCCCCGGGGGTTGGAGGGGGCCCGCGCTCCCGGCCGACCAATGGGAGGGAGGAGGAAAGCCCCGCCGCCCCCCTCCCTCGCGCGCCGCCGGGGCCCCGCCGCGCCCGTTCGGGTCCGTGGTGCGGGGAGCTGTCCCTGCCCGGAGCGCTGGAGATCCCGCGGCCCTGTTGCTGGTGGGAGAAGCCTGGGGCGTGGGAACACCCTGGGGCAAGGCTTGGCCGCAAGTGCGGCCTGTCCCGAGAGGGGCTGTGGTGTGCCTGGTTTATCGAACAGATAAACCACAGGAGAAGTTCTGTGCTGAGAAGCTGCCAGCTCAGCTCTGGTCTTCCTTAATGGTCTTCTGAACAGCCTGAAGATGGTAGGAGAGCTGTTGTTCACATCACCCATGAAATAATAGGTGCCTGTGGCAAGCAATGGCAATGTGAAATCAACCTACAGAGGTGATGGAGTTCAGACCTGGAATTGAACGGGGTAGTTTTATTTGTCAAGTTTAGATTCTGAATTCCTTAGGGTAAGGCCTGTGTTACTGCATGTGCCGTATCTAACAAAATGGCTTGGTTTGAGGCATCAAGGAGCTATAACATGTAGCTGTAATGAACAACATAGCACAAGAGGCTCACCTGCAAAGAATTTGTAGGTGATTTACTAGAACATAAAGAAGTTTACTTTTTTCCCATGATTGGGATTATGTTTTCTGGATAGAATCTGTGCTGTCTGATAAGATTGAGCTTACATTAAAATTGCTTTTGACAAAGGATTAATAGGATTGCTGCTCTTTTTTGGTCTCCTATTTTAATGATCCTTTAAGAACTTAACATTTGTTAGTGATACATTTTAACAGATTTGGCTGATAAATTCAAAAGTTGTAGGAGATAGGACTGCTGGAATGGGATGGGCAGAAGTAGATTGCCTTATAATGGCATAAACTTTGTTTCTTTAAGAAAGTGTTCTGAAATACTTTTGGTTTTACTTAAGGTAGAAACACTTGATACTATTTGCAGATTTTTAAATGAAAGTGTAGTTTCTAATAGCTTTTGGGAAAAAAAGTCATTGGTACATTAAGCTGTGCAGAATGTGAACATTGAATCTAAAGCTGAAGTATAAGAATAAATCAGCAGCATTCACATCTGTAGTCATAGAACAAGCATTCATGTGCAAAGAGTCTGCTGGTACCACTATATATATTGGTTTAAGTAACAGAACACATAGCTTAATTCTTGTGTTGATTATATTTGTTTCATAAGGGCATCAGTGTCAAAGCTTCTATAGGTACATCAGTGATAAAAGGAAGACTAGGGAAAATGTGGGCCCTGTCCAGAAGGAAATGGGAGACCTGCTTACCCAGGATATGGGGAAGGCTGAGGTACTTAACAACTTTTTTGCCTCAGTCTTCACCAGCAAGTGCTCTAGCCACACCACCCAAGTCATAGAAGGCAAAGGCAGGGACTGGGAGAATGAAGAAGCACCCACTGTAGGAGAAGATGAGGTATGAGACCATCTAAGGAACCTGAAGGTGCACAAATCCGTGGGACCTGATGAGATGCATCTGTGGGTCCTGAGGGAACTGGCAGATGAAGTTGCTAAGCTGTTATCCATCATATTTGAGAAGTCGTTGCAGTTTGGTGAAGTTCTCACTGACTGGAAAAGGGGAAACATAACCTCCATTTTTAAAAAGGGAAGAAAGGAAGACAGAACTACAGGCCGGTCAGTCTCACCTCGGTGCCCAGCAGGATCATGGAGCAGATCCTCCTGGAAACTATACTCAGGCACGTGGAAAATAAGGAGGTGATTGGTGACAGCTAACATGGCTTCACTAAGGGTAAATCGTGCCTGACAAATTTGGTGGCCTTCTACGACAGGGTTACAGTGTTGATCGATAAGAGGAGAGCAACTGATGTCATCTACCTGGAGTTGTGCAAAGCACGACATCCTTGTCTCTAAATTGGAGAACATGGATTTGATGGATGGACCACTTGGTGGATAAGGAATTGGCTGAATGGTCACGCTCAGAGTTGCGGTCAATGGCTGGATGTCCGAGTGGAGCCCAGTGACAAGTAGCATTCCTCAGGGGCCGGTACTGGGACTGGTGCTGTTTAACATCTTTGTCAGCGACATGGACAGTAGGATTGAGTGCACCCTTAGCAAGTTTGCTGATGACACCAAGCTGTGTGGTGCGACTGACACGCTAGAGGCAAGGGATGCTGTCCAGAGGGACCTCGACAGGCTTGAGAGGTGGGCCCGTGCAAACCGCATGAAGTTCAAGAAGGCCAAGTGCAAGGTCCTGCACATGGGTCAGGGCAATCCCAAGCACAACTGCAGGCTGGGTGGAGAATGGATTGAGAGCAGCCCTGAGGAGAAGGGGGTGTTGGTTGATGAGCCAGCAATGTGCACTTGCAGCCCAGAAAGCCAACCATATCCTGAGTTGCGTCAGAAGAAGCATGACCAGCAGGTCGAGGGAGGTGATCCTGCCCCTCTACTCTGCTCTTGTGAGACCCCACCTGGAGTACTGTACCTAGCTCTGGGGTCCTCAGTGCAAGAAAGACATGGAGCTGTTGGAGCGAGTCCGGAGGAGGGCCACAAAGATGATCAGAGGGCTGGAGCACCTCTCCTAGGAGGGCAGGCTGAGAGAGTTGGGGTTGTTCAGCCTGGAGAAGAGAAGGCTCTGGGGAGACCTTACAGCAGCCTTCCAGTACCTAAAGGGGGCCTACAGGAAAGCTGGAGAGGGACTGTTTACAAGGGCATGGAGTGATAGCACAAAGGGTAATGGCTTTAAACTGAAAGAGGGTCGATTTAGATCAGATGTTAGGAAGAAATTCTTTACTGTTAGAGTGGTGAGGTAACAGTATAGGTTGCCCAGAGCGATTGTGGCTCCCCCCTCCCCTGGAAGTGTTTAAGGCCAGGTTGGATGGGGCTTTGGGCAATGTGGTCTAGCAGAGGGTGTCCCTGCCCATGGCAGGGGGGTTGGAACTAAATTGTCTTTGGGGTCCCTTCCAACCCAACCCATTCTATGAGTCTATGACTTTATTGCCTATCTTGCTCCATCCCATCCAAGATCTGAGATCAGAATGCTGAAACACTGCAGGTCTGAGTATGTGCTAACATAATAAATGTGACTTGTGTTAGATGCTAGGACATTTAATCAGGCATACTTGACAGTAATAGAACTAAAGTTCTGTTGAAATAAGCAATCTCCTGGAGATAATGGTTTGCTGAATAGTATTCTAATTAGCTGGCTGGAGGATTCGTTACAGAAAAAGTCTCTACTTACAAAGGGAAAGTTTCTATTTACAGAGTATTTTTCTTAGCTTCTATTTATAGGATATTTTGTCTACAAATTAGAAGAGTGCTTTTATGATTGATCTTCAGTTATTTGCAGCAGAACAAGGTAGGAGAACTTAATTTTAGAAACTAAGAGCTTTGTCTGTAGGAACAAAAATACAGGCAATCCCATTTTGAAGCTGCAGTGTACTCTTTTTAGTGTCTTAAGAGTACAAGGGAAAGTGTGTCTTCAGAGCCTGGTTTAAATAAGAGACAGAAAGATTAAAAAATATCATTTTACTCCTGCCAAAGATCTTTTAAATGGTGGTATGCTCCAGGAAAATACTGATGGTTTACAAGTTTTGCATACTGAGGTAAAAAGTATTCTGGCTCCCTCCGTGAACCAACACCCTTGTTTCTGAATAGGAATTTCTCTGACTCCAAACAGGAGTTAAGGATTTCCAGAAACATTACTGGAAGTCTTCTGGAAAGGAAGTCCTAACTACATAAAAGACAATGCCTAAAATGAAAGACTTCTGTCTAAACGTGCATGCTAATGCTTCAGGAAATTACGGAGTAAAAACTTTAACTTCTCTCAGTTGTTCTGGTCATTCAGCTCTAAATAGGAGGTGTTAGGACAAGACAAGTTTGTAGCCTTACCCAGTCCTTTATACCAGGGTTAATCAGCCTCGCTGTTTTACATGCCACTTTCTTCTCCAACATATTAAATGAGCACTGGGGGAAGTGAAAATATACCCATTACTTCCTAATGCTTGCATTTAGATTACTGTTGTTTAGCTGTGGTCCCATTTTCAGTGCTGCCCAATGTTGACTTATTTGTAGATAGCAGCATCTCACTGGGCTTGGAGTACTGAGGACTCTCAGCTCTTTCTAAAAAATCTACAGAAAAAAGTGCAGACAGCAGCAGTAAGATGGCTGTATCTATGAAACCACTCAAGTCTGTAGGATTCTGTCTACTTAAATCTCTGTCACCTCACTTACTTGCCCATATCAGTGTCTAGTTGCCCTAGAAAACACTGCAGTTGATTTTCATTAACTATAATTAATACTAAATATTTACTTTTCCTCCAAGGCTTCGTGAATTTCTGTAGTATCCTCTAATACTTTCAGAGACCAAGGCTTGCAGAGGACAAGCTCAGAGATCTGGCTGGAAACTGCATTCCTTCGTGAGCTTCTTGCCTTTCCTCAACCTCTTAATCTTGTCCTTTTTGGGAAAAGAAAGTAAAAATACTTTTAATAGTGAAAAGAGATTTAATGCCTTGGGAAGTCTCTTAAGAGTGAGATAAGAACATAACAGAGGGATTTTCTGTTATTTGGAACTGCCATACATGAAAGAATACTTTCAAACTATGCTGCTTAGACCTCTTGAGTTCAAGGATTGCACAAAATGACATATTACCCTCTGCCAGTAGTTAAAAGTAGTAATGAAGGCATCATCTCTTCTCAGTATTGATTGTATTTCAGTGAACCACTCTTAAGGGACAAATGTTTTTTAAAATCATTCTGTCACTCTAGGCCACTGTGAGAATAATTTTTGTATCAGTCTGAAAATTACATTCAGGTAATTTTCTTCTTATTCAACAGACAATTGTAACAGTACTGAAGTTACACAAACTTGGATGAACAACCAACTGGCGATGCAGTAACGTTCGATCTGTTGCATTGCTGGCTTTAGCTTCAAGTTTTTACTTTGTCATGGGCTAGCTAGGTTAGACTGTAACTGTGGTTTAAGTCCAGTTAAAAGCTCAGATACAGATGAGGCCTAGAGAAAGAACATGCTGTGTTTCTAGCAAACACAAGGTGTGGTATTCCCCCACCACTGTAAATCATTGCTGTAGCTGACATGTCAGGTACTTCAAGTGTAATTGCCACAGGCCTTGATAGCTGAAGTTGTTAATACTGCGTAAGAGGTTGGTATGCCCTTTGTCTCAAAATTATCATGATTTCACAGTCCTACAAGTTAGTCAACATGTGATTGCTGAAGTTGTCATATGGTGTGCTTTTCCTCTCTGAATCAGCTGATGTTTTTTCAAAAGGTTTCTGTCTCCCTCATAGTGTTTTGTTTCTGCCTCTTACAGGTTAGCTCTTAAAATAGTTTCACAAAACAAATATGCCTTAAAGTACTCTTGGGCAACTGTGTGTTCTCTCTGTGCAGTCCAGCTTACCAAATACAAGCTAATAGGACAGTTGCATGTTATCCATTTGAATCATATGCTCAGCCAGTCAGGCTTTTATTGCACTTATTATGGGATTTTATGTCTGGTCAGAGAACTGCAAAATCACTGAGGTTGGCTGGGACCTCTGGAGGTAACCTTATCCACCACCTCCCCCTGCTCAAGCAGGGCCACCTGGAGCCATGGATGCCCAGGACCATGTCCAGATGGCTTTTGAGTATCTCCAAGGATGGAGACTCCACAGCCTCTCTGGGCAACCTGTGCCAGTGCTCAGTCACCTTGATCGTGAAAAAGTGTTTCCTGATGTTCAGAGGGAATCTCCTGTGTTTCAGCCTGTGCCCATTGCCTCTTGGCCTGTTGCTGGGCACCACCTGGCTCCATCCTCTTTGCACCCTCCCTTCAGATGTGTACATATATACATATACATATACATACATTTTTATATGTATAGGTCCTTTTCTGCAAAGCTGCTTTCTAGCTGGTTAGGCCCCAGCTTGTGTGGTGCCTGTAGTTGTTCTTCCCCAGGTGCAGGACTTTGCACTTCCCCTTGTTGAACTTCATGAGGTTCTTGTCAGCCTATTTCTCTTGCCTGTGATTCTGTGTGGAATAAGCATTATTCTTCTGGAGGTTGATTCTGCATGTGAAAAGATAACGAGGAAGCATTTAAGTTGTTTGTTGGCTGTGGACAAAAAAGAGATCGTTTGGTAGATTTTTGTGGTCTTAGATCTTGAGGCCGATTCTGTTCTTAGTCTTGTAGGACAGCTCTCTGCATCTCAAATCAAATCGGACAGTGCCATTGCGTAGTTCAGAGCTTGCAAACTGAAGCGTAAGTGAAGCGGTAATGTCAGTTGGGCAATTGTCTTCAGTCTTGATCTTGCATTTGGCTAGCAGCTTGTCTAAGACAGTAGTGGATTTTTTGCATGGGAGACAATCTGTTGTAACAACAGTAGTCAATGTTAAACAGATTTTGAAGCATTGCTGCCCTGTATGTTTGCATTTGTGAGTATTAAATGCATGTGCTGGATTTCCATTTAAGTATAAGATGACGTGGATATTCTATCTGTATATCCAAGCAACAGCAAGAATTAGGTGATAGGGTGCAGATACAGTTGCACACAGCCTTGATGAAGGCTTCCTCTTTGCTGCTGCTGTCATCAAGAGGGTTCAGCAGCACATATGTGCAGTTTCAGCTGAATCTTGCTTCTTGAGAGGTGGTGTTTAGCCTTTGTGCTAATGTAGCTGTATAGCTGTGTGTCACATATGATAGCTATGTATCTGCATATCACAGTTGTGAAGCAATAAGGGTGGTAAGCTGGTAAGGATTGTTTTAAGCAAATCATGGCTTTGATCTTGTAACTGGCACCACATCTATTAATGATTATTCTGACATCACTCCAGTTTCTCTAAGGTACAGATGCTGTAGTTGATAACTCGTGATCATGAGTTAGACCTTGATTCTTCCAAGATGCCTTCTTTCATCTGGTTTTGTTTGCCAGTTCCCACTTGTACAGGAATGAGTGAGCTGTGCCAGTTTACATCTGCACAGCCTGCAAGGCTAAGTAGCGCTGTCCCTAACAGCACATTTACTGATGTCTTGCAGAAAAATAAGCTTTCATATTTGGGCATGTAGAACTAATCAAGCTGTCCAGCTGCTGTAAACAGGTTTCCCTTGTTAGTGCTCATCAAAGCTGATGCATGAATAGTTCTTTTATGAAAGTGCAGTGCAACCATCAGAAGACTTATGTGCATTAGTCATTTGCTCATAATGATTAATAGGCTATCCAGTAACAGATTTCATTACATATTGCCAAACCAATACCAGCATGACATTTTTTGATCAGCCATCTACGTTAAAAGAAGGCAGAGTTTGGACATCTGTCACATGTAGACTAGCTGTGATTTGCTCAGCTCACATATGTTAGTTATACATAGCAACATCCTTCCGAGCAGGAGGGCTCTCCAATTTAGACATTTGGTGCTTGTCTTTACAGTCCTAGGAAACATCTCAAGTGATAGGTGGGTTTTTTTTTTAATATGGTACTTGCTTTCAACCATATGAGGAAAGATATCTTGGTTACAAGACTCTGATTGAGATTGTGAGAACAGACAATTTTTAGAGCACACTCTTAGTTCATTTCACTTTCAAGAAGAAATGTAGTTAATCCTCTAGTCCATCACAAAGATCTGTGTGATTATCAAATTAATTATCTGGCAGCTGGTTTGGGGCCACCTACATTTCTTGCTTCACTGTATTTTAATCATTAGCAGCAGCACTGTGAGCTGCAGTGAATCCTTGCATATGAAAGCCTGACAGTGACAAAGGCTTATGCAAGAATTAACCTTACACTTGCATGTGTTATGTGAATACATTTTATTCATTGATAGGAAACGACTAGCACAATTAGCGCTATACAGCATGACCATCCACGGGAGCTCCTTGGCTGCATACCCAGTTTTAAAGGACTTGTGTTTGTGGTGTGACTGGTACCAGGTAACAACCCACAATGCCACTCTTAAAATTCATTGGGCCTCCAGACTGCCTAGACTTTCCGGTCACTTGCATGCTAGAGTTGTCTGCTCTGACAATGCCATTTGTATTCTAGTTACTTGTGTTGTATTTATGACTGTCACAGTAGTTAACAACAAATGTGAAGAGTTGTTGTGCAGCTTAAGATAGGATCTGGAGCTGGCATGGAAACAACCCTTTCAGGCTGTAAGGTAAAGCTATGACTGCCCTGGATTACCCTCCTGCGTTCTACTAGGTATTGTGAAAGCTATCATTCACAGAACACACGCAGTACATACTACTGGTTTAACTTTCTAGGTGAAGAACTTTCCAAGTGAATAAATTATGAACTTTCCAACGGTTACAATGATTTATAAAATCATTGATGTCAGGACGTGTTTACATACAGGTTTGAACCATGTAATATTTTGCAATTTAGAGGGAGCCTTCAAATGTGGATGTAGTTCACCTGGTACAGAATGCTGCCATGGATAGAAAAGTAACCAACCGCTCTAGAATTATTCTCTGCAAAATATTTGAACACTGTTACAAAGATGATATATATGCAAGGCAAGAAGCAGTTTTCTAGTATTAGGAGGTGTAGCAGTAATATTTAATGCTTCTTTGACATGAACTGAGCAGAATATATCTTTGAAGTAAATCTTATTTCCACACTTCTCTTTTAAAAACTGCTCATAATTTCTTGGGCTACTTAACTAGCAATTATTTATTAGAATAAACTGTAATTTATTTTTCCATTAATCAGAACAAATAGCCTGACTTTGAATGCAAAAGAAGGTCTGAGTTTTTAAATTTGATTGGTTTTAGATCCATTTGTGAATTTTTTAAAAAAAAGTAATTGATTAGGTGGAAGTCTCAGCTTGTTCCTTAAAATGAAAAAAACACTGCCTTCAGCTCTTAGAGTCATGATTTCAGAGGTGGAAAAAGACATCTTAGAAAAATAAAACGAATAGTCTAAGAGCCTCTGTCAGAGTTAATCCAAATGTCTGTCGTCTTCTGTATGCAGTGTGGAAGAAAGGTATCAAAGCTGCTTTTGGCAAAGCATCTGGCTGTAGTTTAAGGAAGACCTTACTTCTGCCAGAGAATTGACATTGATCTTCTCTAGAAATCTTGAGTCAGTTGTTTGATTTCATGTCAGGAAGACATTCACTCTCATACCAAACTATGGGCTAAACTTGACAGCTTATGTAGTTTGGACACAGCCAGTTAATTATAGTAGTAGTGCTTTTTGTGGACAGTCTTAAATGAATCACAGTTTTAACAGGGTAACTTTAATGCTCAAATGCCAACAGTTTTGTGAATAATGCATGACCAGGAGTTAACACTTATGTACTTGGGTTTGGTTATGTCCACAGTTGTTATGAAATGTCTGACAAAACAGTATCAATGGGAGTCTTGAGGAGATCTGAAAGTGGCTCTCTGCAGAGCATGCTTATGATTTTTTTCTTAATTTATTTTATTAAACTAAACTTGCAAATTTGCTAAAGCTGTTAAAATGCTACCTCATTGGTATACAGCTATTTTCCTTTCTTATTCCAAATCTTTACATAGTGCTCATAATTTATTAGAAGTTTGAAGCATGAAATACTGTTTTGATCAGTTAAGTTTGCTGAGATTGTTTAGAGAGTAACTAGAAACTTGTGTGAGTTTTATCTTGAGGAAACAAAGCATATTCTATATTTTAAGTCTGATTGCTTTGAAACCTGAAATTACTGACACTCAGTGTAGAACACAAAGTGACACTGATTTAGATGAAACAGCTAGAATGTTGTTCTGTTCCTCAGACCATCTGTAGTGCAGTCTAAAGACACATAGATGTTTGCATGCTAATTGTGTTCTGCTGCTAATGTGACTGATGAAAGTTAGATTAACGCTATATCCAGGGCAGGCTTCATGTCTGTATACTTACTGGGTCCTAAATGAGTTGAGTGTATTGTTAGGAGTTGCCACAGTTTGTACCCACGCTGTAGGTGATGTGAAACTGGTTTAGTAAGATGAAGCAAGCCTTAGTTGGTACATCTCTCAAATCTGAAGAAGTTCATTGAAGAATTCACAAACTGCCAGGGGATTCCGATGTCTTTTGACACTTCTGTGCTTCCTCATTCTGGTCTGCCTGTTGTGACAGTCTTGCGGTCCTCTGTACCAAACAAGGTAACTAGTCTTGGCTGCTGATTTGTCTCATTGCATTGCACAAGTCCTTCAGGGAAAAAAATAACCACTTGTATTCTGTCACTTATTTCCAGAATCTTATGCTTCCTATATTTAAAAATAAGAGTACTGTCTTAAGATTTATATTTTTCCTTCACTCATCTTTTATGAAGGTCTTTCAGTGGAACAATATTCTTCATCCTGAATGAGCAGAACAGACTTTGAATTTTCTATAGTATATATAGTATACATCTACTCCAAAAGTATCCATTTCTCCCAGGAATTTTGTTTTCTAGAGCTACTAATAAGATAGATGTTTGTTTACCTTCTAGTTTTCATGCAAACCAGTTGCTAAATATTTGTGGTGCATTGAATGTCCTCTATTTAACTTCTTTTGAAAGCTTTCCCAAGAAAATTGCCCTCTGTTTTAGCTTCCAGTGCTTAATAAAAAACAGTATTTGGTTGATTTGTGGTGCTAAACAGAGAACCAGCTTCCCTCTCCCTTTGCGCTGCTACCATCAATATGGTATTTGCATATTGATGGCATTTAGGTACTTCATAAGCTCACGTTATACTACTTGTTACAGATAAATAGAGGTACCTCACTTAAAATAGATTAATCCAGACACTTGCTAGTAACTTTTAGTATTTCCTGCTTCTTTGTGGATGTATCTTTTTCAGGCAATGTGTCATTTCCTTGAAATATGGAACTACACTTGTCAACTGGCATCTAAAATCATTAGATTTTTAAAAACATTTCTGAATTTTAGCTTGATTGGTCAGTTTGGGTTTTTAACAAGACCTTGTCATTAAAGAACATGTAAATTAACACATTAATGTTGTATCTTAATTTGGGGAAAAATACATAGGCTCTTATTACCCTAGAGAAACCACTTGAAGTCCATGCTCATCTAATACTTTTCTGTAGTTTATCGTTGTTATCCTAGTTTGTTCTTTCTTCACTTACATATCTGTCCATGTTATCTATGTTGTATGATTTCATAGAATCATAGGATCATTTTGGTTGGAAAAGACCTTTAAGATTGGGTCCAACCATAAACCTAGCACTGCCAAGTCCACCACTAAACCACGTCCCTAAGCACCAGTCGTCTACGCGTCTTTTAAATACCTCCAGGGATGGTGAATCCTCCTTTTCTCCAGGCTAAACCACCCCAGTTCCCTCAGCTGCTCCTCACAAGACTTGTTCTTTAGACCCTTCACCAGCTTCGTTGCTCTTCTTTGGACACTCAAGCACCTCAGCTTCCTGTTCTGTCCCTCCTTATGTACTGTATTAAAACAATAGTAATTCTTGGCATATAATTTTGAAGTCTGCAGGCAAATGTGGAGGGAAATGAGCTCTCATGAAAGAGAGGGTGATGGTGGCAGCTGGTTGCATTCTGAATGTTTAGTTGGTAAGAGGTACGTGGATTTAGCTGTTAGGACCGTATGTCCTGAGAGACTGTCCAAACAGTTGTTTATGATTTCCTACATAGAAGAGGTGGCAGGCTGAAGATACAGGACATGAATATAATTGAGGAGAATATATTTAGAGTGTAGTGAGTAGATGACTTCACAGGTTAGTAGTTGAAAGAGTTCATACTACAGTAAATTAGCAATGAAGTTCTGAGTGAATGACTTTAAATTGTCCAGCTTGAGATATCCTAAAGGCATGTGATCTGTCCCTCTACCCTGTTCTGTTTTTAAAATAAATTCAGTGAAACATTGCAGGTTATAGCTGACATTTATTAAATAAATAAGAAAGTAAGAACTGAAATGGCTAATGACCACCTTTTTGCCACTGTCAAGAGCTTCAGTTTTTTCTCCTGTAGAATGCAAAATAAGGAACTTTATTTTTGTAATTTGTGCTGTTTAGAGCAAGCTTTGATAATAATATGGTCTATTAAGACACTTCTGTTTTTTTCCTTCTCAATTTAGAATGACTTTTCCCATAGTGACTGCATGTCAAGTAATGAGACCAGTTTGCTAGAACGAACCACAGCACCTCATGATGGACTACCAATGACTTCCCATAGACCTCAGCGAGAAGGTATGTTGTCTGAGATTTCTTTTGAGGAACACTTTAAGGGTTTGGTTTTTTTTTTTTTTTGAACGCTAAACTCTCCTGGAGTTGTAGAAATCTTGAATCTGCCTTGCTATACATCTGAATGAGAAACTGCAGTGCTTGGTAAGTATAATAACTTCTCTGCTGCCTACTGGGTCTTTTCTTTGTTATAACAAGTTGTCATACTTGTTAGCTGCTAACTGTTAGTGACTGCATGCATGAAAATTGATTGCATTAGTTAGCTGTTAACTATTAGTGACTGCATGCACGAAAATTGATTGCAAATGGGCTTCCTCATGAAAAAAGAGGTGGGATTTGGGAGAAAACAAGAAACTTTAATGTAATTGTATTAATGGTGTTAAGATTTTTGAAGCAAAACTAAACATGAAGATACTGTGAAACAGTGGAGAGCTTTTGCTACTTGATTCAGTTGTATTTGATTAGTCTTGAAAACCAAAGAAATAAACCCCACGTATTAGAAAGTTTTTCAGTAGTGGTAGTTTGGAGAAGTGAGAGGATTTCCATAGAAGTGAGTCTTCTTTTGGCTCTGTATGGGAGACTGAGAACAAGGCTTCAGAGTGTAAACAGAACTCTTCCATGCAATTCCAGCACAGTCTTTTTTCTCTTTGAAGAAATGAGCATTATTGAAAACAGATTTATTCTTACCCTTTATTCTCCAATATGGTTAGAGAATCACTTGTCTGCTCAAAATTAGTCAACGCTATCCGATAGCGAAGAGCTGGCAATCTGGGAAAACTATTGCTATTCCTTTTGTCCTCATAAACGTCCTTTTGTCTCTACTGTGGAGATTTAATTACACTTTGAAGACAGGCAATTTGAGAGTTTTAATTCCTTGCAAAAAAACACAGAGAAAGATTATGGCAGATTACAGACAACAAACCTGTTTCAAATCCTTTTACAGAGTTCAAAGTGTTCATATCCACAAATTAGAAACATAAAAAGGAGACTGTCTTTAGCAACACTCTTGATTTAAGTAACAGAAGCACAGAAAAGTTGAATAATTGAATCTAGCGAAGAGCTTAAATACTTCTTAGCATTTGTATTACCATAGATAGAAACTACAGTGAAGGACCAGAATCATTTTGTGATATTTGTTATATAGGTATGTGATAGAGAGTCCCCGCTACAGAAATCTCTTTACTGGGTTAGAAATAGCACTGATAGTAAAAAATGTTTTTTATTCTTAGCTGTGATGAATATGATTTTTAGAAATCTTAACTTATACTTGCAATAGAAGCAGTGTCATGTTGTTGTGGTTTAGCCCGGCAGAAAGCTAAATGCCACGCAGCCATTCACTCCGTCTCCCCTGCAGTGGGATGAAAGAGAGAATTGCGGGGGGAGGTAAAATTTGTGGGTTGAGATAAATACAGTTTAATAGGACAGAAAATTAAGGAATAATAACAATACAACAAAACAAGTGATGCACAATGCAATTCCTCACCACCTGCTGACTGATGCCCAGCCAGTTCCCAAGCAGCAGCCCCCTTGGCCAGTTTTCCCCCCCAGTTTATGTACAGAGCCTGATGTCATATGATATGGAATATCCCTTTGGCCAGTTTGGGTCGTCTGTCCTGGCTGTGTCCCCTCCCAGCTTCTTGTGCACCCCCAGCCTCCTTGCTGGCAGGGCAGTATGAGAAGCTGAAAAGTCCTTGACTGCTTGGCAACAACTAAACCATCAGTGTGTTAACATTATTCTCAGCCTAAATCCAAAACACAGCACTATACCAGCTGCTAGGAAGAAAATTAACTCTTTCCCTGCCAAAACTAGGATACATGTATACATGCTTGACTTAATTGTCCTGAATGCATGTGTTGTGTCCAAAGTAAATTCAGAGATGTAACATGCCTCATTGGCTTATATATTCAAACATTTCTTCTCAGTCTAGCCATTTAGGATATTTAAAATGTGATTGTGGAAACAAAATTTTAAAGTGGTCTGTTGAAACTGTGGAACTAAAGCTGTGCAGTGACAACACTGTGATTACCTGTTGTATCACTTAATATGATGATTACCTGTTGTATTGCTTCATATAATGATGGAGGCAACAGCAACAAAAAGAAGTTAAGAAAGCTGAAAGTACTACATTGTGTAATAAGATTTCTTTATACTTGAGGACAAATATATTTAGCATTGAGAATGTCGAATAGTTTAAAGTAAACACAATCTCATTAGAAAAGCTTGTCTGTGAATGTTAATGGTGTTAGTTTCCTAACTATAATTATGTATGCTAAATATATGCATGTAGTGAAATAAAATTTAAGCTGCTATTCTCAGTTCCAGTCATTGGAATCGGCTTTTTAATTAACTTACGAATATCAATTCAGTTAATGGTATCAATTTTAACATTGGCCATTAAGAAACTTTACTGCACCAAAACTCGTGTTATGCCATAGTTCTTCTAAGAGTGCTTTTATCTGTACCAGACAGGTAAAAACTGAGGTCACCAAACATTCAGCTTTTTACAGTATATAGATGTATGTTATTGTCTGGCATCTTTAGCTCATCTGAGATTTCTTTGCTTTGTAATAATTCAACTTCATTAACTGATAAAAATGAACTGATCATCTAGTGTTCTAACTCCCAGGTAGAGGGTTACAACCAGTGTACACCAGCACACTCAGTATTTGTTAGTCTTCTAGTAGAAAGAATTGGAAGCTTGAGCAGTAGCACTACGCTTATGTGCTGGTTTATTACTGCTTTAAGGAAATTGCTAATACTTAGATTTCTTAGAATTGGCATCTTCGATGGGGATGATTCTTTAATTGTAACTTAAAGATCTTTAGTGAGTTTTGTTAAAGTTAGATGAAATGATAATTAGCTCATCTTCAAGAATAAGCTTTGTAACACACACTTGTAGGAGGTTGATTTTTTAAAATATTTTTTATTGTTATGCATAGTTCCCAATATATATCCCATGTAAACACATAGTTAAAAATTGAAAGGAAAACATTAGTTGGTCACACCACTCTCCTCTCACCTCCCCCCCCCCCCCAAAAAAAAAAATAAAAAGTTTCAGAGGCATTGTCAGGAACCATTGATGGTGTGGGGCTGGTCAAACTGTTTTTTAAATAAATTTTTTTACATGTGAAGATGTGTTCATGCTTGTAAAGGAATAAAATTCTGTTGAATACTTAGGCCAGGATAGCAGGAAAAGTGCAAGCCCATCTCAGCTACATGAGCATTTTTATACAGAGTATTTCGTGAACAATGTTATGTGCCTTCAAGAAAATCTCCAGACCCTGAAAGTCATATGATGCTGCTTTTTACTAAGTTACAGCCAGAGCTTGCCTATTCCTGAATACAGTAGACTATGGGGAAGGAAGGTTAAAAAAGCTAGGAGTTCAAAGTGCCTTTCTTCCTTTTCAGTTCAATTTAATGATACTCTTTACAGAATGATTGTAGTAGCCTTTTGCTTCTCCTCTTCATTTTCTGTTTGCTAACGCTCATTTCTGTCTCCTTCAGGACTTCTGCAGGTGTTTCCTTCCACCTAAGTGCCTTTCAGAAATGTGGTTCTTCTGCCTTAGTTTGCTCTCATTACTACTTGATGTTTCAGAACCGTGGATGTGGGAGGCACTGTCACTGGCCTTTATCAGCGCTTGTTACTTCTTGGAGTAAAGATGCAATTTGACTTCCTTTCATTGTCTTTCCGCTTGCAGTGGTTATATTGTTGTATTTATGTGACTTTCAGTCTAAATAAGCTCTTGAGTAATGCACAGTGATCTGCAGTGAAGGGGTTGTGGTCAAGCCGGAGAAATACTTTGTAGAGAACAAGGCTTCACCCGCCCCCTGCAGTTCGTTATAGTAACATAGCATCTGAAAAAGAGTGGGGTTGTGTGAGTCAATAAATAGCATGCAGTCATTCTCAGAGTGGCTAGGTAAGTAGATATGTTTTCAAACTGTAATTTTGGTCTGTACAATAAGGTGTTTTTCTTTCAGCTGTACACATTGAGAAGATAACCCTGAAAGGAGTACCAAGAAAAAGGGCTGACAAACATTTGGAGTACACGTTCCTAGTAAGCAAATAACTTCCAGAATATTAAAGTAAATGTCTTCATGATATCTATGTATTGTAACTATATACAGTTTGTTTCAAAGACCTGCTCAGAAGGCAGTTTATGTTCTTCAGAGATTCTTGGAATTATCATAAAATTCTTTTGGATTCTCTGTGCAGATCAGGTGTTTTATGTAATTGTGGGCATAAGGTGGGAAGGTATAAAACACTGGCTGTAGCCAGGTGTGTGGCATCACTTCAAGAAACGGCTTTTGCTAATTTGGGGTAAGCTTTACAAAGAATTCTAAAACTAGTTGATTGTTTGCTCAAGTGGCATAGGAGCACAGTTCTTGCGTCTGCAGTTATATATTGCTTGGAGTCATATGGTCATCTTAGATCTCTTTCATGGATGTTTACCATAAGAGGATGGTTCCTGTGGGTTTTGACAAAACTGGGAGTTTGGTTGATTTGGGTTTGATTTGTTTGCTTGTTTGTTAAGGTAAAAACAAAGAAGCTAACAATGTGAACAAACTCGAAGGCCTACCTAATATAGTCTTCATGTATTATTAAAGCCAGAGGCAGCATATAAAACAATTATGTGAGTGAATTTTAAACAAAACTGAAACACTGCTTACAACTTTGGAAAAGAAGCTTTCAGTATTGAGGTCTGGTGTTAAAGGCTGTAGGTGTTAAGTAATAGCTGCTAAGGCCGTTGGTGGGGATGTTCTAATTGAATCAAAGTAGTAATTTTCTTAGCAAGGACCTGACTAATGTTATGAGTCATTTGGCTAATAGATGTGAGTCTGGTAGTATACCACATTTGGACATAGTTAAATTTTACTTTTTTTCCCCAAACAAAAGATTGGTTTAGATCAAACAGTATAACTGGCCATTTGACATGGGTCATGGGAGCTCTTTGAAGAGGCAAACTTAAAAAGATGCCATTTTGAGCTGAAAACTGATGTGTTCATCCCAAAATTTTATACTGTATTCTCTAAATAGATGTAAATTATAGAGTTTTGTCTTTTCTGGTATTACTAGAAGCTTAAAATTAGAGTTAAATTGACATGTATACTGTTTGTGTTTTTTGAAGTAAAGTAGCAGCAACAGATACTTTGTTGATCGTGTCTAAAGATGAAGTTTGCAAAAAATTCTGCACCCTTCTTTTGCTGACGACAGTAATGTGGAATTTAGCCTTCCAAGTCGTAAGAGTTAACTTGCCCAAGTATTTCAACCTTGTCGTAGATCTTTTCACTGAATAGTCTGTGAACTGAGTACTAGGTAAAATACAATAGTAGATAGGAGAGGTTTGTACAGAATGCCCATATGGATTATTAATATTTAAAGTCACAAAACTATTTTGAAAATTCAGCACGTAGATGGATTTGACAGTGGTTTTGAATTTCTTTGTTAAAGGGGGAATGTGGAGATATTCTGGGAAGTATTTGAGTAAGCTTGAAACTCCTCCACCTCAGTTCTTTTAGGAAAGAGTTTCCTCTCCTCATCTATGCAGGTATATACTGTGCTCCTCACTGCAGATCATTTTGTGCTTGTCCAGACACTGCTTTTTTTAAGGTTATAACAGTAATTACAGTCATGGCTTCCCAACTGAGAGCACCAAGAGTAGTTGGCATTTCTCGGGACTAAGTTGAAGTCAGTTGGTAGTTGACGTTATGCTATCAACTCTTCAGAGTAAATGAATGTTTATAATTGCCATGTCCACTCCCATTACACAGAATCTTCCCATGCATGTAATGGGAATCTTAAGTCCAGAAGTGGCCTTAAAGCCAGGCAGCACTCATCTAACCAAGCTTACTTCTTTTTTTCCTCAAAATATGCATGTGAAGGTGCTGTTTTACTACTTGCATGTTGTGTCAGAACAATAAGCTACTGAAATTTTATACAGGCATATATCAAAATGCTGTTTGATTAGAGTTAATCTAGTAATTTGCAGTACTTTTTATGAATTGTACCCTACAACTTCTCTATAACCATGTAAGATTCAAGCCTGAGGCAGGTAAAATTATTTTATAGGTAATAGAAATATTTTTTCTTTTTGTTTTGACTCAAGATAAGGGCAGTGAGAGCTCAATCCAGTATATATGACCTACAGTCCTTTTCTCTGGTACCTGGTTTTTGCAGTTAATGATGTCTGTTTGATCCAAGTCATGTAATTACAGGGCCTTCTGCCTGGTTTCTTTCTGAGTCAGTAACCCAGTAATCTTCAGGAACTTCATTGCATTCACCTGAATTTGTTCATACTCTCTTTAGCCACAAATAACACGAAGGTGATCTAAAAACGTACACTCAAAATTAGTATATGTCTTTGAAAAGGTACCCTATTAGCTGTGTTTTGCCTGATATTACTTATCTGCAAGTGTTAACTCTTATACTGAGATAATCAGATTTATGGCAATGTTAAAATCAGCTAACTGGTATGATGCTTGGAAAAAGAAACTTTCCTCATTCTCTTTTCCTTCCTTACTAGGTATCCTGGTCTGATCTTTCAGTGACATGTGTAACAAAAACACACCAGGAGCTTCAGGAATTCCTGCTAAAAGTATGTATTGAAATCTAAAACTAGTGTTTACACATCAGGTTTATAACTTCAGAAGTAGTCTAGGAGAGCTGTGATTTCTGGGGTGTAATTAGAGACACAAAATCCTACCAGATTTTTGTACCCCACAACTGTACTAACTAAATAATGTATATTTGTGGTGGAGCAGCTTGACAGGTGAAGAAGCTCAACAGAATGTTTGGGAAGTTTCCTGGGAGGAGATAGTTTGTCTCATCTGAAATTACACTTATAATTTTAATTGAACTACCATAAAACTACAAGATGAGTTTTTAATGTTCCACACAGAGTTAGTGTATAGGTACAAGCACTGCTCATTTGGTTATTGTTGTCCCTTTTAGAATGACCTTAAGAGTATCATTTGTTGTTTCTAATTAATGAGGCAGAGCCATGAGCATAATAGTTCTTAATTTTACTGTTGTATTTTTCAGTAAAGCAAAGGCAGGCATATTCACAGTTGCAAGGAGTTAAATTTGAGAAAATCTAACAACTATTTGTGCATGTGTGTGTTTAAAAAAAGCAAAAGTTCTCTAAGTTGTTCTCCCCCCCACCGCACCCTAAGCAGGGAATGCATAGGCCACACGTAGACCTCACGAGTGTGATTACCTCGAACTCTGTGTTTCATTGCCAGTGTCCAGTATTTTGGGTTCCACCTACTCTGGGAAATTCTATATTTAAACTCCTCACTGTTCAGGGCACTAATGAAAGATCTGCCTTGGGCATGTTTTGATAATATTTGGTGCTAATTGTAATGGAAAGCCAGTTACTGTACAAAGGTCATTGTCTTGTTCACTGTTTCAATTATCAACATTATATTTTCTAGCGTTGTAGAAATGAAGCAGTGAGTGTTCACTGCTGCTTTAATCTAGTTGGAATATCTAATTCCAACAGTTCCCAGGGCTTGATTTGTGAGGATTTGAATTATGGATGGCATGCCTGGTCACAGATGGGATGTCCCACAACATAGGGTACGCGCATCTGCTCATGAAGAGAACCTTAAAAGCAGGACTGTCATATGGGATCCCATGGAGCTCTGGGATGAGTGTTCAACTGCATGCCTCCTACTTGTAAAGACAAACACCAGTTTCTGAAATGGACCCTCTACTACCTACTTGCTGCCAGGAGGATGATGAGGAGCCAGGCAAACAGACAGGATCCAAAATGTTTCAGAGCTGTCCAGTCTGGCTGACAGCAGCTCTTCAGATGTGGAGATGTTCAGGTGTTCCATACGCTGGCTTGACTGCTCCAGCAGAGTCTAGATATACAGAAGATGGCAGGACAAGAGGAAGACAACCACAGGCTGCTACAAGCTTCCTGAGGTGTTCTGTGGAGCATGGGCACAGCTGAAAAAATATATTTGGGTTGTGTTGGATTTGATAGCCGTAAGTGGAGAAGAGAGAGAGAGATTTGTTAAATAAAGCAGGATAAAACTTACACCTTGCTTTAAAAAGCACCATAGAAGTATGAATGCTGTCCAGTTCATACACACTTGCATTTTGGCTTTTTGTTATTCTTGTTTCCAGTCTGCATCGCATTGTAAAGTAGTATGTTCAATTTCCTGGGGACAGAAAAGAATGGTCAAAATACTTGATAGGAAATTCCAAGGTTGTGGATGATAGGAGTAAGATAACTGTAAAAATTGTTTCAGAATAAAAGCATGGGTGGGGAAAACTGAGGTAGTAAATGGGATAACATGGATGTCTGCTATTTAAAGATCACCTTCTCTTACGTGGTAACCGTAAAAAGTTCTTTGCATGTAGGAAGTTACCCACATATGTGGAAGGACTAACAAACTTGTTATAATGAGGCTATCTCATTACTTGAAATGAAGATAGTAAGCACCTAATCTTGGGTTCATATAATTCTGAATCTTTAACTACAGAAGGAATTTAATTCCTTTTAATGAAAGTTATAAAGAAAAAAAGTTGTGGCTGTTTCCAGTGACAAATTTAAATACAAAACACCAGGACAGGAGGTTTGCTTATCCCCATGCTTCTACAGTAGCGTGTTGGTACTTTTTGATTAAGACTGACTAATTCTTCAGAGTTCCTCAATAGCACGTATTAAAGCTAAAGGGATCAGTTAAGAAAAGCTGCTTTCAGCACTTCTTTCTATTTTTATATCTAATACACTTCAGGTGCTATAGCACTGTACTAATATGATACTAACAGCACCTGTCTGTCTGGATTCCAGAAGTTCATTTTCTGTATGTTAGCAAGCAATTATCTGCATTAGACATAGTGTGTCTCTATTAGTAGCACTTCATTCAGTGAAGGAATTACTTAGTGCTTTGCTGTTTTACCACTAGCAGGATGTAATAAGCAGCTGACGCTCTGGAATGGGTGTATTTCAGATATGCAGGAGGAAGATGCTACTGTAGTGTAAATAGATGTTGATCATAACTGATGGCAGATGTTAACTAGATCAGCAATAGCTTTTAACTTTAGGAAAAGTATTTTTGCTATGGCAGTTTACTTTTAATTGCCCCAAAATTAGAAGACTACTTTTTTTTTTAATATTTCATCAGTTTTCATGTACATTATTTTGGAAGTGGTAAATGTGAAAAATCTTTGTTCTAGGGAATATTTTTCATTTAAAATAGACATACTCTTTAGATGCAAGAATTTTGCCTTCTAAATTAGAACATCAGAAGACCTCACTTTGTCATACTGTCATTGGAAACACAATGAAATTTCATAACAAGTTTCAGTGTTAATAGCAACTGGAGAAGGACTTGCTCTTGATTAATCTTGATATTGCCCACTGAAGTCTAGTGTATTATATAACTGAAACAGTCTCCTCTCTACTCCTGTTTCTTTAAAATAATTTAATCTAAGTGATGATAGTGAGTACAGTGCATTCAGTCCTCCCTGGTAATATTTTTAATGTTATTTTCAGACCTGCTTTCCATGTGTGAAAGATGTAAAGAAATAAATCAAAAAAGGCTGTAAATTACTCTGGGAAAAAACCCCATAGTATTGGTAAATTTCTTTCAAATAGAGCTTCAAACAGTCTTACACCTGGAATTGAAGTGAGGCTTTACAGCAAAGTGTTTCTCTAGCAAAACTGAATTACGATGATTTGTTGTACCTTTAGTCTGTAAATTACCTTACTCAAACTGGAACAGCAGAGTTTCTTGTTGATACCAAAAGATATAAGGACTGATGGTGAACAAATATAATCTTTAAAATGTCAACTACTCAATTTTTAATATTAACCTTTTTCTTAGCTCCCAAAGGAACTGTCTTCTGAAGCATTTGACAAGACTATTTTAAGAGCACTAAATCAGGGTTTTCAGAAGAGGGAAGAACGAAGGCATGCTGATCTTGAGCTCACAATCAGGTAAATATTTTAGTAAATAACCTAAAATGCATGACCTGAAAAGTGATTGAAACTAGATGACTTTTAGGGACAGCAGAAATTCCACTGCCTAAACACTATTTGTGAAGAAAATGGGAAGGCAGTGATGAAATAAATACCCGTAGCTTTTTATTTCCCCTCCCTTCAGATTGAGACTGTTATTAAAATTTAATGCATTACTTCTAAAGAAGTAATCATGCAATTATAAAAGTATTTGTCCTGAGCAGCTTTATATAGCAATGATTGGCACTTCAGCAAGGGTCTTGCCTCCATTATACAAGGGTATATTTAGAAATATTAGAAACAGTAACTCAGAGCATGTATGTTCTGATTTTATGACAGGATAGAGAGAGAGACAGAACAGAATTTGGAAAAGAATAAACAGTACTAGTGAAGCACATATGTAAAATTAAATGTAGTATATTTAGAAATATTAGAAACAGTAACTCAGAGCATGTATGTTCTGATTTTATGACAGGATAGAGAGAGAGACAGAACAGAATTTGGAAAAGAATAAACAGTACTAGTGAAGCACATATGTAAAATTAAATGTAGCTCACACGTTTGTAAGAAAATGGCCCATACCTCATAAACTGCTATCCAGTGATGAGGGTGCTTGCTGGGCTGTGGGACACGTTGGTCAAATCCTGTAACTCAGAACAGCAATATGAATTTGGGTGATCCTCCCTGTTCTTTTTGTTTGTTACAGATATCTTGTTACATTTGTTCTTTTCTGTCAGGGTTGTTCAACCTTGTTCAAAACAACTTAAATTACTCATCAGATTAGGCAGTGTTAGGGTACAAGTTAGGGTACTTGTTGAAGAATCAGACACAGCTTTTCAAGCTCCTGCTCAGAATATACTGCAGGTCCAAGCATATTGGATCTTTGGGTTTTGTTTTAATAGCTTAGCTATAGAAGATATGGAGCTGCTGTGTCCCTCAACCTCCTCCTTCCCAATTTTATTTTATTATTAATAAAATAGTACTATTTTTCTGTCTTTATTGGCTTGATTGTCAAGCCAAAAACTAAATCTGTGTGAACAATTTTTTGGCTAATAAACATTCTGTTTTTAAATGAATAAACTTGTTTAAATAGAGGTTGACTGAAGAGAGCATACGTGTAATACAGAAAGGTTATGAAGCCCCACTGCACAGTAATTACAAACCCAAGAGATTCAGTTTAAGGATAACCTTTAAACATATCCAACCACGTTATAATATGGAACTGTAACTACAGTTTGCAAGCTAAGTCGTGACTATACTGGAATGCTACGTGAATAATCTCCTGATAATAACATTATTGTATAGAAATTTTGTTTTCTCCCAGTATCGGTTTAGCATAAAGATATATTTATTTGGGGGTCTTAAGTTATGTGCCCAGTCACCAAAAAATGTTCTCCCCTACCCCTCTCCAAAAAAATAGAACTGAGTAGTGCTTCCTGGCAAGCAATAACTGAAAACTTGGTGCGGGATATAAAAACCATTCATTCTTGGCAATTATGAAACTCGAATACTGACATTATAGGTGAATTCAACTTTGTATTTAACCAAGTAAGTGTATTTAACGATCAGGTGCATTATTTTGGGAAATTACATGTTAACATTTCAAGTCCAGTGCTTTTGTGACGCAGTCCAAACGCGTCTTCAATAAAATGTTACAGGTGGCTAAAATGTTTGAATTGGGATGGCTCAAAAGCACATACTTTTTAAATTAAAAAAAAAAAAATCATCATACCAATTTCTTGTACTGGCTGTACTCTGACCTTACACTAGCACTGAGCAACAAAGCTCAAAAGTAGCGTTTACCATTGTTTATGCTGAACATGCAAGTTCAAGTGTTTGGACTTCTTAAGAACTGCCTACTTTGCTCTTAAATGGTACTGTAGTAAAATTTTGTATTCTTCCCATGGAATATTACTTACAGTTTAACAAACTCTCACTTAAATTTCAGGCAGCTATTTTCAAATACATCACAAGCTTTTCTGCAGAATCAGAGAGTATACAACTTCTTCCAATCAATTTCATCAGAATCTTTGCACACTCACGGTAAGAAATACCCTAATAGTGTTTTATATAACAAAAAGTCTATAAAAAGCTGTTCTTCCTGTCATGCCTAATCATGTTTTTATAACTATGTATTCATGTTACATTGTATTCCACTGGTCATATTTGAACTCCCTGCCAATGAATAGTTGCTTCAGCAGGTACTTGTGCTTTTGACAGTGGGAACATGCTACATAGCATCAGCTTATGTTCTTTTTCTTTCTTTCTTCTCCTCTGTACCATCATGCTGTTAAAATAGGTAATTATGAATTGAGTATGTGCAGCAGTTTGGAACTTTTTCCTTTTAAGAAATCTTAAACTTTGGAACGAAAAGCTTGAGCTGACCCAAAAAAATTACATCTGTTTTTTATTTGGTTTCTTTTGGAGATGAAGTGTTTGTCTTTATATTTAAACTAAGATTCATTTTGGGTATATAGTATATAAACAGTGGGATGGTCCTAATTTCAGAACATACACAATCTTGTTCAAAGCATTTGCATTGCAGGAATTTCCGTGGTGGACCTCTTACCTACTTGTGTATTACAGATTGTTTGTACAACCTAAGCTTAGCTCCTCTGTATGGATGGATGCCTTAGGATGTGGTCTTTGTTTCTTTTGAATCTTTTCTTCTTTCAGTGCATGTTATACACCATGACAGTTAAGGCACTGACTGTGAGGCCATTGCCTCATAAGTTGCAGAAGACCTTAGTAAGGAATTGAATAAGAATTTTCAAACAGACTGCTTATATGCATTTGGAAGAAAATAAGAGGCATGACAGATGACTTTAATTTGAAATGATGGGTGTGATCTGTGACAAAGGTATTCTTTCCATCATCAGATAGAGGCTTTGTGATTAGAGTAGAAGCTGTAGGTCATTTTGTGATTGTTTTGTTTTATTTTGTTTGGTGGGGTTTTTTTGGTTTGGTTTTTTTTTTTTTTTTTTAGTAACACTTAGGACATTCTTACATGGCAGTTTTGTGAAAAAGTTAACCTAATGAGGTCCAGGATGGTTGTGAAACTGGCTGGAATTTACTGCTGTGAAAATTCTAACAACTCTGTTGTAATGAAAGGCTGCATGGGGAGGAAAGAGTTTCCAGAGTCCAGAAAGATTCGTGTTAATGACAGACATACTGCACGGGGTTTGGGTTTGTCTGAAGCAGGGGAAAGCTTATGCATATTTCAGTCTGTAGACCACATCGAGAGGGGGAAGACTTAAAAATGCAGTGTTGTATACGATTATGACTTGAAATGGTCTGAAAAAGATCCAGTGACAGGGTCCATCACAATAGACTTAATCCGGGTTAGTGCAGGGCAGAAATGATCTGCAGGGTAGGTAGATTAGAAGGGTAGAATGGACAAATGTCAATTCTGCAGGAAGTCTTACCGATTGTAATGTGATCATAAATGGGAGATAATTTGTATAATAATAAATAAATAATTGGTTACATGAAAGTTCATGAGGATTTTTCAGATGTAGAATGCATGACAGATAGGATGAAGAACTTAATTGTTTAGCAGAGAGGAGGAGAAAGTCCAATGGAAGATGACTTAAGTCTTCAAATGCCGAAGAGTCATAATGGAAAGAGGATGATCTGTTCTCTCTGATGGATAAGACAGAAAGCACTGGGCTTAACTTGCTGTGAGGAAGATTAGGACCAGGGTCAGGCAAGAATCTGGTGATTACCAGACAAGTCCAAAGCGGTGAGGCAGGTCTGAGATCAAGGCAGAAGAACAAGTCAATAGGTCAGAGTTAAGAACAGGATCAGCGAGCTACGTTGCCAGGCACGGGCATGGCTGCAGTGCACCCTAGGCAAGGGCCTGTGCTTAAATGTGGTTCCCAAGGCAGAGGACGGAGGCCCCAGATGAGGATCTGCCAGTTCTTTTCCCAGCACTTTCACCCAAAATTGCAAAACTGCACTGAATCAGATTGGATCTTGAGCACAGGCAGGTGAAGCCCTTGGGAGGGCCGGGGAAGAGCTGCAAGGCCCATTGGTGTGGTTCAAGGCCCTGATGTTGAATTATATATTAAGAAAAAGTTTGGTGAAGACACATAGTGCAATAAATCTAAGCATAGTTGGTTTCCTTTTGAGAAGGGGAACTGGGTAACTTGTCTGGGGTAGCTTACCACAGGTGGGTTCTGTGTTTTGATAGGTATCCTTTTTGGGATTCCTGAAATCCTGGTAATGTTTGTAATTGCAAGTTAGCCCGTGGTGGCATATTTTGAATTCGATGACAGTGTGGGGGGAGAGGGGAAGCATATCTTTTAAGAAAAATCTCATCATAGTTCTCAAATGGTTGTGCAGAATTAATTGGCAGACACAGTAGTTTTGGCTTAAATAGGTCTTCAGTCGCTAGAGTTGGGGATAAAAATGCCTCTTCGTGGAAATACAAAAGTATTCACTCTTTCTGAAGGGTATGGTTTTATCTGGAAATAAATTCTATGTTCAGCGAAGGATCTTTATATCTTAAATAATAGTGGGGATCTCACACTGAACAATGTATTATTCAGTAAGCATAATTATGCTGCCATCGTTCCATTAAGGAGGAAATCAATTAGCTCCCTCCTGGTTCATAACGTCAGTTATTTTAGACACTTTCTGGTTCCAACAGACTTTATTAGGTCGTGATCTCTGGGGGCTTAGTGTGTTCAACGCACACAATATTCAGAAGGATCTTCCTATCAGTGTTTCAAGCTCCTAAGCAACAGCTTTCAGATGTTTTTACCTGCACTAACTTGGAATTTTTTGAGAGGGAAAGAGTAGACTCCTAGAGGTAGATTCTTTACCAGACTTAGTCCTTTTTTTAGAGCACGGCAGTAGTATTTTTGCAACAAAACTGTAAATATTATTGCCACTTCTTTATCCATCCCATCTGGCATAAAAAGGCAAAAATTGTGCATTAAGAATGTGTTAAGAGCACTAGAAGACTTTAGCCCAAATTAGATCTCTTTTGGCAGGTGAATGATTTGACAATGGAGGAACGTAACTTGCCGGAGAAGAGTTGTAGTAACTATTGTTGGTCTCCTCCTATTTCCTGCTGTAGCACAAAAAAAAAATCTAAAAAAATCTGAAATGCAGGACAATAGGAATATTTCTAATACTATGATCACGATCACAACCTTTTGAAATTAGACCATAGCTTTAAAATTGTTTTGCACACTTTTCTTCAAAATAAAAGTATCTCCATAGAGCCTTTAGTTTTGGAGATGGCCTGCTTTGAAGGAGATAATGTTCAAATTATTGCCACACGCAAACCAGTAAGTTCAGCCTTCCATTTCCCTAGCTTCCAGTTTAGTGCAAGCATTCAGGAACTGTCTAGTTGTTCAAGATCTATAAAGTTACTACGTGAACTTTATTCTCTGCAGGTAACTTACAACCCTCTTTGAAGACGGTTAAGGCACCAGAACACTTCAAGGAGGACAGTTCAGAAGCTTCAAGTCAGGAGGAAGGTAGTTGTGTACTCAAAGGTGGTTCTTCTCTGAGAAATTTTGCCACACTCAGTTCTGGAAATCTTACAGTTGACTGATTTCTTCATTGGTACAAAGCTGAGAGATTTGAATGAAATCTGCTATGTAAATGAAGAATTTTTTTATGCTTCAGCAGTTTCCTTAGGAGGTGGTTGTATAATCCAAGGAGTGGGAGTGTTCATAGACAGCTCAGAGGCAGAAGTTCACAGCTCTGTTGAGCAACCAGGAGGATATACTTTACAACTTGTTTGAGCCAAGGTTGTTTGTAGCTTTTCATGTCTTTACCTATTTTCCAGTTAACAGGCTTAGAAGTTGAGTGCAGCATTTCAAGAGTTGCAAACTGTTTTGCATTAAATGTGCCAAATTTGTCTAGCTTTTAGTTTTACACAGAAAGGATGTTCAAGTTTTCCTCTTCTTATTCTTAACCTATGCTGCTTTTTTACTTTGGACTGTTAATAAGGACTGTTTGGGTCTGTAGGGAGTATTGATTACAGTCTGAAAGCTGCTGTTTTCCAAATACCTCAAAAACAGTTCACATGTGGAAGCAGCAGCCTAGTGGCTGGTCAGTCATTTCATTCTGAAAGGAATGACAAACCAGTTTTGCATTGTTTTCAGTAGCAAACACGTAGAAGCTTCGGGTAGGTGGAAAGGATGAAAAATGGGACTGAACACTTACACTAGCTTTCCAGAATGGCTCCACTCTTACCCTGTTACACATTAATAACTAATAAGAAGTTTGCGGTTGATCTTACGTGCAATCAGTAATCCACATATGGTTCAGACACCTTTTTCTCGTTTAAAAAAAATCATTACCATATTCTTCTTTAGAGTTCAGAAAGCACAATATATTTGGAAATTGCTGAAATAGTGTTTTATATACTGTCCTTAAAAGAAAATAAAAAATTTATAGTTTCATCAGGTGAACAGATGCATTTCAGAACGCCTTTTGTGCCAGCCATTTTAGTGAAGTGCTACCAGAAGTTTTAAAATTGTGATTTTTCTTTTTTAAAGGTTTGTTGGTTTTTTTTTTTTTTTTCAAATCATAATTCGGACTTAGGTGTAGCATTGAGAGGAGTTCAGGCAAAATGATAGATACCAAGAAGGCTAAGATCATCAACAGTTGGAATTAAGAAAAGTTGCTTTTGTTAAAAGTTAACAGTTACCTTAATGAAACTGGTAGACCATGTCTCTAAAGTTCTTGTTTCTTGTTCGAGGCAGTATTTCTTTTTATGTCTAATGTAATTTGTAAAGCTTTATTTGCATAGTGAATTTTGAGGTTCAGAATGTAATGCTTCTGTGTAAGACTTGTCTTCATTCACTATTGAGAATGGTGACATAGTTTTGAGATGAATTTTAGCAGTTCAGAAAAAATTAGAAAATTCTTTACTTTTCTGACTGAATCATTTCTTCTCTCTCCATCCTTTCATACTGGGTGATATTCAGTCATGCATTTAGTCCTTATGATTAAATATAGAGGTGAGCAAACGTAAATGGTTGTTGCAGTTCCTATTTTTCTGTTTCATCCTTCTGTGAAATGGAGGGTAAAGAATCTTGATTATACTATCTGTACAAACTGGTCTGTCCTCTATGCGACACCTGTTAATTTCAGCACTGTAAATTAAGCCTAGCCTATTTAACGGAGATGTCTTCTGCTAAATGTCTGATAGTGATGGAAAGCTGAATTTGTTGGATTGATCTAAAAGAGGAAATAGGAATTGCTATTGAAATTATGCTTTGTTTATTTTTTTTCCAGATGTAATGCAACACACAGCAGTTCACAAGAAACATAATGGAAAAAGTCCTGTTGCCAAGTAGGTGCTGGGATGATGTAATGTGAACGTGCTACATTTCTGAACTTCATTTGTTAGTGCTTTGGGAGTATGTGTTTCCTTCTAGACTGAAGCTTGTTTGTGGGGTTTTTTGTTTAGTTGGGGTGTTCTGGTTTTATTTTTTGTCGTTTGGAGGGACGTTATAATACAATCTATATTAGAAAAATATTTCAAAAGATCCTGTTTCTAAATCTGTGGGTCTAGGTCAAATTTTGTGAATCTTCACTACTTGAGTTGATGTTTTGATTTGTGTTAATAAGCTGAGTAACGTAAATTTGTATTGCATGTATTTTTCCCACGTGCACACACCCCCATGCACATACGGAAAATTTCCAGTGCTGTTGATTTTAAGTTTTTCTTCATTAGCTTCAAAGATGACATTATAGGGGAAAGTAATCTGTTCTTTCCTTTGCTTAACAGCAAAAACACGTATACCTTGCAGGTTTACATCCATTGTAAGTGGAAGCACTTCTTAACCATATTAGTTTATATATGCTTTCAGATATACAATGTAATGTGAATTCACCTGTTGATGTATTTTGACCAGAAACTTTGGATATGTTTGCACATAGTTGTGCTATACTTCAACTATGTTAAGAGAAAAAATGGATATAAAATTTATTGTGGTTTACACTTTCGTTTTGTGTTGCTTTATCTGTAAAACGTATTTATCTTGGGCGGTTGGGGGAATTACCTGAAATTACAATAATTAGAATATAAACATAGCACAAAACAGTGTTGGTTAAGGTTCACAGATCTTTAACAGACAATTTTCTTGTGAAATTACCAATTGGACAACTTAGTGGTTTGTTTCTGTTTTGTTTTTTAACCTTCCTACTTACTCTCAACTTACATTTCTTCAAGAAGAGAACGTCATCTTGACAAAATCTCTAACTATACCAATGGATGTAAGCCTACTATGAAGTTGTAAGAGCTGGATCCAAGCTTACTAGCATACAGTTACTACTAAAAAAAATTGTCTTTTTCTTATTCATTGTTTAATAAAGTATGCTAAAGCTGACTGTAGATTAGGATCTATCTATCAGGTAGGAAAGACAGACACGGGCCTCTCCACAAACTTCTGTGATAGAAACTCCTTTTGCTAGCTTTTATTTTCTGGTTATTTAAGAGGGGGAAATGTGTTTATTACTTGAATGCCAGAGGTCTGTTAGTCTTCTCCTCTTGGCGTTATGTGTCTGTCATCTTAAAATATGTGCCTTCTATTTATGTGTTCTAAAGAAATGGCACTGAATGAAATTTTTCTGTTTAAAATATGTATAAAACTCTCTAGAGTTAAGAGAAGTTGATCTCAAATAGCATTGGTACAGTTCAGGAAAATTTATACATTACTTCTGTCTAATGTTTGTTTTTATTCAGTATGGCAGCATTACTCTTGAAAAGGTCCAAAAATTTACTGGTAGGAATGAGATCAGACATACAAAATAAAAAATTTAGTAGTATCACAGCTTACATGAAATGACTACAAATTTGGCAGCAGATTCACTTGACTCCATTCGTCAGCAGTGTCTAAAGTGACCATGCGTATATCTCTGCAGTCATGGGCTCATGTCTGTATTTTGGGACCTTCTTGGATTCTCACCATTTTCTTAAACTGTTAGGTTAATATCCTATTGTAAGTCTTTTAAGTAGTTTGAGCACTTATTTCCAGAGGTGTTTGGCAAGTAGCTACGGGAACTTCATTATATCTCTTGCTTTGGAATGAGCTAGATTTCCGCCATCATGGGAACTGAATTTCACATTGCGGTAACCTTCACAAAACAGCTTGCCAACAGCCCTGAATTAAAAGGCACTTTCATTTATCAGCACTTTGATAAGAATTAAAAAGTGTTAACTATTTTTTTTTTTCCTTCTTTTTTTTTCCATCCAGTCAGTAGTAGAGCATGGGTTTGGATGATAGACAAAAAGTATATAGGTTCATGTGCCCTACTGAGACTGTCAGAACCCTGGCTGTTTTTCTAGCAGTCTTTGTTGACCAGTGCTCTCGGACCTAGTTAAATATTGCTTCTGACCGCTGCTGTTAAGAGACGCTTCAGTGGAAGGCATTATAAGGTCCAGAGTAAATGCCAAATGCAACTCCCCTTTCCCAGCAGTACTCAAAACTAGCAATCCTGAAGGTAAAAATACAAAGCAAGGCGACTATTTTGAAATTAAACACAGCTGCAGTATGATCTGTAAGTAGCCATGCACGTCTTTTTTTAAATGTCTCATGAATTCTGATATAGGGATTACAAAGTAATTCCAGCTTTGTCAGTAACGATAAGGAAGAAAGAAGATTAATTCAGAATACATTTCTATCTGGAAAATTTCCCCACGTCTGGCACGAAAAAAGCAAACAAAAAGACTTTGTGTGCAGAAATATCCATGGAAACTCTTCTCTCAAGTACTGTTTTGTACAGATTCTGTTGTTCTGAATTTTGCGTCAAATTATAGTAGACAAATGGAAAAAGGAACTCCAGTTACGTTAAGATTATAACTGTAGAGCGCAAGAACTCCTGTAATTTACATCTTTTAAATCTCTCGAGAATTCCTAGGGTTTTCTGAAAGCAAAAGACTGCAGTTGCCCAACATGATGCAAACGTATATGTTGGTAGGAAAAGCCTGCAAGTTTGTTCACATCAGCATAACTGTTGTGGGGGGTTTTTTTCATTTCAGCAGCACTAGCAGTGCAAAATGTTCTTCACTGGATAGCCTTAACATACAGCACTCTGAGCAAAATGGGGTAATGGACTGGAGAAGAAAAAGCTGTATTGTCCAGCAGCACCCAGAGCACTGTACAGACCTACTTGACCAGGTGTGTTGCTGTTTTTTCTTTAAAGCAATATTCTGAGATGCTCGAGAAGACTGTCCACTACACATGATTAGATTTAGCTTTAAAAGATGAAGAGCCCTGCTAAGATTGTACAAATAAGTGTTGAAGTTCAAGTTGCTACTGACTTACCTTGATTAGAAAAGTCCTCGTAATTACTTCCCCCTATCTCTTTCTATGTTCAGAGAGAATTTCACAATGCCTGGGGAATTTCTGTTATTGCAAGGAAGAAACTAGAAGCTGTACTAATAACTAAACCGTATTAATGCTGCAGTAGGGCCAACAGGTTAAGCATATTCTTTCTATCTTACCTGCATTATCTAAGTAACTTAAGTATTAAATCTTTGTTGAAAAAAGTTAATAGTTAGATGCATATACACTTTTTGTGAGATTTGTGTCTCTTCAGTAGTCAATTTTGGTGTGAGTATAGTTGAGACAATTATTTATAAATAAAATCATCTACTAAAACTGTGGGAAAGAAGGTTGCTCACTGTTTATGTGTGAAAAACCTTGAATGTTAGAATTACTTAATATTGCCCTTATTGTACATGCAGAATTGGGCTATTGATTATTTTGTGGGGAATAGCAAGCTAAACAAAACCAGTTTCCTTATTTCACAAAGCAGGGTAATGAACTGAGATTCGCTTCTAAAGACAAAATGGTAGACTGCATCAAAGCTTGAAATACTGCAAGCTTGTGGCCAGAAAACAATTAATATACTAAAGCAGAGAATAAGCTACTTCCTATTTAAAGGGTGTATGTTTGGACAGAGATTATTTCTGAATTTTCATAAATTTTACTCCTTTGCCAAATAGAAGATATTACTAGCAGCTAGTAATAGTATACTTAACCAATTATGCAGATGTTATGGGTTCTTTCTTATGTGCTTCTAGGTTACATTCTAGAGTTTAGTTTAGCAACAACCTCCATTTTAAGGCTGGGTACCTGCTTTACCACTACGTAAAAATAATTTGCCACCTGTACTTCCCACCCCTCAACCATCAAGTAATTCCACTTGAATCAATAAATTCTGTAGCCCCTTAAGCTTTGTGATTAGCCTTTTTAGCGGGTGTGTGATGAAACACGTTTGCTTTTATCCTCAAGAGGAAAGACAGCATGCAAACAATAATTTGATTGATATCTTTGGAATATTTGCAAGTAGTAGTGTGCTGAGTGTTTTGCTGATAATAGCATAAACGCAGGACAAGATGCATTATTCTGAACTGTACAAGTAGTTGTTGGTTATAGCACCTGTGAGTGCACTAGTCTTGGACTTGTGGACCTATCGGTTTTTGTGATACGAAAATTCTGTTGTTTGACTGGCATCTTTGTATTTTCTGTCTAGCATGCAATGGAAAAACGAAGTCTGTCTACAGTAAGCAAGAAGAAAGGAAAGCCACAGCTGGAAAAGTAGGTTTCCAATGTAACCAGTAATCGAGAAACAAAGTCTAATGCATTAGCTCTGATAAACAGAGTCTAGAATCAATTAGGTGCTTTGTTTTGCTATTGTGGAACAAAAGCCGGCATAGCGTGAAGCCAGTCTACATAAAAATCCTTATTTTATCTTCTGAAAAAAAAGTAACTTGAAAAATAGAATGTAATTGTATGCATTCATTTCTCAAAATATCGGTTGTCATTTAGCAAAAAGATGAAGGAGCAGAAGTAGGTTTTTAATCAATACCGAACTGCCTTTTCTCCCTTTATATTTATTTGAAAGTTAAAAGGTGTAAAGCTGTCCAGAAAACACTGAAAATCAAATAAGGATTGACAGCAACCTTTAACGTTACGCAGTGGGTGGTAACTTGCCGAAATGTTTTATTGAAGACAATTTGCACATCAGAGATCTTCAGAACTTTCAGTGGGATATACAATCCTGCAGTGTGAGGAAGTGAAAACAATTCCACCCTTATCTAATATTCTGCCAACTTCCAAGTTGACTGTCTGTCATTTTGTTACTCTGTAGCCAGATGCTTGTATACTAGTCTGGTGTATGGCTGCATCACACACATCACTTTTCAAAGACGTCTTTAGAATCAGCTGCACTGTTTCTTTTTTGTGTGTGTTCTCTTTTTTAGATCTTTATTCATAATGTTTATTAACACTGCTTGCAGTTTAGTTGCTAGTGTATTGCACTAACAGCCTTTACCTGTTTGTTTATTATCTACATTTGTTGTTATATCTACTAAATATACATTTTTGGCCTGGAGTTGCTGCCTTTGTTTACAGTGACATTACATGTTAATTCATGTTTGGTTATTTGTGCCCATGCATTTGGGAAAAAACCTGTGAAAATTATTTACACAGGGAGAAGGCAAAGAAAACTGACTGCCGGTTGAATAATAGGACTAATGGAGTTAGAGTTGCGGCATCACAGCACATCCGTACGGGGACAGCAAAAGGTAAGATGTTTTTTCCCAAGCTCTTTAAGAAACAGCTTTTCCAGCTTTGCTGATTTATTCATTGTTCTGCAGTAAAGGGGAAATCACAAGTCTGATATCTGTTTTGGAGCAAGTCAGCATGTCAGCGGTCTAGTCTGTGCTTTGACTTGCTGTGTAGAACATGCTAGACTGTCTTCTGTATGCAGTTGCTTAGGGTATGTCTCTTTTCATGCATAACTGGAAAAATCCTAGTAGAGTCTCCATAAGTTGCCTTATGTGGCGTAGTTGTTGCAGAAACAGTTAATGTTGGGCTACTTCTATATGAAATTTAGCAGTCCAAGTGTGTGGAGGTCCAGCATCTTGTCATTAGCGTTCTCTTTGCAGCTCACTAGTTTCTTTAGCTGTTGGGGAATGGCCCATGAGGAACCTGTGTAAAAACCCTCTGGTGTGAATCATTGATGAACTGTAGTGTGTAAACCAAGTGACTACTGAGCTACAACACAGAACTGTGTATGCTACCCTAACAGGGTTTTCACGTTTGGGTAATCCAGCAAAATCTACTGTCTAGGCCAAGACTTGTGTACGTCAGTCAGTTATAAGACAAAATGATATTTGTGTTCCTTTAGTAAATTGAGTCTCCCAAGCATTGTTACAAATTTCTAAAGGACTACGTTACCTATTGACTTTGCCATCTTGATGTTTTCTAAGCTTCCATTTGTGCCCTTGCCTCTCTTATATTTAATTCTCCTAGCAGAAAGTTGACAAAGACTTTGCCTTTTTCTACACCACCTAATTGGCATAAGTGTTGAAAGGACTCTTACAAAGTGCCTTGTCTCGCTCTTGCTTCCACTTGGGGTACAGTCTTGATTAGACTTTCATTCTTGCTTCTCCCTGTTGAGAGTTCCAGGTGGATCCCATTCTGAATTACTGTTGTGTTTTACAAGCAATATTTGTTACCACCTTGTGCTGGTTTTGGCTGGATTAGAGTTAATTTTCTTCATAGTATCTAGTACAGGGCTATGTTTTGAAAACAATGTTGATAACACAGGGATGTTTTAGTTACTGCTGAGCAGTGCTTACACAGAGCCAAGACCTTTTCTGCTCCTCACAGCACCCCACCAGCCAGTAGGCTGGGGGTGCACGAGAATTTGGGAGGGGACGCAGCCGGGACAGCTGACCCCAACTAACCAAATGGATATTCCATACCATATGATGTCATGCTCAGCATATAACTGGGGAAGCTAGCTGGGAGGTGAGATCACTGCCAGGAAACAGACTGAGCATCGCGGGGGGGGGGGGGGTTCCCTGCAGGTGATGAGCAAATGCATTTGTGCATCACTATTATTATTTCTCTGTTATCCTATTAAACTGTCTTTATCTCAACTCACGAGGGTTGGGGTTTTTTTCCCTGTTCTCCTCCCCATCCACTGGGAAGGGGTAGGGGTGAGCAAGTGGCTGCCTGGTGCTTAGTTACCGGCTGGGATTAAATCACGACACTTCTACAAACAGTATTTGACTAAAACTTTAAGAATTCACAGTTCACAAACTTAGTAAAACCAGGACAATTTTAGAAAGTACCTATATATAGCTAGGGGGTATATGAGCAGAAAACATACTCTGTGGGACAGCTTTGCTGCATACATTTCTGACCAATTACTGTTCTTGTTGTCAGGTGAAATGCACTGAGCTTTTATGAACTGATGATAACTTTAAGAGGTGGTACAATTTTGTGTGACGTAGTGCAATGTTACGTAGCTTTGCCTAAGCATTGCTTTAGGAGTTCTGTCTGCTCCCTACCCACTACTCTGCAGATGTCAAACTGCCTGTCTGATACTGTTGGCTAGTTAAGGCCACTCCAAGAAGAAACTGCAGAGGCTGGAAGCAATTAACTCCTCCTAGGAGATGAGCTTTCCACCTATGCGTTTGTATACCAACATCAAAATGTCTTTTGAGATACCCTGTTGGAGACATAGTCTAAAGAAAAAATGTCATGTTTCAGAGCCTGAATCTATGCCTAGCTTTATATAATCAGGCAGGGTTTGAAATGCTTTATTTTGAGTTGGTAACTCTTAAATGCATTGTGGTTTTTTTCCATTTTTCACTCCCTATTTTTAGCTTTTCTGAGTCATCAGTTAGTTACACTTCTAACTTTGAAGACCTGATACTTTGTGACTAGCACTTCAGACTCTGGCTTTCAGTGATGGGAGCTTGACACTGCTGCTCCGGGGTTATATTAGGTATTCAAAACACTTGTTAAAATAATTCGACCAATTACAGGTTTAATCCAGGAAATTATTTCAAGAATCGAAGCATTGAAGCAACTTTTTGATGACTTATCCCAACCTGTTACACTTGCAATAGCAATAATAAATTAATAAAATAATAATTTATTAGAATGAATAAAATAAATAATAGTGTTCTAATTTTTGTCCTGGAGTTTTGCCAGCCAAGGTGTTGGGGGTTAGTGTTCCCTTGAAGCTAGTGTCTGGCATACATTCTCAGAGAACATGGGTCTGTCTTGCTTCTTCACCTCTGAGGCTGAACTTGAAAGCCAGAGCATACTAGCTATCTACTTGAAGTCGCTAACAGGATCTGAACCTACCCTGAAAGCTGGTTTCCAGCAAATAGGTTTCCCCTGATCTCATGTGGAATTTAGAAGACAATTTTACACTTTTTTAGTTCGCCTCTTTTTCTTTGAACAGGTTTTGTTGATACAGTTTGCTTAAAGGCTGTTCTGGAAGAGTTAATTGTGAAAAGATGCATTGTTTTGATGTTACCCGCTGAGTTAGCTTTCTGCCTTTGCTGGTATGACCAAGGAATGTCGCATCTCTTTGAATGGAAACGTTTGATCACTGCCATTCAGAAGAAATTATTATTGTAGTACAATTTGTTATAAGCGTTACAAAATTTATTGAGATTGATCATTCTTTTCACTACTCTGCATAAATACCAAATTTCAATGTCACAACCTTTAATACCGAGGATTCAGTCATCACAAATTTAGGGACAAGACTAGTCCTGAATGCTGGAAGGGGAACGTTAGGAATACAGGGGACAGATGCAATTAAGTTGGAACAAACGAAAATCTGAACTAGCATGACATGTGAGCAAACCGAAACAACCTCACTTCCATATACTGAGATTAAAAATAAAAATGCGAATTTTTATTTTTAGATCTGAATTTGGACGCTGGATCTGGTCATGATACATGTGGAGAAACATCATCTGAAAGTTACAGTTCTCCTTCTAGTCCACGACATGATGGGAGGGAAAGCTTTGATAGTGAAGAAGAAAAAGACAGAGGTTGTATTTATGGAGAGTGCGCATGAACGTCTTTATTCCTAGACTAATCTCTTTTTTGTCTTAATATTCATTAGTTTCTCAGTTTTATTGGCTGCTTTTATTTCTGAAGTAGCCACAGAACACATTTTGCTTTGTGGGTTTTGTGGCTGGATGGTTTGAAGGCTTGTAGCAAATAGCAGGACTGTTTAAATACCGTTGAGTTTTAGATTGCTAGACACATGTAGTAATTTTCTGACCTCAGTGGCATAGATCTCTTGAGAAATTTCAGCAGTACAGTAATGGGAAAAACTTGGGCATGAAAGGGACTGGGTTTTTATGGAATTATGTGTGGCATGTCTGAGAGGTCCTTATTTTTGTATTGACAGTTTAATTTGCCACTCCTTCCAAATTTAAGTAAGCTGTGTTAATGTCTAAGTAGGTGCAAATTCCTAATTCAATCTGTGTCCTACTCTTCACAAGTCAAAGACACAGTAGCTAGTTGGGCAGTTTGATATGAGCAAATGATGGAGATTGACCTAGTTTGATTTGGATGAATTGAAATAATCTCAAAGTTATTCTGGTTCGGGAAGACATAACTATCATTTGTGTCATCAAACTTAGGAAGTTTTATATGGGTAAATGAGTGCAGGGCATGCCTTTATATTGTTTCAGATTTGTGCTTCTGACTGACAAATGCTTTTGTCTCCACAGACACAGACAGCAATTCTGAGGACTCTGGGAATCAAAATACAACCAGGTTTACAGGCTACAGTGGTGTCAGTTCATCAAATATGAACAAATCATCTGCTCAGATCTCTTCAGTGAATAATGAAAATGGAAGCCTTTCAGAAGATCCTTTGAATGCAAAGTTTCAACATATTTCCTTCATGCCTGCCTTACACTGTGTGATGCACAGCGCTGCCCAAAAGCCTGAAGCAGTTGTCCCGCCACCCATATCTGCAGATGGTAAAGCGGTGGGAATGCTTGTTACCACGCCTGTTGCTGTCTCGCCAGTGAGAGAGTCTGCAAATTCCCCTCCTGGTGGAATGGGCCCAGTGACCTCTGGTGAACCTGAGAAACGCCTCGAGCTGATGGCTTCCCCTTTGCCAGTCCCATCCACATTCCTTCCGCATTCTGTCCAGCCTGGTAGCCCTGCTTTGCATTTGGCAATACATAGATTGAAAATGCCCTCTCCACAGGGATCATCGGAAAGTTGCACAGTTAATGGACAGCAGCAGCCGACAGGAAACTTAAGTATCGGATCACCAAATACTGCCTTTATCCCAGTCCACAATCCAGGTAGTTTCCCAGGATCCCCAGTTCCTACTACAGATCCCATCACAAAACCTGCATCCCAGGTGGTAGGACTGAATCAAATGGTGCCTCACATTGAGGGAAACCCAGGAGCAATCCCTCAGCCTACCAATCTAAAGGTAGTTCTTCCAGCAGCTGGTCTCTCTACAGCAGCACCGCCACCTCCACCAGCTTCATACGCTTTGCCAGGCAGTCCTCATGCTACCAGTGTGTTGCCCAACCAGAATACAAACGTGCTAAACACTGTAGCAACTTCCTCACCACCTCAGTCAGCTGGTTTAGGTGTTGGTCAGGTCCAGTCCACTGTTCCTCCTGCAATACCTACCCATACGCCAGGCCCTGCCCCTAGCCCAAGCCCTGCTTTAACACACAGCACTGCACAGAGTGACAGCACATCCTACATAAACGCTGTTGGAAATAATAACACTAACGGGACAATGTTACCTCCGCAGCAGTTGGGATCTGGTCCTTGCGGTTCTTGCGGACGTAGGTGTAGCTGTGGGACCAATGGAAGCCTTCAGATTAATAGCTATTTTTATCATAACCCACTTCATGGACAAGTCTACAGAGTTCCATCTTACTTCCCTCTGCCATCACTTTGCAATGGCAGCTACCTCAATCAAGCACATCAAAGCAATGGAACGCAACTTCCTTTCTTCCTGCATCAGTCTCCATATGCAAACGGGCTTATGCATGACCCAGTGATGGGGAGCCAAGCCAACTATGGTATGCAGCAGATGGCAGGATTTGGGAGGTTCTATCCTGTATATCCAGCACCTAACGTAGTTGCCAACACAAATGGGTCGGGACCCAAGAAGAATGGGAACGTTTCATGTTACAATTGTGGTGTAAGTGGACACTATGCGCAGGACTGTAAGCAGTCATCCATGGAGGCCAGTCAACAAGGTAATCATGATAACTCCCAGCGGACTTGCTTTTGAGTTTAGCAGTTTCTCTTTACCTTTCTGAATGTGCTGTTTCTGGTCTTGCAGAAAGGTGTGCGTGCGTGTGTATGTTTTGTGTAAATGGTTGTGCACTAGTGACCTGCTCTAAAACTGCAAAGTATCTTATCTCTGCCTGAAAATTTTGTAGAACAGTGCAAGGGAACGGGGTTCACAGTGTGAAGTTGAAAATGGGTGTGATTCGGAGCTGGGCAGTCAAAGTATATCAGTCCTAAATTGTCATTCTTTTTTCACTGGTTTGTTTTTGGCATTATGTTGAGACTTGCATGTTGTTTCAATTTTTCCATTCCTGTTCAGTGGTTTTTTGGAGAGAATTCGTTGGCAAAAAGCAAAAGGTATCGATTACTGTCTGTGATGTGAACTTGGATTCTTAAAACTTACGAGAATTTAAAAAAAAACCCAACAGACTGGCCATTTGATAATTTAACTTTTCTAAAGCTTACCTTTGCACAATCAGCCATCCTTCTGTGCTCCGTCATGCAATACATAAATGAAACGTGCTTTAACTTTTCAGACAAGTTACAGCAAAAAGGCAGAAACCAATTGGAACTAAAAATCAAAGGAATGGCTTCAGTCTTATATGCCATTTCTCTCTCCATCCAGAAGAATGGGGAAAATGCAGTGTTTGCATAGAGCATAAACTATTTTTGAATCTTCGCCTGTGCCCATTCTGACTTGACTCGTTTGGTTGGACTGGAACAGGAAAGACGAACCTTGATGGGGGTCGTCTTTTCTTTGCATTTTCCCAGTAAAGGTAAAGTCCTACGGTCTATATCTTCTTTTAAACTTAACAGTTTTGGCAAGCGGATGAAAGAAAATAGTATAAAATCTTAGGACCTACTTTAAAAAGGACTGGAGGATGATAGTGCCTTTTGAAGAGCATGTCCATTTTGATACCTTGTAGTGGTTTTGTAATCCATTTTAATTGTCAGCAGTGACTTAGTAGTTCTCTTTCCTGTTTTAGGCACTTACAGACTGAGATACGCACCTCCCCCTCCCCCTTCCAATGATACCTTGGATTCTGCAGACTGAAACAAGTAAACATTGCCTACTTAAACTGAAGCTTGGGAAATTGGGGGAAGGTGTGTGTGGGAGGGGCGGGGGTTGGTCTGGTGTTTTGGGACATTCCCGGTTCTATATTCTTTTGGAGTTTTTCATTGCTTTTGCACCTCTGTTCCGTACAAAAGAAGAAAGCTGAGTCCCTGGTCTCCTCCTGGTTCTACAAAAGGCTTGCGTAATGCATGTAATTCAAACACACAGCCAAACAATCAAAAAGAGCATTCGAACCATGCTTTTGCACTGAAGACTTGAGACATGTGCAATGTTTACTGCATTTTTTTTTTTTTTTTTTTAAAAAAGTCCTCTGACCTCTGACATCACTGGTGGAGCAGCCATATGGTGAAAGAAGAAACTTGGTCATGTTCCCTACCACAACCTTCTTCCCTCCCTCCCTGTTCTCCTTATGCTGCTGTTTTATTTTCTTTCCCTGTTTGTCCACGTGGCTTCGTTGGACTTGCATGAGTGTTTAGCAGTTCATACAGACCCTGCCCGTACCTTAAATTAATGCTCATGAATTGAGGGGAGATGCTCAAACGTCCTATTAGGAGAGTCCAAAGGAACACACAATACTATACATGTGTACTGTATCTGATGATAATACATACACACAGCTCTTGAGAGTCCCAAATAAATGAGAATACACAGAGCAGGAAGAGGCTGAAACTGTGTGGACTGGAACAGATTTAGAAAAATGAACGAGCTTAAATTGACAGATTTTTCTCCCATTGTAGCTTTTTAGCCTGTATGTTCAGCAACAAAGGTGAAAAAAATGGTATGAATGTTGTAATCAGTGTGTTTGCATTTGTAATGAAAGTTGACAGCATTTTTTCCTTTTTTAAAGCTATTCTACATCGTGTCAACACAGAATGAACATTACTTGACTGAATATTTTTTTCCTAAACTATTACAGTGTTGCATTGTACTTAGAATGTAAATGTTTTATTTCAAACTGAACAAAAGCTATGGTTTTCTACAAAATAGTCAGGTATTAGTATTAGAACCTGTCTACCAAATAGCAAAGTCACTATTTTATAACAATTTACCACTATGCGTAATTACGGTATAATGTGAAAGACTGAAATGAGTGTTAAGATGGTATTAATCATGTCAGTATCATGAGTAAGTAAGTTTAATGCTGCTGTATTTTTTATTTTATTTTTAAAAGCCAATATATGTACTAAATTGCTTCCAGGTAATATTTGATTTCCTAAAGTGCACTGAGGTTATCTGGAAGATGAGTTGTATTTTTTGACTGCTGCATTCAACGCCGATTAACAACTACCACTGTATATCCATAGGGTTTGGCATTCCTCACAGTTCATGGCAGAAATGTTTTTTTTTTTAAAATCAGACCTGGTGTCCGGTAGAGGGATGAAATAAAATCAGTCTTTGGTTCAGCCGTCTAATAAATTGCTAAACAAACAAAAAACTTGAAGAAAAAAAGCTTGATTACTACATTTCTTCATAGGTAGCATTTATATTTATAGCACCAGTGTACATTTTGAAACTTTTTTCTTGGAGGGGGGGAATGGGGAGGGAGGTAGATGAAAGCTTTAATTTAAAAAAAAAAAAAAAAGTTTAAGTAGTAAATGAAAATTATTTTGATTAAAATTTTTATTTGATCTGGGTATTTTTGGACCACTTGAAATGAATGAACTGCGTTTGAGTTGAAGTGAGGGTGTTAAACCACCAATGGACTTGTATTGTGAATTACCTGCCAGTTGTACTTTATGGAACTTATTTTATGATTTAAAATACTGTACTGTAAATAGGAGGTATGTTACCTTCTCTTTATTTGTATGTTTACCATATACTTTGATATTTGAAATGTACTGGAAAGGTCACTTATATTTCTAGAAGAGATTGGATTTTATGCAACCTTTTTCCTTGAATTAACAGCAATAAAAAAAAGAAAAAAAAAAAGTACCTGTGTGCAAGTGCGGTCCTTTATCACTGAGAACGATGAAATAAGTGTGATGTTCTGCCTCTGGGTATAGGGGTGGGATCGCGGAAGGTTTTGGCAAGCTATCGTTTTGGTTGGAATCTGTCACTTAAGACAAAGCTGAGAGTATTTGACTTAAGGTAAGGTTGGTCTTGTATTTGAAGTCAGGATAGTGGCTCTTGATTTAAACTTCTTTAAGATAGCTAGATCTCTTGGGAGAAAGAGGATGACCTGGTGCAACAGACCCAGGACTTTGACCTGAGCTCTTTCAGAACAGGTAAGCCTGTGCTATGTTCCGATGGCTTCCGGATTTGGGCTAAAACCCAGTTTAAACATGCTTTTTTTGACTGCCGTGCAAACGTTGTGTGTGCTAGTCATGCAGTAACAGGAAATCGAGCTCTTTCTTCCATCTGCTAAAATAGATGGAAGGACAACAGGAGTTGCCAGGAGTAGGGAAGAAGCTTAGAAATGTGCAGATGACAGCTGAAGTGTCTGATAGGAATGTGGTACCCAAACGTGCTCGGGTAGTACCGAGGAAGAGAAGGCTGCCAATTACTCTGTCACCTCACTTTGCTGTACAGGCAGTGCTGCTGATTTGTGCTGCTTAGCAGCAGCTTATCTACAAAGTTGAGGACCACAGACTGTCTTAGATCTTTGTCCCAGCTTACTCCCCAGAACAACCTGCTTCTGAGAAACCAACTAACATGATGAGAAGGCTCGAAGTTGCCAGCGAACCCAACCTCTTCTCTTCGGGCAACTCGTGTAACGGTCGGCAGGGGGTGTTGAACCCAAGGGTGGTGCAGACATCAGCACACAGCTTCCATTTCTGCAAGTGTCTCTTGTGTCCCCTCCTTGGACACAAGGGAGCGCATCCACCCGTCCAAGGAATTTGTGAATTATCATATTACTCTGAAAATGAAATCTGCTGCTTACTGTGCCATCTGAGTTGCTGATACTCTCGTTTGCCTCCATGCTGCGAGCAACCCTGACTTTAATAGATCATGGTTGGATCTATCAACTCAAAAATTGAAAAACGCATACCCTCTGGCACAGCAAACAGTATAAAATGCTTCTTTCTTCTGATGCTTGTTTTGCAGGAGACCTAACAATACCGTTTCCTGGCTGTCCTCTTTGGCCACACCACTAGTATCCAGGCAATCGCGTTCAGCTAAAACTGCAGCTCAAGAAAGAGATTCCCTTTCCCACCAAGTGGCTCAGAAACAGTTGAATGCCCTAAGGATAAATGAGAAAATCCCCCTGGCTGGGAGTCCCAAGCAGCAGCTCTCCAGGTTGTCCGGGAGTGACTCCGGTACTGCCCCCCTCCTGGTTTGTACTGCCTGCCGCAGTGCTGCTGCAGGTGGGAACCTCCTGTTGGTACAAACCATTTGGCTGCTAGAGCTGGAAGAAAAAAGGAAGGATGAGGCAGGCACGGACAGGATTGGAAAGATGAGAGCATAAGGGAGTGCGATGATGCGCACTGCTTGCTTATGAGTGAACAGATGGCCTCATTTTCTCAGCTAAGCAACCTTAGGATGGCAGTGATGACCTAGTGCCCAGATCTTGACTTAGCTGATGCTACTGAAGAGGTGAAGGAACAGAGGGCACGTGCCAGGGTAGGTGGAAAGTAAAAGTGCAGAAAGGTTCACAGATCAGTGCCAAGCTACTCTAGTTGTAGAGAGATGGAAGAGCCATTGTAATTTGTTTCAGGTTTGCTCATGGCTGCCTCCAGAAATGTGCTGACCTGGACCTCCTGCAGCTGCTCTCCTGAAATCAGGTTGCCTAAATTCTGCACAGACAAAAAAAGCAGCTTTGGGCAACGGTGCTTCCTGCTCAGGGCTGCTAGAATGAGGCACAGCATCTATAAAGAGTACGTGGACTGCGCTTGTGCTTGCAAGGAAGAAGAAGGGGTGTCCTAAAGGCGTAGTCCTGAGGTTATACTAGGGCTCGAGTGCTGTCTCAGTTACATGGACAGGATCCAGGTATGAACATACAGTCCTATGCTGCTCCAGCAAGGGAAGGAGGAGACGCACATCTCCAGGTGTTGTTGCAGGGAGAGCGTGCTGCCTCTCTCCCCGTGGCTGGTGTCTGCCTCGGCTGCTAATCCAGGTAGAGAAACAGGGTTCTAGTTTTGATCCAGCCTTTGGGCTAACAGCTGCAGAGCGGCAAGTTCTGTACGTTGCTGCTGTATATTGGAGTTAGATGAGATTGAAATGTATGAACAGCTGTATTTGGACAGGCCAAAAGTTCACCTATGCCTGCACCCTGTCTCCAGCAATGATCAGTAGCAGGTATTTAGGAAGAAAGTATTGTTAATTTAAAAAAAAAAAAAAAGAAAGGAAGACGTAATTCTTACAAACGTGTCGCCTAGCAAAATGAAATGAGTCTCTTAAATTCATCTTCACAATAGGTGGCAGCATAACTCTACCGATGGAATGTGCGGGCACTTCAGAGGCCCCGCGAGCAATGCATCTGCTCAATTTGGGTTTAGCATCTTTGTGCCATCAGAGGAAGGTTACTTGGGGATTTGTTTGACTTCGTGATGTTAGTTTCTGTAGGGTTTTCTCATGTTTATATATTTTCTCACACGAAGACCATACTAACTATTGTCTCAAAAAAAAAAAAAACCCAAAAAAACCCCCCACATGCTAAATGTATATCTGAAGTATTAGCTACCTAGAGCTAAAATAGCCCAGGGGTAATAATGAAGACCCAGAGAATTGGAGCCAAACGTGAAAGCTGTGTCTTATGAAGCATTAGAAATGGTTCTAGGTATTTGTATTCATACAGTGAGGAACGCTTTCTGAAGTCCTTATAGCTTATTTTTGCAAATTAGAATAATTCATGAGAGAGTCTGGTTTTCTTTCAGGATAATTTCTGATAATTTCTGATAATTTTTGATAATTTCCCTGACTAGCGTAAAGGGTCACTGTTGTCTGAATGGGTCAATAAAACAATGTACAAAAGCATAGACTGAAAAAAAAAAAGTTGAATTTGGTAAAAGGATAGAATAGTTGTATCTTAACCATTGGTGCACTCATTTTAGACCTCCCCTCTTTGATTTAAAATGGCCATTGACTTACAAAGTATTTTTTTTTCCAGAGACAGAGGATATTAATGACTGATACAAAGTTAAGAATTAACTCCTATGATGCTGATTGGCGTGACTGATGAAAGATGGGGACTGCTGCTTCAAAAACATACTTGCCATTTAATTTTGGTTTTAAAGTACTGGTTAGGGACCAGTAAAATAAAAAAAAAAACACCAAAAACTATTTACATAAAATATTATGCTTACATTATAATAGTCCTTTTTTACACCATTTGTAGTTTGAAAGTTAAAATGTGTTTTCAACAGCTTCAGATTTTTTTCTTGTTTTGACTGCAACTAAGTTTGGAAACTGATGGCATGTCTACGTAGAGTCGTCAATATAACATATACAATTAATTGTGTTTCTATCAAACTGCTCTTTTTCCTTTTTTTAAAGCTTTTTTTTTACAGGTTATGCACATGCAGCAGCAAAAGAGCAGACAGCTTAGCAGTGGCAAGACTTCTGGATGAAAACATCATGGGACTGACTTTAATTGCTCCTTAAAGACCAGATCGGCTCTGCGATGCATATTGATAAGGACTTCTAGGTATTTCAAACAGAGCGTGTAATCCAGGAAATCCTGGCCTCTTGTCAACATACAAAATAAAAACCTGGAGTGAAAAGATCAATAAAGTGTAAGGAGGGGACGGGAAAGCAACAGCAAGACTGCAAAAATACCAACAGGCATCGAGGTGCGCTCAAGGTGAGACAATTTTCACACATCACTAAATTTCTTGCTGCAGCTCAGATCCATTTCACAACAATGAACTGCAACAAGTGATTGCATCCATTTGGTACAAAACCAGCTGAATTCGGCATTTCACCACAGCGCAACTGGCCGTATCAGACACGTAATAGCAGAGATGGGCGTTTCCAGCAACCTACATAAGGCTAATTTATGTGGACTTTGAACAAACTATAATAATACATTTCAAATCTTATGGAGTTCGTAAGTCTTACGGCTACAAAGAGTTGTCAGCTAGCTAACACACCCTTTAGAGTGTTGTCTCCCTTTGATTTGTTTACCATTTTTAATATATTTTTTTTGCCTTTTTTTCCCCCATCTTGATTTTGCCCTGATTAGCCTTTTAAAGTCCTTTTTTAGATGCATTGTAGAACCACACACATGATGGAGGGCCATTTAAAATGCTTCAATCCATGGTATGCAAACTCCCAAACAGTAATACTGAAAACTTGCTAATCCAAAATAAAATAGCCTGTGCAAGGGGTTAACTATTTCTGTGTGAGCCATTGCAAAGGCAACTAAGCGGGAGCTGGGACTTCGCATTGCACTTTGAAACCACCGCATTTTTCTTCCTTTCTAAGGAAGGATATCTTATTTCTAGCAAGTTCTCAGGTGGAGGAGGCAAAGAATGGGATGTTAATTTAGAGTTAGACAGGAAAACAAATGTGCTTGGCCGCTCTGCAACTAAAGCGTGGTGCCCAAAGGCTGTCACGCCTCCGGCACCGCTGGAGAGAGCAGCTACCCTGAGAGGTGACATAGCTGTTGCTTTGTCCAAGCCAGAGCTGTCTAGCCAAGTTGCTAGAGACTTATGACAGCGCTTTCCTAAATTTTGTTCTTGACCATGGCAGAGAACACTGTAATGCTTTTATTGCCATCTATTGCCAGCAGGTTCCTAATGCTGGTGCCTGCCTGGGACAACCGGAGGGACTGTCGTGCTTCCCCACCGCCTCGCGCAGACCTGGCAGGTTCGCAGAAGCGGGGCGATTCTCTCCTGATCGGCACTTTGCCGAGTGGCTATGGACAAGGGGACCGCTGCCCAACCCCCGGCACAGGATTTTAAAGAAAGAGGATGCTGATGTTCAATTTCTGACGGTCTTTTCAGGCACCCGGGTGCACCCACAGCCCCATCGTTTCTGGTAAAGACCACAGAAGCAGGAGGCATTCAGCAGCTGGAAGATGAGTTCACTTCAGCAGTGACCATCCCGTGGCTTACAGGTTATAGGTCACCCTGCCTTTAGCTGGGGATCCGCCCTGACCCCCTTGCTCTTCCCAGAGACCTCAGATCCCCCCGGGCAGGGGACTGCCACCCCTCTTGGTCAGTGGCAGGTGAAAGCACTCCAGGAGATAGCTTTAAAGCAGGTTTTGGTTTGTGCAGGGGTGGGGGTGTACAACACGTTGCACACGATGGCAGAGGAGCGGGTGCTGCGATCCGGAGCCGCGGGGGGACCAGGACTGCTCGGTGGTGGTCTGTACTGCAGAAGCTGCAGAAGTCTCATGTCCAAACTTCAATCATTTCTGCTTTTTTTGTTTGATTTTAAAAGCAAAAACCTTCCCTAACCAGTAGTCTTCTGACAAGCAAGTACAGCGAGGCTTGGGACAGAGCAGGTTAAGCCAGCCCGATGGCACCAAAGGTGTATATAGCTAGAGTGTAAGCACCCAGAAAGTTTAACCAGTTATTTGGGCCCTTACTTTTCTTTTTTGCCCAAAACCTTCTTGATTTATGTCTTAAATCTTTCAGCTCCTCAGCACACATCTTTAATCAGTTTTAGACAACTTCCATATTCAAAAGTCTTCAGGCTCACTCAGGCAGAGGGAAGGCTATGTGAGCCCTCTCCCCTCCCCGCCGTGCATTGTCACTCACCCCCAATTTTTCAGTGTTTCTTTGTTTGGAAATGTATCTAGTTTCCTTCTGAACTCTTTAAAGCTCCTTACTTCCATGAGGGACATGGGTAACGTATTCCATATGCTCGCTTCCCTTTGGTCGGCGAGCTCTTCCCATCTCCGTCTCTGATGGAGGGACATGCCAGGCTCCTCCTGTTGCCACTTGAAAGCTGGGAAGCACCCTTAGTTCTTTAATAACATTAAATAAAATTAATTTCACTTCAAACGCTCTTTCTCTTGAGCTGCACGCAGCATTGCTTTGCTCTGCTTAGGTGTTTGCATATCGTGCCGTAACTGTTTCATCTGTGCCAGGGTATTATTTTTACAGCTGGCCGTGCCTTTGATACGAGGAAACATGAGAGTTTAAAGGCGGGAGAGGGAGCGATGGCGGGGGAGCCACCGCAGCTGTCTGCGCCCTCCCTGAGTGGGGAGCCGTGCTTCACCGACCCGCCGCGCAGAGCACCAGAGGGGTGTTTTCTCAATAAAGGACAAGGAAAAAAACGTGCCAAAGCTAATGCAGAAGTGAACAGCTGGCATCGTTAGGGCCTTGAGAGCACCAATAGGCCTTAACGAGCCTGCCCAGCCTCCCCCATGGCTTCCATCTGCCCTGCCCTGGGCCCAGCAGCCCCAGTTTAGCTCAGCCGGGGGCTTTGGTGCCCGCTGGAGCGATGCTGTCTGTGCGCCTCACCCCGGTTAGGTGGTGGATGGGTCTCAGACCCACGTTGTGGGTGTCCTCCTCTCCTCCCGCTCCTGCCCAGACCACCTGGGTGGACCCTGGACCTGCTCCACCACTGTACCTGGTCTGGGGCCGTCGATGGACCCGCGCGCACCCGCCGGCTCTGCTGGGGGGCTGCAGGATGGCCGGGGTCGCCCTTGGCTGCAGCTCGCTCTCCTGCAGCTCCCTGGTGAGCACAGCCCAGTGTCGTGCAAAGCTCGCCTCTTCATCTCCCGTGGGTGCCTTCTGAAAAACCCCTTCCAGGTAGGTAATGGTTTCCTTCTTAACTGGTTCTGTATCACCTAAAGGACAGTGGGTGGCAAATAGAGAGAGATGGAGGTCATCCAGTGTTTAGAACACTCCAGTTTAAGTGTTTGATAATTGCAGCAAAATCAAAGAGCAAAATGCAGCTGAGGAAAGGAAAGAAGAGATGGAAAGAATCAGACTAAAATGTAACTATTAGAGTCACTAAATATTGTTTATTTAAGGCGGTTCAGGTTCAAATTCAGTCCCGGGTGCTCTTGAGCTAACTTCTGTCATGCAACAAATAGAAAGCCAAAACAATGCGGTGCTGATTGAGCCGGCTGTGTCTCTCCGGTGAAGTAAACAGGGTTTTGCAGCTACACTTTTATGCAAGTATTTTTGCAGCAGTGCAGAAGCCATTAAACCGTGTGGTTATGGATTTCACCGCTCATTTGAGACCTATGAAAATAAGGTATTATATAGTGTGCCTGAGGCAGCAGGGACAGGTGAGAGAGGGCAGATTTCACTCCGGACTGCCATTGCTTATCAGAGAAAGCAAAAGACATATCTCTAATGTACAGATAGCATAGCCTCAGCTAAAAACTCATTTGCCAGCACTTGTCAGCAGGCAGGGTCTAAAATGTCACTTTTCCCTCCCTGAGACAAAGAGCAGCAATAATCCTGTGGCACTACCTTTACAAATGTGAATGCAAATGCATTTTGAGTGAGGGCTGGTTTATTGCCAGAGATGTTTCTAGCCCACAGGCCGCTTGTTCCCGATGTAGAGCTTTGCCTGCCCTCTGTTTCATCTGTTAAGAGTAGAGCGGCTCCAGCCAGGCTCGCACAGGTGGGGTATGTGGATAGCACCTGGGGGGAGCACCCTGGGTTCAGCTGGGCACAATTATCCAAACCAAAGGCGAGGTTGTTCATCCCTTCATCTGGCTTTCCATAGTGCTTCCTCTGTTGGGTCTTCTCTCACCTTCTCATTTTTGGCCTCTAAACCCTACTGTGTTACCATCTCCCATGTTCTTCCTTGTACCTGTCCGCTTCCAGTGAGGCAACGGGCTCAGCCGCAAAATCCCTGCTTCCAGGTCTGCCGCTGGGTGTGTTGGGCAGTACCTTCTCTTCTCCGGTTATGCCATTTTCCTGTGGTTTCCCTCCATTTCATCCCCTTGGGAATGCTGGACTCTGCTGTTTGTCTGCCTCAGTGTGTCCACAAAGAGCTTGGTCTGTCCTATTTTTTTGGATTTCACTGGCTGTAAGTTATTTCTCAGAGCTATTTTTTAATTCATTTATGTATTTTTATTCCATGTTGTTTATTTTAGCATCGTGTTATATTAGGATGATGTCATGTTTTGGCTTGAAGAGCTTTGAAAGTTTAGAAAATGTAATGGGGGCCAAGCTTGCTCCCCAGACTCATTTTCTTCTGAGCACCAAGCAGATTGGCCTTGTCTTCTCACACATGGTGAGCATCAGTTACAGTAGGGAGACAAGGCCCACTTGCGTCCGGGACGCAGGACATCGGACAGGAGTGTAGGTGTGGTTTCTGTCTGTAGTGGGATTTAAGTGGAAACTTGGATGCAGGTGAGGTCATCACTTTGGTGGTCACTGGAGCTGCGTGGGTGGCAGGAGGACGGCTGGCCTCTAGACTAGCACGGCACAAGGTGGAAGTACCCATGTATTTGGGACACTTCTGCTGTCCCAGAGACCAAACCAGAGCTGAACTTGTGTTGCAGCCCGTGGGAAATGCAAGGCTTACACACAAGCAGCAGTGGAAATCCCAGCTGGCACAACAGGCAGATCTTGGTGGCTGTGCAGTGCCCTTGTCCTGCTTGCTCTGCCTGGAAACTGGATGTTTCTCTTCCCCAAGGTATTTGGGACACCTCCTTGAGGAGGCAAAGGACCTCTGAGGCCATCATCAATGTAGGGACTGGAGGCTCTCCTCCCTTGACAGGCTTATCTCTCTCTTCTATTAAAACCAAAACCCAACAGCTTTTTTTTTTAAGACAGGCTGAGAGAGCTTCTCCTTTGCTCTAACATTTCCTGTTCTCATGCTGAAGTTCCAGCTGAAAACAGAGCAGCACTAGAAACCTCTCAGATGAACGTATGCAGATGAATCGCAAGCTAAGCAATGCAGCTCACTCCTTCCCTGCCCTCAAGGTGCTGGGTGGCTTTTGCTCCTGTACCTCTTGCAGTTCCCACTGCCGGGCTCAGCAGCTCCCCGTGAACAGCTGGGAGGTGGGAATATGTGTCCACCTCCTGCCCCGACCCAACCAGTGCTGCAAGTCCCACAGGTCTCAGCTGTCCCTCAGGACTATGCTTCAGCTGGTGGCCTCCCATCCCCATCACTGACACATCCAAGTGCCCTCCACAAGCACGCAAAACAAGATCTGTGGGACAGCCCCCTTCTAGTTTTATCATGACAATTCCTTAATAAGCTTCTGTCTTCTGCTGTCCTACTTATTGCTGTGTTTGTTATCGTTGTGGACAGGGGGGCTCCATTCAGTAGCCCATGCACAGACGTCAGGCATCACTTCGGAAACCTTGGCACACCCCAGCGGGCCTCTGGCTGCCTCTCCAGACGTGTGCGTGTCTCCCGTATGTCTTGAGCCTCATCTTCTGTCCCTGTGTTGCTGTCACAAGTGGCTGTGTGTGACTGGGTGGCGGCGAGACACACCAGTGCAGGAAGCTGAAGGAGGCCCTTGCTGCACACTCTTTACGGTGGGACCAATGGGAAAAATTAACAATTACCAATTCATATCAATTGATTATCAGTTTTTATCAATTTCCCCCCCTCTGTTGTGCTAGCTACAAGTGGAATTGCATCTGAACAGAGGCACAGCTGCTGGAGTCTGATAGCCAAGCTTGGCACCAGCACTCATGATGGGATTCCTTTCTCCCCCTGGTGCTGTGCGCTCCTGTTCCGTGTCTCTTGCTCTTTCCTTCGCTCTGAACATGTCAAGTCCCTGGTGAGGAGGGTGCACGCAGCCACGTGCCTCGCTCCTCATCCTGCTCGGAAGGAAAGCTGTCCTGTTCTGCATCCAGCTGTGGGACATTTGTGGCGTGGGGCTTTTTTCCTTCTCTTTTTAAGACTTGAGGATGTAGCTACAGTATGCAGAGGGGTCCTAAAAATCCAGTTATCTGAGCACTCAGGAATTCTCTGTAATTACTTTCATCCCTCTGTGAGACAGAGATGCTTTTGTCCCCTGATTGTAAACGGAGGTACAAAGCTGAAGGTATAAACCACGTTGTCTGCAGCAGAAACGTTGGCTTTGGGAGAAATGCATGGCTACGTCCATGCTCCTAAATCAGGCCTGTTCCTTGACCGTGGGATGGGGTGCACAGTGCCGCTCGGCCCCGTGCAGCTGAGCCCTCTGCCCCACCATGCATGGTGGGCTCCCCATGCTGCCTCTTGGGAGGTCCCTGGGACGGCTTACCGGGTGGGTGCAGCTGGGCTCCGGCAGGGTGGTGCTGCGGCGTGCGCTGGTGGTGGACCCGGGTCCTCCGTGTGCCTCCTGGACCCATGTAGGTACATCCCTGCGTCCTTGAGGTAATTGCGGGGCGGAGAAGTCACGGAAAGAAACAGGGGGGATGAGAGCACCAGAGTTAGATGCCAGATGCATGTTTAAGAAAGAGCGTGAGTCCCCTCTTTCAGAGCAAAAAAAGCACTGATGAGTTATTCTATAGGCAATTAGGAGAAATTTCTGGGATTGATAGCCCTTGTCCTCATGGGAGATTTCAACTTCCCAGACACTAACGGGGAATATCATACTGGTGTGACAAGCAGGTCTTGGAAATTTTTGAAGTTTGTAGAAGATAACTTCTTGTTATCTCAGTGAGCCACTAGGAAAGGTGCCCTCCTAGACTTGCTGTTTGTGAATAGAGAAGGGCTCGTGGGGGACGTGGTGGTGGGTGGCTCTGTTGGCCATAGTGATCATGAAATGGTTGAGTTTAAATTTTTCCGTGTAATGAGAAGAAAGGACAGCAGAGTTGCTACCCTGGGCTTTGGGAGAGCAAACTGGGAGCTATTTAGCAGACTACCCCGGGAATCTGCTTTTGAAGGCTTAGGGGTGTCCACAAGTGCTGGTCAGTCTTTAAGAACCACCTTCTAGAAGCACAGGAGCAGGCAATCCCGTTGTGTTGTAAGTCACCATTGCAGAAGCAGCTGGGAAGCAGAGGGAGTGAGCAGGGATGGAGACCCCCCTGCACTGAAGCTGGCTGGTAGTTTGGCACTGTGTGAGCTGCTCTTGCTCATCCTGGTGAGGTTTCCACTCAGAAATCTGAGATAGGTGCTTCAAAACCCCAGATGAATTCATTCCCTGCCCTTGACCCATCACGTTGACTTTCTCCCTTGTTGCTGTATGTGTTGGCGCAGCTGCCGAGAGAGGGTCAGTGCACCCCCTTCAGCTGCACCGTAGGTATCAAATCCGGTACCCTCTCCCCAAAATTTAGTCCCCTCTTCCACTCTCTGAAACAAGAAAAGCTCCTTTAAGTGACAAAATTAAAAAAAAAAAAAAAAAAAGAGAGAAAACAGCTGCTTTGTAGACAAAACTGGCTGCTCGCTTTGTGCAAGTCAGCGGCGGCTTCTGCAAAGGCTTCCATGATCTCTTCCTAATTGCTACAGGGTTGTGCCTATAGAACACGCAGGCAGCCCCGCCATACGCTTAGTCCAAGATGCGGCACAGGTTGTGTGAGCTTGGTTGGCCAGAAATGGAGAGTTAGCAGAAATGGCAGAGTTAGACCTCACTGTGTGCAGCCTTTCTGAACGGGGAAACGGGTACAATAGTAATTGGCTTAATTTCCGTACTGCCTCCAGTCTGCCTCGCAGAGGGGTTTTAATGCTTTTACTCATGGCAATCGCTCCTGCAAGACCTGGGTTGGTGATTTTTGTGAGCTTTCATTTGCTTCCCATGCAGGGTCCCTTCGCCAGCGTAACCCCCCCCCAGTGCCAGTGCCGCTTCCTTGGCTGCGTGTGGTCCTTTTGCCGAATCCTGACATTTTTTATTTTGGGTTAACATCAGAATGGAGCTGTGGAATAATTGCTCTTTCACTTTCCTCTTAAATAGGCCACGCTGCTAGTCTGCATAAACGTTCTCTTCATGCATCTTGTCACTCTGCCTCACTGGCTTCCTTGGAGGGGGAAAAAAAACCCAACGCACTTAATTTTTTTAAAAAGATGCCTTTTCTTCCTTCTGAATTGCCCTTGCTCTGTATGATAGCCAGCAATTGGCCCCAAAGGATGAATACTAAGCAGCTTTGCCAAGGTGCAATTCAGCTATAAGACAGCCCGTATATCCGGGGCTGTCCTGGAAGACCTTGAGGGCAGGGGGATTGAAGCCAGGGAGGAAGGCCACCTTGGCAGCTCTACCGCGCTCAAGCCCTCGACCTAAAGCCAAAGCCAGGTTTTAGCCACTGGTGTGCAAATCCCGGTGACACGGGAGGATGAGCCGTGGATGCAAGTCAGTTTTTCTTCAGGATGAAAGCCTTTGCTGTCAAGCTATTCAAAGGGAAACACCCCGAGGCTGGAATCTGCTGGTGTGCACCGCTCCTGCTCTGGAGGGCGGCCGCGTGCCCTGGCTTGCCTCAAACCTGCAGCCAGCAAAGGGCAGGGAGGGATGGAGGGAGCCCAGGGGGAAGGCTAGAGAGGAGCCAGGCAGGCTTTGCAAAGCTGGCCGCAGTGCCCCTGCCCTGCTCCTCCTTGCCTGCCTACCCAGAGGTAAATGTCATCATCTCAACTGCGATAGGATTTGGCCACGGACCGCGCAAAGCTCTGGCTCTACCACAAAGCACAGCACCAAGGAGTTTTCCTCCTTGCTGAAGTACTTGCCTGCAGACATCACACAACTGATCGTGTCTAATAACGTTTACGCGACCTGATTATTTATCAGAATAAAAGCTGGCTCAGCCTTCAATGCTGGTTAGCTTCCATTGCGATGTTTTCCCAATGCACAGAGGCCACCCTGAAGGAAACGCGTGGGGAAGACCGGACCATGTGCCATGCTGGGCTGAAGCCCGTGTCATTCTCATAGAGCCGAGGTGGAGCTTGTTGCCAAAAATAAAAAAAAAAAGGTGTGAGTTGGACTACAGGGCAAAATGAAGTGCGTGGAAGAGGGAGGATGCATGTGGGAGCAGTGCCCATGCCTGGAGAAGCGAGGAAAGCGGGGTGCGAGAAGCTGCTTGGCTCGCCTTGCGTGACTCTGCTTATTGGGAGGAAAAAAGGAGTGGCACAAAAGCATGACCTGAGATCGCTGCTGCAGGCTGTGCCTTGCTTTACAGCCATTGAGGTAAGGGCAAGCATGGGATTTTGCATTTTAAAATGGTGAAGAGGAATGTAGGGGCTTAAGAGACGTCCTGAGACTCCAGTCCAAGACCGCAACCTCTAACGTCACCCACATCTCACTGTAGACTTCTGTTCCAGACTGCCCTCACTCCATTATAGAGGTAATTAGGCTGGATTTTGTCCTGCTTCTCTCAGTTTTTTTCAGAGCCTCCTTTCTCTGCTGATTAGAAACCAGATAAGAAGAGGGGAGCAGTCATGTGGGGTCAGCTGAAGGATCCTTCTGAGTATCATATGCCCAGCGTTAGTCAGTAGCATATTTAAACAGGAAAAGCAAAATCTCTTAATTTAAGAGAATTTAGAATATAGCCAAACCAAACAAACTATCCGCCTCTCTGGAAGAAAACGCATAGTATTTGTGAAGCCACATGTAAGTGTACCGTGTCCGGTTGTAGATACAGTCTGGTACAGGAGGAGCATTGGCGCACCGGAGCAAGTCCAACAGAAAGATGGGGCATATCAGGAGAGGACGGGAGAGCTGGGTTTGTCCAGCCTGAAGAAGGGAAGGCTGAGAGGAGACCTTACTGCTGCGTGCAACAACCTTACAGGAAATACAGAGCCAGGGTTGTCTTGGAAGTGCGCGGTGAAAGGATGAGGGGCACCAAACAGAAGTTACGTACAAGGAAATCCCAATTAGACATTAGGAAACTATTTTCACAGGGATGGTGGTCAAACCACCTCCCGCAGAGATGTGCAAAACTCTCCCAGACAAAGGCTTGCTCTGACTTCGAAGCTGGCTGTGCTTTGAGTAGGGATTGGGCTGGACAGTCCCTTCCAACCTTGGTTATTGTGTGGTTCCATGCTTTGTTTATAGGTACACCTGATTTTATTTTTTCATTTATATGTATACTTGTCGTTCAGGCAACTACGAGTATAATCACCGTTGTCCAACACCTCCCATAATAAGACTCCATTTTCACTTTCTTCTAATGCGACCAGATGGCATTCGTTTAGGTTGAAATTATCAAAGAAGCTCCTTACGCAGCATCTTTTCTTTCAGTATGTTCATCTCTTTCCCTTTGCTGTTCCGGTTTACATGCTCTAACGATTTCAAAGAACAAGATTTCTGAAAAAGTCGTGACCAGGTAGCTTGGAAACCAGGCAGCATGTCCAGCAGATGTGGCTTACAGGGTTATCAAGCAACTGATGCTCCAGCTATGCGGATGATCAAGGTCCACACTTGAGCACAGGTCCTGGGTCTCCTTTCTGCGGTCGTCCTCTTTTCCAGAGGATGGCACTGACAGCCATGTGCAGGTGTTTGAGTACCAGCTGGCGTTGGTGGGAGCCCTGCTCCATTGCTCCAAAATCTGGCCCCGACCCCCAGGGTCTGGTGTCCAGAGGATGCCCATGGCTCGCACGGTGGCTCTGTATCCACATGCTGGGGACAGAGTCCAACATCTTGGTGTCAAGAAGATTGATTGGGCAATTACAAGCTAAGATGGGACAGCAGGCCCAAAAGGAACTAGGTGCCTCCCCTCTGCCACCCACAGAAGGCCAATGGCTCTGAATTCATTACTCTTTGAACGCAACTGCACCACGCTTGGTTAAAATGGCTGTGACCTCCACACAGCCCCCTCTGCGCTCCTTTAACTACATCAGGTGAAAACCGTATTTCAAAAGAAGCTGGTGGGGCTGCAGGGCATGAGCAAGCCCTCCGGCATAACTGTCCATATTGTTCTTTTTGCAGCCTGTCCTCTAACGCTGTAATGCAGAAGGAGGCACTTAAAACAGACAGTCAGACCCAAAGGACCACCACTTTCACTTGCAAACCCTTCACGAACCCAGGAAAAAAAATCAATCGGGGTTTAAAAAAAACCCCAACCAACAAAATCATATTTCATCTCCTCTGTGTCAGCAGATCTGCAGAGCAGGTTTAGGATTGTTTTGCATCTGGGATTAAAAAAATAAAAAATAAAAAAATCGCAGTGTAGGATTCTCTGTAGGGGATTAGGTTTTGTTTTAAAACTTTAAACAAACACAGAAATCTTAGCATAAGCCTCTCAAAGATTAAGCATTCTGGCATGAATTTAGGAAGAAAGAGCACAAGGCTGGAACTCTGGAGACTTTAGGATTACTGTCTTCTCCACCATTGTGCAACCAGCAGTGCGACCATCTCCTGCTTCATTTAAGCCAAATCTTCCAGGCTAAATTCTGCCTTCCGATTTCGGTGGGACCCAAGGACTTAAATACCGTAAGGAGATCAGAGCTGATCAGAGGGCTGGAGCACCTCTCCTATGAGGACAGGCGGAGAGAGTTGGGGTTGTTCAGCCTGGAGAAAAGGCGACTCCGGGGAGATCTAATTGCGGCTTTCCAGTACCTGAAGGGGGCCTACAGGAAAGCTGGTGAGGGACTGTTTATCAGGGAGTGTAGTGACAGGACAAGGGGTAATGGGTTTAAGCTGAAGGAGGGTCGATTTAGATGAGATGTTAGAAAGAAATTCTTTACTGTGAGAGTGGTGAGGCACTGGAACAGGTTGCCCAGAGAGGCTGTGGATGCCCCATGCCTGGAAGTGTTTAAGACCAGGTTGGATGAGGCTTTGGGCAATGTGGTCTAGTGGAGGGTGTCCCTGCCCATGGCAGGGGGGTTGGAACTAGATGATCTTTGAGGTCCCTTCCAACCCTAACCATTCTATGATTCTATGAGATCCGTTTGCTTGGTTTTCTCTCTTTTGTTGCTGCCTGCTCACCTTCGAGGTGTTGCAAGAGCTCTGGGATGAGGACTGGTCCCTATGCGTTTGTAAAATGATGAGCTCTGATCTTTGTTGTCCTTCTCTGAGGGACATAATAAGGAGTTGAGTGGCCATGTGCTGGTGTCCCCGCTTTGTCTGCGTCCAGTGTTACTGACCGTGGCTTGAGGTCTGTGGCTGTAAAGAGCGACACCGGTGTTAATGACCCTGGGTGGGCTATAGTGGGGTGTAACCGCGGGCTGCAGTGAGGCTGAAACTTTTCGGTGGGTTGGGTTGGGATGGGTTGTGTGACCGGTGCTGGAGCCCTGAGCCTGCTGGGAGCCGTTGGCGGCAGCGCCCATCCCCAGCATGCACAGCCCCGCTCCGTGCACGGCTCCGCATCCTCACGTGCACATCTATAGGGCTCATAGGAAGAGGTACATAAATTAGGTGTCCCGTCCTTTTCATTTTAAATGAGTGACTGGAATAAAGGAAACCCATCGTATCAGACCGCTCCTGTTGCCACCGAAGGCCACAGCAGCAGAGCTGCCGCTCGCTCAGTCCCGCAGCCCAGGCAAGCGCCGGTGACCCCTGTGCGCTTTTGTACAGTGGTGTCCGACTCGATCCCTTCTCCAGACAGAGCAAAACGTCTTGCATGGCTATACCCCCTCTGACCCTGGGTACAAAGGTTGGCCAATGCCTGTGTGTGGGCAGCAGGAGCGGGTTTTCTCCTCCTCTTTGACGTGATATAAACGGGAATGACCCAGGGTTTATGAATCCCAGGTGGAAGAAGTGGGGAGTGGAAAGTGGAGTCGGCCCAGAAGTCACAGACCCGACAGGCGATTTGTATCTTCTTTTGCAAGATTCATGCTGGGCACGGGACATGTGGGACATTGGTACTTCAGGGCAAGGGCTGGTCGCCTGTCCTGTGTGCAAAATGGCATCCAGCCATGAATTTCAAATACAAAATCGAGGTGGTCACGGACCTACTTCAGCTTCTGACCTCATTTTCCTCATGCTTTGCGGGGAAAAAGAGGTTTGTTCCCTGTTTGCCCAAACAAGCAAGCGGTGTTTGGTATGTGTATCTGTACACAGTCGGGCAGGGAGAGGTATGTATGGTGTACAAATACGCTCGTGCTCGCAATACAGCTTTGATTGCACAGTTGTATCACAGATGGAAGTGACACCAAATAACATTGTGTAACAATAGAAGGTTTTTCCAGAGTTACACAATTGTTGGATCCTGTACTGCAGATCAAGGAACTCCGACTAATTGATTTCAGGTAATGAAGCACGCCCTAGACACTGGAAACTTTGCACATTACATACATGCACCCGAAACTGTCCTGACATAGTCGACAACATTTTAATTTGTTTTGCATGAAGATTAATGTGCTTGGCATAATTGAAGGAACAAGGACAATGCATCTGAACCAATACTTGGTGTTTACTATAGTGGAAAATGCAAGGCACCTGGCAGCCTTTCATGGAGGTCCAGTCTGTGAGCAACAGGGGAAAAAAAAGTCGAAGCAGCAGCAAAATCCCAGCTAAGAGCATCAGACGATGGTGGCATCTCAACAATGCGAACTTTCACATGTGGTCACAGCACAGCCTAAATTTCCCACTTTGAATAGTGAGGGGGAGCAACCCTTGTCAAACCTGGCTTCTCCAAGATACGTTGGACATCCTGGGGCGGGGGGGGGGGAAGGGGGAGAACCCCCCCCAAAAAAGTTAGCTGCTTCTATTTCTCTGGCTTATAGAAAGAGGGACACTTTAGAAGAAGTGCCCTGGTGAGCTCTGGCTTTGAATCCTTCTCCTGTTGCTTCTGGAAAAATCCCGCTCTTGCATTTGCAGCATCTTGGTTATTTCTGGGAGGGAGACAAAGTTGCCACCTTCTGAGGTATCCCCAGCAGATGCCCTTCTAGGGGACAGCCATCTCCAGGCAGAGACACTTAGATTCAGCTGGGAGCCCCACAAGACCAGGCTAGGAGAGCTGAAGACTTTTTCTCTGCCTAACAGACGTTGCAAGGCTTTTGGCAAACGCACCGGAGCTGCCGCCGTCGGCGTTGGCAGCCTCTCCCCTTGCTGCAGAAACACCCCTGCAAGGCAGCACTGGTGGAAAATACAGATTTGGTGATATACCAAAAAAAACCCCGCACACACCTGAAAAACAAAGGTTACTACAGAGACCCGGATTACTGACTACAGCAGGAAAATCAGAAAATGATTTCTGCCGTTCATGGGAAGCCAGGGAGAGGCTGGTGCTGGAGTCGGGTGGGAAAAAAGACCAAAAAAGAGGCCACAGTCCCAAGTGAAGCCTTCAGCCATCAAATGCCCTGCTAAGGAGGCGGCATTCGTGAAGATGGGGAAGTCCACTCTTGTGATACGAGGGTTATTTGCTCCTGGAGCTGTAGTGTGAAACGTGCGCAGATATTACTAATTGAAAATGTGTGTCAGGCCTTGTGCATTACCGCAGTAAAAAATGAAGTCGGGAGTTGTCCTCCGTCACAAGATGGGGTTCACGTGAAGTCGTGAGATTTCACCTCTTGTTTGCAGTCCGTACACTTTATACCAGTTCTCTGTGATTAAATTAAGCACACAGCATGGTTTTATAGGACAGCCTGAGCTTTTCATAAAACGTCTTGGCAAGAAAGAATTTTTCTTAAGATATATAGTGAAAACAGCAAGGGTTTTTCCATAACCACGAAATAATTGTTCTAGATATGTTACTGTACCAAACAGAACCTGTTCTCTTTATATCTTTTGTTTCTCGGTAAACACAGTGCTCACTGCAGTGAGGAACATCTGAGGCAATATCTTGCGATAGAAGATGTTATCTGAGGTATCTTTGTGTTCATGGGGCACATTACTGACAGTTGCTCTGTGCTTCATGACAAGCTCAGAGAATAATAAATTACTGGGAAAAATGTTTCTATTCCAAAACCCAGTGTTTATGCCCCTCAGTCAGAACCTGGTGGTACTTCTTAAAGCTGGTCAAAAGAAATAGTTTTCTGCATATTTTGTAAAAGCTTTGAATAATTTTTACTTCCTTGCACTTTTTTTTAAACTTTTCTGAAAAACTTTCCAAAAAGCCCTTTCCAAATCCTGAGATCTGAATTATTTTTTTTAGAAGCAGCATCAAATGCCAGAGGAGGTGGTTACCAGGATTTGCAACTTACCAGTCCAAATCTGCACTCTGCCTGAGGCAGACCAAATTCCCATTAGCACTTGAGGTTCAGCCAGCAATACAATTCTTGTTTTACTTTTTGTCCTTTTTTTTTTTTTTTTTTTTTCCAGCTGATTCACCACCTTTGTCTTCTCTGCACACTGGGTCAGCTCAAGGATTGTGGCCAAATGAAAGCGGTAAGTCTCTGAGCTGATACCCAGAGGAACGGCTTAGGCTGTTCTGCCGGGAGCTGGGAGCATCACTCCTACTACAAAAGAAGTTACACGATTGCATGTATTAAAACTGTGATACAGACATTAGCAAATCGCTTTCAGATAGTGCTTGTTGCACGGGTACATTGTATGTGGAAGAAGGTAAAACCCCTCATGTTATAATCTCTTGCCTTCCTCATTTTCTTCTTATCAAACCCTAAATGACCCAGACGGAATGAAAAATGCCTGGGCTCCGCTCACCCGCAATTAGGAAGGAAACAAGTTTAAACTGTGTGTGTTTGCGTGTGGCAAAGGGAGGACTCGTGCTCTCTGGTCTGCCCCCAAAATTACTCCTAATAGGACTAAATGGTGTTTTGCAACCGGGCTCTCGGCAAGCGCTAAACTGCCATCAGAAGGCACGCCTGCATACTTCCACCATAACGCCAGCGTGCTTTTGCATGTATCATGCTATTGTTATTATAATGGAAAATAACTAGCTGTAAACAAGTTATATTACTCGATACAGCCCTTTAATGAGTTTAGCTGCATACCTAGTGGTAGGTAAAAGGTAAAACAACAGTGCTAGACAAGTCATTTCTGGACCCATTACAGGCAATTTGCAAGCACAGGCATCCTGGTTTTGCAATCTCGTTCATCTTCGTTTCCTTCAAACCTTAGTCTTCTCCTCTTGCCAGCGTCAAAGTGCTCCAGCTTCACTGCTGAAATGGTTTGCCTTTAGTCAGCCCTCTTGGTCTGGCTGTGCTTGCACAAGCGTCGATAACTGTTTAACTCCATTGATACCTATAGCCTGGAGTAAAAGAGAAAAGTCAGTCTTCTATGGACAGGGATTAATATTTTCCCCGAAATTTGCCCTTTTAATTATTAAGTGGAGAAATTAGGGTTATATTTGCCTAGCAGCGCCACTTCTGTTACATGCTTTGCAAACGCCTGAAGTCATTGCTCTAAGCTTCACCGGGCAATTTTAGCAAACTGGAGCACGGTTCTGAGCCTGCGCCTCGCTGCTTATCCCGCTGCCTCGTGTTTTCGCAATCTCCTCTACACGTCGGGAACTGCCTGGCAGACAGCCGCAGCATACAGGGTTCCTGATGAAAAACAAAAATGAAAGCAAAGGGATGCACTCATAGGGCACCCGTTGTACCACATGAGTTTGGGCTGCAGGAGCCAAAAAGCGTGTGGGTGTCTGGCAGGCAGCTCGATGAGGGGGAGACAGGGGCACAAACTGCAGGAGCCATCGGGAGCCCCAGCCTTGGTGTAAAGAAAGAGGAATCCATGTGCCAGCAAGTACCCATTGAGTAAAGCGGTACACCTACAGCTAGGTTGTTGGAAACACCCCGCCGGCAGTGGAAAGGGTGAGCTGTGTGGTTTACGGGATGAGGTGAGGCAGATGGTTTGTCCCAGCTCCTTGTGTCTACGAGTTCAGGACAGGCACGGGTCTTTTGCTACAGCACAGCCCAGCATAGGGAGGGACCCGGCCTCATCTGTCACGGGCACCGCGGGGACCCGGCTGCGGAGGCACGGCAAGCCCCGAGTGCGCTGTGGCTTGCTGGATGGGGGACATGACAAAGCCCCGCGTGGTGCAGTGCTTGCTGGCTTCACCTCCCTGTGAATCTTAATCTTTCCGAATGGATAGCCCATACCCTGGCCTTTCTAGGGTATTTCCTTAGCGTGCTTCCTGGTGCTTTGGGGAAACAAAAAAAAGCCAGCACAAACCAAACGCACCCAAAGGCGATGCTCAGCTGCGACTGCAGCTTAGGAAGGTTACGCTGGCTCAGCTGATCTTACCCCTGGGAAGCACTGGCTGCTCCCAGAGCAGTGTCTGCTATAAGAGGATGTCCTGGTTCTGGCAAGGATAGAGTTAATTTCCCAAGGAGCCAGGACAGGTGAGCCAAGCTGGCCAGGGGCTATTCCATACCATGTGACATCATGCTCACCATAAAAGGGGGCCAGTCGGGCAGGGGCGGGTTCGGCGTGTCGGCGTGGCTCCGGGACGGGTCGAGCGTCCGGTCGGTCGGTCGTTGGATCGGTAAAATCGTTCTCTGTTATCACCCATTGTTACTATCTGTTATCAGCACTGTTGTTGATTGTTCTCCCTCTCCCTTGCTGTCCCAGTAAACTGCCCTTATCCCAACCCTCGAGGCTTTGCCCTTGTTTTTCCGTTCTCCTCCCCATCCCGCCGGGGGAGGGGTGAGCGAGCGGCTGGGGCTAAACCACGTCAGTCCTTTTTGGCGCCCAACGTGGGGCTCGAGGGGTTGTGATAACGGCAAGTCTGACCCAAGTGTGTTAAAACAAAGTTGTTAAAAGCATTTACGATGTTATTGAAACAGTCACTGGTCATAATGATGTTCTGTTTGCTCACATGGCTCTGTTTTGTAAACCCATGTTTACTCTATGCAATCCCTGCGGTGCTGTTTATCACCTCTGGGAGAGGGGTTCGTGTTCTCATGTTGTTATATTGTGTGATAATGACATATGATAAGATATCATTGATAGTCATGGGTCTGAGCTGGTATGTGTATGTAGCATTTAGGTCAGGCCCGTACCTCGGTCAATATCTTTCAGAATTGATTAATAATTGGACCCAATCTATGGGGAAGACAGGGGGGGATACCTTCTCCCACTCTTTCACCTCCTCTTTTCCCTTTTGGTTGGTTACAACAATTTTTGAGTATTTTGAATACCCTTGGAATGTTCAGGCCATTATATTCTTATTGCTAGGTCTCCTGAATGCTTTCCCACTCCTGTTCAGGGTTAGCAAAAATCTTTTCAAGAGTACCACCCAGGGATCTTCCCCAAGGCTGAATGGTCAGGGCTGGCATGGCATTTGGGAGAGTATGGGTGGGTATCTAGAGACCTTTTCACCCCCAATGGTTTGGAGCTTCACTCCTGAACAATTGCAAGACCCTGATAAAATGGTAGAATATTTGAAAGGAAAATGCTGTGGGGATTCTAAGGAGACACAACTTACTGCGCTGTGCTGGGCCCTGGCCACAATCTATCAAACACTGCTGGATAGTAGACAGCACCATCCAGAGGGAGAGAGCGGACCCACAGGCACTGCAGCTGCCCAGGCCCCTGCGACAGGCACTGCAGCTACCCAAACCCCTGCGACAGGCACTGCAGCTACCCAAACCCCCGCAACAGGCACTGTAGTCGAGCCAAAAGATCAACCCACACCAGTATCAGTTGCCCCTATACACAAAAAGAAATACACAAGGAAATCGGTTCGCTTAGTGAAAGATGATGATGAACCGGGGCCATCACGAGAACAAGAAGAAGAGCCAGAACCAGAAGTGATTACTCGATCCCTGTCCCTGAGTGAGCTGCGAGATATGCGGAAAGATTTCAGCCGCCTTCCAGGGGAGCATATTATTACCTGGCTGCTCCGCTGCTGGGATAATGGGGCCAGTAGCCTGGAACTGGAGGGCAGGGAGGCCAAGCAGCTAGGATCCTTGTCTAGGGAAGGGGGCATTGACAAAGCAATTGGGAAGAAGGCACAGGCCCTTAGCCTCTGGAGGCGCCTCCTGTCAAGTGTGAGGGAAAGGTATCCTTTCAGTGAAGATGTCGTATGTCGGCCAGGCAAGTGGACCACTATGGAGAGAGGTATTCAATATCTGAGGGAATTAGCTGTGCGGGAGATGGTTTATTATGATCCGGACAATGCACAGTTGCCCACAGACCCCGATGAAGTCCACTGTACCCGACCCATGTGGCGAAAATTTGTGCGAAGTGCACCATCATCGTACGCCAACTCACTGGCAGTAATCGACTGGAAAAGTGAAGAGGCACCCACGGTGGACGAAGTGGCTGGCCGGCTCCGGCAGTATGAAGAGAGCCTTTCCTCCTCCCTAGTCTCGGCTGTGGAGAAACTGTCCCAGGACGTCCGGCAACTCAAAGAGGATATATCTTACTCCCCACCTGTACAGACACGCATTTCAGCTGTTAGGAGTAAGCGTTTTTCTGCTCCAGAGAGGGGATATAGAGCATACACACCACGAGGTATCCTGTGGTTTTTCCTGCGTGACCACGGAGAAGACATGAGGAAATGGGATGGGAAGCCCACCTCAACCCTGCGGGCACGCGTACATGAGCTACAAGGCAAGACAGCTGTAAGAAGGGACTCTTCCAGAAAGAATGCTGCTCCAGTTTCCACCGGGCAGCCCCCCAGACCAAGTGAAAGGCCAGATCGCACTTCTGATCCTCTTGAAGGGACCTCTAAGTCCTTTTTGCAAGACGTGAGTAGTGACTATGACGAGCAGGACTAGAGGGGCCCTGCCTCCAGCCAGGTGGAGGAAAGGGACAATAGGGTTTATTGGACTGTGTGGATCCGATGGCCTGGCACATCGAACCCACAAGAGTACAAGGCCCTAGTGGACACGGGTGCACAGTGTACCCTAATGCCATCGAACTATGAAGGGGTGGAACCAATATCTATTTCTGGTGTGACAGGGGGATCCCAACAGTTGACTCTGTTGGAGGCTGAAGTAAGTCTAACTGGGAATGAGTGGCAAAAGCACCCCATTGTGACTGGGCCAGAGGCTCCATGCATCCTGGGCATAGACTACCTCCGGAAAGGGTATTTCAAAGACCCAAAAGGTTACAGGTGGGCTTTTGGAATAGCTGCCTTAGAAGCGGAGGAAATTGAACCATTGTCTAGTTTGCCTGGTCTCTCGGAGGACCCTTCTGTTGTAGGGTTGCTGAAGGTTGAAGAGCAACAGGTGCCGATTGCTACTACAACTGTGCACCGGCGGCAATACCGCACCAACAGAGACTCCCTGGTTCCCATCCACAAACTAATTCATCAACTGGAGGGTCAGGGAGTGATCAGCAGAACCCACTCACCCTTTAACAGTCCCATATGGCCAGTGCGGAAGTCCAATGGCGAGTGGAGGCTGACGGTAGACTATCGTGGCCTGAATGAAGTCACACCGCCCATGAGCGCTGCTGTGCCGGATATGCTGGAACTTCAATATGAACTGGAGTCAAAGGCAGCCAAATGGTATGCCACAATTGATATAGCTAATGCATTTTTCTCGATCCCTTTGGCAGCAGAGTGCAGGCCGCAGTTTGCCTTCACTTGGAGGGGCGTCCAGTACACCTGGAATCGATTGCCCCAGGGGTGGAAACACAGCCCCACAATTTGCCATGGACTGATCCAGACCGCACTGGAAAAGGGTGAAGCCCCAGAGCACCTGCAATACATTGATGATATCATTGTATGGGGTAACTCAGCAGAGGAAGTTTCTGAGAAAGGGAAAAAAATAATCCAAATCCTGCTGCAGGCTGGCTTTGCCATAAAACGAAGTAAGGTGAAGGGGCCTGCGCAGGAAATCCAATTTTTAGGCATAAGGTGGCATGATGGGCGGCGTCAAATCCCAATGGATATTATCAACAAAATAGCAGCCATGTCCCCACCAACCAACAAAAAGGAGACACAGGCCTTCTTAGGTGTTGTGGGTTTCTGGCGAATGCACATTCCGAATTACAGTTTGATAGTAAGCCCTCTCTACCATGTAACCCGGAAGAAGAATGATTTTAAATGGGGCCCTGAGCAACGACAAGCTTTCGAACAGATTAAACAAGAAATAGTTCATGCTGTAGCTCTTGGGCCAGTCCGGGCAGGACCAGATGTAAAAAATGTGCTGTACACCGCAGCCGGGGAGAATGGCCCTACCTGGAGTCTCTGGCAGAAAGCACCAGGGGAGACTCGAGGTCGACCCCTGGGGTTTTGGAGCCGGGGATATAGAGGATCCGAGGCCCGCTACACTCCAACAGAAAAGGAGATATTGGCAGCCTACGAAGGGGTTCGAGCTGCTTCAGAGGTGATTGGCACTGAAGCACAGCTCCTCTTGGCACCCCGACTCCCAGTGCTGGGTTGGATGTTCAAAGAGAGGGCTCCTTCTACACATCATGCAACCGATGCTACGTGGAGTAAGTGGGTTGCGCTGATCACACAACGGGCTAGAATAGGAAGCCCCAATCGTCCAGGGATTCTGGAAGTGATCACAGACTGGCCAGAAGGGAAAGATTTCGGAATGTCGCCAGAGGAGGAGGTGACACGTGCTGAAGAAGCCCCACCGTATAATAAACTAACAGAAGATGAGAAGCCATATGCCCTCTTCACTGATGGGTCCTGTCGCATTGTGGGAAAGCATCGAAGGTGGAAGGCCGCTGTATGGAGTCCTACACGGCGAGTTGCAGAAGCTGCTGAAGGAGAAGGTGAATCGAGCCAGTTTGCAGAGGTGAAAGCCATCCAGCTGGCTTTAGATATTGCTGAAAGAGAAAAGTGGCCAACGCTGTACCTCTACACTGACTCATGGATGGTGGCCAATGCCCTGTGGGGGTGGTTACAGCAGTGGAAGCGGAGCAACTGGCAGCGTAGAGGCAAACCCATCTGGGCTGCCCCACTGTGGCAAGATATTGCTGCCCGGCTAGAGAAGCTGGTTGTAAAGGTACGTCATGTAGATGCCCACGTACCCAAGAGTCGGGCCACTGAGGAACATCAGAACAACCAGCAGGTAGATCAGGCTGCCAAGATTGAAGTGGCTCAGGTGGATTTGGACTGGCAGCGTAAGGGTGAATTATTTCTAGCTCGGTGGGCCCATGACACTTCAGGTCATCAAGGAAGAGATGCGACATATAGATGGGCCCGTGATCGAGGGGTGGACTTGAGCATGGACGCCATCTCACAGGTCATCCATCAATGTGAAACGTGTGCCGCAATCAAGCAAGCCAAGCGGGTAAAGCCTCTGTGGTATGGAGGCCGATGGCTGAAATATAAATATGGGGAAGCATGGCAAATCGACTACATCACGCTCCCACAAACCCGCCAAGGCAAGCGTTATGTCCTCACAATGGTGGAAGCAACCACTGGGTGGCTAGAAACATACCCTGTGCCCCATGCCACTGCCCGGAACACTATTCTGGGTCTTGAAAAGCAAGTCCTGTGGCGACATGGCACCCCAGAGAGAATTGAGTCAGACAATGGGACTCATTTTCGGAACAACCTCATAGACACCTGGGCCAAAGAGCATGGTATTGAGTGGGTGTATCACATCCCCTACCACGCACCAGCCTCTGGGAAAGTTGAAAGGTGTAATGGGCTGCTAAAAACCACCCTGAGGGCAATGGGTGGTGGGACTCTCAAACACTGGGATACGCATTTAGCAAAGGCCACCTGGTTAGTTAACACTAGGGGATCTGCCAATCGAGCTGGCCCTGCCCAGTCAAAATTCCCACGCCCAGTAGAAGGAGATAAAGTTCCTGTAGTGCACATGAAAAATATGTTGGGTAAAACAGTTTGGGTTATCCCTGCTTCAGGCAAAGGCAAGCCCATCTGCGGGATTGCTTTTGCTCAGGGACCAGGGTGCACTTGGTGGGTGATGAGAAAAGATGGGGAAGTCCGGTGTGTACCCCAAGGGGATTTGATTTTGGGTGAAAATAGCCAATAAATTAAATTGCATGATATTAATAGTGATCTACTGTATCAATGGTATGACCATAAGAATCACCCAAAACTAATGAAGGATGGACTTTGAAACTGAGCAAAGTGCCACGATGATGGAACTAGAACTGCCTTCAACTGGTGCCCAGAAACTTCATCGAAAAATCACATCTTTGGCATCCAGACTGTGAGCATGGACCATACCAGATACACCGGCTGTGGAGACTCCGGATGCAGCGTGTAACAATCCAGCTGCACGCACCATTGCTCCTGCTCTGAGAGACTGTAATGGCAGATGGAACCCAAAACCCTGGACTAAATGAACTCGACAGACATTTTAGAGCAATAGCCCATAGAGTAAGGCAATGAGTTCTGTAAAATAATCTGGGCATGACGTAGATGGTATGGAATAAGGGGTGGATAATGTCCTGGTTCTGGCAAGGATAGAGTTAATTTCCCAAGGAGCCAGGACAGGTGAGCCAAGCTGGCCGGGGGCTATTCCATACCATGTGACATCATGCTCACCATAAAAGGGGGCCAGTCGGGCAGGGGCGGGTTCGGCGTGTCGGCGTGGCTCCGGGACGGGTCGAGCGTCCGGTCGGTCGGTCGTTGGATCGGTAAAATCGTTCTCTGTTATCACCCATTGTTACTATCTGTTACCAGCACTGTTGTTGATTGTTCTCCCTCTCCCTTGCTGTCCCAGTAAACTGCCCTTATCCCAACCCTCGAGGCTTTGCCCTTGTTTTTCCGTTCTCCTCCCCATCCCGCCGGGGGAGGGGTGAGCGAGCGGCTGGGGCTAAACCACGTCAGAGGAAAAAAATAGATTAAGGAAAGAGTGGAATAAACAAGAGGAAATGCACTGACTGTTTTATAGTAAGAGCTTATGAAGGTTTACCAGCCCGCGGCACAGCCAAGGCGAGCGGGGGGCCGACTGCTGGGCTTCCGCTTGCGCGAGGCTGCGGGCACCTTGGAACAGGAGCAAAGCCCTCTTCCAAACCTGGCTTTGCTGTTTGGGGAAAGACGGTCCCATGCGCCATGCAAAATGTAGGTCAGGGCCACAGGTAAGTCCTGGGGTGCCCTGCAGGGACTTGTCTGCTGAGGACACCCCCGAGAAACTAACCAGGTTGTGCAAAGCAAAACCGCATCAAGATCCCATATAGCTGACCTCCGTTTGTATCGCTTATTAAATATTTGATGAATGTTAACTGCCTAACCTACTTTAGCCCTTTCGCCTACCACGGTGTTGACTGGCTTCTCCGTTTTTCTCTATTATTGATGCATTTTGAGGAAGACGGTGTCTCGCAACAAAACAATGATCTTAGATCTGAGGAATGAAAAAAAATAAAAAATAAAAAGAGATACAAAAAAAAGAATATAAAACAGAGGCAGGTCTGGAAAGAGCAAAGTGATATGCGGGCAAAGGAAAATATAAATTGAGTAGCAGGACTCTATCAGTAATTTACTGTAGAGAGGAAACCAGCAATGTCTGGGGATGAAAGTGCATGGAGAATCATGTTAATTTTCTATCCCCTCCTAAAATAAAAATCAGATTTCACCCTGGGAATTGCACACGCATGAGTTTTATTGATACAAATATATGGAAGAATTACAGAGGAACTTCATTTTATATGAAATTGTTCATTGTCAAAATTTAAAAATTTCATACTAATTCAGAGTATATCTAGTTTTACTGCCATAAATATCCATGAAGGAGGAAGAAAAGGGGTGTAGGTAGGACCCCAGATGGCAGGAGGGTTTTTATGTTGCAGGGACCCCAGTAAGGTCAGTCGATGCAAGGTTCCCTTTGTACCATTATGAGCAGAGATCGCTGAGCCAAGGTGCTCTCTGGCCTTATCAAAATCAGAGAAAACAGATGAGGAGCAATAAAAAATAATCCACAGTTCTGTTAGACGAAGCCTCACAGCCCTCGATCCGGTATTTCGGAAGTCAGGGTTCAGTTTAATCAAGTGTAGATCTCCTGAGCGGTGTCGCTCACGACATGTAGCTGTGGCTCCGTGAGCCGTTTTTCTTCCCTTCATTATTAACGAAACATAGCGTTGTGGGAGACGTTTTTTGTCAGCCAAAGAGAAGAAAGAAAGAAACAGTGGGTAAGTGGCAAAGAGCAGACACTGGCCTTTACCAAAGATGTTCACAAATACCTGTACGTCAGCATTCCCGTCGCCCACTCCCCACCTCTCCCTGCGCTGCCTCGGGGTGTCCCTGCTCCCCGGATCAAAGGGGCACCACAGCTCCAGCGTCGGTCATACAGCTGAGCGCCACGTTTCCTTAGGGATGATTTACGCTGCCCTAGAAGAGCGTTTTTCATTCTGAACCAACTCCTTTCAATGCAAACAGCCCTGTGAAAAATTGGCCTTGTGGGTCCCGCGAGCTAGGGTGGGCATCGCACCTCTGAGACGACCACATTCGTGCGGATCCGAGGACACCTGCGTCTGTGGTGCTGGCTCTGCGAGCAAAGCCCGGGCCGTGGTGCTTCTGTGAGCCCCCCCATTGATTGCTTTATTTTATTTATAGTGACAGGACCCAGGGCACAATTCACTTATTTGCTCTCTAAAAGCTCCACCTTTTATTCTTTAATTGTTGTCATCTTCCATCCCAGCACGAGAGGGAAGCACCCGGGAAGAGAAGACTTGGCAAGCCAACGGGCAGCGCGTACAAAGCATCGCCCCGGCACGCATGGACAAGAAAGGGCCACGGCGCAAGCTGAGATGGGATTAGCAAGGGACACCAGGGAGGCCAGGTATCCTTCTGTTCTACTCATTGAAATATGAAAGCTTTCATCACTTTCCTTTCTGTAGGAACACCTTTTAGTTTCTGTTTCTCTTCCCCAAAACACCGGTTGCGTGTGGGTGGATAACGCAAACGTCAGCAGTGGCAAAAGGGTAAGATAGGTGCCTCTAATAAGGAAGGGACAGGGCAAAGAGTTCATGCAGAAGTTAATTATTTGCAAATTGGCAGCTATACTTCGACCTCAGATACTTGAAGACCTGGCTAATGACACCTCTGGGCCATGAGTAGTTCCCTGTAAGACTTGATGGAGGATGAGTCAAACTGTGACAGTTGAGAAGGACAAACAGGGTGGCTGCCTTTAAAACTGGGGGGGGAAGGAGAAGGGAATTAAGGACTAGCCAACTTCATTTCAATGCCCAGGAAAATATTGGAGCAAATAGTCAGACTAGCTCCCACTCGATGATAAGAGGAATGAGCACTAAATGAGCGAGAGCAAATTTATTTCCTTTTCCAGCCAGTGACCAGTCTCACAGAGTGGAGAGAGGCCATAAATATCATGTGTCTTGGCTTCCGAGTACTTTTGACAGTGTATCTGATGTCATAAGTAAGCTCAAAAGAGAGATTTACGAGAGAGTGAGACAAAGCTTGTAGGAAAACCATAGCAAGAGGGTGAGCGGCAGCGGGCGCGGTGGTAAGACATACCAGGAACAACAGGGCAGGCTGGCGCCAGGGCTGGCACCGCTCAGCATCGTCGCTGGTGCCACCGAGGGCGGCAGGGATGCCGCGCTGGTCTGCATGCCCACCCTGTGCGGTGGGACAGGCAGGAACAGACGCTGCAGTTCAGAGCAGGGACAAGTTCGTTACGAGCTGGTGCTGTCAGGCAGGAACGATGGACAAATCCAGCCAGGCAATAGCTGAGCTGGACGGCCGGGCAGGATCCCGGCTCACCAGCTAAAGCCTGGGAACACGGTGTTTCTGAGACACAGGCAGACGCCATGCTGGGATGTACAAATGAGAATATAGCTTGCAAGGCATGGGCAGGAGCCCTTTTCCTCTACCCCACAGGGACAGAACTGCAGCTGGAGGTTAGGCAGTTGGTTTTGGGGTATGGCAGCCTGAGAAGGAGTGTGTCCAGACACAGCGTGGGGGCAGCCACGGGGCTGACAGGGGGCCTGGAGATCATCACCTATGAGGAAAGATCAAATGCACAGCAGTTGTTCTGCCTGAAGAAGGAAAGAAGAGTATTTATTTCAACATGTGGGGATGCAAAGCAGAAGGGAATTACTCTACTCTCTGCCTGTAGGGCAGCAAGGAAGTTTCTGGTTAGTCATTGGGAAATAATTATAGCTGGTAAGGGCAGCGAGGCTGGGGACAGATGACAGCGAAGGAGGCAATGGAGCCTCCATTACTGCATATCTTCAAAGACAAACATTCTGTTAGAACAATGTGGGTGCAATTTATATATCATTATTTGCATTATAGTATAAGCAATATTTTTACATGGTATGTATAATACCCTAAGTCAGTAAGAGACAGTAAACAGCCCAGTGAGGTCCTTTCCAGCCTGTATTCTTTACCGAGCACAGCTCAGGTTGAAATTCTACACATTACACGTCATTTGTAGGAGAAAAATCACCCATGCAGAGTGCAGCGTGAGCACCAAGTGGGAAGCATCCCCCACTGCAGTGCATTAGCCTGTGCTGTCCAGGCCATGGGACACATCCAGCTTTGGGGTGTCTGTCGGAGGCTCCAGCAAGTCAAGATCTGTAGAGAGTGAACTGCAGCAAGGCAAAATCTGAACCACCCCTGAGTACTAAAGCAGCACAGGCCAGGAACCCTGCAGAGAGATCTGCCTATGGATCAGGGAGGTAGCAAAACCGGTATCGTTTCGGGTTTGGAGCTCTTAGGGCAAGCTTTGCACGTGGAATTTAGGTCCTTACCTAATCACAGGACTCCAGGAGCTGGAGCTTTAAGAGAAACAAAGTAATCTGTGACTTGTGCCATAGCTGTGGCTGCTGGATGTGTCTGTGGTTGTCTCTTCTCCTGCCTGTGTGCCTGGGGCAGCCCAAATTTGAAACTTGATTTGGAGGGTGGCCTTAGATGCTCCAGTTTGCTTCTAAGGGGCTGCTGGCAAGAAGAAATAAACTGAGAATCTTTTTAGCTGTGGGTGCATAGCTGGCCTGTGCCGCTCTGATTTGTACGCCACTACAAACAGCAAATTTCATTCTCAGAATTACGCTTTGAGCGTTAACGTTTTCACCAGCTAATGAAAGGCATTTTGAAAATTATGTCAAGCATAAGGGAAACATCTCTATAGTTACTCAGTAACTAAGATACTTTGTCAACACAGAAGTGACGGGGTCCTTATTGCCTAGTTAGTTACTAAGAAAATCTGAACTATTTACAACAGAGGCATTCAATATATTGTATTTGCTATGCTGCATTTCAGTGGCACGGCCATGGAAATCAAGACTCCTTAATAGCCTAGCGTTTGTCGCGTTTGAATCACATGGAGTCCCTTTAAAAAAAAATGCTTGCAGGGAACATTTCATATGTGTAAAGGGTATTGTATGGGATGGAGAATTCAGTTGACTTAGTGAATCAGAGGACACCGATATTGTAAAGTTTCTGATCTTCAGCTCCCAATTTATTTCTAAAGACATGCACCGCTGTGCAAGAGCCTACTCCCTCAGGGGCATTTGAAGGCCTCTGAGTTTATTCAAGTCAGGGCAAAAAAGAAATCTCTGGTAAACAGGGCAGAAGAAAGAGTAAAGGTTATTCACAGAGGCCACCTTCTGTCTGCGGATCGGCAAAGTCACCCCCTCCTAGAGCAATAAGAAAATGAAAGCTGAGCTGTGAGAAAACAGCTATTTAGCAGGATCCTTTTAAACATGGATGCTGGCACATTGCTGGGAGGTTGGCTCTTTTCAGTGTTTCTCTATTGGCTTTTAATTTATTATACGTACGGTTCTCTCTGCCCTTATTTTTCAAAACGAATGAAAGAGATTAGCTGTGACAAGCAGTACAGGGAACGCATGCACGAAAGAGGTGAACCTTTAAAGTATGAAATAAACCACACTATTTGATAGTCCGCAGTTGGATTTAATTAGAATAATTGTTGCTCTCCTGCAAGAGGACTGAAGTGTGCAAAGCCACGGGCCAAATACGAGTGGCTTGATGGGGCTGGAGGGAGGGGGAGGAAGCCACTGGCTACGCCATGGGCTGGCGAGGAGAGCTCCCCTCGCCGCGGAGGGCGGCATAAACCATCGCTGCCTTGGCGCAGCTCGCCATAACCGCACGCTCCTCGTGCCAGCCTGCCGCGCCGGGCCTGGCCTGCGGCTTCCGAGCGTGCACACGCCTTCCTCTGCCCCAGCGGCTCCCGAATCGCGGCCACTGGCCACCCGTCCCAGCGGCAGCTCGCCTCTTCAGAGGGACGAGACGGGGGGGCTCCCTTCATTAAAACTCCCTTTAATTGGGAGCAAGCACAGAGTATTATGCAAACAATTTTCACTGAAAAGGGGAAAAAGAGGAAACCGTAGGAAAAGAAGTGACAAGATCCCCTGCTTCTTGGAAGCAATTCCCTTGCTCTTTCTAAAGTAGGCTGCATAAATATTGATCTAGCCGGGATATGCCCTACACTCATTTGCACAGGCATTACAAATGTGCTTAAGAATGAGAAATCAATCTTGTTTTCCTGTGCGGTAAACATCTACAGCCAAGAACGTGCACAGATAATGCAAAATCACGGCTCTCAGGCTTGCCACTTGAACACTGAGTTGGAAAAGATGTTCTTGGGGAAGGCACGAGAAAAAGATCTTCTTACCTATTTGCTTATTTTCAGGTATTTCCATTAGTCGCTATACAGACCATTTAAATCCCACTGGCACTCCAATTCTACTTCTAATCTATCATCTAACTAGTTTCCTGTATTTTGCCTGCTGAATTTGTTTTTCAAAACCTTCTCCGAGCAAGGCATGGTATAACCTTAGGCATCCCTATACCTTTATCACTCCCTCTGCCATTAGCCTTCCATCTAGTTGAGCACTGCAACACCGCAACTGGGAAAATCATATCATTAGGTTGCAAAAGCAGTAGAGTTCCTGCACGAGAGAGCCACGGGGTGGCTTCTGAATCACCGGGTGATTAATAATTAATACGTAATTGTTGGATAATCTGTTTAGACAGTCACAGTGTAGGAAATTTATTAGCATTTTCTCTGGAGAACACTGCTACTAAAATAATAAAATTTTAACCAGTCCCCTCTCATTATAATCCTACTGAATTACTGAAACAGGGCAAAGCTACCTCGTCTTGCTATACATTGTAGTGAAGGATTCTGCCTTTTTACCAAGCAAAGTATACGTGCGTATATAAAGTGTAGGAAGCAGAAGACGTTGCAGATATGTTAGGTGACAGAGGTAAGGATTTGCGTGTTTAGCTGGATTTTAAAAGAAAATGATTCAGCTCTTTTTTAAGTGTTTGATTTACCTTGTTTGAGCTACCATTTGGCCAATTCCTCTGCCAGTTTTATTGGCTTGACTCATTATTTTCAGTTATTTTTTACTTCATTTACGCATTCTAAATTATATATGCTCTTCGGAAAGTGTTCAAAATGTTTCTGTTGTTGCAAAGAGAAAAAAACCTTTAAATTAAAAATGCAGAGTCCCTTTACATAAACATAACTCCAGCACAAGGTGACGCAGTAAATGAACGGAGTAGGCTTTAGACGGTGAAAACGGTATGTTTAAAGACTTGGCAAAGACAGGAAGAAAAAATGAGTCAAGTGATCCCTATTTCTTATAATCACTCGCCACACTGACAGAGCTCGTCACCGTTGGCCTCGAAATGAAATAATTGTCTTGCTGCATTTCAAGGCTGTGATTCAGGAGCTGCGGGATGCGTCTTTCTGTTTTACAACGTTGTTATTTAGGGAGATACTCACCTGTAGTGTGAGCATGCTGAACCTAGAATATTCCTGCGTTACACAAGTGTGGTTTATTTGAACACTGGCCGAAATATGCAGGCCTTGATAATTTATCAATTTACTCTTGGTGACTAATGATCCTGTGTTAAAATGCTGGATATTCTTATAATGGGCAGAGACTCCATATTATAAAACATGTTTTGTTCAGCCGGATCTTAATGTGATTTGTGGCTATGCTGCAGAAACAATCCCAAAAGATAAATTTGCTTACTGAAGGTAGCTGCCAGGCTCTACTACATGGAGGAGCAGAAGCACCAGCTTCCAGAAAGCAGCGTCTTCCAAAACAACAGTTTCAGCCAAAGAAATGGAGCTTAGAGAATAATGCAGTGTTACAGCTGAAGTACCAGGATAATTGAGCCTGTAACATCTGCTCAAATGCAGTGACACCAAAAATAAGCACTTCTGTCCGTGTGTTATTCCTTGTTAAAGCAGAGTGTAAACATGTGACATGACCCCGGCACACCAGGGAGTTTGGGAACAGAAGGATCTTGCGATCGCAGTTACCTTTCCCCTGCCAAAGAAAGAACTTTCCCAGCAAAACTTTAATGAAGACATTGTTTGGATTGCTTTCCAACAACTTTTAGAAGAAGGAAAAAGGACCATGTACTTAATTAGCCCCTTTAATAAGGGGTGTTCTTGTGTCTGTTTTACAAATGGAACAAAGGGTTAGGGTTAGGCTGCTTGCTTAATTTTTGCCTTGTAGTAAGAAATTGTATTGAATCCTTCCTGGAAGGAAAATAGTGAGAGAAGAAAACAGAAACAAATCTTTGATGTGTTATAAGGACTAACTTTCCCAAGAAATTGTTCAAGATTTTCCTTCTGTTGCAAATTACTGTTGAGTTTGATTAACCAGAACCCTTAATTTGCTGCTCCTACCCTGTCGTGATTTCCCCTGGTTTGAAGCCAGCTGGGAAGCCGGTCCTAGCCCCTGTCCAGCAAATCTGCTCATAAATACGTGCTGCTAGTTCTCCTTCCACAATATAAACACAAGGGAATATTCAAATAAGTTGAAAAGGAAGACCTTTAAAACTGATAAAAAAGAAGTACATTTTTTGCACAACATGCAATTACCCAGTCGAATCCCTTCCTTCCTAGTATCATCACAACCAAAATCTTAGCAGGAGTCAAAAGAGGTAATACATGCATAAAAATAAACAAGACCTTTGGAAGGGATTTACACTCTCCTGCTTCTGTGGGGAGGCCAGCATCCAGCCACTGCCATTTTGGGAGGGGTTTCTGAGGCTGGTTATCCCACACCATCTACCATTACGCTCCTTGCATCTTTCCTTGAAGAGTGTGGTAACAACCGCTTTGCAGCAGGACTCTATCTAGAAGGACCTGTGGTTTAATCCACTTATATTCCTGAAAAGATGTAGGTAGGAAATCTTACAAATTATTTACGAATCATTTCTATACATCAACTCTCGCAAAAAAAGAGCCGTTGGTTAGGTATCTGACAATCTGTCGTTACGCTCGTTCGACAGCAACCACATCAACAACCAATTTCTTGCCGTGTGACTCAGACTGCTAATTTCAGCCTGTCAAGTCTTGCCTCCCTTAGGTTTTGTGTAGGACGAGGGCCTGGGTGATGTGATCTCACTTTGACCTTCGCCCTGCTCCGAGAAGGATGATCTCCAGAGGAGGTCCAGAGGTCATCCACCTTAACGCACCTTACTTATCAATACTTGCCCTCCGCAATGAGATGTGTTCCTTGTAAGCCTCATATAGAGGCTTTCTGAATTCCTTGGCTCCCTTCAGCCCATGCATCCCTTGAGGGCTACACATTGGCCGTGGAGCAGCGTGCCTTTCTACCTACCTGACCTCCGTCACTCCATGGTGCCTCCAGCGCAGTGTGACTGCTTCCCTTCGAAGCTGGTCCATGCCTCCGAGGACAGGAGGCGAGTCAGCAGAGCCTTTCTCGTCGCTGCTTTCTGCATGTCCCTGCACAGCTCCCCTGAGAGCTCCTGAGTCTGGCTGCTGGTTTTGGAGAGCTACGTGGTCTGCCTGATTTGGAAGAGCGTTTGTTCTCAGAGTATGCGACGAAGAGCAGGCATACCTGAAGGTAAATGCTCCCTCAAGGCAGCAGAGCTCTGGCTAAAGCACCTGAAAACAAAGCCTCGCACACTGAGAATAAGGATACTTGCTGCGAGCAATACCACCATGTGGGGTATGATGTGTTGAACGGTTTTCCACCAGTCACCTATGGATCCACTGCAGGTTCCTTGTACACCGCGGCATCTGATGTGGAGAAAGTACAAAAGAGCAGCCAAGAATGGTAGGACACAAAATATTTGGCTATCGCACAGAAATGCATGCAGCCCAGCCGTGCTAAGTCATGATGGATGTGAGCCCTGCCAGCAGCCCGTCTGCAAATGCTGTGGGGAAGAGCTCTATGGCTAGCTCTTATTTGCTAGAGACCAACCGCATGGAGAAAACATCACCGCTGTTGGTGGGTTTTTTTAAAAGCCTGATTGCTCACAGTCATAGATACCAAGCTAGCTGCCTCCCGCTGCCTCTTCAACTCTGCAAGGAAAACCTTCACCGCGTGCTCCAGGCGTCAACTTTGTCAGAAAACACACACTTGGAAGCTTCAGGTCCCGGCAGTATTGAATCCCAGACCCACTACTGGCGCGGGACTGATCTGTTTGGTGAGGCAAAGAAACGTGTCAGGTAGGTGGAAGCTGAAGTTTGCGATACTATTATGAAAACAGCTTATCGCTATCTGTTGGCAGAAGCAATGTTCCTAAAAACCCAGCTGACTTTCAGAGCATGGCATTTCCCAGCTGCATGGGGACCACTGATCGGTTTCCACATGTTCATCGCCTATCTTCTCAAGAGGTCAATGAATATTTTAACCACAAAACACATCTTGATCTGTGGAACAGGTAGGTCACAGGCACCGAATATCTGGGAGACCGTGCTACCGGTCGCAGTGCCTTGGTATTTATGTGCGTGGAAAAACTAAGACCTTATTCTGCCCTAGCAATGAGAATTCACCTCAGTTTGGAGACCCTGGTTTATCCTTGCTCTGACTGCAGTAGGTGGAGTCTCACAGAGCATGCAGCAGTTCTTGGCACTTACAGAACAGCAGAGGACACACCTTTAGAAAGCTGAAAGAAGGATGATGCTGCCTCTGAAACAGTTTGGATACCAAATAAATACACGTGACTGTAGTTTGCTGTGCCCTGGCCAACATCTGTAAAGCTAACGGCACAGGTTTTGACCTCGGCGAAATCTGGATGCTAAAATATTAGCTGTTCCCCCTTTCCTATGGCTTCCCTTGCGCCCGGTCCCAGGGTAGCTTCTGCACAGACTGACAGAGAGCATGGAGCAGGGCCTTACAGTGACCTGTGTTATTGCGTGAGGAGCCGTACCACCTATCGGCTAAATGGCAGCCTCATTTTCCTGGAAATTTTGTTTACACTCATCCATGAATACCGGGATCATTCCCATCATTCCAGCTATTACTAAGCGCAATCTTAATCTCATGCAACAGCACAGTCCAGCCCTATGACTACGCAGTCATAGCTGAAATGGCCAAGCAAGTGAGCAGGGGAGGGATGGAGATGTTAAGCCGAGGCACCTTTGGTAGGCACGCTCACGTGCTGCTGACATGGCACCGGAGGTCGATTCCGCGCACAGGTACGTACCTGCCCGCATAGAAATCAACGGGCATTTTGTCACTGTAGTAGCCAGAGAAAAAAAAAATCCCACTTTCCTAGATTTAAGTCCTTCTGGTCCTGTTCATCAGAGCGCAGATGTGTTGTTCCCTACCGATTTCCTGAAAGCCTTTCTGAGAGAGCTGCTGGGGAACTGCAGATGTGACAGTGAGTTATTCTAGTATTAACTTCTAGGTTGATCCTGCAGGTATTTTAATTGTTTAAGGCTTTATTTAATTAATCTCCTTGGAGGATATCTATGTTTACTCTTAACAAGATACACCTTTGGTGTTGAAGAAATAGTTAAAACAGCTCCTTCAAAGGGCATAATGTGCATCTTTGTTTATACTTCCAGTAAATTACTGTAGATGCAACTGTTGCTAGCACTCTGTACTAGGATAAACCATCAGTAATACATATTTTGAGAGTTTAGCTTCCACTATGCTATTCTCATTTCAGTGCTTATGCCATTCACAAATAAATAACGTGTATTTGTGTGATATTTGTGTATCTTACTGTATTAAAAGCAATACCTGAGATTCTTAAGTGTAATTCATTTTACTGCAGAGCATTTCCATTACCCGGCTGACAGTGCAGCTCCAGTCATACCAGCACACCGGAGTGGGCAACCCACCATGCAGAAATGGCAAATGCAAGTGAATACGGGTATGAACTTCCTAAACCAACTTTGTTGCCCAACCTGCTGTATGGTGGAAACATATCCTCAGTCTTGCATGAAAGGCCTTTATGTACAGCCTTTTAACAGCAGACAGTACCCTCTGAGATATTTACAGGGGAATTAATGGGAGATGACTAACCTCATGAAAAGCTGATACCAAAAATGTCTGAATCTCCTGGGTCACTTCAAATGTGCCGGTCATGCTATTTACGGCTATATATTATGTAAAACCATTGCATTCAACTCACTGTGTTGGCTGCAGCTTAATGAATCCACATTAATCCATCTCTATCGGTAGTGAGGAATACTGTAGCTTGAGGAGTTGTGGGGCTCTAAAACAAAAAGGACTTAAGATGCCATATGAGCATGAAAGATAAAAAGAAATAATTACAAGGGAAGATTTATAAAGTTCTGGAGCAGAATCTTTTAGTGCATTAATATCTAACAAGCAATGAAACTCTTATTCTTTTAAAGAAAAAGCAAACAAAACACATAGCTTAAAACGGAAGAGCTGAAGACACAGTAAGAGGATTAGTGTATAGGGGTTGCTGAGTCTACTGGCAATTACAAGGTCTGGCTTTGCAATTAGTATCAACACAAATTAAAAACAAAATCTGTAAAATACTGCTTTAATTTTAATACAGTATTTAATATGACTCTAGAATATATAACACAGACCTGTAATCAATCCGGGTAACAAAGCTGGTGTTTCTTTTTCTCAAATTTGTCTCCCTGTGTGTGGCTTTCAGCCATATGGTTAACTAGGTGTCAGCTGCTCATTACCTTGAACAGCAATGGAGAAGCTGCTATTTACTTCTGTAAATTGCCTTCCTACGTGATGGGAACAAGAAGTTTGTGCTGGAGAAGAAATTCCAAAATTTGCTAACGAAGCTGTACCTCCCAGCTGTTTAACTGCGATGCTAACACAACTCAGCCTGTGCGTGTCGTAACAGGAAACATTTGTGTAATCGAAGGATCTCCACATCACGCCGCTGATGATGGCTTAGGAAAACCTTACCTTCCTGGAAACAGTACAGGTTAGCTCTACGAGAAACTGAAATTCAAATGGCCACGTACTGCTAGCAAGTTAATGCTGCGTGTCAGTCAAACCACTTAACAGCGGGATTCTGCACCCAGAAGAAGCTGGGACAGGACTTTCGTTCAGCAAGAAAGGAGCTTCACAGCCTGGTGTTCCACTTTTGGGACACGGAGACCTGACCTCTGCCCATCTCCTCCAGAGGGGTTTAATGCGCAGCCAAGAAGGTACTTGCCTCTTTTCTCTTCTCTTGCTGTTACAGAAATAATTATATTTACCCACATTTGCGAAGTACTTTGAGGTGCACTGCTGAAGAACATTTAGTAGTGTCGATATTACCTGTATGGAAGTGGTTTTGGATTCAGAAATGCAGATCAACCCTTGCTGAAAATTATTTAGGGGGCTGTAGGTACAAATAACCTTCCAGGCAATGCCACTCCAGGGTTCCTGAATATATAAACGCAAGTGTAACCCGTAAGATAATTTACAGCCTAATTCTATTTCAGGCATCAATTAATGGCAACTTCCCAGATCAAGAATGGTCCTTAATCCTATGCTCAATCTAAGAACACATTAAAATTAAGAGTTTCCTTGAATAAGCACCATCTTAAATGCTTTACTACACGGAAGGCTTTACATGCCAAGTTAAGCGCAACTAGCACAGAACATTGTGCTCACAGCTGGAGCAGCAATCAACATAAATTTTCAGTTATCTGCATATCCAATTTGCTCTTGCAGTTGTGACAATTGCCCATATGGATGAGGGATACAGGTGCATACCTAGCATTTTAAAAAATTAAATTCATCCCTACTGATAAAATTAAGCATGATTTTGAGAACAGTTTCCATATGATGACATTCAGTTTCTCTTTAAAAAGAAAGATATTATTATATTGTTTAATCTGAAATGGTTCCTTTGGTCATCCATCTCCTGTCTTTGAATTATTTTTACAGTGGCAAATGTTTTGTCTTTGGCTTCAGCATTTTGACATTGAAATAAGTCTCCTGCTTCCTCATCTGTAGGGAAATTCTCCCTTACTAGAAAAACAGGCTACTAAAGAAGGGAGCTGAGTAAGCTCCTTAACATTTTGCAGGGTTGAAGGACATTAAATTCCTTCTTTCTAAGCCCGCTCCTCACCTTCGCGTTAACTGGAATCACTGAAGTGATTCATACCTTCTTAAAACACAGATGAACATTTAACAGCACCATTGATCATGACTTAGAACAGAGAAAGTATAAATATAATCTTTCCCACACTAGTATTCCTCAGCGCTCATCAACTTTTGCTCCAGAACTGACTTGTCAGTCAAGTTTTCTGTAGTCAAGGATTGGGGATTAAGCAATTCCTGTTCAATGAGGGCACACTATTCTGAAATATCTTTGACAACAAAAATCAAACTGGGTAATCATTGCATATTTGATATAATTAAAAAATTCTCTTTAAGTATAATTCATGATAAAACTCATTCTACAAAGGCTGTGTGCTGTTTGTACTATCCCATGGCAACAGACATTTTAGAAAAATTAGACGGTACCAATAAGCTCTCGTTGAATTGCCCAGCAAAATATTAATTGCAGCTAAACCAAAGGGTTACACAAAGTCAAGTGGTATAATGTTGATAAAGATCAGAACAGAACTGGCAGTAATATGAACTGAAGCTGGACCTGGTCCTCTCTTCTACATTCACAATGAAAGAGTAGGGAAAACTACAGTCATCAGCTGATGCCCATAATCTGCCCCTTCTCTTGTAGAAAACAGCTAATCAACAGCACAGCATATCCCCGCGGGTTTTAGAGGAATTTGTGAGAATCGGGGGAGGCAGATTTCAGCAGCAGCTGAACAGGAGTTAACATACTCCAAGCACCACTGCAGTTATTCAGTCAGCTCCGCGGCTGGGTACAGCAGCCTGATGCCTCCTGCCGTAGCTGTAGCAGCTGCCGGCAGAGGTGCAGGCAGTAAAGATCACAACAGCTCCATCCTCTGCGAGGATTTCGGCTCAGCTTTGGTCTGCTTTGTTGCTCAGGAGACCCTTTGGCTCTGGTAAGTCTGGATGTAACATCATCCACAAAAGTAATTTTGTAGTTGCAAGACCTTCTGGCATTTTCCTGCCACTGTCTCTGGGTGTGTATAATCTGTTCATTCAGTATAAAGCATTTTGGTATGGAGTCATTTATAGTAATCTGCAATAAGTTACTTTTTATCCCCTCATTTTTTGTTGACAACTCCTATAATCAGAAAACTCTTCTTCAAGATTGCCGGATTCTGGTTGGAAAACTGCAGATTGCAAACCATCCTGTTTCATTTTACCTGTCTTCCAAACAGCCATCATCAATCAAACTTCAGAAAAGGGAAGTGTGTATTTCACCCTTCCACTTCCTCCTGACAAACATCAATTTCATAAGCTCTGTTCCCACGTCTCACAACAGCAGTAAATCCCTATCAAAATACACAATTCCAGGAGAGTTTGAGAGTATCTATCAGTACTGGGAAATGGAGAAGAGCCTTGTTTTCTCATAAGCCTGAGAGTTCAATTTAAATACGCATATACTTACAGATTTCAAGCGTACTTCCCTACATAAAGCAAAAATAACCAGGCTTGATACGATTAACATTTCGAGATGCTGGGTCACTACAGAAACTGCCATCTTCACACTCAGGAAACTATGCGGAGCTACAGTGCGGTCCCTTTTTACCTCATTGTGCAACTCAGGGCTTCACAGGATGCTGGGAACCTCATTGCAGCCTTCTGCTCCTCAACAAATTTCACAGGGCAGTGATAAATCCAACAATTTTTCCATCCTCGGGCCTTCAGTACCACTATTTTGTTCTTTAATTGCATAAAGGCCTTTCATTAGCAAGGCCGCTGGCAGTGGCAAGTTAGCCTGGCGAGAGGGAGAGTGAGGTCAGCTCAGTCCCTGGCCGCTTCTCCAAGTTGTATCGCAGATGGCGGCTGCTCTGTGTGGGCTGACAAAGCTGCGGCATAAATCCAGAGCTGGAGCCGTACCAGTCAACCCCACTGAGGATCGGAGACCCAAGGCTATTTAAATGACCTTAACTCCATGTTCCTACACAATATGGACTATCTTACCAAAGGAGACAAAAAGGGCTTGTTTAGTCTAGCAAAGACAGAGAGAATAGGAAGTGTGCCAGGGGACACAGTTGCTGCCTCTAAGTACCTTGGGGCTAAACACTCTGGAGGTAGAAAAAAAAAAAAGTGCTATTTAAGTCAAAGGGCAACGCTGGCATGTGAGCAAATGGGTATAGACTACCCATGTGTAAACGGAGACTGAAAATTGGAAGAAGTTCCCAACAGCGAGGGCAGGGTGGCTCTGGGACAGTCTTCCAGTTAGAGCTGAGGACAAATCAGCTCAGCTCATTTCAAAATGATGTTCAACTTGTTTATCTACCATGTTAGGAGGGGCTCACTAACAAGCAGCACTGTAGGATGCGGTATCTCCAGCCACAAGGGACAAAACTGGATGTCCCAGGAGACCTCACTTCAGTTCCGTGTTCCTAAGGAACATTCGAGAATCTCTGTGTTCTGGATTTTTTCTGTGTGTGTGTGTGCATGAACATTCAGGTCTTTGAACAATTTGAGAAAAGCAGAGCTTCTCTCTCCCTGCTCCCTCCAAAAGAGATAAGGTCTGGAAACTGTTTTCTAGAAACTCTTTTATTTCAAGTATTACTGTTAACAATAACGTCCCTAGAGCTTGCTATCTCCTTCTTCTGAGCGTGTCTCTGTGCGCGTGTGTTTGCACGTTGACTATCTCTCTCACACATTTAAATCAGGAGACCTGAAGTAACCTTCGTGAAGTAGGTGGCGTGAGGGTGATGCAAAACAGTAGAAATAATTAAACCGGAAGGTACGAAGGAGCCAGAACCCGACCACAATATACTCAGTGCTGCACTTCTTCTGTGCTGCTACTGTCAAATGAGTTTTTGGGCACCAGGTTAAGCATTCAATGACCAAGCGCTGCCATCATCTTCTGTCAGCCCATGCTCTGGACGTGGTCCTGGCTCTCTCGCGCAGCAGGAATTCCAAAGACGCTCTTGCTGGTGATTGCAACTCCAGATACGGGCCAGCGAACTGCACAGTCAGACCGTAATTAATTTACAGATTGTTCTGTTCAGAAAGTGGGTGCTTTCCATATAAAGGTAAAACATCAGCTTCGTTGTTATAAAGCCTTTTAAAAAGGTAGTCACATATTTCCATTGCAAGTTCCTTGGGGAACACTTTTGTTTTCTGCGATGCGTTTCACCTGCTTGTACAGGGTATGAAGATAATAATGTGGAAGTTTGGAGAAGTGTTTTATTAGGAGAGGTAAACTTTAGTTTTATGATGTTTCTGGTTTCTTTATGGTTCATATACTAAATGTATGCACTAAAAAACCCCACCAACTAAAAATACTGTTTCACTAAAAGTTTATCTCGGGGTTCTCAGTGATGATTTATCTCCCCTAACATTGACGTAACTGGTTAATTGCCCAGAACTCCCACTTTATTGCTGTCTGTAGCATTTTTGATGAATATCTGGCAAGACGTTTCACTGTGATTTTACAAGATGTATCAAAAAAGGAAAGATCTCAGGCAGTCATAGCCCTATCCAACTGGCATTACTCAGCTAAACCATCCCAGGAGCATAAGAGATTTCTCTGAATAAACATGATAGTATGGTGTCCTTACAGTATGGAAACTCACGCTTTCACACTGCTAATTGAACTTATCTGATTGTAATTTTCCTTTTCAGACATTCATTTAAAATCACATTTGAGGGGAAAAATGTTGCTATTTAATGGCTGTTTCTAAGCAATTTTCAAGAAGTATTTTCAGTAATTTCAGTCGCTGAAATACAGTGACAGACTAATAGCCCAGAAACTTTCTCTGTGAGTCTACGCACAAAGCAGCTCTTTCTTGGTATTTGTGTATGTATAAATAGATTTGTATTTCCCACCCACATTTCCATGTCTCTCTCCATCTTGGATCTGAAGAGATCATCTTGCTCCTCGGATGAGAAGGTTGCTCAAGCTCAGTGCTTGGGTTCTGTGCTGAGACAGCCAATGGGGACAACACGTCAGATTGGAAAGAGTGGAACAGGTACGGTCGCTGAACCTGTAAAATCGTTTCATGTATGCTGCCAGGTGGCTATTAGCCAGCAATTACTGCTAAGCACCGACGTTCCTAGTGAGGCGCAGCACAAGGGTGACTGCGCACAGGTCTCATTATCAGCGCTCCAGGCCATACGGTTTCCCTTCATCAGCTGTTTCTGTAAAACCTTCTGATAACACTTAAGGGATATAACCATCCAGCACAGGACAAAGTCCTGGAATAATTTTAAAAAGGAATCAGCCCCGTGCCGTAAAGGGTGACGGCACGCTACGCCTCCCCGGCCTCAGCGAAGGGAAGCGGTGTAACTTCCAGCATGCTCCGGGCTCCCGCCTTCACGCTCGGCCGGTCAGCGGGCCCTGGCACCGGAGGCCGCAGGGCCCTGGCAGGCGGCAGGGAGGGGGAAGGGACGCTGGCCGGCGGATCAGGGGCAGGGCCGTAAGAACCACGGGGCACAGGCCGCGCGGAGCTGCCCGCAGGGCCTCCTCACCAGCGCGGGCGGCGGCCGTCACGGCGGGACGGCGCGGCGCTGCCCGCTCGGACGGCCAACCCCACCGTGCGGGGGCGGGCGGGCCTCAGACACGCAGAGCAGCGACGGCCCCGCCTGCTTTCAGTGAAAGAGCCGGGGGCCGGCCGCGCCGGGGGCGCCCGTCTGAGGAAGGGAAGGCAGCCCGCCCTCTCCCCGCCCGCCCCGGCCAACAGCAGAACCGCCCGGCGCGGCGGGAAGCTGCTCGGCACGGCGCAGAGGCTGCCGGGACCTGCGGTGGGTGGCCGGCCAGTCGGGCGGCTCGGGACTACACTTCCCAGCGGCCCCCGCGCTCCCCCGCCACCGCCCCCTTCCCAGCCCCGGGCGCGGTCACGTTGTGTTTATCGGAGAGGTCCCGCCCTGCCGCGCGAGCGGTGGCGTCACCCTCGCGAGCCTCCCTTGCGCGGCGGCCCTTGGCAGCAACGAGGCGGGGGCTGCTTAATATTCATGAGGCGCGGGGAGCGGGCGGGCGCGCGCGGAGCGACGGCTGGCTCACTCGCTCTCTGCCTCCCTAATGGCGCTCGCGACAGCTGGGGAGCGGGGCTGAGCCGGGCGTGCGGCGCGAGGGCACCGGCGGAATGCTCCCCGCTGCTACGTAATCCCCTCCGGGACCCGGCGCCGCGCTCCGCACGGCCCCCCCCGCGCCGCGCCGGGCCGCCGAGCGGCGCTCCCAGCAGGGCGGCGGCGGCGGCATCCCTGGCCCCGCGGGCAATGGAGCCCGCGCAACAGCGAGCGAGAGAAGCCCCGGCGGCGGCGGGCGGCGGGCGGGGAGAGCCCGAGAGCGGCTCCCCGGGCAGGAGGAGTCAGGCAGCGCCCGGCGCGGAGAGCGGCGTGGAGCCGTCGGGAGGCGGTGGGCAGCTGGACGGCAAAGGAGCCGGCGGCCAGCGGCGGAGGCGAGGGGTAGCGGGCGGCTTCGCTCCCCCCGCGGCGCTGGCGGCCGGCGGGACTCCGGCGGCCCCCGGCGGGGCCGGCAACGCCAACTCCCTGCTCCTGCGGCGGGGGAGGCTGAAGAGGAACCTCTCCGCCGCCTCCTCCTCGCCCGCCGCTGCCCCCGGCGCCTCGCTGGGTACCCGCAGCTTGGACAGAAAAGCGCTGCTGCTGAAGCCTCCCCGGCAGCTGCAGCCCCTACAGCCCCCGGAGCGGGACTGGGTGCGGCGGGACCTGCAGCGGGGCTGCGTCCACGTCTACGAGCGCCACATGAACTGCTACCTGCGCCCGGTGCTCTGCACCTTGGAGACCACGGCGGCGGAGGTGGCCGCCCGGCTGCAACAGCTCGGCCACCGGGGCGGCAGCAGCGTGGTGCGGGTGCTGGGCAAGGCGGGCGTGCCGCCGCAGCCCCCGCCTGAGCCGGCGGCGGCTCCCGCCGAGGCGCCGCCCGAGCCCGCGGGGGAGGGTCAGCGGCCGGAGCCGGAGGAGAGACCGAGGAGCCGGCGGGGGACGCGGAGCGGGCTGGCCGGAGGAGACTGCGGGGAAGCGGCGCGGCCCGGCCGCTTGCCGCTGGGCGGCAGCGCCGAGGAGACTGACTTGGCCGGCGGCCGGCCGAGCCCGGCGCCCTCCGACTTTAGCCCCGGGGCGCCGCCGGCCGAGCTGTACCTGGCGGGGCCGCCGCTCTCCTGCCCTTCCCTCCTGGGGGAACTGGGGCCGGCCGGCTCCGACGCCGAGAGCTTCAGCCCCAGCGCCGAGAGCGTCTCCGACCGGCTGGATCCCTACAGCAGCGGCGGCGGCTGCGGCTCGTCCTCCTCGGAGGAGCTGGAGGTGGAGCCGGTGCCCCCCGACGGGGTGGAAGCAGGTGCGGGGCCGGGCCGGGGCCCCCCGTGCCCAGGGGAGCTGCCCCCAGGGCGGGCGGGGGGGGCGCCGGCGGGCGCGGCCGGCGGGCGGGAGCTGCCGGCGGGGGCCACGCCGCCGGGGCCGCCCGCCCTGTACGTGCAGCTCCACGGGGAGACCAGCCGGCGGCTGGAGGCCCACGAAAAGCCGCTGCAGATCCAGAACGACTACCTCTCCCAGCTGGGCTTCCGGGACCTGTGGCGGGTGCAGGAGGAGGGCATGGACTCGGAGACCGGCTGCCTCATCCGCTTCTACGCCGGTGAGCGGGGCGGCGGCCGGGGGGGAGACCGTTTGGGGCGGCGGGGTGAGGGGATGGGCGGGCGTCTGGGCGCTGCCTCTCCGCCGGCGCCGGGGCTGCCTCCTCTCACGGGGAAGGTGGCCGGCGGGTGTCTCCGCGCCGGGGAGGGGCCGTGCGGGGAGGTCCCCGGCCGCGGCGGGCAGGGCTGCCCCGAGCCGGCTGCTCTGTGGGAAGCCGGGGTGATAGCGGCGCTCGGAAGCTGCGGGCTGCCCCAAAGCTGACGCTGTGCCGGGGTAGCCTCCTCTCCCTTCAACGCGTGGTTAATGGAGGTCGTTCTTGCGGTGTTTTCCGTTTCCAGCAGCGGCACCGGGCGTTGGAGGTTAAATCAGCCTTAATCTACTGCTTTCCCTAGTGACGAGAAACGCATCGGTGCCGCTGCTGGGGACGGAAGGTCGAAGGCTGTTTGAAGTGTTTGCAGGGTGCCGGCAGCTCAGTCACGGTTTAGTGGAGCCGTGTGCCCCGCCGTGCTCCCAGACCGCCTCGTAACGGCGCCGAGGGCAGGGCGGGCTTCTTCACAAGGGGAAACCTCCGCGCAGTTTTTGCTCCTGAAATAGGTTGCAACTGTGCTGGGGTGCGCAGATTTGCTGAGCTGAGAACGGTGCATCCCTGCAAACAAAATCCTGTACTTAGTTTTCCGTGTCCTGAGCGCTTGCGAACTATTTTCCCGTCTGTTAGAGTAGCGGGACTGCACTGAGAGGCTGAGGCAGTAAGCGAGGAAAGTACCCAAGTACAGGACGTAGCCTTTGAATACAAGGTAGTCAGAACCTTTGTAATGGAAAGGCAGAAGCTTTTTAATGCAGCTTTGCTGTTACAACTTGCAGTACAGAATTTGGGGAGTGTTGCGTGGAAAAGTTAGCTCCCACGTTGTAATTATGCAGCCTTCTGCAGGTTGAGAGAGGTTTAAAAATACCTTGTGTGTCAGTTGAATTGGTTTGTATAAAATACTTACTGTAATTTTGGAATTCCTTGGGTTTTAACTGTGCTGTCAGTATCTCTGAGGAGGAGAAATTTTTTAATGTCCAAGTAAACATTGAAACACCTAGTAAGTTTTCCTGTGAAGCAGGTAAATGTAGTATCCAGAGGTAAGATCATGCTAGCAAAGCAGTGAATGCCATCCATCCCCTTGCCTGGTTGGCTGAGCGGAGTGGTCCTTCACTGAACCGTGAGAATTCAGTGCTTGAACTCCCTGAAAAATACAGAGATTCTTCTCTTGAGTGAATTCCACTGAATGTCAAATAGAGGCGGTAATGGCAGGGTGGGAACGAGAGCAGTACACTAGATAAGTGCCCTGCTTTATTTGAAAGAGAATGTGGGAGTGGTGGTGAGTGGTCAGTTCAGCTTTTCTTCAGATTTCTTGATCAGTTGTGTAATGACCCCAGCATAATGAGTGCAGAAGTAGTATTCGTTCAAGGGATTGACAGAAATAGGTTAGATATGTTTGGGTCAGAAAAGATCTAAAATATTTTTTTAGGTGAGGATGGTGGTCTGCGTGTTTCTCCTCTGTGCTGTTGAGGGTGGAAGTCAGCAGGTGATGCTGGAAGGGATGTTGCTTCCTTTATTTTCAGTCTCACCGTTAAATGGGGATGCACAGACTCATTTTAAAATGGGACAACCATGTGCCTCCTTTTCTGACAGGATATATTTTAAAGAAAACACAATCAGGAAACGTAGTTAAGTCTTACACACAGTTAAGCCTGTTTGCATGTAGGTTTTATGCATTAAGTGATTAATTCTGTGTTAAATGCAGATGTTCAACTCTGTTTTAGTTCAGTGTCTCAACTTGATTGCTAACATAGCTCACACGTTCTGGACTTCCTTGTTCAAAACTACTGAATACAAATGTGTTTCTAGAAGCATACATAGGATTAAATTAATGCAAATTTCTTACGCAAGTTCATATGCTAAGAAGTATGCCTCTGTACTTCAAAAGTGCAGTGTTTTTTGAAATCCTTATCTCTTTGACGGGATCTGTGATCAACATCTGAAGCACCCGTGATCAGGTGCTTGTAGCAGAATGGCTGCAGCATCTGATGTATCAGACCAGCCAAAAACAGCTAAGAAAATATTACTGACATGTAATCATACTGATTTTATGTAACCATCTTGGCAACTTGTCTCAGTTTCCTTATTTTATCCCTTCCCCCCCCCCCGAAGATGAAAGGGAGGGAAGGAGGGACACTTAAAAATAATACACATCAAATTAAACTGGAAGGGGGAGTGGGTTTTGGTCCCAAAGTTAGGTTTTTTTGCTTAGGAGAAGTACCTTTTTCATAAATGATCCTCCAGGATCATACCCTGAGGAAAGCTTTAAAACAGTGATTTCCTGTTTGCCTGGGACTTCATTGGTTTAAGCAGCCTGCCTTGTCCCAATGGATAGAGAACCACTAGCATCTCTATCCCTGTAATTTCCTGCAAGCTGTCTCAGTAGGATTTGGCCATCCTGGTCTTGTACTGATGTAAAATGGCACAAACTTAGGCTGGATTTATTGCGTTGCTTCTAAAAAGAATTCTTTCACCTAATCCCCTTGGAGTGGGCAGAGAAGACGAGAACACAGTGGTGACTTTTGGGCTTTTTTTTATTTCTGAGGAGAGACGGTTTTAAGACTGGAAGATTACTGTATTGAAACTTAATGTTACAAATTCCAAATAACTTGATATAGCCAACAATTTTATTGGTTACTGTAGGTTGATAATTTCTCTAGTTGTGCAATCTGGAAAATACATACATTTAAAAAAAAAATTGCTAGGAGAACTGCAGAGGATCAGGATTTTTCACTGTGACAAAAAAGCTGTTTTAATAAGTAAGCAGTTCACAAACATTCTGTAAATGGAATATCTGCTCTTTAAATGCAGAGTTCCAAATGTAGAAGTTCCCAAAATCAAAATGTGGCACTAAGAAGGAAAAGTGCTTCATGTACGTTGCCTTGGTTCATTTCCAAATGTAGTTAGTGCATCTTTATTCCGATATCTCCTCTCCTTTTCTTACTCAGAGTAAGTGAGTGTGGGTGATTTCTTCAATCTCTTGACTCTGAGCATTAAACAGATAACACCGTTGCTAAAACAAAATCCCTTATAGCTTTAAGAGTCTGATCCTATTCCCTGTAACATCAATTAGAGCAGAATTGGGTATTAGTGACTGGTCATGCATGTCAACTTTCCTCTCTGTTGAAATTTATCTCAACAAAAGATACTGTCCTCAAAGTTTGAAATACTTAATCTCTATTTAAAAGGATAGGGTTGAATAGTTTTCTGCTGAGATATTACGTTACTGGGTTATGGAACTGTATAAGAATCCATCGTGCAATTACAGTCATGATATTGTCGCTGGGAGACCGATTAGGTCAGACTTACTAAACTATTTCTAAAACCATAAGAGTGGCTGTGATCCAGAGGGTTTCTTGCAAACAAGTAATAGTATTTCTTATTGCTCTGTAAAAATAATTTTTGTAAAACATAAGTTGTCCCAGTGGCCTTGACTTCTCTATAATTTGCATGTAGAAGGAAAAAAATAGACTAATACACCAATCTTGTAATTTAAAAACTGCAAAACAGCTTATTTGTTTTGAGACTTTAGATCGAAAATAAGCATGGAATCATATTCAGTGCTGTGTTCTGGAGCATGGCAAGGAGCACGAGTAACATGATCTTGGTCTTGAAGGCTGGTTCAGTACAATGGATGTTTGAGGCTTTTTTGTTGTACTACTGAAAGGTGATGTTATTTGTGATTCTGGTACTTGGCCACCATTAAATTCTCTGCTCTTTGATGTGACTTAGGGCTTCTGCACCTGCCGGTGTCATCAAATATATCACTTTTCAGTAGATGATTGAGTATAGGCCGAATACTAAGAAATGCCAGATGTAATTAGGGGTGTTAATTTTGCAACTGGCTGCCAGATTTTACTTGGGAAGAGATGCTTCTTGCTCCTGTGACCTTTTAGAAAGCTGTGAGGAGAAATGAATCCAGCTTTGTCTTAAAGTTCATTACAAAAAATGTTGTATGAAGATAATGAATGAATGATACTGAATGCAGTATGAAGATAAGAGTGGAAAGATCTAGTGTGACGATCTAAGCAATTGTTTGGTTGGTTTTTTGTTTTTTTTTTTTTTTAAAGTACACTTGGTAGCTGGGGTCACGCTAAGACTTCAGCTGTATGGATGGAAACATGGGTTTAGATACTTACTCTTACATGATACTTACTCCCTTTTTCAGGGAGTGTAGGTGACAGGACAAGGGGTAATGGGTTTAAGCTGAAGGAGGGTCGATTTAGATGAGATGTTAGAAAGAAATTCTTTACTGTGAGAGTGGTGAGACACTCTAACAGGTTGCCCAGAGAGGTTGTGGATGCCCCATGCCTGGAAGTGTTTAAGACCAGGTTGGATGAGGCTTTGGGCAACCTGGTCTAGTGGAGGGTGTCCCTGCCTATGGCAGGGGGGTTGGAACTAGGTGATCTTTGAGGTCCCTTCCAACCCAAACCATTCTGTGATTCTATGAAAACACTGTAGTCCTGGCAGTGCTGAGCATTGAGGAATGTGACGTGTATTGAATCACTAGCTGCTTCTTGGGCTACTTAGTGAATAACTCTGTTCAGCTATTTAATACATTGGTAAACTCAATTTAAGATGAGTAAGTGCTATTTAAGGGGAGAAAATGTGCCAAAGACAGACCTGCTTCTTAACTGAGGGTAGGAGAACAGCGGTGCCACGAAGAGTTTCTGCCTTTGGAGCATTGACTTAGTTCTGAAATCCAGTATTGTGTATAACATGAAAGAAATTAATTAACGTTAATGTGAATGGATGTATTTTTACAAATGTCTCTATAAACTTGTCTGAATCCAAAAGGAAAAACAACCTCTGCCTAGGGCTGCCGTGATCTTGATTTTTTTTTTTTTTTCTTCCCAATGTGACTTGGATGTATGTTCTTTTACCTTGTAATCATTTGTGTTGGCATCTCCTGCAAAGAGAAGTAATAGCTAAAACTTGCTGCTTTGGGAAACACTCACGTTCAGTTACATAGTATGTTTAAATCCCGGCTTGGTCCTTGGTGGGACCCAAGTGGTGAAATTTCTAGTTATGTTCTGCAGGAAAACTTAAAACGGCTGCGGTGCTGTTGGCTTGCCCCACCTGTCTGCGTGCAAAGCCATTTGCTTATCTCCTTGCAGTTGGAATGGGGTCTTTCTAAGGTAGGCAGCTTTCGGGGGGCTCTGAGGGCGCAGCAGCCTCTCCTCCTGCGCAGGAGGAGCTGTGCAGATAATGCTGGAATGCTGGCGAAACCGCAGCTGAGCTTCGGTATGTGACAGCTGTTAAGTACAATGGGCTTTGCAACTTAAATTCTGTTGCACTCATGGCTAGCATCCATAATTTAAGTACGTGTGAAGTACCAACATGGGAGATTTCAGTGTGATGTACATAAGAGTTACTATATATACTAAAAACATAGTACCTAAATTGGTACATCCAGGAGCTGAATTTTCTCGCTGCCGCAGCACAGAATGCAGCATTCTTTTTTATTTTTTATTTTCTGTGTATGTATTTTTGATACTATCCATCTTTCCATATCTCACCAGCTATTTCCTTCTTTTTTTTTTTGCTTTGTTTTTGAAAATGTGCATAAATATCTTCTTCACGATGGAACTGCTGATACACCTAAAAGCCCTTGTGCAGTTAAAACATCCATCTGTTCTGTCAGGACGCTGACAGACTGCTATGCATCTAAAGCACTACGTGGTTCTTGGTAAGATACTACTTAATAGTACAAAAAAAAGAAACATTAATTCAAAACAGTGTTAGAACTGGAATGTGCTTAACTACCAAAAACTACTTTGTAGTTTTATAAAACAATAGAAAGAGAGATTTCTTCATTATCTAAGTGATCATCTGGAAGAGAAGCAAGTACAAAACGCCGTGTCTGAGAAGGTCAGTTTGGAAACTATATGCATACAGAATTCTGTAGAATAGAAGCTTAGAGATAGAAATCCTGAAGAGTTGTTGTTACACTCAGCTTTTTCACTTGGAGGGAACCTGTAACTCACATGCTTACAGCTGTATTTCCCTCTGGGTTTAAGGGATGGTAATTTTGAATTAACTGTCTAAGCTATTAGTATCTTGATTCAGGAAAAAAAAAAATCAAAGACTGATTTTCTATTTGCCTTAGACAGTAGAAGCAAAGACACTTTAACTTAGTCTTCAGTGTTTCATTATTTCACTGCTTGTGGAATGGGGCACACTGGCATTTTTAGATTGGATAAAGCTGCGCGTGTACTTGTTTTCAGCCTCCCTTGACTCAATTTTATTGCTTTATTTTAGAACTTTTGCTTAAATGAGGATTTGCACTCTGGGAAGCTGTATGTCTGAAATAGCCCTGTAATAACTTTATTCTTTGACCCAGAGAACTGAATATTGCGTTTACCTTTGAGGCTTTTTTGGTCAGGTGTCTCTTTTTTTGTGTGTGTGTGGATTCAAATGGAATAGACTTTGGTTGGAGTCAGTTGCAGTTTGTGTGGGGAAACTAACTGAAGTAAAAGGGATGGGATGTACTGAAGTCTCTTTTGTTTTGTAAGCTTCACTGTCTTGGCCATGCAATTCCAGCTTATTTTTTCCTTCTCAAAGATGTTTAAGAAAAATGCAACCAATCTTTGTAAACAGCTAAAAAGTTTTAAACTCACTAAAAACTGAATGCGTCTTAACTTCTTCTAGATTTGGCTCTAAGACAGGAATTCTGAAACACTAAGCTCTTGACAAGATATTTAAGAAACTTCACAGGAAGACAATGTCCTCACTTTTAAAATAATGTCTTGCTTACGGTAATAATCTGTGAGATTGGAAACCTAAGTTAAAATTCCAATTGATAGCGTTGTGTATAGATTTGCGGTAGTTAAGCTCTACAAATTTTATGTCAGAAAGTTTCTGTGAAAAGTCTAGATTTGCAGCTTCATGCTTCACTCACAAGTGCCTCGTTTTATTCTTTCTGTAACTTTTGTCCTTCAAATAGCTTTTCTGGGCAGTTCAGTAAGCCACAGCATTACATTTTTAGAGAGAATAATTTTTACATTTTTCACTATAAAATAACTGGTATTTGCTGTAGAATAATTTTTTTCCAATTAGACTGGCATTTGTCCAGTATGCTACGCTAACATAGATATCATTTTCCAAAAATAACTAGTGGCAAATTCTAATTTGAAGTTTCCATCTGATTGTTGTTAAATACTGAAGCCATCTTGGGTATTGGAGAATTTTAAACTTAAGTTTTTTTGTTTTTGTTTTTTAATTTATTATACGTTTTAATTGACTGTCAATTTACTTTCATATATGTGTACTATATGATAAAATGTTACATACAAAGAATAGACATCACTTGCTTGTTGGAATGCAGCAGCTGTCCTAACAGCACAGAGGGACGTATGTGGGTTGTAAATGAATAACAATATTGTGTCCTGCTGAAATTCTATTCAGGATTTCAGGTAGGCAAAATTAATAGTAAAACCAGTTTTCTGTGGTGTCCATGCTGACACACCCACTTTAGTGTTAGCTTTTTTAAAAAAAAAACCCACAAAAAACCCAACGCTGGCAATAATAACCACTTGGAGTCCTGTCTGTAAGTCACCCCCCTCCATACCCTTGACCACTGTCACATAAAATCATTTAGTTACGTAAGTTGATAGTCCAAATTCTTTATGCCAGTTGCCACAATCAGGATTCCTCTTGCTTCCCTGTTTAGCTAACTAGCTAGTCCTGACCCTTTTTGTCTGTCTCATGGCTGAGACTTTTTCAGCTCCTGTGGTTGTGGTTAGAATATGTGGAAGAATGGGAATGTTGCGGAATCTCTTGGGGGTTTTTGGCCCCCCATTATTTAAGGGACAAAAATTACTCTTTGAAGAATGTTGCATTTAAAAATGACAACTGTTAAATCAGGAAGAAAGACCTCCTGGAGTGAAGACTCATTTAATTTCACAACATAAGCATACTATTCTTTGAAGCTTTTTCTGTCGATGGGGAAGTAAAATTTCTTCCAGCTGGCTTTGACTTATTTGGAGGGATGCTGAAAATACTCATTGCCCAACCAACTGTGTTCCTCGATTTGACAGCTAAGAATAACTATTTACATATTGATGTAAAATACTGAGTTTCAGGGGATTTTTCTCTCCAGTTTTATCTAGCTTAGTTCTTGGTGTAGAAGGAAAATGAAATTGTATAAGTGGAGATTTTTGAAGTCGTAACTCAACCTTTTTTTGGGCCAGAGGTAAATTTGGCCCTTTGCAGGGTATTAATTGTTCCTGGTCTTGTCCAATGGCAATGACGATCTTCAGACCAACTTCACTAGGCTCTGGATTGTATTCGTAATTCTCAAAACCCCATAATAGCAGCATGAACCGGTTCCTCTCATCTGCAAGCACTCCAAGTGCTGTGCCAACTTATTTAAATAAAGACAAAACAATGGGCCTTGGTCCAAGGGGTAACGAGGAGCTGGAATGCCTTTGAAGTTCAGGACCCTAGGCTGTAGGTGTGATTTACATAAACCTCATTATGTAGTCTGAATGCAGTTTCTCTTCCTGTTTGTTCAATTTATGAAGCTTTGTGTCCAAAGAGAAAGAGATAGTAAGACCTGTAATTAAGATAAGTAGCAGGCCACTCCTTTTCTGAATGTGTGCTCTGGTGAGGAGAGAATTTTAGATGCAGCATTAAGGATAGAACAAAACCTGTGATTCAGGCACCTTCAGTTGATGAGAATAATACCAATCCTTCCCTTTGAAAAAGCTGCATGCTTCTTTAAACAATATCTATGCCTAGTTCAACCTATTATTTGCTTTGAAATAAATGGTACAGAAAAGCTTAAAGTTCCTACCAGCAACGATTTTGCTTTTGTATAAGCCACAAATGGTCTTTATCTAAGCAGCTCTCATCAGTTTTAAAGCTACCTTGAAATGAGTAAGTTTGGAAGTGGACAGTGTGTTTTCTGATCAGAATTGCATACAATGGCATTTTGTTGTTCTCAATCAAACATTTGCTTTTTCTTCCTGTCTGATCCTCTCTAACCTTTTTTTTTTTTTTTTTTTTTCAAAAAGCAGATAATAAGTAGTAGTACTGGCTTTGCGATAAGAGTCCTGCCAGCAGCAAAGTTAACTATATATGCGGTCTGCTTGCTCATAAGATGACTGGTCAGATCTACGACTGACTTCTTATCACTAGTTATTTTATGAGTATTGACTCAAATTGTAAGTGATGGAGGAACGTATATTTCCTTCCACTGTGTGTTACTTAGTGGGGCAGACAGACCTCTAGGGGACAACAGTCTCTGTTAGCAGTCATTTTATTTATGAAACTTAATTATGTCCGAGAGAACCTAATACTGGATGTCACTGTTGGCTTTCTGCATCTATGTATATTTGCTTTCATGCTATGAAGCTTACCTGTTGGAATAAAAAAGCTAATGACAAAAACTGTTACGAATGAAGTGGTGGAACACCTGGAAAAAGGCTAGTGTGCATAGTGTGCTGAAGTTAACAGAGCAGGAGCTCTTGGTTTCCTCTGGTACCAGTATTATGTGACTACAAAGACAAAGGCAAGATAGCTTGCAGGTTGCAAACGGGATGCTTCTCAAAGTGAAGTTAATCACATGTGTGGGAGATGCAATTTAATGTTTCAGAAATACCAACAGGGGCTTGTTGAAAGCTGTGTTATATGTAATTATATGAAAGGGTTTTTTCCCCCTGTTTCAGTCCTAGAGTTGAGGATTTTTAATGTACTATCTTGGTAAAATCACGGAGCTCATAATGTGGTTGTGCAGATTAAAATTTCAATGGTTAGAAGCAGACCTGAGTCTATATGCTTTCAGAGCAAACAGTTAACTTTTTTTTTCCTTGGGTGTCCTAGCTAATAAAAGAAAGGACTGGCTGAAAATGGGAATCTGAACTCTTTGAAGTGTCCAAGCTCTGTGAAGTGGCTGTGGACATGTCTTATCTATTGAGGTTTTTTTGGGTGGATTTTTTTTTGTGGCAGGAAAATCATGTCCCCATATCAACTGAAATAGAAGCTGTGGTCTGTATATTCCCTGTGAATAAACCAAAGATTAATGTGGTACATTTCAGACTATTAAATACAGAAAGCAGTTCCATTTCATAACTGCCAGAACAATGGTATCATCTGTATAAGTATATTCACTCCCCTTAAGATTAGACTATAGTACTGAGAACTGCTTGGTTTGTGTCTTTTTAATCTTCTTAATCAAATGACAACTTTAATTCCTTCTAATACAAGAAGAGTACATTAAATTATTTTACTTCATTTTGCTTTACAGATTCCATCTTGGAAGTGTCTCTTGTAAGAAAAATGTTTCAGAATGTTTCTTTTCTGAATCCATGTGATAAAAGATGTAGTTTATTTTTTTTAAATTTCCATCTTTTTACTTCATAATTGAAACCTAGAACCAAAACATGTTGATCAGTATTGCTAGATATTGTAGTACAAAGATTAAGAGGCTTTGTAGCCTGTAGTGGACTGAACATATTCCTTCTGTCAGCGTCAGAATGAGTGTTGCTCTGGAGAAAATGGTTTACTAGAGCCTGGGGTGTATATATATATTCAGTTTGCAACACTCTTTGAGGTGTGATCCTTTGTATAGTGCTCCACTGGAGTGTGAGCAGTTTCAGCACCTCTTGCTGCTTCAGTTTTCCATTAATAGGAGGTGTATTTTGAGTTCCTGGCAAATAACTGGTATTACTTATTTACACTGTGGAAATAGGGGAATGCAGATTTGTCGCCTTAGTTATGAACAGCACTGTCCTAAGACTGTCAACAGATCACAATGCATAGATCAACTGTAGATCCTTTTAGCCTAGAGTATGCAGCTAAACTCTTCCCCTCCCTCCCTTTTTTTTAATTTGTGATCCCTTCTCCCTTTTTTTTTTCATTTGTGGTCCCCTTTTATTACTTTCTATCCCCCCCCCCTTCTTTTTTAAAAAACATAAATTGCCCTTTTTACTCCTCTTTTTTCTCCAGGAAGTTTTTGGGCATTGTTGGCTGCATTTGCCAACTCGCCCATTTTATACAATCTTCTTGAAGATTTTAGGGGATTTCTCTGCAATGCTGATTTATCAGTACGACTCTGTGTGTGTTCCTTCCACACACCCCCCCCCCCATATCTACAAGGCTATCTGTGAAACAGTACCACTATGTTACTGGTGGTGAAGAGCATTCATTCTAGCATAGCTAACACAGGGCTGCAAAAATAAATAAGCAAAATTCCCTCCAGAAAGTCACAGCACATAGCTACAACGAATAGCTGTGCCTGTGCATGTTAACAATGTAGGATCAGGCTACGATGTAGTCAAGAGAGCTAAAAAGCGGAGCCTTAAAGGGGTTTAAGGTGTATTGCACCGTTGTATTACAGAAACAAGCGTGTGAAGATTTTTGGGGTGGGTTTTTGTTTAAATAAAAAATCCTGTGTCACATGTATGTTCTTGACCCAGCAGTGCATCTCTTGCAAATGTAGGATTTTAAGAGGCAAAGGTTGTAGTTTGCATAATGATCTCAAAGTGCTTGTCTGTAAGAAGAATTTGTAAACTGGTTTATGACAGAAAGAAAAAAGGCTAGTCTTGCATAGTAAGAATTATGGCTGACAGTAGAAGAGTTCATGCTGTTACAGCCTTTGAATCTAAAAATGGATGTACTCAATCTTTAACATTAGACTGACTTGTAAACAGTGGTATCACACGTGGCACATCCGTAAGGCTTATGCTTTTTAGGAATGTGTACAGCAAACGAGGAGGAGATGCAGCATTTGGCACTGTTCTCTCACTTGCTGTCACCAGGTAAGCTAAACATGATCAACTGGTCAAGTTAAAACAAAAATTAAAAAAATGCAGTTAGCAATCGTTGTCCTTTCTGAATTGTGAAGGAAGACGCTTCTAAGGAGTATAGCACCGGGCAAGTCTAGTCTCCTCTTGTAGTTCTGAAAAAGAATGTATTCCTGGTAAGCGGGTTCTGGGAACTCAGCCTGCAGAGTTCTGTCCAGAAGATTGCATGTGTGTACTCATCACTGGCAAATGCAGGAACAGCTGTAATTTTGATAGGGACACACTGTTCTTGTGCCTATAAGTTGTCTTTATTCTGTGAGGTTCTTAACCGTATTGTGCTTAAAGAATTGGTGAATTGCCTTTCCAGATGTGATATTGTTACTTCAAGTTTGTTCAGATGCTATGCATATTAGCAGGCCTTAATCAGAGATGTTATTTGACGCTCCCTTCGATAGGTCCTTTGGTTGCTGTGCTGTGGCACTCTCTGGGTTTTTGGTGGCACTGGCTTTTTTCACATTCTGGTTTCACTTTTGCTCAGCTCTTTGTTGCTCGTATCCACTAATTTTTCTAAATGTGTAGGGCGTGTTGTTATTTGAAAATCCTGTGAGCCTTTCTCTGCAGACATGGCTATACTGCTTTGCAGCAAAATGTGTAGTTGTTGAAAGATGATTGGAGACTAGCGTCTAACCTTCATACCTAATGTAGATGCTGTCCATACCGAAATAAATGGTATGGCATAAAGTTAATACCTACTAACCTTTTCACAGCAGAAATGCGTGAATATAACGGTGTCTTCATCCACAGTAGCAGGGAAATAGCACAATATCCTTATTTCCCTAACAAAAGATTAGGTAACCCTTGTCTTATCATTTATACATAAACATTCCATTTTGTCTTTTTGGATTCTCCTGAGCATTTGCTTCTCCACACTGGAATTACTGTTGTCCTTTTGGCAACTCCCACTTAGGAGAATATACCCCTGTGGGACTGTCTGCAGGCAAGCATGCCTGGCTTCTTTGCTCTGAATGTGAATATTTGTTTTCTTCCCTTCTTGTTAGTGAAAAGCATGGTGGTAGCTAGTTACGAGTCTCATTAAGCCATGTCGGCATGGCCACTAATCCAAACGTTTCACTGTGATTTGAATTGATGGAGGGCTGTCACCTTTCTGGCAAGGTACAAGGATGAGGTAGGTGCTGGTATCAGTAGAGGTGTCATGCGTAACGGGTTCAGTTCCCGAATCGTCAGCAGGGCTAGCTTAACTGTAAAAATGAGCACGCTGTGCTGTGGGTTACTTTAATCTTTCCCACTTGGTGCTATTCTCGCTTTCTCCATTTTCTTCCATGTATGTGAGGCTGTTGAGAGATTTGGTGAGCTGGAGAGCTCTCAATAAGAGGAAGCTGCTTTGATTTTGTTTGCTAATGACCTGTGAGGCAAATTGCTGAGTGCATTCATTCCTTGCTAGTTGTAAAGGGAGGAAAGATAGCACATGATTGGAAAAAAGTAGAGGTTTTGTCATCTTGTTGTTTGCTAGCTGTAGTTACTCTTATTAATGTGTGTGCTTTAATTTTTAGCGAAGGCAGTTGAAGTGAGATGAGCATTTGAATGCTGACATGGGAGCGCACCTAGTCAGGGATTGAAGGTACAGTGGTAAATACAGTTGTGGCTTGCTTGCTGGTGATCGAAGAGCAAAGGTAAAAAACGTGGGGTGGTAAAGGAGCACGGTTCGTCAGCAAACTAGCTGGTGAGGACTCTTGCCCGCAGGTAGAGCGAGCAGTGCTGTGGCACCATCGCCAGCTCTGCTGGAGGCTGGCTGAAGCGTGGTGGTGACATCACCCCGAGGAAAGGGAGAAGGTTAGGCAGAGTCACTGGGGCTGCTTGTTCTGCGCAGGCACTCGGCAAAGGGTTTCTTTCGTATGCTGTCTAATAGATTCAGCCTTTTATTTTATAATATAATTAAATAACCAAGCCTTTGTGAGGCTCCTGAATTCCTTTAATTTAGCGGCAGCACAGAAGCTGAATTCAGAGCATTCATGGGCCTGTACTATCTCCCTGACTACTTGCCAGGTCTATTCATGCTGTTCTGAGCGCAGGAAGTTCTCACATTCATTCAGGGGTGGGGGGGGGGGTGGGGGTGGAAGGCGTTGTGTCGGTGGCTTTTTTTTTTTTTTTAAAGTAAGGGAAATGGTTATAAGGAAAATTCTTCAGCGATTCCCTGGGACCAATTTACCAACTGTTAATCTGTGAGTAAATAATGGGAACAGTTTATACACTTGGCAGCTCTTGAGAAAGAGCAAAGAATCATGAGAAGTTCACAGTCCACAGCCCCAAGATAGCTGAATACTTTGGTATGTTAGGATTTGTCTGAACAGGGCTAGACGAGTACTTTTTTGTTAGCATATGTAATCTTACATATTCTAAAGTACTGAGTTTGATGAGGAAAACTTTACTCTGGCATGTCGGTAGCTGGCTGCGTATACTTAACTTGCTCAAGTAATTCTTTCTCTACTCAAGTTTTAATGTTCTAGCCAACACGTTTGTTGTCTTTTACAGAGTGTTACTAATGCTCCCTCGAGGACCAGATGAGGGAAGTGTATTTGCTGCCTGAGGAGGGGGAAGCTAGTGACAGTGGCTTTCCTTTGGTTCAAGGGAAGGGTAGAGGGAGAGAGGACATGAAGGTGAAACAAAACTGAGAAAGCAATGACTAAATCAAAGTGAGTAGACAGGAAGTACAAAATGCTTTGCAAACTGAAGCATTCATTTCGCTTCCCAGGAACTGTCCCACATCTCTCATCTGTGGTATCTAATCTTTATAACTAGATACCACAGTGATAGGCGTAACTGACATGTGTCAAGCGCATGGGCGAAAGGAAAGTGACTTGTCAGGGTTTTCTGCTGGTGCAACTGACGCGTTGTGGGCAGGACGCAGCTAGCTAGCATCAGTATAGCAGCTAATGCACAAGGTGCATTTTCACCAAAGCAAACAGAACTGGGGTAGTACAGACTCTCCTGCAGGGTTGGCATTCACTTGTAAACTTCTGTGTCTGGATCCTCTGTTGCAAAATGGAAAGAAAAGTCGTTGACAGAACAGTGTGTATACACCATTTGGTAACTGTGAATAAGCAGGAAAGTCCATAGCTGAAAACCTTTCTGTAGACAGAGTGAGCTATATCTAACATGTTCCATCTGGAAACTGAATTGGAGAAGGGGAACCCAAAGTTTGTCCCTCTGTCTCACAGGATGCCTTGAAGTACATGTTTTTTGTGCTGGGATATAAAACTTGCAAGCCGATGTACCCCTACAAATAATATTTTAAACTTAATTACCTTAAGGCTAAGTAATCACCTTTGTAAGATTCCTCCTTTATTGGACTCCTGGTGTGCACAGGACTTAACGATTCTCTTGTTATGAGACTTAATTTGCTACTGTGATGTTGTCCTACGGCTTTCTGTTCTCCTGAAAACTGAAATGGGTTTTTCAGTTGCATTCCTTTCCTGTGTAATTTCTATAAGGAAAAGCATTGCTCTTATATTCTAACAGGTAGTATTTGGGCTCTTTTTGTCCTTTTCCCTTTCCATCCTTTAGCTTGCAAGTTTTAGAGATCAGTCTGAATTCCTCTTAATGAGAATAAAAGTGTTGTGGATGAAGTAGCTGTCTTAAGGTGCCGTAGTTTCTGGAATCGTAGTCTGTTGAGAACATTTACGTATGGATTATGGCACATGTTACCGCATGTGCAACTGTGTTAAAGTAATACCAAATGTCTGGATTGTTCTAGCAAAAACAAGGAAGCATGGAGTGTAAAATTACTGCCATTGGATAGCCTCTTCATATTGCTCTTTTTTTTTCTTTGCTTTAGAACTATGCGTTTTGATTTCTGTTTTGCATTACAAGTAATGGTGCTGAATATCTGTGGCAGCTTTTTCCTTTTAAAACAGCTTACCATTTTAAGCTGTAAAAGTACTGTGACAGCTTTACTTTTTTACAGATTTATATTAAAAACCTTCTGCTTGCCTATATGTATAAAATTATATATTGTATATGTTTTTAATCTCTTCAGAGTTTATAAGGTCATTACTTAAACTTGTTTTGTGAACCCAGTTTCATAACAAGATTTAAAAGTATGTAGAAGCACACATTTGCTTCAAGGTTGGTTTTCTGGTATTTTTTTAACAGCTTGTGAAAGTCTTTAGCAAAACGAAGATAAATAGCATCAGCTATTCCACACGTTCTTGAGTAGTGGAGGGGAGTATGTCAGTTGGGGGAAGGTTTACAAGTTAAAACTCCTGTTGCCAGGCAGCCCAAGAAATGAGCTGGCATAACTCGGAAATGAGAGCAAATTATGGGTTGGTATTGGAGCAGAGTGGACAATGGAGAAATAGAGAAAATGAAGAGAAACTTGACTGTTTTTAAATTGGCTGGTTTCTGCTTCCGGAATACAAAATATTAAAGAGAAGGTAACTGTCTTTAAAAGTCTAACTGTATTGTGAATAAGGCGAGAGCTGGGCTACGCTGGAAGTGTAATTCCCTTCCCTTTTTTATTATAGCATGTTATGGTGAATTAATGACTGCTGTTACAAAACGGGGTGTTCAAACATGAGTAATTATACTATTGCTCCTCCTAGCTGTAAGAGTTGTGAGTAGATGAATTCTCGAGAGTCACCCTTTCTCCTGTAATGCGAAGTCTTTTTGTTTAGCTTCTGGCTTATATAAGCGAGTTGAGTCTTTGCCACAAGATGCTTCACGCAAGATAGTACCACTTGTGAGTACCGGTCTCCATAGGATTGTGTTTCCTCTGCTTTTCTAATCTGGTATTAGGGACCCATCACACAGGTAAACTACCAGTCAAAGATTTACTCTGTGGATGAGCTGTACACATAAAAATGTCTTGTTTTTCAATGAAAGCCACTTCTTACATGTCTCCTTTCCACCACCATCAGTGGTGTAGGATTTGCTCTTGTTGAAACACATACCTTTGTAACAGTAAACTTGTCAGTGTGTGTGTGTTTAGTGGAATGTTGTAAGATAGTAATTAATGCTGTAGACATCATGTGAATGGAAAATATTTCTGCACACATGTCTATATATCTAGATACTTAAGAGGATAAAATTAGGCTTTGGAATTTCCCTCTGGTCCTGTTTAACTTAGTCAACTCTTAGACACGCTTTTATGATGATGATAATGGTTATCTGCCATTGTTTTACTTTTAATGTCAATGTTGCACTGTCCTTTACAAGTGTGTAATGTTCAAGCCAGTAGCAGTTGGTGCAAATCAGGACAGTCAGATGGAGGTTATGCCGTTATGTTCTGTCGTCTGGCAAGTTTGTCATTTCTTCAGTTTCCTTGTGAGTTGAAAAACTGTTGTGATTGTTGTGTAGCACCTTTCTTGAAAATGTTTAAATATTTCTACTTCAAACCTTGGAAGTTGGAAAGTATAGTATTACAGGCATACATTCATTCATGGGTCTTCAGTGTTTGCATTTTATAATGAGTATAAAAGGCATTGATTTAGCTGGAACTCTTAACTTCTACTACCAATCTTGTGTCCATACAGGATAAAACTTGGTTGTATAATCTTACTGACACAACAGTACTGTCGTCGTCTTTTCGTGTAGGCAACTCTAGTGGATGTACCATGTTGTCTGCTTTTTTTTTTTTTTTTTTTTTTAAAAATTTAACTTTTGCTTAAGTATCTTGAAAAATTATTTAGGAAGGCTTTGGGCTAGATGGCAAAATTTGTGGTGCCTGGTCCTTTCCCCTCCATATTGCTGAAAATTGTGAGCAATGTTGTTTTAGCACACACATTTCTTCCATAGTTCTGATCTTAAAACTATGGGGTGGGGGAAGGAAATGGTGAATTGCCTTTTTTTTTTCCCCCTCTTCCCTTTAATTTGTTATTTAATATCTAGCAGTAAGCATTCCTCAAAATAAGAGAGGTAACGCTATCTTCTTGAGCAATTGAATAGTAGAAAAAATGAGGTGACAAGGTAGTGTTTTTCAATGGCTGCCTATGAAAGAGGAAACATGATGGTTTGACAGAGCAGTGGCAGCCACAAGCAAGGTTGGTTCCAGATGGTGTTGGTAAAGCATGTGTGCCATGAGAGAATAGTCTCTCTAGGCTATACACGCTGTTCAACTTTGCTGCAAATATAGGCACTGAAATCCTTTGTGCACTCGAGTGCAAAGTTCACTCTGTAGTGAAGCTTTTCACCCAACGTATCTATGATGTGTCTTTCCTTATCTAGTACGAGGATTCCTGCAAGTCACAGGAACGCTAACAGAAAGTGGACTTCCTCACTGCATGTAAAAAGGAGAAAAATATGTAGTAGAAGCATGTTACTCCTCATCTGACTTGCCCTTTGCAAGCAGTATGTGCATGAGGGGGGGTCTTTTTGTCATGTTCAGTGCAGCTGCCTGAACATGCTCCTGAACGGCTCCTGCTGCCCCAGACCTCTCCTGGCTGGGGTTTTCTGTAGCGCATTCGGAAACCTCTGGGCTCACGTCCTTTTCTTGGGAGTTCTGTCTTGGAAGTTGGGGGAGCAAACGCTTGTGAGGTGGAGATTTTTCTTTTCTTTTCCACCCCTCCTCACCGTGGTATGACACTGACATAACAACGGGAAGTCATGAGAGCAGCAGCCTTTTGGTTTCTGCAGTGCATGGGCCGGCAATGCTTGCAAGCAACAGCGTTCACCTACCTGCCGAGGAAACCTTCCAACAAATTGGCTGGGCGCTGTGCCGTGCTACTGCACGGCTGTCTAAAGCAGTCAAATGTTCTTCCCTTTTTAACTGACCTCTGTCCAGAGCTGCATTCAGGTTGTGAGTATTGACACAGATGTTTGATGTGGCCCTGATGTTGGAAATTATAATAGTTTGCACTAGGAGGTTGCTAGTCTGAATCATCTCAAACTTCAGTGGCTGCAAATCTCTTGTTTCAATAAAACCTCCTGTGAGCTTCTAATCCAGTGTGCGATTAGTTGTAAGAAATCATTGGAGTGCTTTTCCAGAGTCTTTTAATTTGCTGAGGAATCAAGTTGTGGCTTGAAAGACTCAGCTCTTCCTTTCCCTTCACTTCTGCCTGGGGGGGGTGGGGGGTGGAGAGTTTAGATTTGGGAACTTAAAGATGGTAAATGTAAAATTTAGAAGAAAAAATGGAGGAGTGGGAGGGGTTTGAAAGGCAGAAATTGATTCAGGTCTCTAATAAACTGGAAAGAAAGTAAGTCTTTTTAACATCTTTAAGCTTTATTTTTGCCTAGCTTCATAACAGGCTAGGTAAACACTATTGATGAAGTATGTTATTTTAATTTTTGTAAACTTTAAACCTTAATCAGACTTCAGAGTGTTGCTTTCAAGCTCAGAGGCAATTATCTAGATTATTGAGATTAAATATTTGTGATTGTTGGAGTTTTACCACAGCTTTTTTTGGCTGTATGTACTTTCTACTGCAGATGAAAAAAATGCAGTCATAGGCAAGGGCATTGCCATTGTGGTGGCTGTAGGGACAGACAAGGGGGAATGCAGAGAGCAAATACAGAACTTCCTGGGGGGGAGGCGGTGTGGGCTGCTCTGCCATCTCGATTACCCTATTGCCTGTTAAAAATGACTTATTTTTAATTAAATAGAAGAACAGCTCATATTTTTTTTTTTTTTTTAAATAATGCAGCTCAGCTTACAGCAAGGGAATGGTTCTTGATTGTTTTGTTTTTTAATTGTTTCTGAAGAGATGTGGTGTGCTGTGCTGAACTGCTGCTCTTGGAGTCTCTGGGGAGTCTGTCACTGTTTGCACAGCTTCGGGGAAATCTGACCCTCGAGTGCAAAGGGCTGGTCTGTGCTCAGTGAGAACCAAATCTGTGTCCTTTCAAGGGATTTCTGTACTGAAGACAGTGCTCTGTTACATTGCTTCTAGAAAACTTCTTGAAGCAGCTGCTTTCCGAAGGCCTGGGTTTAGGTGGGGTTTTTTTGCTCAGCTCTTCCGGATATCCATTAAAAGGAGAACATGCTATCTTGTGCTTGCTAGGCTGCTGGGAATGGTTAAATAAAATGTATGTGATCTATGACTGGAAGAATCTTGTTACTGTTTGTTATTTCTTTCATCCTGTAGAAATACACAGGAATGGGATAAGCCTTCTGGAAGAGGGATCTTGCTTTGTCTGTGTGGGTGTATGTGGTGATGCTGGCTTAGTTTTTACTGTGGTGGTGTATGTAACAATTCTGTGCTCTGTTAGCAAAGTCTTTTTTTCCTCCCCACTGTGAACTGATATGCAGTATTTTTTTTTCTGAGATTGGCCACTCTTTATGATGGATGACACCAGAATTTTGTATCAAGGAATCTTTCTTTTTTTTTGGGGGGGGGGGGGGGGGCTGTGTTTTGTTTTGGTGTGGGGTGGTTTTTTGTTTTTTGCTTTATTCCTTGTCTTCAGCTGCAGTAACAAGACCTTGGTTTGGAATTGCCTAGAAGTGGTGCCTGTTGTTGAGCTTGGTGCAGTCGATCTTAGGTGTTTCTGTGGGCCTGATGCTACTCACTAGGGCATGCCACTTGTAGGGTTGCCTGTCATAGGCAAGTTCTTCTATCCTAACATCTGTAAGACACTGAGTCCGAAAAGCATGTGATTGGGCAGTGAGATGTGTAGTGTTCAGCAGGCAGTACTTCTCATCATCTCTTTTTTGCAATATTGGTACTTGAGGGCTACAGAGAAGTCTTAAAATAAGGTAAATGAGTGTCAGTACCGTTACCTGTGCTTGTGGACATCTTTTGTGTAGCTGAACAAGGAGTTGTGTCTAACTGCGCCTTCTTGCGCGTGTGCGTTTTGTTATTGAAAAGGCTCTATATAATGGGCACCATGAATCAGATGGTACTGATGTGACATTGTTTTTAAAATGTCTTAAAAAAATCTTGAAATATCTTCAGTGAGGGATTTGCCTCTATCTCTAGCAGTTATTGAAATCTTACAGGCTTCTAACTGAAGCCTTCTTAAAAATAAATGTGTAAATATTTACATGATACCTTTTCTCAGTGAGTGTCCTCCCACATCTTCTGCTGCATACCATCCAGTCCATGTATTACAGGCTATAGTTAGTAATATATTGAACCTGTGCAGTTATTCTATATTAAGTGTGATAATGTGATTTTAGCACTAATAAATCAAACCCGTTAAAGGCCAGGCTCTTTCACCTTTGTTAATTTTAATATCCGAATGCTGAAAAAACCCAAGTTGCATGCAGTTCAGTGACTAACTCTTGTAGGAATACAAAGGGCCAAAGCTAGAACACAAAATTCATGGTGTCTGCTTCTTGAAGTTTGAGACCCTTCTGTCAGCCAGGTCTTTTTGGTATAGAAATCATAAAACGTGTATAAAGGTTGCACACATAAAACTTCCTTTCTAGAGCAAAGGTTCAGTATTATGGGTAAAATGAGCTTGTCTTCCTATTTTTAAGAAACTCATCAGGGAGAAAATTGATCTTCTCTTTCTTTCTCCTTCCAGGTGCTGGGTTGTCACCTGTACCAGAAGGTTTGCTAGTTGTATAATTAGTGTTTTGAAATATGTTTAACTGCAGAAGGCTTTCTTACTATAGAGTATTGCATGATATGTTACAGCTAAAGAAAACATTTTCAAAATTTTTACATGACAATTAAAAATGAACCAGTGGTGTGGAAGAATTTGAAATAAAGACGACTGCACTTCTGAACACAAAAATTGAAGGTTAAGCCTGGATGCCCTAACTTGCATAACTTTTAAAGACTTGAGCTCCAGGCATAAACAAAACAATCCATCCTGCTCTTCTCCAATGTAGCAGATTAGAGAATTGCTTTAGGGTAACTCGCACAGTAGTGGTAGTATCATGTTGACATATCTACTGGCATCCTCTGGATCCAGAGTTCAGCAGCAAAGACTCAAAGGTAGGAGAAACTGGTATGATACTAGGAGGTTGATTAAAACTAAGCATTTTGCACTGCTACTGGTACTTGGTTTTTTTCTCCACTGTGCAGATGGCCAAAATGTTTGGAGGATGTCCTTTTGCTTTGTGGTGTGTGTTTTTCCTAGGAGACCCTTTGAGGAAAAAAGTTCTCCTGGCCTGCCTTGCTGAAAAAGGAAGCAGAGCACCAGATAGGAAATTTTTCTCCAGGAAGTCATCTGTGTTAAATTTTTTGGAGTTCCATATTTCAGCTAGGCATCTGGGTGGTTTTTGTGGCATGGGCATTTTTTTGGACAGGCAGTAAAAGAACCATATTTTGGTCGGTATTACCTTGCTGAAGTTTATCTACAATTCATTGGCTTGTGTAAGTTGACTGGTTACTGAGTAGTGGTGTTGTATAAAATAATGATGTAACCCCTTTTGCAGCAGTTTTGTTGACATGCAGATGAAATGCTCCCACAGAGAGTTGACTTCCAGAGTAGAAAGTGTTGGCTGTCAAATGCAAATTTTTAAAACACAAATTAAAAATGGGTGGTGTTTATACTAATCAGATGCGCTTGCTCAAATTTAAGGCAGATGTATCCTGAGAGATTTAAGAAGGTTTTTCTTTTTTCTCTGTCTGCATGGTAGTGCGAAATATGTTGGGGTACTTATATGAGCTCTTCTGGATATATTCTGTGCTGTGTGTTCTCCCAGAAGCACGGTTAGATAGAGAACAGCCTACTTGGTAACAGGGAAACTGAGTAGCTTGGGCAGCTATTTTAATAGGATTGTATGTATTCAGGCGCTGTTGAAAGAAGCTGGGCTGCTTAAAGCATTACTCCAGAACTTCATTGCCCTCCCTGAAACTCACCTTCAGACTGTAACCAAAATTAATTGGTGGCTGTTACCTGTTTGTTCTTATGCTAAGAAGGAAAAATGTTTAAGCATAAAGATCTGGGTGTGGGGAGAGAGAAAAATGGATGTGTGTGTTATGTGGTCCCTTTATCCTCACTCATCTCCATCATGAGCTCTATTGCAAAGACTAGAAGGAAATGCTCTCCTAAGACAGTGCTGGTTAAGGTGTTTACGTATAATAGGGGAAAAGAAATATGTTGTACTGATCTATTCAAAGTACTGTGTATAGTGCTAGTTGTGGGTCCTTCTCCTTGAGAGTGATTACGGTAGAAAAGGAATGCTTCAGGTAATTGAGAAAGGAATTTACAGAGTTGGTGGGGGGTTACTTTGGATGCTAGCAAAACGGAGGTTGGGGAGGATTTGATCTAAACCGAAATGCTTGGAGTTGAATACAATCCAAAAATTAGTGCTTTCATCCCATCTAACACAATGTTGTTTCAGCCATCCTGAACTGTGAACTGAACTGAAACATAAGCAAAACAAATGTGATTTCACTCTGATGTAAGTGAACATTTGTTAGGTGTATGTCTGTCTCAAAGTTTCTCAGTTACTACTTGTAATGAGATTTTCAGAATTAGCCTGTCTTGGAGACAAATGAGCTGTGCAGGAGAAAAGCAGACATTAGTTTGAGCATGTTACACTCTCTAGTAGATGCTAATGTCCTCTGTGCTGCACTACTTCTTAGCATTTAAGATCTTTCCCATTTAAAAACATGGTTTTCAAGTTTTTTCCTGTTGTTACTCTGCTGTCAGTCGAATGAGTTTTACCCCATTAAATGTAGCTTGATTATCAGGTGTGGATTAGCAAACTGTTTCTTGAAGAAAGTCTTTTCTTCAGAGGAGGACATCCTTTCTGTGCCAAGCACAGGAGTCAGATACCTCTACAGTGAAGACTGAAGCAAAGGCATTGGGGCATAGGCTACCTCAGCCTCATCTTTGTACTCCTGCTGATTCACCTCCTCTCTTCAGCCATGGGCCCACATTTTCCTGGTCAGTCTTTTGCGAATTGCGTAGCACTACAACTGTGGTGTTTGCCCTTGATGTCCCTTGCAACCTCAATTCCAGTTGAGCTTTTGCTTTTTCTAAGACCATCCCTACAAGCCTGGGCAATGTTTCTGAATTCTTCCTTTGGAGCTTTGTTCAGGACTTCCTTGCTTAAACACATTCCCCCCCCCCCCCCCCTTATCCTCACCTGTCCCCCCTTTTTATTTTTTAATGTCTACTTGTTTTCCTGACTATGGGAATGGACTGTGCTTGGGCTTGGAGGGTACTGCTGTTAAAGCCCTGCCAGCTTTCCTGAGCTCCGCTGCCCTTCAGAGCTGCCTGCTAGGGGATTCCACCTACTGGCTTCCTGAATAAGCCGAAGTTTCCTTTCATGAAGTCCAGGGTCTGTACTCTGCTGCTCTCCTTCCTTGCTCCCTTCAGGATCTTGAACTCCCGTGTTTGAACCGTCCCTGGAGTGACTGAGCCTGGAAAGTCAGATTTCATATCTGAGTTCTTTTGTGGGTGTTTCTGATGTCCCTGTTTGAAGAAACAGCACTGAAAGCATTACAATATCAGATTTGCTTGTAGAATATTTCTCTTTAACTTCCAGCTACTGTTGTAGATTTACTACGCGCATTTAGTAGTTTACTTCTGCTCTGTTTCTTTTTGCCATATCTACAGGAAGTAATTGGTGACTAATTTCATGTTTTGCTTACTCCTCTCTCCCCTATCCCCCAGTGTAGTTTGCCTCTTGTGTAACAGTGTTTTTTGGTGTGTGGATTTTTTAAATTTTTTTTAAACCCGTTGATTGTGATTAGCTTGAAAACTTTGTTCAGCCTTTTCATTTTGAACGGTTGGGGGAGTAGGAAGGCAGTGTACAAAATGTCTTAACAGGTGAGTGTTATGGCGGTAAAAAGCTCGATGCTGTCTACTGTATTGGTATCAGTAGCAGGGTTTTGGTTTCTTATACAATGTCTAAAGCCATTAAAGTGCACCAGAACTGTCCTTGGAGGGAGAACTGAGTGACTTCCTCAAATTTAGTAATAGAGGGGGAATGTGTAGCACCCTGCCACTCTATTTAAAAAGAATAGATAAATAAAAAATGTGTGCATATAGATATATGTTTATGGAGGAGTGAAAATACAAATATAAAACTACAATGTTAAAATCTGATAAATTTGGTTGCCTTACTAATGCTTAGGTTTCTGACCTTTTTGAGGTACCCAGGAACACATTCTTCTGTTGCTGCAGGGAAGGACTGTTATGAGGAATAAGTTATCTATATAAGGAGGAACTTGGGATACCTGGGATGTTAGACTTACAGTGAGGGTACACAGAGACCTTTTCTTTAGCAAAAAGGGACAAAGATTCATTTTCATAAATACTTATATAGGTGTTAATAGTACTTTGTGGTTTCTGGCTTTTATTTTATACTACGGTTTGTCTAGTTTCTTTTACCTTTTTTTGCTATCTGTAGAGGGTAATAGGTTTGGTGACATAGACAAATATGTTGTCTATGCAGAGCATTATTTCTCTTGTGAACAAAGGTGAAGGTTCAATTTTCTCAGGCTGACGCAGAAGAGAAAGGGCTTAACTCAGGGAATGAAGCAATGCCAGGCCAGGATCTTCAGATCATGTGTGGCATCAAACTGGCTTAGCAAAGCTGAAAGGGCTTTCTAGACTCAATTTCACTTTCCCTTCTCTCTTCTTTTTCTGTCCTGTGTTTTGTGGTGATTCAAGCACTTAACAGCATCAGGGTTTATGTATCATCATTGTCATGGTTTAACTCGGCAGGCAGCTAAAACAACCCCACTGCCGTTTGCCCACTCCCCCCTGTAGTGGGATGGGGGAGAGAATCGAAAAGAAAGAGGTAAAACTCATGGGTTGAGATAAAGACAGTTTAATAGGACAGAAAAGGAAGAGAAGAATAATAATAGTGATGATAAAAAAAATAAATAAATATAGAAACCAGCACAATTTCTCACCCACCCGGAGCCAATACTCAGCTAGTTCCTGAGCTGATCTGCCTGCTGGCCAACCCCCCAGTTATATACGGAGCACAACATCATATGGTATGGAATTTCCCTTTGGCCAGTTTGGGTCAGCTGTCCTGGCTGTGTCCCGTCTCAGCTTCTTGTGCACCTCCCACCTTCTTGTTGGCAGGCCAGTATAAGAAGCTGAAAAGTCCTGGACTTTGTCAAGCAGTTGTTGTGCTTACACTACAACTACAAACGTCAGTGCGTTATCAACATTATTCTCATCCTAAATCCAAAACACAGCACTATACCAGTTGCTAGAAGGAAAATCGACTCTGTCCCAGCTGAAACCAGGACAATCATGCAGAATGTTCTCTGTCTTTTTTCTTTCAAGCTAGTTGAGGACTAAGTTCTTCCTTCCTCTGGAAACTTGTTTCTTTTTAACCTGGATGTTCCAGATGCTTGTTGGAGGAATATATCCTGGCAGAGGCTATTTGTAAGTGTAGAAAATGGTGTGCTGCAAGAAGGCAAGACTCTAGAAAACCAAAAGAAGTCTTTATATAGCAGTGGATTTTCCCTGTTCTCATGAGCCAGGTCAGCTTTGTTTTGTGGGCTAACTGTGCCTTTCTAGTTGTTTTTGAACAGAGGTTACATAGGTGCTTTATCACTTGTTAGCATTAAACTTGTGTTTCTTTCATTAGGACTAAGCTGGCTCTTTTTTTTTTGCTGATCTCAAAGGCTTCATTCAGTATGAGTCTGTATTTCTGTAGTGCTGTGAACATAGTGCCTGAACTTTGTGTATCTTAGCTGGGGAAGCCGGACAGGCTTTGGGACTTTGGATCTTCCAGCAAGGGTCACCTCTTGCCTTAAAGTCTTGCCTGCAGAAAAGATGTCCAGGGTTGTTTCAGTCCTCTTGTCTGCCCAGAGTCATGGTGGTGGGTGGGGATAGCGCCTGGATACTCTCCTAGAAAGATAAAATAATCTGAAAGGCTTTTAAGGATCTCTGGGTAGTTAGAGGTACAGTTGCAGCTAGCAGATACCTTGCAGTAAATATCTTTCTAATGACGCTCTTGAATTTTTGTTCAAAGATGGAATAAAGTGAAATACATTCTACTGTCTTGTTTTTGCTGGGTTCATTTGATGCTTAAAGTGCTATCCTTTGTTACCACTGTGACAGGACAGATGTGTACTTGAGGCTATCGGTTCAGGTGTAGACTCAGAAATGTTCCCAACTGGATTCTAAATTTCATAAAAGATTATTTTAAGAGGGACGAAACTAAATGGTGGAAGAGTGACTGCTTTGGCCAGCTGAAGGGATGAGTTTACTGTGTGGAGGCTGCATGAAAAGCTCAGGAGTTGGAAGGACGTTGTTCTAATCAAAGTTATATAGAAGGGGTCCTACACAGCAAAAGCAAATGGGTATGATACTTGAGTTTTTGAAAATAGAATGACTTCTCAACTGACTCCTCACAAATGAGCTGTGTGTGTATATGGAAGCTGGCTGAATATAGTGCAGAAAGAATTGGAGACAGAATTGGACAGACTGTTTTGAGGCTCTTCCAAGAATAGAAAGCAAGAGGAATACCATTTGTATGTGTGGAGCTGAGGGAAAATGGGATGCTGAATTAAGCAGATCTAGCTACAAGGTGTCCTTAGACTTCTAAGTAGTACTGGCCAGTGGTGGGGCTTCTACCACGGTTTATACGTGTAAGTGCTATCTAATAATAAAAAGAAAATTCTTAACTTAGATTGTGAAAGCTGCGTGTTAGAAAGAAAAAATGTCTTGTATTGCTGAAAAATGTTTGTATTGCTGAATTGGAAATTAAGCCTCTTGTGAATTAGAAGTTAAGATTCATTAGCATTTCTGCACGGAAATGTATTTTCTTGTCCAAGTTAGTACATATGTGTTTGTGCAAATTTTCTTTCAAGCTGTTTTAAGCAAAACTTTCTATGTTAGTAGATTCATTTCTTGATATTTTTAGGATATGGTGTTCTGCCTTTAAAAGAAATTAACTATTTCAGAGTTGAAGAACAAGTATCCCAAAGAGATTTGAAATAACTTTGTGGAACATTGGCAAACCATGCAAAAACATTCTGCTGCTTTTGCAGCAATAGTTCGAGCTGCAGGGTTCATTTTGCCAGCACACAACTGTTGTAGGTCCTCTCTTATTCTGCAGCTGTTTTACTGAAGTAAGGGAGTTGAGAGGTATGTGGTGAGTCATTTGTATATTGAATTTCACCATGGCTTTATCCGTAGCAGCATCTCCTGTAGAGCTCTTGTTCTCCATTTTTACTACTTAAATATACACAGGAGATAGGTTTTAATAGCAGAAGCTTCAACTGGAGAATCTAGACAAGTAACTTTGCATTCTCACAGAAAGCACTACATCTGACATGACTGCTCTAGATGACCCTGTTCAGAGATACTTTTTAATACATAAGATTAGTAGGGAATTGCCATTTATTTTGATGATTTTCAATTCTGCGAGTAGTATCCTTGTCAGAAATGGAGATTAAATCAGTATGGACTGAGATTATAGTATCTGTTTCCTTCCAACTAGTTACCCTTTGTTTTCACTTGCAAATGTTCTGTATATTCTTTAAAACAGCTTACACAACTCGTAATAAGGGATTGTTTAATCTTTATAAGGACCTGTCTAGGATTTATCTTACCTTGGATAGCATGAGTAAGCACAATCTTCTCAGTGAGCTCAGTGGTAATTAAATCTTAGATAAACCTGTCGTGTTTTCATCAGTTTACAAAATAAGATATTCACTGCAATAAAAACGATACTGGCTGTACATTGACAGTTTTGATAGTAATAATGTTTAATCTAAATACAGGTGAATTCAGTCTTTATTTGCAAGAAACCCTCCAATACTTGAAAATGCATAGCTTGAAGGGCTTATGTGCCTGCTTTCTCTAGCTAAAGAGCTGGCCCAAAAATATGCCTTGCTGTATCAGTTGTCTGGCAGTGCACATGACTGACTTCACATCTGTGGTGTTGTGTTAGGAAACACTCTAAGATTGGTGCTGACTTCTGTGACTGAACAAAAATCTATTTTAATTGTGATGCATGCCCAAGTACAGAAATCTATCTTTAATTTGGCTTTTTAATTTATTTTCTGGGTAAGGATAGCCTGTGTATCCCGTCTGAAGAATTACAAAAGAGTGCCACCTAATGAAAGCCACTTAACATTCTGTTGCAGTGGTTTGATTCAATTTGTAGCTATATTCCAAAGTAATGAGACAATATTACAGCAAACATGGAAGATTAACCTCTAAAATACTACAAATCAATTGAATTTACAGTATTAATACTTGTCTTTATACACGTGATTAAAATCTTCTTTTTAAATGGGACTCTAAGATGATGATTGTTTGCTACTTGAATTTCCTAATGTCTTAGCAAAGGCTTAGTTGTCAGTTTTATCTGATGCTGCCTTAAACCAAAATTACTCCCTCAGAAACCTACTGTGAACTTAACATAGGGAGTCCCAGCTGCCTGGCCCTCATGGCTTGAACCTTGAATGTCCTTCACTGGTTTGTGAGCTCAGGAATTTCCAGGAAGAGAAGAGATTGAATCAAAGTGTTCTTCTTTATTTAAAAAAAGAAGAACAAACAGTATTTTGAAGGTGTCATTGTACAAATCTTAAGCTCTTGAGAGAATACTTAAGCTTGTCTGTTTAGTGGTGAACATAATTGATTCACCTTCTCATTGCGCAAAACATAACTCAATTATGGTAGGAACAAACAGTGTCTCCAGAGATGCAAGCTTCAGTGGATATATGAGATCCTGGCCTCCATCCAGCAAATGATGCCATGACTTCTCTTACTTCTGGTGCTTAAAATCTTATACTAGAGCCCTTCTGTGGGAATTAATGCGAACAGAGGGGAGGGGAAACTGAACTGGTATCTGTTCAGTTTTAGCTGCCTCGATAAGACATTGCTGTCAGTTTAAAATGTAACATAGAAACTTGTTTTTATCTGTGCCCTTTCAGGATGCTTGCTTATCTCTGTTGGATATGCAGACAGTCAAGGGTGGGGTTTTTTTTTTTTTTGCTTTTATGCATGAACTCTGTTTTGGGACCTTGCTGGTGTTGGGCCTTGACTGCAAACCAGGTTCTCTCTCTTTTTTTATTCTTCACAATCTAAGTATATTTAACATACATTTAACAAAATGGGCTTGTTGCAAGAGTCCAATAATGAACTTAGTACTATCTCTCCTGTCAGCCCTTCAGTTGCAGGTGTGTGTGGATGAGGTGTTTGGGGATTTTGTTCGGGATTTTTTTTGTTGTTGTTAGCCCCTACTAGGAACCAAGTTGTGAGATTCTTGACTTAAAAATACAATATTAAGGCTTGTTTCAGAATGACTTGTGAATCTTTTAAGCAGAACAATTACTTTCCTTTTCTACAGTACTACTTTTTCTGTTGTGGTTGTTCTTCTGTTTTAGTGTGACCTAAAGCAAACCCAGGCTGCAACAGACCTTTTGTTTTTATTTACTAAAAAAAACAAGCAAAGAAGATATAATGGAAACATGGAATAACTTAGGTGAGAAGGGACCTCTGGGACTCAGCCAGTCCCACTTCCCACTCAGAGCAGGCCAGGTTCAGTTGGATCAGGTTGTTCAAGGTTTTGCCTAGTGAAATTTGGAATTATTTCCATGGAAATGGTACAATTTGCACTTGAACTTTGTACCACTGATCACAAGTCTGGAGCCTGGTGGTATTGTCCACTTCATCCATATCTCACCAAACTAAGAATACCACGGGGAGAGCAAATCCACGGCTTTCCTAAAACTACAATAAAAACATCCACTGTTCTCTCTGTATTTGCCTGTACAGACCCTCCTCATGTCCTAGAATACAGTCAGGTTTGTTGGGTCCGGTCTAACCTCATGATGGCCATTCCTAGGCACGTCCTTGTCCTTCACCCGCCCAGAAATGGCTTCCAGGAGGGTTGGCTCTGTAATGGTTTGGGTTCTGCTGACTGACCCCAGATCTTGCTTCTTGCTGATGGGCATGATATTTGCCATCCAAAGAGGATGGTGGGGCTAATGACCTCCAAAGCTCTGCCCCAACCAATGTGTCTGTGATCTTACACCAGGAGGATTGCCAGTGAACCTGGGATTGCCTACTGCAATTCATGCCACTGGCACCTAGAACTTCCGAAGAAGTGGCCTTGCCAGCCTCCAGATCTGAGGATTATTTCACGTGTGCGGTGCCTTACTTGGGTTCTTTTTTTCGGCTTAGGTTGTTTAATCTGAGAACTGAATCCAGAGTAGCAGAAGTCTTGTCTTAGGCATCTAATCTTAACAACGTTTTGGTTCACTGCGGAGGTAAACCTTGCACAGATTTAGTATGGAACCATAGGTTTCTCATAAAACTTCTGGAGCTGAATTATTGCTAAGTACAGAAGTAGTTTGTTTTGAACCTACACTAAAGCATATAGAGAGTGGACTTGATTTAAGACCTTTTATATTTGTATACTGCTGCAAACTTGTCCTAGATTCAAGTTCAATATGGAAATTGTACCTGGTTTGCGGAAGGTTTTAGTAAGAGATGTAGCTGTAAGTGGTTTGGCTCTTAAGTATTTCTTTATAGGAAGAACCAAAATACAGACAGTTATCTCCTGAAGCTATGCATGTTCTCTGGCAGAAGGTTGTGAGAGGAGAGCGCTATGAGATCCTGAGATTTTTGCAGGAGGGGAACTCGCTGGGGGAGTCTGACTTCTGCTTAGAAAATAAAATACATTTTTAGTGATGCAGGTAAAATGGAATAATTGTCCGTTAGTGATGCAGTTGTTATAGTAGTTTATTGAGAAATATAAGCACTGGAAAGGGAAATAGAGCTTTTTTTCCTATGCCTGAGGTAAAACTTTTGAGATGGAGAAATTAGCCTTGACTAAAGGGACTGATTTATTCAGAATTTGTAAGCTTGCTTAAACTTGTGTTTATATTTCTGACTGTTAGGAAAAATTGGTTCTGCTTTGTGAATGCAATTCTGGCTTCACGGGTCAAAATTTCAAAGTTGAGCATGAGTAACTTGAACAGTGCTTGTTTAGTCTATTTGTGCTCTTATGGTTGTGCTTGTAATTACACGTTCAATCCAGTGTGCCCTTCTGGAAAAGTATGAGCAAGAGTCCAAACAAGTATTTGTATTCAGCTGATTACATTCCTTCAGCCAATGGGCAATCTTTAAAATAAAAATTAGAGACTTAAATACACTCGCTACAGTAAATTCAGTAGAACACTTAGTCTCCTCGTTTGGAGCAGAACATGTTTAGAAAAATGCTTATGAATGTTATGCATGTTTCTGTAATAAAGGGTGAAGTATTTATTGATGTTGTTTGTTACGAGTTTCTTACTATCTCAGGGTGGGAGGCTACCCAGGGATGTATAGAGTAAATATTTTTGAAATCCTGTTATTTCTGTTGTCCTCTGAAGATGGGACAGGAATCTCTGCAGCATGGGATAGATGCTGGTTTTTCGTATTTCCCATGCAGTATCTCAATGTTGTAGGAGTGCTCCTTTGCAGAAGCTTAGGCGTGCAAGTAGCAAGGGGACTGGTGGCTCAGGCCAGTCTAACTAGCGTTCTTCCCATAAACAAGGTAGCTTTTAAAATGCTACGCGCTGTTTTAGAAGATTGAGTCTGATGCTTTCTAAAATCCTGTCTGGCAATGTCGGATAACGGTTTTCTCAATTTTAACTCTAGTGTAGGTGAATCTGGTGGTGTTTTTAAAATAAAAATGGACGTTGGGGCAGGATGTGTGTGAGTGGGTGAAAGTCTAACTTGGCACTGTATTGGTAGGATGCAGGGGAGTAAAGCAAGCTGAACTTCTCACCTGGGAAGGCAATACTTCGTGCTTTTTTTTAAAATTTGAGACTAGGCTTCAAGGTGGAGGTGTTCATGAGGTACCAGAGCAGAAAAAAAATATTCTCATGTAAATGCAGACTTTTACATCTTCATCTCTGTTGGTTATGGACTTCCGAGTTCATAACAACTTTTTTGTAATGATAAACATGTAGGGCACTCCTCCTCTTCACCAAGCCTGTGCCTCATCTGTCAGATGCGGCTTTCCTTACTGACAGTAGATTACGATGATTTAAATATTTTTCTGCTACTTATTCTTTGACATACCTAATGCTTCTTAGATAAAGCTTGGGTAAATGTATGCTCAATAGATAGATTCCTGGGTGGTTAAATTGTGAGTTGTGGGCCAAGCCTCAGTCCTGGTGCTTGTTGTTTTGTTCTTACGGATTGTACTTTGCGTTCTGTCTTCAGTGGTTTTGCAATGTCTGTTCTGTGTGTGATAGGCTTAGATAAATGCTAGATTGTAACATGTATGGTAACAAACAGCTATTGTACTCTGCTCTCCAGAATGAATGTCTGCTGTGTTCTGTAATTACTGGGGTAAAAGAGGACACTCGAGTTTGTAAAGTAAGCCATTTTCTGCTGCTTTCCTGGATAAGTCATCCAGGCCTGAGAGAGTGCTTGTGTTGTCACTTGACACAGAAGAGTATGATACAGGTTTATTCCAGTCTAGTCCTCTCAGTTTGCTTAGCAGAGACCTTCATGTGTTTGGACCTCATGCAAGTTTGTGTTTTATTGTTGGTTTTTTTGGGGGGAAGTGGCATGTAACATGCCATAAGAAAGCTGTATTTTAACTCCTGCTGTGGCCTGGGACTGGTCAAGTGCATGTTCCTGTCTGAATTAATTATCCTGTCCCTGTGTCTTCCTTATTGATGTGTGGTTTCATCTGGAAGAGTTCTGCATCAGGACAGTTGAGCATCAAGACTTTGGGGTCTTGATCTTCAATGGATACTGCTAGTCCCTATTTCCTCAGTAACTCTGTGCAACAGCATGATGGATCTGTCTTGCCAGAAGCAGTCAAGGTATTTAGTACATACATTCCTTTGTTACCTTAAATCTTGGGCAGTCATTTATGTACTACTTTGAGTTGAAAGATAGCAAGTGTGATGTGGGGGGAGGAGGGGAATGATTCTCGATAACTTTCACAACAGCTAGGTAATAGCTGGGAATTTGGGTTTCTCTGCACCAGTGCTGTTTTTTTCCTTAGCTGTTACTCTGTGAGAGAACTAATGGGCGTCCAGATGGCATGACGGATGCCTTACACAGACCAGAAATGAATATTTCATCACGCCTCCCAAAAGATAATGTGTAGTCTACTAAGCAGCTTTTTTACAGCAAGTAGCTCAGCTTCCTGAGAATATCACAGCTTCCAAGTGTTTGTCTCTTGGAGGGAGGGAGGGCTTGGGCTTCAGAATCTGCAGCTGACAACCTGGAGTAATCTGGTTCTTGCTTACCAGTCTGGCGTGGTCAAGATAAGATGTTGGTCCGATTCTAAAATGATGCTGGGGATATCTAACCTTACTGTTTAGGGGGTTTATATTCATTATTTGTAGGCTGTGGCAACCTAGCAGCTTAATTTAGAGGCAAATGAGGTTTGTTGTGGTAGGGCTTTTTTTTTTTTTTTGGTGTTAGTTTACTTGGTGGGGGTTTTTCTTGGGGGGTGTTGTTTTTTGTTTGTTTGGGTGAAATGTTCCTGGAAATATGTAAATAACATCTTCCTTGTCAGACTCCTTTGTGACAGGGTGAAAACACTGAGAGTGCACTCCCTCACTGTGGTTTCTAATTACAGCAGCACTGAAGTGTGCCAATTAGTTATACTGAGAAGTTGTTACTGACCATAGGGTTGGAAACCCTTTTTCTTGAGGAATGGATGCAGTTTTAGCAAAGAAGGGTTAAAATAATTTCTGATCTCCACTAGTAGGGGATTTGAAGGCTTACAAAACTAGACTGTTTCAATAGGTGGTCATAGACCCTCAAGCCAGTCCTCTGGTTCTTCAGAATATTTTCTTATGCCTTCCTTCTCAAGCAGGGGAAATGCAAGGATTGACAGGGACAGTAATTTTTTTTGACAAGGCTCATTTTTTTTTTTATACACGGGTCCCTACTTTCTCCAGATGTCCAAGTGCAGGGAGGCATCACAGCTCTCCTATGAGGGTGCTGACAGGAACAGGCACTGCAGAGTGTTCTCCCTGTCATGGAGCACTGAAAGAGCCGTGATGGAGAGTGTTGGGGGACAGTGCTGGATACGGTCTGTTCCCTTCCTATGGGCTGGCACTGTTGAGTTGTTTGAAGTCCCTTCTGAGAGGAGCAGAGTGTGTTGTGTTAGGGCAGTTCTGTTCTGAGCTCTCCTGGTGCTACTCAGCTTTTTCATGATTATTGTTAGAGGCAGCTGAGATGTTCAGTAGTGGTACTGGTGAATATGAGCTGCAATTGCTGTCTCTAAAGATGCTTCTGCTTTTATTTTAGGTAGTTAAAGGCTGACCCTCTCTTTAGGGCATATGATTCATAAGTATTTTGTTCTGTTTTGATTGATTTCATCCTGTAAGTTAAGAAATGGAGAAGGCTTTTTTAATAACACACAGACCACGATGTCTGGACTTACATTCTCTGCAGCAAATAGCTAAGGTGGCAAGGAAAAAAAATGAGGTCTTTGAAGCAATTAAAGGACTGAAACTTTTCCATTTTATGGTTTGTACAATACAGTCAAAACTGGTAGTGATCCTGCATTTGTTTGTCAGACAGCTTTCCACTATAAGAGAGAGTGGTACAGTTGCTGGTAAGATGTCCATACTGTTTGGGCTTATATTTTTCCATACAGAGTGTCTGCTTTATTCTGAATTATTTTTAGAAAACCTCAAGAAAAATATTTAAAACTACTTTCAGGAAAGATTAAGGCAATTAAATTTTGTTCCTGTGGAAGCGGTAGGGCGGTATGTGCGTATGCTGAGGGGAGGAGTGATAACAGTTTTAGCACTTCTGTATTCTGGGGAAATAAAATTTGCTGGACAGTGTGTATTTTACTTTTTCAGTGAAAATCTTCAAACTTCTGTATCTCTTTTCAAGCAACTGAAAATCTTACTGTACACATACTTGGAGGAAATGTAGTTTGGAAACTGCGTTCTTGGAAGATAGCAGCAGTGTGAAACGTTGAGTTTCTGGCCTCCCTGAGATGTTAAGAGGATTTCTCCAACTACATATAGGATACAAAAAGTGCTGCTTTTGTACAGGATGCAAGTGAAAACAAGGATATCCTCTTCTTTTTTTAAAAAAAAAAACACCAAACCCCAAACTTTTCAAAGGCAATATTGGAAGTTACAAGTTTGACTTGCAAAAGGGAATGAGAAACCATCTTGGTATCACCTCTAAATTAGAGGCTTTTTAGACATACATTATATTTCTGTGGCTGGTGTTTCATTGCTGGACTGTTCGACGGGTTGTAGATCTTATTTTTCCAAATGTATATGTCCCGTCCCTGTATTTTCATCTTTATTTGAGTGTTCAGCAAATACTTTGAGGTGTAAACAATTTCCTTGGATGAAATGTGTTCAGTGCTGTATTTTGCCCATATTGGAATCTCATTAACTTTCATGCATATTTTAGGAAATGACTTATGATTCATGCAGGCTTCAAACGGTGTGCCAGTGATAAACCCTTTCTCATCCTACAGCTGTTGGGCTCGGTAGAGTAACGGATGTTTCATCCTAAAACAAGAGGAGGAGTTGCTGTGTGATTTCTGGCCAAATACTTAATGCAGTCTTACAAAATGAGTGAGCTTGACATGTGTTTATTGTGGGAGAGCCTACCCTGGTATTTATTACTAAAAACTGGAATTTAATGCTAGTTTTCTTCACCACAAAAAAAAAAAAAGTCAGTTGCAGGCTTCAGATGAATGAGTTTTTAGCAAGATTTTTCTCATAAATTAGGCTGTTTCAGCTAGGGTATTCTTGAGTTTTTATTGCTGCTGCAGTTTCAAATTGAGACCATTTATATCTAAAGAATATCCTGTAGAGATTTTTAGATTGTGAAAGTGTCTTAAGATTTGGAGGGAAGAGGAGGAATTGTCTCACTGTCTCAAATCTTACAAACAAATTTGACAATTCAGGCATGGAGCTGTTGATTCCAGCCATCTGTAAGACAGGTGGGCCTGATGAGCATATAGTGTGGGTTTTCTGTATTGTTTATAGCATAGTACTCAGCAGAACTTCCGTAAGTAATTTTCTTTGTACACAAACCTGGAAAAATAGTAGTGTCTTAACCACAGAGTGAGTGGATTACACATTCAGAATGTAACTGCACTCTCCATGACATGCAAAATGAACAGATTATGTGGTTCTGTTTTTGTTAAATAGTTGTGTGGTTTCTCTTCAGATGTAGCTCCTATAATTTAAAAAATGGAATAGGATTTCTTTGAGAAATGGAGTTGTGAAATCATGGAAAAGAGAAGGAATGCAGGGAAAAATCACTCCTTTCAGCTTCTTTGCAGCTCTTCAGTGAGAAAAGAATGGTATTTGATGTCCCTGGGAATTCTTACTAGTGCATACTCTTGCTACGTTAGTAGTATATAGAATAATGGGGAATTCTAGTAATTGGTACCTTTCCTATTTAGGCTTGCAAAGACTGATGACAGATTTTTAAATTCAATTGCAAACCCACGTCTAAATGTTCTTAAAGATCTCATAAGTGCCACGAGTTGCTGGAATAGTGGTTCCTCTTGTACAAAATGAAGTTTTGCCAACAATGACGTCTTGACTGCTATGCAGAGAGTGCTCAAGATTGTGTTGTATGGGGAGGGTGAGAGAAATTTGGATGGGTCTCAGCAAAATCTTTAGCAGGGAGTGGAGAAAATCTGAGAGAACTCCTAATTTGCTCCTTGTTGTTACATTTAAGATCAATTTTCATTCCATATCGAATAGTTGCTTCAGCATTTGTTATGACACAATATGAAGACCAGATTTTACTGAACTTGCCAACATAACTAAGCCGATACTGGGCAAATTCTTAAGCTGCTTCTTCATTTGTTTTCTGTTACTTACTGGGGAGACAGCTGATACTGAGAAGGAAAAAAACTATAGCGAGCTGACCAGGGTTGAAAAGTTGAAAGAATAACTTTTTTCAGGCCTGAAAATGTTGGAACTTAGATGCATATAATTATAAAGTGAAAGAGGAATACCAAGTATATTTCACTTATAGACAGAAGGGATGATTAAAATATGCCAGAGCTTGCTGTTCTAACAGAACTCTGCTTTTGTCCAAAAAAAAAAAAACAAAAAAACCCCCCATTAAGTTCTTATTTTTAAAACTTCAAGCTTCTTCAGTATGGTGAAGAAACACTGTGAAGGTGGGAGATTGTGCTGTTTGCTAGTCCTCTTCTAGTTGTACACAGTTTTTCAGATGCAGTGGTTAAAGATGACTTTCTGTCATTCAAGCCATAGAGTTCATAGGTTCATTGTGCAGCTAAGCTTTATTTTCTATATGCCTCTTCATTCAGTATTCAGCCCAGCCGTCATTTGCTGGAACTGATTGTTACATCTTGCCGAACGATTGCTCGAAGCAGGTGACAAGAGGTGAGAGAGACCTTTTCTTGCTTTGAATTATTCAATAGTGGGTCTCTAGTTGACATTTCTAATATTAGCTTTTAATAGAGGCTTCTGTCCTCTGGTAATCCATCTGGATTGCTTGATTGGGTGACAGATTTTTTTTTTTTCCATGTAAGTTATGAAATCAGTTAGTAGGAAACCTTCTGCAGCCTTCTGTAAAAGGCTTCAGTCTGAATGTCACCTAGTCAGTCTTAAAGTAATGTAGCACATAGATTTTCGTAATTGTAAAACTGGCACTAGCATGGGGCAGGGAGACTTGGAATGGTCACCAGCCTTTCAAGGGGACAGTATGAAGTGACTACTAGTGGTATTTACTAATCTGGGGAGTCTCCTCTTCATCGGCCCACACCCCTCAGAGCAGTTTTCATCTGGGATCCTAGAGTCGCAAAGTTTCGATTACTTCTACAGAACTCCCTCTTGGTGAGGAGCAGGCTGATTAGCATTACCACCCTGGCTTTCTGTGCAGGGCTGGGTTGGCTTTTTGGTAAATAGGAAGAGATGTGTTTCTCTGCGTGTGTGTTTGCACGCTTGAGTTGTGATGTAGCTTCATGGGCAAAGCTGAGGGGAAGAAAGAAACTCCTTAATACTGCCATCAGCCCTCTGGGAAATTGGGACTGGTATGCCCGCTGTGTCTTGTAGGGCAGCTTTTAATGAAGGAAAACCTTAATAAGCTGTATATAAAGGCAAATCAGTATTGGAGCAATGCAGCTGACACTTTGTGTAGCTTGCTTGCTTATAAACACATATTGTTATTTCCAACAGATGAAGTCAAACTAACTTCTGTGTTAGAGAAGTAGCAGGAGTCTCAAGTCAAACTAGTCTGTAAGAAGATCAACATTCTTTAGTGCACAGGGTGCTGTGCCGAGAGCAGATGGGGAAAACAAAGGTTGACAGTCATAGCTGGAAGACTAGGGTAGCTTCTGGTGTTTCTCTCATAGCAGCTGGGACTCTAGAAAGCAGGAAAGCTGCAATGAAAGGTATGGAAGAGAACAGACAGGAAAGATGAAAGGGAAAATATGCCTAAGTATACAAGTTGCTGAGAGGCTGCTACCTCGTTTTTTGTTTGGTCCCCCCGCCCCACACTCAACTTGCACAATTCTCATAGCACAGGAGCCTCAGAGACTATCAAAACAACTGTTACTATTTCAAGGCAGTATTTATTAATACTGTTTTAATTTAGCTTGTCATTTGCCCCATCTAAGTTGCAATATTTTGCTTTATGAGGAAAATAGATAAAGCCTTTCTCCTCTTACTCTGGAGACAATGGAAGCAGTTGTTACTTATTTTTGACTCTGTTGCTTCTAGAGGGAAGTAGTCCAGTGTGCACTGCTTTAAATATTGTGTATGATATCCCCTTTAAGCACCACTTCGATAGCTGCCAGCAGGACAGTCTGATGCTGATGAATTCCTACCATGGAGAGTGCAGTTTAAAATGGACCAGCCAAAGTCTGCAGCTGAAAGGACTCTTGCTATTCCTGTCAGCAGAGACGTTGCACTGTGTCAGGGTAGCTTATAAAGTCTGAGCCACATCAAAGCTGTAAATCGGTTGGCAAAAGATCTAGTGCTACATCAATACTGCAAGCCTTGTCAACCTAGTCATATGCAAAGCAAATGACATCTTAATGTGTGTCAGAGTGTCATCTTTGAAGAGTTGAAAGCAGGTTTTTTTTCAATAATAGCATATTTTACATTTTTAAAAAGAAAACTTTATTTTAAATGTGTGATGTTATCTAGAGCTAGGCTTTGCTGCTTTGTTTTTTAGTTGCCTGTTTCTCCACTGCAAATGAATTATAGAGGTGCAAGAACTGCAGAAGCAGACTTGCATTTAAATTGTCACCAAGTCCTGAAATGCCCAAGTTTCATCCAGTTATTACATCAGTTATACTAAAAATAATACTGTTGCTGTCAGCACGTGGAAAACTGAAAGGGAAGGTAATACTAATTTTTGTGGGGTGTGTGTGCTTTCTGATTGTCCACCTTTTACAGGCAGCATAGAAGACTTTCTGTGCGCAAATCAGGCTTTTGAAGTCAAGGGTACAGTTCGTTGGGTTGATGCTTTAATTGTGATAGAAGTTAGAGATGCAGTGACAGCTAAAGCTGGGACTGCAGGCAAGAGAGTGGCTTTGTAGTTAGCTTCATAGGAACAAATTCTTTTATAGCCTTATTTTCTATCAAGGCACTTACCGAGTTACTTAAACCACAATTTTTTGCAGTTGTTTGTTTCTTGCTTTCTAGATCTTTCTTTTTAAGTAGATGCACTTCAGCAAGTCAATCAATTCTTAAGACAGTGGGAGTAGTAAAACTTCACTATCTGAAGGAAGGAGCTGAGGAATGAGAGATGAGATCCTGCTTCTACCACTGACTCATCGTGGCCTGAGGCAAGGCTGTCTCTCATCTTAACCATCTGCAGAATGATGAAGATGATACTTTTCTCATGGTGATAATTGGTAGCATGTGAGACAGTTAACGTGGTCTTGGAGAAATGAAGTGTTCGGTGCATCTGAGGAGTAAATAAGGCAGAGGCTGCTAACTGGAAGAAAAAATGATTTGTCTCATTTCCAGAGCAAGATCCCCCTTTTCTGAGGTTAGTGCTTTACACAAGTAAAGGAGTGAATGCTCTTTTGCAGAGTGGAAGACTCTTGCGGTGCAGCCTCTCTTTTCTAATCTCTCCCTTGTGTACTTGCATTAAGTTTTAGCTGATAATTCTAAGAACTTTGAAGGCCTGACGATGCAGCCTCAATGTGTTAACTACCACTTGGTATAGCATGTGACTTTTTTTAATTTGAGAGTTCACGGCAATATTTGCAAGTCAGGTGACTTCTGTTGATACTTAGCAAAGCTTGTGAGCAAGCTTGAGCTTGTAAGCTCTCATGGAGCACATAGCACAGTAAGATGGTTGAATAGTTGGAGATGACAGGACGGCTATAATGCCTGTGAAAGGAAGGAACCATATGCCACATGCAAGGCATGGTTAGAAGAGCCTTACTATTTCTTCATATACTGAGTCCTCCTGACAGCTAGGTAGTACAAAACTTTTACCTTGCAGTTGCTGTTAGTATTGGCAGAGTTGGTCTAGAAAATCTTTTGAGTGGCTGCTGTTTGACATTCTCATTACAATGCTCTGACCAGAAATTAAAATGAATGTGTTCAAAATTGTTTTCAGGGAGTCAAGTAACTGATGATAGACAGTAGACTACACCAGGTTCCTAACATATTCCTAATATGAATCCAACTTCCAGATCCTAAGAAAGGCAACTAATTTTTTCCAAGATATCTTCCTTAGCATATTCAGAAAGTTGTAGTTGTTGGGAAGAAGTCTTGTTTTCTGAGAACATGTGAAAAGGTGGACAACGCTTGCATGTAACATAGTGGGAAGTGTGAAACGGGATGTGTGCTTCCCTTCCACTCTGGATTTCTCTGAGTTTATTTGGAGTGTGGTTGAGGTCAGAGGGTATAAAAACAGTAACTACAAACTAGATTCATTGTGTCTGACAATTAATTTCTTAGTTGTGTTATGCACAAATATCCAAGTTTGTCATGTTCTTTATGGGAACGTGGAGGCACTCAGGGAAAAGGTTGGGACAGGCTTATGTTTTGTGTGTGCACTTGAGTTTTTTGTTTTTGTGGGTGTAAGTTTGCTGCCTGTATTTAGATACCATCTAGCATAGTGGGTTCCTGTGCTGTGACAAGGATTCCTAGGTGTTACAAAGTGAAATAAGTACATAGAAACAGTTGAAGCAGATGGCTTAGGTGAGAACTGTTGGGAACAGAGGAGGCATCAGCAATGTGGTGGGAGCACAGTGGATAAGAGTAGTGAAATATCTTTAGTCAGATCTTGCTAGCGTGTGGCTTTTTCCTTTTTTTTGCTTCTCT